>NC_068942.1:6487627-7737627 GCF_026419915.1 Harpia harpyja | reverse complement strand
TTGCAAATGCATAAGACCACACTGGTTTTTAGCACTATTTTATTTACTTGAAAGTGACTGTTTTGTCAAAGGGGCATATGAATTATAGCACTAATGAAAAATAGCTCTTTGAAGACTGTGGAGTTCTTCCCTGTTACCAGATAGGAAAGAATTGTTTTCTTCTCCACACTTACACTTTTCATTCCAGTTCTCCTATCCAGTCTCTTTGGCTCCATCTTGTGATATGCTCGTATTAGAGCCTATATGTTGTAATTGCCATCTCCTTTTTGCTGTCTCAGAAAGCACTGTTGTTGGTTTTTTAGTAATCAGAAAGTTCCATTTGCAGCAGCTCAGGGCCCTGAAAAGCAGTGGGACTAGAGAAAGGTACAGCAGTGTAGTCCCTCTGGATTTATCTCAACATACAAAGTTAACCTGGACTATTATGAACAATAATATTACGATTTTTAATGATAGTGGATACTTTTAATTATGATGACAATGACAATAAAAATACCAGTTCTTTACAATGTTCTTATGTGAAGGCTCAGAGCAGCTTAATATAACTAACTAAAATTGTGTAAACAATACTCTTGAGACATTAATAATGTCATATTTTTGGTATAATGTGTTTTTGGAAACTGTGTGTGAAGGAAGTGAAGCAAATGATGATGTCATATTTCTAAGGTAGTAAAGGTAGTAAAAGTAGTAATGTGTATTATTAACTAGTGTGTGCAATTTCCTGAAAACTACAGTATCATATAATTCTAAAAATGTTTTAAGTTTTTTTGTCTTACTTACGGGGATAGAATAACTGCATAATTAATGTTACATACTAGTGGCACTGGAAATAAACTGAAAGGAAGAAATAGACTCCTGAGCTGCTTTAAACTCTAGAAATACAGCATAGCATATGTCAAGATCCAGTCTACATCCTGTCAAAGTTAAAGTATGTCCCAGAAAAACAGACTGAGCCCGATTCCAATCGCAGACACCGGTACAATTTGGACGCAAACTCGCTGAAATCACTGGTGTGAGATAGAATCTTTCTTTTTAAGTTCAGAGTTTGTCACAGAAGAGATTTTACGGTAGGGAAAGGAAATTTGAGATTACTGTCTATTTAAAATGATCCTTTTGAAGCACATACAGGCTTTGTTATGCTTTGTGCACATACAGCTGTAATGCACACTGCATACGAATGCACACAAGACATTTACAACTTACAAGGCTTTTCTGAAGGCCACTTCAAGACCTCATACCTAAGCTGCAAAGGTCTCCACGCTACATCAGTTTAGGAAGCAGACCTCAGTTGTTTTGCCAAAGCTTTACTATTAGTCCAAATGAAAACAAAACACACCAAAACCCCGTCATCTTTTTCCACGTCATTTAGTTTTCTTTCCTTTCAACCATTTTCCTGTTTTACTTTGGAAATCTCTTTACTTGGCTTTCATGTTTCCTGCCCGCATCACTTCCTGTGCATCACTCGCATCCTGTCCATCTCTCCCTTGCAGGTGGCATCGCCTTTGCTAGAGAGACTTTGGTTTGTGTATTGCAGCACATCCTGCTCTGCTCCCTGTCTCCCTCGGGCCCAGGAGCCATCCATTTCCTTGGGAACATTCCTGTACTGAAAACGATTGGCGTCATCCTTCATTGCAAGCACTCGGAGGCCTCTGCTATGCATAAGCACAAAGACAGGAAACAAGGGGAATTTTAAACTTTTGAGGAATATGGTAATTTATGAGGGACCAGCATTTGGAAACAAAAGCCAGCAGTGGCATTAGAGGGTCAAGAATAGTTTCCTCCTGAGAGATGGAGATGTTGACACCATCAGTCTTTTACCTTCAGTCAAGCTTATGAAAATAACTTTCACCAGAGGAGCTAAATGAAAAAGAAATATTTCTAGACTTCCTAATCAGGGTTTGTCCCAAAAGCCAACGAAGAACTGCTGTCGGCATCACTGTATTTTCCAGTGTCTTACTGTAAATATAGATGACTGTCCTTTTTATTGCACTTCCTATATGCAAGAAAGTGAAGGTGATGTAAAAGGAAAAATTGTTAAAGTAGTGAAGAGAAACACATCAAAAAGAAGCTGTCTTTTCAAATATCACTGGTTCCAATACACCCACCTCTGTATGTAGTTCCCATGTGTCAGCACTATTAAAACCAGCAAACAATTATTTAACCTATAATTTTGTCCTCAAAAGAAAAGAAAAAAACCACACCTGTCCTTTCTTTTAGAGTATGGCAACAGCACTCTATTATGATAGCACTGCTCAAAGAAAGGCGGTGGGGACCACCAACATCAGCAATTCTTTACAAACTACTGCTTCCACCCATGATTTTTGTTGAAAACAATTTTATCTTAAATTCAATCTTGATCCTCTTTTTCCCCTCATTTCTCCCATTTGCAGTAAGGAAATTGAACAACCACCAAGAAAAAAGAATAGCAACATTCTGTAATAAGGATTAATATTCTGTGGGGAGAATCCCAGAATGCCACAGTGTTCACAAGCACTGACAAGCACTTATAACAGAATGGTTACTAACAAGTTGCATTTGGTATCTGAGCAGTCAAATAAGCTGCATTTCATCTTACCAGGAAACAAAGAAATAAAAATTATTCCACATATACCATCACTCTGTGCATCTTAAATACTGAGTGTTGAGTGACTACACCAGCTGAACCAGTCCTTTGTGGACAACTTTTATATATACGCCATGTAGATACATGCTCTGACTTGCTTACAGTAAGTGTATGTGTCAAGCCTCTTCAAAGAAGGAGGTGAAAGCATTCATATTCTGGAGAGTAATGTATTTCCCTACCCAATTCTTCTACTCATGCCTTTTCATCCGAGAGTTTTGGCTGAACCTTGAGTGGTGGACATGTGCAAGAAGTGCTTTCATATGAAATACTGTTGATATGACCTCAAACTCATTGTATTTTTTGCTTCTTGTTTTCATAAGTCTCTATTTTTTTGGCTCTTTGCCCAACCTAAAGAGGCAGGAAATGGGAGTATCAAAGATCTGACATTCCTTCTTGTGAAAGGAAGGGAGAGAACGCATTCCACCTAATTTTTCTGAGCACAACGTGCTCTCCCCATTTCTCTACTACTTTTGTGCAATTCTGTTATATTTCAGCCATGCTCTTCAGACGCCCATTTGGCTCCTCTGTGCATTTCTAATCACAGAATGATGAAGGGGTGGGAGCATCAGGTATGAATGCAGTGTGCCAGTTTGGGTGCGTGGCAGTGCTTTCAGTGTCCTGCAAGTAAGACCATGAACCAGTCTCACTTCTTTACAGATGGGATAATACTGTTTAAGTGCCCTACTAAAGCATAACCCTCTTTTATTTCTCTAGCTTTTACTTTATAGAGCACTTAAGATGAAACATCTCCTGCGAATGAGAGCCAGCTCTTGTTCTGACACCTCATGAAGTTGTCCCTACTTCCTTAAAGGTTTCACAAAAGTCTTTGCTACTGTTTAAAGCCCAACCATTTGAGTTTTGCTAGCCTGAAAATATCATGATTTAGGGTTATCATGCTCCCATAGCTCCAGTCAATCAAATCCATTGGAGACAGGTCTTTGCTGGGAGCTGAACGCACATCAGTTAGGTTCCAGTAATGAGTTGCCCATGCAGATCAGCAGCTAAATATCCCGTAAAGGAGTGTAGCTACATCCAGCTGCTGCTCTTAAAAATGAAACACAACTTTGGAGACAGTAAAATTTTCTTTCAAGTTCATACCTGAGGTCAATGATAATGCATACAGCACAGAGGTGGCCTGGACCACAGGTTCTCCAAACACAGCTGTTTAAAATATGGCAGGTGATTTTAATGTTTTTAGTCTCCGTGTCTCTCAAGTCAGGTGGCTGGTTCCCAGATGAGATCAAAGCTAGCAAGTAAGGGATTAGTCATAAAATGTGATGCGAATTCTTTTGAGAACTGCGATGTCTGCTTTCTTTTCAACTTTACGGCAGGCAAGGAATTGGACTCAACTGATGCAAAGCTCCCTTAAACTGTCATCTCTGAGTCTTCATTGGGTAGCCTTTCTGAAAGTCAGCAAATCTGAAATAAGTGGAATATGCAAGATTTTAGTAGTGTGTCCTTATGGCCTTATTTTTTTTTAATTTCCCTTTATATGGATGGTTCCTGCCCTCAGTTCTATCCCAGTTTTTATTCTGCAGCATGTGGTCATTCTATTCTGGAACATAATGAAACTGTTATTATGAAAATTACTTTTGAAAATATAAACTTGTGCAATTTTTCAGTGGGGCCACTGCTGATTTCTGGAGCTGTATTCACATCTTGGGTAACTCCAGCTGAGTTAGATAGGGGCTGAACTGACATATTTGGCTAACATTTCCTTTATTATTATTTATTTTTTTGTCCTGCTACTAACTGTAGGTTTGTATTCTGCATGCACATAAAGATCTCTTGCAGCAGCACCACTAAAAGCACATTTTGAAAATGTTACTTTACCTCTGGCCAGCATTAATTGCACTGGCTTGCATTTTTCAAACCTTTCTCACTGTTTCCCTTGTGACACATGTAATGCATATACTGGAGCCAAGTATTTACAGCCATCTCCTTTCCCTCCTTTTTGGCTTGTGCACACACCCCTGAGGAGTGTGCACACAAAGCTCAAGGAAGCCATTAGCTTAGGCTTTAGTGAATACAGAAAGCATGAGATTTACAGAACTTGCCAGCAAAATTCATTGTTCAGTTCCAGAATACATTATGTTGTTCCTGGTTGTGGCCTAGGGGTTAAAGCAGGAAAGAGGGATTCCAGAGGCCTGGCTCCTTTCCCATAAAATTGTCCTGTCTGCAAGTTTCTCTGCCTCAGTTTACACTTTGTAGAGTAATAACTGTAATTCACTTCTCCCTGTGTACCACCGGTACTTCTGGTACTCTTTGGAACCCTAAAAAAATGCTAGGAAACTTATTGCAGCAGCATGTAAGCAAGCAAAGAGGTGACCTACAACATACTGCACAACTGGGAAAACATAGGAAAGAATAGTCAAATACAATGGAAAAGCAAGGCTGTGTAAGAAAGATGAATGTTTATGAAAGGCTTTAAGAGATACTACAAAAGCCATTCTTCTCCTCGTTTCTCTCACTAGCCAGAGCTCAGGCTTTCCGGAACATGAACATGATATTCATCTCCTTTGGTCTCTCCCCCCTGCCCCCCAGCCCGTAACACAGAGTTAAATTCCCAAAAGACAGAGCCACGTGATTTCCTCAGAAGATCTGTATTTAAATGTATGCATATATATGTATAAATATTCTGTGGGTAGCAGGAGATGAATTCTCTCCATTCTCATTAGCCCCTCCTCCTGAGCCAGTGTGACCTGGTGTGAGCAGCTGGGATCTGCTCCTCTGGGACGTGAAGCTTCAGCACAAGATGAGGACCCTTTTCTCTTCCTCTACCCCTTCCATTGAGAGGCCTCCTACTGCAGCACACCAGCAGTGCTCAGAGGAGCGCCGCAGATGGGAGCAGGGCAAGGGGAAAGAGAAAAGCGAGACCTGCTTCTAGCACCTCCTCTCCCTGCGGCTGGAGCACTGAGTCTACAAAAGGAGCATCCTCCCAGCCACCCCCAGAGGAAAAGGAGCAGGGCCAAGCTTGGCCGTTCATAGTTAACTGTTGTGGATACCATGAAATCACAACACAGTTTACGGCTCCTCATTTTAACTTAATTTAAGAGAGCATGCGCTTGGAAAAACAGTACAGTAGCCTTAGCATTTTACCCGTCTTGATTGCAGTTGTTACAAGAAACACCTTTCCCTTCTGGCATATCTTCATGATGGATTATTCAGGTATGAAATCCAGCCATCCTCCTAAATTATGACCTTTCCATGCTCAGCTTGTGGTTGGCTCAGCTCTCAGATGATGGGCATGTGGAACTACAAGACTCTTTGGCCTTCATCGAAACCCCCTGCACCCTTTCACAGACTGCTACTGCACTTTTCCATGAACTGCTGTCCTCTGCCTCTCCTCTAGGTGCCTCTGAGACCTTCCAAGTGTTCTGCTCTTTTCACATGAGCAGAGACAGAGGTTGCAAGAATTCTATGTCTTCTTATTCAGGCTCAGAGAGGTCCCCAGCACTGCAGAATAAGCACCTGAGCTTATTCTCCGATGTATATTATCTCGCAAAGTTCATACACAGGCAACATCCTGAAACTCATAGATAACAGGCATTGAACTCCACGTAATGTCTTCTGCTTAATGGATAATATCTAGTTCCTTAGCTCCCTGACACTGCGCTTAATGAATGATGATGTATTGTGCCCTATTTTGCTGCCCTCACACCCCCTGCCATTGAGTGGGACAAGAAGCAGTGAGGATTTCCTGGAGTTTCGGGAATAAATGTCATTCAGCCTTACTCACACAAATAATTTCTACAGCAGTGGATATCTCTCTCTCCCCCCACTTGCACACAGACTAAAACTACAGATCAGATGCGCAAATATTTTGGGAAAATGCATGCATTATGTCCGCACCTGTTTTGCCAGACATGGAGAGTGTTAGTTGAAAAGCTGAGCGCTCTGATGTCAGAGGAAAATGCTCTGCAACACAGTGACAGCTGGATGCAAGCAGAGCTACAGTCTGCAGCTCAGGACTGGCAGGAATCTGAGCCAGTGCCATGGCAACAGGCATCAGTACCTGTCAAGAGCTGAGGAGTCACGATATTCACGGCTTGTGTTATTGCTGCACATTTGTGTCACCGACGTTGAGGCCGCATTGCAGTTTACATTACAAAGACATGCTCCCTGTACAGAAGTGCTCGTGGGTGGACTTTGGCATTGAAGGTTGCAAAAACAGATTCCCTCTCTAAATAGTCAAACTATGTTTAAATCATACCTATCAATGCCCTTAAGTAAAAATTAAACCTGACCGTGGCTGTAGGAATTTGTGGAAGGAAAAACTATAATCACTATTTTCTAATTGGTAAGCAATTAGCCAGTTATGCTACAGGACTTTTGAAGCACATTAAATTGACTAACAGACAAAGCTGATTTGTAAACAAAATGGCTGGATGTTCGGGAACCAATTAGAGAAGGAAAATTGGCAGCAGCTGGGAGGCTGTCAGCAGTCAGACTGGTGTCACAAGGAGGCTGTTTGGAGCAGTGATGGTTTATCATATTGTTTTGTTAAGTATGAGCCAACTATAAGGATTTAAAAATATTAATATATACATGTATTTATTTATTAGATATACCTTATATATGTAATATATATTTTATAGAGTAATACATATGTATACAATATATAATACAATGTATGTAATTTTTCCTGGTATTTTAAATCAAATTAAATCAATTCTTTAATCAAAATTCTTGTTTAAATATCACATTTGAAAATACAGTAACATACAAAGTACTTTTGAAAACATTTCTCCCTTTTCAAATATGCTATGCTCTAATGTATGAGAAGAGCACTCTGTGACCCATACTCTTGTCCTTTCAGAGCTGTAGTGGTGTAGAGCATAATTTGACTGCATGCAATTATTCCTCTTACAACTGGATTTGCAATTTATTCTTCTGCAGGTGAGGCTACACACATATGTTGTTCAGTAAGAGAGAATATCTGGAGACAAAAACGACCAGCAAAACCATCCAATTAACACAAAGGTAATGTTTATCTCGAAGGAATTTCAGAAAACAGCCACTGTTGCTTTAGCATTTTTGAATGTCAGAGGGTCACATTCTTCTGTGGTACAAAACAACAATCATGAAAAGTGTTTATTGGTAAACCGTGAGTCAGATCTGATCATTTGGATTACAACAGTGGCCTCAGTATGGGAAACATCACAGAAAATCCCATCACAAAGCCACAGTCAATTGTGAGTCTTTGCTATGATTACTCAGGAGCGGAATCAAATCTGCCAAACTTCAAGAAAGGTCTCATGGTTTCTCTGCCCTTGTTGCAGCAGACACAGTGTATCACTCGGGTCTCCCACTTGCTGAGAATCAGCATTAAAGGAAGAAATCTCTTTTAAAGCAAACTGGAAAGCAAAAATATTGAGACAAAGCCTGAAAGCCCTCCTGAGCATTACTGAGGAAAAGCTGTCTTCAACATCATTGAAAGTCAGGTGCGTGCAAGGAGCTAGGTCCTCTTCTAAATGTCCCCATTCATGTGCTTCACTCTATGAAGAAGTGAAGTCACTTGCTTCTGGTGAAGTCAAAGGAAATATTAGGAGAACAAGGAGGATTTTCAGCGTGAATGAAGGGTTCAAAGTCTGCCTTAGTAACAAATGCTACTACCTTTTCAGATTTACTCAATTCTGTAGAGAGAAAGAAAATTATGCAGAAAAGCATAAATATATGTAAAAATATAAATGCTGTAGGTGCATCTCAACACCTTGGGTAAAAAAATATACAAGATGTAACTACCTATTACCCACATTTGTTCTGGTGTTCTGATTGCTTCTTTTTAACTTTTTAGCCAAAAGGTTCTAGTGAAATCATTGCCTTGGCTGAGCAATCAGCCTCTAATCAAGATTCCCTGACAGTAGAGGTTTAAACATATATATTTTCTCCTGTCTTAAATGTGGAATATGACCAAAATCATCTCAGTCAAAATCCCAGTTGGAGTTGCCTAACAGATTCACATCCATTTAATGAGCTCGGAGCCTTGCAGATCCACATCCACTTAATGAACTCGGTACATATTTTCTGTTTAGATAACATCTGACTGTTTCCAAGTAAAGTTTTTGTTTATTCAGGAGCCCCCTTTTAGCCCATCTATGAACACTCTCCAAACTGTCTGCAAACTCTCACTCGTTTGTAACAGAAAATGAAATGGGGTCTCTGGATCCACAGTAGCACTGAAAAAGGGGAAGGGGCAGAAGGCACTGATGCTGGCGGGGGGAGAGGGGTGCGGCGCAAGGCTGAGCTCGGAGCGGAGCTTTTTTGCACAGGGGGCTCATAAGAGCTGCCTGGGCTGCCGGCTGGAGTGCAGGCGTCAGCGCCAGCTGCCCACAGCTTTACGTGACACAGTTGGCACTGTTGATTTAAACAGACTGATGAATGTGACCTCCTAAATGAAATGTTAGTAATTATGCAGTATAGACAGAGGAGGCTCACATTAAAAGCATTTCATAGCAGGTTTCTTTTTTATTGTTGTTTATTTGGTTGTTTTGAAAAGGAGGAGATTAGCTAATTTTCAAATGAGTTCTTGTTTGTTAACACAAATACTCAGTAGATATTCCCTGTCAAGCGACCTTGGCCCTGTATCTCCTGTGCTAGTTGTTCCTGGGGAAAAAAAGAAGTACAAACAGCTTTCAAGTGGGTGTGAAAAGGATGAAGACCAAAGTGTGAGATGTCAATAAGCATTTTCCTTGTTTAACTATGATCACTGCATGTGTTAAAGTAAGGAGAAGACCTAAAGGGATACAGTTGTCCTTCATGGAAGATTTATCATAGAAACATGCCTCATCAGCATCTCATTAGTAACCACACTTTTGATCTTTCTTCAGGTTTTAGTGGAATGAGATGCTCTTATGTAGCTGTTACGGGTGCTTGAAGACACTACTTATTTTTGCTTATCATCCAAGTGTCGGTAAGAATTAAAAGAGGAAAAGAGAGCTCAAAGACACAAGTCCCTCTGTCACTTCCATCCAAACAGTGACAAGGCAAAAATATACCCATTGTAAGTGCAAGTGGAAAGGATGCCAAAGGAAATAATGTACTGTCATGTTCTTATGAACAATAACGCTGTGAGGGCTACTCTTTGCTGAAAAATAGCCACAAACTGTCTGATGCAATACTGTAAAGAGCTTGGATTAGCCATAGGAACAAAAGATATGAACATCTTCTTCTGGACATGTTATTTGCAAGGATTGTATCCAGTACATAAATTAAGTTATCATTTAGTGTTATTTAGATTCATGTAACACTAAAAATAGATGATAATTAAGTCATTCTTGTAGCCTCTATACACTATAATTTATCATCAAGACCACCTCTCACAGACCTTTAGAAAACTAGTAGCATAATAGGTAGCCATTACAATGTATATATCTAGCTTAGAGCTATTTTAGACTCATTACCACGGTATCTAAGAGCTTTTTCAGGTAACTGAACAAGGAAATCCCTAGTGGACTTCATGCTGGCTCTTACTCTCTCCCTCACTTGAGCATAGAAGCCTTTGCTTCGGCTACAGAGGAGTCAGTTAAATGTGTGGAAAAGTTGCATACAACTGAATGTGTAGTGTGCACAGCTGCTTTTCCCTTTCTGAGGAGTTTCAATCGGCAGGAAAAATTTATAGCCACCTTTTCACCTTCTCATTTGTAAAAAAGGAAATGTAACTATCAGAAGATTAATTGTTTAGCTAAAATACCAGCAGCAGAATAGTGTCTGTGAGAGAATGGGGCATTTCAGAAATCACTCATTGCTCTCCCGTAGCTCAGATATGTAAGAAGAAACAAAAGAAGTTGAAAGCTCAAAGGGGAGCAATAATTTAATCAAGTTGCATCATGAGATTATTGTAATGAGACTATAAAGCACCTGGGACAGCCAGAATATTACTATTACGCTGATAATGCTGCTTTCATGCCATAAGATCAAGTACTGAAGTGAAAGCAACAGGCAAATCATGGAAGAATAAAAATAAAAACAAGCAACACTCACAAATGGAGAAATAAGTTATTTTTTTTAGCTGGCTGTACAATTAAGTCAACCCATTCATTGAACCAAACTGAAAAAAGTAACAGAAGAATTTCTTTAAAAAGGAAAGCATCCTCAGGTGATGTAAAGTTTTCCGTATTTGCTATTTTCTGTAAATTTTGTCTTTTTCCGGTTGATGATGTGACTGAGGTATCTGACTAAATTTGAATACCTTTCTAGTACATTTTTGTAATCTCTGTACATCTGTGTATCGCAGAGATACTTTTTTTTTTACGTAGTACCTGTCTACATTGTACCTAAAAAGGTCTTAGTTTGTTTTCACTGATGTACTTCAAAACCTTAATCTTTGCCTGGTATAACACAGAAAAATTTCACTGGGTATTTCTAGATCCATAATGATCTAAATCAGTTAAAGATCTGTTACAGCGGCGACTTTCTTTGCTTTCTGTACTAGCTGGGGTTTTGCCTGGGATTTATTTTGTGTTTCTTCTTTTTTCAGTCTCTTTTTTCAGTGACATGTTTATAACAGGAATCTTTTGCCTAAGTGTGCAGAAAGTTTATTACAGGTGGAAGATGACTACATTCCTGATTATATGTCTTCTTCTGAAATTCCTACCTGGTCTGAATCTATTTATGACAGGCTTTTTCTTCAGCTCTTCATTACTTTTCCACGTGCTTGCCAGCTGTTTGGTCCAAGAGGATAGATATGTTTTTTCTGCACTGTGTCTTGATATGTAATCAGTGATGCAGTTTGGCTTAAGTCACTGATGGCTTAAACCACTGAAGGCCCTGAAGATCAGGGATGTGGCCTTAAAAGAAACGATTCCATATCTGTTGGGATAATAACATCAAAATACCAGTTCATGGCAACCTCTTTCACTCAGGGATGGGTTTCTATATGTAATGGAGCTGCTGTTACTACTGTCTCAGTGGCTTGGCTGGGAGTGAAAGATTAGATGTAGAGCAGTAACTGAACTGGTGATATTTGACAAATGTAGAAATTTTCAGTACTGGTAAAATAACACTTTCTTCACAGGGTCTGGCAGATTCACCTCTAAACTGGGGTTGATGCCTTCTGTTAGCAGCAGGCAGAGCAGTTATTTTCTTTGGATTTCAGAAGCCTAAAGTTGCAGGCGCCTTGGCAGAGCAGGTCATTGCAATACTCCAAAGGTTTCTGGCACTCTGTTGTTTCTCTTGAGCTTGTTTTGATTTTCTCTTTTTGTTGTCTCTTACTCTCCATTCTGTATTTGCCAGCATATAGGCCATCCTACTTCTCTTCAGTCATCTCTTATGGACATCTCTTATAAGTATTTTTCTTATGCCTATTCCCTCAAGTGACTGACTTCTAGCTAAAGGAAGAAAAACGGCCAGTTTTCAGTGATTATTTTGAATTTTCTGCTGAGATTTTTTCAGAATAAAGTAACCTTTTTTAATACTGACCAATAATTAATATCTAAAATTTTTAGACTTCTACAAAATTTAAAATTGCTCAGTTAAAAATAAGGAAAATAAGGGAAATAATTTTGAACATTTTAAATGATAGTACTGTCTCTGCTATGCTTTTCATGACAGTGTGTCAGTAGTAGTGCAGTCAGCTTAGTATCCTGCAGCCCTGGTCACTCATTGCCCAGCTGGGGGACTTGTTGTAGGTCTCCTCTGGCCCGGGGTTTGCTTCCCATGGAAACCTGAATGTGAGAGGCATTAGGGAAAGTGTTATACACTCAGGTCTCATGAAACTGGATTTTGCCATGGTGAGCTCTTCCCCACTGCATCAGTGCAGCATGGGTTTTCCATGTCTTTAGCTGTAGCCACCAAGAGAACAGCAGCCACTTGATTCCTACCATGAAATGCCTTACAGCTGAGAGAGAAAAGGTCTTTTACCCACCTCTTTGCTCTTTTCTCTTACCTTTTTCCTAGACAATCTCTCCTTGTATATTATCAATTGTCCAAACACGTAGTTGTGCTTTACAAGAATGTTTCCTCTGTGATGCAGGGAAAATCAAATGCCTTCTGCAAAATCAGTTCACAGATATAGCTGAATCTATTGGTATATAAAATTACATTTGGTAGAAAAACTGATGATAGAGGAAGGAATCAAGAAAAAAAAGTATCTCTGCAAGCAAAAGTAAATTTCCATATGTAGTTCATGGTGACATAAAGCTGTTTTCAGTTGGCTTTAAAAAGGCAGAAAAGGATCTGGGGATTCTCTGTCTTCTTTTTCTTGGTACCTTCCAGCCTGCTTTAACTTTAAATCCGGTGCTTATGATCATTCTAAAGAGTACAGTCCATCATAGTACATGTCTATATATTGTGAGAATAAACAGTCTTTGAGGTGTCATTTGTCTTAAACAGAAGGTTATTCGAAAGGTCACTGAACTAGATAAACTATTTTTTTAATTAACCTCAGCACTGTGAATGTAGAAGATTGTATTTTACGTGCATACTGCTAGAAGCAAAAAGGGAAACCCACAGCGATTAAAAGGCTTTTATTTGTGTTAAATAATTTTCTCAAGGTGGAAAATATTAATTATATGTCAGCCAATAACTCTTAAGTTAATCTATTAGGTATACAGATAATTGGGGAGGTAACAAAAAAAATAAATGTATAAATAAACAAAATGTTATAAGTTTACACACTATTTTACAGTACGATAAATCAAGCTATGTAGAAACCTTTAGCTAGGTAAATTTATTGCAAAGCCTGCGGCATGCTCTGCTTCTTTTATCAAATAATTTAGTCCTTTCAATTGTGTAAAATATTTAATCTAATAAAGGACAGCAGAACTTGCATTCCACAGATAATGAGGAATACAATATTTAATACATATTTAAAAGCTTAGGTCAGTCATGATGTTATAGAAACATTACTTTTGTTTCTTGCTTTCCTCAGTAGGTGTAATCTTCAATATCCCCATTAACTGGGGAGTGCAAGGGTATGTTTCTTTTAATCAATTTGTGTAAAATTTGTGCAAATGGATTTTGAAGTTAACTACTCATAGTAGCTATCCATTTAATATCAGCCAAGGAGATACATAATTGCAAACACACATCAGCTGGAGTGATCTGAATTTTTTGGCCCCACTTGAGTGGAAATATCTTGACTGGCAAAATGCAGATATTTAAATATTCCTAGTGAGTTGACAGGCGTAAGACTGTTCCTTTCAAAAGGATGTTACATCATTTAGGTGCTTAAACTTCATTGAAAGTCATTGACTCCAACTTTCTTAAGGGCTTTTGAAAGTTTTTTTCTCTTGTTTCTTCTACAGCTTTTCTTCTCTTCAGAAACTAAAACTCCAGTGTTCAGAATGGGTTTTAGAGGCAAGTCGTCCTGGGTCACAGCCCAGAGGGGGAAGAGTGAGGTGGCAAAAGGTCAAGTTAGGGTGCAGCATAAATCAGACGTGGAGAGAGAAGAGGAGAGGGAGTACCACATTCTCAGCCTCAGGCCAAGGCTACCATGAGACTTTGAGTCTCACAAAGCAGCATGAATTGTTGGCTCAGAAGAAGCAGAGGTGTAGGTCCTCAGCAGTGCTCAGGCTGGAGTGAATAGCCCTCTCATCTAATCTGGTCTTTTTCTTAACATACCTTTTTGAAAGCATAACATCATGGGGGTTTTTGTTTTATTTTTCACAGAGTTTGAGAGCTTTTTAGCTGTGGCATCCGTGCTAATCACTGTATCTGTTACCGATATCCCGGAGGGTTTGTGTTATTGACAACGCACCTGTTTACCCACTTCATTTTCTAGCTCTGCTGACAGAAACCAGCCTATATGCAGTAATCCAATTCTTCACGGGTCCTTTTTTAGTTTCTCATGTTACTGTGCTAACATCACTAGCAGAGTACAGCCCCCTGTATGAGAATGTTTTCTGTTGCTTACTTGAACAGAAGTTTAACATAGTTTTCTCTGTGCCTCAAATGACAATCATGGCACAATATGAGTTTCACGTAGAGGATACATTAACTATATATCCCCTAGTAAGCATTTTGAATTCTATAGTCAAGGTTCACAATGCTGAGTTTGTATTTATTGCTGCCCTTAATATCAATGGAAAACTTTATCTGGCTTCCATGGAAGAAATACCAAACCCTCTAAGTATTTCAGTAATGTAATGTCAGTCACATGGAATACTTGGTTCTACCTATTTCATTGAATTATGGAATTCAGCCCCTCTGATATGGTGTAAAATGAATAAAAAGGATTACTAATTAGCAGCAGATCAGGTCAGACTCTACCCGTTGCTCCCTTGCTATGGGCACTGACACACCTTCTATAACAGTTGCAGTGTATTTCAGAGGCATGACTCTTCCCCAGTTGTCTGGAGGTGAAAAGGGAGATAAGTTTTGATGGTCTGGCCTAACTGCAGTATTCATCTTTCCTAAAGCTCTACTGACTGAAGTGGGGACGAAATCACAGCTTTGCCCCTAAGACCTCTTCCAGTCTATGTCTACACACTTCTGTGAGTAGCTCCCCTACATAACAGTTATGACAGAAGTAGTATTAAAATGGACCACTATAAAAATGTTCCTTTTCCTTTCAAACAGCCATGCACTTCAAAGTATGACGCAAGCATGCATGGTGTTTGATTCATGTGCCCCAATGATGTAGATAATGTGAGAAAACTTCAACTTACTTTGTATTTTCCTTAATGTACTCCTTCCGCATTTGAGGGTCAGTATCTCCGGTGTGCCTGGAAAAAAATCCTTTGCAACTCTCTGCAATCATCTGCCTTATTTACCAATTCTGAGAGATGGTTTATAGCTCCTCCTCTTCCCACCACACACACATACAGGTAAAACTACAACCTCCCTTGTGAAACACACCAAATTTCATTTCCTGATTTTGTCCAGCTTAACTACTATTACAAATATTTCTGTTCAGTGATTCCCAGTAGTTACTAGCACTTGTCAAATGAAGTCAAGTTTTCTTTTTCTCTTTTGGGAACTGACAAAGGAAAAAAAACTTTTTTACCTAATTGCCCTTGACAGGATAACAGCAGACCTGTTATGCTGGCCTCAACATTATTTCACTAGGCTCATGTCATTGGTAATTAAATTTTTCTTAGAACTTGGATGAATGTTAAACTACCATTGGGAAGAAAAAAAAAAAGAAGTAAACTAAACCCCTTACAGGTCAGATTGTACAATGGTCTGTTCAATCCCTACCAGAAATGTCCTGATTACCTGTAAGGAATAGAACTCCCCAAATGCATTTCTATTTTTTTTATCTGTGGGAGACATTACAGATAAGCATTTTTTTGTATTTTTGTGGTCACAGCTAGAGAAAAAAAACAGTTCCCTTGGGAATCTGAATTCAAATTTTGTAGATGATAAAGTGTACATGAGTTGCTTCAGCCTACCACCATAAAACAAGCACAGACCTGGACAATGGGACAATTTGTTCCCCATAAGGTTTTTAAGTGGACCCACTGAACTTCCACTAGGAAAACTTATTCTTCTTGTTGCCTTAAAAATGGTCTCAAATGTCTTTGGTTCAGATTCAATAAAGAATTTAGGCTCCTAATTCCTCCATAAACCCTGAATGTCTCAATAAGATCAGAGAGTTAGGAGCCTGGATGCTGGAATGGATCTGGATTTTTGTATCTATTGCCTTGTTCTGAATGTGTTCTTTATCATAGTGAACTTGAAGATTTGAAGAGACTTTGGATTTATTTATTACAGTTCCAGAGTGTGTGGATAGGATCTGTGTGTTCTGTAAGAGGGTGTGAGGAAAAATACAGATTACTCCCATACCAGCATTTACTGTCTTGTTGCCTGATTTATGTATTATATTTAGGAAAGATAGGAGGCTGAAGTGACTGTGTGCTGGTACACATGCCTCTGTGTGTTTGTGTGTGCAAGCATATAGATATATGTGTGTACAGTAGTTTTAGGGGATAAACAGACACAACTCTCACAATCTCTCCCACAGCTGCCAGAGATTTTCCCGTAAAATACTTCCCTTAGAAAGGAGCAAAGACTCTTTAGGCTCAAATGCTGTTTTTACCCAACACAAATCCCTAATTTTTTTTTTTTCTCTTCCTTCACCACTGAAACTATATCACCTGACATCATGGTTGGGAAGGTGAGGATGTAAATGGAATCTCAGATGCCCACCCTTAGACTCCTTCAGTGTATTACTAGAAACTAGATTTTATTTTAGGCAAAAAACAGTGACATATAAGTACCCTTTTTTTTCCTGGGTTGTCTGAACTTGATGTTATGAACTTCCCTATGGTTAAAAATCATAAGGCATTGCATTGCTTGGACAGAAGTAGCTCGCAGATGACATGTGGCAACTCTCCAGGCATCCCATGTCTCTACTGTGGTACACAAAGGGGCAGGCTTTAGAGCCGAACCCCTGTGAGGCAGACACAGCAGCCCATGTAAAATAATTTCATTTCACAAGCATGGATTCAGATTGACCTAGGGAGCCTGTTACATGGTGTACATACAGCATAAGAGAGAGTTGAATGGGCGATAAACTTCACGCAGCTCAGGAGCTGCTGTATGACCACTCCTGCCCTATGCAATAGACTGGACTAAACATAAAAGGTGTTTAAAAACAGGTGTCAAAGTAACTTTTATTAAAGGGAAGGTAAATTTTGGAGACATTTAAAAAAACCCAAACAAACCCAACCTATTTTTCAACAGGTGTGGATTTTTTTTTTTTTAAACAACTGTTTCCTTTAAAGTTTTGGAATAGTTCATATTTTAAATATTACTTTCGAGCAGCAGTAGCTTTCTTTTCATAACTCTTAACCTTGTCAAGAAAAAGAAAAAATCCTAAGCATTCAGTGTGATTCAATCCTTCTGTGGATCTAAATTATTACATTCATGGAAACAGAAGTATCCAATTTTTTCTTTTCCTGAGCACACATACCTAATTGGCTAATAGGGTATATTTGAGTTCCTTTGGGAGATTTTGATAGTAAAAAAAAGAACAACCCTTCAATGCATGCAGAAACTAAATTGGAAGCAATCTATAGCTGAATATTTGAATTGTTTCCAAGCCTTTTACTGTTGGCATAGAACTTTTTCAATTTGATTTCTGCTTATATCCAATATGATTCCTCTGGATACAGCTATATGGCCATAACCATGTCTAAGAGCAAGTTTATCCCTGAAATAGTTGACTATTCAGGAAGTTAACATCCCATGGCTTGCGTTATTTTTCTCTTGACTCATGGCTTGAAACTCTTAGAGATCCTACCATCAGAAGACAACCATGCTCCTTGATGAGCTTTGTGGGCAGGTGTATGTGGGAGATTTCATGGAAAATGGGGGACATTTCTTTGAGCCTGATTATTTAGAGTTAGCATAAGTAGGCCGCAGTTAGCATGAGTGGGCCAGAGTACGTGACAGCTGCAGTATGAACGGACTTTGAACCACCAGAAAAACAATGGACAAAAATATAAGCACGCTATTTGGGCAATAAAGGGAGAACAACTTTAACCGTATCGGTGTCCGGTTGTTACTCGGCTCACGTCTCCAGATGGTTCCCTGCAACAGGTGTACTGGCTCTGGCTGGAGGTGGAGTTAATTTTCTTCATAGCAGCCCAAATGGGTTGAATTTGTGACTAAACCAGTGCTGATTACACACTAGTGTCTTGGCAGTTTATGAGCAATGCTTGCAGAGCATCAAGGTTTTCTTGGTTTTCTGCGGGTCTTTTCCCCTCACTCATCCTGTACAGCAAGTAGGCTGGGGATACACAAGAAGTTAGGAGGGGACACAACCAGGACAGCTGACCCCAACTGACCAAAAGGATACTTCATACCAAATGACATTGTGATCAGCAATAAAAGCTTGGGGAAAAGAAGGAGGAAGGGGCGACATTCATGGTTATGGCATTTGTTTTCCCAGGTAACTGTTGTCTGTGCTGAGGCCCTGCTTCCCAGGGAAGTGGCTGGACATCTGCCTGCCAACGGGAAACAGTGAATAAATTCCTTATTTTGCTTTCCTTGCACGCACAGCTTTACTTCACTTCTTAAACTGTCTTTAGCTCAATCCATCCTGATTTTGTCTTCTGATTCCCTCTCCCATCTTGCCGGGGCACAGTGAGCAAGCAGCTGTGTGGGTGCCTAGCTACTGGCTTGGTCAACCCACCACAGCAGTTTAAATGTAACAGCGAGCCATACAGAAAGTCAGGAATAAATTCACATCTGAGGGTAGCTTCATAAACTGCAACTCAGCTTTAGTAGCACATCTGAATGCCCTTTAGGGCAAAGTTAAAAAGGCACAACACGGACCCCTGTGTTGTGTGTTACTAGGAAAGAAATGCTGGAGACCAGTGCCATAATGTTCAGCCACCAGTGGTTTAATTTCACTTGGTTGACTTTCCTGGGAGAGGAGGGCAAGCACTCATGTAGCCAGGCACTGAGCAACCTACACATTTCCTCCAAGATGTTAGTTTTTCTCTCTTCTCTGAAATGCATGACTTTAAATGTGGACACAACGCTGGTAGGATGTTAGGCTTGCCAGACCAAACCCTGGGGTGAGGATCTGGGACTAGCAATGCAGAGGTCTTTCTTGTTATGCTGGTAAACTCAGTGTTGGGAGGGAAAAAGAAGAAGAAGAAAAAAATCTTCACAGGAACAATAGGACAAATAAAGAATCAGCATGTATAATGCTTCAAAGTCAGCCACACTGGAAGGAGTACTGCTACAATAAACACTTTTACTTTCTTGGGTACATAAGAATAAACTCGCTTTCCATAGTTAAATGATGGGGTTTCAATAAACCACAAACCACACAAGCATCATGTGCACAGGATTTTTCAGGCATACAGTGTAAATCAGAACAATCCCTGTTCACTAGTCAGTGCAGGACCTTAAACTCTATTCCTCTGGTGTAAAACTTTTCTTTGGCTATGGTAGGCAAGCCCCTACCTCTCACCCTTGGTATCAGTTTTCAAACGGGAGCAAAACCAACACTTACCACTAGATGCAAATAGTTGAAATAATGGCACAAAGTTTTAAACGTTAAAACAAATCTCCTGTTGCAGGAAGACTAGGTGTTCGAGGGCAGAGTGACTGAGCCAGGGGAATTGTATTTAGACTTAACAACTTAATTATCACTTTCCTAATTATTTTCCTCCCGTGCAGATAGGCACTAGAAGAGTGCAGGAACCAAAGTGTCAAACAGGACTGGAGGTAATTAATATTAGAAGTGAAAAAAGTAACCAGCAGTATCATACTTTCTTATGGTGGCTTCCTCACAGATAGCAACAACAACAACAACATCGCACAACTGGTGTTCCTGAAAATGTTCCTGCAATGACCCTTTGAGGAGCAACACAGAAAGGCTTGCAGGTTATTTCTTGCCCTTTTTTTCCTCTCAAAATTTCTCAGAAGCCCTGTTCTGGCTTTAATTTCATGCATTCAATTTTTGTACCAGTCCAATCCAGCATAGATGTACCATGGCAGTCTTTTTTGGCAATTTCAGCTGCAGATAGAAGGCAGAAAGAGAAAGTAACACAAAGGCTTCTTCAACACCCACGTTGATAGCATAAGGTAGAAGGAAACACACACTCTCATGATTGATCTATTGTCCTTTACCAAGTTATATTTTCTGTAAGGAAGAAATGATGGGAAATGGTTTCTTGCTGGGAGGTCGGACTTGGGTAGATGTAATGAAGACCAACGTGTGCACTTTCAGTAGTCCCAGAGGATGGTCTGGATGCTAATTGAAATTGGGAGATCTAAATTTTACATCCTGCTTTGCTGCTGCCTTCTTTTAAGATTCTGGACGAAATGTCTTTCTTTTGCTCTCCTTTCTCTATCAAGATGGGGATAGGCTTGTTCTCCCACCATGTAAGATCAGGCACTGCTTTATAGCAATACAGGTAAGGCACAAAAACACTTATTCCTTTCCCAAAATAAATTCCTGAGGATCTTTCAAGCATAGACTGGCCTGTGTACTGAGGTGTTAAGGAGAGACAAATGACGTTTCTGCTGGGAGAAAAGGCACAGAGAAGCCTCACACAGCAGTAACCAGCCCAGCAGCTGTCCCTGGCTTCTGTTTGAGCAAGGTCCCTGCCTGCTCAGGGAACAAGATGCGGGCAGTTTTAGTCACACAGCCACTGCTGGGCAGGAGCTCCGATTGCTGACTTGACGGCCGCCTTTCCTGGAGTGGACATTTTCACCTGAAGCATAATTTTCTAAATTTCTGAGGAGTATGTTTGCTGTGGCTGTTTGTAAAGGCAGTATTTGACTAAAGACAAATAGATAATTACTGAGGAGTGACAGTTTGGTGATGACTCTTAACCTAACACACACTTGCTATGCACAGAAATGTTTACTGTCATTGAGGGAGGAACTAAGCAGGTGAGATGGAGTAAGTGAGACTTAAATCCCCGTAAAAGCACAGGCCATAGATGATGCAAAGAATTTCTGCATGGAGATGTATTAGATCAGCATGCTCACATCAGCAAAGCCCAAAAGCTTACATGACAAACTCATGCTGGACCCGAACAGATGCAGCAGGCTGAAGAGGAGCTTCAGCGTTACCATGCAGAAGTTCAGCATGGTGACGCTGAAAGGGTTCATCCATAAATTAGCAATGTGGAGTTCTGACACACCCAAGATGAAAAGCCAGAGTCATGACTATGGCCATATCTAGCTAAATAGAGACAATGTTATAGAAGCGTTCGTGTCTTTTGTCAGATCTGCACCCAGCTGCTGCCTTCTGGGTGCTAGCCCTGCAGAACAAGTGCTGCTGAAGAGCAAAACTTGTAGTCAAATGCATCGGGCTTCCCCCTGTTATGTTTTGAGACAGGCAGAGGACCAGCCACAAGAAGGGCAGAGTGGAGTGAGTTGCACCTTTTAAAGGAGTGCCACAAGTCACAGGGACTGTGACTCAGAGTCACTATCGCAGCGTCTGTCTGAATTGCTGCGCTCCAGCTTGTGCATCTTTAAAGTGTCTAGGCAGCGTGTTACATCTGCACACCACATATACATATATATATATATATATATATATATACACTGCAGCCCAGATAGTCCTGAGTTGTCCAGTACCCTTTTATTCAGAAGCATATCTGACTATGAAACATGTAAGAAAGGAAAAATCCTGTAAGTTACCATAGGATCTGGTTTTATACTTTATAGACTTCATGGTGGATGACTACAGAATAAAACAGGCTGCAGATGGTAAGACTCAAGCTTCACCTCATTCAGTGCAACTTCCCAAAGGCTTCCTGGAGACCTCTGTTGTTCACTTGGGATGTAAACGGGGCTCCAGGTTGAGGGCAAAGGAAATCTGGGGCTAGTGAAACACATGATCCTCACATGGAGGTGGAAAAAACTGATTAGCTCTCTGCAATTTCTCTGTTGAACTTTGCATGAGGGGAGAATCTTACTGAATACCTCACAGTGGTTTGTACTAGAAGTGAAAAAACTATTGTTATTCTGTTCCAGCACAACTTCTTGAAAGCTAGCATGCCACACCTTAGGGGTATTGTTGGGAAGTGAGTCTTGCTAATGAAAGGCTCTATTCTCTCCTATTCCCTATAAAAATATAAGTTGACTCTGCTTGAAAATCATTGATCCTGTGCATCAAAGGATTTACCCCAGCTGCCTCAAATCCGACTCCAGTGAGAAGCCTGGTGCTGCTCTGTTAACAAAAATGGAGCTGGAGTCTGTTTAAGGCTTTTCAGCTGTGTAAGCAAAACTGAATCTTGTTGCCTCGAAGGTGAG
The DNA here is from genome assembly GCF_026419915.1 of Harpia harpyja. Classification (NCBI taxonomy): domain Eukaryota; kingdom Metazoa; phylum Chordata; class Aves; order Accipitriformes; family Accipitridae; genus Harpia; species Harpia harpyja. The sequence goes on along the minus strand of NC_068942.1, from coordinate 7,715,336 downwards.
GGCAAAATAACTTGCCAGGGCGGGCAGTCAACGCGGTGCCTTCTCTTCCCTTCCTCCACCACCCTCGTATTCCCCAGTCTGGGTAGAGCTCTCACGAGCCCGAGCCAGCTGGGGTGAGCAGGGGTCCCTCGGCTGCCTTTCGGGGCTGGGGCTGGGGCGGCAGAGCTCTGCCCTCTGCGGTGGGGCCGCAGCCGGTGCTGGTCCTCGGGCACCTCCTGCCCAGCAGCAGGAGGGAGGTGCAGGATGGGGCCACGGGTGCATCCCGCACCCCTGCCCAGCCTGAGAGCCTGCCCCGAGGGAGCACCAGCTGTGCACTCGTAGCAGTAAAACAGGTAGCAAAGGCTGCGTTCATCCCAGCGAACGGGGGTTATGTGGAGGTTCGATCCAGACATACTATTTGCAGTGTCCTTAAAATAACCAGTGCTGTGGTCCGCACCCAGATTGCCCATACGAGGCCTTTTCTCTAGGAACTGTATCATCTCGGAAATTATGCAAAACTTGAGCTTAGTAATGAAAATTCACTTGTGTCTCCTTGAGAATACAACATGCAATTCCTACTCATCAGGAAAATAGATGTATTTCCTCTGAGAGACATTAGGCAAAAAGGAAAAGACTGGAGCTTTAACATCAGAAATATATTTTGGATTTTTAAGAAATTTAGAAACTACAAATATATGAAAATTTACCTAGAAAACAATATTTTTTTCTGTTTTTCATGTTACTAGTTAAACTTTGCGTGCGTGTGCTTGTATGTGAACGTATATGTGTGTGTGTTCTTGTATATAAATAACATATATAGCAAAACCACCCTTCTTGTTAAAATTTCCAGTTTAATAAAAATACTGGTAAAATGTCATAAAAATGAAGCACCCTTACCTACATTAGATTATTTTTTTAATAACTTGAGTGTTTTATTTGAAGAGTTTCCAACTTGGGATATATTTTGCTGTGTATAAGCATAAGAATGCAAGGAGAGTGTATTTTTTATTATATTCTGCTTTCAAAAATGTATTCTTTTCTGTTTTCTAATTACATGAATATGAAAAAGGAAGAAGGAAATAACTTCTAATTATATAGAACAACTTTTTTTTTAATTGAGAGTGGAAGAGAAATTTATTCATGGCACTATAAAATATATGTGAAGCAATTATATCATCAGGACTTCTTTTTGTGGGTAACTTATGTGCTATGGAAATGGAGCAATTATGATATCATGACTTTTTGTTCTTAATTAGAAAATTAGTCTGCTGTTTGAGTAATTACAAAGAGATTCTCCTTTATTGGATCTTTCTATAATAAGTATTAGAAGCAATTATAAGTAACAGAAGGAAAAAATAGCTTATTTTCAAAATAAAAAAGGCAATAATGTTGCTTTGCTATTATAGCAGCCTGAGTTACACACCATATGAGATGCAGAAGATGCTCCTTATGTAATGGTTTCAAATTCACACTAGATTTGAAAAGCACAGAAAAAATCACTTTATGCTTTAGTAATAGAAAGGCTTGATGGTTTCAGTTACACATTGGGTTCAGTTACATCATCAGCACAAAACTAGAAAGGAAATGATCTTTAGCTAATTATTCAGACCAAAGGCTAATATCCCTATTAACAGCAGACAAGGCACTAATTCAGAATGGCCTCGAACATGATGCTGGTGCCCGAGCTTTCTGAGACAGGACAATATGGCTGTAAAATAGTTACATGGGATGATGGGAGGATTTGAAAGAAGGCAATGGATTTAGCAATCCCAGGTATTGCAATTTGGGCCTGAGTCTGAGCATGAGGAAAGTGGGACCCAGATACATTCAGGGTCCTTCATGGCTCCTTGCACATCTGGTATTGACCTGTAAGAGTTGGGCTTCAGGTTCCTGGTATTCATCCTTCGAGCAAGAGCAAGCCATGGGCATGAGCCAACCCTGAGGTTTGTAATGTGTTCTTGGTCAATGTCTCTTGATGGTTAAACCAGAAAGAAAAGTAAAGGCCGCCTCTTAGTGGTGATTTCCTAAGTGTCTTGTTCCTTATGTCAACACAGCCTCCTTCAAAATCTGTACATAAGAAATTATCAGGGTATAATACAGTACTGTAAGCTCTCCTTACTTTAGCATAATTTACAAACATAATACAGAACAAGTCCCTATTTATGGAGAGATGCAACACTACTAAAAGTAGCAAAATTCTTGCTTTGCTGCATTGCTCCTTTATAATTTTATGGGGAAAAAAATTCAGTATATTATGGCTGATTTGCATGAAGTTTTGCATTAGTAAAGCAGTTGATCTCTGAATAAAAAAAAGGAATGCACTTGATTTAAGCTGAATAGCTCTCACTTTAGTAATTTTTCTTGTATTTTTGGTGTCATTAACGAATATTTACAGATGTTCAGCTGAGAGTACATAGCCTGCCGATTATAGTTTCTATTTTAAGGTCCAATACCGTAAACACTTCCAAGTGGCCATCCTACTTACTAATGGGACCATTTCAAATTGATGTTTTATGGTAGTGAGAGCCATGGCCACTGCTTACATGTTTGCAATTTAAGTCCTCAAACTGAAATAGTAATAGGTCATTAGTTGCAACTGTATATTTTTTTTTATTAAGTTTTTGCTATATTTCTACACCAAAACAAGAAATTAAAATCTTATATCTACCTAAGGAAAAATGTTTCTCATAGAAAATAAGCCAATTTAGAGCAGTCTTTCCATATCAAAATATGAAAACTTTGTTAGTGCCACATTCAACAAACTTAGCTGTTTAAACAGCTGTGTTAAATAAGAATCAGTTCCAGCTTACTGAGACTTTGCTCTCACGTTTCTTTAGAAGAAAACCACATCAGTCTGTTGTATCTCGTTTCATTTGCGATTTAAAAAATATTTTATTTTTGTATATTGAAACTGCTCTGTGAAAGCATTGCATGGCGTCACTCTTCTCCTTGTCCTTATCTTGAAGTAGAATGCATTTACATCGCTCACAGCTCGTATAGCCCTCGGGGCAGGTCTTCAGGAGTGAGTCAGAAGCTCAGCACAGGTGTGGAACATGGCTTAGTTTAACCTCCGTGCTCTCCGGCTACTGCGCTGCGGTTTGATCCCTAAAAGCACGAAACCTCCTCTGACCTAAATGATCTTTCTTTTTGCAAGACATAATATGGCAACTACAGTTTATTCCCCGGGAGTAGAAGTCCCTGTCTGGCCTACTTCAGAGGTTCTTTGGAAGATGAGAGACTGAAAGGTCAAGGCTATCTCTATTCTGAGGGATATTTCTGTAAACTCACTTAAAAATGAGGAAACTCAGAAAAACAAGGAAACTCATTGAAAAATGTGGTTTTGGCAGCCAAAAAAGGGATCCTGACTTCAGATCAACCTGACTGAATAGTTTTCAGCTGGAGAAGGTCTCGGATAATAAGAAGTGTGTCAATCTCCTTTAACATACCATGCCATTGCTTAGAGCTCTCAGGAAAGATGTAGGACCCGGAGCCCCCCGTCCTCTGCCGGGGCAGTCAAACCCACCGGACCTTGGAGGACACTGCTTGAACACCAGGCCTATGGGTAGGACAGCCCTCCCAATTCACCCTGAGATGCTGTTGTACCACGCCTTCCTAATTAAACATTCAGCAGCACAGGAACCCAAACTTGTACACTGCGCTCCAGGAAGTTCCAGCCTCCGAGTCAAAAGGTGATTTTGGCCCTCCAGCTCACTGAATTGGAGGATACAGACCAAGAAGATGGGATAGTTATAGTCGGAAGGAGTTAGAGTACCCAGGACTCTACAGGAAGTTTCACATTTCAGTCAAAAGTTGGAAAGCCTAAGTCAGATGCCTACTTTGAATCAGACAGAAAGCAAATCTGAACTTAAACCTCATATATGAAAGAAGAAGGAAAAAAAAAATATTTTTAGCTGCCTGAGATGGTTCAGCATGAAATGCTCAGTCCTTGCAGTTGATTTTTTTTTCTTTTTCTTTTTGCTTTTCTCAGTAAAGATTTTCTGACTCATTGAGCAAAATAGTGAGAGTGATTCTCTCATCTAGCAGTCCAGCTATTCCCTCACAGGAGGCATGGTTGGCTTTTTTGCATTCCGCATGAACACGTACAGAACTAAAGCCCAGGCCTCGTACATCCCAGGTGAATGATTTGACACTGTATCAATGTATATAAGGAACATTTCCTTAGAAACTTTTTGAGTCTTATGTTTGCTTTTCTTGCAGTACCAAAACTTTTCCTGCAGGATGAATGGAAGTTTTATGTTGAACAGAGGGACATAGTTTTTGTTTAAAAGTGAGAAACAGTAGAAATATTAATTCTATATTTATCTTAAACAAACTTGTCTTAAAACTGCTGACCTCTATTACATATCCTTAGCTAGAACTCAGCAAAAGTCTTACATCCACATGGGATTTGCATATCTTTTGGTTCCAGATGAAGATGTATGTCTATTTTTTTTTGTGGAGGCTGCTATTATTTCTGCCGTCGGGTTTTATAAAGGAGCTTAACTGTTGTTGTCCTTCTTTTCACATTTATTGGTAAAAGAGGATTGCTATTACACCTACTGTTTTAAGTGATTCTCATGCCATAGCAGTACTGTATCAAAGATATTAGGATTGGTTAGAACTATCTGAATCTTTGTGGGTTTGGTCCAAATGCAACAGAGTTTTTGTGTGCAGATCTGTCAACACGTATTTAAGAAGTTTGTATCTTCTGAGAGACAAAATACAGTTTAAAGCACAACTCCTCTTTGAAATGAAACCCTTTATTAAAACACACCACAGGATTCAGTGTTTTCTTTCTTTCAGTGATTCCATGGCATATATGTTCTGTTTATAAGCAATAACATTTTTTTTTCTCAACTGCCACCAATAGACTCGGTGTGTGCTTTGAGCTCTTTTCTTTTCTTGCATCACTAACAATAAAGGGTCTCCAAACAAATTAGGCCACTGCTACATCTGAATAAACCCATGGTATTCAAATTATGCCCTCAGTGAAAGCCACTCAGTCTCATTGCTGTTAATCGTTTTGAACAGGTTTTCAAGAGAAAATTTTACAAAAGCAAACAAACAAACAGAAACAGCAAGCTGTTGATGACCAAGATCTTCACGCTTTCCCATTGCCCATTACCACGGTATTTAAGCCCAGCCCAGAATCCTAACTGCAGAGTTCCAGCAATGCTAATGTGCCGTCACAGTCCCAAACAAGACTGAAAGTGGTTTGTTTTTCACTCTTGCCTTCCTCTATATTGCATTTCTATTGCAGGGAAATACAAGGCAAACCTGGATAAGCACTTCGGGCTGAGACCTCTTTACCTACCAAAGGACTTCACTGTCTGTGCCCTTCCAGTTTCCTAGAGAAGTGTCCTGATATGTTGGGACTGGAAAAAAAAGGAGAGGAAAGCAGAGGGATTAGAAATACCTTATCAGGTTATCCATAGCCAAAGGGTATTCACGTTGTTTACTCCTTTTTTTTAATTACAAGGACAGTCACATAGGGGTGTTTATATATATATATATATCTTTATATATGTATAATGCTTACAGATACAGTTTTTCTAGGCATCCCTGATAAAATCATTATCTTCTATCAAAATGTGTCACAAATCCTTGTGTTTTCATTACATGCAGGCTGGCTACCTTCCATAGACACTGTGTTCAGAATAAACCTCATCCCTGTTAAAACAAGCAGTAGGAATAAATTCCTCTCATGTCATGGCAATACTACGCAAAACTCTTGAAATAACTAAACCTCTTATCACTCAGTGAAATTTAGCCAAGTCAGTAATTCATTTTTATAGTTCCCCATCTTAGGACATGAATGCACGATTGAATATAACTGGGCTTTAGCAGCTAGCATTTGATCATGTTTCCACAGCCTCGCAGACATGCTGCTGTTTGTTTATCAAAAAATGCTAATGGCCTCACTACACTGTGCACGGAAGAGACCTGAATATAAGAACAAGCTAAATGAACTTCAGTTTGTCAGTGTCTGTTTTCTACATACTTGATCAGATGCATAACTAGTCTGAATTCCAACAATTACTCTCTTTCTTCTTCAGGGAATAAAGAGTCAGCAAACCTTGAAAAATATTTAAATTACAGAGTATTAGTGGTTAATTTTACTAAGGATTCTACATAGTATATTATCTTTAGCTCTTCTTCTATTTGTAGTTTTTATTCTGATAGCATCTTTATTTGTCCTCCAAGTAACCTTCAGTGAAATAATAATAAATTCACTGTGAGTTCCTTAGCCATTTTGGTTTTGTTGCAGAAGAGGAATAGGCACAGCACTGGCAGTTACATCTGAATCTGTATCAAATGTGAGTTTGGGAACATTCCCCACGGGTCTGAGTTGAAACACAATACTATTTTTTTCTACATGTAGTCTTTATATTGCTAAATTAATAGGTGCTTCGTCTGTGCAAACATGAGAAGGAAGTCTTTTCAGGGGTATGCAAGGCAACAATTTAGGTCATATTTGCCTCTTGCATGTATTTACATGAATCCTATTCACTACTGGAGGTGCAAGAAAACCACAGGTGTACATTGTATTTGGGTTTTTGGGTTCACAGCAAGTTCACAGAGATGGAGCAAACCACCCATGACAACATATTTGAAAAGTTTCTCCACTATGAAATATCTTTAAGGCTTTCTGTGATTACCAATGGGTCAGTATTTTTATATAATTTAAGTATCTTTGTAGACTGCAGATTTGTTTTCCACACATCCTTTAATTATAGTCTGTGAATTGCAAATAAAAAGGGGGCAAGGTTGAGACTAAGTGAATGGGACACGCTGAACTGAAGACAATGCCTCATTTTAAAGACCAACCCTCCCTTCTGAGAGTTGCAACTGCTATGTGTCTGCTGCTCTGTATGTGGCCTTTGCTGATATTTACAGTATTTTACAGTTTTGAAGAGGGTTAAGTCCACCTTTAAGACAGTCCATCTCCAGTTTTAAAGGCAGGATAAAGGGCAGAAGATGCTGTTGACAAGAAAGAGTGAATTATGGCATTTCTATGGAAAACTAATGAATGGCTGCAGAGATGGCAGGGCACACACACATTTTAGTACCCAGACTACTCAGCTATGCCCAGGCAGAAATAGGCTATGCCAGTGCAGGTTATTGCTAGTGCCATATCAGGTCTGCTGTCAAGTCACTGCCCAGTTCTCATCTTTCCACTAGAAATAAAGGAGCAGCCCACCTCTGCTCTTACAACGATACATAGTTTGGGCAGCCCGTATGAAGGAGAAAAGGGATGTGTAATATTATCCAGCGTAAGGGAGTCTTCATTTGAACAGCTAGCTGCATCAGTCCTGGTGATTCCAGCTTGTGTGCTCTTGGGTTTTAATCCACATTTTCCATATATTTTCTCTTCTCCTGGTTGAATGGGGAGATTATTCTCGGTAGGTAAGGTGTTGGTTCTGACATCAGAACATGCTCAGAGACAAGAAAGCTTTATATGCCCCATGGTGGGGTCCAGAAAGAGAGGGTGGATGTTTGTTCACAGAAGATTTTGTAATCAGTAAATGCAGTCACTCAGAACTAATTGCTTCTTCATAATGATGGGGTATAAAATGGAATGACTCCAGCTTTACACAAGCCTCAGCGAAATTTGCACTCAGATGCTATTTATTTAAAAAGTCTACTCAGGGTAAATGCTAAAAGTTCATGTTTACAAAGGGGACACGTGGAGACTGCATTTTCCATTGGCAACCTGTGTATTTAATCCTCAATCAGAGAATACAAAGAAGACCAAGTGATGTATATAATAGTTGGGATGAAGGAGTAACATAAGTGTGCAGTTTTGCATGGAAAATACATGCAAGTTTTAAAGTTTTCAGCAGGTGTTGTTTCTATCATGCAGTCAGAATCTCCACATATTCTATATTGTGTAAACTTACCTCCTTCCTGGAGCTTGCCTTTTAATATTAAACAACTTCAAAGTAACATAAACCGGAGCATAGTGTTTCTCCTGTGCGTGGCTATTCTTCCAGTTTTTCCTTGCAAGACCATATTTTTTTCCTCGCTGGGCCATGTTATGTCAAGCTCTTTGCTACTGCTGGTTTCGAGGTAACAGGAACTGATTTCAAAGGAAGTCAGACAAAATGGCTCTGCATCTCTCCGCAGGGGACAACCATTTGACATTATGTCAGACAGCTAGCAAAGAGCTCAGGGCTGAAAACTGGCAAGGGGTGATGAATGGAAAACACTCAAATGAGTGGGGTATATTAGAAAGATAAAGGCTTTTCAAAAAACCACAGACCCACATCATTTACAAAAGAACTCTGAATGAAGCTGCTTTCTGCTTTGCCTGGCACGTAAGCAACACCATGTGGGACACGTCCCATTCCTCTGGCAGTCTGGAGTGCTGAGGTGTTACACCCCTTTGCTTGCAGCGCTGAGCTGCCTCTTGCTTCAGAAAAGGCTGAGGGATGGACTGCCAGCTGGGCTCAGTAGCCAGCGGGACATGAAGTCGAGGTCCAGGTCTGTGAGGAGGAGATGGGTCCAGGCTGCATGCAGCCTCCCTCGTCTCGGGGAGGAAGTCAGCTAGAGTCAAGGTGACATGAATTATCACTACTGTTTTCTGTCCACAGCTCGGTGTGCCTTTTTAAAAACATTTCACCAACTAGCCATTACGCTGAGGAAAATCCATAACCATTCACTGAGCTTTTGTCCTCTTGTTCCTTAACTCAAAATTATCTGTATGTAGCGATCACCAGCACTGAAGATCAGCTGGAGAAGTAGCCACAGTCATTTATTTTCCCTCTCAAAATGGTGCAGTGGAATGTATACCATGTTTAACAAAAGCAGGTTTTTTTGACCTTGAATACAGCCTGCCTTATTCTCTAGGACTCTAGGCACACCACAAATACCTCTGCTGTTAGCTGACATGAAGGCTATTCCCATGGCACTGGCTGGCACAGGCAGGGCAGCAAGGTACCAGCCACAGTTGTACCAAGATCCCCTGCACAAGGGACGCATTTTAGCACCAACAGTCTCACCAGGTTGATCCTAAATAGTATGTCTTTTCTACAATTCTGAATAAAGTAGTTCTGTAAATTGATTGATGTCTTTAAGCGTCTCTACAACCATGTGTTGTGTTCTGCTAAAGCGTAGAGAATGTGCTTCTCTCTGGTGTGGAAAATCTCTTCTTGACCAGCATTACAAAAAACTTTGAATTTTTTGCATCCTTCCACAAAAATAATTTAATGCAATTAGCTAGGAAACACAGAAGTACATCTGAAGCCAGGTTTTTCCACATATTTCCATATACAATGAACATACCGATTTTATTACTCAAAGCTACTGGAAAACAAACCAATTGATGACATGACATGAAAGTTACCATGTTTCAGTTTTTTCCTGGTTCATGCATTAGTGATCTCTATTCATTTTTATTTTATTAATTATTAATCTTATATTAATATGTTTATAAATTATAAAATAGTTAGGCATTTCTAGATGCAATTTAAGGTTTTCTAACTGTGCGTATAATTCTAGCCTGAGGACTAATTATTTCAGCAGCCTTGTGTTTAACACTAGCAGCTAGAGATCAGGCAAAACGCAAAGGTGACAAGCCACAGATTTACATGTCAGACTTTTAGAAGCCTCTCTCACTTATTTACATATGTGTTTATAGGATACATAGTAGTTATGAACCTTATATGTACTCAAGCCTTTCATCTTCTCAGGTAAACTGTTGGTCTGTCTAAAAGAGTTTTGAAAATTGACTCTCTTTTTTTTCTTTAAAGGATTGAGATTTCTTTGGCTGGAGGAATAGTTCTGCTCATAATACAGAGAGAAAAGCAACAGCTCAAATTAGGTGGTTTTTTAGATATGCACAAATGTCTAGCAAACTGTTGGTATATGTATTTTTTCAGTTCGGTGAAATAAATTAATACCTTACCATTGAAATATTGTTATGGATGAAGATAACATTTAGAACTCATGATATTATATTACTAAAACAATTTGCAAACATGACATTAATTACTAATTAACTGATTTCATTGCAAACTATAATCACTAACCCATTAGTTTTCATAACAGCCATGTGACAAACAGAACACAAGGAAATAACTTAACAGAAAACAGTCATCTTGAACTCATTTTTGAACAGTTTTCTTGAAAGTCTAAACTGTGTCTATACAGTATTTTGTTACCTGCTCCAAGAACAACTACCCAATAAATTATCTTTAATGCAACAACTCTTCCCACAGCTGTGCAAATTAATCCTTTCCCTTTTGTCTTTTTCTGTTTATCTAAAAATCGAGTGGATGGCATTTGTAACATCTTTGGTTGCAATAGCCATGGAACTTGCTTGATGTTTTAGGATTGTTTTCAGACCACTGCAAGTATTTCTGAAGCGTGGATTGTAGTGAAAAAGTGAATGTAATCTTCATAGTGCTTTTTACTATGGTATATCAGTACAATTATTGCATATTCAATGTGGCATTTCTTTACCCTGAAAAATCTTCTCATATCAAACGTAAAGCTCAGTAGGTTTTAAATAAGCACATGGACTTATGTATTATGTGCACTGACTGGAACTGTCACTTGGTATAAAGGGTAACGCTATCACAATTGGGGCAGGGTGGTGTTACATTTCACTTCATAGGCAAACCTAGATTATCATCTGTGTAATGATTTCCTTACAGTTCATCGGTGATATGATGGGCAAATAATAGTGGTAAAGTAATGGTTACCAGGTTACACATATGTTCTTTTGCAGACCATAATACCCAGTAAGCTGTTAAAGGCTATAAATAGTGATTTTTTTAGCGTCTAAGGGACCCAAAAATGTTTACACCTGAAAAAGCATCTTTTTCAGCTGTGCTGGAGAAGATGTTCCATTATTTTTGCTTTTTATTTTTCAAGTTCCTATCACTGTAGAATTAAAAAAAAAAAAAAGAAAAGTGAATGGGGGAAATTACCTTCCCCACACCTTATGAATTTGTGATTGATGTTCTGTTCACAAAGTTTTGGAAGATTGACCCAAAGGTGCATTGCCAACAGGAACTTGATAGCACAGAACATAACAGTAGAGTCAAGAACCAAGGATGGGGGACTCCCATCCACTGACAAGAGACAAAGACATTTCCAGACATTAGTCTTAGGAGAAGTTTTTTTCTGCAGGTACATCAAGCATAATGCATTTGTTGTGACAGAGACAGCGGCAGCCAGGAACAGAGCTTGTTGGAGGTGTAATTTTAGCAGCTCCTTCTATTAGGAGTGACTGAAGCACCACCACTACAGCCAGGGAGTAACCAAATGGCTGGAGAGAGAGGCTGGAGTGTGCAGAGAGAGTACACACGAATACCACTACAGTCCAAGCACTGCTATCACCAGTACTTCCCATTCTGCCTTCCTTCAGGGTGTAAGAGGAGCACAATGTTGAGGAGCAGTGTGTCCTGCAAACCCCTGTCCTCCTAAACCATCCCGTGCCTTAGCATTGTATCACATCTCAGCCCTGAACGCCCCTATGCTAATTCTTTTTTCACTACCATGGCAGGCATAAAGCCCTCTTTTTACTCAGAAATCTCTCTGGGAGCTGGCTCTGCATCCCAGGCAGATGTGGCTTTGGGGAAACAAAGGTAAAAGTCATTGCTTGTTGTTGGAAAGGACAGCTCTGGCGTGCACCCTACCAAAACAAACACTGGGCAGCAGTAGAAAGTTTTCTCATCAGATGTGGACCAGGCAGGTATATCTGAATTTGGAAACAAGATCAGACTATGTTTTAAAACCTCAAGATAGACTACATCAAGACCTAAGACACTCTCTACTGCTGTTCCAGCTCCCACAGATCTGGGAAAACAGTAGCTGACTGCCAGGATCCCAGACATCAGTGACCCCAGATACTCCAGATCGTAGGGGTAGGAGGCAAGAGCACTCCTCACAGCTAGACTGAAAGCTCACATTCACCTGTCAGCTCAGTACGAACTTCAAGACCCTGGAAACTCAGAGGAAGCCTCTGGGATTTACCAGGCTTAGTGAGCAGGGGGAGTGTCACCCAAGACATGCAAGAGTCTGAGTCCTAGAGCTGGGATCTCTGCTGGTGCGGGGCAGCAGGGAGAAAACATTTCTCAGACATTTTCCTTGTAGCTCAGGAGCAGATCGTCAGCAAACCAACCCATTTTGTTGGTGGGAAGGGCAGAAGAATGTGAAGGTTAATGCACCCAGAGTCTACTGAATATATGCCTTATTAAACATTAAGAGGACTCTGCTCACAGCAACTATATTTTCAGATAAGGCACCTAGAAAATGAATAGCACCTAATCCATCAACAAATCACAGGTCATTGTGGTACAGATGCGTTGGTTCACACATAAGGGGGCCTGTCATGGTAGAATGCAAAGGGGGCGCATGGTAGCAAGCTAGACCCAGCTCTCTGCTCCCAAATTACAGGGTGGATACAGCCGTCCCGACTTACTTGACTGACAAAATTGAAACTAACCAAAGGCTGTATAACTGGAGTCACTATTAAGAATATTACAGCAAAATATCTAAGTAAAGGAATGAAGTCAGAATTTAAATAATTTAAATGTATCAATTCTATACTGAGTGACTGACAATACTTATTCTATGATTATAATGCTGAATTCTATATATAAGAATTTGAAATTTAACATTTTGTAAAATATTCTTGGAAACTTCTTGCAAACCAGCTATCAACAGTGGAATGCAATCATAAGACACTGATTAGGGATTTTTTTGTTGTTGTTTGTGGGTTTTTTTATTATTATTCTGTGGTTCAGAATATCTTTTTCATAATTAAACTTATAAGTCAATCTTACAAGTCTATCAACACATTTGTAGAATGCTAACTCAGACTGATTGGGCTGAATAAGGTGGATTTGTGCAAACATGCCAGCCTGGTAGAATGAGGAAGATGAGAGGAAGTTCTGGTGGTACCACCCAGAAGCAGGGCTATAATCAACAATTGTGAACAGTAATGTTTTAAAATTGTGACAGCTGTCTGCTTGGTGAATTGAGTCAGAGCCATTAGGAAAAAGCATCTTCTCTGCTCTGTATTCTGCCTCACATCAGCCCTCTTGCAGGTAGGTGACATGATTAAGAAATGCCAGGAATCTCTGTGCAGTACCGGGTTGAGTTACTTAATCCAGACTTTAAAAGGTTTCATTAAATGGTGTGTTCCTCATTTTTAGGTTACCCCAGCTGAGAGCTTGATTCCGATTTCTGGAAATTAACTTCTAGAGTGTTACACAGTGTTGATAATATAAAGGAAAAAATGAAGGTCTTCTCAGTCTCAGGCTGGACATGAGTAATCCAGTCAGTAGTTTTGACATTAATTCCCCACTGCCTATATTCTCTAAAATATTTTTTTAAAAAAATCTCCCCTATGAGTAGCATTTTTGTCAAAATAAAGTAATTGCTGTTCATTAAGCACTCAGATATTCAGTGGTGAGTAACATAAAAAAGAGAAGAAGAAAAGAAATAATTAATTCTGTCTCCAGAGCAGAATTTCAAAAGCACTCAGAAACTCGGGCATTAGACTTGACACCATAAGGAGGGGGAAAGAGAACAGCAAACGGCTCCTTATTAAGTGGGACCCGGCCACGCTGGGCAGCAGCTGAGGCAAGGGTCTTACGGAAAAGATAATACAAAAAAAGTTTTGTCTGCACAAATGCGGGCGCACACAGGAGGATGCCCAAGTTTGCCCAAGAGGCAACTTTCATTCTGCTATTCCTGAACTCGAGGTGTTTGACTTTGCAGTCTCTGTGGTTACTTATCTGTACAGGTGCTAAAAAGTCATCTGAATAAACTGATAACATGGAGAAGAAATGCTATTAAATGATGGTGCAAAACTGTATGGGATAACACAACATTTGAGCTGTATTCCAGAAACTCCTAGCTACATTTACAAAGCAGGGGCCTAAAGATTTGATAACGAAAATGCATTCTGAAAACTGGGATTATAGTATTTGGTTAAATTCAATTCTAAATGATGAACAGGGTAGCTAAGTATTCTCATAAACTATCTGAAAAAAATGTTCTGTTAACTGTGTATTTCAGGATTTATGTATCAAACAAACATCTTTCCATCTTTCAATTCTCCTCTCAGTGTCATCACCCCAGAGTCACCAGTCTATTGTTCATTCCAGTGCTACCAGTTACAGCTGTGTATTTAACATTATTTTCCACCCAGTCAGAGTTTTGTGATAACTGATTATGTGTTCAGGAGCGCATGTGGATGGTAAGGCTGATAAAATTTCATTGTTCTGTTGTCACAGCCTGTATTTTTATACATCAGTTAGTTTAATTTCTAATTGTTTGCAAAATGTGTTGTCTGCAACTGGACCAGAAGAGTTTTTCGGTTTTGAAGTTTCTTACCATTTTGCCTTATTCAGTACGACTCTTTGGCTGAGTTCACATCTCTGTTTCCAGTGGTTTTGTACCTGGAGGAGACCTTTGCAGTAATAACAAGGAGGGATTCTACTTTACAAGACAGGAGTCTCAACACAGGATTGCCAGAATGTTTTATCCTGGATCAAATATAACAGAGCTAATTAAGCTTTGCAATGACTCTTGTTTCCATAGTTCACTAGTTACCCTTGCTACACATGCAGTGGATTTCCACTCAGTTTTAAGAGCCATCTGTTTTTCATATCTCCTGCTTAGGGCATGATCAGCTACTTTCATTTTTTCCATAGTGTAAGTGGGCTAATATCCATGTATTCCTATCGCACTTTAAAGTTCATTTCCACCCTATAATACGTGTCTAGGTTTTCCTGTACATACTGTATTTGGCAACAATCTTCTTTTTCCCCAACATTTTTTATTTTATTTTCATTTTTATAGTGAATGTAGCTCTCGTAAAAGGTGGTGGACTGACAACTCTGGCGGATGAAAACTGGCTTATCTGTACAAAAGACATACAAAAGGATATGGCAAAGTAATCTTCCTTCAGTGTTCCCGGTATCATGTGTTATCCTTGAACAGGAAAGAAATTCTTCAGGACTGAAGGTGAAAGTCCCTGTAATAGTTCAGCTAGCATGAATTTGTTATACTGGTGATGGTTAAGTATAGTAAGACTTTACTGATAACCATTTATTCAATAATTTTCACAGACACGGGAACACTGTCAGATGCTAATGCTAACTTCTGGCCATGAAATCTACGCTGGTGACTCAATGGCTCCCACTGCTAAAAGTTTTCTTCCACTGATCTTAGAAAGATCAGGACAATCTGTATTGCCCTGTGAATTTATATAACAGCTTTACAACTTTACATTAAGTCAAGGGCATTACTCACACTCTTTTAAATATGTCTCTAATTTAAAATTGAGATTGAGGCCTTCTGTGCTTAGGAGCCAAAGTTCCTCATATAGTCAAGGGAGGGAGACTCTAGAGAAGGTCACCGAAGCACCTGAAATAGAGAGCTACAGCCTGAGTAACTGGTCACAAACTGGAGGTATAGCGATAATGGGGTTAGAGGTAAATTCCTTTTTTCTCACCTGTTTAGTGTGTCAAACTGATTGCCACATTTTCCCCTAGATCATTGTAAGTCTGGGGGGGGGGTCAGTAGGTTTTTGCTTCCCTTTACTGTACGAAACATGGCTAGTCTGGGCACACCTCACTTCATTGCTGGTGCAGAGCTTTGGGCAGTGAGGGCACTTCAGGTTTTCCCACTCTATGTACATAACAAGTACAAGACAAGAGGCTGATACACTCTAGAAAGAAGAGCGATTGTTTTGTTATAAGTTATTTTCTGAATAGTGGAACTAATGAAGCTGGTTTATGTCCTTATCTCTCACCCATGTCCCCAAAGCTTCTTGCACCTTTCAGCCCCACTAGCAAGATAAAGCAGTGTGTAATACATGTGTTATATGTGTACTGGTTAGTGAGCCAGCTAGCTGTTTTCAGCCAAGCAAGCCTGACTTCTGCCTGCCTTTTCCATCAGTCAGACCCTGACTTGGGTCTCTGTTTTCTGCTCAGCCACTTATTTTTAAGGAATTTGTTGCAAGTTGTCTTTCAGAAGTCTTCTGTTATTTCTAATTTTGCTTAAATTGGCCAAAAAGATCCCTATGAATAGATAATGTGCTATATATAGATGTATAATTTTATCATAACAATATTGCTAAATGATACAGATATAAATGCCTATATTTATAGCTAGGTATTATATCTATGAATAGATAAGTATAAACAGATAATGTGATCTCATCACCTCATTGTGTTAGGAATAGTCCATGGACCAGGAACTGGGATGCTTTGTCCCTTCCCCCTTCTGTCTCCTACCATGAATTTCCTAGGTAAGTGTTTTGAAATAATTCCACCTTTATTTGTCTTAATGATATTGGAAAATAGAATTATTTCAATAAAAGGGGAAGTTCAGATCCCCTCAGCCCCGAAGCCACAGTCACCAAGAGCATGCACATTAGCAAATTCTCCTTACAGACAGGTAGAAAACTAAATCCCCATGGGCATAGGAGAGAGAGAAACTTCTGCTACTTTCCCCCTGTAAGCGGAGTTATACTCCCTGAATTGTCAACATCTCTTCTCAGGGATCACTGAGAAGCAAGGGAGCTATAGATGCAAACACCATGTAAAAGCCAGTCCCAGCACATGAGCATCGTGCCAAACCCAGGTGTGTGGCTGAGTGGCCAAGCAGCAAGAGGCATCACACACAGCACTGCAGGCAGAGCCTCTTCTCATACAACTCTGTAATTTAGGGTTAGGCAGCCTGTGCAAAGTGGGTTTGGTATAATAGTGTGAGAAGCACGCACCTAATTCAGCCTCAGACTTACTTGCATAAGGCAGAAGCCTTATCTGAGATTCTGTCCCAGCTCTGAACCGCTCACAACTTGGTAACTTTTGCATGGGACATCTTAGATTTTAATCACAAAACTCCAAAACGGATTAATTTTTTCTAAGTTTTGGGAAGGCCAGCTTGCAACCCAGCCTTATGCTTGTCTTTCATCCTGAGAAAAAGGAAGAAGAGAGATGTGTTGAGAAAATTGCATAGAAAGACAACTGTAAAAAATGCAGATAAATCTATTTACATATTGAACCCCATGTCAACAGGCAAGAACAAAGGAAATTTTTTTTTTCTTTCTTGTCCCTCACCCTTTACTTTAAGAAGCAGGATGGTATGTCATGCAGTGGCTAGTAAAGTGATCCATTGGACCACCATCAGACTGCCACCACCTCCAAAATACATAGCTTCTTCATACTAAATTTGTATATTTTCAGCTGGGTCACTTGTACCAAGCAATCTCAGGATCGGTCATTTTTCAAAGAATAGCTATCAAACAGCCAAAACCTAAATCATGTTCTGTCCTCTCCAATATCTATCTAATGTAGTAAAGGCAGTCAGCAGTGGTCAGATAAAGAATACCATGAGAGGGCTAGCTACAACGCTGCTCCCTTGAGTGTGGTGGGAATGTGATTACAAGTCTATTCCTTCCTCCTGTGTGCCCATCTCTCAAAAGTATCATGTCTTCCATCGGCAGGTGTAAAGCAAAATATCAATCCTTCTTAAGTTAGGATGCTGATTTCACTAATAAAGAAAGAATTAAATGCACAAGGAATGCAGTCAGGAAGAATTAGAGTCTAAGCAGCAGCTTTGTACTAGTAATTTCAGGTGATAAACTGCTATCCAAAATATTGACTGGCTGGTCAGCCAAGCTGCTCTCCCCTACAGCTGTGTGCCAGGAGGCAGCACCAGTGTCTCACACGTGCTGCTGTCCTCAGTCTTGAACTTTGCATCGAAGGAAAGCGGGCATGGAAGTAACAGAGATATCAGGTCTTGTAAGGTAAGTAGACAGTGGAAAGAGAGGCTACATGAAAGGTAGGAAACTTACACCAGAATTATCTTGGTCTGTGGGAAGAGAGAGAAACTTTCTTTGGAGCTGAAGCAAAAGAACACAGACTTGAATGCTCCTGTCGCCAGGCAAATTAAGTGATTTTTTTTTTCTTTTTAAATTATAAGCTCTGTCAAACCTAGTTCTATATCTACAGCAAAGCAGTAACAATAAAAATTATAAAATCCTAATCTGAAAGTTCCTCGTCTTCCTAAGAGAATACCCATGGACTCACACAAAGCTACTCCTGTGGAGTGCATGCATGTGGTAGGGATAAGGGCTGAATAGAAAGAATCTTGATACAAATCAAACTTTCCATATTTTTGAAATCAAAGAGATTTAGGAGAATCATAAACCCCAAAGCTGTTCCCTCAAATGATTTCAACAGCTTGAGGCGAGTTCATTAAAACAATGTATCTCCAGTCTTTCAGCGGAGACAAGCTCTCCATAGGACAGTGCTTTTGCTTATCTGGGAAGAGCTTCTTGCTGAGTCCCTGCTGGTTTATTCAAGACCGGCGCTGGGCTCCTGTTACTCTTCTCCTGTTGAAAGTTAAACTGGTTTCAGCTAGTCAGTGCTGCCTGATGGATCTAAATAAAGCAACGCTGAGCATACAGACCACACTCTGATACAGAATATGATTACCATGGGAAGCCTTCCAAATTCAAAACAGCCAGGAATTTTAACCTTGGAGCCAAAGCAGTTCTAATAAGGGGGGGGGAAATTGCCTTCTGAATTTAATTTGCAAAGCAACGTTAACAGGAAAAGAAGTGACTTGTACATACTTCTCTTGTCTTCTAATGAGAAGTACGATAAAATGTCAGGAACATTCAAAACCCAGATTATCCAAGTCCAAGACCCATGATTTAGCCAGAAAAACAAATGATATACATACATGTGCATAGTAATGAAAAAAATTAAAGCCTGGACATATGTGTAACATTTTAGTTTGGAAATTAAGCTATCTGGGTTCAGATACAATTATGTTCATATGTGTCACTTTTTAAAGCAGGGAGGGCTTATTCCACAAAAATGTGTATTTTTCCCAACTCCACTACTTGGTCTGAGAAAATTTATTGTTTCTCCACACAAGTTCATTTCTCTTCATTCTTTGTAGCTATGAAATATCATTCTCATGACTTCAGATTATATTGCTTGTCCGTTAGGGCTCAGGACTTGATGTGAGAAATAGAGTTGGATGGGAGAGATTTTCCCTATCCTCCATACATACAGTTCCAGAATCGCTTACATCCCAGACATGTGTCTCATCCTACAGCTTTTGGATATTTAAAATGGATAGTGTCTCCTATTAATACTTATGTCTCTGGCTTTGAATCCCATAAAATCTCATACAAAACCTGAAAAACATTGTCTGCCAAATCTGGGACATACATATATGTGCCTATAAAAAGCCAGGTGCTCACAACACAATTTTTTCAGTAGAAATCTTTTCTGATATGAAAAACCTTGGGAAGATCTAGACACAGACGCGAGTTCTTTTCCCATTTGCTACTCTTACTTCATGTTAATGGTGAAAACATAAATATCCCCATCTTAAAACTACTCTCAGTTTTGTAGCGTAACATGCTAAATAGAAGATTGATATTATTGCTATTACTGATTACAAATTCATGTTATTTCTATAATAACCCGAGTGTGATGGTACAAATACATGGAAATTTGAAAAGCAAAGACATTTTCTTCAAATATTGTTATTTTTATGTACTTGTACAAGCTCAGTAGAACAACTGAATGCCACAGGGAATTCTGAACTCAGAAAATGCATTCACAAAGTCCTGTGCAGCAGAATTATCACATGATTTCACACGATTTTCACATTTTCACAGCCCAGGAAATGTACTGTAAACAAGCAAATTAATGTAATTTGTGCAACAAGCAAAAAACCTTCATCATATTCTACGAAAGACTATTTGCTGCATCTTAATATATTAATCAAGGTTGCAGGATACACTTGTAGAAGCTACATATATTTATTTATTTTCAACATATATTTACCATGATAATTAATCACAAATAAAACCTACTGATACAGCAGTAAAGCAATTTATTCAGGAAGTTTTGTACCTAAACCACATACACTGAAGCTGCTTCTCACTCCCATTTAAGATAATGTAATAAGCAGCAAAGCGCCGTGAAAAAAAACAGGCAGCACTGTGTAGGGAGAGTAATTTATTAGAAGCCAAATGTCTTAACTCAGAATCAGTGTTCACAAATTTGTTGATAGTGATCAGTTCCCAGCAGAGCAACTCCTTTAGGAGTGCTTTGTTTTGTAGGAAGTACTGCTGGGGTAAGTCTGAAACAGAATCTTTTTCTGTAACGTAACAATATTTTCTGTCTGTCTGTCAGTGTCTTTCTCTTCTTGTCTTTTTTTTGTCTCTAATGAAACTTTCATTTTTTACTTCTAAAAATTGATTTTTTTTTTAGTCTCTGAGAAAACAAAAAATATCAAGCCCTGGGGCTATGAGATTTCTTTTCCACTTAAAAATAGTTGCAAAGCTTGGTGAATGCTAATGTTTTCTGTAATCTCATTCTAGCTTTTTGTTTGCAAAGAAGTCTTCCCAGTGAGAAATTACTCTGGGCCATCTTAGTAAGTCAGTTAAGGGAAAGAAAAATAACAAGTGGTGACAGCTGCTGTGTTTTAGGGATATGCTAATTTCAAAGCCTAATAAGAACATCTAAGATGAATACATTATTATTTCTCATTTAATCGGTTTTGCAGACATATTAACTTATTCTGAGTGGAGCTTAAGCACCATGTCTCCAAACTCAGCTTAACCTCTGTCCAGAGATGAATGCAAAGTGATTTTCCCCCTCAGGTTAACAGTTCATATGGCAGGGCTTCTTTATACCTTTCCATTTAGTTTAATCTATTTAGGGTCATGGCTCCCGACCTTTACTTTGAGTTCTGAACTCAGATGAAGCCCAAACATTGAGACTGATCTCTCTTGCAGCTGCCATGCATCACCTGGTACTACATGCAGAACACAAAGCAAGAGGAGACACAGTCTAGAAGTTTATAAACGGTGTCTCGCCCTTCATGCTTTTCCAGTGACAGATAAAGTACTTAAACACCCTCTTTTTTCCTGGCTGTTGCTCGGACATGAATGCCCATGGCAAATGGTGACAGCAATAGGAGGCTGGATTTGAAATGTAGTTGAAACTGAGAAAGACTTTTCTTTGGTCGGAGCTTTGACTATTTGCCAGTTGCTCAGTCAGCAGAAATCAGCAACCCAGAAGGATGTGTTTGGTACCAGTAAGAGTACAGTCCTCAAGGACTGGCAGCACATTTCTGCATCAGTGTGTACACATTGTTTCAAATGGCTGTACTGTTTCCTAAAGGAATTTTTTTTCCAGAGGGAAATTTTCATCTGTCACATGTAGTTTTCATTCATTGTTGATTTCTGCTTCTGTGGGTTACACGCAAACTATGGCAAAGATAGCCATTAGAAATGTAAAAAATCATGCAGAGCTATTAAAAGATTTTAGAAACGTTTGCGGTATATAGTGATGTTTTACAGAACCGCACCCTCTCTTCACTAAAGATGCCTGTTCCCTGTACAATTAGTTTGCTAACTCACACACTAAGGGTGAAACACAAGGAAGCACCTTATGTACTTCCAGCTTTTGGGGCATCACTGTTAAAATGCCTGAAAGTGTCTGCCTATAGAAGAAAGATCCTAGGAAGCAGCAAAAGGCATGTAAGCCTCTTAGGAAGTCACTGGCAACGCACAGTTCCCACGAGAAGCCTTTCACAGAGTGGAGCCATTTGTAGCTCACCCCTGGGAAACACATGGGCACATGGTGCACGAAAACTCAGAGCTGCCCCGTAGCTTTCCCAAAACGTTGGAGCAGGAAGCTAACTCAGCAAGGGCTGCTCTTTGAGAAGATCCTGGGGATGCTTCTCTTGTTACCCCTTTTACCCTGTAACACAGAAGCCCGAGGCCTCCTCCATCATCCCTACCTCTCCGATGGTAGCGTTCCCTCCAGCTCCTGGGGCAGATGTACACACGGCTCTCCTGCTCCATGGGTCAAGTTTTTGGCCACATGGCTGATGCCATGCGAGTAGACAGCAGCGCTGACACTTGCCAGGGTTTTCAATGAGAGGCACTGGGGCTGCAGTACCCTTTGAGTGGGAATCTGCTCTGTCAGATGGGGGAACAGCTAGGACCTGTCCAGGCCACCTCTGAATCATGGTGGAGCATGGGTGTGAATAGGGTGCTGAGCACTAGGAACTCTGCAAGGGTGCCAGGGAAGGCCATCAACAAAAGGCAAGGTAACCACAAATGGGAGCTCTATGGACCACCCACCTGGATTTCGTTTCCTAAATTCCTCCCACAGCCTCTCTGTCACCAAAGCAGGATTTCAGGGTCTCTCTCTCCCTACTTTTTTCCCCCACTTTGCCTGACAAAACTTTAACACAATGTATCTGCTTGTGCCAACTTAAAGCAACCAGTTCTTTTATTTTAATATTTATTCACTTATTTTAGGGTACTCAAAATGGTGTGAGAATGTGGTTTCAGTGCCATGGGGAAATCTCTGCTCCTTTGGAGTCACTTAGATGTCTGCAGTAGATCTCAGAACCAGGATCCTATCTCAAAGGTCCTCTCTCCTGAATCCTGGCACGCACCCACATGCTTTAATTCATGATTCTGATGCTGCACAGTGTATGAAGGTTATTATAGTTCTTTGAATTCTATTCTATCTGGCTAGAAATTTGCCCAGATCACCTGACACGTTACTTACTTACACTACCTGCTTTGCCTTTCCAGGCCCTTAGTAGTATTGTACAAAGAACTTTCTACCCCTGGTTAAGCATTACACTATACATGACACCTGCAAAGGAGGAAAAAATATATCCACTCTTTCTTTTTCATACTGAGAAGAATTAAGAACCTTAAAGGTAATTGAAGCACATCATCACATATTTTTGAAGTTCTGAATGTTTAAAGCAGTAAAAGCAAGAAGAAAATCGGGCCTTCCTACCCAGGAATTGGTCTGGCAACAAAGATCCAGAGCAATTAGATTCTTCAAAAAAAACCAACAAAACCACCATAACGAACAATAGACAGAAAACATTGGACTATTTGCTTTTTACTTTTTTTATAGCACTTTATAGTATCTTTTTTCCCATCAGTATACATATATTTAATTAACTAAGATTGGTTGCTAATGAACACCAGCTTGTTTGGCAGTGCTAGCTAACAAAAACATATTTGCCACGAACTCCACTGATTTCCTATAAAGATCTGAGGGCCGTACAAGGTGCTGACCTTATTTATAAAGTCCTTATAATGATTTAGATTCCATCTACCTTGGAGATTATTTTCCCTTATCCTTTTACTGTGACAATTCAAGTTAATGGATTCTCCCAGGGTTTAAACATCTGGAATGAGTCATGTGTTCCTTCTACACGGGCTTCAATTCTAGTGTTTTACTTGGCCCTTTGACCAAAAGAAGAGTCTAGCAGTGTTTCTTAAGGTGTAATGTTGTCCTTAGCTACACCACAGTGCAAAATTTCAAAGTAGAAAGTCGATTCAGAAGGTTGTTTTGGTTTGATTACCTTGTCCATATTCAAATCAATGAGGCCATTTGGGGAGCAAGGTCAGTCTGAATGCGGATCCCTAAGACAACCTTTAGGTTGCAAAGGTCAGTCCTTCAGTGAGGATTAACTGTTATCATCATGATCAGCTATTATTATGTATTTCATATTTATGAAGATGTTTAATAAGGTAATGATGCAACTGAAAGATGTATGTATAGTATAAATTGAATATATCTTTCAAAATAGTCATGGAATTTCAACCATTTAATTTAATTATCTTTTGCATATTACTTGGAAAATTTTCTACATCTCTGGCAGCTATGAAACAAATGAATTTTATAAATCTATGATAGAAATTGTAAATATGAAAGACCAACTACTGACTCTATTTACAGGCGTGTTAATACAAATAAAGGTTATTGACATCAGTGAAGGAACTCTGCATTCATGTTGAGAGACTTGAGATCAGGATTCAATTATGTGTTAATTAATTACCTATGGCTCTTGGTTGGTGCATATCTTTTCAAAGGACATATCTTTTTTAACTTTATCATGTTTACAAAATACTATAGGATTTTACAGCAATAATTTGAAATGTTTAATCCTACTGTAGTGGCACTACAGAGTGGATGATATTACGGGGTTTACAATAACAAATCTGTACAGGGAGGAATCTTGTAAGAATGGACATATGTAAGCAAATTTTAGGGCTAGTTTTGTCACCGTTTCTCAGAAGAGCTGTTCAAGAAGCAGCAGGCAGGAGAAACGCAATCTGGATTTTGAGGGGCTGTTTAGACATGCACAGGCCAAGAACTCTCCCAAGGCAATTAATGGTGTAAAGAGCATCTGTAATCTTCCAGCTAACCCATACAAACAGCTGTGAAAGGAGGATTCATATGACATAATCTTTCTCTGATCCTCTGCATGAAGACTTTTATCAATGCCAGGACAATGGCTATCATTAGGTCAGGCTGCAGACCTGTTGGTGCTCCCCATGAAATCTGTAAGCCATCTCTGATTAATTCCGTTCTTTTAGCAGAAAATGAATCTTACATTGTTTCCTTTCTCTTTCATTATTAATTCAGCTGAAGTCTTGGATAGGCAAGCACCGAATGCTGCTGCTGAGGAAGAACCAAATATTTCAGAGTAATTGACTTCACCCAGTGAAAGCCATTTGAATTAGATGGGACTATAAGAGAAATAGAGCTCTCTGGGGCTTCTTCCCCCTTCCTGCCAAAGTATAGTGATCTCTAACCTACCAAAATTCAGAGGTATTTGCTGTACTGTGTAGGCCAATACATACATCTTTTTGTTCAGTTTTTCTAGTTTTAAGTATTGAAAGTGCATAAACAGATGATCTGAGGCTGATACTAAACCCTGGACTTCCCTTTGAGCCCAAACAGCACAGCTGCAGAAGCTTTATAATTCCTGCAGAAAAAAAAAAATTTCAACATTCCTTTCATTGAGCTTTTGGAGCAAAAATCTGGTTTCAGACAAAATAATGATGGTTTTTCCCATATGGCTGAGTTCACAATCAGAGAGGCTACACAAAACTGTTTTCCTTTAGTACCAAATACGAAATTTGTATTTAGGCTCAAAGCAGTTTCAGCCTGCCTGATGCTCCCATTCTGTTTAGTGCCTGTTAATGACCAATAAGGGAGTAGAAGTAGGTACAATTCTCTTTTGATGTTGAAGATACAAAGCACCTGCCTTCCATTTTCTTCTTAATCAAGTCTCTCTCCTCTTCTTAAGGAAGAATCTTTACATTTTTTCTCAGTTATTTCTGGAGATAGCAGGAAGGTAAATACAGGCTATACCACATAGTGATATTTAGTATTCAGGGTTTTGATGTTTTTCTTTTCCGTGAGGAAAGAAAGTAATGATTGAGTCAGATATTTCTCTTGCATTCCTCTGTTGCATCCTGGATGTAAACATCACATACAAAATCTCAATTCCTAAACACTATAGAGCCCTAAGACCAGCAGTGCTTTATTTGTCTGTAGTACTATGCCTTTTAATAGCACATGTACTTTTAACAGAAAATATACTACCTAAATGTGTTTTCTTTAGTTTTCGCTTAGCTTCACAGAAATACTCCTCACTGTTGCTGGTACGTCTTTGTGCACTTCCGTTACTCTGCACACAAACACTCCTGTCGTCTGACACTCGGTCCCCCAGACGCGCATTCAGATGGCTGATAACTCACACTACATATCTGAATCCTAACCAATTTTTCAGAAAAAATGTGCTTTGGGCAGTGACTCCTACTGTTCCAGCTGTCTGTTCCACACAGGAGCTTAACAGCTTTTGCAGTTATCTTGAAAGATGGGCAGTTATCATAACCTCCAGATTTGTCTAAAGTTCCACCTAATCTGCTGTACTGGAAATATGGCTCTTGAAAAGGAACTTAGAAAAGAGAAGGTTTTAGAAAACAGAAATATTTTAGATTACTTTTTCTCCATGTGATCATACTGTGATAAAACAGTTTTTACCGGGTTACTTCTCCAATTGAAGAGTCCCTATGTGAACACTTTCTAACTGCAGTGATTTTCTGGACAGGATAAGACCCATCCTGGGTCAAACTCTACTGAAATATAATCAAATGCCCAACTACATTAGGCAGAGGGCACCTGTTGAAAAACAGATGGGGAAAACCCAAGTCACAATGAAATTTTTTCATTCAAATTACCAAATAATATCCAACTGATCATGTGTGGGAAGCTCTTACAGGTTTGTGACAACTGTGTACAAATTAAGCATGAAAATGAATGTCTTATTTAAATCTTAAAATTGCATTTTCCGTTTCCTGGAAATCTGTGCTCAAAAGCATACAGCTTTCAGTAACTAACACAATGCTTAGTTTTGTTTCAGTAGCTGAAAAAAACCTGTTAATACTGCCAAGCTCAGTTCTGTTGCACACTGTGAGGAAAATGTGTACGGTATCACCACACATTAGTTTACATTGGTTATTTTATTGAAAGCTGGACTCAGAATGACATGGCTAGTAGGTGGAAAGATGACTAATTGCATACATTCAGTATGGCAATGAGACTAATGTAAAGGTTTCAGCTGATATCCTCCCTGCCATGTGTCGTGGTTTAATCCCAGCCAGCTACTAAGCACCACGCAGCCACTCACTCACTTCCCCCCCACCCGGTGGGATGGGGGAGAGAATTGGGAAAGAAAAAAAAGTAAATCTCATGGGTTGAGATAAGAACAGTTTAATAGAACAGAAGGGAAGAAAATAATAATTATAATAACAATAATAAAATGACAATAATAATAATAGTAAAAGGATTAGAATACACAAAACAAGTGATGCACAATGCAATTGCTCACCACTCGCTGACCGATGTCCAGTTAATTCCCAAGCAACGGTCTGCCCCCCAGGCCAACTCCCCCCAGTTTATATACTGGACATGACATCACATGGTATGGAATATCCCTTTGGCCAGTTTGGGTCAGCTGCCCTGGCTGTGTCCCCTCCCAACTTCTTGTGCCCCTCCAGCCTTCTTGCTGGCTGGGCATGAGAAGCTGAAAAATTCTTGACTTTAGACTAAACATTACTTGGCAAAAACTTTCAGTTACAGATTCTCCCCCTCTACTCCTCTCTCATGAGACCCTACCTGTAGCACTGAGTCCAGCCCTGGGGCCCCCAGCCCAAGACAGACATGGACCTGTTAGAATGGTTCCAGGGGAGGGCCACAAAAATGATCAGAAGGCTGGAACACCTCTTCTAGGAAGAAAGATTGAGAGAGTTGGGGTTGTTCAGCTTGGAGAAGAGAAGGCTCTAGGGACACCTTATTGTGGCCTTTCAATACTTAAAGGGGGCTTATGAGAAAGACAGGGACATTTTACCAGGCCCTGTACTAATAGGACAAAGTGTAACAGTTTTAAACTAAAAGAAGTTAGATTTAGCTTAGATATAAGGAAGAAATTCTTTACAGTGAGGGTGGTGAGACACTGGAACAGACTGCCCAGATAAGTTGTGAATGCCCCATCATTGCTTTGAGCAACCTGATCTAGTAGGAGATGTCCCTGCCCATGGCAGGGGAGGTGGAGTGAGATGACTTTTAAAGGCCCCTTCCAACCTAAACCATGCTGTGATTCTATGACCAAACCCTCCAGCCTCCTCTGGTTCTCAGCAGGTGGCCTGCCTCTGTGGATCTTACAAATCTGAGCATTGGGCTCATCTAACTGGACATTGCTGGGCACCAAATTTCAGAAAAAATCCCAGTCTTTTCATAAGAAGAGTGGTGGAAGACTTCTGTTGGTTTACCAGTGTTCACTGGATCTTCAGAAAGACTGATGAAATATGTACAAACCAGTCCCAAACTACCTCAAAAACATATAAAAGTCCTATATGAACTAAAGGGTTTCATCTAAGGATTCCAAATATAGTTACTTATCAAGTAATTTATATAAATACTATATATATGATTTCAGCTTAATTTCTAAATAGTCCTTAAATTGTCCTTTCATTTCAGAACTTTGGTTCACATAGTGACACAGCTATTGATACTTCCTATGACAGTGCTTAGATTTGTAATTTTAAAATATCTTGTAGCAGATGTTGTCAAGAACTGTTGAGAGTGACATTATACAGACCCACATACATTAATAATTTAAATAAATAACTAAGGCACCTGAAAGGTGAGACAGAGTACATAGACACAAGGCAATTTCCTGACCAATATGCTGTTCATCATTAATCAAATCAGGGTAAAAACCCAGCTTTCGTAACTCCAAAATTCATGTATCATGTACACTAGTCTTCACCTTCTCCTTCACTTGTAACATACTGCTGTAAACAGTGGGATTTAAATCTTGTAGAAAATCGAAATGTTTGATAGTTCAGATAAGACCTCCAAGTTTGTTATAGGGAGGAAATAACTTGTATTGGGCCTAATGAAAGGACTGTACTTAAAAGCTCAAGAGGTGGTCGAAAGCAATATATTATTTCTCCTTACAGGCTGTGTGACTGAATGATAATTATTTGATATTATAGCTAAACCAAGACTCAGGGAGACAAAAAGTTTGGTCCATGACTGTAAAGAAGAAATACTGCAAAATTAGTAAATAGAAGTCATTAGTGTAGATTCTTCATTGTGTCCTTTTATTCTGAATTTGCTAATAAACAAAGAAGTATACATTTTTCACAAAGCTGACACCCTTTATTTAAATTAAATAATGTTGGTGCTTAACAAAAATGTTATATTACATTATGAATACAATATAATTAAATTTACAAAGTCATGAAAAAAAAAACCCCTTGTCTTATTTTCTTTTTGTCTTGCAACACAGCCTTTTAGATAGTCCAAGAAAATTCTCTGTTCCCTTTTCCCTATGAAAATATTTTCTCCCAATTTCTGTGGAAGACCAGACACTGCTGACAAAGCTAGTATGACTCTTTTCTTTTATCAAACTGTACAGTCCTGATCCAAACCTCAATTCATGTACTGATAGGCATGTGGAAAAGCTGCAACTTATATATAGCCTTTCCAATAATCACCCTCTTCACCTTTCCTTACTGCTTCTGACTACGAGCTTTCCATATGACATTATAGCTATTCTTTTCTTTGCTAATAAATCAAAAAAGTCTATGCTTTTTGAGTACCCAGTAGATTAGAAATGATGCCAGGACCGCAGCTCTGCAAGAAACCGTGGCAGTTATAACAGAAATGTAGTGGATCTGCAATTTGATCCATCCCAGGTCTACTTCACCACTAAACGTGGCTAAAGAATTCTGCCGAGGAAGATTTATTCTCTTGTTTAATCAGTAATAATACCTTAGCACATTCAGTAGATCATAATCAAAAACTTGAAAACTGCGAGACATAGAAGCTGCAATAGCCAATTGAAGTAATAGTATATTAAGTCTAGAATCATGATCTCCAAAAGTATAATAGCAGGAAAATGAATAAACACAGTTTGGGCACAAATCTTTGGATGATTTTTTCTGTTGTTGCTAAATGCACTGTATCTTCAGTATTCATTCACACTTTTGAATACTTACTTAACCATTCCATGCATTACCTAAAAACAAATGACATACATAACTCTGCTTGAAATAGTAGGTTATCATGTACATTTGATCACATTCAGTGACCTAAAGGACTGCTGCAGTAATAAAAGGAGGTGTACCTTTATCCACCAAAGCACAGGCTTTATACTGACAACATATTTTTATAGTATTTAATTTTTTTTTCACTGACTGAATTGATATGTTACTCCTGTAATACTGATTCCAGTGAGAATTAAAAAGGTGAGACTCAGCAGAGAAATAAATCTGATAAAACCACCTCATTACTATATTTATTTATAGTCTAAATATACTTTGCATTTTAAAATTTGCTTAAAAGTTCTCATTTTAAAAATGTGAAAGATTTTACGAAGTATTGCTCTTTTAACCTTTAGCCATTCTTTGACTTCAGTGACTCAGAACAACAGGACATTTAGATCAATGCGTGTAGATGAATCCTAGAATAAAGGCAAATAACCTGCCATTATTGAAGACAATGCTAATATTGTCAGCAATTTTAAGAGAGACAAGGTCTCATCCCAAATCAGGAGTGCATGGACATCAGCAGCATGAGCATATATACTCCACAGCATATACTCCAATACTTTGAAGTACATATTGCCTCAGATGCCATCTCATTTTTTTCAAAAGGACATCACAGAAAATAAAATACTGATCATAGTCAGACAATATTAGCTTCCATATTTTACTGAGAAATTTCATGGTAGAGTACTTATCTTGGTGTTAAAATCATACTCAGGACATTTAAGCATAGTTCCTTGATGCATTTCATAAGAGAAAATAATAATACCTTTATAATAAGACGGCAAGCAGAAAAATCATCATGCTTCACTTTTAAATTAGGTGTAGCAGAAAATCCTGCATGACAAAGTTTAAACTCTTGTTGATTTTTTTTTTTTACAATTCCTGTTTCTCTCGAGTTACAGCAACACTTGTTGAAATTATTTCCTTTGCTTGTGATCTATTATTGGTTCATAGCTTTTTTTTTTTTTTTTTTTCTGTGAAGAAATGGTAGCTGTGAATGAGGCCATAGAAAGAAAAAGTAGAGTTACTAGAGCCGGGCAAAATTTCGGATTCAACCAACATGCATTAGTTGACCAAAACTGTTACCAAATACTTGCTGAATAAGGTAAAAAAGAGGAGGAGGGAAGTGAGTCAAATAAAGATAATAAAAAAAGTTAAAAATGTTAAATATTTCACTTCAACATTTTTCCAAATAAAGTATTTCCATTTTCTCTGTTTTTAAATGGTTATTTCTTTCATCATTTACCAAGTTTTCATTATAAGTCCATAAAAAACCTAATCTGAAGCAACATTTTGAATTTTGAAATGCATTGAAGTGATTTTTTCTGAATTTTGCATTTCACCAGTGATACTGAAAATGCTTTCAGTTCAGAGTGACCCCAAAAGTATTTATTTCTTTTTATCATTTTGGTCAGTGAATCAAAGGACAGCTTTGCACATCTCTGACAGCAATCGGTTTACTTTTTCTGAGTATTTCTTTTTTTGTACTTAGCAAAGAAATCTATTTATCCTTGCAATATGAAAAAAGCTTATATTTTATGAATAAGAACTTTTGTTTACAAGAAAACAAGATAATCACTCATGTGGTTTTGCATTGTATTCTAATACATTTATGGAGGCTTTGATATGAAGAACTAACTCATCTTCACTGTCTCCTTCTGGAGCTGTCACTTGCTATAGGAGTGGGAGCTAACTTCCCAGTTTTAAAAAGAAAACTATATGAAAAGACAGTAATATCTCTTTAGTGTGATTATGAGAGTGTTGTCATGATTTGAGAGCCACCACACTCCTTGGAGCTCGTCTGTTGTAGTGGCTTCTAATGGATGCAACTGCTGACAGAGGAAACGCATTAGTGATCAATGTGTGTGCATTCGTGTTTGCATTTTCTCCCCATATTCTCCACAGCTGACTGTTCAATAGTGACAAAGTCACTGAGGTCTCTTGCTGTTGCCGTCAGCAGTATTTTGTCTAGGAAATCGTGCAGGAGAAACAAAGAAGGATCCATATGAAACATGGCCCAGGTTTTGCTCTCCTTCCACAGGCTTCCAAAACAATTTTTAGTTATAGTTGTGGAAAATAAAAGCTTTCAGTTGTTTGAACTGATCTGAAACCAAATAAATCTTATCAAAATGCCCATGGAGACAGTCATTCCCATGTTATGATAGGGAAAAAAATTGATTAGAGAATACTCTCAAAAATAGGCAGTGGGAATTCACTGTAGAAGTGTTAACATTGCTAGACTGCAATAGTCACAGAAAAATTACTTTTTTTTACTTAAGTTAAATGAAAGAACATACTAGACTGTATGGACCAATTTTCAGTAAAAAAAAAAAAAATATAAAAGAGTTTTTGTTGGTGGAAAAAACTGGGTGCAATTTACACTTCATGTTGCCAGCTCCTGAGATTTTATCACAAATCTTGTGATATTTCGTATTGGTCTGAAATGATTCTTGACATTTAAACCAATCACAAGATTTCTGAGGACTTAGCTTTTGATTTTTCAGCAGCTATGGATTGCAGTACTAGCATATTAGTTTGTCCTGAGCATCAGAAAAGTACAGTCACTTCCCATTGCACAAAACTCTTCATAAATCTTCCATAAGCTATTCTAAACTGAGACCCTAGCATTCCAGCATTGCTTACCCATACATCATTTACTTTACTCCACACACTCTCAGAACCAAGGTTTCACCTGCTTTTACTCATATAAAAAGGCAATTGTCATTTATTTTTCATTGCAGCCACTGATGTCTTTCAAATTTACTGTAGTCCTGCAACATATGGGTGGTACTTAATTTAGAAGGAATATTTTCAGTCCTTACTTGCCCTTCAAATGTGAAACAGTGGGGATGGATGGAAGCCTTTGAATGAATAAGTCATTTGACAAATGTTCTGCTTATTCCTGTCTGAGGATTTTTTATAAGCAGTTTGCAATTTTCTCATACACATTAGTCATTCAAAATTGCTGCCTATTTTGTGCAAATACTCTGCGGTCTGTCAATTGTACTCCAGCAGATCCTTCCAAATATATGAAATCTGAGCCACTCTAGATATTTCTGACTGGAGACAGAGCTCACACAACATTACTTTTGCTCCTCAGCTTTTGAGTACAGCTTTTAGAACCCAGATTTCCCTCTACAAAGGTGCCTTAACAAAACCAAAATTAGTTTTCCATTAATATCTCCTAAGATAAAAAACTACTACCGCTACTGCAAAAACTATGATAAGTAAACACAGTCACTAGAATATCCACGGACATTAAGCACAGAAGGAGGAAAAGCAGGAGGAATAAACTACGGTGAACATACAGACTTCTTTTGCAGATAAGAATAGGGGTCCTGATTCAGCAGACCTTCTGGAAGAAGCTTAAACTGTGAGTGCTTGATTCATCCCAGGGAGCCCCTTCAGCATATTTAAATGCTTAAAGAAAAAATTGTGATATTTTGAAGTTTTAACATACATGGAAGAATGCCACACACCACAGCAAAACTAAAGCCATCATAGTAGAATTAAAAGAATGAAGAATTCTCATAAATTACTATACAGTCACTGAACTGCAGTTATTTTTCCTAATTGTTGTTAAGCTATTATCCCATTGAGTGGAAGAATCCATCACACCTAGATTTAGCTAACTACACGTTGCCATCTAGACTAAGATTGTCATCTTATCCTCTGTGTAGTCACTAGAGAGAACTCAGGCAACACATTCCCTGGAGGACCCTAGTAGATGACCAGGAAGATGGCTCACATGACTAGCTTCTACTCCAGACTGAACAGATGGTGAAAGCAGACTGTGAAACTTAAGAGAGACAGGTCAAAACAATCCTGGACAATTTTCTAACGTTCTTACATAATAAACTTCTGTTGGGCAGTAAAATCCACAAACAACTGGACTATGTGCTATGATACTTTGAAGCAATCTGCACAGAAAACATGCTAATGACTCCACACAGAAATGATGAAAGTGATTGAAGATGCATGAGAACTACAGTAAATATATTTTATAATCTCATACTGATCAAGATTTGTGTATAAAAAAGGGGCTTATGTGTCTCAGATGTGTTTCATATGTTGGGAATTTAGCCTTCCTCACACACTCTTTGTTCAGGTTCACACATATTTCCAAACAGAATAAACATGGCTTTGATGTCAGGCAAAATTTGTTTAGTTTTTGTTTCTAATGTGAAGGGCTCCTCAAAAATAAACAGCTTGAACAACTGAAGAGTATATCACCTTGACTCACTTGAATGAACAGTACAAACTAATAACATAATATGCCACATTTCTTTTTATGTCAAAAGAAAACAGATTCCAAAGGCTATTTCCAAGAAAAGTTGTGTGATTCAGAAAACAAAAAGGGAGACCAAGAGTCAAGAAGACTGAGTTTCATTTCTGTTTCTATCCACTGCTTATTGGGTGACCTTGGAAAAGACACTATATCTCTGGTTTCATCTTGACCACTTAGATCATAAGCTCTTTGGCATAGGATCTGTTTTTACCTGGCGATTGCATGCCTGGCAGAAAGAGACGTCTGGAGGAACATAAAGGTTAATAAATAACTAAAGAAAGATCTATTTAGTGTATAAAACAGTAGGCCACTGAGTATTGTTTAGCTTCTAATTACAAAAAGAAATATCAATGAAAAATCTATCATCCGCATGCATATGATATAAACCAAGAAACTGAGCTAAGTTTTTTTCTAACTTCCCCCAGAATTGGAACTGAAATCACTGACATGGATGTACAGGTGAACATCTGCGCATAACATCCACTGGTGTCTTCTCTCTCTACTAAACTGCCTATATTACTT
Source organism: Harpia harpyja (assembly GCF_026419915.1). Lineage (NCBI taxonomy): Eukaryota > Metazoa > Chordata > Aves > Accipitriformes > Accipitridae > Harpia > Harpia harpyja. The sequence continues at coordinate 7,681,095 of NC_068942.1, read as the reverse complement.
GCTAAGAAATTTTATTAGCTTTTATTATCGCATCAATTATTATTCTCACATTGAAAGGAATGGAAGAGATCAGGGTTACCTAGTTCATACCCTAAAGCAACTGAAAAGGGTAGCGAAGTGAATGCATTCACCACCTGTGTGGTCACTGAACCACACAATAACAATGGATCCAACAATAAGATTAGAAAGTGTAAATGCCTTTTACATCAAGTAGTTCAACTGCGTGGCAGATCAGGACTGTTCCCTTAGGTATACTTGCTAATGCATTGTCCAGTTAAGTTTTAAACATCCCTCATAAATGTGTGTAGCGTGCACAAAATTTCCATGTATTGTAATATTCCTGCAGGGACTAGCCAAAGATCCAAACATCCTGTCTCAGTGTCTGTACCACCTAGGAAGAAATTTATGAAAAGTTTTGGTCCTGCTGCTTTCTGGTTGTTTGGGCATGAGGGAAATATGAAACTAAGTCAGTTGGATGCTGCAAGTCGTCTTTTCCTGTTGACTCTGGCACAAACGTGCATATTTTGGGGCTGGAAAACTGAGATGTTCTCCCTGCACACCCAAGTGGGTTAAATTTCATAACAGAGGATCAGCCAGTAGTGAAAAAAAACATTCCTTTACCGAAAATATTGGATGAATTTTACAGTGAGTGGGATGATATGGAATGGTCTCATCATTCTGTCATTCTGTGAATCCACAAAGGAGAAGGAAAGGAAAGTAAGAATAGCCATGTTTACTTGGAGTCTAGGGACAAGGATTTGTGTTTGATCGTATGGGCAAAATAAAAGTAGTGTATATCTAAAGAACATATAATACGAGCTTTTTTCTCTGACTAATACATTACATTAGCCTATGGTGTTTCTGCAGCTTGCCTGCTTTCAAATATAACTGAAGAATAAATTTTAATTGCAACATGGTAGAATACAATTGTATATATAATACTTAATAGAAAACAATAGTTCTTAATCTGTGAACCACATACTACTCCATATTAGTCACAAGCACAGGTCCAGGATTTGTCATTGGCACCAGTAGTATTACTTACTGTTGTTGATGATGGAGGTACTTAGAAAATACTAGTAGGTAATACACATATATATAAAATATATATATTAACAAAATGGCATTCTTATCAATTATATTAATTCAAATACTTAACAGATGCAATTCAGAAGTTATCAGAAGTGGGAAATGTTCAGTTAGAGGCTGGTGCACAGATAGAGAAATGTCCGGATGGGAGGGACAATATTTGGCAATATTGTTTTACTTGCAAATCAAATTAAAAATGGAGGAATGCCTGACAAGTGTTTCTTCCTAGAACAAAGATACGGGACGGAAAATTTCTTGTATGTATACCAGATACCAGAACAGTACTGCTAGATTTGTAAAACCAGCCAGGCTATCATCAATGTCCTTAAGAGGAAACCCCTACAGGGATTGCAAGTTGAGTATAAAGCGATGAACACCTCTTTATGTGCAGCCTCCTCCTGGTTTGCAGCCCTGGAGCAGCTCTCTGTTGGTCAGCAGTGTGTGGTATATCAGCCTAGAGCAATTTTTACTCAAGAATTAAATGGAAGAAGCTGGAAAGAGCTGGGTCCGAGAGGAAAGTCGGCCTTCCCTTCTTGGGGCTCTGCCAGTGACCTCATAGCTTCAACACTCATTCATGACTACAGTGACGTCTGTGTGTAACAGCACACTTTAGGAAAGAAATTCTGCAGCTACTTACATCCCCTGTACCAATTCCAAGCCATCCTTTCCTTAGTCCATAGAAATGATTATATGATCTGCAACACTTTGTTTTTCCTTTCATACCAGAGGCTCCTCAGCTATCTGCAGCAGTTTTCCTCATATCAGAGACCTTTGCCTTTCCCTCTAGCCCTTTCCCAAGAGCTCTGCTCCTCGTTGAAGGCTGCCCTCTCATCTTACACTCCTTACACACTTCAGCCTCCCATTTGAAGAATTGTTCAGTTGAATGACTGGTCAGTTGTCTTCTGGACTCACACTGCTGTTCAAGCATGCATACAACCTGTACCCGCAGTTACATACAAGGTGGCTTTGGTTTTCAGGCGGAAGATCTTTCCCAAAGTCTGGCTTTTCCAATGGACCCCTTGAGCAGACACAGAAACACAAAATTCCAATGAATGTCATGGGAAAGAAATCCTTACTTCTGTCCTATTTCTGTATTTCCAAGAAAGAAAAATTACAATTTTTTTTTTTTTTTAAGTCTGCAATACCCCTTTAAGTATACTGGGAGATTTAAAATGACAGAGAGTTTCTTACTATTTCAGTTGTGAGCATGGGTGTTCCATATTTTTATGGCACAAGTCTAAGATTCATACAATATGTTATTTCTCATGGGCTGGAAAAGATGTTGCATTTCTTTAGACTTTTCTTAGAGTCTGTACGGTTCAATTAATTGTATAAATCATCACTTGGCTGATGATCAGTCTGTCTCACAACATATTAAATATTTTTAAACTATGTAGATTTAAATAGTTAATTCATATATAGCTGAGTTATTAGGTGTGAAATGACTTCTGGGGCATAATTTATTCAAATCTATATGGATATATGGTTTTGGTAAGGCAGAACAAAGATATAACACATAGTTTTCTGAAGCAAAATTCAGAGCCTGTAAGACTTGAAGTCACACAAAACAATTAAGACATTACATTTTTTCACAAAAAATATTTTTAATTGCCTTGCTCAAGTTACTAAACTGAACTAGTTTCCACTATTCATAGATTTTGCTTTAAAAATATAAAGCATTGAGGCAAAATTGCTAGTGAATTAATGAAAACGTATTCAATCACTTATTGTATATAAGTTCTGGATTTGGCTCTGAATGTGTGTTTAAAAATAATCTCTTCAGTGGGTAGGAGACAGAATGCTTAACTAACGAAGCAAGAAAAACATTAAGATAAGCATGCTAGTGGTTGAGCTGTCAACTATCGTTTGCTGAAGAATCTTTTACAGTATGATATAGGTCAATATTTAAAGAAACAGAGCTTGAAGTTGGCTACTTTTAGTAGCCTAGATATATACATTTATGAGATTAACATAAGGTTAGTACCTTATTAAAAGCTGGATGGTTTTTATAGCGTGTTTCTGTCAGATTGAGTGTGAGAGACAGAGAGAGATGCTATGCTCTCAGGGATCCTTACAGCTCAGCTCAGCTGAGCTCTCCCCTCATGTCACAACCAGCTCACTACAATGACTAACAGGGAAAAGTGAAAAGAAGAATCCTTTTTGTCCTCTGGTAAATCTATGCCTGATATTCTTTCACTTTTAGGAGTACTGATATGCCAGTAAGACAGCCACAGAGCATTAACATTGGACCATACTATGTTTTCAGGTATAGGTGCTGAGATCCAATTTACTTCAAATAAATCTGTGCAAAGTTTGATCCAATCTATTACCACCTGAGAAGCTACCTTAGGCAAAACACTAAATCAAAGGGCTTTTTTTGTCTAATGCAATGTCCATGTATGTATATCATACTTTCTTCACCCTGGGATGCCTTTGCAATTCTGTCTACCAAACCTGATTTGGGATTAAAGCACTTTGAATGAAAAGGGACAGAACTGATCTGCACAGTAGAGAGAAGGGTCCTTGAGGAAAACCAACTCAGCATCTCTGAGCCCAGGTGGTGGGACGCACCTACCACAGAAGCTTATGGGAACTGGACAAACAAACAAGCAAAAGATGAAGGGTATCAAGAGGATCTGAGGTGTCAGAAAATGGGGACAAAGTCAAAGGGGAATCAAGGTTACAGAGATGGAAACAAACTCTAGTGGCATTTAGAGACAAGTGCGATGCCTGTGGGGAGTCTAAATCCTTAGACCAGTCGCTACCTTTAAAAGTTAACATTGCCTCCAACTTAGGCCTAGGCTGCCTTAGAAAGCATAACCCCTTGGTAAAATAGAGTATCAGCTTGAGTTGGCCTAACTTTCCAGCAAAAATATTTGCTTTCCTGTGTCAAGTTTAAAGATTCAATTCTTATGTTAAACAAATTTAAATAAAGTCATGTTTAGCACTATCTTACTCCATGACTAAATGTCACTAGACTCTTTAGAACATGAGATAATTGCATTATAAGCTCCCTGGAGAAAAAGCCTCTCCTGTGGACACTGTGGCTAGCTGAGTGGGTAAGAATAATGAGTATTAAGGTTTAATAATAATAATAATAATAATAATAATAATAATAATAATCTGAAGACAAAAAAGGACCTGCAGATAGATCTGAAGAGGACCTGCAGATAATCAGTATTAGAAAGTTGGCAAATCAATGAAAAATCATTGAATATTTATTTAGTTTGGCTTTTAGATCTTAAACTGTATCTGAGTTTTCCAATAACATTGAGATTCAAATGAACAGCCCTTCAGTGAAACATAATAAAACACATGTAATTTTGCTTCACTGGTTATCAACAACAAAATATCAAGAGGAGATAGTGATCCCATTAATACAAAATTATTATATATTAATAAAGAAAAACTCTGATCAGGAGCAGACCTTCTTCTCTCTCTTGAAATTGTGTGATGAAGGCATTCCCCAAAAAGTTGAATTTGGGAGACTTCTTCCTCTACTTCTTGAGGGAGAGAATAGAAAAATAGTTGGAGACCTCCCCAAGTCTCCATTCACAGAAATGAACAGAGAGTCATTTTGACCGCGACACCTCTCAGTTTCTCACTCTGGAGTTCAGATGAAGTGACCAAAGTCTTCACCCAGTAAATGCATCTTCTTATCCCATGGCAAGCAGCCCTTCTCAGAACAAATCTGTAGTAAATATCTAGTAACAAGGAGCAGTGCCACAGGCAAACCGAACAGTTGGACCTGGCCATATGGACACACTAATGCTTCAGAAACTTCCTAATATGCATGAAGTTATGAGTGGAATACAGACCGCAGTGTGCCAGTAGGTCTTCTAAGGTCAGCATGCTTACAGACTGGCACTTACATGGCGATGTTTTCAATCATGTCAGCATTTGACGAGCATCCTACGTTTTCGCTTATTTGCTCAGTGCAGGGACAGTTACAACCATGAATTTGGAAACCTCTGTTTCGCAGCATGTTTACTTGCTTTTTTCAGAAATCTTTGCTAAATAAAGCTTTTCAGAGAGACAGAGCTGCTTTAAGATTGGCTATGGAGAGGTAATACCTCTGCACGCACAGTAGGAAAGGTCCACTTGGGACTGTAATTTAAAGAGCTAATATTAATGGAATAAAACACATACATATTTACCTTTTTTAGTCCTTTTACATGGCTACAGTAGCACTGAATGGTCACGCTAAAAACCTTGAGGTTGAAAATTAAAATATTCTGCCCATATACTGTTGTTACTGTCGTCTCTATACTGTTCCAACCCAGCCCATAGTCAGGAAACTAATAACTTTCAGAGAAAATGGCACTATTCTTTGCTGTTTGCAAGGACCTCTCCCTGTTAGCTATAAACTGGACAAACCTCAAATGCTTCCCGGAGCTGCTGATAAGCACCCAAAACTTCTGAATGGCTTGCATTTGCAAAGCTAGGAGGGAAATCTTGTAAAAAGTCTTTCCTGTAATTTCAGACAATTCCTGTTTAAGGTCAAGCCAGAAATTCTTCACAAATAGTTTCTCTCAGGGTACAGAGGTATTTCCTTTTCAGGTTCTGGCTAGGACCCAAAGCGCAAAAGCATGAGGAAAAAAAAGTAATGATAATCAGAAAGTTAACCAATATCCTCCCTATCTCAAAAATGCTTCCATTAATACTTGCAGTACGGTTTGGCAGTCACTCAGTAAAATGTGATATCAGCCTATCTTAATGGGTTCCCCATCTCAACACCTTCACAGGTAAGGTGCCCTCTGACCTTCAGTTGCCTCTTTGCTACGGGGTAGTTTTCTATTTCTTCAGATGAATCACTTTCTTAAAAACAGAAAAATATTGTTTCACTTCAGTCCATATTTGCAAATGGTTGCACTGGCTGTGCAGTGGGTGGAATTTCTTACCGACTAATGCGAAGGTGTCTCCGTGCATTTTTCTCATGGCTCCAAATACCAAGACAAGCATCGGTAGTTAAAAGGGGATATTAAAGATCTGTTCTGAAAGCAGACATGCTTTTCTTCTAATATTTGTTCTCACTCTATGGCTACTTTCATTAATTTATTTTATAAACCTCTTGACATTATTTTATCTTTTTCTGGTGTGGCAGTGAATGTATGTACCCTCTTCATTTTATTTACCAGAAAATAGTAATCAAAGGCAGATGGACCATCTGGAACAAATGTCAAGTTCTCTAACGTGAGCCCAAGAAATCTGAGCTCTGAACTATACTTTGACTGCAGTTCTGGTTTGGATTTCAGGTAAATAATTTAAAATGGGAAAACTGTGCCAACATAAATCAATTTCCTGTGTTATTTTTGTGTTTAATGTAATGGCAAGTGCCTCATTCCTGAGTGATATGATGAGACCACATCACAGCAAGGGCAGAAATACCCCCCAATAAGACTTTGGTTTGGCTTCCTGATTCCTTTCAAAATGAACCTTGCCAAAAGGCTCATGTATGGTTAAACCAGAACCCATCAGAGACCTCATCGTGGGTTAAGTATTGTGATTTGCAATTCTTACTCTGTTTCTAGTTATAGCAGGAGAGGAATGGAAAGTATGCATTCGAGGTAACAATCCTTGTCTCCATTTTTGTCACCAAAAATTTACTCTTATAGTCCCAAAAGTACCTTAATTTTGGTTCAGTATTCTACTTCATTTCATCATTTTTGCTGGTTCGTATAGCCACAGGCAGTAGAAAGTACGAAGCAACTTCTACCCCATTAAAAAACATTGTATCGGGACCTGTTCTCTGGGTTTCCTTGTGTCGGGACTGGCACACACCCATGCTTTTAAAGTCTCCCACCTTCCAAGACAGGGTGGCTGCATCCAGATTATTTGCTAGGAATGGTCCATGCTCTGTGCTAACTTCTGAGATCTCCCTAGGACATCCCTGGGAGAGCGTCAGTCGGCTTAGGCCAAAATGACAGTAGTTATTAGATAGCATAAAGGCTGGGCCATGGTACTTTGAATTTATTGATGTAGGTGTAGACTAGAAAACCTGGCATCCAGCTGGATCTCGTCCTTACCAAAAAGGAGGCAATTTCTTGCTTAATAGACACTGAAGGCACAATTCTTCTGGTAGTGATTGTATCAATATTGCCAAGATACATGTGACATTCACTGGAACTGCATTCAGAAATTAAAACTTGCTTCTGTAAATGCAGGTCTTCCACTTTTGGGAGGTAGCAATTCTCCTGACCTGAGCTCTGTAGATTGTTTCTTCCCCGCATGTTCAGTGGGCAATATTTGGCATCATCAGCAGTTACATACACAGAGCAAGGGTAGAAAATGCATCATACATCTGCAATACGCTGTGCAAGAGAAGTGTTTTGACTGAGAGATTATATACTGAAAAATAAGTAGTATGCAAAATAAATCACAGTGTAGATGGATTTTAGGGCGAAACTTAGAGAACAAAAAACAGAGGAAACAAGATTACTACTTGAAACTTTGTCAGGTACAGATTTTAAGACATAAAGCCAATCATTTTCAACTCAAAGAAAATCTCCAGTTACCTAGCTAGATTAAGATAAACACCCTTCCTGAAGACTATGTGAATCTGTTCGAAGTGTTGAAATTCTTAAGAGAATCAATCTTCTCATGTCCTTTTTGAGATCTCCTCTCTTCATAAACCAAAAAAATAGCTTTTCTGAACTTCCAGCTCTGTTCCTGACTGGGAAATGAAAATGCAGACAAACACATTAATGAAAGAGTTGCTTAAAATATTCTGCTAAAATTTTAACTTGAGTTGAGGCTAATTTGGGTATCTTTCAGATTAGCTCCTACATTATCTGAATCCTTTGCCAACCGCAAACATAATGTTATCTGGTGGACTACTGGAGACTGTCATGTCACCCCTATACACTCAGAAAATAAAGCAGGCTTATGTTCTGGATATTTCTAAATTACTTGCTGGGTTGGAAAATGACTCTCAGTTGAGCACTTTAAGGGCTGCAAGAAAACACCTTTGATAAGAGCAAAGCATGTAAATATAATAAAAAACACATTCAGATTTTGCAGTCTTCCCATTAGACAGTTCATTCAGTTCGAGTTTTAAGAATAGGAGAAAACTTTGTGCAAAAAGGCTGTGCGTATTAAAGCGTATTCCACAAGGCTTAATATGGCTTTGTCCTAGTCTACATTGTGGAAAGGAGCTGTGTCCCTGGGCTATTCCTTCTGAGCTCCATTGGTATGGTACATCACAGCTCTGGGATTCACTTTTCTTAAACTAATTGGAAAGACAATGACACTCTTACAGGTTATGGAAGAGAAAGCCAGAAATTACTGGGTGGCTGAGGGAGAGAGAGGGAAGAGCAAGGAATTTATCAGATTGATCTTAGACTTCTGCTTTAGGATAAAACTACTCACCCTGTGGAAGCTCTCTACTTGTCTTTACATATTAAACAACCTGCAGAGAATAACTCTTCAGATAGAGTCTACATTTTTGTTGTCCAGTGTTAACCAAGATTAATTCCACTTTATACTTGGAACAAAGTTACGCATACATGTATGTGTTTGTGCAGGCACATGTACAAGTACCTTTGCATACCCATCTTCGTTTTCTTTCTTTGGCTCCTTGGGTTTGTTTCTTTCCTTCACAGGGGCCATTTTGCACAGCAACACTATTTCCTTTTTTCCATTAGTGAAGAACTCATGTGTTTGCCATTAAAAGCTTAGCATTTACAGAAAATTATTAGAGACATAAACATAGTTTTCCTTATAGGTAGACTAGGCAAATGTGATATATGTTGAATCACTTTTGTCACTGAGGAAAAAAGATACCAGTATTATAGCCTGTTGTTCTAATACCTGCTTGTCAATTAGTCTGCATATTGCCTTTCCCTGGCATATGTAAACCATGGGCTGGAACCTTTACTGCCACATGCAGAGGTGGAAGTGGGCAGCAAATGCCTTGCAGCAATCATACCACAGGTGCTCTCTAGTCCCTCCACCCTCCCAGGACGATCAACCAACGTATTCTCATCTCCCATCCTGGTGAAAAACTGCACACATGCTAGTCACAAAGACAAACCAACATATATGATGTCTTCAGCAACCAGACAGTGAAAAGAAATGGAGCAGGAGACACTATAACTGTGTTCATGTTTCTGGATTTAATCCACATTTCCAGATTTAAATTTTCTGTTTCCAGTGGTTTATTTGTTTTTTCATTACTAAAGGTCAAAATATTTTGTGGGAAGCAGACATTAATCATAAGCAAAATTTTTTTTTGCAAAAAATTCCACATCTAATTAAAGATTTTTGTCAGCTCCCAGAATATGCTAAAGTTTGTATCTGCTGCTCCACCAGTCCCTATCACATGTTAAAGAACTTTAAAAAGCAACACTCCTACATGAAATTTCACACTGAAGAAAAACCCTGAAATTTCCTTTAAAAAGCCTTTTCTACCTTCATATGGATAAGACATATTATTTGGAACCATTTCTGCACATCCAAAGCTCAGAATACTGCAAAACCATTAGCAGTAGCTAAATATTGCTGCAAAGAAATAGCAAACAAAACATAGAAAATATGCCAACCTTGTATGTCAGATTTCAAATGTCAAAACTGCTTTTTTAGCTACTATTGATTTCTTTTCTACTACTGCAGAAAAATCTTAAAAGTAAATGTTAGACAGTTATAACAAATTTTATCTATTCTTAAGATGTCATGTGACTATTTACTTAAGAAAAAAGTATTCTAATAGTGCATTGTTTTTTGCAGCTTTGGAGGAGAAAATATAAAGGAAATGCAGGCATAATGCAAACTACAGTACCTCCACTGCAACAGAAAAAAGAAGGGTGGTCATTAGATAAGGCAGACCCTGGCGCTATACTGGCTGATTTTGGGTTTGGTCTTCTGCTGACTGTTCTTCACATGTGAACATGAATGTTCATAAGAGCAGTCTTCAAAATGGTGTGGTTCTTTCTGTCTCATTTCTGTTGGAAATGCAAACAGTCAATTGGACATGCGTAGCCAAATATTTCTCATTAGAAAATGCTGTTTGGCCAAGACTCAGTCTCCAATATATTCACAGAATTTAGCTCTACAGATTTTAAAACTATCTTACCTTTTTTTTTTTTCCAAATCGGTAAAAAAAATGGGGTTTTCATAATATTTCTGTTCTGAAAGTTTTCATTTAGAAACACAACTGAATGTGAAGTAGAATATAAACATTTTTTGTGAGAAGTATTTTAATAAATTATGCATTTTGCAACTACTGAAATAACCCAGCCAGCATTGTTTTATCCAAGATGATTGCAATAAAAATAAAAATAGTGAGAGTAACTATTCATTGTGATTCAGAATGGAAATTTTGAATTCTTGAAAATCTACCTGGGACAGGAAAGCTTCCTTCTGCGCAGCAGAACTTCCAAGTGGCAATCCAGTCAGCCTTTGAGTTACCTGCTGGCCAGTTATATTGTTTCCTTACATTCAAGGGTGTTTAATACAAAACGGAGAGTAAAATCTGTACTCTTGCTGCCATGCCTTTGAAGCGCTATATCCTGCAACTTACAGACTAAAGCCATTCTTTACAAAAACACCTAGGAGGGGGCCATCTAATGTGTATGGAAATAAGAGGAAAAGGTTCCCTGCACTATAGGAAAATAATTATGTTTGTACGTTTTTATCTTTTTCTTTGAGACAATGCAGCTATAAACTTCTACCCAGAACAAACAGTAATAGTGCTTTTGTGCAAGGCATTGCAGCCACCATGTTGCACAAGAATTAATATAATGTTTATATATGGCCAGGGCAACTGAGGGTAGTTTCTGACCACAAGGTAAATACTGTATTTTCTTCTACTCTGTTTCTACTTTGTTCTCAATGTTACTAGGTACGCCAAGAAACGTGTGAAGCTGAACAAGCTGAAAGGCCAGTTCACTCAGCTAATACCTTCCTATGGTCTGTCATCAGTTCAGTTTGAATGTGGACATTTTGAACGTTACCTTTAGGGTCCTTCCAATTACCAACAGATAAACTCATCTTTAGCAGAGCTATTTAGTCCTTTCCAGGACCTCACGTTCTGCTCATGGCCAGTTCAAGTTAACAAGGAACTGGTCTGTGGGCAGGTTTCATGTAGGTGGCTCACCTATATAGTGAAGTTACCCTCAGGTTACACCATGGAAATCTTTTCAAGGTTACTGTGAAAGATGTGGTGGATCATGACTTTTTTCACAGGGAACAGAGGCAAGAACCTTCCAGGTTTAGTAGGGCGGTAAGGGAGGAACACGACTGAGACTTCTGCTTCTTTGTTTCCATTTGAGTCATTTCCCACGGACAAGACAATCTGGTTATGACCAAAAGCCTCTCAATTCAATCTGGAGAGTTCTTGCCTATGTTAATCTTGCAGGGATGTTAAATTAAACAAAGTTGACAATGGTTTCAAATGAAAAAAGAAAGTTCTGCTTCCTTTTATATAGAAAGGAATTACACCAGGCTTTCTATCAGCAGTTGAACAGAGTACTAATATAGAAATGGTTTCTCCGTTGCTTCAGGTTTATGTCAACAGACTACCCAGCCAGGGGAAATTCTTCAGTAAATATAAAAAGCCCATAGTTCTCTGATATAAGTGATGCCTTGCTCTTTCTGCCTCACTAGACTTTGTGTTTTTTCTGATGGTTTTAGGCAGATGTCTGTTATGTCAGTATCACGTTTCCTGTTTAAAATGGGTACAGCCATTAAATTATAAGCTCCAGAAGTATCTTAAAGTAGCTTCGCCAAGGAGACAGCACAACCATTTCCTTTCACAGGTGAAGATACAGCAGGTTATTTTCCAGTAACTGAAAGTTCACTGCGTAATTCTAGTATATTAAGAAATCCAAAAGCAGAGATTTTATTTTACAGGAGCATTATGTTCCTACAAAGCAGTGATGATAATAATAACAATAATTCGATGAGTGCTTTACAACCAGTATGTGGTTGGCCTTCACACCAGCTCTGTGATGACATGTACATGGCAGTGATAAAAATAACTATGGAGAGGAACTTTATATACTGCAGAAAAAGAAATCCACAAAAAGGGAATTTCCTCTAATGGTAGCCTCAATGCCACATGAGGTGTTTGAACCCAACACTGCCTTTGCCCAAACTCCCTCTGTCAGTGGGCCCCGAGCCTCTATGTCCCTGTCGGTGGAGTCCCCTGCATGCCTAAATCTCTGCTGCTGCCTGTGCGCATAAATCACTTCAATCTCGGCAGCACTGAGCAGCTAAGCACAAGGTACCACATAAACCCCTTGGGCTCTGCAAACCAGGTGTCCCCCTCTAATTTTGCCTCTTCGGTCTGACCCACGCAGAGCTCTAGGACTCATCCAAAGAAAGGCAGAGAGTCGTAAAATATATCGGTTGTAGAGGAAGAATCCTCCAGGGAAATCTGCTGCTATCTGTGGAAATCCCCGGAGTGCTAAGTCTGGGCCCGGTGTCATTCCTGTACCCTCAAGGACATATTGATGTATTTCAAGAAGGTCATAAATAACATTTGTGTGAATAGTCCCCAAGGTTAGTGTCTCCAAAAATGTGAACAGTTAACCCTCTAAGACAAAGCTTTCTTCCCAAGAAGGGGAAAGGTGTGCATACGCAGACACTGAACCTTTCTATTCTCCACTTATTTTCATTATGGACTTCAGCTGAAGACTGGACCTTTTCAAAGAAATGTCAGAAAATGCCTCTGTGTTCCCTTTGTCTATCGATTTTTCAAGAAGACACAGCTGTTTTGTGGTAGGGATTGTTTTCAGTGTTTTAAAACCATGTCTACAAGCAGGGTTTCACCTCATGAAAAAAATAAATTAAAAATCTGTTGTGCCAATTGTAATATTACATTAAATAAATATCTACTTGATCACAATAGCACATTGCAAGGACATGGATGCATATAACACAATATCCTATCAGCTCAACTAGTAGGTACTAATAGGCTTTCCATTTACAAGCAGCAACCTCTTCTCTAATTATAAAAAACAATTTGTTGTTGAACAGCTAATAGCCATGCTAACCCAGACACATTGTACCTCTCTGAGAATGAGAGAATGAAGAGTAGATGAATATTTTACCTGCACTGACTTTCCTTGAAATAGCACTGAAGAGCAGGATATTATTGTCTCCAAATCTATGCCTTTCCTGTAAATTCCCTGGGAAATTTCAGGTGCTGTACATAAGGAAGGGAAAAAATATGAAATCAAATCAAAGCATAACATTCAAGCTTAGCCGAGAGCCATATCTCATACATTTTAATTATTGTTATTGCATTTTTAATTTAACTGAAGCTGTTTCTTATGGAAGTGTTGGTACTACATTATCATTCAGCTTTCATTTATTTTCTGATCTGACAGCCCTAGATGCATTTGTGTTGATGGCTTAATTGTTTCTTTCCCTGAGCAAGCACAAGTGGGGGAAGTTCACAGGATGCCATGCCAGGTTATCTTAACTACAAGGCAACCTGGATTGCAGTATTTTGTGACTAGCAAACAGACAAACTTATTTTCATGGAGAAAAGAAAACAATGTCTTACGAACACATTTGGGATAAAAATGAAAGCTGAAAGCAGAAGCAATAGTAAAGGCTACTTGAAAACAAGTTGTCTCATGTTTAATCAGAAAAGGTCATTGTTTTGCTTTTTTTCCCAAAGGTTTTGGCTTTTTATGTTTTCCTTTTATTTCTTTATTCTTTTCACAATAACAAGTAAATCAGTAAATAGAAAAAAAAGAGAAATAAAGGAGAAAAAAAAATGCCAGCAGGTAAGAAGAAAGCAATAAATCCTACTTTAAAGGCAAGAAAATTTGCAGAATAACTATCTTCTTTTAAAAACCATTTAAGTGATGAAAGTTTTAAATGGCAGTATTTTGCTCCACAGGTTAACTTTGTTTCCTACATAATGCCTTCATTTTTTTGGGCCATCCAAAAGAAATAAGTCTTGTCTGTGCTTATGCAGAGGTGACCCATTGGGGTAGGCTGACTAAGCCAAGCTATTTTGCCCAGGCTGTGGAAAATCAGAGATTCATAAACTATGAAGGTTTTTTCATTAGAAGAAAGATTATTATTTAAAAATAAATAAATAAAAAAAAATTCCCCCTTTGTCTTTTGCTTGGACATTAGTACCGCTGCTGTGGGGTGTTACATACTAACCTGTCTGAAGCATGACATCTTACAGCTACTTTGTCCTTATTTTGCACCATAATATTTGACTGCAGAAGTCATCAGGCAATGGAGAATAAGGCCACAATGTTCTTAGAATTTGCAGGGGGAGAAGAAATGGTTTTCTTAATATGCAACTAATTGCTAGCTATGTTGAAAAAGTGGAGTTGTGTTACTGAGAGAATGAGTGAAGTCCAGGTCTCCAAGATGATTTACCTGTACATCTTCATTTGAAGCTAGCTTGAACTTTGCTGCCTATAATGAGCTACTCTTACACAGAGGTTTTCATTTGTTGTAATGTGAGGCAAAATGATAATGGAGGCATTTTTTGTGTCTATTCTAATTAAAAATACTTGCAGCATTGTAGCACCACCTGCAGGAGGCCTTTTGTTTTACTAGGGTACTCACTGTACCATGGGCAAGCTTGTGTGGGGGGAGCATTGTAACCCAAAGCATTAGAAACCTTAAGGTTTTACAAAGGGATTAAAAAAAAAACTGGAGAGAAAACCATGATAACCCTGCTGCATACATGGCAAAACCATGCGAGATGTGTGCCGTTTCAGATAATTTTTAGCTCTTGATTTTTGATTGTTTTCTTTTGACCAATTTGCTGGAAGAAATTGCTTTTAAAATTAGTTTTCCAATTGATTGGTTAAAATGTAGAGGGCAATACCGCAAATTTTCAGGCTGATGTAGATGAAAAGATTAGAGGTGTGTTTAATACCCCTGAGGTGCACACGCTCTGCCAAACAATGGAGATCCTGGGGCCTGGGCTTTTCTGATAGCCCAAAGCCAGGGAGAAGCTGCCCTACAAGGGCAGTGAGGGATTTCCCATGCACAGGGAAGCTGCCTGGGGACTGGGGTCCACATGGCTGAGCCTGAGCCACCAGCTCAGACCTCCCCATGGGGATATTCTTCTCCATATGTGGCGGAGGCACACAGTGCCCTGACACTGCTGGACCAGCAGCCCTTCCCCTGTGTAGTTGTGACTTTGAGCATCCATCACGACAAGTCCAAGGGGCCTCAGGGGTTGAGTGGGGTCAGAAATATAACAGAAATTCGTCTGTATGGCCTTTTTTTTTTTTTTAATGAAGTACAAGAGAATAATTCTGATATATTTAAGAATTGGGAGACCTCAGCACATCAGCTGATAGGTCTCCATCCCACCCTAAATATCAAGGCTGTTGTCACAGTTAATTTAGTCACGACAGCCCAGACAGCCTTAACAGGGACAGCCCCAGACTCAGGGCTGAGCCGTGGAGACAAACACTGCATTTCCATTGACTTTGCTGGAAGGACCGCACTGTCTCGTGGTAGCCAGCCTCAGCGACAGGGTCAGGGATGTCCGGGACTTTCACCACCCATGTCCAGAAGGCTCCAGCACAGAAAGGACTGAAGCCCCGGAGAGAGGCACTGCTCACTGCCAGCTGCGATGGGTGCAGATGGGGAAAACCACTGACACACAGCTCCAAGGCCACGTTACTTCTGCAGTTTTCTGCATAGCACACATACGAAGCAGTGTCCAAGCCTCCCCGAACAGCCAGCCACAGCGCATTAGACAAGATATCAGCAAGAGCAGCAGACCGTGGAAAATTAGTGGGAAAAGGGAGGAACGAGGACCTGTAATTTGCAATAGTTGGTTATGCTGTGCACATTTCTGGGGTCTTTCATGCATGTGTGACTGCACTGCAGATACAAAAACACACATATGTAAAGCAGCTTTGCTACTCGACATGCGAGCTCTCGCGTACTGTAAAATCCTCAGTTTGCTGCTGACTTGACATTTTTTTCATTGTCCCCCCCCCTGCTCAGGGCAGAGGACACGTGCAGGAGACGGGGATCAGCAAAGGAAGGCGCAAAGGCAAAACGATGTCAGCTAAACCAGAAGGCAAAGGCTCTGTGACATGCTGTCGTTTGGAGCAGGGGAAAAATGCTGAGGGTGGAGAGGGGATAAGAGCCTGTCTCCCTCTTTGCCCGGCAGCCCCAGTCCTGCTGGCAGTGGAGCCCCATACCCCACCTAAGCAAGGCTGCTCCTCCCCGCCTCAGACTTTCCTCCATTGTCCCTGGGCTGAGCAGCTAAAGAAAGGTTTCAAGGAGACAAAAATCCCTCTGTCTGAACAAACGTGAAGGCAGCACCCATGAGACCTTGCCTCACCCCTGAGAATATGTCTCTAGCAGCTGATGCTCTTTATGTGTTTGCTTTCTATTTTAGGTGATTTTGAAGCAAGTCACTCACGACAGCTTCTTCAGTAATGCTGGAAGAGACATGGGCACGTGTGCCTGGCAAAGGGATTTTGCTTTTCAAATAGGTACTTGATTTTGTGAGAAAGAGTACTCGTGAAGCTATTTCTGTTTCCTGGCAGCAAATCATTTGGGCGTTATTCTTTCAAGGTGGCTCAAAGGAAGGAAAATGGGTTTAGTAATGTAGATTTTCTTGTGAAAGTGTGTCTCTTTTTCACACTTTCCCTCATTCCCTCTCTTGCACTTACTCTCCCTCTACCCAGCTTCACTTTCCTGCTCTCCCACCCTCTTACACTGTGTGCACACGTATGTGTGTGTGTGTGCGTGCATATGCATATGCCTTTCCATTCCTTGCCTTTTTTTTTTGCTGGGACAGTCAAGTCTCAGTAAATTACTGTATAGCCCTGTCTCATAGCAGCTTGCCTGTTCCCTCCTCTAGGCAATTTGGTGCCAACTGGATTATATCAGAGCAGTTGCTTCCCCCACAAGAGCAGGAGAAGATGCAGGAGATTAAAACAAAGATCAGTCAACCCTGTAGCACAGCAAATTAGCTCAGGCCATTAAGCATAATGGCCTTCCAGAGGCCAAAGGGGTCAGCTATTAGTTCAAAATAATGACCTTCAACCCAGGCAGGAGGAAGTCTACACACAGATGTCTGTCGTTCACCTGATTCAGTTTTCAAAAGATCTACCTCACTCCCCATTTTGTACAGTTAAAATGTTTAACACATTTAATGGGACCTGATTTTTATTTTTTTTTCTTTCAGGCTGACACGGGAGTTTGAAGTTAACCATGTGGAGGCTGCTAAAAGATCCAGGCAGAGTGATTCCAATTAACAACATGGAAACACAGTTTGCCTAATTTCAAACCTACTTAAACATCAAAGGTTCAAAAGTTCAGTGCAAATGTTCCTGGATTACATTATTTTGGAGAGGAAGAGTGAGTAAAAAAAAATACGTATTTCCAAGGCCTTACAGTATAGACTGCATATCATATGAAATATGAACTGGTTAGGGAAGATGTTGAAAGCTCTGGACTGGGATTCGGGGGATGTAGATTAAATTCCTTGTCTCTCCTGCAAACTTCCTGTGTGGCCTGGAGCAAACTGCATTACTGGTTCTGTCTTTTAGTTTCTGACACGTGCGTGGGGTGCAGCTAATGAGTCCTTTCTCCTGCCCTTTGTCTCCTTTCCCTACTTAGAGATGCTCTTTAGAGAAAGGTCTGCAGCGCTTCTCTTAATGAGTATATATACAGAGATGAATACTCAATACAGGCTTCACCTCGACTTTGAATACTACCAAAGAAGAACTAGAAAAACAATAATTAAAAACAGTAGGCTGGCTTTCAGGAAATTCTTGGCTCTGTCACAAATTTCCTGTGTGACTTTCACCAAGTCATTTAATCTCTCTCTGATTCAGCTCCACGACCATAAAAGTACTCCTCAGTAATGTAGTGTGTAACGCATCCACTCACAGTTGTAAGGCATGTGGAAATGACAATAGGATGCCCAAAATGCAGCTAGGTAGACTTTCTTTGGTGAATAAAAGCTGGAAAGCTCAATATCGTATCACAGACGTGTTCTCGGGAGGCTCTCTTGAAACTCCTAACATACGCAGTGTTCAGCCCGGTGAGGGAGGCAAAGGACTAGCGGACCACAGATATATTGCACCATATATGGTCTCCATATGTGTCAGTCTTGAATTTCAAGCATGTTCTCCAAATCATAATGCAAAACACAAAAAAAACCCAAGCATATTTGTTTGCTTAAATTGGGGTGAAAAGAGGATTAGAGGGGAGGGAAAAGTTTACGAACACAACAAGTTTTGTGAACCCCAATTGGCAGGAGAGAAAGTTCACAAAGCCTTGAACCCCGTTGCTTTCTGTCATGCCTTGCTCCGATATGGAGAAGTCTGGCTGAATTTACGACTGTTTACAGCATGAGAGCTACACAGTGTTTGTGGAAGTATAAAAGCTGTTGTTGAGTATCATAAAAAGAATTAAATCACCAAACTGTTTTCACAGGAGGTTAAAAGGTCTGATATAAATCTTCAAAGGGTAGGCGGAAACTCTGTCCTTAATCTGCCCTGTTGTGCTGAGGTACTGCAGGCAACGCATATGGTATATAACGTTACCCAGTGCTGAGAGACTTTTATAAAGCCTATAGGCACAAAGAAGCCGATAAGGGTGAAACTGCATCATTAGGCTAACACTGGATTTTTCTGCTTTCATGAGCAGATATTCAACTATAAAGCTTTTTTATTTAAAAGTAGTATTAATTTTTTTTAAAAATAGGTGAATGTAATTCTGAGCCCTTCGCTGCCTGTGGAGGTCTTGTGAGCTTGCGTGTTTAAGAGGGCAAAAAATGTACAAGGGGAGGGTTGGTGTATGCGAAGGTCTCCGCCTCTCAGTGATGCCAATTAAACACGCTTTCTGCTGGTGAGCTGAACTTTACCCGGTGAGCTTTCACC
The DNA here is from genome assembly GCF_026419915.1 of Harpia harpyja. Lineage (NCBI taxonomy): Eukaryota > Metazoa > Chordata > Aves > Accipitriformes > Accipitridae > Harpia > Harpia harpyja. Next base: position 7,662,166 of record NC_068942.1, on the reverse strand, counting down.
GTACATCATCTGCCAGCGGGACTGCAACAGCTGCGTGGCAGGGCCAGGCGTCCAAACTGCAAAACGCCCAATAGCGCTGCTGGGGGGATAGTTTTGGTGGGACTTGGTCATTACAGTACCCACTTGGGATAATATTTTATCCTAAATGCTATGGTAGGGCACTGCAGAAAATTAGTTCATGGCTTACAAAATTCAAACTAGAGCTTTGGAAATGTTTTTAAGCTGTGCGAGTGTGAAAAACACCCAGAAGTTCATTTGTACCCCAAGTACTTCATCAGGATACAATTCTGCGTTTAACAATGATTAAAGATGAAAGCATTCTTATTAATTAACATTAATCAAATGTCGATAAGAGAAAAACTAAATTAAAAAAACCATTAAAGAAAACATCACTCCCAGGCCAAGACCAATGCCAGCTTTTCTTGCCTGGATTGAATTTTGTATTGGAATTATAATATAAACCTCTGAAAAGAGGGTTTACAGTGGAAACACTGACAGACTCTTAACTGGAGCATGCTACGGGTGCCTTTATAAACATACCAGGCATGATGGTTTCGAGCCAAAAAAGTGCTTCTTAAAAAATGTATTAAAAATTAATTTATTCCTTATGCATGTCTAAGTTAAAACTTCTCGGCATGAGCTTTATTAATTCCCTCAGGGCTCCTCTCTACCCATTGCAGACAACAAAAATGTACTCTATATAAGATAAACTGGAACGGCCCAGCCCTCCATGGGATAAGTGGAATGCTTTGCTGGTAGATAGCAGCACCTTCCCCCACACTGCAGGCTGTGTGTGTATGAAAGCGTATCCAGAATACAGCTACAAAACAGCTAGCCCTAAGGAAACTTGGGTTTGCCTCATCTTCTAGCTTTACCATGGAGCCCAGGCAGCCAGGCGGCGCGCGGAAGAGCCCACGATGGACGTGTCACGGTGCGGAGTTTAGGCTGGGGCATGGCTGGCAAGGGCGCGTGGCCACAGTCCCGCTGGCCCTCTGCCCAGCCCCGTGTGCGTGTGTGGGAATCCCCCGCGACACCGGGCCTGGGGTAGGTAGCGGGGAAGGACGCCCATCCCAAAGGGATGGCGTGCGCCTGCACGACTGGGTCCGCTCCGCTCCAGCCCCTGCTCCTGTGCTCGTTCCTCCCTCCCTCCCTCACTCCTGCGGGACACAGCAAGGCAAGCAAACACCTTCTTTCCAAACAGGGTCCCCCTCCACCAGCCAGGGAGCAAGTGGGATTTGGCCACGGTTGCCACCTCTTCTGCGACTGAAGAAGCAGCAGAGTGCAATTTGAAAATTGGATATGGTCCGCAAAACGAAATCTGACATGCAAACAGCTAAGAATGCGGGTTATGTGCAATACCCAGCCCCACATCTGCACCCAATTTGCACAAAGGATTCCTGTCATTTTCCGGGGCTGAAACAAAACCTCTGTTCAGCAAGCCCCACAACTTTGGAGGGCTGAAATTTGCAGCAGAGCCTTGCAGCCTCGTTTCCCCTCGGAGACATTTCTTGCTGTAACTCCCCAGTTCCTCTCTTCCAAATGCTGAGCATGTTCTCAGCCCCAGCTGCACACGGCTGAAGATAAGCCTGGGGCAACATCAAGAAGAAGCTGCAACATTTCTTTAAGAAGCGAGCATTAATATATTTCCTGTTAGACACGGAAAATAGGATTAGAGGTGATATTATGACAAAGGCCGTCTGTGAAATGAGGAATAAATGTCATTAATGCCCCCTAATGGGCAAAGTGGTCTCCCACCTGCATGTATGTATCAGGCCTGTATTAGATTGTCATACATAATTGATAGTGAAATAAGACCTCTTTCCACTGAATGGGAAAAAAGGCTTATGCTGTAAATTCATTTACAGCAGATTCATTTGCAAAAAGATTGATCCAATCAAAGATTGAGAAATTGAGTCCAAACCGATTTTATTACATGAAGACTAGGATCATATTATAAATATCTGTTAAGTATACAGCAAGTAAGAACAAAGCAAAATAAAGCCAATGGAAGAAAATCCTTCCTCACCCTGAAAGGAGTATGTACCCTTTATTTCTTCTTGCCAGTTCAAGATACAAGATAGTGCAACATAAAATGTCTCTCTTAACAGTGATAACCCTTCAAGTAGTTTTCTCCATGTGACATTTACTAAACAGTGACATCTATTGGGGACCAGTATTTCAAGAAATTGGAAAACGGGAGTGTGTTCAGACTTGGCTGATGAAAGCATTTGAAATTACCCTTTATAGGACACAATTCTGAATTAGAAGAGAGATGGATGAATGACCTCAGAGATCTATTCCATCTCTAGGGCTAGACCATGTTATTAAGAGACAGACTGAAGCAGTTGTGGGTGGGGAGGTGTAAGTGTGTGAAATTTCACTGCAGTTTTAAACAAAATACTGGCAGCGGGCATTTCTAGGGGGCATCCAGTGGAGTGTGTGTGGCAACAAAATTTTCCTTTTAAAAAATGCAATATAGATACACGTTCACCACTGTGGGGCAGCTGCAGAAGCCAGGAGTCCCGGTTAGGAACTGTGTCTCCTGCCACTTCCCTGCAGCGCCCTTCCCTTCACCAGGGGGAGACGAACTGTCCTGTCCTTCCATCCACATAAAGTGGCCCTTTCTTTCTAGGAATGTCAAAACAAAGCTCTGACAAATCACACAACGCTTAGTGGACAGTTTTATCAGAAATGGCAAAAAGAAATTATGGCTGTAGAATGGGCTATGTAACAGTGAAATCAGAGCTCTTATTTCACTGCTGTGAGGAGCTCAGCTCCCTCTCCTCAGCTGCCTCCACGCAGCTACCAGGGGCTGCTGCCAGCCCCCCCGGAGCCATCTCTGCCCCAGGCTGGGCCAGCCCCATCCCTCAGCCTCTCCTCGCAGGGCAACTGCTCCAGCCCCAACCAGCTTGGGAGTCCTTGCTGAATTCACACCAGTTTGTCTATGTTTTGTATTGAGGGAGGCCCAAAACCAGGCGCTATATCCTCAGGTCTCATGAGTGCGGAGCAGAGGAGGATAACCCCATCCCTAGACGGATGGACCGTGCTCCTGCTGCCTGGTCGCTGCTGGCTCCCGCATGGCTCCTGGTGCTCCAGGGCACCAGCATCTCCCACAGAGCTGCTCTCCAGCCCAGCCGCCCCCAGCCCGCACCCTTGCAAGGTTATCCCCTCAAAGGTCCAGGAGTTTGCATTGATCCTCCTTGAATTTCACAAGATTGCTGTTGGCTCATCCCTCCAGCCCAACTGGGCCCTGAGGTGGAGAGCTGTGTTGTTGCTCCTGAAATGATTTTACTAATCTTGTACATGCCTTGGAATCCCTTCAGTGCATTTCTGAAGGCAGCTCCAGGGCCAGATGATTTTCTGAAGTGAAGCTGGCAAGCAGGGGCTGAGAGGCGAGCCAGGCCGTTTCCCACAGAAGTTCAGTTGCTGTGTTTTTGATTTATATTGTTATTTTGTAAATGGCACATTTTAAAAGTAAAAAAAAAATAAACACCAAGTTAAGCGATGTAGCCTAATACATACTTAGAAGAAAAATGAAATGAATGCTGAGAACCTGAGTACTTAATTTCTGTGGCATGGCCTCAATTTCAGGTTGACCTGGAGTTTTTCAAAAGAAAATACAAATATATTGCAATGAAAATTTTCTAATGAAAATATATTGGTTTTCCGTAATGAGGTCCAGAATGGAATTTCTGCTCTGAACCAGAACAAAGGAGCAGCACCTCCGAATGGTCCCTGCCTAGGGCCCCCTTTTAGGGGAGGAGAGACCCAGACCCATAATAATGTTGTGCTCAGCTCCAAACAAGGACCTCCTACCTCCCAGTGGGTCCTTAACGGGTTGCTCTGCTCAGTTTCCAAAACAGTTTTTGGAAGACTTTGATTTTATTCCAACACAGACTGAAAATAAGTTTCAAAACCTCAACATTTTTTGTTAAACAGAATTTTCCCAGCCAAACCTACCATAGATTATTACTGTTACAAATCCCCCAAGTGCTTCCAGAATAATCAGAAAGAAGTGCTTCATCCAGAAAAATCCGAAATCAAAACCAAACGGTAGAAAGAAGAGATACAGCACGTCGGGAGGTCAGTGGTTGTGTGGCCACCCCGTACTGGCATAACGGTACAGGGAAGGAGATTGTTATCATCGTGTAAGTGCCCACAGGAGTAATCCAGCCTGGGCTGTTTTGGTGGGGGGGAAGCAGCCCGAGCTGTGCAACCTCCCACACGCTGTTCCCCACACAGGCAATGCTCCCTGTGCACACAGCCATCTGTCTCCGCATCCCTCTTCCCCTGCCTTGGCAGCCACCTCCTCCTCCATGTTTCCCCACCACGACGGCAGCAGCCCTCCTCAAACATCCCTGCGGCAGGAGCTGCCGCTGCCAGCCCTACCCTTCTGCTCGCTTGCCGGGAGGAGAGGGGGGACAGGTAAGCAGGGGAGAGCAACGCTCCTGTACGGGAAGAAGGAGAGGAGGTAGCTCAGCCCTGCTCGCCTAGGAAGAGAGAAAGAAGCCAGGGTCTGTCACGAAGCAAAGAGGGAATGGGCTTGTTCCCTGCACGACTCTCCCTCCTTCATCTTCCAGGGCTGACCAGGCACATCCCGCAGCCTGTGTTTGACAGTCAGGACTATGCTATGCTCGGTATTAAAGGCGTTTTGCTGCCACGTGTCACCGGGATCCTTTATCCAGGTGAGGGACCCCTAAGCTGAGCCTGTTTGGGTGTCACCAATGGGGTGACGGTGAGAGCAGGAGCTCTAGGTCTACGCAGACGCTCACGGCGTGGGTGTTTGACTGTCAGAGCATCGCTCCCTCACTGCTCTGCAGCAGCTTGAGCACAGCTCCTCGCTCAGGTTCGTGAACCGCAATGTCGATCCTAGGGCCGCTGGGCTGGGATCCACTCAGCATGTGATGTTTAGTCCACTTCTGCCTTAATTCTCCATCTGCAATATGGGGAAAATACAGATATATTTCCCTGTTTTCCAGGATAAACACATTAGAAGATTGTGAGGGTCTGGATGGGGACCAGAAACAGGAAGAATAAATGTTTCTCTTTTCCTATTAAAGTGGGTGGAATTTTTATGGGAAGGGAGGCAAAACCTTTACTTTCTGTAGCAGAATAATAATTTCAGGCTGGAGAAAAAAAAACTGGAAGAGGCCTCTGGTAGGAAGTTGTACCTTTTTGTCAAAGGGCTCAGACGCCATTATAAGACAAAATACCTATGCATTTTTCCTTAGGATCATCTTTCACCAAAAAAGTTAAGCTCTTGGTTGAATGCTTGGCATCAAACAGCAGATAGTGAAGTGGGGATTTCTCATGTCCTGAGCTCTGTGAGAAAACACCACCTTCGTGAAAAAGAAAGCGCGGTTTGCTAGAAGAGCAGTTTCACAACTAGTTGATCTTTCTGCTCCTGTGTGGACAAAGGGCATTTCTAGCTCTGCAACCCTTCTCCCCCCACCTCTCCCCTCAGACCTCTCTCTGCTCCACGTGGAGACTCTTCCTCCAGTCAGATGTCCGGGACAGCGCAGGTCAGGGACGGGGTATGCACTTCCTCAGCCTCTTGTTTTCTGAGATAAAGGTGAAAAGAACAAAACACTAGCCAATCCAGAGCTGCACTGTATTTATAGCAACCATAATTAACATCCTCTTAGGCTGGCCTGGGAGCTCCTGGGTTTGTTTGCCTGATGAGAGACTGCTTAGGGATAAAAGCGGTTCTGGGAAGAGATCCCTGTAGAATTTTTTCTTCCTGGAGGTTCTGCATGGGTCTGGGTCTGCTTCTTCATCTCAACATCCACAAATATAAAAGGGGGCCAACCAGCAAAGCAGGGATATGAGGAGGGCACGCATCTCGTCTGTTCCCTGCAGCAGCTCTGCCTGGCACAAGTTGTGCCACCATTAGGGCACCAGGCTTTCTTCAGGATTTTCTCAGCAGGTTTCCACACACTCTCTGTGCTTGGCCCAGCATGTGATAAGGTTGCTAGCAATGCAAATGAATGCTCTGCACAGTGCTTTAATAACTTGCAAAAGAGAGGATTAATGCAAAATCTCCTGATCTGACTCCTAGAAGCAGTTTTATCCCAGGGTAGAAAATGGATGTTTCTCCACACAGATCTTCTGTGAAGGCGACTGCGCTGAATATCCCAAGCTGTGATTACTAGAGGCTTCAGCCAGCAGTTATTTGTGTCTGTTTTCCCTCTATAGCAGGAAAGTAAGGGCTGGTTCATTTAGCCGGATGTTTCTCTGCTCAGTGAGACTTTAGGCTCCCTCCTAGCCCTGTTCCCCATCCGTCTCCGCGTCTGCTTTCTCTTCCAACAGCTTGGGCATCACGGAGCATTCCAGTGCCTGGAGGTCAAATGTGAAGGACCATAGCTCCCTACACTTTATAACTCCTGCCTCAGAGAGGGGTTGATAATCTTATTTTTCTTTAATTTGAAAAACATTTAACTAATTATATCATCACTTTTGTTTATATGGTATTTGAAACGTCCCATTATTAATGTTGTCCAACACTTCAGTATAACAGCGTGCTCCTATTTGCTTGTTTCTCTGCCAAATTTCCATGTTCTCACACAGAATGCTTTCCTCTGGCTGATTACATTTTTAAGTGTTTTTTCAAAATCAGCCCATACTCCATTTCTTGAAACAAAGCTGAGAATAAGATATGTCATTTCCCATATTAAAAAGTTATTTTCTGATACCTTTGCAGTATGCAATGTCTTTCTGTCTCAGAGCAGGGACTGGCATTTGACTGGCACGGTAGCCTGAGTATTAATGCACACCTTTTGCCATTTTCAGGAAAATTGTCTATTTTAGCCCCAATTTCAGAGAAAAATAAATGCCTTTGTTCTATATTAAGGATATTGATGCAAATTAACATTTTAGTGCATGATTGGGCAGCCTTATTAATAATGTTTTCAGCATATTATTTATATATGTCATTTTATTGAATTACTTTTTAAAACCTTATTTTCCAAATCACCTTTTACACCCTACTGAGTAGGTTCTTTAGCATATTAAAATTCACAGACATATGCACACCAAAAAAGTTGCTCTAAACACAGCATTGATTAACCATAAACTTTTAAATGAAAAGTCTGTAGGCTGGAGTAGCACAAATAATTATTACAATCAACATGAAGAGATTTTTTAATATAGTTCATAAAATAGGAACAGTGGCACTGTGTGTTATTTCCTGTATTGAAAGCAACTATTATTTGCCACTTCTACACATTGCTGTTTGAATGAGACATTAAAAATAGTGCCTCTCGTTTGCCAGGCTCTGAAACTACCCAGCTGGAGGGCAGAGAAAGGAAGTGTTCAGGGTGTTCACAAAGAAAACGTGCCAGATCCTGCTACCAGTCCTACCAGCGTAAGTCTAGAGTGAATCTACTCGCTGTATTCATGGGTATTCTGGAACAGTATAGAACAATGCGATTTGATCCATTGGGTAATAACAAGACACAGAAGAAAAGAAGAGAAAAAAATGAAATGAAAAGAAGATAGGCTGCACCAGAGTGATCACTGGTGACTGGGCTGTTAGGGCAGAAAGACGTATCAGCCTTTCAGGTCTTGCTGGTGGCTTATATTTCATTTCAGCAAAATGAACAAAGTATCATCGTCTTTAATCAGGTTTGACCATTCCCACATTCAGTCACAGCAGCCCCACAGATCACATCTCGCAGGTTTTTTTACAGCAGAAGTACAGGGGCAGTCAGATACCTGCAGCCTCCCCAGTCCCTCGCCGCTGGCTGATAGTACCAGGAGAGAAACCAGCCCCCAGCAGGTCCATAAAAGACCGTGCTATGCCCTTATGCTATGGTCCCACACTACCTTAGCGGCACGTCCTTTAGACCTGTTGATGCTGCCAATGTGGTGTGTAACAAGCCGACTGCATACAGAAATGTGGATTTATATCACAACTATTCGCTTTTTTTGTGCTAAGTCTCATCTGTCTGTGCAAAGGAAATAATAAAATCAGAGGGGAGGTTCTGGGATGTTCATCATGTACAGTGTTACGTTTTGTTTCAGTATGAAACAGCTGTATAAGGATTATAAAAATGTGATTTGCCAAAAATATTTTAAATATTTGAAAAAGGATTTGGTGGCATTTTCCTTATAAAAATAACCAATTCCTTCTGCGTTGACTAATAGCAGCCATACAGAATGAGGTGTTTCAGCTGTTGTTCATATAGACAGATCATTCTAGAGATGTACAGATGTGATGCACATTAAAAATATAGCGTAACATTCATAGATGTTTTAGGAGGTGAAGAGCAAAACCTTGACATTCATCTGGCATTGTAATGTTTTCATTGGGGGAAGAATTGTGTCAGGAGGAGCAAAACCTCAGGACCAGTCCTGTGCTAAACACCACAGCCGGGAGTCCAGGGGAACCTGAGGAAGCTGCAGAGTCCCGCAGAGATGCTGCCATGCAGGAGAAGCATGTGGCTAATGAAGCCACTGAACAGTGATGGCCAGGGCTGCACGTTGGGCTCCTACTTCATACCCCGCTTCAGGATGCACAAGGGGTCCTTCATGCCCCTGGTTGCCAAACCATACCGGAGGTATTGGCTGAAACCAGATTCCTCTGTGCCTCCCACATCTCCGCTGAGTAGACGTGTTTGACCTCCACGAGACGGGGCCATCCAGACCTGCAGGGAGGGGGAACACATTTGCGTCTGAGGATGCGGTCTGCAGAAGCAGCAGAATGCTGAAGCCTGGAGCACATTTACTGTCCAGCTGCAGGGCGAGAGCCACTCTCTACTAGCCTGCTGCCGGGGTTTGTAAGGGATTGCAGAAAGTCTGGCGGTAGATCTGACCTGTCTGCTCGATGTGCAGGAAAATGGCCTTGCACACAGTGAGCCCCACACATATCACACTTCTCCAAGTGAAAATGAATCCTCTGGGACTGCCCATTCTGCTAGCCATACACTGCAGAGCTGGATTTGTTGGATTCAATGTACATGAGCTGGAAAACTCACCTGCTCATGTGTTGAAAGTCTGATGCATCCAGAACTTAAGCAGGCTTACAATGCACATGCTTTGCATTGCATGCAGCCAGTTTCTGTCTAGGATTTCAGAGAAAAGATAGAGGAGCCCTTGGCCACTTTGCCATATAACCGGAGGGACCACAGCTGTGTTCACCTAGCAGTCCCTTTGAGATTCAGGGCTCACACCCTGTGTGTGCTGCTGTGTGCTGGTGATGTATTCAGTGTTGCACCAGGACAAAAATAGAGTCCTTACTAGAAAAAATGTATAAACTCGAAGACAAAGAGAGGCATGACCTACCAGAAACCTAGAAATAATTGATTCATGCTCTTTAATAATTAAAAACTTCCATCTGAGCATCCAGGCAAAGGAGGGATACTATTCAGGAGTATCTTACACTAAAGCTTAAAATACAGAAAATAAGATTTATTTTGAGGGGAAAGATGTGGAATCCCAGAGAATGTGAATCACAGGGAAGTCACAGGACTATACAAGGAGAGAATCCCAGTAGGTGGATCTTGCATTGGCTCATTTTTTATTTTATGACATAGAATCCTGAATAGTATAATTCTACAGGTAATTTCCTTTTTAAAAATATCTTGACTGAAAAGAGACATGAACCTTCTGGTTTTCAATACCTATGTGAATCAACACATAGCTGTGAATGTCCTGCCTGTTTGGAGCTTTTTGGTACGCTGTAGTTCGAGCGTGAAGGGAAAGGTTGCATTGTGAAAATGAAACAGCTTGCATTTTGAAGATAGCTGGCTTTGATTTATTACATAAAAATGACTGGAGAGAGAACTGAGGTCAGCATACACACAGCCTTGTGCTGTAACCCACACACTGTCTTTCCTCAAGTGGGGAGAATAATGGATAAGCATAATGCAAAGCTTGCTACTGCAAAATGTTCTACGTTTTCAGTTTTCATGGGTACACAAGCCCCAAGCTGAGGTTGCTGATCATCCTTAAAGATGTACTTAGAACCATGCAACACTGAGCCTGAGAGCACTAATACTGTAACTTGCTCCAGGCATCACTTTAGAGATATGAAAGTCGTATGTTCACTTTATTGTGTATAGAATATCCTCATATTGGAGCAATAAAACTCTGCCCCAAACTATTGCAAGTCTAGCTTATGTGTGGTTTCAGCTGTTAACAGAATTCCAGAGAAGAGTGACTTGCAGATTTTAATTCTGAAATGCCAAATGCCCTCTCAAATTGAAAAAAACTTAGACAAGTATGCAAAGGCAAGCAAACAGATCTAGATACTTTGCTTTATAATGGCAAAACCCACAAAACTTTACATGTTGAGCACTGCGTTTATCCCCATCAAAGGGAGTAGGTAGTTAAAAGAACAGCCCCTAAGCTGCACAAACATATAAAGAGCTCTGTGATTTTAAGATATAAACATGCGGACATCCGGACATTAGTAATTTGCATGTATCAATATTTTGTTAGTAAACATATGCAGTACTTTTTACACCTGACCACAAGCTGCTATTTTTAATTTAAACTTACACTAAACAGGGAGAGCTTTTTTACTTCCCTAGCTTCATTTCTTAATGCAGGCATCTTCCACTTAAGGCACATAAATACCTTGTCTGTATTGCCTCCATAGGCAAGTGGAAAGAAACATGTATTTTAATGAAAATGAGGAATTTCATAAGGCTGATGCTTCTGGGGCTTAGCACGCAATTACTCTATAAATACTAGCTGTTACATAGGCCTCCAGTTATGCTGACTGACACTAGCACAGCAAGAGTGCGGGGTCAAATGCAATTAGACTGGAAGTAATGTTGGAGTAAAACTCAAATCTGTAACAGGAAAAGAAGCTGACAGCAAAAGCCCATTTTCTCCCTCTCCATTGAGGTCACGGATGGTACAACAGAATGCACTTACTGCATTATATCTCTCCATCACTGTAGCTAAGAAGAAAAACAAATCAAAAAGGTATTTCTTATTTAACATCCAGCAACAGCTCAGGTCTCAGCCTCCATTCAAACACTAATGCTCACACAAAGCTGTTAGTCAGTTACAAGACTGTTTGTCATTTCTGTTCCTTTTTTTTTCCCCAAGAGCAAAATTCCTTATGACATTTTGTGTGAACCCCCTGTAAAATTGTGCCACAAAACAGAGAAAGAGGAAAATAAAATCCTTATTATTTTAACATCTCAGTGTTGGCTGTAAGCAGTTGGTACATTTTAAAACCAGTGGTTGTACTCCTGAATCCTCATCCCTGAGAGGAGAGAGATAACATGTACCTTGAAAAATCCTTACTGAAACCCTCTGGAATATAAACCGAGCTGTATTTACATGCATTCTCTGAAGGAAGGATTTAACAAGGCTTGAAAGGGTGGGATTTGCTTGCTATTTCTTAAGTAATGAACAAGCAAAAGATTTGAAATGGCCAAGTGATATTTAGCTAAAATAACCTTTGTGAATGGATGCTTATTTCAAAGAGATATTTAATTTCATTTTATAACTATCTTAAGCAGAATAACAACTCTTTCATACTGCATTTGTTCACATATTGCATGTCAGCAAAAAAACACCCCTACTGATTACTAAACCAGGATTATTTCTGACAGGTACTAATATTTGGGGTTTATTCCCAGCATTTACTGAGTTGGCACTGTTAACTATGTCTTCACTTTTTTTCTACACTGAGAAGTGCTGAACGCTTGCAAATAGTACCGGGGGAACCTGTCGTCCTTTAATGAATTTAAATGAAGCAAAAATGCAGGCTTGGTGAAAATTTGTCAGTGCTCAACAATGCTGGTGGTGTTTTACAGGGATATTTAGAGTTGCCATTACTTTTTGCTATTAGGTTTCAAACAGCAGAGGAAAAATTATGTAAACATGAAATCTTTGTCACCTGGCCTTCATACCAAATGTGCAGGTCTGTGCATTCATACTCCAGCAGCTTCCATGCTCAGGTTTGTGATCCTGGCGATGCTGCTGGCATTTCCCAGTGGGGCTGTGAGGGCTATAGAACAGAAAGTGGGGTCTTACTTGAAAGTGGGACAGACATTTGGGTCCAGAACTCACACTTTAATCTCTCTAGTGTTTTAAAAATGTATTGTATAGAGCAGAGTGTTCTTGCACAAAGGGAAAAGCAGACAGCTCAGCCAGAAAACAACTCCTAGACCACAGCAACGAAATGGACAGAGAAATGTCTCCATGGCCACTGGGAAGGAGGCAGGGAAACCAGAAATGAGACTGCTGACACCTTCCTTCCTTCAAGAAAATTGCAAAGCCTTTGTCCCCCAACAGGCAAAAGCCAGGAACCACTGTCTCCAGCAAACGGACCGAATGCACTGGGCCAATTGCCCGGTGGTCACTGCGGTGGGGGGACAGACACTACGTCCTCCTTGCCGGGAAGGACACCAAGCTGGCTGCCCAGGCATTCCCCTTCCCAGAGCCAAAGAAGACTAAGCAATCCTGCTTTGTAACAGTGCACAGAAATACTCAAACAGATGGGAAGCTGAACTTACTTAGCATTTCCGATAGAGTGAATCCACATCATAGACCCTGCAGTAGGACCACCAAGAAACAGTGATCCAGAAGTAACAAACTGTGGTTTCGTGTGGATTTGGGCACTGCCAGGGATCCTGTGAGCTTCAGCTGAAGCTCCATTCGTGACAGAGGGTATCAGAAAATGTCTATCATCTCCTATGTGACTTTTCTGGTGCCTAATAATGCACAACCTGATACTACAGCCTTTCCTTCAGCTGGCGTATTCACAGAGGCTTTTATAAGCTTTCCCTTCTCTGGCTTAGTTCCTGTTTCCATAAAATTTGTGAGAACTCAGATAGCTCAGCCCTCAGTTAACTTGGCTTAAAACTGGCCAATGGATTCGTAAGTAAATGGAAAGACAAACCTAGTGGCACACAAGCACGGTGTGATCATATAAACCTTGTTTGTAATGGGAGCTGGCCTAAAAAATAGTCAGATTAGTCCAGTTCAGATGATTGAAGCTATTAGGAATTGATCATTAAATGGCTGCTTAACTTATGGTCTGACTTCAGAGTAGAATTTGGGGGGCAGGGGGTTAATTGATTGATTCAAACTCATATTTCCCCACTGTAGACTTTTTTAATTGCTTTGAAGTTTAATCCTAACTCAAAACTTTTGGAGTTTGTTGAGCTTTTTGGGGGACATGACATACCTACAAAAAGTGGACGGTATTTTTTTCTTTTTACTACTAACATGCTTGTAACTCCTAATTAATATGGGGCTTAAGCTACCTGAGTATAAAACCAGCTATTTTGCTATTTGCTGGTACAGAAAAATTCTTATTTAGCAACAGCTTTTTATCCCAGACTGAGTGCTGTTAAATTAGTGATTCTCTATGAAAATCAAAAACCCAAAGAGCTTTTGTATTGGCTTTGTGTCAAGAAACTCTCAAATTTATTCAGACTTTATGGTGCATGTTTTGTGGAAATAAATACATTATCTGAATATTGCTTCCACGTTTCACGGAAAATAGTTTCAGCTAGACACACTCGTGAAGACTAAGGTGTATCATTAAATTGCAATGAAACTGCTGGCTCGGGATACCATCTACACTAACATAAGGCCATCAAGGTATTTGCACTATGTTAGTATAAAACTGGCTCAGGAACTAGATGAACCACTTTCAGTGCTTTTATCTTTATCATGCTGACTTGCTGTACTAATTGGTTCCTCTTTTGACATTCAGAGGCATTTTCATTTTGCTGTATTTCCTTTCCTGTCTTACACCGCTTTCTATTAACCACCTGTAAGTGATTCACTACGGGATGACCTAAGGTTTTGTTCAAATTGCTTTGTTTGCTGTAGAGAATATTAAATTAAATCAACCTCTAAGACAAAATGAACGTTTAGCATAAAACTTGCTCTGAAAGGTTAATGAATCTCAGAAATCCTCCCAAGTGAAGGAAAGAGGCTATACCTAACCAATATAAAACCCATGCAGCAAACACTGCACTTCTAATATAATCCCTCTGATTTCAGTGAGGTTAAACTGGAAATAAATTTGACCTGCCTGAGTCAAAACCACCCTTCTTTTCAGGAGAGGTACAATATCCAGCAAGGAAAGAATCATCTCTCACCTGCCAGTAGCTTAATGGGATACTCCAGGTCAACGTATGAGTATAAAACCACATGGCTTATTTCTGTTACCATACCTCTTTTATTAGCTCTAACAGATTTCCCAGGCATTAGAGGAAGCTAAAACATATGCAAATAAAACTAAAAATTACTGCAAGGAAGGTTCTTGGTGGCCTAAAATAATTCACCATTTAAGAAAAAAAAATGTGAATACATTATATTTTTTAATATCTTGCAAATTTTTGTGAATGTGGTTACCAGTGAATTAATTATTAACCACAGGATGAGACCAGTTCTTAGAGGAGAGAGGAGCAGTCTGAGCTGTCCTAATAGCATATGACAGAAATGTAAATTTACCATTCAATCTTTTATAAAGGAAAGAAAAATAACTTTGGGTTCCATTTTATTTAATTGGGTTACATCTTATTTAATTTTTTAAAGGTTCAACAGTTGAGCTATTCAGAAGCAGTAAGACTATGAGGCATTTTGTAGGAAATCTGATGGGTTTGGTGTCACTGTAGTGAACCTGAACCTTCATTCTTAGAAAACATAAATGGGGTAACTTTAATGAACTTTTCAATAACAAGCTGATCCTCTAAGTTGGAAAAGCTGGCATCTCCTTCAGGAAAAGCATCTAAAAGGATTAAGCTCCTATTTTAGATAGCTCATCTGAAAGTCTAAAAAGAGGATGCATCCTGGCCAGTGCAGTCCCAAAGCTATTGACTTTGCAAACTAACATCTCATATTTTCATGAAGTTCCATTAGATTTATACCAGAATAAATATTACAAAACAAACATAACTTAACAGACAGCTCAATCACTTACTATCTTTGTCCTGCCTGTGGTGCAAGCTGAGGACCCCCTCTACACCTGAGCACTGCACTGCAGTACAGGTTGTTCATTTCCTAAAACCTTCAAGCATGTTACACACTCTCTGTGCACAGACCCAAGCAGTGAGAAAGCCAGCACCCTCTGGAGAGGCGAACACTGGGACAGGACACTGTTACAGGAGAATACCACTGCACCATTGCCTTGCTTGTGTACTCCTCACTGGTTATCTCCCATGAAGACAGGATCCTGCATCGACTGTTATGCTCTCTCTGTTCAACCCATTTTTTTGCATTTTAATGGAAGAAAAGTACCCAAATCTTCTCAGCTCATTTCAAAAAGTGGCTAAGAGCAATGGTGATACGGGGTTGGGTATACCCACAGCTGGGCTACCGCTAAGGAGGTGGGAGAAGAAGGGCTAGAAACAGTGCTAGCTCCAAGACTGCTGTTTAAAATATACTGATTTAGACATCTGTCATTAAGGATATCTCTTAGGTCAAGTCTTATATCCCGATGCCAGGACAGGTTTACGTGATATTCTTTAAAGTTTCTTCATTAGTACTTTTGGTCAGTGTAGTTTTAAGTGATCCAGTGTGAAGGGGATTTCCATGGCTGCCTAGTGGAGGCTGATGCAGCCCAGCAAATACTCCCATGCTGCAGCTAGGGTATCGCTTTTCATGCTCTTTATGCCTCTCAGTGTTGGGAGGTTGTGTGGGGAGGAGGAATCGGCAGCCAGTGGAGGTCAGCTTCTTATGGAGAGGTTATGAATGTTTTTTAGTCCCTCAAAGATAAAGCAGAGAAGCACTTTCTGAATATTGAATGGCAAGAGAATCCATGTGGGAGTAGGATCAGTAACACAGAGCTGAGGATAAAGAATATAAAATTAGGTTTGTGTGGAGTTAGCCCATTAAGCTGTAATTTAAACTATCTAAATGGACAGGTCACTGCCCCCCCATCTCTTTACCATCCCTTATTATCAGCTCAGAAATAAGATACATTAGCTGGTAGCCTGGGTTTTACTATCCTTAATAGGAAGGGGAAAAAATGGAGTAAAATTATGAGTAAATGTTTCTCCTCACGTTATTTGTATTCTGCCTTTTGCAGAGCATCTTATAATGGAAGAGGGAATATTACACAACCAGAGGCAGAAATTCAGTGCATGCTTCACTGCAGATTACAGAGACTGGAAAAGAAAAACAAAATCAGTAAACATTTTCCTTTTTGTTCATACAATATTGCCATGGCAGCAATGGCTGGTGGGAAATTTTCCCACTAACACTTTATACGTGTAAACATTTTGAAAGCTTCCTCAAAATTACAGTTAACTTGCAGAACACAATATTTCTGCAAGCTTTTTTGTACTTGAATAACTCAAATACATCTTCTTTAACAGATTTCTACTAACACTTGTTTAATTATGAGTGAAGGATTATACACCTTATACAGACACAAACAACAACAAAAAATCAGAAACAACTCCTCCACTCCACAAATCACATAACTTAAAGGAAGATAGTACTGCTTCCTCCTTACCACAACTCAGTTACGTGATATGTATACATGAATGAAGCAAAATAGCAGCGTTACTTCATACAGTTTTGAATGCCATAGACATGAGCAAGCTGATTCCAGCAGAGTTAGAAACTGTATTCCTACATTTCTGCATTTGCCCAGGTTGTCTGGGCAATGCCAGTATTGCTATTACAAATTGGAATCTTTCTTTTCAATTGTAGTAAAAGCACAAGTTCATTTTCTCAGACTGGCAATACTTCTGATTTTTTTTATTTAAAGAAAACAAAACCCTGTGAATAAATCTCTAAGATAGATTAAGGCATTATGTGTTAAAACTTTGTCAGAGTAATGGTTAACAGTCTTTTCTTGCTTCTGTGTTAGGAACTAAGAATAAATTCCTGCTGACAGTTACAGCAGGGGTGGAGATCAAAGCATATTTAAAACCAGGTGGAAACCAGGAGGAGCAAAGGGAGATAAGGTCTGTTCTGCAGCTTATAGCACTGGCCTTTGCTAGGAGTTCTCCAGGTCTCACAACTTCAGGGAATTCCCTGGCAGCATACCTATGTAAATAATTGTGCTGCTTCTTTCACCTCATGAGAAAGGTCACCTGCAAAATCCTGTAGTTTCCCATTAGGATCAATCCTTCTTTTGTGTTATCATCCTCAGTTAGGGTCGCTGGCTGGGGTAGGCTGTTACATTTCCTGCTGTCCAGGCCCCCTTCCCATCTTTGCAGCTACACAGAACGCACAACAAACTTTGGATGAATAGATAATTCTTGGGTACTGAAGCTAAACATACATAAATTAGCCAAGCTAATTTACCTTCTCTTTTACCTTTTTAATTTTTTTTTTAATTTCGGTTTATTGAGCTGCATCTGTTTTGCTGTTAATTTGATCTTTCATTGGAGTTCAGATTTGTGCTTAGTAGCTACATGGTAATCCCTTTGCTGCAGGAGCAAAGAGCTGGTACAAAGAATGCAAGAGGAATGATGACATTTTCACACTATGCCATTTTTAAAATATCTTATCTCATGTCTTTTAAATGGCTGTCTAGGGCTGGTCATTGTAAAGTTGCTATTACTAATCAATGCAAAGAGCAGGTTCTGGTCATTCATTGTGTCACCATTTAAAAATGAAGAAAAGATGAACTACTGACTTCTTCATAACAAGTTGCACCAACCTGGAAATTGGAGGAAAATTATTCAGGCTGTGTTCTGGATGTGAGAGATTTAACCTAAGCCCAGGCTGTCCTGAACACCTGATTTGTTAAAGTAGATACCTCAAAACTAAAAAGTCTTTGACAAAGATAAAAGAGAAAGTCTATTCATGCCATCAGTGTGGACCAAAATATCAAAATACTTTCAGATGTGCAGGACAACCAAGGTAAGTAACTTCCCACCCTTGGTTATACTCTTCTCCAGCTACCAGGTTCCAGATATAGTAAAGGAGAAATGAGTTAGTTCAACCCATAAAATCCTGGGCATACGGACAGAGCAAAGAAATACTCTATCGGAAGTAAGAACAGCCATAACACTACCTTTTGCAGCCAAGACAAGTGTTATCAAACAGAAAAATTAGTGGTTTGGTTTTTTTATTTTTCCTGAAGAAGTGGTGGATCTGTTATTTCTATCTTTGTTAAGGTATTTATGTAGCCTACCTGAGTATTTTGGCATCTTGCAAATATTTACAAATAGAAGTATTAATAATGCCTTAACAAAGATAGAAATAATAATAACAACAGCAACAATAATAATAATTCATTACTCCATCTGACTCAGCTTACCCTGTCAGTGAATTGGTTTTCAAGACCAACAAGAAAGCTCTTCCTTGGATTTCTTATACCAAACCCCAGGCAAGTGACCCACTACACCCAACCACATCCCTCTTGTGTCTCTACCTCTTTATTTTGGAAATTCATTGCCAGCAGTCCCACCTCATGAAAATACACAAGCTGGCCCAAACTAGCTACTTCTTCTCTTGCCCTTTCACACAAGTTTCAGAACTTGCTGAGCCTGTCTAGGTTACAGTGAAACAGGTAAGAAAAGTATCTGTGATTTATATTGTCTGGCTGTATATCTTCAAATTGTGAAAGAAACAAATACTCTATTCTCACTGCCTTCTGAATGATTTCTAATATTGCTCGTAGGCTTCCATTTTATTACAAGTTGTACATGATTTGCTACATTTCTGGGAAAGTGTACAAACTGTAATAAAAACCAGTATCATAGTCAAAAACAATAGATAGAAGGTCTAATAATAAAAGAAACTGACTTGGAACAGATCAGTGTAGTCAATCAATCTTCAGGTAATTCTCTCTTAAAGGAAATGCAGCTGCTGGAGTTAAATGGCAAACTGCTGAGATTTTGGTAGCGTAATCCAAGCCAAGAATTATCTATGCTGGTTAAGATCTTCTCTGCCAATGAAAACAGGATTATGCTTTGGATCCACAATGCAAAATAAAAATACCAAACTAGCTGCCAGTGTGTTTGGATCAGGCAAACATTCCTTCTCAGCCCTTTCTTTCTTACCTCATCTCAGAAAAGCAATTTTGGTTTCAGTTTTGCACTAGGCAACTTCTTGGCTGCTGTTCACTATGCTGTTCATAGTTTTCTGTTTCCTTAGAAAGGATGTAATCCCCTGAGATACAGAGAAGTTTGCAACACCCTCTTTCCTGAATACGAGCCTTGCAATGCGCAGGAATTTTTAACAGTGACCTGTGGATCAGTAACATATTCAAAAATAAAGATATGATGGGAATTAAGCATGACCCCATAGATGCATAAACATGCCTTTCCTTATTCAAGTGTTACTCTGCAGGCTTCAGGAGGATATTAATGTGAAAAGGTTATTCATGTGCGCACAAGTGTCTGTAGCTGAGCCAGAGCTCCAGATAGTGTAAAGATATGCGGGTCTAGCAACAGGAATGGAGCTTCATCAGTCTATACTGCAATTATACTGAGAGTCTGTACTGAGAGGCCAAATTTTGTCATTAATATTAGCTTGGAATGAATTACTATCCAATCTTGAACTGAATATATGAAAGTATTCAAATATTGTTTCTTCTTATTGAATCAGCCAATTTTTCAATATCAAAGGTGAGCTGAACCCTGAAAGGCCTGGGACTTTGGATTTCCAAGTAGATTCAAGAGACTCACACAAGATTTCTACTCAAAGTCCCTGTCATTCTAAGGCCCTTTGACATTTATACATTTGTTTTAAACATATTTTCAAAAAGTAGAATGATAGACTAAGGGATACTTTTAAAGACAACAATGATTTTCCTGTGGCCAGCATTTTAAAATAAACTATTATCACAGTATCAGTACAAAGAATCTCAGAATTATCTTCACTGTATCCAAATGCCTGCAGTTCAACAGATCAACATGATTAAATGGATCCATAGCTTGGACTGATGGGCTGACCCAAATATCTTCAACTGACAATGAACACTCCTTACTTTTTCTTTCTGTTTCTTTGAGAATTACCTTGATTGCATTTAACAAGATTCTTCAGGTTTTCCACAGCTTTCTGTCTCAATAGAGCACTGGTTTTATTTATTAATTTATTTCTAGTTCATATATTACTTACTGCTTGTTATACTGTCTTGTCTGTGGTTTAGTTTCTTTTCCCATTCATCTCCAACAGTTTGGTTCAGGTCTCCTTACAGCAATGCAATGAAGTATTCGAAGTGGCGCTGTAAAACACCAAAATTCTCATTGTTTTCAGCATGTAATGAAAGTAAAGCAAAAGCCTATGAAAACCTTTAAGATATCACAGCTTTTTTTTCTATATGTGATGAACCCACAATCTTTTTTTTTTTTTTTTCCGGCGTTCTTTTTCTGTTAACAATAAAGAAGCCAATAAGGATCCTATGGAGTTTATGGTCTAAAAATCCCACATATAACTTCAGATTTACATGTCACATCCATTAGAAATGCAGATTCATGTCTGGCAAATAGAGCCAGCTCTCATTTATCTGTGAGCAGGTAATGTGCTCTGTTGATCATCCATGCTAGGGATACAAAGCCTCATGTGCAGCAGGGTGTTTAGTGATACATGAAGCACATCATGGATACAGCTGTATTTCCTACAGAGCTTTGAGTAATAGACTCTGCTGGATCCAAATTTTATCTGTGCACGAGCTTAAGTTCACAATCAGGAGTGTTGGAGAATAGCCTGAGTCTTGCAAGCCCAGCACTGAAACAGGATTCCTTGCGGTAGTATTTCTGTATCATACGCAACAGACCCTGATGTACTTGTTTTATTTATTGTTTTCCATTATGCAGCACAGCTGAGCCTTCTCCTGCCCTGGACCCTATCAAGATGTAAAAAGCAGTATGAACACTATGTACAGTTTGCATGCTCATATTCTAGACATAGCACAGGACTGATAAGGTATAGTTTTCCCTGTTGTTTAGCACAGCAGCCAAGGACCTAATCCAAAGTCTGCTAAATCAGTGGGTATCTTTTTGCTGACTTTAAACCAAGGCCTAATAACATAAAGCCAGAGAAATGCTTCTCTAGCTTATACATGAGAGGTGTGTGCTCTGAGACAAGGCAGATGTTTGTAAGAGATGAATCAGTAAATTCCACAGTAAGTAGATACTATTTAATGATGCAGAGGTTGCTTTGGGAATCAACTCCTTCTGGATTAATTGGAGTGCTGTCTAAAAAGCAGTCTCATCAGTTTTGAGCTTGAATTTTATTGGTAATTGAGTGTTTATTGATAGGAACAACTATTTGTATCATTTATTTAGCACACATACCTTACAAATGAAGCAGATTAATAGTAGTCAATTACAATGTCATTTTAAAATAAAATTGCAGGTAATGTGTTAGCCCCTAAGAGACCACCTCTAAGTTGGTAGCTGTGTTGAAAACATAATTACTTTATTTTGTCTTTCAGCATTACCATCATTTTATCTCTCCTGAGAGAGGAACAGAAGTATCTTACTTACAAGGAGGAGAGTAACAGAAGTCAACAACATTTTGAGGTCAATGAGAAGTGTCTTTTTTTTTTCTTTTTTTCATATGTTTTATCCTTAATTTACAGTCACAAAGAGATACACTGCACTAAAATATAAATGATCTGCAGCTGGTATTTGTTGCCCTGTTCTGCCAATTTTGTAGGATCTCCACCAGGAATATGTGACAATGCAATTCAGATAATTTGTCAAAGGTGCAGAATTAAGCAACAGAAATTAGTTAATTCAGTCAGATCTCCATTGTTCTGGCTCTGGGGGCTGAGTTATCCTGAATTATGAACAAGCCTGAGTGACACAGTACTGCAGTGTCCCCTTAGGCACTCAGGATACAGACATACCACTGGCTTAATCAGTGGTCCTGCTTGGTTCGCTAGGTGCAATGTAGCATCATTAACACTTCGTGAGCCCCTTACTGGGGATGCTAGCATCTTCTTACCAGAGATGGCACCAGCACAGGACCCTCCTGACACCCAGATGAAGAGAGCACGGATGGTAGCTGTGCCTGGAATTAGTCTGCGAGACACTCTGCTGGATGCGAAACTTGTAAAGGAGAATTTCCCTTCATTCCCTTGATTTAGCGCATGCTAGTTAGCACCCCCTGCAATTGAAACATACCAATGACCACAGAGGAATAGTGCGATCTTTTGAAAGTTCACCACTCCAGATTGACACCAGGTAGTACTGGCAGAAGTATGTGAGACACTGCACTTTAGCTAACACACCTATAGTCTGAACCATCCTTGCTGTACAGATACGGACCAGTAATCTGTGACCTACGTAATCCAACAACAGACAAGTACAAGCTGATGATACAACTCTAACGTAAAAATTGTTAGTGTTCAGTAAGATCATCACAAGAAGCATATGGCATTAGAAGCGTATGGAATGAGATGTAGAAGAAAAGAAAAATAAAATGGAACTCTGTCCAAGAAGATTCTTGGAGTTGTCTCAGCATTTTAAGACAAGTGCATAGAAAATAGAGGGTTCACACTTCCCTACATTTGTGTAGTTAATCTGTAGGCTATAAATCTTTTCTCAGGTTACTAACTGAGCTAACTTTCTTCTATTCCAGGCATAAAACTATTCACTGTTGGGTTTGGGTTTTTTTTGTAAAGTCATGTGCTTCATGATAAACAGACCCTAAAGCCTGTATTTTTGAAGTTGAATTAAAGTCAGTTCAGCAAATTAATATCCTGTGATATAATTATAAGGAGAAGTTGGCCTGCTACAGACAAGCAACTTTTCATCCCTTTGTCCACCTCAGTCCCCAGCTTCCTGCATGTCAAACATCCCATACCCCATGAGTCTAGAGATCTGTTCTGTCAGCACCAGCAAAGCGGGGATTAAGGGCTTTACCTCAGTCTCAATGGGAACCTATATATTTTGACGAAAACCTTTTGTCATAGCAAGTGGAAACCGAGAGCCACAAAGGTACTTTGTGTATGATGTGATCTACTCTGCCATTGGGATACTTTTTTGCATTGTGCAAATCCCCTTCCCATATATAGAAGACTTGGCCTTGTAACTGACATTAGATTTTCTAGATTAATTTGGCTTCATACTTCTTTTGTTTCCCTGTGGTTGAGGCACACTCACCACTGTTGTACTGCAAGACAAGAGAATTTCCCAAATAACACTAGTCCTGAAAAACATTTATTGTCAACAGCTGAATTACCAGCTCACAAACTGGTCTGTACAGAGGCACATTCTGTTATACTTTAAATATTCCATGAAATATCATTTGAAAGCTGGACAACACAAGATGATACAGTTCAGTTCACAAGACAGTTCATCACCCTGCTTTTAAGGATTTCTACTCCAAGGAATGAAAGGCCTTTGAATTTTCCAGTTATATTGACATCACCTTTAGTGGAAGCTAGGTTAAGATGAAAGAAAAATAGAGAATGTATTTACCAAATACAAATAACAGAACAAAAAAGCTTTAGAAAGAGATAAGTAGAAGTGAAAACAGAAGCATACACATATCTACTACTTAGAAAAGCTCCAAAGGTTCCTCTTACCCTGCAGTATGCAGCTGACAAGCTGATGAGATGCTTCACGGCCTTGTCAGTCTAATTCTGTGCAAATCCTATGTCCTTACCTTGCCTCACAGAAAGCTAGATTTGCTGACTCCTCTTCCCTTTTATGCCCCAAACTTTTCCTTAGGGTGAGTTGAAATGCAAGTCCAGCTCCTTCTTCTGTTTTTCCAGGATTTCTTATTGATAGCTTCCAATAAGAGATAGTTTCAAAATTCTGGCCCCAAACTATTGCTTACTTCCTTCTGCTTTGGAGACACTAATATTCCTTGGGCATGCCCAGACAAGGGCATCTCTTGCCCCAAAACTGAATGGAATGTGCTAATGACCAAGCCCTGCAAAAAGAAGTACTCCATTATCATTCAAATGCCACAGTAGAGCCTTTCACCAAAACCTTATGTTTTCATATAAATGTATAATTTGATAATTATATCTTATGCAGTTATATCACCAGAATTAACACATGCAAATCATTACTGGGTTTCATTAGAAAGTAGGTACAATGGTAAATAATTGTTTCAGAACGTTAATGGTTTTGGGGGATTACTACGTCCTAATCTTTTTATTGAGTACTAAGACACACTCGTTTTCTTCATATTACAACAAGGAGTCTCTGCATTTTCCTCCTTTCCCTTCTCTTGGGTAACCTCTGTGATTACAGCCTGTCTAGAAATTAACTATTTGTTGAGAGGAACACCATTCTTTGTGTTCTAACTCTGAGATTTCCCATACAAATCTCTTCAAAAATATCTTCCTTGCTGCACTATCCAATATTCCTAAATGCCTTAAATGGGACATTCAGAGGGTACTTAAATCTACAAGAGAATAAAATTGTTTACCTGACCATGAGGTCAGGGTAATATGTGCTTTATGGATAGCTGAATAGAAATGGCAACTATGATAGCCGTATAATGTGTATAGACTTGCAGTAAAACATAAGTGCTAAAGAAAAAAATTCAAATCGGCACCACCCAGTCAGTTGGATGATGAAAACACAGCTTGAGCCAACACTGGATCCAACAGAGCTGTTGAATGATAAGGTCAAGTTCATAATGAAGTCACCAGATAATAATCTCATTTAAATTTTGGATAAGGTATTTGGGTGGATGTCTGGTGAGGTCACAGGAGGAAATGTAACACAGACTTTAAGAAAATGTTGGGTTTCGAGTGACATAATGGAGGCAATGCTGACACTGAAAACGGAATATGCAGAGGAATTAACATCAGCAGAAAGTGATGGGGATTGACTGGCTATATCACCCTTTCTCTGTGTGTAGAAGAAATACAAATGCAGTATGACTGACAAGCCCTCTGAATAAGAAATGATTAATTTTCAGTGCTGTGCTTATATATTTCCTGGATCTGTTTCTGTCAGGCACAACTACATAGATAAAGCATATGGGTTCAGACAGGATTAAAAAAATAAAAGAACAACTACCAGTTTAGGTTTTTGCTTTTTTTTAATAAAGTCTTTCATACTTCAAGGTGGAAATTGAATCTGAATAATTTTCCTTTTAAAAAACAATAACTACCATCCAAGTTTGTCTTTTTCACATGTAAAGTGCCAAATGAACTTCAATAGTTCCTTGTTCAGCACAGAGAGTCTTAAAATCCTGCAGAAATCCTAGTATACTTCCTGCCCCTTTTCAGTGCAGTGACATTTTTAGAAAATGAAAAAAACATTTCCTTGTAATTGCAAATGTTTTGTCAGCAGTGACCCCAATTAATAAGTATAACAAAGTTTTGAAAGTCACCCATTAAAAAAAATACAAGGTGCCATGGAGTGTCCCAGGAATACTAAATCTACTTACACAACAAAGTAAACGAAAATGTAATTAGACGTAAACCTTTCAAAAACACAGGTGATTTGTCAGGTCTGTTCACACAAGTGGGCCTGTGTGAGGCTGGCCTTTGGGACACAGTCTTTTAAGTTACCAAGCAATTAAAGTAAGTGCTGTGTACTTCAAATTTCATTTGGTTTCAGGGAGAGGAAAGACCCATAAGGAACCAAATAGTCACAGGGCCCACCACTGTTACCCACTGGAAACGCTGAAATGGCTGCATGGGAGTTGGCCATGGCCAATGAGGAGTAATAATAAGCATTTCCCTTCTGCCAAGAGTCATCATTAGCTCTTCCCTTGATTTTCCTAGGGCAAGGACTAAGCTCACTCTTGGAAATAATTGTTGATAAAGCACTTAGAAATGTACAGCATAGTGAAGATGCCACTAGGAAATGTTATCACTATTCTTGCTTGAAGTATTAGTGCACAAGTATTTTCATATCACAAACCTCTTGACAAGCACCTCTGGCATTCACCCACTTTCTGTTTCAGGCAGCTAACATACATCCGTGTTGGCATGTGGGGGTAACATTTGAAAATGGGAAAAAAATCCACTCCTGAAACTCATGAAGAAAATTCTGGGTCTTAAGCTTGCAAGCTTCAGTTACTAAATGGCCCCATCTTCTCTGTACTACTTTCCCAATGCTTTCTGCCTTCAGCGAGTAGTACTGTTGGACGGAAGGGTAGCAGGAGGACTTAACAGGGATATAAGTCCTCGCTCCCAAGCAGCCCTTCCTCCCGCATGCATTTCAATTTCAACCTTAGAGATGAAATGTTTGCATTCTACCACACTTTTGTTAACAATGTTAATTATTGTGGTCATCAAGAATTAGTAAAATAAACCCTGTCTAGACAATTTCCCTTGATATGACCTTACAGTGCATTAAAAAAAAAAAAAAAAAAAAAGATTGCTTCATCTGGGGAATATTTTTCTTTCTAATAGTTGACGGTTTACCTTTGGAAATGAGTATTTTAGAAACATAGTTTGAGTGCATCTAAGGGTTGTAAAGTCTAGTGATGACACACCTCAGTGTTTAACAGATCTGTGCACTGTCTTACATTTAAAGGCACGAAAGCATGTCATTATGAGACCATAATGCACACCCTGTCATGTCTTGTCACTTAATTAGGTCATGTAGTCTGCCTACCTCATTAAGTGCAATGGCTGACATTATATTTCTACCATTTTTTCAGATTGCTTTTAAAACTCCCAAGGGAAGGTTCTTCCACTAGTTTCTTATCAGGATTATTTCATATTCCAGTATATCTCACCATTAGAATGGTTTCTTGACTACTTTTCTATTTATTTAATATCAGGCAATTAAAGTACTGCTTTTCTGCATGATTGCAGGGATTTCACATCTTCTTATCACTTCCATATCTCCTATATCATTTATATTTCTCTCTGGTTTTGACAAATAAATACATATTTATAGCTGAAAACTAAAAGTAAATGAAAAATGTTCAGTTCCTTCAGCTTCTAGGATTTTATTTTAAATAAAAATTCTGGAAACTTTAAATGGTATGCATGGCCAGTCTTATCACAACTGCAATCTAAACATCAGCATGGCTTGCACCCCTTCTCTCACCCATAGCCTGACCTGAGAGGCACCTAAAATTAGTTGGCACTTTTCAGCTGCAGGACACCTGAAACAGAAGCACCTGTTCTTGCTTTCTTTTTCATGGGGCATAGGCCACAATCCAAGCTTATAAGCTCTGCAAAGACCTGTTGAGACTCACTAGGTTTGGACTGACTGTACTTAAAAATATGGTGAGAAGATGACAACACATTTTGCACAGACCTCAGTAGCTGCAATACATGCCTAGAAATTGGGGGAAACCTGAGATGCAAGCTTTCTAGAGGCTCAAGGAGTTTAAACAGACATCTTCTATCTCCTTAGAGATAACCTTTACCACCTGGCTATTCTGTAGTTTCTCCACCACTCCAGGTGAAAGTTGGGTAACTGTGCAAAAAGGAATGCAAGGTTTAGGAACCTAGAGAGAGAGTAAGGAGGAGATATCCTGAATCCATAACCTAGTGGTAGATTAATACCCAGAAGAGAGCAGAAGAGTCCTGGGTTCCGATTTCAAAGCCAGGGTTTCATCCAGTGTCTCTTTCACACAAAACTGGTCTCCAAAGTAGTACTGAAACTTAGTATTTGTCCTCTAATTTGTTATAGACACCAGCTTTAGGTATAAAACTGCATTCCTTCCATTAGGAATAAGATCTACAGTGTTTTGCAGAGGACAGAGTCCAGGTTTCTGGTTTCTGCTCCCTGGCCTATTTCAGTACTCTACCCAATCCTTGTTTCAGCACAGGCTGTGATGCAGAATAGAGGAATGCAGAATACAGTTCTGTTACAGGAAGTTTTTGTCTGAGTAATTCAGGCTTACAGTGGCATTTGAGAGTCTTTCTCTTATAATTGTCTTTGTCAGGGCAATCACCAAGCTGCTTAACTTAAAAAAAAAAATAATACTTGGTCGTGAAAAAAACTG
The DNA here is from genome assembly GCF_026419915.1 of Harpia harpyja. NCBI lineage: Eukaryota > Metazoa > Chordata > Aves > Accipitriformes > Accipitridae > Harpia > Harpia harpyja. Next base: position 7,634,395 of record NC_068942.1, on the reverse strand, counting down.
TTTGGTGGTCAAAATTTATGAACTGCCTGGTACTTTCTTAACTTTCTTTTCACTTCATAACATAGTGACTGGTAGTGACTTATAAACAGTGTTATCTCTGATTTGAGGGCAGGAGTTCATCCATTCCCTAGTTAGTATTTTCCATTCATTATTTTTACTAAATATACTGTCCTCTTGTGCCTCTTTTCCATGCTTTAAGATTTGCATATGTATGGAAATCAGTGATCAGGGAAGAAGATCTGTACCTGGAGTCTACACAAAACTCTTTAACAGGCTGATACACGAGCACATAGAACTGTCTGCTAAGCGCAAAACAGTTCAGCTCCACTTTGCAATGGGGTAGCAGCCTTGCACATACATCTAATTTGCTACAAATAGCCACGTAGGGAGATGAAGTGGTATAATAATCATAAAGGAACCCCAGTCTTACTGCACACTAACCTTCTTATGTTGATAAAATGTCATGCGAAGTTTCAGGACAAGACACAGAGGTGGGCTGAATTTCTGCCAGGCAGGGCAAGTGTATCCAACACATTAACTAGATGATATACAGCCAAGTGTTTACAACGAAATGAGTAATTTACTTGTTCATGTTCAAAAAGTCAATGTGAACTTATTTTATTCTTTAACAACTATATTCCAGACCCAAACCCTTCATTATAGGAAATAGCATGGAGAAGTGTTTTGACGAATGAAAGTTCTGAGCATGTGAATTGACCTGAATCAATTTTTGTAATTTCAAGGCCATTCACTGTGAACACAGTTTAAGACTCCAAGGGAGCACTACAGCAACACATTCAGACTGAATTGCTTTGAAATTGGTTAAAGGCTACTTCATTTTCTTCAGCTACATTTTGGAAAGCATGTTTTGATAAGGTAAATTTAATTTCAAGTTGAACTGCTGAATTGATTAAATGTCTTATTGTATTTTACTGTAACTTTATTGTAATTCCAAAGCTCCTAAAAAACCAAAACAATAAATAAAAAAAAGCTACAACAACAATGGTACCTACTGCAGCTTCAGAAACTTCTTCAACTCTTCAACTCTTCATTTCTTTTAATTTTTTTTCTTTCATATTTTTAGGTTTTTTAAGTGATGATGCATAGTCTTTTTCCCCTCTGCTTGTTTTCTGGATGAATATGGTCCTACCAGGATGGCCAAGAAGACCTCTTGATGTGCTTTTTTTTTTTTTCCTGTAAAATTATAATGACTCCCAATGGCGCATTATTATGAGCAGTTTACAGGAATGTGACATAAGATTTACTAGGATATTAGGAGGAGTAAAGTGGAAAGAAGTTTTTTATTCCTGCAGTGTGGATTTCTAAGACTTGTTCCTATAATCAGTCCTCTTAAGAATAACATCTCTCACTGTTTTCCATGAAAGATGCTCATCAGCACTCCAGAAACAAAGGCTTCTTGCCCAGCTGTCCATACAGCACTTTGCTCCTGGCAGGAAACAGAAGGCAAGAGCCACGCTTGCAGCTGAATCTCGGCTGAACACGGAGCTTTTGTAAGTGCAGAGCTGCACAGCCCGCATTCACCGGTCCCACGGTCAGTCACAGTTACTTGCACATACAATTGGAAGTTAAAAATATTTAGCTAGGACATTGCTGAAAGTGTCTTACCTGCAGCCATGCACATAAAGGCACTTTGTTGAGCACCAGATCATCTGCAAGTCTGTTTTCACAGCCAACAGTAATGGCTTAAGACATTTTTTAACAGACATTACTACCATGTGTTACAGGTGAAAATGGAGATATCTGGATTGCATAAAAAGAGTCTTATAATCTGTTTTCCATAAGGTAAGAAAGGAATAATAGATAAACCCAGACTGATGGTTTTATACTCTCTCTTATGGTAACCACTTAAGGAGTATCATCTTGCTGTAACTTAAGGGGAAGTTTGCATCTGAACCATCATGCTCAATAGCCACCAATTGGTTCCTGTGACTCTGTCCAGCCTCCTTTAAACTTATTTTTATACTTTTTACCTTCACAGCATTCTGTAGCAGTAAGTTTAATAGTATATTTATGCAGTCTTGAAAATTTGACAGACAAAAGTATTTTTGTCTCAGACCTTTTGTCTTGTAATTTAATTTGGTTCTCTTAGGTGCCCTGTTATGAGAAGCAGTAAACGTCACTTTCAGTTTACAATGTTGGTTTTTGCTGTCATTTCTCCCTTTGGTAACTTTTTTTTCCATACTGAAAAATATTAGTGTATTTCTCTCTCCCCTTATAGAAGCCATTGGTCTGTACCTCTTGTACAGAGGTACCCTGTACCTCTCCTCGTTCCACTGCTGATTCTCCGCAAGAGGATAGCCAGAGAGCCAACATTTTATGGCACAGAGTATGTATCAATTTTTATGAGGGAACAACACCATTTTCTGTTTTCGTTTGTTTCTTTTTCCTTCCCTAGTTGTTCCTACCTTTCTGTTAGCCTCTCTGGCTGGCACTAAGCAGGGAGCTGGCATTGGCACAAAGCTGTCCACAGTGACTCCTAACTCGTTCTTCTAACTGGAAAAAGTCAATCATTAAGTATGCAAAATTCTGGTGTTTTCTTCCCATGCACCTAACTCTGATTGTATCAATACTGATTTTCCTCTCCTGTTTTATTTCCCAGGCACCTGATAACGAAATCATCCTCCAACTTTTTGTCAGCTTTAGATTAGTCCTTCCTATGTCTTCCTTTGAGGAGAACCTTTACAGAAGTCTCAAAGAAGATTAATAACGGTTTGGGAGGGAAGAACTTAACAGCCAATGACTAGGATCTAGAAAAGGAAGAGTAAAGATGGAACATTTCTGATGTTCCAGAATACAAACTGGGAAGATAAGAGCAGCGATTTCTGATTTTAAAATGTTTCGGATCACATTTCATCTCAAGGCTAATTAAGGCAGTCCTTTCTGGGGAGCATTGCAAGCAGTTTCCACAAAACAACCTTTCCCAATAAAGAAAGATTTTCACCTGGACATTTCTACCAATTCTTGTATGCAATATTCAGCTGCAAGCACTTCCATTGAACAATGATATTTCCTCTGAAGTCTCATACCATTGGTCATGATCCACACTGTTTTGATTAAATTAGATTAACTGCACCATGTTGTCCAGTTTTGCAGTGTATTTTCTGAAATATTATGCAGATAAGACATTATGAGTCCATATTTTTACTGCATCTGTCCTTCAGTGCAGAGAGTGCAGCCTTCATGGTACTGTGCAAAATAAAAGGAAGGCTAAAGCTACATTTCTGCAGAGCCCTGCAGCCTCTAATCATGGTGCCTGTATCCACCCCTACTTACTCAAGAGAACAGCATTTTAAAATATTTATTTCATTTCTAGATGTTTGTATGTGAATTCCATTCATGGGAGCATTCTGTGTTGAGTACACCCAAGACTGAAGAAAAAGTATACCGCAGCCCAGAAGTAAACCCTATAAATCCTGCAGTTTTATTCTGCCACAGCTGTTTAGTAAGGTATTGCAGCATTACGACTACATTTTGCAGATGTTCACTGTGCCTATATTTGAATATCTCCAACTGGACAATGTATTATCTCTGTAAATGTGTTTCCGTGCACTGAGTTGTTTTCAAGTCCATAAAGTTTGAAAATACCACGTGGTTGTTCTAATGTCAGCACTCTGTTTACGCAGTGAAGTGTTACACATGGACTCTTGCAGAAGTAAATAAAATTATCTCAGACTTATCAGACTGTCACACAGCTGGGGAAAAATGTCGCATTTCTTTCTGACACATCACTCTGGAACAGAGCAGATCTCAGGAAGTAGTGCAACTGTGGGAAAAGTTATCTCTGGAGTTACCTATCTCAATAACCATGTTGCTGTACATATTAAGGCTAACCTCGATATGACTCTCATTTCACTGCCATGGGACTCCTGCAGCAAGTGATATACAGCGAGACCGAGTGAAGATAAGGGACAGTGAGGAGGCAATTTAATTTTAATTTTAAAATTAGTGTAAACAAACACAATTGTAGCTCAATTTCATACCAGCCCTTTGTGAACACTCTGCAGAATGGTACCTTCAGTTCCAGAGGTTTATAAAGGGACAGAACATTTAAGGCCCAGTCCCTTAAACATGTCAGTGAACGATTTTCCATGAGGGAGCTGTTTCATGCATCAGTGGAGCCAGTCTGCTTCATACACCCCCTAACATTTCATTTAAGATGAAGTCTCCTGTGGTTTCCAAAGAGGCTGTGCTTTGGTGGGTGACTGTGTTACTACCTATTTTAAATCAGGATTTAGCCCTCGTGGTTTTTGTTAGCTTCCTATCACAGAGACTCATATACCCTTCTGAATCCTAAACACAGAGGTAGCATTAATTACATATTTACAAGGGCAAAATACAGAAATAAATAACTTCACGGAACACAGGACCATGTTCAGAGATAGGACAGTCAGGCAGGACATATGATTTTAAATGCTTCTGATCTGGCAAGGAAGAGATTACTGCTTTCCATATTCATATTTTATATTTTGAATGACTACAGACTAACCTCACAGAAAGCCCGGAATATCGGCTTGTCTGCACCCGGGAGCTGACACTGGAATATGTAATCAGGAGAGCCTGCCATCTGATTAAACCTCTCCTGACACCGCCCCGGCTCTGGTGAAATTTAAACTGCCTCTTCCCTCTTGCTCTGCCATTGCGAGAGGCACGGCAAGGCATTATACCCTGCTTGTTAATGATGGATGACCCCGGTGGTTCAGCCCAGGGCTGTCTCCTGGGGGGGGACATGGCAGAGATGGGCTGGCAGCAGAGCACGGGCTGCGCTTCAAACCAGCCGGTCAGCAGGGACCCCCAGTCTGTGTCACCGACGACGGCAGCCGCCTTTCATTTCCTCCTGTCCCTGAGGTTTTAACATTATGGTGCAGGGAAAGTGCCTTTTAGTACTTCATTGACCACATTCATTACTGCTGCTTCTCTGAGCCATTTGGACCAGAGCAGGGGAGGTGGTGCGAGGGGAAGGCAGATGCAGTGGAAAAGGAGAAGCATCATGTTTTCACTGACGCTGCCACCACAGGCTACTGCACTGAAAGGAAAGTTAAATAAATCCTTTGGAAAGCTATAAGATCTCTGACTGCATTGAAATCCTTTGTTATCACAATGCACTTTGCAGCACTCTGTCTCCGGGCATGTTTTCTCCATTTTTGTAGCAGACATGATTTGTCCCAAAAGACGGCATAAATGGCCTTTCCCCCCCATATGTATAATGAACACAGACCTTAAGCTCATTTATTGTATTGTAGCGTCCAGATATGTCAGAGGCCCCACGCTCAATCACAGAAGACTTCACTTCTGGTGTGAAGAATTTTTGTGATCATGACAGAGAAGGCGTCTTGAAATGAGGATGTGCCTGAGGTGGGAGATTACAAGCCAATGGAGTGAATGAAAGATATAAAATATATCCTCAGTGTGCACTTCTACCCTTCAAGGTTACTGAATAGAGTATTGGAGACTATCTTATTAATGTAATAAAACAGGCAGTGCATCTGCTGCAAGCATCGTGGAAGACATGGGTCCTTATATCTGAAAAAAAAGAGAGTTGCTACACCAGCCCAAAGCACAAATTCATTAGTTAACAGGAGCTGAGACAGAAGGCCATGTTTACCTTAACCATCTGTCTGTGAAGTCATTTTCCCTCCTCTTCTCCTTCTAATACTGAATAGCCTTACAGGGAGACGTGTTCTCAGAAAAGAGCTCAACCAGTGCTCCTCTACTTTTCCCAAATCTGTTCAGTAACAGCTGAGGCTATCAGCTAGGATACAAAAAACCAGTATTGCCTCACTGCTTTGAATCACATGGACAGAAGACTTGAATTTGAGGAATGCCAGCTTCTGAAAGATATATTGGAACTCCTTACCTTCTCTGCAGAAAAGATGACAGAAATTGCCTTTTGCCATCTGCCTGACGATCACAATGCTCCATTTTAAAAATGACTAAAAATGACAAAATTAATAATATAGTGCAGCTTTTTAGTTGTTGTTGTTGTTGTTGTTGTTTTGGTCTAATCTACCAATCTAGGTCCTGTATGTAAGTACATGCAACCAAAAAGAGAGGGCTTGGGATACTGAACTCATACACAAACTATGTTTAAATGAGAGGTCTTGTGGAGGATCAACTATGCAGTACAAGGCTCTGACTCTCATTAATAACAAGGCATAAGCTCTTTACCGCAAAGTATTAAGTGGAGGGGGTTTGGTGGAGTTGGATGTTTTTAACATTCAAATACAGGCACTCTCAGATCACCTGTTTTAAATTCTTCACTGTAGTCAGAGACAAAACAGCAGTGTATTAATAAATAAACAGAGTGCATTCGTCAATAAACAGAGGTGTTAGGAAATTTTCCAGTGGAACAATTTCAGCTGAAAGATTGCAATGTTCTACGGAGGCATCTCAGTTTTGGTAAAATCCCATGAAACCACAGGCAGGTGAGCTGTGCTAGGAGTGAGCTTAAGGGGAACCTGGGAGGCACAGGGTCTTTGTCCCTGCAACAAGCCCTCAGAGGAAGCTTTTCTGGAGCTGAAGACCTGAAGCACTCTGGTTCCTGTCTCAAGGTGCAAAAATATTCCAGAACAGCCATCAAAATAAGCTAAAAGTCATAAGATTTTTTTTTCAATTGTATTTGCAATCAGAACAAATACTGATTTTGAAACCTCAGCATTTGCCTGGAATCAGTAATCCTCTGTTTCAGGCCAGCTGTATGAATTAATATTAAACACCAACATACCCCTTTAACAAACAAAGCTTTTATTTCATATTGCTTCTGATCAATGTCTTTTCCACTAAAGGGAAAGTGATATAAATCCAAGAAGGGCTGAGAGCTTCCTATGACATCAGTAGCTATTTTTATCACTACCATCATCATCATGAAACCTTGCAGTACCATTGTTACTACTCAAGTGAAATATTAGCAACATCTTAAGGTAAAGAAGGGACTCAATGGGTTCTGGCTGTGTAACACCACCACAAAATGCAGAGGCTTGTGTTTTACTTTTCTTCTAGCCACCCTGCAGCCTCAGGCACGAACATTCATAACAGGAGCTCAGTAAGAGCTTGTGAGGCTGAACTGAGCTTCATGCTACGTGCTGCTCACGTATGGTCTGTCCAGGCCACCTGAATAGGACCCTGGAGCTACCGCAAGGTGCTGAGCATGCTTGTGCTCTCCTTCCCAGGACAGTTCTGGTGTGGACGTACGTTCCCTTCTGCTGACTTAGCTGTGAGAGTAGAAATACCCAGCAAAGGGATGGAGTGAACCTCTGGGTGTGTTAACCTCTTGTGCTGCTGCCCAAGTTTCTCCAGAGCTTGTCTGTCAGCATTGTGTTAGAAGACAAGGACTGCAATTCTTTACTTCTTCCTTAGAGAGGGTACAAGGGGGAGAAACTCATGGAAACATTTCTTTCTGTGCATTCCCACAGAGGTCAGTCACAGTCCTACCTTGTGAATTACATGATTTAAACCCTTCTGTGAAGCAAAAGTACATTGATTTCAAAAGCTGGCATTTAAGCAGAGCACCTTCATGGTTACATTAATTATTTGACATATTTGTTGGCCATGTAGAAAACTAGCAATTCCCACCCCAACAGCTAAAGGAAATGTTTTTTCACAGTCTGCTGGGAAGTAGCTTTGTATACGCAAATAAAACCTACAATGAACTGTTAAGCATTCAGTCCTCAAATTTCTGTTGTGTCCCAGTTATTAGCCGCAGATGTCCAGTAATGATCGCTCTTTGTTCACCAAATTGACTTTTTTTCCCTGTGGGGAGAAGGATGGAGCAATTTGGCTAAAGAAAGTCTGTCCTTCCACTTCTTGTTTCCTTAATGAAAAAAAATGAAATCTCTTGAAACATGGAGTAGGTTAATTGGAGCAACAACTGTCTTGTTCAGTTAATCAGCTCTGAATTCACCAATAGGCATCCCAACTGGCACTGGAAGTAATCACTGGAAGTGTAGGAGTGTGTATATAAGCTAGCCAAAGCTCAAAGAACAAAACTGTGCCTGTGATGACTGAATAGACAGCATTATCCTGATGAAGGATTTCTTACAAAATTAGTTCAGTGGAACAAAATAGGATATGCACAGTACAAAAAAGGAAAAGCAGAACAATAGTAAAACGAAGGAGAACATAAAAAAAGGAACATTAAGACTTGAATCTACAGAGTCAATAGAATTCATTTGAATAGCCCATTGTACCTATTCTGCTGTAAAAAAGCTCTATTTGGGAAAAGGACTTTACTTTAGCCTGAAGTGACACTATGAAAGGAAATTTTCTGACTAAGAATTTGCTGGGACAGTGACAGTCATTACTAAAATAAGAAGAGACAATAACATAAACTTCTACTAAAAAATACCTACTAGCACAAGCAATCTAAATATATTCTCCTATTTAAGAGATGTTAACATTCATAACACCTGGGAGCTTGCTGTTACACCTCTAAACCTGGCTCTGCACAGTGGCCCATCACTCATGTTCTCCCTCTCCCAAGTCATATTACTTTTCCCCCGAACATTCAATTAGATGACAGAGAACTACCCTGCGCCAGCGAAAGCCAGCATAGCAATGTCGTCTCATTATCTCTTTGCTAAGAGATACCTCTTTTTTTATTTTTCTAGCAACAAAGGGCTGGGTCCTGCTCCGTGCTACACCAGGGGTTTTGCCAATGTAATTTTAGAGGGATCGATCGAATAGCAGAGAGCACAGTTGAGTACGAACGGGGCTAGTCTCAGGGCATGGATAGGACGTCATGTCCTGGATCAGCATGGAAGAGGTTATGCCTCTGTCATTTTTCTCTTGACAGCTTTTGATTATGCAACTCAAACTGTGGAAGTCCATGTCTACATTAACATCAGGACTTGTGCTGTATTTAGGCACCTAAATTCCACATGTAGACCTTTGACATGTGCCTTTGATATGAACCTTCCCCAGACACCAAACCTTTCCCTTCCACAATAGCCCAGAAGTGCCTCAGTCTTGACACCACTGCCTAGCTGTAGCCCAGATCACTTCCAGCTTCCAGCCCGACCCACAAGCCAGCTCATGTCAGGTTCTCTCATTTAAAGCCCCCAGGTGATGATTGCTGCCAAAGGAGGCCTGCCTGGCTGGGTTTCCATGAAACGGTGCCAGAGATCATGCTGGCAATGAGTGCTGTGTAGTCCTGTCCATGCAGCATAGACAGCAGTACCTAATTCAGGTATCTCAGACACTGCCAGCAGCCTTAGTGCTTAAATCCTCTTTGTGTAGGCAGTCCTGAGGGACAGTACCTCAAGTTGTCCTATAATTCCTCATGACAGCTAAGATAGTGGTCTTATTTGTTTATGCTTAAAATTTAAGAAGAGTAATTTTGGTTAAATGGATACAAATTTATATCACAAGAGAAGTAACAGCACAAAGCTAATTATGTTACTTCTCCCCCCCCCCCCGAAAAAGCGCATCTTTTTAGATAATAAAACTTGGCTAACCTTTCTGTACTACCACAATATTCCATGGCAATTGCTATAACCTGTTTTCTGCTCTTGGCAGGGAGTAGGCTCCTTTCTATCAAGGTCACACAGAAGAAACCTAGCTGATACAAAAAAGGGGACAAAGCCTAAGAAGCGTTTTGTATCAGTTGTTGGCATGCAAAGACATAATAATAGTACCTAGGCTGTTAAATCAAAGTGTGCCATTTAAATAGCATAAAATATCACTCTGGCTAAGAGAAATGTAATAACAGGGAATAAAGCAAAAGGAAAATCCTCTAAATCCTCAAGAACTAAAGCAAATCCATTCATTATAATTCAATAAATTTGAACCAGAAATCTAAACTGCTCTATTAGGGAGCCATCAGTGGTAATTCTTTGGCCACAGAAGGTGGGATATCTGTGATTAAGTCCACCGGTGCCAAGATCAAAAGAAACCATCAGACATTTAATCACATCACAGATGACATCTGAAGGAGGCTCCTGTTTGCTGTCACAGTTTGCTGAGGGGTTGTGTCAGGCTGCTTGGGGAGGTGTCCCAAAAAGAAGTCATGCCTGTTACTGAACAGTGTCCCTGTTTACACGATGCCCAACTCTGCTCAACTGTGTGAGGACCAAAGCTGTCAGCAAAGAGAAATTCCTAGTTGATGAAATCACACTTGTATTTGGCACTTTTCTGAATGCAATCTTTGTGAAGAAGTCAGATTTCAATAACACAGATGTTACAGGGGAAGGACAGTCTAGTTACATCCTATTTACAGCAATGTGACTAAGATCAGAGTCTGGCTTGAAATATCTAAAACTGGAACTTGAATAATTTGGACACAAAGGATCAGAGGGTTTGATAGGAAACAATAAACACTTTTAAGCAATACTTTGGTTTTGGTCTTCCTCATTGTGGTCAACCAAATAAGCCTCTCTTATACTGAAATAAACTTAGTAACAGGCATTTGTTCATTCCCTGAAATCTGAATGTTCTTTGTGGTTTTACAGTAAACGTTCTTTGCAGTTTGGGACCACTGATTTCTCTTCTGAGAATTCCTTGTCTGGACAGAGCCCTCCTTCACCTTTTTGCAGGTTTTTTCCTAAGACGACAGAATAAAAATCAAAGATCTTATCTTTGCTCCATTATGCTGGCTTTGTGTCACAGCAAGCCTGCTGATTTCTGTAGAAGTGCATCATGATCTTCATGTATCAAATTCAGGAATGAAATCCTAAATACATAATGCTTTTCTAGACATGATCAGGCACAGTATGTTCCACATTCATAGTTATCTGAAGAGTGTCATGGCCAAAGCAGAAGAAATGCTGTCTTGGGAAGAATCATACTGGGAAGCATTAAGATTAAACAAGGGAAAGAAGGATTGGAGAAACAGAACTGTTTTCTTCTTGATCTGTCATGTTATGTCTGTGCAGTCATTCATCAGCCATGTCACAAGGATATAGTAATTTGTATTTCATTGGTTAAAGGATATGTCTTCCAGCGTTAGAGGATCAAGAAGTGTAAGACTATCTATAGTCTCTAAAGTATAAGCACTTCTTACCCAATTTGAGCATTAGTTCAGTTAAAGACAGGCCATAACACAACAGTAATGACAGTTCTATTGCTAATTAGCAAGTGCAGTTCCTAAAACACCAGTGCAGTATGCTTTTTTTCTTGAATTAGTTACACTTGACACCTCTTTTTTTTTCACAGAAGGTAAAGATTTATTGTGACATCCTAGCTCAGCCTATGATGCGCGATGTATTTGCAACACAGAACCTAGGGGTTGTTAACCCAACTCAGGTTTTACGTACATCAGGCCCTATCACTTCTTTCAGCCAAAAACTGCTTCAGCTCCAGAATGCCTGCAAGAAAAGCTATGGGAAGACAATATCTGTGTAAGTGTGCACAGACAAAAGCACTTAGGAGTTCTCATTTTTTATCCATGTACTGCAAGGCTGTGTCATTTCTGCAGAAATTAGCAGGAAGAACAGAAATGAGGGGAACACTAAGCCTCAGGAAGCTGTACTGAAACTGTTGTTAAACACACTACCCCAAAATAAATCACACAGAGGACACGTTTTTTTCTGTAATACAATGATATTTAACATAGGCATGTTTAAAAAGGGTACACCATCACACAGCTGAAGTATCGTTCAAAGCTTTCTTGAATAAAAGTGTGATCTACCAAAAGACTTTTTGGCCATGTGGATTTATTTTGTGGAGATTTTAATTTTGTTGGATAACATATTGCTTCATTTTGCTGTATCAAGGATGACTTAATACTGGGGACTGGCTGCTAATAGCTTATGTCATTAGTTTTAATTGGATAAGGTCCATTTGCACAAGCAAATATCCCTGGGAGCACGCAAAGATTCTCGACTTTTCACAAACCTTACTCACATGAGTTGGAAACTGCTCCATGATAGAAGGAACATGTTGGTGAAGCCAGTGGTATGTGCAGCCCCTGTTCCTTCTAATAACGTGAGGAACAGAAACATGCTTATTAGCTGAGACATCACTGCCTTCCACCTGATGAATGGTAAAACTTTCATCTCAGGCTGAGCCTGCAACTGCTTTAAAGCTGCCTGGTTATCTGTGAACTAGCATACATGTTAGACCTGAAGTACTTCTGTTTGAAAGCCTCAAGCTATTCTTCAAAATAAATGTAAGGACAGAAAGAATATTTTTAACAAGACCAGCTTTCACAGACAGCATTTGAAAGGTTAGCACCCCATTCAGCATCAGTGCATGATTTTTTAAGTAAGCATGAAACATTTTATGTTCACAACATGACTAATAACTAGGGAAAAAATTATATATGATTCCTCTTTAACTGACATCAAAAAGTGAAGTTTAAGATGACTGACTGTTGAAATTTTTGCTGGCAATCATGAACTCATGAAGGCCAAACATGAGCTGGCATGTGGAAACAGAGGAGACCTGAGGAGCCAGCATAAGCAGGTAGTGCCCACGCTGGCCGTGGTATACCCTGCCACCAGAGAGTGCTGCTTTTAATGTAAAAGGTTCACAGACCCCCAAAGACTCTGTGTCAGTGGAAGATTTGCACAGGAGATTTCTGCTTTCTTGTGTGCCTGACAAAAGCTAGCAGAAGCCAGCAAAGAGAGCTAGTGAACAAACCTTTAGGTTTGTTTCTTCTCCACAGGAGTGAACCTGGCTTTGTGTCTGGGATGCAGGTAGACGGAACAAAAAAAAAAAAAAATAGCCAAAATATTAAACAGAAATATAAGCCCCAGAGAGTAAAGATTTCTATTTGGAATGAAAGGCATAAGAATATCGTGAGGGTCATATAGCCTGGTGTCCTCAGGTGATATTCATTGGTTTGTTGAGAGCAAGGCACAAAATGTTGCATAATGCACCCAAAGCACAGAACTACAAGGTTAGGGTAGAAGAGGGTCCCCGCAGACCTCATCTACTGTTTAGCTTTTGCCATGGAGTGTTGGGACTGATTATCTTATAATTTCTACACAGATAATATTTTGCATCAGTGAGTTCTATGAATTAATTCAGCACAGCTTAAAAGCATTCTTCCTCATTTGCAGGCATTCTCTCCTCCTTCCCCGCTCCCTGCACTGTGATTAACTCCGATGGCTACCGTCCAGTTCATGACTAGATTGATCACAGGTTCATTCTGTCTTCATTTCCCATGCTTATTACTATGTCAGATAATTGTGGCATTTCCTGAATTAATATTTTGCCAACAGACAACCCTGCAGAACACACATATCACTAGACCTTTCTGCGTGGGGAGGTGCTGACTACCCAGAAGCAGATGGATTGGGGGGTAAATAAATACAGACATCCAACAGAGCTCGTGGGTGACTTTGGAAAATTAGGCTACATATTTAGTCTCTTACATTCGTATTTAGTTTCCTGGCTTTGGATACTATTAAATGTGTGTGCATGAGAGTGTTTCTCTGGAGCTTTGCAAAAAGGGTGCATAAGAGGTAACATCACATAATGTTTCTTATACTTCTTCCTTGTGCTGCTTCATCTGATGAACAACCACAATCCCCAGCTGCCAAGTCAAAGAATATATCTTCCTTTCACACAGCATCTGCCTGTCTGACATGTTCTTGGGAGTTGCCATATGTACTTATCTCCCGATATTTTGTCTTGGGTGCAGTATTCACTAAACTCTGCTGTGGATTGCTCATCCAATTTTAGTGCTGCAGTTTTCAAACCAACAAGCTCAGGATGCCTCTGAATAAGTCTTTTAACAGAGTGGTACATCATCTTAAATTAAAATCAGAGGGTGCTTCCATGTTCAGACGTATTTGCTCGTGTGTTCCAGCAGCTTTTCAAGCTGAAACACACTTGAAACATATTTCTGACAGCTCCAGCCTCAGAAACCTGTCGGGCTAATGGGATTACACTAACTGCAGTGATGCTTTTGTTTTCAATAGAAAGCACTTCCAAAACAACATGAATTAAACACACCAACAGAAATTCAGTCATAGGGTATTTCTGAAGTTGCCCGACAGGAATTTCAGATAGTTCCTTCTCTTAGCCACTCTCTTCCTCACTCTGCTTGGTCAGTAACATCTCCACATCAAAGAGAGCTAGATGGCCTACAGGGGTGAAATGGCAGCAGCTCCCTTGATGTATCCCCCTAACTTCATAAAACAAACATTTGTTAGGCAAATTACTTTTTCTTCCTGAGTCACCATGGCACTTGGTGAAAAGTTTGCTGTATGCATTGACTTTTCCTGCTTTGACCTGGTGATGGCCCACATGTTGACAATTTATAGCTAACTAAAATATAAGGGGGCAAACTTAGGGATCCTTTTCAATGCATATACATTACATTTATTGCAGCTACATTAAATTAGATTCTTCTCTGGATGTCACAAATATTTTTTCCATAAACTTCTAATTTGGGCTCATCATATCTTATCATTATTATGCAACAAGGAGGGCAAATATTCCAGGCCTAGCTACTCTATTTATTTGACTAAGATCTGATGACCAAAAGGTTGGAGAACCTCCCCTGTGAGAAAGACTGAAGGAGTTAGGTCTTTTCTCCCTGTAGAGAAGGCTCAGGGGGCACCTCATCACAGTATTCTAATACTTAGATGGCAGCTACAAAGAGGACGGAGGCTCTCTCTTCACAAGGAGCCACATGGAGAAGGGGAAATGGGTACAAATTTCACTGGGAGAAGTTTCATCTTGACATAAGAAAGACATTTTTTACAGATTGTAAGAACAATCATTCCCTGGAGCAACCTCTCCAGGGATGTGGTAGAGTGCCCATCTCTGGAGGTTTTTGAGATGCTATTGGACAGGGTGCTAAATAATCTCACCTAGGCTCTCTTTCCCATGAAAAGTTGGATCAGATGATCTTTCAAGGTCCCTTCCAGCCTGGGCTGTTCTATGGTTCTATGATTCTTATGATCTGCTCTGACAGAAAGGGAAACTACCTTCACAGCTGAAACTGCAGCAGTTTGCCACAGACATTTCCAAAATACTGTAAGAGTGGGAAGAAATAGAGTCTCCTCCCAGAACCCAGATAATGTCACACACCTGGGACTCTAAGAAGGTCCAGCTAAATTATACCTGCAGTCCAGAGGCAAGTTGAAGTACACCATTAGCTTAGCTCGTTTTTTTCCTAGCTGTTGTGAAAAAGATGAACAAGAAAATAGTTGTCAACATTTTCTGCTTAGAAGAATGGGACACGTATGTGTGGCTCACATACTCAGACTCCTATCTTTTCTACAGTAAAGTGATAGACTGTGACAGAGGATCTGCATCCCTTCAAAAGAGGAAAAGCATGTAGTCTGATATAGGACAACATTAAGTTACAGCCCTCTGGGGTCAAGGAAGAAGCTGGCAAGGAATTAAGACCTGAAAGTGTGAAAGTGTGACTGAAGCACTGTTTCTGAGCACAGACATCTACACAGCTTATTTTGAAACTGCTCAAAAAGGTTCTTTCTCATTATTACCATTTTTTCTGGCTCCTGTCATGTCCAGAAATAACTAATTATGGGAATGCTTGCAATCCTTTATCTCCAGCATGACTGGAAACAAGAAATATGGGTGCTTACCATAAAGGATTTCTACTTTTTTTTTTTTTTTCAGGGACACTGATTTAGATAAATATGGTTCCCTGTATTTTTGCAAGCCTGTTAGAACTGAACCTGTTTCTGAACTTTCTAGTCTTTCATATTCAGCTAAAAAACCAACCAAATTCTCCTGTAAGCTTAATGTGATATTGTTCATGTTTTGTATTGAAGGCACTGAGCTTTCAGTACCTAGCTGAAACATATCAAGGTCAAGTTTAAGTAGGCCCCTGAAAGTTTTGTACACTTTTAATAAGCATCAACCAGTCATGCATACTTCTCAGTCTTTTACATCTGTTCTCTATTGGATGTGAAGGTCACTTCTCTCACCAGCTAGTAGAGATAAAGGGAAAAAGTAACTCCTACCTATGCCCTAGCAGGAAAGTGGTTGTGCACATTTGCTGGAGTGTGGAATTCATTAGATGCATTGCTGCTGGCAACTTCTAAGAAACTGAATAAATCACTAAGCCCTCACTTTCTGTTTAGAAAGGTTTGGCTCAGACAAAAGTACAAGCAACTTGTTTTTCAGCAAATTAAGCCTGAGCAGTTCAGGGCCATCTGAAGAATTAGCTGTGTATGACTGAAACTAAGGATGCCATCAAAATCTCCTCATATTTGTTTTTATTTGCAATTTTTTTAGATAGTACATCAGTCAATAAGAGAAGAAAATAGAGATCTCTCTGAAATATCTACAACTTTGCAAACTAACATATCAGAAATGCAGAGCAGCACCATTCACAAGTGTGATTAATAATAATTTTTATTTTCCAAAGAAGATTAAGCCTCCATTCAGATCAGGTTTCCATTAAATGGGCAGGTTTCACGCAAAAATCCAAAGACTAACTCCTGTCCTGAAGTTAAGGATGTCTACCACAAGCCAAGTAATATCCTGTGGATATATATTCTGTATGATATTGTCATAATATCATCATTGTTTCACAAATCTCCTATTTCTTACTTTATAAACCTCATCTCTTCAAGTCAGGATAATGTATACTGAATTCTCATTTCATTCAGTTCATTTTACTTTAAAGGCACCACAATTACAGAAAAAAAAAAGTAAACATAAACATCATGTGAGATAATAGCACAATGCAGAAGTAATACCTACATGATCTCAATGGGATCAAGGAGAAGAGTCTTACCATTTTCAGCAGATGATGGATTGTGAATAAATTAAGTATTTGTAAATAACTTTAGGTATTGGTATGAAAGTGATTATATTTTTCTAATTTGCTAAGAGGTTAAAGAAGAATTTAAAGAACACAGTCCTTGAAGGAAGAATGCTTTAATGAACTTTGTAGAAATAAATTAGCTTTTTCTAGGAAAGGATTAAAAAATAAAGCCTTGGGGTTTTTTTTTCTCTCTGAAAGTCAGAAAGAACTGACATAAAAAATAAAGATTCCTTGGAAAATGTTAAGGCAGTAAATACCTTTTTCTTAAAAGTCATGGAATGCCACAGGTTGATTATACATAACCTTAATTTGGAAGCCTTGAGTACAAGCGCTATGTTATAGTCTTTATTAACTACACAGGTGCAAACTTTTACGACAGCCTGCTTTATTCAGTCAGTGCTTAGGGCAGACCAGTGTTCACTGAAGGAGCTGCCAGATATTGCCTTTTATCAGTGTTCCCTTTGTCCATGTGGTACCTTCTGGCACTCACTTTGCACAGTGAGAACTGTAATTCAGGTTCCCTCTGCTCTGCCCTGTGGAGCGGGCTCTGTCAACAGAGGGCAAATCCTATGATGCAAAATTGTTTCTTTGCTGAATGAGTAAGATAGATAGTGCCTTCTGGGAGTGATGGGACTACCAGATGCACAATCTGGCCTTGCAAAGGGGGGGCATCCAAATTTCAAAGTCCTTGAAATAATGTAGTTCACATCATAATGCTGAAATGATTCAACATACGGCAGTTTATCTATAAAAAATATTCCATCTTTAAACTTTATGTCGCGATTCGGGTAGGAAAATACTTTTATGTGTTTGCAAAGCAAAAATTTTGATGTTTTTGTAGTTCTAAATCTAACCCACCTTTTCCTCCTGTTCTTCTCAGTATCACTGCATAAAAATTTATCACCAATTAATAGCCAGGCACTAGACAGAGATGCCCATTGCTTCAAGTTTTCAAACAGATAAAGTCTTAGAGGAAGAAAACACTGTTATCTTCATATTGCAGATTGGGAGCTAAGGCACAAAAAGATTAAGTAGCATGCATAAGTTTAACCAGGAAGCTTTTAGCAGACCCAGAAATTGAACCTGAAGTACAAGACTGTTCTTACAACCACCTAATCTTTTGGAAGTACTGCTAGTCTTGCAGCAATATTCCTTTTGTATCATGTTAAAAGTTTTTAGAACACTCTTCCCACTTTCTGATTTCTCTTCCTCAAAAGTGTGTTTTGTTCTTAATTTCAGGAACTGAAAGCAATGAAACCAATCATATGAATAAAACTACAAAAAGCCGGTATAACGATTTGCAGCATTTCTGCTTGCAAGTTGAATGTAGATGTTATGAGGTATGTATTTCCTGTTTACTCAGAGAGTAGGGATGAAAAACAAGCTCTCCTGAAACTGCCATGTTTACAAACTACCTTACATCAGCATATGTCCCATGTCTTGGTGGGCTGTTTCATTACTCTAAACAAATCCACATCTTCTGTAACAGGAAATCAAGAAGAAGGAGCAATATTTTCATTTTGGGTCATCGGATTAAAACACCTGAGGACCTGAACGTATTTTTTGCAAGACGTCTGTAGTACCGTTGTCTCAAAATGGTTCCTTTTGGAAAGATAGGAGCTCCTTCACCTGTAGGAACAGGTGATGACGTCTCTGTCCTTAAAAGCAGCCGCAAGGGAATGCTCTCCTTTCCCATACACCAGGTTGTACGCAGACAGTGAATTGGTTGCAGCTGCCTCGTCCTCTCTGTCACCCCTAAGTCCAAAGCCAGGAGCTGAGCTGACCTGGAGGGAGTATTCCTTTCCTGTCCTATTGCAATGATACGTGATCCTCATCTAGCTGTTCTTGTTTTCATGCAGTTTTAGAAATGTACTGTTGAAGTTGCAACACATGCTCAGAGGGAAAAAAGGTTTAATGAATATTAAAAACATGTAATTAATTTCTCCTCTATGTTATTCCTGAGCAGGCTTTCTGGAACATCCATGTAAATTATGCATAATAGCTTTATGAGCTGAACTTTCCATTTGTGTAGCAGGCAAAAGGTGCCTTTTTTTTTAGCAGCCTGTGGGGATTCAGCTTGTGTTTTGGAGTGAACAGATAGAAATTCTGGAATATTTCTAGAAATGTTTTGTTTTCCTTTCAAATTAGGCATCTTCCCTAGAAGGTGAAAGTCTTGGAATAGAAGATTTTATTAATCTTTAAATTATACAAAGGTTGAAGTGAGAAAATTAAAGCCTGATTTGCTGGCTAGTACTCTTTGTTGAAAAGATTGCATATTACTCAGAAAACTAAATATAAATATGGCACAGGACTGTTAAACAGGTAAAGAATGTTTCAAGGCAAAGCAGCACCCTTGTTCCAAAAGCATCTTTTATTCATTTTATTTATCAACTTCTCACTAAGGACCAAGATGGGACTACTTTTGATCATTTGTTCAACCTTACATATAAAATTAACAAGTCAGCTTTGCTCTTAAGAAGTAATAGATTTTTTTCTACAAGCTATTAAATGTTAACATTGCATCTGGCTATTTGTACATGCCTACAAAAGCATTTTTATAGAAGACATTACTCTGTTATCAACCCTTCAGAAAGAGCAAAGCTAGTACACTGTAAATCCCCCCTGGGGACACCAGGTCCAGGCCGCCTGGAAGCATTGTATCGGATCTATTCTTCTCCCTGGGAGTCTGAGACAGACATATGGTATATACCGGCATATTGTGAAGAAGAAACAAAACCTCCGTCTCATCAAAGTGCATGTCAAACTTAAGTGGAGTGTGCTTCCTGGAAAATGGGCTAAGCATAACAGAAGCCCATTTATCTTCCATTTGATCTTGACTGCAGCTGGGATCTATATCCATTACCACAATGCCTTAGTCACTCTGAGGCTCTGCTAATAGTGTAACTCCTGTCACCTCCCAAATGACAGCACATGGCACTCTGAATAGTTGTGGTGACACACTGTCAAAGTCCTCCACATACAAAGTACTAGAAATCTGTCCGGTCCCACCTGGAAAGGGATGATTTCTACAGTTTGGTTCTAAGTCACATCCTACGTCCCACCTCCTGTCCTCAATGAGAAGTCTCTTTTGATCTTTGCTGTGTCCCTTTTCACTCCTATTTAACACTCTCAGAAATACAAATTAGTTCCAATTTTTAAACTTTGGAAATTTTAAAATTGGCACCAGCTTCAGTAACTTGTTTATAGGAGAGAGGGAAAGTGGGAAGGGAATAACATGGCTTCACCTGGGGAGCAGTAACACCACACACATCTTCCTGTCTTCTTAGCTTTTCTCATTTATAGAATACAAACATAGTTTGATATTTAAATAATGAACAACACAAACATTAATTTTCACGAAAATATCTCCTCCCTTTTTTAAAAATCTTAAGGCATACTTTGAAGGCTTTTTAGATTGGGCAACCGAACCATAACAAAACATCCACTTACAGGCTTCCTATATACACGTACTGAGCAACCAAGAAATCCTTGATTCCCACAGCACTGGGGGACAGCACGAGGTTGTGTCTATGTTGTTTTCATCTGGTGACAGTGGTTATGCAAGGTGTTGCGCCAAGAATGAAACTCAAAAACTCTCAAGGCAGAGGGCACGTTGCCAACTACATAATCTGGGCTCCCTGTGGACACCCCGCACAGATCCTGCTCCTGAGCTGGGTCAGACCATAAGTAAAGCTTATGCACAGCTGTGTGTATCTGCCCCCACACAAATCCTAAATTCCCTTGACAACATTTTGGCAATGTGAAAAGACTTGAAAAGTTAGGAGCAGGCATGATTTGAGGATATAGCCGGAGCACTGTATGAATTTACAATCTTTCTGTTGTTTGATACTACATCTTACCTTCCTGCAGAAAGTTATCATCTTCAGAGCAGAGCTATTCCTGCTCATTCATCTCAGTGCAAAGTCAGCCAAGTAAATGTAAATCATTTCTGGCCAATCTTGAGTCTTTGCATTAGAAGCACTGTTATGATCTTCTACCATGTTCAGCTGGAACGAGAGCCTACAGAAAAGGAGCTGGAAGAGTGATGACATTGGAAACTACTGCAGCTGCTTATGGACTGATTTTATGATCACCTATTTTAAATAGGAATAAATTGCATTTTCACTCAAAGCCAATTGGAGACTTCCTCTATAGACTGAAAATCAACCTCAGTGAGAAAAGGAGGCAAAACAGATGGAGTGCTCTTGGGAAACACAGTGGCAACTCTGGCCAAACTCAAATGGAGATAACCCACCTTTTTGGAAGCTCCCCTCCAGAAATTAACTTTTCAGAGTCTATAGAGAAAGGCAGGGTAGAACTACGGGAAGAGTACAGCTGTACAGGTCAGTGTCTAGACTCTGAAAAATGGCCATTTCCTGAAATCCTAGGGTAAGTTCTACTCAACCAAATTATTTAAATTACCATCTTCTGTTTTCCTGTGCATTTTGGTAGCCCCTCCATGGCTTACACCAATGCTAGGCAGTCAGAAACTTAGAAAGGGATTAAGCAGTGTTTAAGATCATAAAGTATCCATTTAATACTGGTCAAGATAGCTCAGGACTCAGATGTGGTCACTCAGTCACACTGATCAGGACTGCATTATACTATTATACTGCCGTGTTGTCAACTACCACTGTTCTGGAGGACACAGATGACAAACCAAAAAATTAGGGAGAAAAGAGAGGGTGAATATCAGTTAAAAAGAAAAACAAGCAAATCATGCTATCTGCCTAGCCACGGGCAGCAAATAGAGCTTTGTCAAAATTGTCATGCAGCTGATCCTTGACAGAGAGGTTTGCAGACAGTGGTTCTAGTGATTCTGCAAACCTGGGGACCCTCAATGTAATTATCGTCAGATACCCCTAAACACCAGGCAGGCATGAGACAGGCAGAAACTTTAGAAGTCTTAAAAATACTGGGAGAATAGAAATTGTCCAACGTTTTTTATTTAACTACTGGGGCTCTGAGAGTACTTTCAGGTCATTTTTTAACAGCCACACAGGCTAGGATTTTAACAAAAGGGGGTATATGTTTAGCATTCTCAATGTTTGGTGTTGCAATAGCAAAGAAGGAAAGACTGCTTCATGGACCGGGATCCACAAAGCTTGACTGGGTGCCCAAGACTGTTAGGTATGGACTGGGCAAATGCCAGGTGCTCTGGAGGTGCTTTCACAACACCCAGTACACCAAGGGCAGGACACTGAGCCTGGCCGTTCAGAAGCACAAAAGGAGAATGTCAGCCATCATATCTGTCTCACTGCCCTAGAAACAAAAGCACTTATTCACACAGTAACTCATAGTCCAGACATAGGCACACATGCGTACATACTAATTTGTATTTTTACATTGTTAGATGCTACTAACACCTGGCCAAAGTGGTAGTTGAGAACTGCAGACCCTGTTACTCTGGTGCATCTCTTCTAAACACCTCTCAACAGTTATTGGGAAAGCTCCACGCCCCGGAATACGCTGTACGTACACACACACGTATGCAGATGCTCACACACACACAGGCCACCAGGGAAAGTGCTGGGCAGCCCAAGGCGCAACTGTGTCGCACCTATTTGTGAACCTAAGTCAGACATGCAAGAGGTCTTTTACAAGAAAATGTAATGTGCCCCCAGCTGCCATTACCACCATATTGTAAGACAGTGTGTGAATCTTTCAGAAAATGTAGATGCTTGAAAACCACATAAGTGTTTGGGGGTTTTTGTTTGTTTTTTTCTTTTAATTTTTTGTTTGTTGTTGTTGTTGTTGTTTTAATATAAAAGCTATGACCTCACCTATTCACATCCTTCCAGAAACTGAAGTTTTAAGAAAGACTTTCATATTAAAAAAATTTAAGAGTTAGGAACAACAGGAAGAGCACGGAAGTGTAAAATGTAATTGTTGTTTGGGTTCAGATCTCTGTTAAATGTCTTCTCTACACAAATTATCTAGAATTCTTCTGCAAACTGAGTTTTTACAACTATTGGAGAAAAATAAATAAAATTAATTATGTGCACTTTTAGCATACCATTTTAAAGGTTAATTTGTTAAAAATGTTATGAAAAAGTTCCTTGTGAAATGTAAGTGCATGAATCAAGTTCATATCTATTGTGTGAATCATGTAACAGGTATTCATCAAAGATTTCCCCCAAAGACTTAAACGTTAAATTCTTTGTGTCAAGACCCTTGATTAGCTTTTAAGTGCCAAAAATTATATAAACAAACATAATATACCAACCTCAAGATGCAAACAGTATTGATAAGTAGACTTTCAGATGCACTGTTCATAGATGTTCTGTCATTAAACAGTACAGATATTATACACAACATGTATAAAAAATTACTTCAATGATGTAAACTCTCTCATTTGCAACAAAATGGTGCATTTCTGCATTGAAGGTCATATCAGATATGTTTCCCCAAATATACAGGATTTTTCTGAAAAGAGCAGCTGCATTACTCTCTAAAGAGTTATTGATTTCCATTGTATGGAGCCAATGGCTTACAATTGCTTATACTCCTGAAGTAAATGCAGACTTGACTAACTCATACTGTTAATTTTTAAATTCTGGCATTTGAGGCTAAGCATTCAAAGTAGGAAATATTTCCAGAGGTGAGTGGCAGTTTTCATTCAGATGAATTTATCCTGTTCTTGCAGTGCTTATGTACACAAATTCAGAGTGTCTCTGTATCCTTCTTTTGACAAGTAGAATTGGAGGCTGAGAAGTCTGTGGTTGCACTCTCTGCCTACAAATGTCAAAAACCAGAAGTATGTGAGGCATATGATTCAAAATATATTTCTCATACGTTCTTCTCCCCAAATTTAGACTGTAATATATTAATGGTAGAGATGAAACAATATAGGTTTTTTTCCTAAAAATTTTTTGGGGAAAAAAGTGCTTCTCACAGGTGCCAAAATTATACAGTTTAACCTAGCAGTAGCAGCCAAAATGAAAATGCTGAAGCTCCAGTCCTTCTGAGATAAACTGACTCAGCAATTCAGAAACATTTTATTTTAACTCACTTGGAATAAAAGCTGAGCAAATGAAGGGCTGCATTCACAGATACTGCCAACGGATTTTTTTAGCCAACAGCATTGTAGTTAAATCAGTCTTTCCAAGACTCAGAGCCTAAACTTAGGTCCTAACTCTGGCTACAGAGTATTCTTCTCAGGTTATTGTCTCCTCCAAGTCACTGTCATTGCCAGTGCCATGGTGTGGGGAATACTGAGGTGTATTGCTCTTTGTCTTCTTGTGTGGCTACCTCCATGACTTACAGTCGGTGACTTTCAAGGGCAAAATCACTGAAACATCATGGCAAATTGAATTCCAACCTACTTACTCCCCGAGTCACAAGAGGAAATGGAAAACTTTCCTGGATACATGGCCTCACTCAGTTTTTGCAGAGGAAAATCTGAACGTATGTCTCCCAATAGGTGAATTGGCTAATCATAAAACTACTGAAAAAGTGATAGGCATTATGAATGTGGACCTTCATTTCTCTGTCATTTATTACCAGTTTCAAAAGAGAATATGTTTTTATTTTTCTGAGGTTAAAAAAAAAATCCGTCTGATGAAAACAGCAAAAATGGTTTTAATTCTGTAACATCCAAGCATTTGTCTCCTTTTAGTCACTGAAATGAAAAATCAATTATTCATTCATTCCTAGTTAATGGACTCTCTCTTAGCAGATCATCAAAATTGCCAGCAAAATTAGCTGCTTTTTTCAGTGTATGATGTGGACAGGATGACATGTAAACAGAACTATTTCTTCTTCCTCAAGGTGAGGTTTGAAGCATATTAGCAGGTGATGTATATAAGTTTATATCGTCACTTTGCATGCGATAACCATCTCCTCTTTGACAAAAGTAAGATTTAATTTGTCAGAACTGTCAGTCTAACAGCTTTCATGAACACTGACATTTTATTTTTAATTGTTTCTTTGTTGTTGTTGGTTTTTTTTAGCATGTAAGCTGATAGAAATTTCCAAGCTCTAAACCAACTAAGGTTCAATAGCATATGACTTTCAACTGAAGTACAGATCAGTTCTTGTTTTATCTAAGTTAGTTCATGCCTGTCTGCTCTGTTTCCCAGTGGAAGTAATGTGTAATAAGAAGGAATCAAAGAAAAAGATAATGTCTTCAGATGGTAATATGTGTTAGAAAACAATATTTTTAATAGAAAAGGAACAATCTCATATCACAGCTTGCTTCTACTGGCAGAAATAAGATTTCAATTAACATCTAATTAGTTAGAAATCCATTAAGATACTTAAAATATATTGCTTTTGAGTTCATTTAAATGGAACTAGAGTATGTCTCTATAATTAAATGAAGGAAAATCAGCTTTACAAATAAATTCTTCAGAATATCTTCAAATTCTTATCTAATAACTGCCATATGGAGGCAGTAGACATTTTTGGCTAGCTAATCACTGAATGGAGCAAGTATAAAGAGAGGCCACATATCTTTTTAATTTTTTAAAAAGAGGTAAGTTCATGAAACACTAATTGGTAGATTTTTTTAACCAATCTGAGCAAAGAAATCACACAATGTGAATTCCACAATTCAGAAGTGCCATTTGTACATATTTAATGAGAATGTCAGTATGTAGAATACACGGCTAATTGTTGAAACACTGGAATTCAGACTAGACACAAAACTGCTTGCTTAAATATTAAAACCAAACCAATCTCCACATGAAGAACCTGAACCTACAAATGATTTAGCACCAGGATTATTCCCCTCTACTTAGTATTTTTGACCACATCTAGCATCCAGCATCCAGTTTTGGGCCCTTCAGTATAGAAGAGACATTGATGAATGGGCATGACTTAAGCCAGGGGCCCGCAGGCTGACAGGGGCTGGAGCCGTTGCCTTGCCAGGAGAGGCTGAGGGACCTGGACTGGCTCAACCCAGGGAAAGACGGCTCTGTAGGAGTCTAAGGGCAGCCCCCAGTACCTGCAGGGAGGCAGCAGAGAAGATGGAGCCAGGGTCTTCAGCGGTACGCGGCAAGAGGATGAGGAACAACGAGCAAAAGCTGAAATGAGAGAATCAGACTGGATATCAGAGAAATCATTTTGCTCATGAGGACAGTAGAGCACGTTGTCCAGAGAGGTTGTCCAATCTCTGTCGTGTCAGAAACTTGTCACAAGGCTTAATAAACACACTAGCAGGGCAGAAGCAGCAGCAAACCATTAACCAGTGACCATTCAGCAGTGAAACACAATATGCTTCCTTGTATCTTGCACCACCTATTTCAGAGCAGGCTTTTCAAGAGTGATGTCCCAAAGCATGTAAATGTGAATAAAGTCAATTTTTTCCCCTGGAGCTAGAACACGCAGAAGTTCTCCCTAATTTATATGAGGGGTTATGGCTTTTCAACATATTTGAAGTGAAAATATTTATTCAAATACCCATATGTAATCTGAGAGGCTTAACCTTAGACTCTCTTACCATTTGTAACAAATGCTATGATCCTGTCAAGGAGCTCACCGGGATAGCACGTGAATGGAACATAAGCAAGCAAATTGAACCTGATGGTGATTCAGGCCTCAAGACTTTTTCCTCTCAATTAGGATGGAACAAATGCACTAACAGGCATGTAGAACAATGTAAAGAAGAGATGCTGCTTTTTCATATAGAAAGAAACATTAAGGGGCTAACCACTTAGAGGAAATCAAGATCTCACATAGTGGGACACTTTTTGAAATGTTAGAATCATTAAATTTTGTGTCATAGGCAATTTTAATATAGGCAATTAAAAGTTACTTCTGTAGAGTCAGTTGAGTGCAGCATTCCTCTGACTTATTGTCTGCTCCTAAGATAGTAGTTAATGTTGCTTTATTCTCATATGCACCTCCTGATTCTTCCTAATGGTCTTGTGAAATAAGTTGCCACATATTTTTCCATCTTTTCTGCCTCCCTAAGAAATATAACTTGGAAAAAAAAATACTTCTTACTATTATAACTCACTTCTTACCAACTATATATAAGTTTTCCTGGCACATAAGGAAAAAACAAATACACTATGTTTCTAACGGTAAATGTATCTGCTTTATCTTTAGTATGAAATAGTAATTACTTCAGAACTATAGTCTTCAAAACACAGTTCAAAACCATATCTATAGAGAGGCAACCCCCAGCTGGTGTGAAAATAATACCCTCCACTACACTAGGCCTATATTAAAAATGCATATGCATATGTCGTTTATTATCAAGACTATCAAATAAGAATGGCCCAATTGCAGACAGCATGAAGATATAATCTCATACATAACAGAAACACTCAGGCAAATGCACTAGAGGAGACAAACCTTTTCAAACACATCCATGTTGTCTGCTGCAGTCTTAGATGATCTGAAAGAGTACAATCTGCATGCACAGTGTCCCAGAGGAACATGACCCATCTGCCCCAGGCAATAACTCTCCCATATGTTCCTATATATATACATAATGGGCAAACTAATGTGTGAAAATCAAGCCAAACTAAGGCCTTAATACGATATTTGCTGCCATCCCTACTCTGAAAAATGAGCTGTTTTCCTCTATAACTCCTTCTATACTCTCTTGAATATGATTTTTTTGGTACAAGTTATGTGATTAGGGAACTGGGCAAGCATTGCCTGTTACACTCTACTAAATGAATTGTAAAATCTTTCTTCTTGTCTGTAAATAACTTGCAGTTTTCTGTGTTCAGCTCCAGAGATAGATACATGTAAAAAAAATAAGATTTTTTCCCTTTCACATCATAAATATTAACACAGAAACACACACACACACACAAGTTCTTAAGCAGTAAATTCTCCAACTAACTTAAGAGACAAGAACTATGAAAGAAAGTCTTACAGTATCTGCTGGTTATCACTTTCTTTATCTCCACTGCCTTCCCCATCCTGAAGAATGATCTCATTTACCAACATCTTAATCCTTGATTTCTGAGAAATCCCAATCAAAATCACTATCTGTTTGGCTGAAGAGAGCTTTTAGGAGTCTATCACTACATCTCCTAAATTAGCAGCGGCATCACTATCTGAGCAAGAAGTTCCTCAACCATCCAAAGTTAAGCACTTTATTTTGTCCTTGGAGTGT
This sequence comes from Harpia harpyja, assembly GCF_026419915.1. NCBI lineage: Eukaryota > Metazoa > Chordata > Aves > Accipitriformes > Accipitridae > Harpia > Harpia harpyja. The sequence continues at coordinate 7,606,610 of NC_068942.1, read as the reverse complement.
TTTGAAGCCCTGCTACCTACAACAAAGAACTGCCATGGATACATGAAAAGACCAAAAGATATCCCTGCTTTCTAAGGTGAGCATATGGTGTAGGAGGGAGAAGGAAGACAGCTTGAATAGAATTCAAAAAAAGAGGCAGAGATTGAAAATTAAACATAAAGAGTTTTGTGGAGAAAAAATGACATCTCAAGACTGTTTTAATGCTAAAGAGCTTAGCAATGTTTTATAGATTTTAGGAAAAGAACAATGATAATTTTTCATTTGCTGGGTTTTAGTCTAATATCCAAGGTTGTTCTATTCTCTATTGTTTAGATAGCACTGATCACATCATTGATGTTAAGAATGACCAAAAATGTCAGTTTAAAATGGCCATAATCCTATGATCTACCAGCTCCATACCACTGATGTTTTTCTTTTCATAAAAAGTTTTTACCTGAAAAGCATGTCATGAGAAAGAGCATTTTGGCTTCTACATCCAGGTCTTATTTTTGAACCAAATATCGAAAATAATAATTGTCATCTTAAATCAATGCTGAAGCTGTACTCTAATCTTTTGCAAACTTAGTAACAGTTGTAAAGACCCATATGATATGTTAATCCATATACTTTGCAGAAATGGCATATAAAAAGCAGAAACAGGTAGAGATTTTATGCAGTCGGAATCTTGACTTGGGAAGTTACAGAGTTTGGTCACCAGATAATGTCTTTTGCAAGTATTTTTCAATAAAATGCAAAATAAGTGCAGGGCTTAGTGGTAAGGAGCTGTTACTGTTTTCTTAAGGAGCTTTTTGTTGACTTTTCTGCTCCCCATGAGCTTTCTTGGATTAGGAAATGATTCTCCTACTCAAACTGCATGACATTTCTAAGAAACAACATATGGCATCCATTATTTTATCAAAGCCGTGTGCTTGTGGCAGTGGCAAGGCCACTAGGCTGAGGCCCCAAGTTTTGCTTGTTTTAAAATACTGCTGCTATCAGCTCTGTGCTGTTAAAAACATTGGTTTAGTAGGATTTCCAGGAAATATCTTTTCAAACCTGATAAGGCCTGTAAGAGGATGATGCAAAGTGGTTTGGGTACCGTGAAAAACTTAACAGTGCAAAAGGACATGACATTCCCTTCTCTTTGTATTTTGCAATCTCCCATGACAGCCAGCACTCTGGGAATCGAGGAATGAACAAATCCCACTCCTCCATTCTCCCCTTCCCTTGTACTTGGCCATCCAACAAAGTTTTCCGGACATCTGGCAATAGTTCTGACAAATGGCAACAACACATGTTGAGATCCATGGCATAACACATACTCAGTAACTCTGAAGCATTTTGAATAAACTTGCAGTCACTTAATACACCACTTTAGTCACAAAGTAAACTTCTCTACGTACACCTAGGAAATCCTAAGCAAAACGTGGGCAGGTGGTGCTGTGCAGTACACAAAGGTGCAGTAAGGACTGATGTATTCAGGATGGATCAGGGTGCCTCTCCCTCCCAGTATTTCCCACACCCTCCTATTCTTACCTGGGACTTCTCTCAGACATCAAAACCAGGCTCCACAATGGAACAGGTGCTGAGTAATACATGACATGCCAGGCAACGACCTCCCACAGCATAGCCCTCCTTGAGAGTGAAGTGATTGCGAAAGGGAAATTGTCTTTTGTAGGTAGGAATTTTCCTCCCAGGCAGCACAATAATATGTTTGGCTAACCATGGGCAGAAGCAGAATGCCACAAACTAACCCCAAAATCAAAGGCTTTTTTAGAATTCAAGTACTGAATTTCTGTAACAGTGTTAGAATAAAATATTTTATGGGATTCAGCTAATTGAACCCAGTGGAAAAGTCCTTCCCAGGGCTCTGTTCTCAGGTCTCTCCAGCAGATACTTTTCGTTTCAGCCAAGTGTGTTGGCAAACCACGCAAGCCTCTGTCACATTATCTAAGTATTTTTAGATTAATGGGACAAAGGCAAACTTATAAATAACACATCATCTTGCATGTCAGCAGTATGTTCCCGTCCCAAGGATGCTGAAGCATCTGACGAAGTATTGGCAGAAAACTCTGGTCTGTCCCATGTTCAAAGTAGGATGCCCAGGGGAGTTGGGGGAGGCAAACATCTGCAGTCCGCAGTGGGGTGTTGTTTGTTTTCCCAGCAGCAGCAGCACCTGCAGATGAAACAGCATCCTTCTCTCCCAGTGCCAAAACACAGGCCTGAGTGCCACTGGAAGGGCTTAGCATGGGATGTCAGGAGACTGGAGGACTCAGTCACACCTACCATCTAACTTCTGCTTGCTTTGAGCTTCAGGGAAAAGAAAATTCCTTACCTTACGTCAAGCGTTGGTCTGAGCTGGCATGAGTTGGAAGGCTGCTGGGCTTCTGAATAAAAAAAAAAATAATTTTGCTCCTTCCCACTCACATTACACAGTTGAAGGTCAGTAGATGTACTTATCTCCAACCACATTCTTGTGGTGAATGAGAAACAGAGTGGCCCTTTTCCCCATTTACCTCGTAATTCCTTCCCCTCACTGACCACTGCTCTAAACTTGCCTCACCAATGGAGACCAGTCATATTCCAAAGAAGAGTGTGAAAAAAGGCAGGCACCAAGCGAACTCCTTCTGCTCCAGCAGATAGAGGATACCTAGGCAGTCTAGGCATGACAACAGCTAAGCACTGCATCCACCTCTGGAAAGTATACGGAAATGTATGCAGGTCACCTGAGTAAGACAAGAGAAGTCATCTGCATTTCTGTCTTCAGCCTTAGCCAGCCATGAGAAGTGGCTTTCCACCTTTCCGCCCCCAGGAAACTTAGATACACAGATGGTCGTACTTTTTTGCAGAAAGTATATTCTTGCAAAGAAGTATCCTGCTATGCTTGGAATAGTCCTTTGAGCAGCTATCTATTTCCTTTGGTGAACCAGGAACTAAGGAAGACCTTTCACTGACCCAAGGACCTTAAGGTATGTGGAACCAGAAGTTTGACTAATCATAAAGATGTCTGATTGGCACAGCCTTATCATGACAGGCTAAAATTAGCAAGCAACAGCTGATGATCTACTCTCTGTTTAATTGACTTTTTTTTCCCCCTGGCAGAGAAAGACTTTTCTTTTTCCAGTTGGTCTATTTAGGAATATTGTTCAGACAGCATTCAACACACCAAAATAAGTATGTTCCCCATCGCAAGCCTGTTTTTTCAGAGTGGGTGCATAGGTTTTCAAATTTCTCCCAGTCACAAGGAGCATTTACATAATACAGCCAACACTGCTGCTGAACTAGAGACAACACAGTCCAATAAATCCTCTCCTTTTAAGAGTCATTCATGCCCTCCAGCAGCCCAGACCAGGGTAATCCATTCCATGTGTTCCTAGGTTACGTCAAGACAGTCATAGAAAAATTAGGAATGCAGGTCTCTTTTTTTTTTTTTTAATAGGTTAGAACAAAATACAGGGGAATATTTATACCTGTGTGTCTCTATATTATTTGAATTAGGTGAATGATTAATGCTCGAGCCTACAAAGGTAACCTTGGCATATGCACATCTGAGCAAGGATTCCTATGATGTATCAACTGGTGACTTTTTATTTAGCAGACATGAAGCATATGCTTTGAAAGACTTTGTGCTGATCCTAAAGACACCCAAGTTTAACAGATGAAAACACAGGGGTGTCATATTCTGTGGAGATCAAATTTAAATTCATTCAGCGTATCTCAGGCTCATGACCTCATATTATTACCTTGTTGTGATGTTTCAGATTAATATCCATGCTGACATCATATTATTGTTACAGCTCTGTGAGCGCATGGGGATTCCTGACAAGATCTTCTATTTCATACCTCCTCGGCATTTCCCAGTGTCAGCAGGAATAGGAAACATATCTTTCTTAGAGACAAAAGCTCGTCCTACAGCTCTCAAGAGTCTGCAACATCCACTTTCCTATCAGTAAATTAAGGGGCTCATGTGTAAGTTGGTTAACTCACAACACATAATAAACACGTGAAGCTCCCTGGCAAGGGTTTTCAAGGATACTGCTGGATATGTTTCCCTTATTTCCACAGCCCATTGCAATTAGATTATTCCAGTGTTACAACTGTAGGTTGTTCTAATCCGGTACAAATACAGGTTGTTCCAATTTTCTGCATATAAATTACTCCCTTTTATATGTAAGATATACAAGAATGGCTAACTTTTCTTAGATGTACAGCTAAGATAGCTTTTTCAACCAAAGGCTGAAGCTCTTGCACTTGAAACAAAACAAGTTAAATACACAAAACAAAACCAAATTGCTTTAAAAAGTTATTTCCACATTTGTGTATCTTAGAAATTTTGGATTCTAGGTAGAATCATATAAGGACAGTTTTTATTAAATTTTGGTGTAGTAATTATCAGAAATCTCTCAAGAAACCCTTTGAGGCATTGTAAGAAATCAGACAAAGCATAAATAAAGTGTGTCAGATTAAGTGTCCCTACTTTGCCTGGTTTGGGCTCTGAAACTCTTGAGGTGTGAGCTACCACTGATATCTGTCCCGTTGTTATTTCATTGCATTTCCTCAGCAACATGCCTTGTGTCTTTCTGCAGTATCAGCAACAACAAAAAATATTTTTGACAGTATTTTGGAAGTCCCAGCAGCCAGGGTCGTGCTGTTCAGCGGGGGACTCCCTTGCTATACTGGAAACTACAATAACCATCTGCCTCCAAAGAAAACAGTGACCTGCAGAGCGCCAGCAACCTCATATTGTTACAGCTCAGAGCACTCCACCCGCACGGGACGCGCCAGGTCTGAGCTGCAGAAGGGTGGGAGCGAGCTCGCTGCGCACAAAGAGGGGCTCTCGTCAGCAAGAGGCCAAAGTCAGGCAAAGAATCCTAAAGAGGAAAGCCAACAAAATGTAAATGCTTTCCTCCTTTGCAGAGGTCAACCTATGGCAGATTTTTCTCATGTGTACCACATCTCGGCCATTAACCAGGCAAGCCTCTGGGATAAGGGTCTCATGAGAAGGAGAAAGTTCGCAGTTGTTCTGGAAATAATATATTATGTCCTGATTAAATAAAAAGCTGTGCTTCAGCAGTTTGGCCAATATGAATGGCAGCTTGAGATGTTAGTGATTAAATTGCAGCTTAGGAATTTCTTCCCAACTATCAATTATTTAATAGTCACAGCTTGGAGAAATATGAAACATTTCAATCATGCGTCTAGCTAGAAATAAGTAGCCCATTAAAGCAGATATTTTCAAAATAGTGGAGTTCAAAAGGAACTCTTAAGGGAAAGTGTTATAATTTCTATCAAAATGGCAACTGCACATTAAGGGTAGAAGGTGAAAGGTTTCCTTAAGATGTAAGAACTCATTTGAGGACGTGCAAAGCAGCGAGAGACAGATGGCTTCTATCATCACAAATGGAATAAACTGGCAAAAATTATCACTTACAGAGACTGATGGACTCAAAGTGAACTGATAGCTCTCTTATATAGTAACTCTAAGAGTGAACTGATAGTCTTTTTGTGTAAAAATAAGTCTCCCAGACAGCAAGGCGAGTAATTTGTTAGCAGAACACTCAGCAAGATTTCAGAGCTGCCTCTCAGCATTACTGTGATCTTCTGTGCTGATCTCCTGTGTGATGTACTAAGTGATACATTATCAGAGCCACCAAGGAGCAAAAAACAGTTGACTTTAAGATCTCTAGTTGCTGAACCACAGGTCATAAGGCCAGAAAGGAGATTTGGGGATTTTTTTTGCCAGTGATAGGACCTGGCACATTTTATACCCATAAATGTTGATAAATATTTCACTGTAGTTAAATAATATTTAGCTGGATGGATAACTAGATATTTGTACCTACACAATAAATGGATACAAAAGCAGAATAATACTACTGGAATTTCTTCTGACAAGAATACTTTTCATATCACTTAACAGAGGCGCATTAATATACAATAGAGAATCATTTATTCTTCTAAATATTCAGAAAAAAATTAGCATGGTGTTTGTGCTAAGCATCTAATATTAATGCTATCCACACACTGAAGGAAAAATTGACAACCTTAATCTATAATAACCACACACTCCTGAAAATAAGTAAGAAATAGCTTCAAAAAAAGACATACATTTTAGTATTGTTATTCAGCAGCAGAGTTCAAACATTTTCAAGACAAAATATCCTTAGGGGGTGATTTGAGCCACTCTATATCCAAACCACCTGGAAGATATCACTATTGAACATCCAAACTTAAAATCATATTTTTAAAGCCCTGAAGTCACTATGTTACTTACTGTATTGAAAACATGCATAATGAACAATAAATCACACACAATTTGACGCTTTAGAAATTTGTGGGGGGATGTGGCTGGTATATGCTAAATTGGGACTGCATGCACTCCCAGTCTAAGTGAGAGGAAAGTGGGCAGAGACTAAAATGCCATCAGCCCCTGGTGAATTCCTCACTCTTCCACTGCAGAAATGCATGCAAGAAAAAATACCTGCAAGCTCATCTAGTTCAGCCCATGCCTGTGATGGCACAATAAATGGAACGGGGACTGATGGACCTCTGAAGTGACATATTGTTATGTAGGGTTGGGGTTTTTTTTTAAATAAAAAAACTCAGTCCCTGAAGTAACATCAGAACTTTCCCCATCCAGTTGCAGTATTATAATAAATTCCGCATGTTCACTACAACATCATATACAACCTTTTATATAGTAAATTACTTCCATATATTATAAAAAATAGTAGCCTTATAGAAGGAATGATTGCTGACGGCAGGAGGATTCTGCTTAAGCCACACAGAGCACCAATTTTGCTATCTTATTAAAAAATCCCTACCAGGTTGAATCTTTGCTGTAAATCCTTCCTCTTCTCATTTAAAATAGATAACAAATGACTGTTCATGGAAACCTGTGGGTACTAGACATCAATATATACAGTTTCTGTCATAGCTGTTACCGTCCTCTCTCACTGCTAAGCACATACAAACATACCATGGAAACAACAGAATGGAGGAACAGTCATTTCATCTAAAGATTCATTTGGCTTTGAAGCTTGCATTTTTGTGTACAATGGGAACACTGGAAGGTACTGACCTCGAGAGGGAGAAAACCTCTTCCCCCAAGAACCTAGATTTTGAATGAAGAGGACTGCTGAGGAGAGCAGGTTGGGTCACTGAGAAGCCTCCATGGGGAATTAAAAATTACGGGTCTTTTAATCAATCCCCTGCAGACTGCTCTCTGTATGCTTTAACAGCACTACCTGTCTAAACTGTCAGGGCAACACTCCTGGTTCCACTTTTTTGTATTCTGGGTCACATCACATGGGAGCACCTCAGACCTCCAAGAGGACACTCTGGATCACACTACCACTGCTGCTCCAGACCCAGTCCGCCTTGCAGGCGCTGCTGTATCACCAAGTCAACAAACCCACGCTTCTTCAGTACATGAGGCAGTGTCTCTGCAACAAGTTCCCCTGATTAGTTCAAGACAAGGAATGTCATGAAAAACAATGCCTTCTTGGAAAATAATTTTGACAACGAAGCATTGAAAATCATATCAAGCAAGCACTATGTTAAAGAAGAAAAAGAACCACAAAATTCAATTTTACTGTGTATTCCCTCACAAAAAAGCAAAACCAGTTAATTCACATAAACATAACATTTTACATTAAAGGCAATTCTGGCTCCCAGAGCTTCATGGCATCTAAAAGTATGAATGCTAGTATAAATGTGTTACTCTGCTCAGCAGTCTACAGACTTTCTGGTAGGTCTGTTGTGCCCTGCTGAATATCAAGGTCAATGAAGAAAGCCTTGTGTTTTCTGATGACTTATTCCTGCAAAGTGTGCACCAGACAATTGCTCTGCCTCATCAGAGTCAGATTTCTTTTTAATACAGACTTGAACCCTCAGTTTAGCAGGAAAGAAAGTGGAAAGGTAAGTTCCTTTTTCTCCACTCTGTTATCAGCCATGCAACAGTGGAGCTTTCCACAACATCAGGAAATACAGATCTTGTCCTTTAGAAAGTAACCTTTCTAACCCCTTTTGCATTTGAGATTTCCACATTCCTTTTATCAGAAGGCTATTAAAAACTAATTACAAAGGTCATAGGTTACATTTCACAAAAGAGATCTATCTGAAACCTGCTGAGGTCACTTAATGAAGATAAACTTTAAACTCTCTAAAAAAGTCAGCTGGATTTTTCTTGTCTTGGTATCCACATCAAGGTTGCATTGCAGGCCTGCTGAAATGATAAATCGAATTCTGAGTGTTAAACTGCAACTTAGTTAACACTCAAGTGTCAGTTATCAACAGACACATCCATTTGTTGTTCTCCAAATTACTAACCAAGATTGTTATTAGTGTTAGAAATCACGAAAGGCATACCATGACACATTTTAATGTTTCATATTTCAGTTCATTTTCCCATTAAACTAAATGTGATTCTTTTTTTTTTTTTTTATGAGGCAGAAAACCTGCATTTTTAACCAAAGAGTCTCTGAACAACAAGATGATGATGTCTACTACACCTTATACAACTAAAAGATGCTTCTGTTGCTGATGTCCTGGATGGTTTAAGCCCATGGAGAGAAAACTAAGCCTTGGTGCTACCCCTTGGCCTTTGCATTGTCCATGCATCCTCAGAATACAGATCTTCTGCTTAGCATACCCTTTTCAGGCAGTTGGACTAGATGATCGCTGTAGGTCCCTTCCAACTGAAATAGTCTATGTGTCTTTTGACATTTAAACTCAGTGTCCAGATTAGTGTTCCCAGAGACTCACTGACTCCACAGTCTGTCAGAAAACCTTTTAACTAGCAAAGTCATTTCTTTAGGTTCCACAAAGCCTCCGAGTTATCTCCTTTTATAGGTCACATGAAGTTTTGTTTAAGAGACTTCTTGTGTGTGGTGAAGAGTAAATAGAGGACAGTTGATGCTGGGAACACTGCTCTGTGTACAGCTAGGAAAACATAGTCAGCTGGGAATACTTTGCACTACTTTGCAATGATATTCAGGCACTGACTGACTTGAGGACAGCACTTCACAACAGCATTGCATCAGCAGAAACACCTTTCTGCACTTCTCAACTACGTCTGTCATCTCATTGTTTCAGAGATTGCAACGGTCTTAGTTTTCCACTGATTGAGTTATGACCTCTGATAGACTCTATCCACTAAGTGAGTTGGAGATTAGAGCCAAGGCTTTAAGCTAACAGTGCAAGTTGAGCGCGAGAGAGCTGTCAGAACTGTGAAGAGGCAGGCAACCACATTTTGCATTAGCGGAAGCCGTGGGTTTGCCTCAGTGGTCCTCTACAAATATAATGAAATATAGTAATTCAATAGGAAGTAGCCAAGGTGTTACTACAACCCTGTCCCAGAAGAGAGAGCTGGCAATTCATCACTGGCTTGAAAGTGAAGGGTATTTTATGTATTGATGATATTTGGCCATCCAGGTTCCCCTAGTCAGCAAGCTGTTTGGGAAGTCTATCTTCAAAAGGAGGCAAGGGAGGCATTGCTGCTTATTCTGTTAAGGATCTTCCATCCACAGATCTGCATCGCTTCAGTTTTGCCCATTGTGAATTTTACCCAACTTTCTTCACCAGAGCAGGATCTCATGTTATGTGACGCCTTAGCAATGCTAGTTACGGCTTCAATGAACAATGACACATAGGGTCTGCTAATGGTCCGCTAGCGGAGCAAATCTCTTTTCTTATTTCGTAGACTCTCTTACCAGAGAAAACAGTAGCTTATTTTTTGTGTGTTTCACAAATGGGGGAAATGCCAATGCAAATGAAAAAGGTATTTTTATGTTAGCTTTGTATTGACTATCCTTTAAAAACCTTGAGTTATAAACAGACGTAATGACCAACAAGCCATAAAACTCAATGACATGTGTTTTCTAGGGGAGGAAGCTTCTAGTGGCTCTTCAAAGGTGGTATCATATGCTCTAAGTCTTTGTATCAACACATGTAACATGCATGCATGCACACTGCGTGCTCAAAGACAAAGCATACTGTGTTGTACCAAGGACTTAACTAGTAGAGGTATCAAATGTATGAAATTCAACTAAAACCCATCTTTCAGGCTTGTTCAAATAAGCTTTTTCCTTCTCAGCCTTCTTTGGAACCTGCCTGCATAGAGAACCATACTTTCTACCTAGGAAAAAAAAAATCCATAACAAGTAATTGCATGTGGAGAAGAGTATATCTAAAGTAGAAAATTTTCTCTTAAAGGGATATTTATTTTGGTTTGACAGCTTAATAGTCACAGGCCTGCTTAGTCTTTTCTCTGAAGACTTGATCCACCCTAAGACTAAGCACACTTCAAAACTGCTTTCTAATTGAAAAGCTAGTCCACTAACAGATCTGGGCAGACAATAATAGTTTCCAGGAATGTTTTGAAGAAGTGAATTCCAGAAGAGACTGTTCTTTAAAAAATATATATTTATTTACTTCCACTCAGACTTTCTCTGTGGTTTTCTTTTTTTTTATATTTTTATTAACTTACATTTTAAAAGCAATAAGATGAAAAATAGTTTTTTTAAATCACTGGGTTTAAAATATAATATTACAATATTACAACTATTTTTGTATAATACGTGTCAGAAGTAGCAGAATGTCACTGCAATTAGCATGCATTGAAACAATATAAAATTAAGTTTTAAAATACTGAAAGAATAAAACTTAAAAATAACTCATTTTCCAGAAAGATTCAGAGGTTTTTTTGGAAACAAAATTGAAAACTTATTTCTTTTCTTTCTAAATCTTTTTTAAAAAAATAATCATTTTACAGTTTTTATTCCATTATTTATTGTGAGGGAGCATTTTTAACTTTCACTAGTCCACACTAATAAGGGTGGAGTGAAATAAGTGTTAGAATGTAAAGAAAACCATTTTTTGCATTTTATTATAGTGAAAGATTACAGTGACTGTCTTCAAGTGGGTTTTCATTGGTGTAATAACATATTTACTTAAGGTACCTCGATACTTTCAAAAACCAAAACCTACAGCGATGGAAGATTTGAATATTCTCCTTTCATAGAGAAGAATCACTAGAGAAAATGGCAGCTGCTGTCCTTGGCCTGGGGTCACACTGATGTCTGGAAAGAAGCTAAATCTGTGAGAGTAGGTGCTTTCCCTGGGGAGCAAAGGGGTTTGCTGTGTGGAGCATCATGTGCTTGCGCTGCTGTAAGAGACAACGAGACTAATTACCAGGCAGGAATACGCCAACCTGCCAATGTGAATAGGTTCAGGAGAAACCATGAATCTGAGACCTAAATGGACCCAATACTTTGCAAGAGAGAAGTTGGATATTTGGACAAAGAAAGTGCTTTGCTGTTGACATTTTTCTTCTGTGCTGAGTGAAACAGGCACTTGTGCACATTTCTGGTTAATAACCTGGATTTCACCCAAGAAATACATGACATATCTCATCAGTGTCATCTCCTAAAGGATACAGCCTATTATGCCCAGAATATTAACTGACTGTGCTGAAGAAGAAACTATAATTGTACTTTTCTCTAGCTTTTCCCACTTCATAAAAGGGGTGAGGGAGGGAATATGAAAATAGAAGTTTCCCTCTAAAACAAAAAAAAAATCTGAAAGTTTTTAGCATTTACAATAATTATGTTCAACTTCTAGTGAAACAAAATATTTTGTTTCTGTGAAATTATAAGAATTCTTCTGTGACATATTGTATCATTGAAGATGACACATAAATTATTCCAGGGCCCTAACATATAAATTATTCCCGGGCCCTATAGGTAATTTTTCTGTTTGGAACTATATTTATTTTCATTATCATTGTAGAGATACATTCCAGCATTCTTACAGGTTTTTCTTCTCTTTCAGGTCTGTACTGTATTTGTGCCAATGTTAAGAGGTGTTGTTCACAGATACTTGTTATATTCTTGCAGTAAAATGTGACCACTTCCAACCGCAAGTCTCTCAATGCCAAATCTCACCTGTCAAAAAAAATTCAATTTTTCCACTCACTTTCCAGTCACTGGGGTTTCTCTGTCACTCACAGTCTTGTGACTATGTCTTAACAGTTGTCCAGAAGGTGACAGCAATTATGGATATCACCATATATGAGTTAGCAACATCCAACAGACTCTTATAACCCATGGTCAATAGCAATGCACTCTCATAATTTGTTTTTAGCAAGTCCCTGTGAAACATATTTCAGGATAAGTATTATCCTGGTGCTTTTACAAAGATACTAATTGATCCAGATGATCACATGGGCCCCGCTTCAACAGTGTGTTTAAGCAAGGCACATAACTTTAAGATTAAAGGTAAGCTTGTGCTTAGATACCTTGCTGCCCTTGGGTCAAAATGAAGGAACTTATTACAAAGTTACAATAGACTCTTAACTCTGAATTTCCTGCCTTTCATACTACAAAAGCTCACCCTTAACCTTTCCGTAACAGGGATTTTTCATTTAATGCCCCACAGGGTTAAAAGACAGATGAGCTGGTGGTAAGAAGAGGTACATAAATGCTTTGCACATTGACAGCACCTACCCTGGAATGTGGTTTGCAGAAAAAATGCTGCCATATGTTGAAGAAAGTCTTCATATCTGCTTTTATTTCTTTAATACCTTCCAGACAACAGAACAGGACACGGCTCCTGTCAGAGCAGCAGTTTAAGTAGTCGTACAACCACTGATATTTGGGAGACATACTGTAACGCCTGCCCCTAACCACTGCTGTAACTCAGGCTCCCAGGCTCCAACAAGCAGGAAATCTGAGACCTATTACCCTTCCCTGTTGCTTTTATTATTGAGGTGCACTGCATGCAAACATCTAATCTAGGTGAAACTTCAATTAGTTTCCAGTGTGTACGGAGCACCAGCAACCTCTCCTGGTAAAACCACTGCCAGGTTGAAACGAATAGACTGTTGAGCAGGTGGAGTGTTTTACTATTCAGGATTAAATACCTGCTAACTTTCCAAGGTTCAGTGTTAAAAAGCAAATACACAGGTAAAGATTCTTCTTTGCACCTGGCTTTAGAATTAATCAGAGCCTAACAGCAAAAATATTTGATGTCATAAAAAATGTTTTGGGGTTCGGGGCTTTTTTTGCTAAAAATAAGCTTTGTGAATTAGTTATTATGGTAAAAATGACATATTTTGCAAACAAAGGAGACAACTCTATTAATTTGGATTCAGTTACCATTAGTAGATTTGAAAAATGTACAAATCAATTAAACATATTTTTCAGTGATCTAATTAAGCAAAACTAAAATGAGAGAACATTTGCCAAATTCCAAAAGGGATGTGCTGAAATAAAGAGTTGTGAAAGGCTTGCTTGAAGTCTAAAATTGAGGGGAGAGGACACAATGTCCAAGATGATTTTAAGTCCTTCCTTTCAGGGGATATTATTTAGGGCTTGCGACCAGAACGCCTCACAGTATGAAGAGACTGATATGCAAACAGATGCAAACTGACCGATAACTTTATTGCTTCTATAAAGGTCTTCATGTATGCAAAGTGCAGATGATAGTCTATGATTTTCTCTACCCAGTTTATAGTGCAGTCATGCTTAAATCTGGTGCAGGCCTGTGGCTTATAAATCCAAGTTGAATGGTGATTCAGCACACCAGTTCTCACCTCTCAGAAGAGAGCACAAAACATCGACCAGGTTGGGCAAAGGCCTCTCTGCTGTTTGCAGGTGGATCACCACACCACTAAGACAAAAGAGGTGTGGTACCAGCAGTGTCTAACTGCATGGTAGCGGTTAGAGTACACACTTTGGAGGAGGTGACAAAAGTTTTGAACCTAAATCAATTTTAAAATCATTGTCTACTGTAAAATTCATAGATGTTCCCTGTAATAGGACCAAGACTCATGTATTTGCTAAGGTATTAGCACCTCTAGCAGTGTTTTAAAATGTAAGGCTAGCACTGTCTGTGCTCGGCACATCGTCCCGTTCTGCGAGAGCCCTGCTGGGTTATACCTCCCACACGCTTTGGCAGAATGTGGGTATCTTTCACCATGCATTTGAGTGCCCAGCTGCTGTGCATCTTCTGGCCGAGGCTTGCTTGCCCACCTCCACCTGCATCGCGTGGTTATATACACCACAGCTCCTCCTGTTGCTGAGAGAGTTCTGCTATCACCCGCTTCGGAACAGCTTTGATGCATTGTGAACAGTGGCTCAGCTCAAGTGCCGAACTCGTGGTGATTCTCGTATTACCACTCCAGTGATGTGCTGAGATGGCTCCCTCCACCAGACTGAGTTTTCATCTTTTCTTTAGGAAAGTTATAAAACAAATAAATGAAGAGGTCACAATTACAGCTTTCATTTCCTGAGATCAGCCAGCTTTAACCTAACAAGAAATGAAAATCACTTTTTTACAAATACAGCTGATAGCTGTGTTCAATATTTAACAATATGCAACACCATTTGGCTCCAGTCTAACCCTACTGCATTTAATTATGTTTCAATGTAAAATGTCATAATGCCTTTATCAGTGTTTGTTATCTTTATTAAAGATATTTTGCATTTTGTTCACAATTACAAATAATTTTGTCTGTATAAATTTCATACAAGTTTTAATAAGATTTACATGATTGATTACGACCCTGTCTGTTAATAGCTGCCACACCAGGGCTAACTGGTATTCATAACCCCTAGAAATGAGTCTTGTTGAATGCCAACCAAGAACAGCATGGACTGTGTGCTGGACTGCTCTTCGCTGAATTTTGTGGGATAAGTGGATCACTTTCTGCCAGTTCTGTCAACAGTTTTCACAGTGACATTATGAAAACCAACATCTCTGAGGCCAAAAGCAAACTTCACACATTTTGAAATAGATCATTCTTGGCAGCTTGTATCAAATGATGATGGAAAAAGTTGTGGGAGTTGAGCCCTTCCTGCTTTTATCTGGAGTCCTGTTGTCTGATTAAATGCCCCACATAGCTGGTTCAGAAGACTGCTCACTTTTTAAATCCAATAGGCAAGACTGATGTCTGGAGTCAGGTTATACTTTTGGAAAGTTAAACTGAAATGCTCCTTTGACTTTCTGAAATGGTGAGATTTGATTAAATTCATCTACTGATGTTAACTAAGTTGCTTGATCTTCCCCTCATTCAACTCAATAATTCACATCATCATAACACCTAGGCACTGTTGTCACAGAGACTTGTTATACATCATACCAGGCCAAATCTAGGGTGAATCTTTTTGTATGTCAAAGCATAGAAATCTTTAGAGCTACGTAAGACAATTTTACTCACTCCTGCTGAATAATGATGCAAAGGGGCAAGTTTGAAGGTGTTTGGGGCTCCATGAAGAAGGAACAGGCCTGTGTTGCCTCTTTTGAAAAAGGGTCAGTTTTGTTGGTAGATTAACTGCTATTCCATATTGTTTTGTGATTTATATCACAGGGGCCTACAATTCTGGATAGGAGCCATTTTTATTATTGCAGGAATTTACAGAAATAATCTCAGGACTACAGATCCCTTTAGACAGGCATTTCAGACATGATTAAATGCCCTTGCTGGAAGCAAAAATCTCTACTTAGTGCAATGGGTTTCACATGGGCCCCGGAGCCATTCTTCTGCTCCCATTCCACTGGCAGAGAGATATCCCATCACCTTCAAACAGCTCCTTTAGTCTGTTGTTTTCCCCCAAAGCAGTACAAGATCCAGTTTTCCTTCATGGATCTTTAACTCTTTGGATCCCTAAAGAAACAGGCAGGCACAGAAAGTGAGGGAACTGGTGGATTTTTATTCTGCAATGCTAATGCCTTACCCCTAATACTAGTCAAATTGAACAGTAACTGTGCTGCTGTATAATTGTGCCTTCTGCTGCAATGGAGCGGGAGCAAGACCAGAGAGAAGATCAAGAGAAAGACATTGCCTTCCTTCACAAAGAAAAAAGAGGGAAGACTGTCCACATTGCTGCCAAAAATCCCTGGTGGCTGGACATTTTTAGTATGACAGCTGACAAACTACAGCACAACTCCTCAAGGACTCACCAAGTGTCTGAGAAAAAACTGGCATTCGAGCTTCAGATCTGAATTTGCAGCTCGTGCCCATCTCACAACTGCTCCAACTTGAACAAAGTTCATCTCCAAACTGGAATTTCAGGTCCTTCATGTTTAGGATCTGGAGGTATTAGACCCCTTAAAGACAGGGGTGACTCTGCTCTGATATTTCTATCCAAAAGGGAAAGCAGTTTCAGGGACATATCCAGGTCTCCTGCCGGCTGAGGGACCACACTGAACCACCCCGGTAAGCTGCTGCGAGCAGTCAGAGGCTGTAAGTGCTGACTCGCAGTCACGAGTTAGTTACATGGTGAATGTATGGCTGCATACCAACATATTTCCCTGTACACTTCCCCGAGGGAAAGGAAAATTTTCCAGCAGAAAGCTAATCACTGCCACCACTTCTGGCTTCTTCCGGAAGCCAGCCAAGCTGCGTGAGTTTAACCGATAGCAAAATAGAGCTTTCTGCATACAGCAGTTCTCGTTTACCGTGTGTGACCACACCATAGCTGAATGAAATGTGAGGAAAAAACCACAGCAAATAAAACAGTTGATATTAAACTTGGAGTGGAGTTGTCGATGAGTATAGGGAGAGTGCTCTAGTGCTCTGTGGTATGCAGCAGTGCCAGATCCTCTTTCAGCTTGTAGCTCTGCGATACCTGAGGGGTTCCAGGGGTACCAGAGAGATGTTTCATATCAGTGGCCAGTCAGGAAATCAGAGGTGGAAGAGAAGGCACTCCACTCAGCCCATACCTGAGAGCAGGACATCTACACATCTGCGGCAACATCAGCAACCATGCGCACGATGGTGAGGTGCGACTCTTTCCCCAGGCAAAGATCCTTGCTCTTGGGCCTGTCAGTGTGCAGAGGTGCACCATCCCATGGTGTCATCTCCTCTGGCTGAGGCAGGAGCTCCAAGGTCCTGCTGCATTCCTGCAGGCTGGCTCTGACTGCAGCAAGCTTCCACTCCTAGCTGCAGCAGCCGCTGAAGGCTGCTATCAAACAAATGCAGGAAAAAAACCTGAAACCTGAAAACTGTCAGTCATAACGCAGCCATTTCTTCAAAGAAGTGGTGGTGTGATGGTTTTCCAAGCAAAACAAAAGGCATGCTGTCTACTCTGTCCCACTTGGAGCTCTGCAGTCAGGTTGAAAGGGAGGGGATTTGAGGAGGGATTTTCAGAGAAATGAATAAGTAGAAAGAATGTTGGAGACCAGCCGGCAACATCTGGAGAGAGGGGCTGGGATTTGGCTTTGGGTTATTTAACCTTTCTGCTTGATCTACATGGGCTTCTATTTTCAGTCAAGGGTTAGGCAGAACTAAACTAATTTGAAGAAAATGTTGAAAAGCTTCTTCTAGGACATGACAACACACCTGTTGGTATAAAGTAGTTCAACTTTTTATAAAAGCTCCTATTATTTGGAGCTGCTGTAACTATATACATCTATCTCTTCAGTAATCTGTAAACATAAATATCTTTTCAGTGAAAATACCTCATTGAAAAAATTGTGACCCAATTTTTTTTGCAGCCCTGCTGGCTGGGGAACAGACAGGGGCTAGAAGAGCTTCTCTTTGAAGCAGCATAAGAAAGGCTGGTACAGGAACCAGCTCCATTTGTGTTTACACAGAAGCTTAAGGCACTGGCACTTTCAGGGCTACAATGGTGTGAAGGCTTAAAGGCCAAAAGTTCCTGGATAAAGTATGGAAAAATAGGAAACATTTAGAGACTGTAGGTGTTCCCCCACCAAAAAAAAAAAAAAGAGGCGATAAAAAGGCTTGGGGTGAGCAAATGAAAAACTAGTTGGACCTTAAGTTTTTACATGAAATGGGGTTCCATCATAGCAATTTCGGAGAGGGAGAGAAAACGAGAAAGGACTTCAGGGTAGCAAGTGGACATGTGTGTGGTGTAACTTGCACAATGTGGTGGATTAATTGCAGAGTTTAACCTTCCCCATTTTAGGTGGGTTTAAGTCACATTCTTCAAACTAATAGTGTGTGATATAACCCTCAGGCCAACAGGGACAATAACAGACATCCAGATATGACATGAGTTTACATGATGAAATAAAAATTATGGCAGTTTCCCCAAACTTAATATATGACAAATGTGATCTTTTCTGACAGAAACTAGAAAAAAATCATGCTTCAGTGATTCAGAAAAAGAAACCCCAATTAATGTTTCAGATACAACAAATTTCTTAGTGACATATGACAAGACACAGACTTGGGGTCAAATTCTGGAATTAAAAGGTGCATTCATCTTAAAAATAAGGGCCTCTCACCACCCCAAGACAAGGGGAAAAAAAGGAGGAGGAGCCAGAGATGAAAAATTTGGGGGCTTTTTTATTTTTTTTTCTAGTGAAAATACAAATATAAAACAGCTACATGAGTTACTCTACTGGGCTCTCTAGTTCTTATTTAACAGCAATCAAAAGAAGTGAATATAGAGATAAAATACCAGTTAGCTTGCTCTTCAGTGAAAAATACCATCTTGTTTACACACTCCAGTGACTATCAGCAACTCCTTGGGTGTGTTTGATGCTCAACACTCCTGCCTTAGACCACCAAAGGTTTGTTCGTTCACATGAATGTTCTTGTTCATTTTCCCATAAATACATTTCCTCCAGACTTTTATAAGGTACTTTCTGTCCTACGATCTCAACCTGAATTATCTTTCAGGCATTGTTCATGTCTTCCTACCAGCTCCTGCAGGATACTTTTCAATTGCTAATCTACTAGTCATGCCATAAAACAGCTGGTTTTTAGACTTTTAACTTTTGGCAGAGAAGAGCTTGTCTTACGGTGAAAGAAACGTTGTTCGCTGAGGTCCCTATGTGCAAAAATAAGAGCAATACGTTGATGTCATGCCAGACACACAATTCCTATAACCCAAGCAGACATGGGTCAGGCTGAATCACCAGTGGACAAGAGAGTTGTCTCACCTGATTATCTAAACACCATAGAGTTCAAAAATACCTCAGATGTGACCTTTACAAATAGAAAATTGCTCCTTTCCTCTCCCACTCACCCCCCACCTTTGCCCTCCAAGACTGCATAAAACATTGTTTTTTCTCTCAAAGGCTTTTGTTTAGTGTTGCAAATATGTCCTGACATTGGAGCAAATCTTCAGCATACACTGAGCAGAGATAAGGGGCAGGACTCCTTTTAATAGTGATCTAAGTTGTTTAATTCTCCTGCAAGCTGTGCTGAAAATGAGCCCTACTGTGCCATGCCGCATCAATTAGGACACAGTATGTGACCTGAAGCAACAGTTCTAATGCAAAAAATTCAGTGTCAGACTGTTTCAGTTTGTGGAAAAACAAGGCATAGGAAAGTGATTGTGAAAGATTTTTTTTAGTTAAAGACCCAGTGTCATCTTGAAAATCACAGATCCTTCTTAAATCTTGTTACTTCTATTATAATTAATATCATGTTTACAGTTATGCAATGAAAGAACATTGTATTTTTACTCTTCTACGCTTTACTGTTCCAGTATGACTGTTTCTTATATAGTCATTTTGTCATATTATTGCATATTACTCCAACTTGTTTCGGGTTGCATATAATGTCAAGGTATTACTGTTTTCAGATAACACCTGTAACGACTATCATCTGACAGAAAGAAGCATCTGTTCTTATGGCTACAAGAACAGTTTTAATTTTTAAATATTTGCTCAACTTTTTACAGTTTTCTGTCTACTTCTAAAATGGCATTTCAGATATTTCGATAGCTAAGTACAAGGTAGTCAGGCTTGCATCAAAGTTTTCATGTTCTGATTTCTTTTTTCTTTCCACTGCACAGAGAGCCAAAAGGTGGAAGTATGTGAAAAATTTTATTTCCATAATAAAGGATACATTTAGCACTGCATTGCCATTTTCCACATAAAACATGCAGGGAGCCATTGCTGTGGACGCATGTCAAAGCCATGTTCCAAACTTTCTCTCTGACAACAATCAAATGAGAAGGCTGCATGGATTTGCCCAGTTATCTGACATTTTTTTCTCTCTTAAAAAAATGATGATAAAGACTTGTGCTCTTCACTTTTAGGTGTAACTATTTGTACCTTGCCTGCAGGAAACCAACAAGCAAGATACATTAGTACTCTAACCTACTCTAGGCAGTAGGACTTCTGGCAGTTTTAACATTCTGGTCATTTTTACTGACATGTGCAATGCACAGGAATAATCCATCAATGTGCTTTCCATATGTGTCTATGCTCAAGCTCAGGCCAGACTAAAACCCCACCTGGGAAGACCCTCAAGTTTTAGACAAACACAGTATGCAGGATCACATCTTTCTCTCATTCATACCAACACCTTTTACAAGCTGACTGAATGATTGAACTTCACTATATCTAGGCATTTAAATGAGGGAAGTTAACACTGCCAGGAAATCCTGTTTGCTGGGCTCTGCAAGTAGCGGAGTATGTTTTGCCATCCCCTAATCCTTAGATAGGGAGAAATGAGAGTTAAAAACAAATAAAAGCAGATCATCAAAGACTTTGTAGCCCTGAATATCAAATCACACTTTGCAAGACAACAAAGTGAGGTGAAGATCACAGAACAAACTATCCAATAAATAAAGACCACCCAGAGAACAAAAAGTATAGCAAGCCAAATGGAGACATAACTAACCACTCTACACAGCAAATGAACACAAATTAAATTAAACAAGACTGAAAATCAAAGTAAATTACATGCCATCAAGGGATCAGAAAAAAGGCAGGTCCTAAAAGTATTGCTGGCTTCTTTCCATCTCTCCCTTTGTCTATCTGATAATAGCCAATACCATTAAGCATCTCACCATCACTGAATTAAATTTATCCGATTAGAGGAAATTCAGTATTTGGGAGGATGTGTCTTGCATTTCCAGGAGTGTTGTGCTTTAGTTTTAATGGTCACTGGAAATAAAATGCCCCTATATGTTTGTGACCGACAAATGACATTTCATATCATAGATCTTTGTTGAGGATAATTCAGTAATTGCTTTCCTTTCCCTCTGACAGCCAGCAGCCAGAACATAAGAGAAAACTTAAACCTTTGGAAAGGCTAAGGAAACTCTATGACAACAGAAAACACACAGGAAAACCAAATAGTGGAATTTAATTATAAATATTCAACTAATATTACTTTAAGTCATGATTTCAAATTAGATTTGAGTTGCATAAACTTACACTCATTCCCAAGAGTATGCATTCAGAGTGAATAGCAGAAGCCCTACTCCTGAAAGCTTGCCCAGGTGAGCAGTTCAGCAATGTCAGTAGAGATACTGATTTTTCTGAAATGGAGCACATGCTTATAGAATGGGTAACTAGGAATGTTTTCATCTTTTTCTCCTCAGCTGGGCCACACCCACTTTAACCTTGATCCAGCAAATGCCAGTGACAAAGAACTGTGCCTTTCCATGGGTGATCAAGCTTGGTGCTTCTGAAAGCATGAACTAAATGAAGCAATTAGATCATGTAAAATGGGAGTGGGAGCTCAAAGTAGAGGCACGGGAAGCTGAACAACTCGCTATGGACTTTTGTGACACAGATTCTATTTCCTCAGACCTGCTATAGAGTTTTCAGCAATTTGTGTTCCCTGTTTCCCCAAATTTGAGAATACCTTCTCTGATTCCATAGGTGAATTTTCTAGGACAGGTATTCTCTACAGGTATGTCTGGTACATTGACAATGCCCTCATCTCTTCCATGACTTGTGGGCCCTAGCAGGACTAATGGGGTAGGAAGCACCATCTGCTTTACCATTTGCTACTTTATTTACTTCTGAAATGACCTTATATCTGGATACTGCCAACATGTGCTTCTTTTCTCAAATGTTTTGAGAGCTGACAGATTCCTACCAGATGCAGCCCATATTTGCTTCTGGCTGTTACAGGGGCAAGTCCAATAATCCTTGTAATAAAATACTTATGGCCATACCCATCCATATTGTTCTCATCTTTCACTCTAGGCTTAGTTTAACAGCAAGTTATGGTATGGGGGTCAAAGCATTTTCAGTGGAGCAGTTTTCTACCATCAGAAAATGGAGTGCCATCAAAACTGAAAGTTTCCTTGTAAACAGATTTATATAGGAAAATGTTTGATTAGAAAATATTCTGCCTTAGGTCAGGCTGGCATTAATCTCTGTCTTATATATTAACTCTTACACCAGTTTGTTCAAAACAGAGGCCAATATAAATTGAGTTTCAGCTTGAGGTAATAGAAAAACTGCTGTGTATTGTATATGTCATTAAATTCCTGTGGACATACCCTGAAACTTATGTCACGCCCCAGTGACTGCTAGCTTTGTTTCTTCAAGTCAGTAGAGCTTCACAGAGGAGCTAGGATCCATCTGTGTAGATACAAGGGCAGAAATGGAGGCCCAGGGCCGAATCCTATGATCATTCAAACTTTTTGATACAGTTTCAGCCTTTCAGTGGGTGTAAATTTAAGACCAATGAAAATGGAAGCTGAATTACATATTCATGATAAAGCCATACATTACTATTTTAGTTTAATATTCCCACTAAACTGAGGTTCTTCAAATAGGAATGATAAGATGGTCCATGCGTATTTTTCTACAATGAGTCAAAATTCTGCCTGGTCACCGATAAAAAAAGCTATTGAGAAAAAGCAAAATGCCACTTCATTGTAAAGTGGATTTGGTACAAGTCAAAACCCGGTCCTCATGCATGATTCCGCAGTTATAGAGAGGTGTGTATAAAGACGCAGAGAAGAATATAGCAGTGATGGTTTATTTTCTTTATTAGTTTATATAGAGAGACCAGTCAGAGAAAGCAATAGAAGTAAAATGTAAAGGAAAAAAAATTGTAGTCCTTTTTTGCATAGCTCAACCAGACATTAAAGTTTTATAGTTTGAATAAGTCTGTAAAAAGCTCAGGAGAGGTTTTGTGAGGCTCTCATAAGTCAAACAAGAGCATAAATTATTTTGGTAGCAATTCTGGAAAGGTAATATGGTAGCAAGGAATAAGGCCACGTGGTCTTGTGGTTTAATGCAGGTTGAAAGGCTCTTTTTGCTGTCAGATTAAGATAGTAATGCTCCAATGTTTATAGCAAAACATAACATAACTACATTCTTGCAATTAAGGGGAGCATATAATTTAGGTTTGGTACGATACCAGTTAAAGCACTTACAAAAGCAAAGTCAATGTTAATCTTAGACTAGTGTCATAATCCTTGAAAGACTGACTGCAAAACCTGTGAATTAAAACAACACATGACAGAAAGTGAGAACGGTTTCTTTATCCCCTGCAGCAGAACAAAACTGACACTTATTTCAGCATCGCCTAATATTTCTATTAATTAAAAAGACAACAACAAAAAACCCCTACTGTATATCATGTTCTATCCATGCAGGCATGTGTTTTGGCCTTTATGCTACCTGGTCTATAAATAAAATGCAGATATATTTATATTGATTTGTTTCCATAGCAATGTAAAAGCTCCTCTTGGGTTTCCAAGGCAATATGCAGCAGAGTAACAAATCAGAAAAGTATGGGAAATGTTCAGCAAGCAATGGGTTTAGGCAATGCCCCAGGCCTCCAAGCAGAAATATATTCTTCATTACAGCAATATGAAAAAATTGCTTGAAATTAAAACAGAAAATCTCATCTACCAGGTTCATATTTTCTTCTGTCATTAAATGCGCTCTGTAGAAATATGCTTTTGTATGTGACAATTCTCAATCAAGTTAGTCCCACTGACAGGAGCAAGGGACGTTCACTTTAAACTTTTTTTAAATGTGGATCTGTCTAGAAGGGGTTTAGAAGTTCTGATAAAAAACCTGCTGGAGGAGGGGTGGCTCCAAGAGAAAACCACAGACAATGAAATTAAATGATTTGAATCCTTTTTCTTTTTAACCATATAGAGATGCCACTAATGATTTGGGTAAAAGAAGAGCTAGTAAAAACTTTTATTCTGATCTGACCAAACCTTCTTGGAATATCCTTAAGATTCTTGTTCTAACTACTGAATAGATCTGTCACAGGGGACTACCTTGCCCGTGTGCAAAAACTGAAAGGAAAAAACCCCTTAGTTACAGTACCATTGTTACATCCATAGCTCTACGCTACATCAATCTTAAAAAGACTTTTTGTCTCCTTCTAAATTAAGGCTCTGAATCTGAGAAGCCTCCATCTTGACCTAAGAGCCATCCCAAGTATGAACTAGGTCAATATAAATTAGTTAAGCCTGTAAATATCTGAGGTATATTTGGACTTATATCTTGGGCTTATTCAGACAAAATACACATTTTAGAGCCAAATTTATCACTTTTTCCTTGATATTCAGAAAAAAATACTTATTGTCTTGAAATAGTTCTAGATTCAGGCAAAAGAAAGAATAGTTACATTAAAAGATTGTGTCTGTTGTCATATATCGTCTCTGGAATTGAAGTTGCTTAAGTACTTTAAGTGACTAAGCTTTTAATTTTGGAATTACACAAGTAACATTAGTGCTCAAGAAAGATTTGATTTACTTCACATGAGGTGAGTTGCCTTACCTGGGCAGATACTGCAAACACCCTCATCTCTGCTAACTGCTTCAGCCAACCTTTCATGGGTTAGAAATAAAAACAATAAAGCATATAATGTCTAATTGCTCTAAACTCTCAGTATTGACTGCTCCCCTCATCCTGTTCATCTAAAGTGACCGCTATTGCTTTATTTTAAGAGAGCTGTGCTTTATTTCTTTGCTTTGTATTCTGGTTTTGAGTATGTCATTTTTTCATTAATTTTTCACATGAATGAAGGAAGATGGAAACAAGTGAAAAACCCTTTGCTAAGTAACAATAGGTAGCATAATTGTTGATTGAATTTTCTTTTCAGAGCAGAATTCAGCCTGAAGAAAACTAGTCATTTAGCAAAATCTATCAAGTTCAAAGAGAAATTTTGTATTATCCAAAGATTGCTCTAAATTACACACCTGCAATGAAAATCAGAAATATGGCTTCCTATTTGAGGCTTCTCTAATTAAAATAGGATCTGACCCCTGGTTTGTTTTTGCACTCAAAAGCAGTATTCCGGAAAGAAAACTTCTAAAAAACTGTAAACCTTGCTCCATAAAAGGCATTGGTTTGGGGTTGTTTTGTTTTTTTTTTTTAAAAAAATAAAGGGTAGGGCTTTAAAACATGGCAAAAAGCTAGTTTATTCAACAAGTTTGGAAGTTTTTAACTCAACACCTTCCCAAAGCTCTCTGGCAGTTTTCTTCTAACCTCATTCACCTATGACTCAAGGAGTCGGAAAGCCTCAACACTAAGTCATAGAACTCAGAAAAAAAACTAGGGTCCTTTTGAGCTTAAGACAGGGTGAGAGTTTCAAGGGAGACCTGTAACTTCCTTGGCACCCCAAAACTAATTTTCCAGTAGGGAGTTAAGTCAA
The DNA here is from genome assembly GCF_026419915.1 of Harpia harpyja. NCBI lineage: Eukaryota > Metazoa > Chordata > Aves > Accipitriformes > Accipitridae > Harpia > Harpia harpyja. The sequence goes on along the minus strand of NC_068942.1, from coordinate 7,581,280 downwards.
ATCTCTCAAACAGGATGGACAGTTGCTATCTGGACGGTGACGGGTGTCTCCACTGCAAGGGACTCTTCAATTTTATAGTTATATCTAATTTTTAACTTGATTTCCATAGCTCTTGCCACAGATGGAGATTCCTTCAGGTCTTTTATTTGCTTTTTATTTGAACCATGAAGAGTTAAACCAGAAAGAAGAAAACCTGTGGGAAGAACTGTGAGAAGTATTATAATATTCACTGCCATGGAGGGAACATTTACAAGTGAACAGAAAAGGGCAACAAATATTTACATCCAGTTAATTTCCCATATCCCATGCTGAATACAGCAAAATGCCATAGTTAAGTCCTCACCTGTATAACAAATTTCTCTATAATTTTTCTTCATTTATGAAAGGATTTCAGTCATGTGGGTGATATTTCCTTTTCTCAGCCTCAGAATCTGGAAATGTTGAGGCCTGCTCCAAGATCTTTATCTCTACATCTTGCAATTATAATGTTACTAAAAAGTTTTCCACCAACTGGAATTTTCTTCTGTGCATTAGGTCTGCAATATCCAGGTAAAAATTTCAATTTCACTGAAGTTGATGAAGACTGAACGTTAAGAAGTTTTTCATGACCGAATACCACTTATCTTTCTTTCATAATTCAGCTAAAAGTTTTTCTGATACAGTCTTGTATTTGGAAAATCTGAGCTGAACATGCTGAAGTTAATAACTAAATGGGTCTAGCAATGGTTAAATTAAAACAAATTCTTGACATAAATGTAAGTTTTGAATAAAAGCACAAACAACCTTAACAGTTGCAGCATTATTCTGGAAGAGAACAAAAATGAAATATGCATGTAGAAGGTTAGAAAGATGAAAAGCAGGTATATGTATATATTGGTTTTGTATGAGTATTGTATAGAGTGATTCTCTAAGGCATCTGTGTATGCCATATTAGTCTTATTAGAGCACCACATTTTCACCATTCACATTCTTTTTGTGAGATATTTTTAAATATGTAGTTCATTCAGTCTCATTTAAACTTAATGAAATGCAGAAATTAAAATAACCATTTTCTTTGTGTAAAAAGATTTGGACAGATGAAAATCAGTATTAACAGACTTCTGTGTTAAAGCTAAGCTTCAAATTATGTGCTAATTTCAGTTGCAAACACATAGTGTTTAATTAATTACTTTAGAAGCAAAGATATGTTGAAATGTATTAAAGGTACCATTTAAAAAATAAATGGAAGCTTATAAATATTCAGCTGTATGTGAAATGACAGAAGAACTGTAGATTTGAAAAAAAATACATTGTATAGTTTTCCCCCCAAAGTTTGACCCTTTAAATAAATGTTGTCCCTATCTTTTAGATAGTTATGTCTTATTTTATTTTTATTCCCTCCTGTCCCAATTTGCAATAACCCACCTCCGTATTCTCTACCTTGCCACCCTATTACCATGCCATGTTATTATAGCAGCCACATTAACTGGTCTCTTTCTCTTCTTATCCACCACTTATTCACAGGAACCTGTCCAATACTTATTTTTTGACTCGAGCTAATGGCAGAAAACATCAAGAGGCAATAACTATTCCTTACACTCATGCACCAGAGTCCAATCCAACTGAGTGCAGAGGCTGTATTTATTTATTGTTTTCTTTGTTTACATTCTTAGAACCACATTTCCACCATAAAAGAGTCACACACAGCTTGGGAGATGCTGGTTGGCCTGACCTATATTCAGAGGTAGCAACTACACGACAGTGCTGGAGCACCTCCCCTGTGAAGACAGGCTGAGAGACTTGAGGATGTTTAGGAGAAGAGAAGGCTCCAGGGAGACCTTTACAGGAAAGATGGGGAGGGACTCTTTAACAGGGAGTGTAGTGATAGGACAAGGGGTGATGGTTTTAATCTGAAAGAGGGTAGATTTAGATTAGATATTAGGAAGAAATTCTTTACTGTGAGTGTGGTGAGGCACTGGAACAGGTTGCCCAGAGAAGCTGTGGATGCCCCATCCCTGGCAGTGTTCAAGGCCAGGCTGGATGGGGCTTTGAGCAACCTGGTCTAGTGGAAGGTGTCCCTGCCCATGGCAGGGGGGTGGAACTAGATGATCTTTAAAGATCCCTTCCAACCCAAACCATTCTATGATTCTATGATTTTATAATGCCAATATTTGTTCATTACTTATAACAAACAGGAAGAAGCCCCCCCTCCATACTGATCCACAATTCAGTGTTTGGGGTTATGTAAGTTTTTCCTCTTCAATGTAGTTTAATCTACGCTTCAGCTGGATCTTCCTGCCTTCCTGTTTTAAAATATGGAAGCTACACCGCAGCACAAAACCTGGAAATCTTCGTTTGTTTCTGTCTTCTCCAAAAATCATCATTCAAAAACTGTGCACTGTTGAATTACTTGATCAAATTCTTTCAGGAGCATTTGCAATTGCTAAGGAAAAGCATTTAAAACACTGTCTGCGCATTCTATCAAGTGTGTTTGAAGAAATGACAAGGTATTTTTAGTGCAGAAGACTCTCACACTTCTGCAATCTGGGACATCTATCTCATTATTTTTAAACCCCTTATGCTCATACCCCAAAACCACTGTTTTTAATTTGACAAATAAACAAGGAAAAATCTTCTCATCTTGGGAAGATGTATACCTATTTATGTTAATTAATGAAAACAAAGTCTCATCTGGTACTTTCCACTTGAAACTGACTAAGAATCAACTCAAAGTTGCAGGGGAGTTGAAAGAGTTTTGCTAATGATATGTACATATTTTCAAACAGTTGGAGATCACAAGTTAGTACAGTGGATGCTGGAAACTTCTAATTATAATAGGCAGAAATGTTGATCTACGTGTGTTCGCAAGCAAAGGCTTCTGAACATAATCCTACCATAGCCCAGAGAAAACCATTCAATAGTGTAGCTCATGTAGGTATTATATTGGCTATGGAGAGCTATCAGGAGAAATTAACATTCTCATTCATATGCACATAGATTAATTTACCAGATCAGTGGGTTTCTTTGTGCAAAACATGACTGGGTGTTGTCTGGTTAGTTTCTACTATATGTGTGCCTGGAGATGAAGCCTTTTTTACTTTCTGGGTAAGGTTCCACTACCAAACTTAAATGTGCTCCCAGGCAGCAGGTCTACCGTAGGTAGGGGTGTGAGCTCACTCAGACTGTCTGCACATTTTGAACACTAACTTCAAATGATGTTCACTTGTTCCCTGATATTCGTGTCTTTGGCTGTTACACTTATATAATAGAGGGTTAGTTCCAGCTGTGACTTATAAATAACCTACAGGCCCGGATTTGTTGTGGACTAAGAAGGCAAAATTATCACTAGGTAAAAAAACAGCCAGAAAACATGCTAATTGATAGATACCTGTGTAGGATATCCTTCTGCACACCCATTGACTCTGTCTCTGATATCAGTACATGAGGTATGTCCAAAAAAGTGTCTACAACTTATTCATAGATAAACTCTATCACTGATGGGAGGTACTAATGCACTGCGCCAAGGAAACAAATGTGATATGTCTCAATAAGGTTAAATTTGCTTTGTCCACCAGGCAGTGCTTGCATAATCAGTTCCTATACCTGCAGATATGCAGGGTTTGCTGCATCTGTACCTCTGGTCAGGGCAGTAAATCCAACAGACTTAGAACATATACATATTATGCGTGTACAGGTCCTCATGCAACACATACATTGAAAGTACGCACAGACTTCTTTGAGGAAATCTCAGGCAGAAAGATGGGAGCATTTGCTCATCTGTCGTGTTGAGTTAGAACCTTGATTTTGAAAATGGCAGATAATGATTAATAGTCAAAATCTTCTGTGAACAACAGCAAAACGTACAAGATGTGATCTCCACTGTCAACATGCAAGTATCTGCTTCTGAAAAGACAATCTGCGTTTGCCTTTTCTGAGCTTGTAATTAAATGAAGACTTACTTCAACTTAATGATACTGTTCACAGTTTACAAGGAATTTTTTTATCTGATGGATGAGGCTACCTTTTCCTTCTGTTCCAGGATCCTTCAGCCTAAATCTATTTTTATTCCATTTAAATAGAGTAATTCAGAGAAACCTGGAAAGGAAAAAAATCACATAAAGAACTAAGAAAAAAGAATCTGGTAATCACACTCTCCCAGCATGATAAAGTCAAGATACAATGAATGAACATCCTTTTAAAACTGCATATGGTATTTTACACAAGAAAGATAAAAGTGAACTCTGGGCCTGCTCATTCTTAATAGAAATAAACCAGATAGATGTTCATCTAGTGGCCAGAGTCGCCCATCATCAGCTACAAGGCCTGATGGAGTTACAGTGCTGCTACTCTTCTCCGCATGCAATCGACAATGTTTTCAGCAACATACAGACCATAGACATATCAAGCTTGTAGGAACAAATCCTGCTGCACTCAGACAAGATGAAATAAACATTAAATATCCCTGACAGATATTTGCTTAACCTGTTTTTCAACATTTCTAGGAATGAAGCTCCATAAACTTCCAAAGAAGTTTCATAACCCTTACAGGTGTCACCTTAGCTATCTCTTCCTGGCTGACAGTTACTTCTTTTTCTTCTATCAACAGAGAAGAGGAAATACGTCTACTACCTTATTAATTATGACTTTTTACACAGTAGAAAACTGTTACCACATCTCCCCCTTATTATTTAGTTTTCTATTTCCTTGACTTTAAAGAAATCTAATTCCTTCAGTTATTCCTTATAAATTATGTTTCCCAAAGCTCTTTTCGTTCTCACCACTATTCTATAGATCCTCTCCAAACTGCAGCGGTAGCACTTCCAGGAAGCAATACCCAAGTGAAGCTTTCCAAACACCACATTGACTAATCAACTCCCCCGCCTTCTTTAATAGATTCCTAGCAATACATGGTGGAACAAGCTTTGCCTTTCTTCATCGGCATTATACTGCTAGCCGCTATTTGTTCTCTGACCCACTGTTGATTTCTTATTATTCTTCCCATTTGTCAAGATCATTTTTAATCACAATCCTGTCGTGTGAAATGTTTGCCAAATCTGCACTTGCTGGTTGTTTGGTCAATCAGTCGGTTTGTTTGTTGATTTTTTTATTTATTGCCTCATTATCTTCTAAGTAGTTATAATTATGTTTAGTACAGTTTGTCCTGGTGTCCTGCTAGCTATCAAAGTGAGACTGACTGATTTAGTGTCCCCTGGGTTCTCCTCCTTCTTTTTCATTTCAAAACACTGAATTCCTTCACAGCAAGAGCATAGAAACACCATACTCTTGATTCTAGCATGAGTTCCAACAATCAGATTGTTGCATAAACAGAAGGGAGCTCCTTCTTTTCACACAGGTATTCATATCTTAAAACAAGCAATGTCTACTCCAATGTGAAGGAATATTGTCCTGATGCTTTAGATATATTGCCTGTTTTGAGCACGATGAGATCCTGAGGCCACAAGACCTTTAGTTTCTGACACTTGACTGGGTCTATGCAGGAGAGGAATTTCAGGGTATGCAGGAGTAAATGTTGGCAGGTACAGAAGGAGATCAAAAAGATGTGCCGTTCTTCCTAAAGTGCAGCAGGTATGTTAACTATGCCTCAAAATGTAAGCACGTAAGCAATGAGATACAAAAAACTACTTAAATAAAAAAACCCCAACCAATGCCAAGCATTAAGGTCTGAGATTTAAGAAGTCAAATTTTCGTAGTGGAAATAACAATAGCATGGGTAGAGTATACTCTGGAATTAACTTGCTCATATTCCTGAACTGTGTACTGCTCAAATATTTATTGCCACTGAAAGCAGAAAAATGCAGAAGATACTCACATCCATTTTCCCTTCTTGAAATGAGATGTTTAATTTAATTAACTAATTTAATTGACTGAAGAATTCCGTTCTACAGAGTAAAATTTCAGTGGACATTTTGGAGATTAATGTTAAAAATACAGACTATGAAAAACATTTGAAAGCAGGAAAACTATTTAACGTAACAAGTGTAAGATGCCAGTCTGGTTTGTAAAATCACTTCCACACCATCCCTGTAATTTATACATGATTGAATTAATTGGATTTTTAACAAAATTCAATCAGTACTTTTATTAGTGTTAGGGGCATGTTAATTTTAATCAGCTGATAATTAAAGGCTTAGCTTATTGTTCTGTAACAAGACATCCATTCTTTCCTCACTTATAGAAGATAATGATTTCAAGTCTTCAAAACACTCAGTTCCATACATAACATTACCATAAATTACTGTGCAGATTAAAAAGAATAACAAAAAAATTAACCTTAGAGGTGATCAGATGGCCAGAAACATACAAAGACAAAAAGACCAGTGCATTAGGTTTTCCATGAAAATTTGGCATTCTGATATCTAAAATATCCAGTCTTAATAAGAGTAATAACCCTGATCATGAAATGTACAATATTGATAGCTTAGTAAAAGTTACCTCAGGACACTGTATTTGTCCAGCTCTTTGTAAGGAAACATAGAATCATAGAATCATAGAATCATTTCGGTTGGAAAAGACCTTCAAGATCATCGAGTCCAACCATTAACCATGCCCCCTAAACCATGCCCTGGAGTACCCTGTCCACTCGCTTTTTGAATACCTCCAGGGATGGTGACTCAACCACTTCCCTGGGCAGCCCATTCCAATGTTTGACAACCCTCTCAGTAAAAAAATTTTTCCTAATACCTAACCTAAATCTCCCTTGCCTCAACTTGAGGCCATTTCCTCTTGTCCTATCTCCAGCCACCTGGCAGAAGAGACCAACACCCACCTCACTACAACCCCCTTTCAGGTAGTTGTAGAGAGCGATAAGGTCTCCCCTCAGCCTCCTCTTTTCTAGACTGAACAACCCCAGATCCCTCAGCCGCTCCTCATAAGACTTGTGCTCCAGGCCCCTCACCAGCTTGGTTGCCCTTCTCTGGACACGCTCCAGCACCTCCATGTCTTTCCTGTAGTGAGGGGCCCAAAACTGAACACAGGACTCGAGGTGCGGCCTCACCAGTGCCCAGTACAGGGGAACAACCACCTCCCTGCTCCTGCTGGCCACACTGTTCCTGATACAGGCCAGGATGCCATTGGCCTTCTTGGCCACCTGGGCACACTGCTGGCTCATATTCAGCCGGCTGTCAACCAGCACCCCCAAGTCTTTCTCTGCCGGGCAGCTTTCCAGCCACTCCTCCCCAAGCCTGTAGCGCTGCATGGGGTTGCCGTGACTGAAGTGCAGGACCCGGCACTTGGCCGTGTTAAACTTCATACAATTGGCCTCAGCCCATCGATCCAGCCTGTCCAGATCTCTCTGTAGAGCCTCCCTACCCTCAAGCAGATCGACCCTGCCTCCCAACTTGGTGTCGTCTTCAAACTTGCTGAGGGTGCACTCAATCCCCTCATCCAGATCATCAGTAAAGATATTAAACAGAACAGGGCCCAACACCGAGCCCTGGGGAACACCACTTGTGACATAAGCAGATAGCAATAGTTTAAAAAAGGATACACAGTAGAAATTATCAAACAAGAAATCTTCAGCTAATTCTTCATTTGCTGTATATAAAGTAGGATATTTTGCATAACACTGATTTAAAGGATTTTACTGAGTAAAATCAATTCCACCTACAAAATATCTATTAAGCAACCAGGCTGCAAGGAAGCTGTGGAAATTAAATCTTCCTTAAGAGCCATAGTTAGGGTACAGCACATTTCCTCCCAAGCTGAGATTGTATTACAGTCAAGGTCTCTTGGGTCCACTTGGTCTATGTAAAGAAAGTCTAAGACATTTCTCCTATTCTACTGACAGAAATAAAAGGTTTGTTACCTAGTTATTTAGCTTTGCCACACTTAAAATGTCACACCTGAGAATCCGAAATACCCATGATTGTCATATCTAAATGTTGGAATACCCTACATCCATGTTAGTCTGAGAAAATCACTGCACAGAAAAGAGAGAGCAAATTAATTAATTTTGAGCCTCTTACTATCCTCCTTCAACACATCTCACTGTCCCTCCAGCATGACATGGTCTTTTGTCTCTTCTTATTTATAGGCAACTTTATCTACACCCATGGTCAAAGGTGCTGGTAGTCCTTCACTATAAATTTAAGAAACAAAATTTCTCCCTTATTGGGAGATATGCTTCTAATCTAAAATAAACTCTTTGAGGTGGATAGGTAGTGCAGCACAATCATAGATCAAACAGGCCAGGTGGACTGATCACAAGCAGCTAGTAATCTCCAATTAATTTCAGTCTGACAGTTACTAAAGTAACAAGAGAAGTGTAAAGGGAATGCTCACACAACATAAAATGTTGTCAAATACAGTCCATACATTTTAAAAAATCTTTTTGTACTTTTGGACAGTTTTGATTTGCATGTTGGAATACAGGTGTAGAAAGGAATCCACTTGTGGAATTTTTCTCAGTAAGCCTAATTTTTTTACCATATATTAGAAAATTTTTATCAGTATGCATGCATTTTTTTAAGAACAGGAGACTCTTTTGCTTTCTATTTTAGGTTTTATTTCTGCTTTGCCTCCTTGCTATTATGCCTAATTCTGTCTTAAGCTAGACAGAAGCAGAGGTTAGTAGTGCCATCTTATAGTTTATAGTAATATATTTAGGCAAAAAAGTATTTTCTGAATCACTTAGTGAAAAAAACACATTTAGGTTAGAACCTACCTGACTGAAAGTAGGTACACAATTGAAAGCGTCTATATAATAGGAAGATCCTGACCACAAACAAGAAATAGAGGTCAGATTTCCTCACCTTTTAATATTGTTCCCAGCCCTTAATGTACGAACGAGGACTAAATAAAATTCCTATTTATTGCTGTAGCGAGCATAAGTAAAAACTTCTATCTGAAAATAGGTGTACAGTCAGCATAGTCTCAGTCTGAGGAGTTTCTATATTGAGCCTTAAGAATGGTATAGAGACATTCAAACTGCGAACTCATTTTTTGTCATTTCTTGGGTTTGGCATTACAGAAACTTTGTGGTCTTATTAGTTTAAAGAAAGGCTAAAGTAATGAACATCGGAGTGAGCAGGCAAACAAGTACAGTGAAGGATATCATGTGGGAAAGCAGATGGTTGCTGAAAATCTTGTGCAACATCACAAATGTCATACAGGCTCCCCAGGCTGTTGAAAAGACATCTTTCAACTAATTAGATGCATATAACTAGTTAAAACCTAGTTTTTCCAAGTATATAGCTATACTGTTTAAGGCATAGAGGCCACTCATTTTAACCTGTCTCTGCCGAGACATTTGCATAGTGCTTAATGACATGTGGTTTAGTGCCAACTAAAAGAAATATATTGGGGAAAGTTTTTGTGAAAGACAAAAAAAAAAAAGAGAGCAAAAGTGAGTTAACGTGAGAACCACACAGCATCCAGACACCAGGCAGCTCAAGGTCAAACCAAGCATGCAGTTTTTCTTCCTGACTGAGAGGAGTGACCTACAGGTCCCTCTCACACTCCAGTGTCTCCTTGGAGGAGGCGACAGCTTACCTACTGCCAGCCTGGGATAAGAACAACAGCAAAGCTGTCACCACGTATCCCGACCAGGCTTCCTTCCAGCTGGGGAAAGATGCTAGCCCTGCCTGGAACCACTTTCTTTCCCCTTCTGGTTCATTGCTTTGCCTCACAAGGCAGCATGTCGACCCACTATGTTACTTGTATTACATGGACAGAAAGACTTCCTTCCTCCAGCTTACTGGCCTCGCATGCTCCCTTTGGGTAACTTGGGTATATCAGACTTCAAAATACAGTTCTAAAAATCCATAACCTTTTTACAGTTGAAATCTTTTATAGGAGTCTGTGTACAGTTTATTCAGATCACAGGTGTTGGAAATTGAGTTTGCTTAGAGAGGAAGGAAGTGAGAGTATAATGCATTTTTCATACCAGATGATGACATGGAATGTAGTCATGCAGAAATCACTCAGCTTCTTCTTAGAGACTTGATTTCAAAGCACCATTAAGTAAAGCTGATTGTTTTGCCCAAACACTAACTTCATTACTTAAAAGTAATCTGCAAGGGAAATGCATGCTTTCTTTAATTCCCTAAATGATTCGCCTTGTCAAAGTGTCAGATAAGACAAAGAACCTTTAAATCCCAGAAGAGCTTGCTCACAGAATGAAAGACAAGCCACTTTTTGTTTTACTGATTTATTCGATCAAGAATGCCTGAGTCATGAGTAACTTGTCTTTGTTATAAACTTCAATATAAAGCTCAAATTAAGCATTTGATTCTAATTTCACTGAATATTACAGTATCACCAACAATTGGTCAGATGTAATGAAAAATTAAACTGAACAGTCAGTATGCATCTACCAGGACAAAATGATTCCCCACAATAGTAGAGCTGAACCTAACTCCCAGAAGCTGGCAGCAGTGCCACGCGGAATGTGGGAGGGGCTCTACTTTCCTATTAAGACTAACAGGCAAATCCTAGCTGTATATGTCACCTTCTATCTGTAAGTCAGCCAGGAAATCTCAGCCACGGAATTATCTGTGAAAATTCTTTCCTACTTACTGTAGCAGAAAACTTCACCAAGTAATGCTATTTTCCCACCCACCAAAAAAGTTTGGGGTTTTTTTCCCTTTTCATAGGCTCCCATTAGCTTATGATTACTGAGATCATTATAAATAAAGAATTCACATTTTATGCATTTCATGCTAATTTCACAGGCCTGCATGATGTCAAATCCATCTTTATCCTATGCAGACTATGTAGGAATTCTGCCTAATAACTGCTCTCTTAAGTGTGCAATCACACATGTGCACGCAAATATATTTTCCCATTCCAGGAAATCTATAAATTCACCACAGTCCATAGCAAGCATAGGTACAAAAAGGGAAAAGGACTGTAATACTTGCTTCCTATGGCCTCAGAAGCCATAAAACAGGTGAAACTTTTGATGTCCTTTTTACCCTTGAGACAAGCATTTTGCTTGATTACCTTCAGCGCAGTGCAGTTCTGTAGATGAAGGTGATGCCTTAGTACTGTTGGCTTGTAGGTATTTCATATCACAGCTCACTAGTTGGTACCACTTTATATGAGCTGCCAATCTCTCATCCTCGGCTTAAGTTCAGCCAGGCTTTCATAAACCAGCATGTCACCACACAGATGCTGACATAAAATAACAGTATTTTGGGAGGAGCTGGTGATCAAGAAATCTGGGTCATTGCAGTAACCCTTTCAGGTCTTGAGCAGGATTCTCAACCAGCTCTTATTGCTGGGGCCTGCTCTAGTAATGATAATATTTTGCATGGATACAAGCAAAAATAAGTCAGTAAGAACAAGTTTAATCAACTGCACACACATAAAATGGGGAAACACTGACTAGGCAGCAGTTGGTACAATAAAGTCTGGGAATCATAGTGGATCAGAAATATGAAGTTTGACCCAATCTATGCGGAATTAGAAAGGTCTTCTCTGAAATATGTTGTCCAGTTTGGAGCACTACACTTCAAGGAAGAGGTGAATGAGTTGAAGAGACTGAATGGAGAAAAGGAAGGGTCCAACGTCTAGGAAGCAAACTATGATGCAAGACTGAATGGAGCAGGGTTGTTCTTAAGATGACTAAAGGACTACTGTTATCAAAGATTACAAAGAAGGGTGCAAATTAGAAGGGAATAAACCTTTTCCTGTGCCCACCAAGGCAAGAATAACCTGTTGCACCTATAAATTTAAAGTTGTACTTTTGAAAAAAAAAAAAAAGGCAAAAAACAAACACCTCACTTTCTAAAAGTAGGTAATACTCAAAGAGATTGACATTTTTTAAAACATGTTAGAGACACATCTGTCAGGAAAGACTTAGATTTAGCTGATCCTACCTTGAATCAGGGAATGGAACAGATGGTGTCTTACAGCCTCATCCACCCTAATTTTCTGTGATGCCATGAATCTAATATCTCAATTCAGCATCTTGAAAATATAGGGTCAGTCACTGCAAGGAAATAGAGAAAAAGGGGGGCCAGAGAACATTCCAACCCCCATGAGTGTATGAAAGATAGGAAAAGGAAGAGAAGAGGACACCCTGCAGTAGGATCAGGTGCACTGGCACGCTGGGCAGTGACCAGAGGTGACAACCTCCCCCAGGGGAGGAGAGGTGGGGAGGTCTTCACCGGGTGCAGCTTGACTTGTGGAACAGAGAGTGTCGTATATATACAGCTGTTAAACAGATTTAACAGGAAAGTGGGCTGAGTGTAGAGGAGGTTTCATGCCTGCTTCAGACACAACGGGCTCAGACACAGCTGTCAGGTACTTCAGTGACACTCTTTACATCCCAGAGCCACGTCCAAGTCACAAGAGTCCTAATTCATTGAAGTCAATAAAAAAAAACCCCTTGACTTCAAAGTAACTTGCAACATTTGCAGCATCCACTGGATGTATGCATGCTGTATTTGCAGAAGAGTAAATACAAGTACAAATCTTAAATTATTTAATGCCAAATATACTGAGAAAGACACTGACACTGATATATGTTGCTCTATTTTTAATATATCCTATTAGTACATGTCTAGCAGTTTAAATACATTTTTCTCTCAGGGGCTAATTCTACCTGTTACTGGTGAAATAAACTTCTTAAAAAATTTTACCTGCAAATATCATTAAAATTACTGTTCTTCAGCTACATTATTATCAATGTAGACAAACCAGGATTCTCTTAAAAATGTTTAACCCAAGCTTTTTCCCTTGAGCAAAAAAAAATCTTGCATATATAAATCACAGTTGCTTTTAGTCAAGGACAGTGCACTCAGGATGGAAATTAGGAGAAAATGAGATAGCAAATAAATATTTTAAATTTTATTTCTTATTTTTTTTTAACCAGTTGAAGTCAGACAAAAGGTTACCACACTGGGAAATAAACACTAAATGAACACTAATGCTGCATAGAAGCATTGCTTGGGAAAACTGAAAATTTGATATACGGAAAACTATTTAATCATTAAATATAAAACTGCATGTTCCACAAACAGCAAGTGGACAGATGGGTGGAAGGCTTGGACAAGCCGTTTGATGGCCTCCCACCATTCGTTCTGTAATGCCAACTGGTAATTATTCTGCAGAAAACTATGTAAGTCCAGGCTGTATTTTGTCACGTAAAATCTATACAATGACACGGATCATAAACAATCTGTAGGCATATCTATACTGGATTTACAAAAGAAATGATGTAATGATAACTCATTGTAATTTTGAAGATAACAGAAGCATAATTGTGTATAGTAATGTGGTCACATCTGGTCAAACTGCCACATGTGCAAAATCAGAAGACTTACCAGGCCAGCTGAAAATATAATGCTGAAATATAGCAATATACTGTATTACTTTGTCCCAAATATTCTTGCATTTATAGTTCCAGCTACAACCCTTTTGTGTCACAGTGCTAAAATTCACAGTCCTGATGCTGAACTATGTTTTCAATCAGTCAGTAATTTTTAGCTACATTTTCTTCTGACAGAAGAAATTGAGTACACCAGTTAGGTTTAGCTATAGGTCAGCTACAGTTCAGCGCTGCAGTCCTATCTATGCAATCTGTTGAATCATTATCATGATTTCCTTTGCTGATATTGTTTCCAGCTCATCTGAAATCATATGGAGGCAGCGAAGAGCACTGACTACCAGTTCAGTTACAAACAAATGTTCCACACTGTCACTAAATTTGAGTATTGAGATACATGGGGATCCACAGTGCACATTTTAAAGTGATAGTTAAGCTTTTAAATTAGGATGACATGAAGATGTCTCTTTTTGACAATAACAAATTATTTCTCTTATTAAAATTGGAACGTTAAGTGATACATACAATTTTTTGCTTATTAAAGGCTCTTCTCATTTTAGTATTGGTGCCAGTTTTCACTGAAATATTAGACATCAATAAGTTCACACCTAATGTTGCTTCTTGACAGGTTCCACCCATAGCTTACCTCCACTTTTTGATACTTCTCTTTTCAACACACTCCCAACACCTACTTAGATGTTCATTGATATGACATACCTAAGCTTAAAATCCTAACTACTAGCCTCACGTTAGTCTAGGAGTAGTCCAAACATTTTTCTACCGCTCATAACTGTATGTGGAGGACTTTTAAAAAAATTCTTAATATTTAATATGCCATATATATTTTAAGACCTAATTCTGTTTATTAGTCAGCCATTGATCCGTTTTCAGATACAGAATGGAGAACAGAAATTGCAAAACTTCACGCATTTTAAAGAAAAGATAAGGAAGTTGAAAAAAATATCTGGAATGTCCTTTAGCATAAAAGGCCAGGATTAATTTCTATGTCATCCAGGATCCCTGCCTTGTTATTCACTTTCTATAAAACTACATGGAAAATGACATCTGGGAAACCATGCTTGTGAGAAAACTCAATAGCAATGGGATAGTTGTGTAAATAAAAGACTGCCCTTAACCAAAATTCTTCAATGGCCACCTTGACAGCTCTTTGTGGAACAAATATTCACCCTGAAGAAGCAGGGGGTGATGGGATTTAATATCTGCTGTATTCATATTCATAGCCCTTGTTTAGCTGGGTAAAGAAGTGCACAGGTAACAAATTATCACATTTCCAAATGCTAAATACCCAAACACGAGTGCTTACATCCATGTCTATACACCTAAACAAAGTGACTTCTCCAAAACGTGGAGGTAAAGTCAGGTTCACAGTACAGGGCAAACCATTCCAGGCCTGGTCTTGGAGAGACACAAATGCACAAATGAGTTTACTTTTAATTTTAGAGTTTTAGACAGGTAACAGTATGGGCTATGTTATTTCTGGTCTGCTCCAGTTTTGAGATACAGACATTTCAATAGGCTATTTCAAACAGATAAATAACTAAGATAGGAGGATTGAGTCACACTCATAAAGCACCCGTTCTCTCACTGAAATACAGAGAAGGAATAGATTATTAATTTAGACTAGATATTTAAACATCAGATGGAAAAAATCCTGCCAGAGAGACCTACAGTTTCTGAATTCATGATAAGATCCCCCTTTGCATACATAAACCAAAGTTTCACCACCCTTCTTTGTTACCATATTGCATTTCAGATGCTTATCTGTTCACGTTGTCTACTGCACACCAGCATCTATTCTGGCACTGTGGTTGATGTCCAGGTTTTCACTGTTCATGACAAAATCACATTTCATTAGCATTGTCCACATGAACATCTGTCACATTACATTGCATCTTGTATGCAGAATTTCATACAGGGTTTTAATGTGAAAAACATGTCCCCAGAGATTTGCCAAAGAGTTGAGAGAAAAATGGATGTCTGTAATTTTTTAAAAAGGTTAGTCTGGTTCTGACTCTGCAAAAAAAACCAGCAATGTGAGTTGAAAGCAAACAGGAGCAATTTCAATCCCAAAGATGTATTCTTTTCACAAATTAAGAAGAACTGCAGATTGAATTATTTATGCTAATTTGCTTATTGACTTTCACCTCCTCTTCAATTTAGAAGCTATCCACAAGGCAGTCAGTTTAAAAATATTTCCCTTTCTGAAATTTTCTGCTAAATATATTTTTATTGGTTTGAGGCTTCAGCTCTCAGAAGTCCATCATAAGAACTACAGATTTTGAATCTAATCTGATTTGATTGTATAAATGGGTCATCCTGTAGGTTTTCTTCCTTGCTGGACAGCCTTAATTCTTAACTTAAAATTTTTCTAGTCCAACATTTTCAGGAAGTACCTAAGCCATTATTGTCAACTCCTAGAGTATTCTATTGGAAGGGCCATTTTCTAGCATATTTTTTGTTAGAAATGAAAAAGATCATAGAATGAGTCAAAGGAAACTCATTTCATATCTGAGTATCCCTGAATCACATTTTCTCAGTTCTTGCCGTGGTTGTCTGAAAAAGGAGACTTGCAATGAAAATTCCTCTGTAATCTTAGCTGTAGTCTATTAAAATCCAATCTTTGAATAAGGAGGTGGTAAAACAGTTGTCTCCAGATGCTAAATAAGTCACATGAACCTTAAATATATTCCTTATAGGAAGCAAACTGGGGAGGTGAATGTCTTCAGGCATGAGATGGAAAGACCTTAGCCTGGATCAGACACATCTTACAGGAGCATTCAGTGCCAGAAGATATTTTAATCTATTAAAATGCAGTAAATCAAAGCAGTTGTAAGGTACCACATGATATTGCATGATATAAATAATTAAAAATAAATCTACTACTGTAGCATCTATCAGACTTCAAACTTTTTTTAACAGGTCAAGCCAAAAAAAGGTATTTATTTTCCTTCAAGAAGATTAAAAAAACATGATTTAATGGTAGTAATTAAAAAATATATGAATAGTATTTCTTCAAGGAGAAATTTAGTCCTACAGCACACAGAAAGCAATGCCCATAGGTACAGAGGAGTGGGAACTACAGGCATCTCTACCTTTATGTACACTAAAGAAAGAGCAGCATAAGAGAATCATGTGAACGCTGAACACTGGAATTGACCAAAGCCAGCTCTGAATTTTTTGATTAAAGAGAGGGAAATTGAATGGAGTAGAAGAATGATGAAATATAGAGCTATTTAAAGTGATGAAAACCTTGTTTTAAACTTGTTTGGAAGGACTAAAATAGATGAGCCCTGCAACATAAATGGAGTCATTCATACGCATTTGACATTTTAAACTGCAGCAGCACAAGACAGGGATTATTGATACATCAATAAGAGTAGTTTCTTTGTTGCTTGCCCAAGAACTGAGATTTGTTTTATTATTCCTTGGATTTTTTGTATAATTGATATAATTGAATTATTTCAGACATAAACTGAAAGCACAATTAATCTTTCAAGGATCTCCAAAGATGATTAGATATTTCTGTCTGCCAACAATATTCTTAAAACATGTTAGAGCATCAAAAATAACAGAGCTAAAATTTTTTTTAAAAAATGAATTTTCCCTTACATTTCTTGAAAGACTGGCAACTTTTTTACTTATGATTTATTACATTTCCTATAACTCACAGTACAGTGTTCAGCCACTTTTCTCAGCATACTCTCCATATCTTCGGACATTCATTATCAGTCAAAGAAATCCTTGAAATGCCTCAAAATATGTACAATGGTCAAAGGGTCAGAAGTTCAGATAGTCACTCACGTCTTTGTTCTCCTTCCCCTCATTTATATACTGGGTGTGCTCCAGAGGGTACCGGGGATTTTTTGATTGCCTTCAAAGGGGACTGGCAGAAATGCCCTTACAACCAGACAGACCCTCCCTGTTTGCCAGGGAATCTTTTCCCCTCCACCCCTGCTGATCTGCCCTGGGCTTTGCTGACCTCTACAAGACACACACATCTGGCAATCAATGCTTTGCCTCGCACTGCTTCTTTCTTCTCCCTGAATCGCTATTGATAACAAGCTCACTATGAGGTCTCAACAGGCTTAGCAACCTCAGCTAGACCAAGTCTGCACCAAAATTTACACTAGAGAGTATTTTCCCTGGACTGAATTCACCATAATGTACATTTCCCCTCCCTAGCTATATGGGAAACTGTAAAAGCTGCTCCAGGCCTCGAAAAAGAGAGTGGAAAGTTCTTTGTGGAGGTGAACAGGAGCTGGGTCAGGTGTGATTTGTGAATTAAATGACATCAGCAGCCAGCGCAGCTGAAAATGAGCTGAAACCCGTAATGGGATATGCAAGGCACCAACAGGAGAGTAACAGTCTGAGTAAGAACTTTGCAGTGACTTCACCTGATCCCACTTTCTAATGATGGCTGCCACCTGTCCTTCTCTCTGAGTGGGATTTGCAATCCTTAATGCAATGCAAAAGAGATAATTTAGAGAAGCTTTTAAAAAGCAAGCATTGCTGGTGATGTAGAAATAGCATTTTGACTACACTTGTACAATTTCTTTCAACAACTGTTAATTAAAGTGTATGGTAAATACTTCATTGTTATCCCTCTGAGACAAATGGTATGTGAGTTGAAAAAAAAAACAAAGGAGAAAACTTCAGTTTGAACATATCTGTATTTTCAGTTGTTCTGGAATCAGAATTAAGTTCTTTCTTCTCCTTGTAAGAGAGTGAACTAAACTTCATTTCTTAAAGTAACAATTTTATGTAACATTGGGTCTGTCTGAAAACATGGGAAAGATGAGAAATCTTTTATAAAATTGTTCTTCTTCCATTTGCCAAAATTACAACTGGTCTTAGAGCTGGTCAGATAACACAAGGAGGGGATAGGAGTTGCAAAAGTGATATTACTTTTTCATTTATGTTTTCCTAAACCAATTCAAAGTTTAAAAGCTTCCATCATACACTGAAGCATTACAGTCATTTCTTTTTAATGACTAAGTCCCAGATGCTGCCTGGATCTTGCAGCAAACTCCAGCAGCATGTTCTCTCCTGTTGCCTTGCACTTGTTTTCTCAGTAGCCACATGATCACTTCCTGTAATCAAGAACTGTGATAACAGTGTGATAAAGAGTGCATTCTCTTTACCCCTGTCTTGTTATCCTCTTCTTCTCAGCATCCCTTCTGGCCTGGCCACATACCAAGGAGGATGGTACCCCCACTTTCCACTTCCCAGGGAGCTGGTGGGGTTAGCAGGAACCCGTGCGGAGGTGGCTGCACCTCTTCTCTGCAGCTCAGCAACGCTTGTCAGGGCTTGCATGCCTGCCAGTCATGGCCCTTAGGCAGAGGGGAGGCCTAATTTATTAATCCTAAGCAAGTTTAAGAGGAAGTTAACCTCTAAAATGCTTAGCTCAGACAAGAAAGCAGTAATTCATATATGGTATATACAATAATATGCAATAGTTTCTGAGATGAGAGCCTGGGCATCCATCAGATGTTAGGCTGGCTAAGCAACCAGTGGGATCATTACAAATTAGTGTTGCATAACTAAGATCTGCCTAAGAAGAAACGCAAGTACAGGGACCTCCTGCAAAAACAGAACTAACTAAAAGGGATGCTTGAGCTCCAGACCTGGTCCTATGGATAGTTCCTTGCACATGCTTCATCCTCAGAGACCTAAGGAAATTTACCTATCATCTCCATTGTCTATAGTTAGGTTTCAGTCCACTGCCAGCCCCCCTGGAGCCATCTCTGCCCCAGGCTGAGCCAGCCCATCCTTCAGCCTCTCCTCGTAGTGCAACTGCTCCAGCCCCAGCTGGCTTGGAGCCCTTGCTGAACTCCCACCAGTTTGTCCACCTCATGTACTGAGGGCGGCCCAAAACCAGACCCTGTATCTGGCCGTGGTCTCATGAGCACAGAGTAGAGGGCGATAATCCCATCCCTTGAAGGATGGACCGTGCTCCTGCTGCCTGCTCCAGGGCACCAGCACCTCCCACAGAGCTGCTCCCCAGCCCAGCCACCCCCAGCCTGCACCCTTGCAGGGTTATCTACCTTCCCAGGGACAGAGCCTGTATTGCGTGGGAGCTTAAGTCATGTGATATATTGTAAAATCAGGTTGTTCATGAGTGACTGAAGACAGTACGGCAGGTAGCTATTTCCTTAGGGATTTCAAAGGGAAGGAATGATTGATTGCAAGCACGTGCTTTTAAGGGGGATATGCAGTCACGTAAAAATCAGATGGGGGTCTTGGAGGAAATGTTTTTTCCCCACCACAGAAAGGATCACAGAAATAAACAATATGGTTTCTGCAACTTTTTAATTAAAGGGTGCCTCCTCATGGCTGGATCGATTTCCTAACCAGTAAGCTCTTCTTTAGCAGAGCAGCTGAAGTGAAGGACAGTATCCCCATAAGGCAGTGTTTGCAGCTTAGACTTTCCTATTTAACATACAGTTTGTCTTCCACCCACTGTGTTTTCTATAAACACTAAACAGTTTGAGCAGGACTGAATTTTCATTTCATGGCTATCGACACCCTGCTGTATCACGGTGGTTTAGAGGTGGTTTTGCATTCAAATGAGAGTCTATACCTGAGAAAAAGTTGTTTCTACCTACTTGTCTCATGGAGGAAGAACCCCAAACCATCACTCAGTCACAATTCAGCCCCTGCAGTGCTTCTTGGACAGCAAATTACATGCTGCTCCTTTATACAGACCTCACTTTGAGGCTGTATTTAAGTCCCAGAAATAAACAAACATGAAAAATGCCTACTACAGGTATTGGAAGGAATAAGGATTGCAGGATCAAGTCATGAATTGAATGATACTCTTGCAAGATTTCCCATTACAGGGGAAAAAGGGACAGATCTGGGGAAAAAAAAAGAAAAAAAAAAGAAAAAAAGGTAGTTACATGTGCTGTAATTCTCTCCAGATTAGTCCTTACATTAATCACATCTGATATTAATGTGATTAATGTGATTAAAGGAGCAGAGACTTGATAGAAGAACTTGGGAGAAAGAAAAACTCCTCCCTGATGTTTGCTTTTCGAATTCCTCAAGATTTTGAATTCAGATAAATATCCCTGGGATAAGAGTTTTCAGTAATCTCTCTGACACAGTTCAAAAAACTGATGCAGTGCTGGAGAAAAAGGTTGCAAAACCAATCAATTTTCATTCCTTATTAAAAGAATAAATGATTATGCAATGATTCTTCAAACCAGCCTGTACATCAGATTTTAGAAAACTATTATTGTAGTCAAGTATATACTATAACCACCAGTTACCATGGTGATCCACTAAGCAGCTCCCATTTGCCCTGAAAGTCATTGTCATTCATATGATATATGCCTTAAAATCAGCTTTCAGAAATACTTCGTATTGAAGTACAGACTATATTTTATTGTTAATTGAAAATATTTTGGTTACTAACATATGAAATTTTTCTTTTCTATGGAAATAAGCTCATATCAAAATATGCAATTCTTGTTTACTGCTGTGTGGGAACCTGGTCTCTTTCTCACAGATATCTATCTATAGGTTGTTTTGCAAGTATCAAAAGTATTTGTTAGCCTGCATCTTTGCAGGCTGAGAACTCACAACATACATCTTGCTAGCTGCTAGGTCAGGTATTGAGCTGAGGTTCAATACAGAAAAATAGAGCTCATCATGATTTTAATACTAAATTAGTGGTTGTGCTGTTTCCTACTGGTTATCTATACAGTTTAATTTAAAAATTAAATGTTAGAACTCCCCACTCAACATCACACCACTCTGCTGCGCTACTTGAGGAAATTTTGTTTCTATGGTAACTGCAGGAGACTTATTCACAGCCATTGATGTCACCCACGTACTAAATTTAATTACAATATATCCAAACCATTGAATCATTGATTTCTTTCATTATATTATCTGGAACCGAAATGTAATAGTTACCAGTTATGATCACAGTGAGTATTTTAGTAATCTAAATAAACATATACAGAGAGAAGGCCATAGATATATTTCCTAAAATACATATAAACAGAAAAGCTTTGGAGGGGAACACATTTATTGGCTCTCTCCACTGGCAGATGACCAATTCCATTTTAGGTACACTTTAGATGCAAGTATCACTCCATTAGATATTTGCTGAATTCCTCTGGTGGCTCAGAAAGCGCTTGGGGACTGTCTGGTCACAGCCACCAACTACAACAGCTGAAGCCAATCCCACCACTTTTGGATCTGCGGAGTGCCTTAGTAATGATGCTTTCAGTTCTGCTGGGGATTTAAGAAGCGTGCACAGGAGTCCACACCTCCTTTACCCTCCAGAGGGTAAGGGTCTGGCAGTGGCTCCTGTCCACAGCTGAGGGACATCTGGACCTGAGGCCAGAGCAGGATTTATGGAATCATAGAATCACAGAATCAGTTAGGTTGGAAAAGGTCTTTAAACATCGAGTCCAACCGTAAACTTAACACTGCCAGGTCCACCACTAACCGTGTCCCTAAGCACCACATCTACACATATTTTAAATACCTCCAGGGATGGGGACTCAACCACTTCCCTGGGCAGCCTGTTCCAATACTTGGCAACCCTTTCAGTGAAGAAATTTTTCCTAATATCCAATCTAAACCTCCCCTGGCACAACTTGAGGCCGTTTCCTCTCATCCTACCGCTTGTTACTTGGGAGAAGAGACTGACACCCACCTCGCTACAGCCTCCTTCCAGGTAGTTGTAGAGAGCGATAAGGTCTCCCCTCAGCCTCCTTTTCTCCAGGCTGAACAACCCCAGTTCCCTCAGCCCCTCCTCAGAAGACTTGTGCTCCAGGCCCCTCACCAACTTGGTTGCCCTTCTCTGGACACGCTCCAGCACCTCCATGTCTTTCCTGTAGTGAGGGGCCCAAAACTGAACACAGGACTCGAGGTGCGGCCTCACCAGTGCCCAGTACAGGGGGACGATCCCTTCCCTGCTCCTGCTGGCCACACTGTTCCTGATACAAGCCAGGATGCCATTGGCCTTCTTGGCCACCTGGGCACACTGCTGGCTCATATTCAGCCGGCTGTTGACCAACACCCCCAGGTCTTTCTCTGCCGGGCAGCTTTCCAGCCACTCCTCCCCAAGCCTGTAGTGCTGCATGGGGTTGTTGTGACCAAGAGCAGGACCCGGCACTTGGCCGTGTTAAACTTCATACAATTGGCCTCGGCCCATCAATCCAGCCTGTCCAGATCCC
This sequence comes from Harpia harpyja, assembly GCF_026419915.1. Lineage (NCBI taxonomy): Eukaryota > Metazoa > Chordata > Aves > Accipitriformes > Accipitridae > Harpia > Harpia harpyja. Next base: position 7,558,795 of record NC_068942.1, on the reverse strand, counting down.
TCTGTAGAGCCTTCCTACCCTCCAGCAGATCGACCCTGCCTCCCAACTTGGTGTCGTCTGCAAACTTACTGAGGGTGCACTTGATCCCCTCATCCAGATCATTGATAAAGATATTAAACAGAACTGGCCCCAGTACTCAGCCCTGGGGAACACCACTTGTGAACAGCCACCAACTGGATTTAACTCCATTCACCACAACTCTCTGGGCTCATCCATGCAGCCAGTTTTTTACACATTGAAGAGTACACCCGTCCAAGCCATGAGCAGCCAGTTTCTCCAGGGGAATGCTGTGGGAAACAGTGTCAAAGGCCTTGCTGAAGTCTAGGAAAATAACATCGACAGCCTTTCCCTCATCCCCTAGGCGGGTCACCTTGTCATAGAAGGAGATCAGGTTAGTCAAGCAGGACCTGCCTTTCATAAACCCATGCTAACTGGGCCTGATCACCTGGTTGTCCTTTACGTGCCACGTGATCGCTCTCAGGATGATCTGCTCCATAACCTTCCCCAGCACTGAGGTCAGACTGACAGACCTGTAGTTCCCCAGATCCTCCTTCCAGCCCTTCTTGTAGATGGGCATCACATTTGCTAACCTCCAACCAGCTGGGACCTCCCCAATTAGCCAGGAGTGCTGATAAATGATTTATGACTAAACCCTCAGCCGTTCCCCACAAGGTGATAAAGAGACAGTCAAATGAGCAGAGCTGACCTATCATTAGGCTGTAGGAAAAATCGCAGAGCAATTCTGCCACCACCTCTGAGCCTGCAAAGAGATTATGATGATGGGGAGCTTCAGAGACTGACAGACCGTTTCTTTAGAGCAGCTACCTTTATAACTCTTATCTACACAGCCTAGCTTAGAAAAGAAGTGTGCATTGTGAAAAACGTTTTGACAACAAACTGGAAGAAAAAAAAGCTTACAACCTGTAAAAGTCAGGCCATAGGGCTGAGGGATTCTTCAAAGCCTTTGACTCTTTTAGTCTGCTTGAGACAAGCATGACACTACATCAGAGATCATTTCTCCTCCTGAAAACGAGAACCTAGAGGCTACTGATCTTCCTGTAAGAAAGACGGTTTCCAGAGAAGCTAGAAAGAGAAAAGCTCTAAAGGCTTTACCTCTGATATATTTTCTCAGGTCTGGCCCTGGCCCATTAAGAGTTTCCCTCTCTTATACAGAGGCAGTGGCCCTAGCACATTCAGATTCTGATGACTGAGCCTAGGACATAGGTACAAGGGCCCCTGTACTGAGATGATGTCTTTTAAAAGTTTGACAATGGTCATAGGACCATAGATCAGATTTTTTTTTTTTTTTTCCATTTGCAGCAGCTCCAAAGTTGTCATTTTTGTGGGGAGCTCACCAGCACAAAGTTTCCCAAATGAAAGTTTTTGCAGTAGCAACCAATGATACAACTATCTATTTAATTTCTAGACCACAGTCTAAAAAAAAGGATGCTAGAAAAAAGGTGATTTTCCCATGTCAGTACCTTCTGTTTCTTGTGGTTGTTCATACTGCTGTTACAGGGAACAACAGCATGAATAGCCTCCTGTATCAGGAGAGTAGGGAATTTCCTGTATCAACAGAAACTATACCTTGGCTAGCAAGGACTCTCCAAGTAAATTATTAGGTGAAGATACAGTCACAAGAGATGTTTAGAAATACATTCACCAAACACTGACTATGGCTTCTTTGATTCCCTCTCTGATCTTACACAATCTTGCATGTAATCATTAGAACATCCAAATACCATGAAAACATTTCCCTTTCCTGAAACAAATGCAGCAATTCCTAAATAAAATCTATAGTCGTTATAATATTGAGTGGGCTAACTCTGCAAATATGAATAGTACTTACCTTAACATGGAGCCTTTATGATTAATTCTTCTCACTTTGTCTCCTCTTTTATATATTGGCACTCCTTCTTGGAAATCTTTCCACTTTGCTGAATTCTTGCTGTATCTTACAACATCTATGTACTCAAGAGAGAACACAGGCTGCAGCAGGGAACTGCTTTTGAGAACGATGCCTGAAGTCAGGCTGTGTGCAGTGCTACAACATTTGCTGAAGCACCTTTTAATAACGACCAAATATTTATAAACACGATGTCCTCTGCCGTTGCCCAGCATGAAGTACCTGCAATATCTCAAATGTGATATGAACAGTTAGACTAGGGTGACTCACACCGAAGGGATTAAAAGGTGTAAACACATGCAGAACCAGAGCAAACAAACCTGCAGAGAGTGATTCCTGCGGAATCTGCATGTGCATAAAATATTTTGCAGAAGAACAGAAGTGAAAGAAAGTCTTAATTCTATATACAGAGCTGACCATGAGAGATAATGATGAGATAATAAGCATGGACCTATCTTGTTGCTGTTGCACTGGCTTGCAAAGGTTTGTTTGCTTGCTTGTTTTCACTGTCACATTGAGGGGAAAAGGATGGCAAGGGAGTAAAATGTATTTTCAGGAACATGGCTAATGTATTACAGGGAAGATTTTGCCAGGGGAACAACTAATGAATCAAACCTTCTCAGGACAGCATTAGAGAAAGTAAAGTTGTTGCTGATACACTAAACTCTTGTGCATTTCATTTTTAACAAGATAAAGATTTTCACAGGATAAAAAAAAAGGAAATGGATAATTACACAGCAGAGCTAGAAACTCTAGGACTCAGAAAATCTATGAAATTCCTATTAAGACAGTAGGATGTGTGATTTTAGCTTCTATGAGAGATGAAGACATAGATAATTAGAGAAATGCCTCCAAATAACAGACAGCTGTATTGTCCAGAGAAAGGGTTAAAGCTATAGCAGACTCTAAAACTGAGCAAATACATGGGATTGTCCCCAGAGCAGGACAGAAACAGAATAACTGCTAATGCCCAGTCTGCAGTGCAAGGAGACTCAAACCCTATGGGCTCCAGTGCTTCTATCTTTGGGATACAGGCAAAACCAAGAAAACCACAAACACAAATCTCAGTGAATTCAGTGGCAGAATTTAAGGATTTATAGCAAAGGGGAGGATGCCTGCAGAACAACTTTAGTACATGCACAGGTTCTGAACATGCACCCAACAAGGCGAGGGGAGCGGGGGAGCTGCCTGCCATTCAGCTGCATCACTGTAGCCCTGTGTTAAATTAGTGACTCCTTTGATTTCAGTTGCATTGTGGAGCCAGCTGCAATGCAATGCTAGCACTGTAAGAAATGAAGCCAGGTGCTAATGTTACACAAAAAGCTATTTTAATGCAGTTGATAAGAAACCCAGTGAACCAGATACATTGGGGCTTGGAGTTTGCATAGTTTTGTTACAACAGCTATGAAAACAATTAAAAGCAAAAGGGCAATAACCTCAGAAACTGGAGGAAAGAATCCACACTGTAAGAAAAGGGCTGGAGGACAAAGCAGAAAGCGCACATGGCTAGAAAGGTAAACATATTTGTAACACTACTGCAAACATTTCTGGCAGGGCAGCAGGTTAGCCTTTACAACATGGCATTCACCTTTATTTGCTGCTCAGCACACAATTTTCACATAACATATATTGCAGGCAGCTTTGTGTACAGCAAAAGAAACCTTACTCCAACACTTGAATAATGTGAATCAAATCTGTGTTCACAGCTACTTTGAAATAAATCTGAAATAATTTGGCAAAAGACATTGTAATTATTCCAGGTTTGTGTGCCTGTCAAACAATTGATGATGTACGAGACTTAGATCATTTTTCTTGTCACCAAGGGACAAGCCCAAGCTTTCAGAAAGAATTAATTTATCTTTTCTCCATTATGTATGTAAAATAAAGATTAATTATGTATGTAGATTCATCCCAGTCAGAGCTGACTGAGTTCTAATTTATTTTATCACTTTCGTAAAGAGTGGCTCAAATCTACCTGCACTTTCTTGGGGTCAGATGCGCATAACCGGGAGCAGAAGCTGGCCCAGCAAGTAACTTAGACCGATATTTATAACATCCTAATTCGGCCTGCTTACACTACAGCTGCATTGCAGCTGCTTGAATGCTTTACCTCTCAAATAATTACAACCCCAGAAAGTCTCTTACTCAGCTAATTTATATGTGCTTTTTCCTATTGGCTTCAACAGCACCAATAAAATCTTGTCTCCGCTGTGCAAAACAGCACAGCATAGAGCTTGGCCCGCTGCCAGGGCAGAGGAGACTCATTAGCTGGGCTGCAGCATCAACCCAATACTGCTCTGCTGCTCCTGGCCCAGCTTCACGTCTCAGAAGGTCGTTGCTCTGCACCCCACGGACAGCCCAACTCGGTTAGCGCAGTGCCAGATCACCACTGCTGGGGGTCCTGCTCTGGGGTCTCCAGGAGAAGGCTCAGGCTTGTTGCATTCATAGTATCCAGCTCCTAAGTTTCAGGCAGGGTTGCGTCTGCACTGATTTATGCCTTGTATATATTTGTTTTCATGTAATGGCATCTGTGTATTTTCTGTCTTCGATTAAGTATAATTACCAGATGAATCCATGTATGACAATATGATTGTTTAGCTTTGAAGCCTACAATTGTGGCAGTCTTCATATGCATTTAATCTTCAGCACTCTGTAAAGTACATTAGTAATAGTTAGGAATGGTTCATTTTGCCATAGAGGCCTGTCTTCAAGTGTCTGTTTTTATCTTAGTGTGGGACTGGAAAAAAATCCAGGATGTTTCTTGTTAATTACAATACTAATTTGTTTAAGGTTAGCCTGAGTCTTCCTTCCATGGCTGTTTATTTTGTGTATTTTATAACCTAATCAAAACTTTGGTGGACCCCAAAGACATTTTCTTCACTGTCTGAAAGCCAGGTTGTCCTTTCTGTGCACAGACGGTCTAACTACAATGTGTTAGGTGCTACGATAGCACCACTGCCACTTGCTAGATTTTCAACGAAAACAGTGAGTTTGTCACACATACTTAGATGCGTGGCCTTTATGTTCAGGGAATGGCTTCTAGCTCTAATCCCCATTTTGCCTCAGAGATGGGTCTCTGGTCTTTTACCAACTTCAGTGAGCCCAGTTGTGTCTAGGTGATGGCTCTGTTTCATCCCACTAGAGACACCAAAATCAGGACTGGGAACTCCAGACCCAGGAACAGACACCAACCTTGCTTTGTGAATGTGGGCCCTTGTGCTTCTCAGGGGAGTTTGCTGCTATTATAGTCAACTATCTATTTGCATCTGTCACTCCAGAAAATGTTGAAATGTGATGGGATTATTTTTTAACCCTCTGCAAAACCCAGCACTCTCTAGAACAGTACATTTTCTTGATTTAGCTGTATAAGACTGTGAGACCTAGATGGAACAATAACACAACTGCTTACATAATAAATGCCAATGATTTGTTAAAATCAATATGAACACTGAAGACTAATACATTTACAGGAGCACTTTGATTACCTTCACATGGCTTGCTTCAGGTTTCCTCCTTACATTGCCTAGAGGAACACAGCAAAAACAAGTAGTAAAACTGGCTTGTACTACATTAGACCAAGTCATATGCAAGGACCGAGTATCCACAGAGTTGATTGTAAGAATGAAAGGAGGAGTCACAGAGGTCATCTTCATATTGCCTGAGACCCTATCTGGAGTGCAATCTGAATGGCAAAAAAATTACATATCAAAGAACATGTTCTTTTCTCCCTATAATCATACTATTTCCTATCACTTAACTAGCTGCATTTAGCTACATGTTCTATTTTTACTGAGATGCCTTATAATTGAAACTCACATCCTTCTATGTAATTTTTAAAGATGATGACTGCTATTGCAGTGAATGAGACATAATGGTATATGCTCAAATTTTATAGTGCAGTAATGCTAGATTTCATTAATAAAAGAATTACTTTATTGGAAATAACTTCTGCAGTTACAATGTGAATGCAGGTAATGGGATTCTGAGAGATTTGAATCATTAGCTATGCAACAGTTACTGTCATTCGTCAGGAGAGCAGCTAGAAGATGGGAAGTAGTTACATGTGCTAGCTAGACTGGCAAAAATTTTCTACTATGATATTAACCATTTCACTGTCATGCAGGCCGTGTCACCACACAGTGCAAAGAAGGATATGCTTTGACCTATAAAAGCCATTTTTGCCTTGTCTCACAGAGTGGTTTCCCACATACATGAGGTTAGCCTTGTCACTAAAAGGGAGCTCCATCCATCCGAGCTGCAGCAAAGCCCATGGGCAGTGTTGACACAAGGCTGTCTTGTGGGAATTCAGAAAATGCAGACTAAGGCTGTGTCTGTCATCCGGCTACAGACCATTTCACTCCAGGATCCAAGAATGACTGCAAACATAACTTTGTGTTTGCTAAGAGTAAAGTCAGCCTTTAAAGTATTTTCACTGTTTCTTTAGGTAAGTATTAGTGAGTGATTTATCAAAATGCTAAGCTGGTGGGTTTACAAACTTGTGATAAATCAGCACGGAACATATTTTTTTATCAGTTAACTTTTCATCCAATCCAAAGTCCAGCTGGAACTTTGGCCACAGTCTCACTTGAGGATATGAAACAAAAAAGCCAGAGTTATATAAACACCTCAGGTCTCAAATGCCCACACATTTGCAGGTGGGGACTTCTGATACACCACAGGGTATCCAAAATACCCATATGGGGCTTGCAAAGATGGCACATGATTCATAGGAGACCAACACCCCGTTGGTATGTAGATGGAGTCCAGGATATGCATCTCAAACAGCTTTGAACTGACCTCCAGTGACTATCAAACAAGGTGTGTTGGTACAAAACAGCACCTGCTCACTGGAGCATCCCCAGAACTTAATCAGAGCAGTAAAACTACTACCAAATACAACCGAACAACCACAGAGGAATTAATGGGTTTCTTGCTGATCTAGAACAGGATAAAAATTAAAAGCTTTGCATGTCCTTTTTCTTGAGGGTTTTTATGAGAGGTTGAAGACCTCCTCCTCTGCCACTTCACTCTGGAAGGAATTCAGCATCTTTGGCCAGCAATAGTTTTGAGTTATCCTAAGATGCAGCAAGTCCCACATGATTCATTGGGTCATCACCAGGGTCGAGGCAGGAGACTCTATGACAAGGTTGTATTGGGTTTGCATGGCAAGATCTTGGTAGCAGGGGGGTTACAGGAGTGGCTTCTGTGAGAAGCTGCTCAAAGCTTCCCCCATGTCCAATAGAGCCAATGCCAGCCGGATCCAAGACAGACCCGCCACTGGCCAAGGCCGAGCCCATCAGTGATGGTGGCAGTGCCTCTGGGTGAACAGATTTAAAAAGGGGGGAAAAAAGTTGCGGCAGCACAGAAACTGCAGCCAGAGATTGGAATGAGAACATGTGAGAGCACCAGCCCTGCAGACCCCCAGGTCAGTGCAGAAGGAGGGGAGGAGGTGCTCCAGGCGCCGGAGCAGAGATTCCCCTGCAGCCCGTGGGGAAGACCATGGTGAGGCAGGCTGTCCCCCTGCAGCCCAGGGAGGTCCACGGTGGAGCAGATCTCCACCTGCAGCCCTGGGAGGACCCCACACCGGAGCAGGTGGGTGCCCGAAGGAGGCTGTGACCCCGTGGGAAGCCTATGCTGGAGCAGGCTCCTGGCAGGACCTGTGGCCCCGTGGAGAGAGGAGCCCACACTGGAGCAGGTTTTCTGGCAGGACTTGTGACCCTGTGGGGGACCCACGCTGGAGCAGTCTGTGCCTGAAGGACTGCAGCCTGTGGAGGGGACCCACGTTGGAGCAGTTCGTGAAGAACTGCAGTCCATGGGAAAAACTCACATTGGAGAAGTTCATGAAGGACTGTCTCCCGTGGGAGGGACCCCACGCTGGAGCAGGGGAAGAGTGAGTCCTCCACCTGAGGAGGAAGGAGCGGCAGACACAATGTGTGATGAACTAACCCCAACCCCCATTCCCTGTCCCCCTGCGCTGCTGGAGGGGAGGAGGTAGAGAAAACTGGGAGTATATTCAAGTCCGGGAAGAAGGGAGGGGTGGGGGAAAGTGTTTTAAGATTTCATTTTATTTATCATTATCCTACTCTGATTTGATTGGTAATAAATTAAACTAATTTCCCCAAGTTGAGTCTGTTTTGTCCATGATAGTAATTGGCGAGTGATGTCTCCCTGTCCTTATCTCGACCCACAAGCTTTTTGTTATATTTCCTCTCCCCTGTCCAGCTAAGGAGGGGGACCAATAGAGCAGCTTTGGTGGGTACTTGGCACCCAGCTAGGGTCAAGCCTCCACAAAGGTAAACAGCAGATAGGGGTGAGGTAGCCTCCAGATTGGCATTCCCCTAGCAAGTCAGACCTGTGAGCTTCTCTGAGGCATGTGCAGTGATTGCCTCCACTGCTCAGGGTGTGCTTTGTAAAGCTTCACTTGTTCTTTTAGCAAGTGAGTGACAACCATTCACCCCATACCTCTAATCTTGCCTTTTCAGCAGCCCATCCTTTTCAGCTGCACTTCAGTTGCAGAGGTTGGAGATGGAAGGTGCTAATTTGCTGGGCATCTTGTTTACAGCTTCAGTGCAGAAATGTCACTCTACTGCAAATTGGTTCTGCGAGTGGTTTGGTTTTTTTAACCATCGCCCATGTGCAGTGATGCTGTAAGCCATCTATTAGAAGAGAAAAACACTGACATATATAATTAGCTGTAGTCTGCATGGCTACTTTGTACAGAACTTGGGAAATGAGCATCAAACAGCAGCATTCGGTAATCCTCTGTGCTTATGAACAGTTTCTTGCTAGGTGTGACTATTCACCTTAAATGTTTACAGAGAAAAATTATTGCAATAATGAAGAAGATTGGTTGTCTTTCTAACTGAAGAGGATTATTTTCTTTTTAAACTACTGTTGTCAGCCTGACTGGCTTCAATTTTGCAGTTAATGTGGGTCACAGTGTTTGCCTTTTCCTTTCAACACTGTTATCTTTATTTACACAGTTAATCACTGTTTTCAAACTATTTAATTATTTTGGAAAGCTTACATTCCACCACGCATATATTTCTTATGCTGCTTTGGCTTTGAAGGAGGCACAAGAGATGCGTTGGGCCTGGCCGGCCAAAGCCAATGGCTGGGTATACTCAGGAAATCTGGCACATCCCCCTCCTCCTGCCACATCCCCCAGTATGACAGTGCTGAGGTAGCTGGAGACAAAAGAGATTCAGAGGCTCCAGATTCAGCCACCTAAATTTAGACATCTACAATGTAGGTGTCTGCTCTGAATAAGGTGTCCAAGCTTCCATTGTAGCTTGTGGAGACCTAGGATTCAATTCAGTTGCCTAAACGTCGGAGTTTACTTTTGAGCCACACAGGGACAGCCACGATGTTTGCCTGGTGATAGCTCTTATGAAGCAGGACCTATGGGTGACCTTTTGAAGTGGCATTTAGAAGCCAGATGGGATACCCCAGGTCTCAAATGGCAATAGATGCTCTCGACCTCCACTAACTCCTAAAGGAGGCTTAGACGTCTTGTCACCACAGAGTGCCCTAGACTGTAAACACATTCAAGTGTTTGAATTCAAACTTACTAGTGAGGGAACAGATAAAAAGGGCATTTAAAAAAGCTCAGTGCAAAGAAGACACAAATTTACTCTTGACAATTCTTGCCATTTTTTTATTACAATACCCAGGATTTTTTAAAAACTAAGGAAGGAAGGAAGGAAGGAAGAAAAAGAAAGAAAGAAGGAAAGAAAGAAAAAAAGAATGAAAAGAAAACATGTGTCCTCCAAACATATGGTGATATGGAAGAGTAAGTCCTCACGAAGCTGTCTCCAAAAAACTTGGTAGGTCTCCATGGCACAGTGCAGAGCCATGCAGAGATACCAGTGTCCCAGCATCAGTATAAACATGTCATTCTAGCACCATCATGAACCAAATCTGTTACTGGACATTAATCTGAGTATCTCTGCACCACGATACATCTTTTCATGTAGAATAATCCTAAAAAACTCCCTGCATTAAGGTTTATGATGTCACGATCTAAGAAAGAAATGGAAGCTACTTAATTTTTTATTAGTTAGTCTTAGCAATATTTTGAACATTTGACTGAAAGTCCTTGCATCCATTCTGCCCTTAAGCTCAATGAATTTGAATTGCAACTGTGGAAATCCAGACAGACCTTGACTGAATAAAAAATGAATAAGAATTCAGTGCATACTTCCTCTTAGTAGTGCTTTCCATGCACTTTCCATTAGTGTTTGAGTGCATGTATAAAAAATCCTCTAAACTTTCAAATGTTTTCTACATAACTTGGGGGATAAAAGAAATAATTGTAAAGAATTGGACAAAGCTTTTAGGCTTTATCCATATAAATGTGGAGCCTGTGTTTGTAACTAAGACATACCACAGACACAGCACAGATTCTACATCCTTCGCTGCTAGACATGCATCTTATGCATATTAACATCATTTGGCATACCTTCTACATGTTTATTATTGTATAGCTTCAGATTAGTCCATTAACCTTCTGCTTACTATGCAGTGATTTGTGATATACTTCCTTCCTTCACAAAATGAAAGAACACATAAGAAAAAAGCAGCATCAGACCCCACTGAGTCCTGTTCACATTACAATCCCCTGTGGCTTAGGTGCTAAGAACAGTCACCACAGCAAAGTGTGTGGAACTCCTCTTACAGCACTGCCACGCAGGCTGGGGCCCTAGTGAATTTTATCCTATATTTTAATGCATAGACATATATGGTTTAGTGATATTTGCCTTGAAAGAGTAGTGATGCCAAGTTCTTCTGACTCAGTGGGAGCTCTTAGCCTCCTCTCTAACATCTCTGTAGGACTGAGTGTCTGTTCTTTGAGAGACAGTCTGAGTACGATTCAGCTCCATGTTTGGGCTCTAAAATTTAGGTGTCTGTGTGTAAGTGCCTCCTGTATGTGTGATGATAGTCAATGGAGATTGGAGAGCCAGGGCACTACCCAGTAACCTAAAAATAGGTTCTGAGGCACCTAGGCACCTACTGCCATTTCAGACATCCTAGAGTATCTGGCACAGCAACTCAGGGATGGCAAATATTACACTGGATATAGACACCTCATCACCTCAGCCAAAAGAGACAGGCTGGGAAGAAAAGCCTTACGTGCTATACCCAGCCCTAAGGCTGTGAGCTGACCAACAACTTCAATATGGCCCATATGTAAAAATTCCTAGTAAGGAGGTTTTTATCTTCGGAGGACTTTAGCTTTTGAGTTCACAGCAATAACTAACAGGTCTTGAAGTACTGAGATATTTGTTTGCTGTTCCGTTTTTCTTTTCCTAGATTATAGAAAGAAGCCCTGACTGAGCACTCCTTAAGGACTTGGTCATTATACATGTAAATTGCTGACTGTTCTGGCCACAGCCCAGAAAAGCAGTTAAGCACATGCTTAAGTTTTGCATTTCCTCCTAGGTATAACAACATGTGTTCTATGTACACGGAACCTACCCTAGAAACAGTAAGACGCTTTAAACCCACATCCCTGAGCTGCAGCTAGGGAGCAATCATCATAGCTCCAGACAGGAGGTTATAAAGCTAACTTAAGCATTTTTGAATTCCCCTGATTCCAAAGGTGTTTGCATACCACTGTGATCCTCAAAGAAAATAATAAAAATATAGGGGTGGCACCATTGTGAACCCACATAAAGTCCCATTTTCCATCAATCTCTACAGCAACCCATAACTGCTAAAGAACATGAATGCCTTAGGAGAATAGAAGTTTTCTGTTCAACCCAAGGCTTCATCTGTATTGCAAATGCCCTCCAAAGACCAGCCTCTTTAAGGCTTTAAGGCCACTTTACAGCTACTTGACTCAGTAGTTTTCTCTTTCTTGAGCTCACCTCCTCTTCTCTGGGACCCAGATACACTTCAGCACTTGCAGTATCCTTTATGCAATGAGCTCCGCCACAGCTTGCACGGAGTACCTCCTCTGTTCAACCCTACCTCCTGTTTGATTCCTGTGTCTTTAGACATAGCTCTTCACCCCGTGGCAGCTCAATCCCAATAGTAGAGAGGGCTCTCTATTGATTTCTGGGAAAGGAAGAATGATGCTGCAAGGCTGGCAACATACTAAACTAAATCATACATGTACATCAGAGGAAAAATATTCATGCCTTTGTTCAGCCCTCAGTTCAGTTGAAATGAAAAAATATAGAGCATTTGCACTGCTTCCTTATGAATCTCATCAACAATTTCATACAAGTACTGTCTGAGTCAAATGCCAGCAGAAATAAAAAGGACTCTATGCATGAAAGAAGAGGATCATTGTTTGTTTAGTTTGAGAGGAGGGAACTGTGTGATTGCAATTAATATTAGTTTTGAGCAATACAGAAAAGCCTCATGGCCATATAGGCTGAAAAGCAACATTTTCAACTTCTTTGATGTTTTCCCAAGGAGAAGAAGGTGGCCAGAGGACGAGAAATACATTTTCTATTTCTAGGTAGTTTCCTTTTATTATCTGAAATATTTTTTTACAGCAGTATGTTCATGGTATGCTAGTAGCTTGCTCATCAGATACTCAGACACTGAATAGTAAAGTAATGTTTGTAAAGGCACAAGGGCTGGTCACCTGAAGAACAGTGGGAATTTAAGTATCCCCTTAGAACTAATGTTAGCAGTACTGGCAACCTGCAAAATGCTGTTATAAATTTCCCAGATGGACTGCATTTCAACATCTGTATCTACAAGGTCTTGTATTTACAAGATATAAAGTCTGTACTGAGATGAAATTGCCGGTTAAAAATAGTTTAATTTTGTAAGAAACACTAAGGTAAATTCACCATCCTTCTGCTAGCCTAAGAAATCAGCAGAACTGGGACAGGTTGGTTCATAACTTAATCTTCATTTTCAACCAAACCTAAGTTATGGATTCATCTGGAACAAGCTTTTCAATGGAGAATCATGGCCTGCATTCATTTTAGTAAACTTCTGAATCTGACATTTCTAACAGAGAACTAAACTAGCACAGGAAACCAAATGTCTTCAATGCCATCGATCCAGCTATAGCATTGAGCACTGAGAGAAGCTAAAGCTAACTAAGATGCTCTCACAAATACTTGAGCTTATGTCTGTATGGTATGGCCAACAGCTGTAAAACACCGTATATGGGAAGGGGATGGGGTGGTATTTAATTCCACAAACCTGTTGATATGTGATAAAGGCCATGAAAAAGATAATTTCATTCATTGTGGAAAACACAGTCAAGACAGATGTCTTGATTGCACTGAACTGTTTTTTCCAAGATGCTAAAATGGGAAGAGTAGCTGTAGATAAGCCATATCAGCTATCATCAGAGCCTCTGACTTGGAAATGATATAAAAAATGAGGGGGTAGAGACTCAAGGCAGATGAAAGAAGCAGAGCATGACCTCTGTTGTTGCAGCTTAGTGAAGCGATAAAAGTAGCAACTGATACACCCATCTTACCTAGCAGAGAAGATTTTTAGAGCTATTTGCAGATAAAAGTGCTAATTAGGTAACTGGGCCAGACAGAATTATTGCCAAACCTCTTTGTGTTTTATTAATGTTTCTGTGTTGATACTTTTTGGTTCTCTTTATGGAGATGCTATAAAGTGAAGCAGATGCTTTGCATGCTTATTGTCGTTAATGAGCACTGACAGACTTACTTTCTAGTTCCTTTCCTTCTTCTCTTTAGTATTCTTCAGTGACAGAGTTTTCATTCAGCAATATGAGTGATTGATGTTTGTATTAGTACCTTAATTCATTAAGACATTTTAGTAATGAAAATATATGTGTTCTTTTCCTGACATTGTGAAATGACAACTGAAATGTTGTCACTTCTAGAATGTAAGGCAAGGTAGTTAGGTATGATTGACCACTAAATTATTCTAGCGAAAGATATGTTCTGATAGGACTAACTACTGACGAAAAGAGTAACTGAAACATGTGTATATATATGCAGGTGTAAAAATGTTGTGTAAATTATTTGATAGAGTAGACAGTGTTTGATGCTTGGCAGGAAATTAATTTCCACACAAGTACTTGCTGTGACAACAAAGTGATATGACAGACCTTGGAGAACATGCAGCTAATTACTTTATCTTCCTTTGCCTTGTACCTTTTTTCCTCTACTGTAAACCATGGACAGAAAGGTGGAAATCCATACTCCAGCTGCTGTGAGACATATTCATGCAAAACAAATGTAAAAACCCTTCATACAGGGATGAAAAACATTTGGACCCTGAGAAATGCAGAATTTCAAATCATGGACTCAGATTAGTACAAATACTGAAATATTTCCTCAATGTTAGCATCACAATTAAAAATTAGGTTTTCAGGTTGGAAAGTCTCGTTCCTTTGCACCAATGTTAAACTGTGTTTCTTTGATGCCAGCAGGCCACTAAATGCTTGGTGCTGTCTGAACGCAATGTAATAGGCAGCCTCTCCTCTACCAGGTTAACGCATGCACATTCAGAAAAGCACATTCAGGAGCTGGGCTTGTGAAACCTGGGAGGTTTCTGCTTGTGTCAGGAGTCAGCATTGAGCTGGGGAGAAAGAACCAAAGTGGAGACAGGGACTTAAAGTCTGCTCTGCCCCAGGAGGTACCCACCGGTCCGGGAGCTACGGTGGGCAAAATGCTGGCTTTGTGCATTCCCATCACACGCGTATGGAGGCACTTGAGATGGAGTCCCTGCCGGACATCAGCCCAGCAGACACCTTTTCCAGAAAGAAGGGAAGACCTCTTTCTTCAACTGGAAATTTTCTTAGAACCACACTTTACATGCTGTGACTTCAGGAAGTCCGTAACCACTGCTGATTTGGGCTGGTTCCTTCTAAATCTCACAGAAGAAGTGCACATCAAGGGGTCACATGGAAGAAAGGTAAGGGCCTTGTGCAAGAAATCTGATACAGATCACTGTGCCCCACACTGAAAGGGAAGTATAAAAGGAAGTACAAAGACAGTTAAGGTAAGAACAGAAGATGAAATATGAACTGGGATACATTTTCCTATCCTAATGAAACTTCATTCTTCCTGACCAGAGAAAGTAATCTCATCAACTGCGATTTTTGTTTGTCTAAGATTACCTTTTTTTCCCATGTATTGATTTTGCTTTCTTTCAGTTGTCATTGTGAAATGTAATAATTTTGGTATTGCACATACCTTGAAAGGAGAGTTTTCTGACAAAATTTGGGATTTGGGGTGGAGGAGGAGCAGCACAGGGAATTATTTAGAAAAACTCTGATAGAAAACAGTAAAAAACCAAAAAAAATGTAATTATGCCAAGCCAGCCATTTTCTGATGGAACACCATATATATATATATATATATATGTGTGTGTGTGTGTATATATATGTAAAAGGTGTTTTGTTATAATTTCTCTCTCCTGTCCAGCTGAGGAGGGGGAGTGGTAGACCGGCTTTGGTGGGCACCTGGCATCCAGCCAGGGTCAACCCACCACCACTTGTTATACCAGTATTGTGATTGACTGTTTTTATAAAGCTACGTGCTTCTTTGTAGACTGATTCTGATTACTGGGAATGAAGTACAATCAGTTCTGAGCTGCGTTTTTCAAATCTGTTGCATGCTTTTGAAACAGTATACAGGTGGCTGACAGGTCCACTTAATACTTCACTTATAGGCTTCCTATTCCACTGCATTCTAAGTAGTGTTTGATTATTATATATTTCATTAAAATGATGAGTAACATAATGTTGTTAGAACAAATTGTCCTTCATCAAATGTGCCATCTAATGAACAATGATGTTGCAGTCATATTTTTCATTAAGGTTATTCCACTGTTATCTCTGTTTTTTAGAGTAGAATGGAAGTTGTTTAGTCAGTCAGTTCATGCCTTGCTAGTTACTTCTGTAGGTCACATATCAATGCCTGTTTGCCCTCACAAAAAATCCTCCTGTTGCTTCACGTCTGTCTTCCCATATTACCACAAGGTCTCTGCTGAGACCGGGGTGTCCTTGCCCTGGGCTGCACACAAACCTAGCACAAGAACCTCACAGAGCCTGATCCAGCAAAGGCTGTGTCTCTTTCTGGGCTAATACACAAGAAATTATTCAAAATGTGTGGGCTCGAGAGCAGAGTAGGAGCACAGCAATACCATCAGGGACTCTCCATTGCTGTTTCTGAGACTGGCCCTGTGTTTCCTCTGGTGAAGACTGGAGGCTGCCAGGGGTTCCGCTCTGGGAGGTGGTGTTTCAGGTATCCTAGTCCTTTCCTGGATCCAACACAAGGTCTTTGCTTCAAAGAACATATGGTATAAAGCAATAAATAACACCTACAAAAGAAAGGTAGAGTGACTCATGGAAGGTCACAGAGCAGGCTAGTCATCAAACCAGTAGTAAAGCCCTTCTCACCTGACTCTCAGCCCAATTTAATATGTTTGGCATACATTTACCAAGGAGTTAAGATTCCTGTAGATCAGCCATAGCACCATGCAATGAGTTCAATATGCATAATTCTACTTAATATGACATTGTTTCGTCCTCACAACATCCTCCAGCCTCCTCATCCACCCAGGAAATCAGCTACCATGTATGTCCCAGGCTTTCCTAAGTAATCAGCATAGCACATTGATTGTTGATTTACAACACAGTTGTAAATGGGCAATTTGACACCTACTTTCAAAGAATTCTTGAAATCTGTTCTTCACAGGTGTTACCAGTAAAGCAGCTTAAATCTTTAGTATGAGAAATGAACACAAATGTGCTGATGAATAAAACCAAATTGGATTTAGTTTAAATTGAATTATCATTGAATAGATACTCATAAGTATCTGCTTTTCTTGTTTGCCCATTGTCAATACTTTGCACGTTGTTATTTGTTTAGGAAGTCAACAGAGTGCAGAAAGGGATATAAACAGACTGTCAGACTAGTGCGTGCAGGCCAAAGGAGCATAAAAATCTTTCTTTATGCCACACTCATACAAATCTTTTCACTATTCTAAATGTCATTGATGATGTACTGAGAAATTATTCAATACAGTGGAACATCCTATTTCATGCTGTTTGATTTCTGCTGTATGGTATTTTTACTATAGATTAGTACCTTGGAAAAGTGACTGGAGTTGTGTGGTTTGTTAGCTCAACCCATTCAACACTGTGTGCTTAAAAAAGATCAGCTATTGCTTTATCCAGCTATTGATTACTGGATAACAAATCAAATCACCCTCTATTTACATAACATTGGCAGATAAGTATATGATGGGCCACCAAGTAAAAGCTCTGAGATCAATACACTGATCAAAGAGCAATTATTACTCAACAGGAGAGGAGATCTCCAGAACATAAAGTGATGTCATAGTTGTACACCTCTGAACATGAGCAGTAAGGACCAGGTTACAGCAGTGGTGCTCACTGGTTCATTAAAACATCTTTTGCTTCTGTCTTTTGGCTGATGGGGGATTAGGGAGATCTGTGGGCTCCTAGCAATCCTGTTTTCTGAGCACAATTCATCTTTTCTGAAGGACCTATAACAGCTTTGGTTGAAAGAAGCCAAGCCTGCTACTGTCTTTTCTGTACCACCACATACTTATTGCAAGACTGAATTTGGATTCATTCTTCTGCACAACTTCAACTTACATAGGCACTCATCCAGACCCTCAAGAGAGTGGCTGCTTTCCACTGAAGCTGAAAGGTCCCACAGTCCAAGTAAAGCAAGCCACTTAGCCTAACCCTCCATGGGCCTCCAGTTTGTCTCACTCTTCTGGTTTACTGCCTACTCACACCTATAAAGCTGCTAGATCTCTTCTGGGCACCTTCTGAGCTTAGTCAGCTCCTTGGCTTTGAGAGAGAGACCGGCCTCAGCTCATAGGAACTACTCTGGACAGGCTGTATGGATAGGGACTGTCTCAGTTTGGGACCGTCGATCCACGACAGCCCCAAACAGTTTCCTGGAGAGATTGTGCCTCCAATGTCCCAACTTGTCCTCATGCTAGGTGCCTCAGGACGTGAGAAACATTTCCTGAAAAAAACCACACAGTTTTCATGGATTGCAATACATTTCATTGTTTTGGATCCTTTGAACTGAAAAGAAAAACATACAGTTATTAGAATGTGGCCAGTATGTACCAGTGGGGGCCAGCAGTGTATGTGCAAGCCACCCTCCATACCTACACACCTACAAAGGAGTTCTCAAATATGTCTATTTCAAAAACATTAGTAAATGTAATGCCCAAAGTTCTCCCTCGTGCCATCTGCAAAGACAATGTAGATGAGGCACATCCCTATACAGGGAGTAGGTAGGTGACCTCAGAAAAGCAAACATGAGGATACAGAAAATATATTTGAGCTACCGTAACTTTGGAATTGCTAGAGAAAAATCCAGCTGGCATTTAAATTACAGAAACTGTTGCATTTTTAGTTGGTAACAGACCATCACTGCTGGTCTCTAAATACGGATTTATTAAAAAAGCTGCGCCTTTACTGGCTAACTTGCAGATCATAAGATCCAGTAGACAAGATGACTCTATTTTATTCTGGGAACAATATTTTCCTTGTTACCCAGACTCCCCCTCAACTGCAGTAAACATAAATTCGCTGCAAAAAAAATTTGGTATTTTTACACAATAAATTCAAGTTTTTCTCATAGCCCTCTATTTCTGAACCAAGCAGAACAGTCCCATGGAGAAATGGCTCTGTATGGGTATTTCAAAAATATTACAAAAACAGCTTAATGTCTTGGAAAGCTTGAGGAGTCCGTGGCATAACCACTGTTACACATCTGCCCCTTCATGCTGCAAAATAGTTTCAGTATCATTCCCAGCACCTAGTACAAACAGTCACGGTTATAGTGCTGTTCACAGTCCTCCCATACCCTCATCTGATGAGTTTTCTCTGCAGGAGGGTTGTGATGCTCATTATGGTACAATGGACACTTGTGGAGGGCTTATGTTGTAATGAGCATCTGGACAGACACGGAGAGGGATGCATTCTTGCTGGATGTGGGCAGTGATGGGGGGAAGGTTACACTTCAAGTTGTTGGCACTGCTGTTGATACTGTTGATAACATTTTCAATGGAAACACTGTTATTAACAAAATATTTTCTCCACCCTTCTTTATTTCTTATGACTCAAGAGAGCTGGCAGTGAAACAGGGGAATTCCATTGCTTGCATATTTTAAATGGTAAGAGAGATGATGTTTTCAAATGACCTTTTTGTAACACATTTTGAGAAGTTTGCCTTATGCTTCACTGCAGAGTTTGCATTTTTTAAAGACTGTATCCCTGTACTCTGGATTGTTAGGGAAACTTCTTCCTAGTGCAGTAGCTTTAAAAGACTTGTTTGTTTGCAAGTCTATGTACCAGTATCAGTCAATATTATCCTCCAGTGCTAAAAAGTTCAAACGTGATTGCACCTACCAGCTTAGTATTAAGTAAAAGATAGTACAGAGAGAACTTTGAAATGGATAATTGCACTTCTGCACAATGGAAAATACCATTCTAATGAGGGACATCTGTAGCCCAAGTTACCTTGCCATCCATCTCTAAGATAGAAAAATATTTCTTATATCTGGCCTCAAAAAGGACATTCCAACTCAAGAAATGTACTAACGAGCCTAGCCCAATATTGATGAAAAGACTTAGACAAAAAGAATCATTTATTTTTCATAAACTGTAGATAACTATCCTTTTAAAAATATGTGCAACATTCATTTTTAAAAGCCTGTGATTGCCACCTTTAAGATTCCCTTGTTGGCTGAGCTGACAAAACAGATAAAAGGAGAGAATCTAGCCATGTGTCATGTCCTTTTCTAATACAGTAATCTCCGGCATTTCTCACTCTTTTAGTGGTCTGCACAGTTTATAGACAGCTCCAAGCTGGAATTGCAGGGAAGATGCCCTATTACTTTTATACCCAGTCTTCATTTAATCCAGCAGAAAGGTTGTGCATCCAGAATGGCATTCCACAATTCTTCTTGTAAAGGCTGTGCCACAATTCTCACACTGCACCCACAATCATCATTAAAACTTCCTCTCAGACTTGCTGTTAAATGAATACACAAAATGTTTCTCTGGTTAGCTGTGCTTAGTCTGCTCATTTCAATAATCACACAGTCCCCTGCAGATGCTTGCAGCCTAATGCTGTATCAGGTTGGGATATAATTGTGTGGCTGGTAAACATATAATGCCCTTTTATAAAAAAATCAGAGGTCTTTTAGAAGCACATTAGCAACTCACCTGGATGCATTTATTTCGAAATTCGGCTGTCACCCCCTGTTGAAAACGGGATATGAGTCTAACCTGGTACTGAAAGTACTTGAAATTGCACACACTCTGTTGGATTGCAATGGTTTAACAGAGCAAATTAACAAGTAACTGAGTCCATAGAACTGAAATTAAATGTAACTCGTCACCAGTATAACTCATTATTACAGTGGAATTTCACGAGAAATATGAATAGAGATATGTTATTTTATTAAAGATCATATTTTCTTGGCTCCCCTCCTTCATCATAAAGTCAGTCTTACCAGTTTAGGATAATAGCAACTGATCCTGATCATGTAATATCATATAACAAATACCAACATAAAGGAAAGAGGAGAATCTCTGGCATTTTGCTCAGCTCCGACTGCAGTTTTGCAAGAAACTGTAATGCTGTTATTCCTCAAGAATCATATTACCACACTTACAGCTGTTTGTGAAAGCATTCTTTCTCTCCATTTGCCATCTTTCTGTTTAAATAACCATGTGTGTATATATATGTATGTACCCATGTATGTATGTATGTTTATATAAAACAATTCACAGCAATATAAATGTCAGAATTAGAAGTATCCTAGCATTTGTAATATTGCCAAGTTTTGTAATATTGTCAAAATCACATCCATTCATACGAAAGTTTTTCAAACTAAGCATCTATATCAAGTTCCTTTATTTGCAAAAAATGTTGTGGCTTTTGCTACAGGGATCTTTCTTCGTTGTTTTGGGGATAATGAAATATGGTGAATAAACAGATGAAAAAGCCTTCAAAAATGATCAAAATGCTGACCTACTTAGCACAACACAGGGAAGTTTGAATGCAGTCCCAGGATAGAGTACAGCTCTTGCTTTTTGTCAGGGAAGACAGCAGAGATGTCCGAGTATTGTGAGCAAAAATAAACTTCAGTTCTGGTCAATGCATGCTATGGGGGCCAGAGCCAAGAATCAAAGTTCATTGATTCTGCTGTCACTGGTGCAGGATCCACCACATGCTCCCTGAAGGGCAGCACCCCCAGCAAACTGGGGGATTTCCAGATATCTGGCAAAGGCAGCACAAGCTTGAGGGCAAGAGCAGCAATCTCATTCCCTACAGCTTGATGCCCCAGGGCAGCTACCTGCTTTGCTTATGTTCAGATCAGTTGTGCAGTATAAACAGGAGAAAGAAGGAGATGGATATCCTGAAAAAGGCATTATATCTGATGCGTGCATCAGGACCTGCAAGTAAGCAAGTCTTGCCTGAGGTCTAGCACTGAGTGGGAGACAGAGATATTGACAGTGCTGTATTGTGGTAGAAAGATTAAAAAAAGTATAAGGTCATGCTAAACTTTTGTTGTTGTTGTTGTTGTTGTTGTTGTTGTTGTTGGGTACAGCTATTTATTAACAGAAACATTCAATGCATAGGATTGGAGGGTAATACTCCCAGTTCTACTGAAAGCATAGAAAGGAAATACAGCAGCAGTCCAGCAACTCCTTGGAATGCTTTACAGACCTTTTTTTTTTTTTTTTTTTTTCCAGAAGGCTGGAAAAGCAGTTATACAGGATATTTGATTCCTGATGAGAGAGAGAAATGAGTTGAAAATGTAGGTGGCAGAAGGCAGCTTGTGTTCTAGAAGCCTCTCACCTCTCCTAGGAGGAGAAAGGGCAGAGTAAGCACCACGGACTTCAAGCAAATGGACTTCAAGGTAATGATGTGTGTGTTACTACTTGCTTACAAGGAAGAGAAAGTAAAGCAGAGAGAAAGGAGCTCCCAATTTTCTGCCAGCTGCAAAGCCGGGAAGCAACCCCACTGATGAACTCATCATCTCTAGCCTCTGCCTGCTGGGCAGAGTCTGCTGGGACCAAGCAATGAAGGTGGAATCTTTCATGTGGAAACTGAGGTGCCTCATGCCATGTGACCCAGAAGACAGCCAAAAGCTGCCTCATATTCAAAGGCTCATCTGTAATTGCAAATCAGAGCAAATCTAGGTTGTAATCTTAGAAAATAAGCACATTTTCTCCTGTCCTGGAGAGCAAGTTTTAATCAAGAAAACTTTACAGTCTTGTTTGAAGCTGAGCTGGTCTTTCATTTGCAATAACGGTAATTGAGTAGAAGAAACAAAGGCATTGATTTATTCTTATGCCTCCTGCTAGGTTTTTTCTTTGACTAGTCAGTTGTCTAAGTGTTAATGACATAGATGGTCTATGACTAGTGCCAAGATTTTTCTAAATATTGTTGACAAGCTGAAGGGCAATATGTTGTGTGGATAGTGGGTCAGACTTAGAGAAATCTCAATTCCAGGTTTCCAATGCATATCTGTGTTACAGCTATCAAGTTTGTAGTTCAAGTTTGCCATTTAAGAGCAACAAAATCACATACACGAATTATCAAAGAAATTATAAATGGAATCATTTTGGATCTTGAATAATGGTGATGATGAAGTAATGGAAATTACACTCCAAGAACCAAAACTGACCACTGTTTTTGGCAGAGATAAAAAATAAAACCTTTCTTTCTGTATTGAGAGGCAGGAGGTACAGGGTCTTATGCATCCAATAGGAGAAGAGGCTATGTATTTTAAATATGGCATGCAACCACCTCTGTTTAAAATTAAGACTATGTCAGCTTTTTACTTTTAGCTACAACTTCCACAAATTATCCCCTTTCCCAAGTGGCATTTGTCAGCAGTTGCAATAAGATAACCAGATAACATAAATCATACACTACCTCAAAAGCTTAAAAATTTTAAATATTTTCCCTTCCTTCCTCTCCCCCAAAGGAACTATTCATTTAAACTTATTAAAATCTGATTATTTTGTTGTTCCCTAACGTTGAATGAAATTCGGGGAAGGACATGAAACCAATATTCTGATCACCTAGGCATGAAAAAAAATTCCTTTCATTTTTCTGAGGGAACCCATTTGTGAAGAGTTTCCTGTACATCTGTTAGCAGAGTTGCAAGGCTCTGCTATCTTTTCCATTAATTCATTGAGTTATAAAATTTGGAACACCAATGTGATACTAGTACCTACAATTCCTTTAGCAAGCTGTCAAAGTCCACCTTTTCATCAAAAGGTTTTTCAAGAGCCTGAACCGTGATCTGAGGCAAAATAAATCTGTCACAGAATATCCCTTGTGAAAAACACTCTAAAGATGTCTTACAAATAGAAACAAATGGTGATTCTCTCTTACCCCACACTCATGGGGGGAAGAATCATCTTCCTTGGGGACTAAGACGAAAGAGGATAGTAAATGGTTTATCCTGAATATTGAGACAGTCCCAGGAGAAAGTATAAAAGATATTGAGGAAATGTGAGGAAGTTAGCATGATGCACTGCTATATTTGGTGAATAAAAAGACTGAGGGAACTCAGGGCACAATAATGAAGTTGTAGGTGCAGGGAGAGAGGGAGTTTTCATGGCTTATGAATAGAGTAAGAAATTATGAGAACTATCAAAAGCTGGCTGCACTGAGCAAGGAGCAATGAAGATACAGGTTGGCTGTAGACCCAGAAGTTTGTCCGAACTTTACACAAGACCAGGAGCATGCAGCACATAACAGCAGACGATTTTCATTTACCCTTACACTGTATTGATAGTGCAATCCACACTGGTGCGAATCTACTATATTGGAAGTGGATGAAGGCTCTTCCTCACTTGGCAAAGCTGCTCTGTGTGTCCCCAGACACTCAACTTCTAGGACATGCAGTCAAGTACTCAAAGGAGCATCACCAAGTTTCATTGTACATTTCTACAAAGGAAGGATAAGAGGCCATTTATTCACTTTTAACTTCAGCGTTCCTCATATGAGTGTTTGACATTGTAATTTCACATTTTCATAACAACTTACAATGAACACTGTTAACCTGACCACACCAGGTGAACATGATGTGATTGCAGTTTAACAGAGCCACATCACTCAAAAGCAAGGCTGCTCATGCCAAACACTTACCTTTCCATGACATCATGTGTTTGTGCATTATCACATCATCCATGCCATCTCAGCAGAGAGATAGATTTTATGTTGCATTAGCACTACTTTCACACTTCTCACTTTGAAAATTCAGGCTGTCCCAGCACCACAGACTGCCTCTGTTTTCTCCAAGAAAAGACAAATTTAAAGAAATCTAAAAGTTATTAAAAGACTGTTGTGACTTCAGCACCTGGAATCTCCAGTTTAGAAACACAGTTTGCCTGTCCCACTTGGAAGGAGGAAGCAAACACATATGTGCAGAAAATCACAGCTATGACACTAAGCCTAAATAACAAAAAAATCTTGCCAATATGCGCTTCAGACCTGTGTAGTTTTTGTAGAGCTGTTGAAACAGAGTATTTTGCCTACAGGTGCCTTTATTGAGAGGGTCCATCTTGTAATACATGGATGATAACAGTATCATTATATGTTTGTGTCCATTTAAAAATATATGGAGGATTCCCTGCCTCCTTGGTACTTCCATAGACTCCCAGTCTTAGGAAAAAAGTCCCTGTTTTGAAGAAAGAAAAAGGGGTTTCCTCTCTCCTTTTTTAGAGCATAATTTGTAGCTGTTTGAAGCTATTCACGGGTTTGATATGTTACCAGTTCTAGCAGAACCAGTTCCTGGTGCCACACTAGAAAAAATAAGATAAAGAGGACCAAGGAGGTAAATCCTGTCACTTAAAATTTTCTTTCTAAAGATATGGCAGGCAGGAATAGACAGATGTATCTTCTTCAATGTGCAAGAAAAAGAGTAATGAGTTCCTTCTACTAGTCACATCTTGCCAGAAAATATACTTTCCCCAGAAAAAAAATCCATCCAATTTGTCCATCAACATTTGTATTATACTGTTTTCTTATTGTGGTAGGAAGAGAAGAGCTGGTCAAATAATAAAATGTTTGAACATCGTTATAGTTATTTGTCATATAGGACAGTTGATCCATAGTGCTCACCCACTGAAACCAAAACTTTGCAATTGCAAAATTTACCAAAAGCTAACTTAACCATGAAAAATAATGATGGTATTATGCTTGTTAATATTTGAAGCATTGCAACATAAAAATGAAAATCCTTTGAAGTCCATGTTTACAAAACAAGTAGACAGAAAACATGATTTTATTGGCCCCAAAACAAGGCTAAGGCTGGTTTTGGCAGTTTCTTACAGTATACAGTGACTATGACCAAAAAACCCTCCAGGTTTGGGGGTTTTTTGCATGCTTACATTTTCTAGACTCTAGTATCTCTCTGAGTGCTCAGTGTAGTAAACCAGAAAGAGCCTCTAACTGGAAGAGGTATCATGAGATCTCTACCATCTCAGACTACTCTGCCACAGTTCATTTTAAGTGGACTAGACCAGATCGGATTTGGACTGGACCTGGCCTGACTTGCTAAAAATCCCCTCTCACCAATAGTCACACCAAATAACTTCCAACCATTTCTGCGTGACCGTTCTGCCCTAGCACTGGTGCTGCGTTGGTGACTTGAGGCTACCCCCTTGGAGTTACTGAACTCCAGCTGTTTTCTAAGAACTATCCCCTAGAGCTCATGCACTGTCAACACCTGGTCTAACTACCTATCCAACTTTAATGCTCTGAATATATATCCTTCCAGAGGTGGATGCAGGGAGGTCGTCCTCTTAAAGGGCTATAGCCACTGGAGTTGAGCAAATGCATTAATCAGCGCAGAACTGGTTACGTGACTGTACTTCCACAAGCAGTGGGGCACGGAGAGAGCTCTCTCCCACCAAGGAATCCCACTGAAGCCAGACAAAGTGAGAGTGTGAAAAGCTTCTGGCAGGAGGGAGGCAGCTTTCAAATGTCTTTTGTGAAGCCATCTGTTCTTTGCTGATATCTATCAGAGCATTTATATACCTAAAATGAAATATATTCTTGCAAATAAATCAACAGGGTTCATATTATGGTACAAGAGTGATGTAATTAAGCATGTCTTGAGAAAAATTTATAAATACATACTTTTATATTTTACATCTATTCACACAGGAAAACAAAATTATAAATGGTCTCCTAAAAAAACCAGTCCAGTAGTTCTTCCCTAATAAGATAATCCTCTGCAGCCATGCATGATGAGGGACTCAGATTGCTTTCAAAAAAACCCATACATTTATCTTGAAAGTCAAGATACATTAATTCTTAATTTTTTTCTTCTTGTTATTTACTTCATAGATTCAAAATCTTTAAGTATCATATTTTCAAACCAAGATCTTTAAAGTTTCTTTAAAAAAATTAAAGCAAGTATTTTCATCCAATCTCATGATTCCAGTAGACTGGGCTTAAATAAAAGTATCAAGTATCACAAAATTCACATGAAATCATCTTGCTTAACATTAAAGAAATAAAATCTTGACATGTTTTCTAGGGGAATCACTGGAATTGGGCTCAATGGGTCCAGCACATACAGGAAAAATCAGAATTGAAGGTCTATCACTAAAAAGTCCCAGCAAAGGTGCTCCTAAAGAGGTCACTTACTTATATTGCGAGGTGAAGTCTTGGCTCAAATGGGAGGTAAAGACACTGAACTCTGCAGCCCACATGAACTTGCTCTTTTTCCTGCCTGCAGCCTGGCTACATTTTAGGCTCAGAGCAGCCACCCTGACCTTGGGAGTAGCTGAGGTGCCCTTTGGGCTGTTGTACCCCCAGCTTCATCTAGGTCTGGTTCTTCCAGACTCTGCAAGAAGCTTGGACGCACCCTGCCAGACCAAATCCTGGTCCTGAAATGATGGGAATAGTTCTGGACTTCTGACGGGGTTTGGGCACATGCTTAATGGGCAGACTAAAATTAAAGCCAGGAAGGTGTTTTGAGCATATTAGTCCATTTTTTTTTTTCATGTTTTAAGGTGATTTCTCACAAACTGATAGATGAATTCTAAAATTAAGATACTTCTCTCAAAATAAGATAATCCTCCTCTAAATCACTTTAGGAGCAAACTCATTCATGAATTCTATATAAAAAATACAATTTTGATGTTATTTGTAAGGAACTTTGATGTATATGTTTATTATCATTCACTTTTGTCATCGTAGAACTTCAAAGCCTCAGGATTAAAGCCCCATTGGTATGGAGGGCAGTAATAAACCAAAAGGCAAAAGTCTTACAAATCAGAGTATATGCACAGCCCCTTGGAATGCATTATTGTCAAAGGAATTGTATAAGACACTAAAAGGAGCTTTGTTTGCATTTAGATTTCTCTCTTTTCTTAAGCTGTTTGTTTAGAAATGGGTCACTTAGCCTAGCAGATGTTTCCTCAACACAACATATTTGTGTCACAGATGAAGAAAACTTTCCAACCAACTCCCTTGTTTTAGTAACTATAATTTAATAATCCATTTTATTTATTTTTAGAGCAGACAGAACAATTAACTAAAAATTCCAGTTCTTTGTCTGTGTTTTTCCCCCACCTCAAATTTGTACAGATAAACTGCTATGGGGAATTTTAGTTCTGTCCTAATAAAAGAATATAAACTCCACATGAATGTGCAGTTTCAAGCCACCAGAAATTATTCAGGAAACATCACTTAGCTGGTTTATGCACCAGAATGTAAATGAGGCCTCCTTTTTTTTTTCCCTGCTACCAGTAAAGCTGAGGCATTCAGGCTTTCATTTCACTTCACTCCTTTTTTTTTGTTGTTGCCATAGAAACCAGGGTGCCAGTCAGTCTGCAGAAGAGGCTGCCATTGCAGGTGGTTTGCAGATACTGTATTAATAAATGAAGAAATAAATAAATAAATAGGACACACATTTTCCTCAAAAAGACAGCAGTAAAAAGCACATCACTTTGCATTTATGTTGTTGGCTTGTGTAATTTGGCTACTGAGACTTTATAGAAAACATTTACTGCCTCGGAAAATAAGCATGCATGTATTTCTTGTACCTGGCAAGCCCATTGTGTATATTTACAGCCTTCTCTACAGCAATCAACTAAAATATTGAAACAACATAAACCAATTGAGTTGAAGAGAATGAATTCTAAAAAGAAACGGAGAATAAGAGAGAGAGTGCGTGCACAAGCATGCAGCTATTGACTTATTCATGTGCATGTTCAGGTTATGTGCCTGGGATTAATAACAACTTTGGGTCCTATTTGTACAATAAACCTGTTGTTCTGAAGGTATTTAAATTAATATAACCTTGATCTAAGAAATTAAAATCAACCAACAAGAAAAAAAAAGGTTGGTTTAGCCTGATTTTAAGCATGAGGAAAATAGGCTTAAAGGATCACTTTATCAGTCCACTTGGGAATCCCCCATAACCTTAGAACACTTTTGTCTAAGTTCTACCAAATCTTAAAAATGGGTAGCAATCCCACAGGCAATTATTCATGTAAAATAATTTGTAAACACTAGCAACTGGAGGAGAGATCTATGCCTCCAAAAAGGAAAGGCAAGAACTCCTCTGTTATCAATTCCATTTGGCACTTTTCATCGAAATAAAAATCAAGCGCACAAAGAGATGTCACTTCAATTCTCTCCATAAAAAAATCACATTTTACTAGATGTAGAAAGTGGAGGGACTGTATGGCTTACAGTTGTACCTATGACATATCTCAAGACTTTCCAGTATAGAGAAAGCTCTATAGTTATTGCTGATTTAGGTGTTTATAACATTTTAATAAAATGTATACATATTTTCTCTTCTATCATAGTCCTGATTCCCCTCATATTTCTCAACAAAATTAATGATAGTCTTCTAAGGAATGAATCATCTATCAGAGTTCTCCCAGTAGACTATTTGTCTAACCCATAGATTAAAAAACAGTTTCCACTCCAGCAGGTTTAAGAAGATTTAAAAACAAAAAAACAAAACATGAATGACCCACATTGCAGACCAGTAGAAGTCTAAGGCTTTGCAAATACATTCCAATGAAAAAGATGTCCTTGGGCTTCTGCAGTTCTGCTCTGGTGCCAGCAACCTAGTTATTGTCCAAATCACCGTGGAAAGAGTTGCTTTTTATTGTGGTTATTTCTTTCATATATAACAACAGTAGTGAGAAAGGTCTCATTGTTTTAAGGATGCCAGAATAGTGGAGAGAAGCAAATGTCACTCCTATCTTCAAGAAAAGCAAGGAGGATCCAGGGAACTAAAGGCCAGTCAGCATCACCTCGATCCTTGGGAAAGCATGAGCAGCTAATCCTGGAAACCATTTCTGGGCACATGAAAGACAAGAAAGTCATCAGGAGTAGTCAGCATGGTTTCATCATGGTCATGCTTGACCAACCTCGTAATGTTCTAACACGAAATGACTGGCTTGGTAGATGAGAAAGCAGTGGATATTGTCTACCTTGACTTAAGTAAGGCTTTTGACACTGTCTCCCATAAGATCTTCATGGAAAAGCTGTTGAACTATGGGCTGGATGAGCAGACAGCAAGGTGGATTGAAATCTGGCTGAACAGCCAGGTCCAGAGCATGGTGACAAGTGGCACGAAGTCTAGCTGGAGGCTAGCAACTAGCAGTGTACCCCAAGGGTCAATATTCAGACCAGTCTGTTAAACATTTTCATTAATGATCTGGACTATGGGGCTTGGTGTACCCTCAGAAAGTTTGTTGATGACACAAAACTGGGAGGAGTGCTGATACACCAGAGGGTCATGCTGCCATCCAGAAGGACCACAACAGGCTGGGGAAATGGGCTGACAGGAATCTCTTGAAGTTCAGCAAAGAGAACTGCAAAGTCCTGCACCTGGGGAGGAAAAAATCCATGCACCAGTATATTCTAGGGGCCACCCAGCTGGAAAACAGCTTTGCAGCAAAGGACCTGGGTGTCCTGGTGGACACCAAGTTGAAGATAAGCCACCAATCTGCCCTTGCGGCAAAGGCGGCCAAGGGTATCCTGGGCTGCATTGGGCAAAGTATTGCCAGCATGTCGAGGTAGGTGATCCCTCCCCTCTACTAAGCACTGGTAAGGCCACACCTGGAGTGCTGGGTCCAGTTCTGGGCTTCCCAGTAAAAGAGAGACATGGACATACTGGAGAGAATCCTTAACAAAGGACCACAAAGGTGATGAAGGGACTGGAACACCTCTCCTATGAGGAAAGGCTGAGAGAGCAGGGACTGTTCAGCCTGGAGAAGCAAAGGCGCAGGGAGGATCTTATCCATGTATATATAAATACCTGAAAGGTGGATGCAAAAAAGATGGAGCCAGGCTCCACAAACTGAAACACAGGAGGTTCCCTCTGAACATCAGGAAACACTTTTTTACTGTGAGGATGACCAAGCCCTGGCACAGGTTGCCCAGAGAGGTGGTGGAGTCTCCATCCTTGGAGATATTCAAAAGCCATATGGACACGGCCCTAGGCAGCTGTCACTAGGTGTCCCTGCTTGAGCAGGGGGGTTGGACCAGATGGTCCCTTCCAACGTCAACCATCCTGTGATTCTGTGACTGTAACAAGCATAAAATCATCACCTCTCCCTGAAGAGCTTTCCATTTCAGGCTTCAATCCAACAAAGTGAAATAGCCATTGCCATTGGAATCAGTAGCACTCAGCATCTCCTACAAAATCAGGCCTATTAGGTAAAAAATTGATTGAAAGAATGTCTCTCAAGTATTCACTGCAAGGATGTGGGAAATCTTTGTCACCTCCTGTCATGCAATTTATCACCAAATTTATGAAATTGCATTAAATGATTTTTGTGACTATTAAATCAGTTAAATTACAGTTATATGCCTCAGTCACTTCTTATCCACTATTATTCCAGAAATGCTCCTGGATCTTATGCCACCATTCTGAGAAAGAAGAAAAGAAGTCTTTTCTACTGTGCTACACATGAAAGTTTGAAATCCTGCACCAGCTGATGTAAACAGCCCAAACCATATTAGCTGGAGAACACTATCATCAGTCTGCAATGGTAACAGCTTTTTGCTCAGAAGATGAATTGAAATCTCAGCAGAAGTTTGATTGGAAAGGGTAACTTTACTTCTCTTCCTCTTTCATACATTCCAGCCTGTTCCGGTTCACGCTCCAGAGACCCCACTGAAAAACCATTAGCAGGGAAGGTAATCAGGGGAAGGTTTGCTGCCTTGTTCTCAGAATTGATTCTTGATTTATCAATGGCACAAGCATTACATTTTCTTGTCCTGAAGTTTAAAAAAAAAAAAAAAAGAAAACAAACAAAGAAACCTCTTTCTTACCTGCATCCCTGGGGCACAAAGTGTAATTTTGTGGTGACATCGGAGTGAATTTCAAAGATACCCTGGGGAAGGAAGAAGGGAGGGATGGGAGAAACAGCACAAGTTTTGGAGTTGGGAAGTTTCAGAAAGGAAAGAAAGACAGAGGAGAAAGGAGAACCGGAGGAGTTCTGTTTTAGGAAGGGGGCCAGCGGAGATCAGCATATTGCAGGGGATTATAGGTACCATGGGGCTCTGTGCAGGGTTAGGGGATCCCTCCATCTCTTGCTCTCTCTTTCATTATTCCCAAAATCCCTAGGGCAATAGGAAATACCTTCAGCCTACCTCACTCCTAAGGTGTCCCCTCCTGAATTACAGGATCACAACTCTAATTCTTCCTCTCACCATCCTGCCCTTTGTAGGCAGCTTCCTCCCCTGCTAGTCTGCTGCCATGAGCAAGAGCCTATTTCACTCATGATTTCATAAATTTTTTTATATTTGCTCCCTAAGCAATTCATTGACAGCTGTTAACACAGGATAATGAGCTTGATGAACTTCAGTTATGACCCAGCATGGCTCTTCTCATGTCAATAATATATTTACCAGAAAATTTTTAGAAAGAGAAGCACTGGTTTTAGGAACTTATCGACAGGAAGTTGAATTTCAGAGCTCTAGTATAACCTGCTTAGCAAAAATACAGCATATAATAAAAGCAGTGGAAACTATGGATATCTCTTCCTCTTTATAATTAACTGCACACTACAAGCTGTGTCCGTCCATTGATTTTCTACCTTCTTGTTCCAAACTGACCCAGGATTCACTGCTTTTAAAAGCATCTACAGACTCCTGTGTCTTTGGAGGTAGGCCATTAATGAATGCCACATGCCTACAGAACTAGTTGAAAAAACAAAATGAACACTCCATAGATATACAGTCTTCTGTAACTCCAACCATTAGAGAAAAGATTTGACACCACTAGTTGTAAAATACATTCTAGAAAAGGTAATATATATACATATGAGATACTTAAATAGGTCATTCATGTTAGCAAATTTCCAGAAATAATATTTACATTCTAGTGAGGAAAAAGAAAAGAATTTTGTAAAATGGATCAAATAACAGAAATCAAAATGTTGACCTTGTATTACTTTTACATGAGACTTTTTTTTTAAAGCTCTGACTTGGAGCTGCCAATGGAAGGCTTCTGGAAAAGGCAAGCAAGCTGTTGCTTCTGTTTTCATTATTTCTATCTCATCCCAGTCTGGAATGTCACTTGGATGTTGAGATAATTGCACAATATGAATTGTACAGAAAACCCCTCATTTCTGTAAGATAAATGTGCTGTTATATTTTCAAGCAGGCAAGAACCTACAAAATTTGTACATGTAAATGGAAAAATGTTTCTGTTGGTGGAGAAATCTAAACCACATCCTTTTGTACTCTAACCATCTACCCACTAACAGAGGAGAGTTGTCAGAGAAGTATTTTAACTCTAAGTGTGTCTGAAGTTTCAAAATATGCTGTTCTTTTTCTCCTCTAGTGACCACATACATAAGCAGAATGTAGGAATTTTTGGGTTTAGGTTTCTCTTTCTGGGCAACAAAGAAAGAAACCTCTGCTGTGCAGTGCAACCCCATTTAGGCACAAGTTGGATTAAAAGAATGTCACCCTTACAAAAACAATGAGCCCCAGGAACATCTAGTAAAGATGGAGACAGTGCTGAGCGTCTCTGAATATATTCACCTCATGATCTACTACTTTCTTTTTAGATACAAGAAAAGCCTGAGCGCTTGGAGCCAGGTAATCCAACTTTGATTTAATTTAGATTTGGATTCTGTTCAAGTCCATCTGTACTTAATGTAAAAGTTAGAGACTCCAGAAACAAATATGGATTAGAATTGGCAACCCTCATCTGGGCAAAGCTCCTCTGAAATCAGTGTAAATGTGCCTCAATTAAGTTTCCAGGCTGGAACTTACTTGGAATTAGAGATCATAAACATCTGCTGCATGTTCTGTAATATTTGTCCGTAAAATTTTCTCAAGAGACAATTTTAAATATGTAGTGCATGTCTTAATGAGAAGAGAGGAAAACTTGGTTTTGATTTGTTTTTATGATCGTAAGAATACTGACGTCATAGCCTAAAATGGCAAAATATCCTGTTATGCTATATAGCATTATATCTCACAATTTAACCTCTTGCTGAGATGGAGCAGAAGATACACGGGGCCCTTGATGGTAGTTACCACACTATTATATTTTCATGGCTTGTTTTCTAAGCCTGGTAGAACTCTGGAAAACAGATGGAAAGGAACCGACCGTGCAGTCCTGCAGGTTTCCAGGAAACCCTGATTATATAATTTATACTAGTCCTTTCACTAAAAGGCCAATTGCTACTGAAGACCAAAATAATAAAGAAGAACATTCCAAACAGGCGAAAGCAGAGCAAATGCTCAAAGGGAGACGATAGCTAGAGTTGGGGGTAGTTATGGAGAAGTGAGATAACTGAGTAGCAGCCACTGTGGGACTAAAGGCTGTCTACCTTCACTGCCCCACACCTGGAAGCTTTAAAAATTAGCTGTTATGGAAATGCTAACTCTTGATTTAGCAAGTGGGAAACACATATAGTTCCCTGGGATTTCCATTCTCCGTTCCAGGAGAACGTCTGCCCACTGAGCAAGACCAGTTAAGGAGGAGATACAGAGAGAGCACTGGTCCTGTCAGCAGGCTTTGGGTGCAGCGTCGTGGCTCAGCAGCGGTGTACTGTGGTTTGATTTCTCTTCAGAGCCAGTGTATTGAAACTGTTGGCTTTGTATTTTGATTGATATTCTATCAGTTCCTTGCCAGTGCTTTTTAGCGGGCATTTCCAAAGGCAGCTTTGGGGCTAGTGGGGTAACTCCACGCTCCCCTCCTGCAGTCCCTGGGAAGAAAGAGGATTCTCCAGAGAAAGCACCGGATCCTGCCGTACCCACTCAAAATCACCCCTGGTGAAGTCTTGCTTTCCCCATGGGCTATCAGGGGACATCAGGGACACTTATCTCATTAGTAGTCTACAGTGGCCTTTCTCTGAGTTTCCCTT
Organism: Harpia harpyja; assembly: GCF_026419915.1. Classification (NCBI taxonomy): domain Eukaryota; kingdom Metazoa; phylum Chordata; class Aves; order Accipitriformes; family Accipitridae; genus Harpia; species Harpia harpyja. The sequence continues at coordinate 7,524,542 of NC_068942.1, read as the reverse complement.
CTGTGTTTCCACAGGTCTCTCCTGGTTTTGTAAGTTAAACAGAGACGTGGGATAGATTCGCTCCTGCTCTAAGCTGACTGATGTCAGCAGAATTTTCTTTCAGAGAGAAACTCAATCTGATCACTTCTATTTACTCTTACTCTGGATTAAGTTTTATTTATTTGTTTTCATTACCATGCCATTTAATTAGCTGTATTCTTACAAAACACACTTGGGGCTTTTTCCTTTCCAGAAGAAAGAGGGTGTGTGATTTTTTCAGAAACATCCAAGTGACTTAGGAGTTGAAGTCTCACTGAAAATCAGTGGGCTTCTGAATTCAAAATAATGACCCCTTGTCCAGGAGTTAACAGCAATATCAAACACCCGCAGCCTTTACATCCAGTAGACAGAATTATGTCAGTCACCACATTACTGAACCTATCCCCAGGCAAGTAATATATTCAGGAGCCAATTGGGTCTGATATTTTAATTACAGATCATATTAATTTATTAAAGCCTAATGTTGGTTTCCTTGAAGAAGCAGGGGAAAATGGCAACACAGCAAAACTGGAACACAGTAATCCTGTCTTCTGTGCCTGCCACCTTCTTTTGTGGCCAGCCGTGTAATAAGTTTTTGGCAATGTAGCTACACCATTTCACTTACATTTGATGCTCTTTAATATAGTGCTAAATGACTTCAGTATTTCCTGGAAACGCAGCAGTGGTGAGCACGGATGGCTCCTCAGATGCAGTAGATGGCAAAGGACCATGAATATCGGTAGGAGTGTCTGCATGGCCTTCCATAGGCTTTGGATCGCACCCGTAACGAGAGCATACATTGAGAAAAACCTTTCCATGGCTAACTGGAATTCACATGAGACACAACAGGAATGGAAAACAAGACATGTCTCTGAGTGCATGTTTGGGGATGGGGGGTGAGCGCCAGCCCTCTGTGTCGTGGTGGCCTGGGAAGCCTCCTCCAACCTTCCTTTGGGAATCCACCTGAAAGAAAGCAGGGTGCAGAACTTGACTGTGTTTCTGGAGCAGAAAAACTGAAAGAGAGGCTGAAAGAGCACAGCACCATTTTGAAGTTTGAGAGGGAAATAACAAGAATCAGTGTATTTTTTCTTTTCATGAACTCAAGTGTGAAGGCCTTTTGCAGTCTCTGTTGGGAAGAACCCTAAAAAAGTAAGAGTGTTAATCTGAGCACATACAGAAGCACCAGTTTTCTGCAGGTCTTGCTGCCCTGCCCGCAGGAATGTGCCTTTTTCTTAGTAGCAAATGGGCAGCCACAGCCATGCTGACTTTGACTTTTATTTATGTGCTGCTTACAGTGGATTGACAACAGCTTTGTTTCATTTATTCCTGGATTCCAAACTGAAATAATAATTTCTTCTTCCCACTGAAGCAATTCTTATTCTGCTTCTACAGCTACAAGTAGGGAAAAAAAAAAAAATTAAAAGCACATGAGCCTCAGTGTTACATGTAAAAATATGTTGCAAACCAGCTTTACCACAGCAAAACTATATGAAAAAACCTCATCATAAACAAATAGATGGGCACTGAAGCATAGTGGTGGTTGAACCTCTGAAAGAGATGCATCAGCTAGGCTCAAAACAAAAACTCACAGCCACATACCAGGAGGTTCTTTACCTCCTGGACACTTTTATGTGCAGGATGAGGCAAGTCTCCCCACACACAAAATAGCACGTGCAATAGAAAAATATTGTTGTCTGCTGTCACTGGCCACAGGGGATGTGCATGCTGCAGGGTCTTTGAGAAGTCCAGTGCATTGAACCAGGCTGGCTGAGGTTCGTCTTCTGTTTGTCAGAGACATTATGCACTTCCACGGCCACAAGCACTTAATAAGGAAAAGAACTAAAAGGGCTTTAGCAGCCTGTTCAGACACATCCAATAAAACCTTGTAGAAAAGTTAGGTTCAGGTAGTCAGAGAACTACAGAGAACATGCATATTCTAGGTAAGCAGTCATACCAGATCCTGTGTTTTTAAGTGAAACACGAACACTTTATGTAACAGCTTTGCAACACCGATTATTATCATGTTTGCATTGCGAGTAGGTTTTGAAAGCTACTGAACTGTCTCTCAGTTTCAAGAGAAAACCTGACAATACACAAATGAAAATAAGAAAAGAAAATTTCTTGCAAATGTTTCATGTACCACCAGCTGACTGTCATGCTCAGAAAGGCATGGAAGACAGGGAAAATCTTTTTTTTGCAATTTGCAATTATGCAATAAGCAATTGCCACTTATTGCATATTATTTGACTGAGTGAATTGTGAATGGTTCAAGGATTTGTTTCACCTACAATTAATGTCAAAAGGTTTCACTTATTTTAATATCTTAAAATTAAGAAATCTATCAAGGATCTAGATTTCTTGTCACATTCCTGATACAAGAGTCTACTCGTTGCAGCTGATTCAAGGATGCCTTTACAATGCTATTTCTTTTCAATGCTATATGTGCAAAAAAATGAAAAGTAAAACCATTTTCTGTAAAGTGAAATAAATTTATTTATTCCCTCAACACTACCTATGTAAAATAGTTTTCTATATAAAATGCCTATTCTTTAATATGTCGTTATTGCTGTTACTTGCATTTGTTGATCACAAAAGCACAAATGACCAATATATTATTTTGTACAATTAACCATGAACTCCAGAGTACAAAGTGAATATAGGTCAGAAAAGGTTTACTACAAAAGTTAATAAGTTAATCATATACAAGTTAATAATGTAAGTAGGCATTAATTTGAGTTACATTTCCAGAGTAATTGTCTGCCTTGAGGAAAAATTAACATCTTCGGTGCCATACAGCCAAAAACAAGCACTATCAAAATATCATTGCTTGCAAACATAAATTCCATATCTCTACATTTCAGTACTTCTGAAACTACCTTTTGTATCCCTACAACTCTTCTGCAAAAGACTTCCGAGTTTTAACCTTGCTCATCATAAGACAAGAAGACATAAAATTGTTGAGTTGAAGTATGTGTCTGCCTGTGAGTCTATCCTGCTAATAACTCTTGAAGCTTTTACAGAATTACAGAAGCGTGCTCAGAGGAGGGGCCTCTGGAGGTCATCTGGTCCAACCCCCCTGCTCAAGAAAGGCCACCTACAGATGGTTGCCCAGGACCATGTCCAAATAGCTTTTGAAATATCTCCAAGGACGGAGATTCCATCACCTCTCTGGGCAGTCTGCAGGCTTCTTGAAGTGTTGTGGAAGTTACTAGCCAGGAGAAGGGACAGCTCAGGTGAGAGCTGTCACCATGTGAACATAAGCTACCATGTGCATATTAGATGGCCAAGCAGGATGTGCATAGGTGGTTGCCAGCGCTCAGCCTGGCTCCTGATGAGTAGAAGTACCATCACAGGCATCCGGAAGAGTTGGGTTTATGCTATCAGGGGGAGGCTTACAGGCCCCAGGACATAAACCTGTAGGAAAGACAATTTCTTCCATTCTAGCGCTCAAAGAAAAAATTGCTTTCTGTGGGCAGCTTAGTCTGTTCCCTGCAGTAGCTGAATATTGCAAATAAAATCTGTGTCCTCAGTGGCCTTGGAGGAGCCAGTCCTGTAGGGCAAATGGTATCTTCACCTATCAGTGAACCCAGCCTTGCCAATATCTATAGGTATATATTTATGAATATAAATTTTGCTAGGACAAGATTGATTTCTTTCAGTGGAAGGTAAATGTGTAACATAAACATCTTTATTCTTCACCAAAGTGGAAGCTTTCTTGATTCCTTTTTGTCTTAACAGCTCACAAGGAAACAATCACTTTTTTCAAGAACTGTTATAAATGTTACAGGGTCAGGATCCATGTAGATCCATGGTAACCACGCAGAGGACAGCCTTCCAAGTCCTGAGAAAGCAAGCAGGCTTTGAGTCTTGGGAATTTGTGTTGTTCTTAGTTTTGATTTGTGCAGGAGTTAACACAGACAATTTTGACAGTCGAGCTGAAGGGAACTTTATTCCTGTTAAATTCATATCTTGATGCAGCCTTGCTCCCTTGGAACTAGACAATGATAATGTGCTAAGATTGTTTATATGAACCCTGACCATCACATTTCAGGACTTGTATAAACTGAGAAAGCTGCATGACCAGAACTCCAATACCACTGATTTCTTTTCAGTAGAAACCAGCCAGAAAGATATTTGCAATAACTCAGCAGAGAAGCGAGATGGTCTCAGGGTACAAATCTGTCTCAAAAGTAAGTAAGTACCTGTAGTTATAAGCTGGTTCAGTTGTACCTTTGAATATTACTGAAGCTTGGATAAAATGGGTAGACAGACTGTAATCTGTATTCTGTTCCACTTACTATTCTGACTTCGCACTGCAGCAGTTGAACACTTTCCATATGCACAGAGAATAGCATGATTAGGAGTTGTCAGATGCCTTTTTTCACCTTCCATCATCCTCTCCCTGAATATTGGCACTCAGGTTGCACAGGCAGGCTGAGGCTGCCCCTGTATTTATTTGGCCAAAAGTTGTGCCATGTTTTCTTGCTTAGTGACTAGGGCAGCCGGCGAGTTTGTCAGAGCCTCGGGTTTGTGCCTGTGGCCCAATGAATATTTACTTATTCAGGAAAGAGATTGAGAGAGACAAACTTGAGAATTATCATTGAATAGTTTCACATTATCAGATGGGCGGCATAGTTATCTGTACTGTGGAAAAAAATGGAGAGAATTTGAACCTGGGTGTCTCTAATTCAGGGGAGTCTCCTATTGCCATGTTACAGTCTATTTGGGGCTTGTTTTCTCTTTTTTAAAGAAAAACCTGTGAAAATTCTCGGGCTTGTCACAGTGGAGAGTGGGCATAATTTTTTTTTAAATCCCAGATTCCCAGGAGACATGAAATCACTACCAGGGGCCATTAGTCAGACAAACAGAGTACTGCTCTATTTTTTAATCTCTTAATCATTCAGTCCAGCTTTTTGTGGAGACAACTCAGTACTAGTATGCATTGATGGACTTTTCAGATGCTTCACTTGGAACATGTAAGGCAAAAAAAAATTAAACCTGCAATGGTATTACTTTCCATTAAGGAAAGTTCACTGCTACATGCAGTCAAAAAGTCCAGAGGTCAGAAAGATCCACGAGTTCAACAAAAACACTGCTCTTCTGTGATACAATCAGATTTAAAGAACATTTTAAATAAAAAGTGTATGTATTTATTTATTCATTGGTTCATTCTGTCTTTGGACAACGAAGCTTCTGAGACCCGGCGTCTGATGACCTCCATGGGAGCCACAGAGGACCACAGGCCAGTGGTGACAGTTAGTCCTCTTTGCTAACAGCACCTCCACGCAGATTTACTGGAGACATTCAGTGTATAATAAATACAGTCTAGGGAAAACAGGCCTAGAGCTGTCTACTGGCTCATTATTAATACATTGGAATAGTCTGGACCTGTGACCTCTTTACTGAATCTTCCCCCCTCCCTCCCACAACTTCTTTTTCTGTCTGTGCGCACGGCGGGAGCCCTCCTGGACTTTGCACGTCCGCAATCACAGCCGCAGTGTCTCACCTCACACTCCTTTCATCGCCTGCACCCCAGAGTCCCTTGCCCACAGGGACAGCACCCTTCGAGAAGACAGAGCATGCAAGCAAAACCAGCTTCTGTGTGCCCAGCATGCAAACAGAAGGGATGCGATTTCATCTGGTAGCGCCCACTGTGTGCGGCTTAATAACAAACCAAAAATGCAAGAAGACTGTATCAATCACACAGACACAGCAGGGCAAAAAAAAAGAGTGGAGTACATTAGATCTTTTTTTTTTATCATTCTTTTTTCCCCTGTCACTTACAGCCACTAAGCAAAAGACTAGCAGATTTAAGTGCTATATAAAAATGAGTAGCAAGGCAAGCCCAGGGAACAATACATCTGAAGGAAAAGGACTTCCAGAAGCAGACTCAGGCTTTTTTTGTGTGAGGCCTGGAAGCAGCTAATCTCTGCTGAGTAAAGATAGCCATTCAGCTCAGATCAGTCAACTACGATGCCGGAGGAGGAAAACCAGGGAATCGTTTCATTGTCATTACTGGGGAGCCACCAGATGCTTCAGATTCCATATATTTGGGGGATAAATCTTTCAAAAGCTCCATTGACACTGGGGTATGTCAATAATTCAGCGTATTAGTTGGATGCAAATACTGCACAATAAGGTATGGAAAGAAAACTGTAATTGGGAATGCCTGGGCGAAGGGGGCTCTATCTTCTGACTGAGCCCATTGTTGAACTCCAGGCTGAACCTCCGACCCTTTACTTTGGAGGGACACAATAGGCTTTGATATGAGATGGTGGGAAACGGGCTTGGAGGCTCATTTCACATTCAGCTGCAATTCATCAGCTTGGCTGGGACTTCTAGCAGCTTTAATGACCACTGCAATTGATGGTTAAATCAATTTGTGACGGTGACAGCATGGCTGGCCCCTAGACTGTAACAATCCAGGATTACAACAGGCAGAAAAGGCCCCGTTATTCAGACGTGCATGGTTTCTGCTCGGCTCAGAGTGGGAACAACAGTGAGACAAAGTCTCACAAAAACAAGGCCTAGAGAATGTACACATTCACTCCAGTTGACTACACACCACCACGGCTTCTTTGTACCGCCATGAGGTGGATTAAAAAAAAAAAAAAAAAAAGAAAAAAAAAAAAGCATTGTTACAAATAAAAATATACAGTAGGGCACAAAAGACCCTGATATCTAACTATATCCTTAGGGAAAGTGGCAACCCAGAAAGAATTTCAGCTTTGTTCCTCCGGAGACGAAGTGGGTGGTCCGTCCCCCCTCCACCCTCGACCCCAAACTGTCTTGCCGCTTGCCCCCACAGTAAAACCCAGCCGTGTCTGGATTATGATCGAGCAGGTTTGCGTTTGGCAAGAGGGGCATAGGCAGGGGGGATGGGGGCCAAATGTATCCCTCAGACAGTGAGAAGGAAGAACTGCTCCCTCTTCTGTCACTGAAGAAAAAATGCATTTGAAACATGCTACAATTTATTTTTCATGTTTGCATGATTAGAATTACCTCTTAGGCCAAACAGATATTACAGGGAAAGAAGGCAAAGAAAGATCACTCTGGTGGCCTTGCACTTTGGCTGTTCTGGACAAGGGTCCACAAGTCCAGTGCTCGCCTGACAGCAAGACAAAAATGCACATTCAAATCATCTTAGCTCTCCCTTCCTCTGCATTTTGCTGGGGTAGTGTGATATTTGCATCCAAAAGCTAAGGTGTATGTCAGAAGCAGACAGAATTTCTGGAAAATGCGTGATTGTGATTCTGCTTTTCAGTATAATATTTTATAACAGTGGCTAAAAATTATCAAACAGACATATATATCTGTGTTACAGTGTAGAAATGACCTAATGTATATGTGTGTTTTGTTTAAGCCAAATTACACTTAAAATGTCAGATGATTCAATGAAAAGCTACGTTCTCTATGCTAACTGAAATAATTTATTCAGCCCAAATAGAACATTATGAAATTAATATATAATGTTGTATATCTAACTGAGCGTATATTCATTTAAAAAATCAATATGCTATGTAGTCAGAGGATCAAAATACTTAAAAATTTATATGAGGAAGCTGTTAATGTGAGCACTACAAATGATGCCAATCAATAACTTGTAAATTATATAGTAATTAATTACATGTCCCTCTTTGTGGTTAGGTGTGATCAAGCCATTTCTGTGTATACTAAAGAAGCATGTTGAAAATGAGCACTAAAAAAAAAGAAAATTTGAGACACAGTCCACTGATCTGTTACAGAAATCCCTTCATTCATGCTCTGAGTTGAAGTCTACAATTAATAACCAATTCTGGCAACTTCCTTACAAAATGTCATAGTCTAAATGTTGCAAAAGAAAGAGACGTCTAGGTCCTTGAAGTATGTGAATCAATTGGTTGATGTTAATACCTGAAAATTTGTATCCTGAAATAGAGTACCACATCTTGAAAATGTAAACAACAGATTTTTTTTTTTTCTAAAAGATCTGTCCAAATATTGAAAAAATATTATTACTAACAGTAGAGAGGTCTGGCACTAGGTCTAAACCCTGACAGGGGAGGAGGGGAAAAAAAAAAAAAAATCACTTGGTTTCTATGGTAACAGTGCTGGTAGAAATAGTTGTGTGAGCATACTGAACGTGCATAAAAGCCTTCCCCAGGGAGGTCAGAGGATTTGAAGAAAGAAAAAAAAAAAAAATGGCAGCTTCTGCAGAAGGCATGAAAGCACAGAGACATTCCTTTTATGCTGAATAAGTGTCTCACATTTGTGATGTGATCAATAATAAAAGGTTGTTGCTAAGATAATATTAAAAAATGTTTAATATCTATCCACTTATACTTAAATGATGTGTTTATTCATGCTTGTTACTATATGAGAGATAGGACGTATGCAAATTTGCTTCTGCACATATGTATGTAAAAATTGGTATGTGAATAAATAATACATCATCCTACACAATGGAAATACAATGTGAGACTATAAAAGACTCTTTAATATATGCATTATCATATATAATGCATCACATATGGACGACTTTATTATATGAGATATATTAAATACATGTGCACACATTTAAAGTATAAAATATACCAGTCTGAAATATTTGACACACTGATTATTCTTGAGAAAATCAGTGTACAAAGTATCTCACAAGGAGCAGCGAGAAACACCTAACATTATTTGTGGGTCAGGTATTTAGTTTTGGCAATTAAAGCTTTTTAATTAAATTTAATTTTATTAGTGATGATCAAGAAGACAGGAATTAGTCAGAGTCTATTGTACAACGAGCATGCTATATACACCAACTAGGCTCTGCCATTCAGCCTGCTTAGAAACCAAGTGATCGCGGTTCATTGTTTTGAGCTAAAAATGTTCACTAGCCCTTTATTTACATCTGCTTCAATCCTCTCTGTTCATTGTTGGTTGCTATAAACTCACTCCATGGGGGATGGATTGGCACAGAGCGAAAACGTGACAGAGGCTCCCATGCAGAGGATGAGCCGTTGCTGCAAGTGAAATCCCGCATCCATAAAGCCAGGGGAAGGGGGACAATTCCCAGTTACACTCGAAAGCTTCGTTTTTGCAAGCATGAAGGCAAAATATTTGGGGGGCTGCATGGTGTGCAAAGCAGGTTTAGAAAAATGAGCATTGTTTTCTTGGATTTTTTGGAGCAACACAATGCGCTAAAATTTCCAAAGCTTGCTAGATTACCTTCTGGGATATGGTGAGAGAGGATTTTCATGCAGAAAAGATGGCTACTGAAAGCAAGGAGGATCTATATCCATTGCTGCATCTTTACAATTCAAAAGAAGCAGTACATTATCTGGGACTGACACTTGCAGAGACAGAAGTGGCACATAAGTCTTCCCGTCCTCTCTCAGCCCCCCTCCCTCCCTCTCCCTTGCATCTCCCCCCAACCAGCTGTTCAAGGGGGCCCCAGAAGCAGAAAGCAGCTTTCTCCTGCGCCAGCCACACGGCCGTCCTCCTTCCTTCCCTTCGTGTGGAAATCACTATTATTCACTCGCAGTGGGTCGGGTGCGGCGTGGGCATATAGCCAGCAAGGACCTTGCCTCGGGGGCCTCCCCAGCAAACTTGGAAGCAAGAAAGACAAAGGATGAGCTTCAGACGCCGGCTGCCAACACGGGCTCAGTCTGTCTGGTGTTGGGTAGAGGCAACGCGCTGTTCTGTAAGGCAGTGGCCTTTGTAAAGGGTGTATGTGCACTGGGGAATTGTATCGTCACCAATCTTCCTAGCTCGTTTGGAAAATCACACCACCGGCCACTCTGGCCCTTTTGAAAATCTGAGGCAGCACCACTATCAGTTTTGGAGTGAAAGTACATTTTAAGGAAGGTATTTTCAATCTCCCTTGTGTGAGGATTGTGCTGTTCACATTAGAGAAAAAATGGAAATTTAGTCATATGATGATCATACTTCACCCAGTTTCTTAAAGTTCTCCTGCAAGCCAAAAGCGCCTTGTTAGTGATAAATTTTCCTTAATTAGACCTCAGGTTAACTTTTTCCTGAAATGAACAATGGCTCTCTGCACTTCTCCAAGCTAATATTTCTATATGCCCTCGGAAACTCACTTAGATAACACCAGGGTGGCATCTAATTAGCAAATATCCTTGTTATTGCCAGAGCTGGGGTGGGGGGGACAAACAGGAAAAAAACCAAAACCAAACAAACTGTAAAAAAAGAGAAAATCAAAGTATGACCCAGCCAAAACAGACAGAGCTTTCCAGAGTGGTTAGTGAGGACCTTACTGCTAGGTTCTCCAGCACTGGTGTGACAAGCTCTAAAAATATGAAGCTGTAGTAATCCTATGAATAATCCAGAAACGTCACAAAGTCAGCAGCCCAGAAAGGTTGAACTCAAGATTCTCTATGTGCTGATTTTCTTCCTGCTCTCAGCTGGTAGTATCCCTGTCTTGAGAACTGGCAGGGTTTTAACATGCCCTGAATTTTAGCGATGACCCTGACTTTCTCACATAACCTCCAGTTCTTTCCAGAAGCCCTAGCGGGCCTGACTCCATTTGCTATGTGCTACAGGGCTTGGATATCGTGCTATCTAAATACACGTTTCACTTGCCATCTGGAACTGGACAGTCACCAATCTAACATTTTTTTCTTGCATCTGCAATGACTTAGACCCCAGCTGCTGAATCTTAACCCACATTCACGAACGCATATCAACCCACATTCATGAACGCATACCCTGCTCCCCCTTCACTGTTCAGCCAACCTGCTCTTTTCTCTTGTCATATGAGTGCTTTCATTTGCAGTCCATGAACCTTTATACCAAAACTCCTGTCCTCATTCTGCATGCTAGCTTGCCCTCTTGCTTGAATTTGCTATGTAATAACTCTGCTTTCCTAGCCAGCAAGCTATGTGAGGGAGAAAACTTCCATCTGGCTATAAGTATTTAATGGTACAATTGTACTCATTTATTCTGCTCATGGTGTGTCCCCACCAACATCACCATTTGTTGGCATTTTTTAACCTCTTCATGATAACCTTAGCAGGAATTCCCAGCTTAGAGGTCAGGTCTTGTCAACATGGAGACAACACTAATGCACTTTTGTACTGATGGACCAATATGGACAATTTTAGTATAAATGATGGCCAAACAGTTAAGACAATGACTGTGTAGCAATGAAAGAAGTTACAGCTATATGAAGTCCAGATACACAAGGTACTCCTAATTCAACTTCTTGCCCAAGCTTTATATTATGGAGGTTGACTGATTTTATCCCTAGCCTACATAGCTCAAAGCTAGTTCAGAAATCACTACGCTACACTGTAGCAAATTCTGTGACTGTAGACTAAACACACCTGAAATCAGTGCTGAGTAAAGATTTTGAATAAAGCATATCTTTCAACATGAACATAAATTATAATGGGCTAACAGCTGCCTGAAGTAGTTATATTTCTTTTTTTGTTTTTATCAGCCTTATAAACTACAACTCCAAACTTCACTCACTGTTGTACAAACCTTCATCAAACAAGCTGTCTTCTCAGCGTCAATGAGCAAACATTGGTCTTTGTTGGAAGGAGCTATTGAATTAGACTGTAGAAAGAGAGAAACACACAAAACCAGCTGTAGCACAAGGTATGTCATGATTTTTATACATGTTTTGAGGAGTCTATTTTTGTTGTTGTTTGCCTTATCTCTCTGAAGAGTGACCAGGAGAATATTTATTAGTTCCATTATTTACAGCACCCCAGTGATCTGAGCTTCTTCAGTGGCTGCAATTTGCTAGACATACACTTTTAGCTTACTCTGCTCCTTTGTAGAAATTCATGAAATTCCTTGTTGCTTTCCCTTTATAATCTTAAGTGCCCATCCCACCCCTTCAGAAAATTTAAGACATAACTGTGTTGTCCCCATACATGAACACCTGACTGCCCTCTGTGCATCAAGCAAAGCTGGCGACCCATACACTCGACCTCGTGGCGACGCTCTTCCCCTCATCAGAGTGGCTGCGATCGATTGTGGGAAAAGCTCAAAGCCAGGTGTTAGGACAGCAGTGACTGCCTGAGTTTGATTAAGACAAACTGAAATATTTGTGTGTAGCAGGTATAATACATTAAACAGTGTTTCTTGTCAGACTTACAACATCATCTGAAAACTCATACTCAACTACTGAATAATCCTGTTTATAGCTATATGGTATCCCAGGAAGCAAATATACTGGCCAGGTGGATTTTATAGAATCCGTAGCAAGAGTCTGGGGTTATGGCAGATGGCCAGCTGAATAACTTATACCAGCTGTCTGTAAAGGGCCCATATTACAGTTGAGATCAAATGGTCTTTTAAACCTGTATCAAAAAAAAGTTCCACTGCGTCTTCATTAGTGATACTTAAAATATCAAGGAGAGTGTGATAGTCAAAATGCAATAGTTGAAAAATATCCAGGTCCAGAAAATTACTTTGCTCCTACACACAATCAATAAGAACATAAAACCACAAGTGCTTTAGATACACTTAGGTCAAGCTGTACTCTTAATGAAACAAAAGCCTATGAGGCTTGAACCTTGGAATAAAAATACTCAAGTCTCTACAATGGTGTAGCATATTCAGGTATTAGTTGTTGGTCACTGCAGTGATGGTACTGCCAATACTGCATCGTTATGTTGGATATTAATATGCTACAGCACTATAAATCTGGTGTCACAAGAACAGTGTCTCAGAGGTTTTCTTGCCCTTTCTTACTGGTTAGTCTGCTCAAATAGACATGCAAAAGATCTAAGCATGTATTACTCTAGAGTGAAGACCACAAGCCAAAAATGCTGAAGACTCTGGAAATCACATGAGCTCAATCTATTAATTTCAGCCTGAGCCATTTACTGAAAAATTATCCCTTTGCTCATGCCAAACCTGTTCAAAATACTAATATAACAAGCATCACGTCTTAAGTATATATGTGACCTGAATTCATTGCATAAACTTCCAAACAGCAAGCCACAGTCTTACTGACAGAATTATCATTGAACTTCAGAAATAGCACTAAATTTTTCTTTGAATTATCACTGACTTCAGAGTTACTACAAATTTGGGTATAGTATAGGGGTTTTACGGCTTTGCCATGAAAAGATTCTTTACTCTGGGCCAGATTCTGATACTCTGACTTTGAATAGTAATTTTTTTTTCCAGTAACCAGACTGAATTCAACATACCTGAATACAATAGACCACTTTGCTCCCTGGCAGGAAAACGATATTCATTCCACTTTTAAGAGTTTTCAGATTTCTTCTGCTCCACCAAAGTCCTAGGAAATCTTTCATGAAAATTAAAATCTGCTCCACAGGGCTACTTGCAAAGATTCTCCTCAGCACAAGCAAAAGTCTTGTGATTTTGTTCTTTGTATAAGTCTGAAAAATCACAGTGGCTATAAAGGAACAACATTTCTATAGTGAGAATTCCATGCTGATTTTGTTACATGCAGTTTCCCATGGTGGTTAAGTAAATAAAAGGTTTACTTTGCATATGATCATTAGAAATTGTAAATCTTAGACCATAAAAACAACTCCTAACAAATACGGTTTTGCACTAGCCAAGGAGTGCAGAAAATAGCATCTCATTAGCTGTAAATCTTGGCAGAAAAGGGAAACAGAGCTCAGGAGTCCTAACAACAGCTTCTGTGCACCAGCCATTAGATCATACTGAAAAGCACAACAGGTCTAAAATTTAGTTGTATGAATGCCCATACAAACATTTTGGTATTATACGATCATTTAAGTACACCAAAATCTATGGTTATAGGCTTATGCCAGCCTTTAAAAGATTGAAGGTTATATTTTAGATTAATGAATTCCACTTATTTTTATTTTCGAAAAGTTTATTAATGTGTTTTAAAAGGTGATATGCCCCTATTCAGACTTTCATTGCTTCCATGTTTGGCATGTTTTTGGTATGATACGTGCTAAGTAGGCACTGCAAGCATTTTGATATGTGACTAAAAACAAGATCCAGGCTGGTCTATGAAATTCCCTGCATACCTCAGCTTAGACACCTGCAAGTGCATAAAGGCAGCCTTGTCCGAGTCGTTAGGTTGCCTCACTCCTGCCAAAGCTTTCTCATGACTGAGTGATGTGGCGTGGAGGGATCTTGTGCTTTTCTCATGACTGAGTGATGTGGCATGAAAGGACCTTGTGCTTTTCCCATAGCCACTTAAAAGAAACATAAGCACAGCAGGCAAACGCCTATCCTTCCATGAAACTCAGCACCCTGCACCCCATGTGATGGGAATCATGCAATACACAGGTCTGATTCAATCTCATGAGCTCCAGAGAGATGCAGCTACCCTGACACTATGCATCTGGTGAGCACACACATCAATCTGGAATATCCTGAACCATCTGTCAAGGCTGGATGGCTCCTTTTCAGGCATTAAGACATCTGAACGGAGCACCTAAAGTAAGCTGTCCGAACCTAGTCCTAAAAGGCAAACACTGTGGTGAAAAATTTTGGGTTTCCTTCTTGTTTCCATATTTCTTGAAACCCGAAATATGAGAAAATTAAAACCAGACAGGCCAAAAATACTAGGGACACTTATTTTATTTTAATAAAATGGAGAAAGTTGAAAATAGCAGGCATTAAACCCACAGTATGAGGTAGCAACCGTTTGTTTTGCATAAAAATGCTCTGGCACTTATAGCTCCAGAAGGCTCTCACCATGAGCTTTCCTGCTCTTTGCTTATGTGATGCTGAGACCTCCTTCAGCTGCTGAAGATGTGCTAAATAGCAGTCAAGAGGGATGTCTGGATCTTCTTTATGAAGTGGCCTGGGCAAGAAAAGGTGGACTTCTTTGCTGTATAATGAAAAAAGCAAAGAAGTAAGGCTTAGAGAAAACCACCAGAAAAAAAGATGTTAATCCCTATGTTAGTGGTCTGCATTTGCCATATGTCTTCATCTTAACCTGTGGAATAACTTCAAGTGCTTTCAGCTGGGGTGTTAACGTATTGCTTTTTCTCCTGCTTGGTTTCTACCACGTCTGCCTGCTTGGAAAGGCCCAGCTGGAAAATGAGCAGACAAATAAGAGAGAGCAACATGAGGAACCAATGCCATCTGGGTCATATTTCCCAGAGTAAATCTTAGTAAATTCTAACTAAGTCAATCGCACCACACAGATGCACATCAGATTGGGAACTAGCCCAAGTTTTTAAACTTTTATATGGACTCTTCCATATATATCTTTCTCACAAAACAGTTCCGAATAATCTGTTACTTCCTTGTTACTGTTACCGTATATGCAAGCTTTCCTTCTAAAGTGATTAAAGGTCTTCCCTTATCTAAGGGATACCAAAGCAGGGTCATGAACCTTAGCATCCTTTCACTGGGCTCACACACACATACACAGTATGTGTTCAAGATAGTTGTTAATTATTTCTTTCTGCCAAGAAATGAAAATAGTCAAGTACATTTGCTATAAAGAAAAATATAATCTACCCTATAATTAGCTCTTAAGTAGCATCTTTCAACAAACATGCCCTCAGCAAGATGCTTTGCCATCAACATAAAACACTTGGAAAAAAGCATATTGAGAAAGAGAATGCAAGAAAGATAATTAAAACCAATCAGGAATGTGGTAGATGTGATTCTGAAGCAGCAATAACCTAAAGACAGAAACGGATTTAATCCAACAAGGGAAATCAAACATGTCTGATGCCTTTACAACAAATGATAGATAAGAGCAATAGCCAAAGTTTGGCCTAGGTCATATATTTTATTAAAAACCCATATGGCATGATGATCCACTATGAAAAATACATACAGTGGTGGTTTATTGCTGTGGTTTGTACACTAGCAAGATTTTCATTTACTTGAACATCTTCCATCATGTTCAGGACAAGAAAGTGTTTCTAAAAATCTCCTATTAGTCATTATTTTGGCATTATGATATTTGATTTGAAAAGAAGCTCAGTTGAGCTGAAGTAAAGTAATTTAATAAGATGTGCTACTTGTTGTTTGTTTTAGGGTAGGTGATTCTGTCTGCCTGTTGAACATCAGCATACCTCATACTGGACGTTTGGAAAAATTTGACTGATTGCCCAATGTCAAGTCCAAACTCAAAGTAGTATTGGATGTGCTACTGTTCTGGGGCAATGTGGCAGCAAATACGTTAAGTTATAAAGAAGTAATTTTCTTCTACTTTTGTGGGTGCCAGTGGGATCTGCGTAAGAGGCTTGACAAGAAAATCCACGTTCTCACATCATGTGATGAGGAAGGTGCAAGCTGCATGGGTATTTATGAGCATGTGCCTGTCCTTCATACAGAAAGTTCATGGTGCTCTGGGGATGAAACCAAGCAAAGTTTACAGATCAGCAACTTGTCAGTCCCAACCTCCAGCTGAAATTAAATGCAGATAAAACAAATAGAATGTTTTAAGGAAATGGAAATACCAAGTGCTGGAATTTCCTGGCTATATACAGCTGGATTTATTTCAAGCTCTGTGGACATGGAAAAAAATATGAGCTCATACTCCCCATATGGGAAATATGATGTTGGTAAGGGAAGAAAACAGAGTTATAGTCCCTGTTCTATGGCAACTGCATGATTATCCAGGCCAAAGATGAGAAAATAGTCCCAAAAAGAATAGCTGCCCAGTCACAGCTTGGAGGATAGCATGGGCAAGAGTATGTACCCAGTAAGCAATATGGATGAGGCTTTCTGGGAACGCTGGGAGGGAGGGAGAAAATTAAACCATGTGGAAGCAAGCTGTGCTGTGACCCTTGCCCCAGCTGTGTGTAGTTTTCTAATATAGATTACGTGATTTACTGATTCCAGTATGCAGTGAGCGGTCAGCTTGAATTACAACGGGGATGAAATGTTAAAACGGGAAAATATCAGGCCCACAGGGTCTGTGACTGCAGCAAGGCGTTGTCAGAGAGATTAGAGCAGGGACTGCTGGAAGTGGTAAGTCTGAAGGGACTAAATTCCTGGTATCTCACATTCAGCACCCAAAATTAGTGGATGCTTTTTGCTTTAACTTCTGTGTGTGTGGTTCCTCCATCTGTAAAGCAGATGGTCTTCTCACAGGATGTGCCTACCATAGCCTCTTAGGTCTGATCTGCAGTGCAGGTTTTGAAGCAAATCTCCCAGTCACCCCCTCCACACTCGCCGTGCTTCAGTTTGCATTCCTGAGCCCTCCTGGGGCACACAGGTTGGATTTCTTTGGGTGTGATTAAACTGGACGTTGTTCTGCAGGCGTCTCCACTTAATGCACTCCACCTGCTCACGGGTGTTCAAAAGGTGCTGCCGGGATGCAGCAAAACCCCTGCAGTGTGAGCATCAGGCCCCCAGCGGCCCCTCTGCCATGCAGCCGAGGCGGTCCTGCAGGGCCTCACCACTCGCTAACGCAGACACAGATTTCTGCAAAAATGATGCTACAAAGTGCTCGGAGCAGGAGAAAACTGCCTGGGAGGAAATGAACCATTTTTCCTTCAGAGCAAGGTTTGTACGGTGCAGAGTAAAAGCATCACATGCCAGACACAAGAAGGAAAATAAGTATTGCATAGCTGTTCCTTAAATGGGCAACTTACACTTTCTGTGCACTGACTGAGGTGGGTGTCTTGGAGAGAAATCATATACATTCGTGTAACTAAAGACTGTCTTGAGACATACATTGACGAGGTCAAATTAAAGTTGCGCAGACCACCTTAATTCTGGCATTTCCTAAGTCTCAAGCGTTTGACTTTACAACCTTAATAATGTTCTTTTAACATAGTTTTTGTATGTGTAATAAATTATATGCCCTTCTCACTTTTAGTGCTCTTCTCACCAGTAATGCTGTTGGACTCTGGTCCTTCGTTATGAAAACAAATATTGGAAATTATTGCTGTTGTTATTGAAACCAGATGTACTGCTCTCTGTGGCATTTATTTGTATAGTGTCAAGCTCTGGCACATTCAGTTCCAGTGTAGTTATTGAATAAAAATGAGCAATGTAACTGATAGTGAAATGTAAGTGCTGGAAAGGCCTTAGAAGCTGTCTCTTTTCAGGAAAGTTTATAATTTTCATTTTGTACGCAAACGTTCACACAAATGATTATGAGCAAAAATGGCAAAATCGCATATTTGCATTACTATAGAATAATGAAAAGTAACAGAGGGCCAAGATGAAAGAATCTGGGCCTGAATGTGTGGGGCACTGAATCTGCCCTGAAAAAGGAGGGCTCTCGTGCCTCATGGGGAAAAAAGTGATGCTCTTAGTAAACTCAAAATGATAAATGTAAAGCAGAGACCTCACCCATCTTTCACCTTACCTCAGATCTCAGACAAAAGGCACCCTGAAGGACAGCATTTCTCCCCATCTACTGCCAAGGGTGTGCATGCTTCAGCTTTAGAGGTCTAACTTTTGGACATCAAGTATTAGGTGAGAAATATCGCATCTTGTCTTTTCTATGCTCTCACTGCTTATCCTGAGCTCACCCCAGAGGAGCAAGTTGCTTGACTGTAGTAGAAAGTGGGGTGGAGAAAATGTTCAGGGAACAAGCCCAGTGCGTGACTAGCAGGACGTAGGATCATGCAGAGACAGAAGACTTCCCCAGTTTTTCCTTGGAAGGAGGATACCAAAACATAGGGTACAGATCTCTGCAGAAAGCACAAAACTGGAATAGCATAGCTATTTAAATGAGAATGGTCAGCAATGCTGGGTAAGGAGGGTTAAATACACTACTTGAAAAAAACCCAACCTTGGAGATAACCATTAACAAAGCCTTAAAATAATATTACAGCTCCATATTTAAGTACTCAAAAAATAGGAAACCCCAGAACTAAACAGCATACACTGACATTAATTCAGTCCTTTTATTAATGCATTTTAGTATGAACTTTAAGTGCCTGATCACCTTACCATTTTCCTACAGGATTCCTACCTGAGTTAATGCACATGGTGGGTCATGTTCTGAGAATGAATCAGGGCTGTACTGTTAATTAGGCTTTGTTAAAGGGTTAGATCTGCAGAATTACTGAGCACTCACAGCTGTAACTGCAGTCAAAGAATGTCTGTGTCCTGGATGTGCATCATGAAAAGCTGAAGACTCTGTAAATTAGTCCATGGGCTTCTCAGATTGCATGACTAGTCTTGTACAGTTTGAGCTTTAACTTTTAAGTCACTTAGATGACATATCTCACAAGCCTGGATACTAGTATGCTTTCATCTCAGAAAGCTGTCAAGAAAATCAATTTATTAACAGTTGTATCATCTCCCCTATGCACTGCAGTAAGAGCGGTGCAGTAAAACCATTTGAAAGATTAAACACTCATGGAAGACATGTGGAAAGCTAGATGCAGACCAATATAATTCCATGCTCTATGTAAGGAGCAAAAAAACCTGTTTACTGAGAGTTTTTCAACTTTAACACTTCTCTTACATAGGCATTTTGTAGTGTAGCTTTCTGTACGATTCCCAGGCTCATGCCAAGCACCCTCAGGTGCTAAAAATCTTTCAGTCTCAATAAACAGTATGCATAGCGGAGGCTGATCAAGCATTATATATATGGATAAGCATCTTTTCAGTTAATGTATGTTAACATTACTCCCAGCTTCATTGTTCTTGAATACCTACTGAACATTTTTACAGACTCTGCTGTTTCTGGCCAGGGCACTGCCAAGCAGTCTAATCAGAAAATTCAGTTCATCCACTGACCAGCCTCCCACATTGTGCCAAGGCAGCAGTGTTCAATGCCTGCCTTGCAGGACTTGCCTTATTTTGTCAGCCTTACATCTCATTCAGGAGAGCAAGGGCAACCTATTGATAGACTGATTTCATTTCCATCCTCCTGGCATTCCCTGGATTTCTTGCAGCAAAGATCAGACACCCCCCTCAGAAACCAATTTGGAATTTTAACAAGACTTCAGAGAGAGACGAGCTCAAAACGGCATGGACATTTATCGGCAAGCTAATCCTTGAATACTTCTGACAACTGTAAGTGGAGGCAACATCTGAAACAGGGAAGAGTGACCAGTTATTTATTGAAGAAAAATGCAATCTTCCTGGCCATTTCAAAAGCATTTTACTGTAACCTAAACTGTCGAGCTGTGAGAAAGTTTGAAAGAAGAACAAAAAAAAAAAGCTTTTTGAGTACAGCTATAAGGAAAACGTGCCCTGTTAGTTTATAAAGCTTTTGATTGTATTGTGATTAATCAGATTTATGCTGCATATATAATATATGGCCTAAAGTCACAGTATAGGGGGAACCCTTGTAATAAAACACAGTGATTTTTGTGGGGTTTGGGGTTTTTTTTTTAGTATTGCAAAAGGATACTATTTTTACTGCAATATGCAACTGTGCCAATGGAAAATAGTGGGAAGAAAAAAATATATTGTCTGGCACTGGTTGCCATAGCAACAAGCTGAAGTTCAAGGAGAAGTGGAGAATCTGAATTCTGTGGCAAGGTAATGAATTTAGCATCTACAGGAACAGAAATGGATTTTCTGTCACAGCCTGTAAATCAACCGCAGGAAACCAACATGCAGGAGGTATTTTGGAATGCTTTATATCTGCTTCTAATGTATGAAAAGTGTATCAAAATTAGCTCTCGGGGCTTTGTCTTCCAGGGCCTTCCCTTTCTTTCTGTTCAGACCAACGCACTTAAAGACATACTCAATGAAGCTGATATTTGTTACTGAGACAAAGGCAAAAGCCTTGCAGTTTTCTCAGCAACCCCCTGAAGTCAGCAGGCATCGTCCTCCTCCAAGAAAGCTGCTTTAAAACACTCCTCGCAATGCACCAAAGTTTCAAAGGTCAGCCATGAGTCACATGCATCCAGTTGTCCAAGTCAGCTTTTGAAACAATTTTCAAGAGGTTTTCTTATGCAAGCATGTGATACAGGTGAGCAAAGGGAGTGAACATGAAAACACCTGAGGCACCCAACTCAGCATCAGGTCAACGTACCTACATGCACGTGTAATTGGTCTGCTTTGAAAACCCTGAAGGATGGCTGCCTGGTGTGAGTAGCTGCCTTGGGGCACCCATCATACCAAGGAAAGGGCGGGATGAAGTTTGGACTCTGAGCTGGTGTTTCATGACCACTGCCTGCGGAAAGGCTGCATGTGGCTCCAGGTTGCCCGCGAGCAGTCAGTAGTCTCGAAAGAACTTTGGGGGAATGATGTCCGTGCATCAGCTACATCTCTAGTCCATTCTCATGCTTTCTCGGCCTCTTTCTAATGGCTTGTTGATCTCCAGAGTGACCTTGTCCTTGGCCACAATAATTATGTCTCAGCAATCCAGACAGTATCAGGGAGAAATGTATAGAAAAAAAATGTCTCACAACAGTGGGACCCAGCTAACATTCTTCATGAGCTCTGTGCCTTTAAAAACATGAAAAATAAATAGCTTCCCTTTCTACCTCCTGTCCTGGAGCAGATGGAACACACCCTGGGGAAAGGGAGGAAAAAATTATCATAAATAAAAAAAATAAAATTATAACAATACACTACAGTTAATTATCTATAATGGACTTCATTCCCGGTAAATCACACCCATGTAGCTCAGATGTAATTCTTCCAAAGTCAGTGAAGATAAAGCAGTGTAAAATCACTGTGAGCAGAGAATACAGGTCAAAATACACTGTAAAAAGTAAAGTAGGAGAAGAAGATATTAGACAAAAAAAGTGATTTCTTATTTGGTTGTCTTCTGCATAAGACAAAGGAATACACTCTGTCCCTGTTACTGTAGAGGGTGCATGTGGAAGATCAATTATCTCTATATATTCTCTTTGACTACCAGCCATGCAGCTGAATGCTAACTAAACATGGAATAACAGTTCAGGAGTTAAAACATTTCAGAGAATTTTGTGTAATTTGCTGATCTGGACTAATTCTTGTTCAAATCCTCTTTTGCTTCTGGAGTAAAGCATAAACATGGGCAGCCTAAATTTCCCTGGATGTGCATTTGTAACTTTCTCTGAACAAAATGTTTTGAAATTTGTAAATTAAAACACCTAATATCAGAGCTATTTTTTAAGATTATAATTACTTTTTTTCATTTAGATGGCAAATTCCAGAGAGCAAGCCCACCTTCGACCATCTGAAAGAATATAAACAATATTTCCATTCTAACCACCATATGTTTTGTTCTGTTTCTCCAGATTCCTATTCCATTACAATTGTGAAAATGTTGGGCATTGGTTGAATTTAAGCGTACCTCTGAGGTCATGTCAAATCAATCAGTGAAATTCTTAAATTCATACTTAACTATTGGGAGTAATATAAATATTAAATATAAATGGCTTCAAGGCTTTTGGTGATCTGTGGCCATTTGGAAAAAAAGAGAGGAAATGCAAACACACAAATTTCAAAAGCACTTCAGTGCTGGTTTGGACAGCTGTAGAATTAAAGGTGTGTTAAATCTCATAGCCACAGTTATTCTTTCTTACTCTTCTGATAGAAATCTCTCAAAAACTTCAGCCTCCTTGTCCTTTTATAAATATTTGAATAGCTAGTAGCTTAAGCTTCAGGTCTGTCATCTTTCATTTAAAACTGGAGTCCCTCTGGGCTACAGAACAGGACAGCATTGCCCAGCATGGGTTTTGGTACAGCATGCAGGTTTCTGTTCAGGAGTCCTTGGGGAGAAAGTCACTTTGTTGTTGAGATGAACCACTCCAGTAACAGCTTGAAGTTTGCAGAATTTCTTCACAAAAATCAGGCATTTGTTTGCCTTTAAAGAAAAGAATCTTCTGATCCAAGAGACTGCTTTTATGCAATAATGGTGTACCATGTTTCTGCAGATTTTGTCTGAAACTGTAAGTAAATATGAAGACAGCAGGAAATCATTATTTCAATTACTACTCCTGCCGCGAATATAAGGCGCTCTCTGCCTGACAAACGGTGCAAGATTTTCATTTATATAAGCTTCTCTTGGAGTGGAAAATAATAAATCAATACAGATAAAGGCACTTTTGATCAGGGTTGATGCTATGAAGTATTAATTACCAATAAAATCTGTTCAATCTTTCTTGCTGTTTCTTCACCCAGGTGTGCCATGAACCACTGTAATAAACTCCTCTGTATTAGGGAAAAAGCAACGAGGTACATTTTTTTGCCAAGTCATATTTCTGCAAGAGCCATCCTTGATTCAGATCACAATGTGACTGTACAAATTGGCATGGATCAACCGCTGGAGCAGTCAAAGGGGTGGGAACATGTGTGGTATTGTCACCAAACCCACTGTCACATCAAATCATAGCCTCAGGCAAAAAAGTAGAAGATCTGATTGGGACCCAGATCTCTCTCATCATGGATGAGATTTCCAAGAAGTATGGAGGAGGCTACATGCCTTCCTCCAGCACCTTTGTGAATTGACCCCAGGATATTCTTTTCATATCTGTAACAATAAAAAAGAAAGCGGTTTCAGCTGTTTGGGGGTGGGATTTTTTTTTTTTTAAATTATGTACGTTCTGGTCAGTCTTAACTGAAGATTTGCTCACTTTTCTTTGCTTCACTTACCAAAGAAAAAGCCTCGTTTATAGTACCAAAAAGATATTTGATCCCTTCTCTGAAAAATCTGTCTTTGACTAGCTCTGTGGCAGTTCCCACAGCTCATTAGCTCTTCTGTGCAAATTTATTTATGAGCACAAACTATTCCCCCTCCCTATCAGCTCTCTCCAGAAAGTAAGGGAGGAGAGACTGGGACTGCAAGGAGTCATTGCATGAATGATTGGGCTCTATTTACAGTCTGCAGAAACATAACTGGCATGTTTGTGCTGTCCTCATTCACCTGAGAAATCTGCCTTTGTGCTAGTAATTCCATTGAAGTAATTACTGTCTGAGGTGCCAAAGCATGTTATCTAGCCAATTCCCCTCGCAAGCCATAACGCACAGCTGCAAAGCTCCAGGAGAGCACTGAAAGGCATCCTGAAACTTCATGGTAGTGGCAGGAGGGAAAGGGAGGACACCTGGCCCTTCTGGCATTCACCTAGGACTGCCTGGTTATGGGCAGAGAGTGGGGAAGGGGGAGGAGAGACAGGGATACAGTCAGTCTGTTTATCCTTCCATTTAATCTTTAATCACCTCAAAGGGATTTTTGTGATCTCTTGATTTTTGGAGCTGTTGGAGGTGGCAGGGAAGCCAGGAGTTACTAGTTTTCTGGGTTCCTGTAATGGATTCTGGATGCCGAAGCAAAACCGCTTTCCATGCTCCTTCCCAGGGCTCATTCCTGTCCCCTTCCCTCTGAAAGGAATCTTCTCTGCAAAATGACCAGTTTATCTCACTTTCCATCAAGACCGTTCCCACTCCCCAAACTAGTACAGGCAGAGGTAGTTCAGCTGCGTACAACAAAACACTGTGGTGTGCTGCAGGAATCAATGTTGCTCCTGAAGATCTCAAAGCTATGCACATATCTTCCCACCATTCCTAGAAGGGCAGAAGCAGACTGGAAAAGCTCAGTGGAACTTTATCCCAGAAATCCCTTCTAAAAGAGTCTGTCCACACCAAGCATGCCCTGCACTTATGCAGAGCTGGGCTAGCCCGGTAGAGCAAGTCACATCCCTGCAGAGCTCATTATCAGCTCTCCTAGTTTATGACTAGGTAGAACTGCTTTATAATTGCTCTCTTAGTTGTCAAGGACTGTCTAGGAGCATGGCATGCAAGCAGGGGGTAGGGACCATAGTGCTGCTCCTATGGGTTCAGTGCTTCCCAGAGATGCTGAGGAAGATGATCCAAGAGTTCTGGTTCACGTTGTAGAAGACCAACAATCACAGAGGGCAAGCACAGACCTAGAGACAGCAGAAAAAGGGAGGGGAAATGTCTCAGGAGGCACAAAGCTGAACAAGGAGCTTCATTTCTGGCATTTCCTAACATTTGAGGGCATGGCTTTGAAACATAATCGTCCTTTTATCTAGTACATGTACACAAAGAAAATGGTTGCAAATAACAACATTGGTGGGGTTTTTTTAAGCATCTTCTGTTACAGTTTTAAACAGTATCTTTAAGAAGACAACATAACTACATCTCACAATAAGCTTCAACTTCCAAACTCCTGAACTATCAATAACCACATGTAATTCAATGAGAAAACAGATCTCTGACTAGGTTCCCCCTGTAGCACTCACTTTATGGGGCAACCACTTGAAGGAAGGCCGTTTGACACACAATAACCAAAAACATCAATAAACATCAGTCCAGAGACCTCTGCTCAGAAAGCAGCATTGACAGAGTCTCTCATACAAACCCAAAGCAAGCCTTGTAGTGAGCAGATTGTTTACATCAAATGATTAAGCCATTACATTAGGGGAGAAACAAGGCAAGATCCAGGATGTCTCAATCTCTACTTGACATGAAAGGCAAAAGCTACTAGTTTAAATCTACTGGCATAAATCTGGAGGATGTCTGCTTGCTTACTGCTTTATAGACTAATGGACTACAGCTGTTACCATGTTCTAGGGAGCCCTGGGCAGAGATCAGAGAGTACGTACAGTCCCACCAGTACAGATGCTGTGTGCAGTCAGTGGAAATTCAGTCAAATACATTGTAATTGCTAAAGTAATTAAAGCTCATTACTGAAAGTAAACATAACCTCCGAAGTTAGCACTCCTAAAGGAGTAAGTGACATTCCTCATTTATTCACACTGGAACCAAAAGAGATCATTGGGGCACAGCTGAACTCTGGGCTGACAAGGGAGGAGTACTTTAATGAGAAAACAGTTACAAGAGGGGTTAATATGTTTATGTATGTAAATTGTGAAAACAAAAAAAACCCCCACATTACTCAAAATGGAATGCATTTCCAGAAGTGGAAGTGGAAGTGGAAGTGGAGAGGACAGGACAGGACAGGACAGGACTGTGGGCATTTATACAGAACAGGTGATCTGTCCCTGCATAAACTCATTAACTGTAATTTCCTTTCCTCATCCTGGCCTTCTGATCTGTCTTCTTGAGGAGCGCTGAAGTTACTACCTGTTATTCACCCTGTAGAGGACATGCCATCCCCTTCCCACCTCTGGTCACTACAGCTTCTCACCAAAAAGGGAGAGGGAAGCTTTAGATACTCTTGAAAAACTTTTGACCAAGCACCAAGAGACTGTCCATTGTGCACATGCAACCCTGCTGCAATCAATGGTGGCCCTCATGGAAGATTTTGGTTCAAAATGTCTTTGGGAGAGTCCTACTTTCTTTCACGGCAGCAGAAATGATCTGATATCGTAATGTAACATATACAGTCCCACTGGACTGCCCACTCTCGCTGCACACCTAACATACTAATGTGGAGAGCGAGTTAAAATTCTCATGGATCTACAAGGCACCGAGAGACAGGGAGTTGGGCTGCCGATTTCAAAAATGTGAATTGATGCAAGCCGATACTACTGCTTCAGTAGTGACCTCAAAGTAGTTTAGCTCAAAGTCTTTTTACTGTTAGGCCACAACTTGTAGCTCT
Organism: Harpia harpyja; assembly: GCF_026419915.1. Classification (NCBI taxonomy): domain Eukaryota; kingdom Metazoa; phylum Chordata; class Aves; order Accipitriformes; family Accipitridae; genus Harpia; species Harpia harpyja. The sequence continues at coordinate 7,498,165 of NC_068942.1, read as the reverse complement.
TTAGCCAGCCCCACTGCTACCTAGTAAGGAAAGAGGGGTATTAGGTGGGATTTTCTCAGTGTACCAAAAGTTTCATTCAGGAAATCATGCTTTCATGAAAGAAAAAAAAAAAAGGCCATTTAGGTTCAGATTCTGCTCCAAATCAAGACACATAAATTTAACCTGTGCAGGTAGACGTATACTAGTATATGTACACATGTAAGTACGAGTGGATACATGGATAAGTACATATAAGTTCACATATATGTACATGATTATATTACATGTCTACAATACATACACAGAAAAGCCTATGTAGATACACATACACCTCCACCTGTATCTCTGCCTACAATTATACCTATACATACTTATATACACATCTATATTTTATGTTACATGCATAGATGCCTATGTGTGAATGGACATATGGAGCTATGTATAATAATGTGAGGTATACATCTAAGTTCCCATTGTGGTCAGCGGAATTAGGACAGGTGCCTAACCGTAGCTGTCCACAGTGACCTGAGATGTCCTCTGGTATCCAAGACAGCCACACGGATCTGGCAGATGTGACACAGGATCTCTGGGAGATTCATGGCCTTGTGAATTGATCCTTCTGGAGGTCACGGATGGTTATTTTCATGAGTCTCAAATTGTATTAGATGCATATGTTTAGACAACTAAATCCAGCTCCCAGTTAATGGATTCTCCAAAGCTGCTCAGCTGAGCTCAGAGCCAGCACCATTTGTTCATCTGAAGAGCTCTCAAAACTCCATTGACTGTACTGACTAAATTGCCATTGATTGGTAAGGAAGCTTAGGCAGCCAGCACACATATCGACACCTGTATGAAAACCCCAACATTTAGGAGTCTTAACCTAGAGCAGAATCCCAGCCGTTAATGCAGATGTATGAATTCTGTCATAACTCTAACTTGGGAAAAGTTGTAATCGTTTGCCCAGCCGATGACATTGAAAGCACATAGTGGAAGTAGAGACCACTTTAGCTCTGCAAAAACTGTGCTGGCTACAGCCCTAAGTGGAAAAACAATTTCAGGTATTTTTACATGTTTTTCAGTGATCGACCAGTTGCATACCTTGACTGATTTATGTTTACCTATTACAACATGCAGGCAAAAGGCAATCATCTTGTCACAGCTGAATTTATCCCACTGGAGACCACTTTAGCTCTGCAAAAACTGTGTCTGCTACAGCCCTAAGTGGAGAAACAATTTCAGGTATTTTTACATGTTTTTCAGTGATCGACCAGTTGCATACCTTGACTGATTTATGTTTACCTATTACAACATGCAGGCAAAAGGCAATCATCTTGTCACAGCTGAATTTATCCCACTATTGCCCTGTTCTGGATTACTAGTTCTTTCACATCTGAGTACTCTTACTATGCCTCAGAGAAAAGAACCATTTTCATTTCTGAGAGAAAATGAAGTGTTTTCTGAACACTTTGTTGACGTAGTCTATAAAGTTGTTGACATTTTCATATTGAATATTTTCTTGTATTCAAATTCCTTCTCAACCTCAGAAAGCTCTCTTTAAAAAACAAGGAAAATTCATCTGAAATCAGTCCTTTCAAACCATTTATCAAATTTACCACTTAGCATTTGCTGTGGTTAATGCACTGACAGAGGTCAGAGATGCTCTGTCCCTACACCACTTGGAAACACAGGGCCCACTTTGGCAGCTGTTCCTGGTGGAAGCAATCCCCAGTGCACCAGGGGCTGGGCTGACCACAGGGGCTGCGTAGCACACCTCTATAAGGAGGGATGTATTCCTATTGCTGTAATTTCACTCTTGCATCTCTGCAATAGGTCACACTGTCCGGGCTCAGGGAATAAGAAATTTCCTTTCCGTGCACTGTCATTTTGCTACTTGCATATAAAAAGAGGTACCATCAGTGCAGGCAGTTCTTTATTCAAAAAAGCAAACTTCAGAAATCACATACTCTCCGTGTGATTAAGCTGCATCTGATTTCATGATTCAGCAATGTACATTTCACGCTTGCTAGTTAACTTGCATGGCTGAGTCTGAACATTGTCACAGGCTCAGATTTGCTTGTTATATGTTTTCTTTTGCTTTGCCCTAAGAACAAAGTGGTTTGTTGGTTCTCACATTGATCCTGACCAATTTGCATCTGCTGATGCTTTCAAAGTGTACTTTTAAGGACATAGACACAATTAAGAATTAATATAGTTTTGCAGGGAAAATAAAAAGAGCACTACCATGCTATATTCTGCAAGATAACATGCTGAGGAGAAATGCTGTGTGCCTGTTGACAGCCTGGCAAGACTAATGTCGGCAGCGGAGTCACAGCTGGAAGCCTGCCCAGATTTTCCACCAGGAGAGGAGTCATGAGCTTGGTGGCACCTGTGGATCAGCAACACGTGCAGTCCTACATGAGCCATTAATTTAGCAAAGGAGGATGTTTTCATTTACTGTGTTTGTCAGCTCTGTATTTTGGCATCGCAGAGATGAGAGCTAGGGATGAGATAATCTGTTCGAGGAGAGTATCTACCCACACCAGCTACCAAAAGTGCCCGCTCTAAGGTCAGGGAGATCTTTTTCAGAGTGAATAATAACAGATTAGTAGTTTTTGTTTCCCAGCCACTCTCTTTTCGCCACAGGCAGAATTCCTTTTTGTACTGGTAACTGCAAATTCAAGGAATTTTTCTACCGTAAAAACAGTACTGGAAACCATTTGGTTGAATCGCTGGATCACCTCAGTGACTGAGCAACAAAGAAATGATAAAATAAATGCATGAATAATGCATTATCCCTTTCTTGGGCTGCTTTTTCAGCTTTTTTATTATTATTATATAAATTAAACACCAAACCAAACAAGTTGTTACCCATCTTTGCTTAGATGAGAGAAGCAAGTGGTCACCAAAGCACAAGGGAAAAGCAATTGTAAGCCATTTAATCAGTCCTTTCAGCATTTTTTCCAAGTACATCGTTCCTCAGCAAACCACAGTTTTGCAATTGAATCACAGTGAATTGAGATATTCCCCAAGAAGAACGGCAGATGTGAGGGAGGGTGACATAATCTTGTTTTACCACACAGCCAGGGCCTCGGTGCCAAGTGCTGCAGACGAGGACTGTTTGCATCCCAGGTTAGCAAAGGGCTTTGGGACTGCAAACTATCTAACTGCAAAATATGCTGTACTCACAGATTCTGTAAAAACACATAACGTATGAAAGCAGTGTCTGCTCCCTGCCTGCCCGTCTGGCTATCTGGTCATTTTTTCTTTTTAATTAAAGTATGGCCTTATGATCCAGTGAATTCAGGTCATAATTCACATCAAAGATTTTAAAGCAGTTAGTTACTATGCTCAAGAAAAGGGCTTGGTTGTAGAAAATATGGAAAAGGAGCAGAGAGGGTCTCACTGTTTATTTGGTCCTTGCCTTTTAGGTTGACAGGGCTGGTATGAACCTCTCTCGTAAGTTGGCAGCTCTTGAAGCAAAGGCATGGACACCTGCACTTGCCGAGCCCGGTGCTGTCCCCTTCCTCTGGTGAGTTGCAGAGCATCAACTGTCTGCTCTTAACCCACTCCATTTGTTTTCTCTGCACCCACTGAGAAGCTTTAAAATGTAAAGATCACACCTAATTATTTTTAAATCATTGTTTTTCTCTCCATCTTTTGAAACAGTTATGAAAGCTTTTTTTTTTTCTGGTTTAGATTCTACTTCAAGTCACATAATAATACTGCAGTGTAAAAATCCTTATGCCCAAACCGTGAAAGGGATGTAAAGGATCATATCTCACTGACTTCAGTGGAAGTTAGGACACCAAATAGCTCCAAAGGTTTGGGGCTTTTTCTGTGCATCCTCTTTATATCTGCAAGCCTCTACCCTAAAGCTGTTCTGGAGATAGGAAAAGCAGCACAAAACCTTGGAGCACATTCAGGAGGTGGGAAGCATAGGCATCCAAGAGAAATCCTCAAATCACAGAGCCTTAGCACTGTCCCTGGCCCATCTGCATGTCCCTCTTTATGGGCTTGTTCCCAGGCATCTCCTCTGGGAACCATACTCCTGCTGGCTGACTTGGTTTGCAGCTGCAGAAACACAGCCCCGGGAAGGGGTTTTGGCAAGTTACCGGCTGCTGGGCTTTCCTGTTGTTACTTCCCAGGGCAGCCAAGAGCCTGTCTACAATGACCTGAGTTGAATAGTCCATGAGCAGCATCTGTTCTCCGTAGCAATGTCCTTCTCCAACCTGGAATACCCAGGGAAGAACAGACAGGATGGAGCTGGAGCGGGGACGCTCAGGGAAACCAAGTGGAGCAGATAGGCTCAGTTGTGGGCAATGTTCGTAAAATTCATATGGTTGAGTCCCATCCTACATGCCCGGCAGGTAGGCCTGTACCTCACACACAGCACAGTCACGCAGCTTCTCTCTGCGACAACACAGTGGAGTCCTGATTCCCTGACCCGCTGCCCTTTGAAGCTGGGGCTCACAGAGCAGAGGCGGTCACCGATTTGCAGAGCTGCTAGGGATGAGCCACCTCGCATGTCTCCCCCAGGTGACCCCCCATGCATCACACTTCCCTTGCACCCCTTCCACTCTCATGTGCCCAGACTTGCTCCCATCTTCCCAGGCATATCTTGCCAGCGCAGTCCAAGGCATGGGAAAAAAAAATGTCTTTGAGTGATCTGCCTGGGAATGCTGATTTCTAATTTCTTCAGAGAAAGAGAGTAAAACAAGGATGGTAAATGCAGGGGATTTCTTGTTGCTGGTTGCAACACATTAAAGATATTTTTAGGCGAAACGCAGGCCTCAGCCTCCCTGAAGATGAGCCACATTGTCAGTTGGTTCATTTGTTTAAGAAGTAGCTATAACAAAATCTCATCTGAGAAACACAATTTGGCATCAAAATCTTGGAAAGCAGAAGGAGGCAGAAGAAAATTCTCCATTGACTTTATCGATTGCAGTAAAAATATCTGATTCTGATGCAGAGCTTTTTATCCACATAGCTAAGCATTTTATGAAAACAGGGCCATACATAAGATGAAATGACTTTTTCTTCTGGTGGCAGATGGCTTAAAACCCGGTTAATTCCCAACCTAAGGCCCTATTCTCCGGGACTCAGTCTAACAGAAGTAAGTCTTGCCCACGTCTCCATGAAGCTGAAAAAGACTTTACCTTTGCCTACCAAATCCATGCTCAGTTTTGTACAAGGCCTGATTCACTCTGCCCCGAGTCATCAAGCATTGCAGTTGCATATCATTGTCTAGCCAGGCAGGATATGCTCAGCTATGCATTTGGAGCATTGTACAGACCTGAATTTTTCTGCATTGAAAACAGACTTTCTCGTGATCTGAGGGGCGGAGTGACCCTGGAAAAGTTGGATGATCTCCTTTATTTATATAGCAATATAGTAAGCTGCTTACCAGATGGACTTGTTTGCAAGCTTGCCCACTTCTGACATGAATCAATTAATTTACAGGGAGATTTTCTGGAAACCAGTAAGCCCAAAAAAAGAAAACCAATGTGATACCAGTACTGCCACCTCGTGTAGGCTCTAACCATTGCAGGTGTTTCCTGCAGGAGCATTACATTTTAGCAGCATTGAGTAACACAAAAGATATTAACAGAGCAAATACTTTAAATGGCTGTATACGATACAAAGGATACTATTACCCTGTTACCCTTCCAGAGCCTGTCCTTAAAACTAAACATCTGCAGGAACAGAAGTACTCTTGGATCTGATTTATAAGTGGACTTCCATATCATATAGTCACAACTTCAGTGGTAAATCATAGTGCCTTACTGGAAATTAAGAAATGAAAGGAAACACTGCAGGAAAACGGGGAAGACAAGGAGCTTTAGGGGGTGAATGGTTCCCCTGCAGGAGAATGACCAAGGCAAAAGGAGCAGAAAACTAAAGCAGCATCAAGATCACCAGGCAAATACACAAGAAATATCAGCAAGTTCAAACCAAACAAAATAGTGTACAAAAGGGAAACGGGAAAACGTTTGAAAACTGATTCATGTTACTTTAGTCACCTTGGGGGTTGACGTAGGCATTGTTTTCTGCACTCAAGTAATACCCCTAAATTTTTGTTGCATCATGTCTAAAAGCAGAGATGATGATCAACAGACCGTTGATCTTCCAAACAAAATGTCTGAAGACCTGTTTGCAGGGCTGAGCACTGCTGTGGGAGACAAGAGGGCTGTGTCATTGTGTGACCAGGGACATGCACTCCACGTGCGAAGGTCGGCAACCCTCCCACCGTCTCCCTGCCCTCTTCGCCCACCCCACATACACACAGGGGTGGGGATAACCATGAGCTCACTGAATCAAGGCTCACCGCCAGCATAGAGCTCTCTGGAGTACTGCTAGAACAGTGTAATCCTTTGTTTTGAACACATCCCACCAAAACTGAAGCAGGCATAACCAATTCAAGAACTAGGGAACATCAGACCATGTTAGTAGGATCAGTGAAAACAGAAACCAAGAAATGGGACAGCAACAAATCGCTCCGTCAAAGGTTGTTCAAAGTTTACAGGGGGTCGGGGCAGACTGGACAAATATGGCAAGACAAATCCCCAGAAATGACCACATATGCACAAAACATGCAGGACACGTCCAGCTCAGCAAAGCAAGTTACCCCACGTTCTCCATGTCAGCCAGTCCAACACCTTGTCTTCAGCATTGTATAGGTACTAACATCCTAACAGAAACCAGCAAGCAGAATGAAGCTAGTCAGTCCTCCAAAAAATTACGATAAATTTAAACTTATTTGACTTAACAGAGACACATTTTGGTCATGGGCTAATCTCTTCCATAAACTTCAGCGTAACCATCATCTTAGAAGAACTGGGTTTTTTTCACTATGCTGACAAATATTAGGTTTGAATAGAAACTGTGGCTTTTTTTTTTTTTTCTTTCAGAAAATGAACCACTATACCGTAATTTCACTAACCCTGGTTTGGGTCAAGCTTCCCAAAACTTCATACAGATTGTGCCTGGAACCATTTCACTCTCCTTCCCCTCCCTCTCTCCCTGCCTCCCTCCTCCCCAGCAACATTATATGCAAACAGCTGCCCTTCTCCCCCTTTTCATCCACCAGTCAAGCTGGAGTGACAGAGTCTGGGCAGAAACTGCCTTTCACTGCAGCTACAAATGTAGTGCAATGATCCTGCTGGCTATAAGAACGACAATGTAGAAAGAAAGAGTGAGAACCGTGACACCTGCCGTCATACATAACGCTCAGACACCCAACAGTCACTATTCTGCATGTCCTTGGATAACAGCAAAAAAGCTAGGGGAAGCTCTCTGTTATCACAGGTTTAGCTTTCAAACCTTCTTTTCATCCTGTCATTGTGGAACAAATGTCTTTCTCCTTCACATTGGGTCTTTTCTTTTTTTTCTTACTACATCCAGCGTAATAATGATCCCCATCACTTCAGTTTTGATTGATTCATGTTTTTATATCACAGTGCAAAATCTAATTTAAGCAAAGCTGTCATATTAGGTTTGTCAGTATAATACATGGGGGCAAGGCTAACTGCCTGCCAAACCTCAAAGCAGGCTTTTTCAAAAATTTTGTTTTACCATACTTTTCTGTGGAAAGCAAGGGAAACATTTTATCAGATAATGCATGGAAAATAGAAACTTGGGTAGAGAGAAAAACAGAGACACCTACTAAATAACAGTAAATGACTTTGACCACAGTCTTTAAATTATGTTTATCTACATTGTCTATATCTCTGTCATTTCTGTTTAAGAATAAAAGAAAAAACCTATTCTGGAAATATATGAAAAATCACGCTTCCAGTATAAACAAGGGTACTTGATAAAACATGAAAGTGCTGTCCAGGGACACATGTTTGAATGACTCTTTAAAATTATAGAATTATGGAAATTGACATATTTATTGCAAATGCTTATTTGTTGAGTGCTATTTGACATGCAGAGTTATAGTTCACATCAATTTGTTCAACATCACTAATGTGTCCTGCATATACATTACCTGCAGAGCTCCTAGATACATATAATGTGGCTGCATCGGTGGGCAGTGGATTAAGGAAACGAGATTAGCTTGATGCTAATTTCCAGTGTCTAAATAAATGACTTCAGCTTCAAGACATCAGATGAGATAACATCCTAGCCAAAATACATCACACCAGAGTATCTGGCAGGCTTTTTATTGTAGGATATAAAAGGAAACAGATGAATACAGTAATGAATCTAAAAATCTCTGAACATCTATTCTTTAAAAATTGAATTAGTATCTCGTTTTCCCATTAATCAGTATGCCATATCTCTTTCTGATCCTATAAATCAGGTGTACAGTGAGACACATTTCCAGATGTCTCTAGCGCAAACACCTTACTCTGTGGGAAATGCAGAAATATTTTTCTCTCCATCACAGTCTCTCTTTAGAAATACCCTTTCACCATGTGGAATTACTTTTGTTTAAATTAGACATGCCAATGCAGGAAAATAGAAACACTACAAGCATCCACTGTGTAGCAGCTAAATCTGATTGAATGATCATGATCAAAAAGAGAAAGGCATCCTGTACAGGTCTCCATGACAGAAATCAGAAACATCTTTAGGGCCATATCTTAAAGTGAGAGCTTCACAAAGCCAGTACAGACTGAAGTATAATATAAAGGATCGCTCCCATTCTTTGTTGTTCCATCCAAAGAGCTAAGACCACTGCAAGAAGAAGGGAAATCCAATCATTAGAGTACCATATTTGCATTATTCTTTCACCTCTCTATCTCCAGTTCTCAGGCACCTTTTGTGCCTTCTCACGCAATTGAAAACCCTATTAACACAAACAATTGCTGCAGCTTTATCTTAGGAGGATGGTGTGTGGCTGTGAACCCGCTGCTGCACCTGTATTATAATCAGCAAGCCGGCAGGCTGTGACTTAAGCCAGTCCCCTGAGAAAAGGGTTTGAGTGCAGGTCTGTAGCCCACAGCTTCTAGCAGGAGCAACTGGAGCTCTGTGCCTGTGCAGCCAGGGCTGGAGAATGCTGCGAGTTCTCCTCCTCTTGCCTAATTTAGGTTGTCCAACAGGGAGACATCTAGTCTGAAGTCACTGTCCTAAGTTTCTTTTATAACCGGTGGAGAAGGACAGGCACCGTCGGAGGATGCCTCACCTCATCCTAAAGTGGAGGTCTGCTGCAGGTGGTATCAATCACCCTTTGGAGGTTGCTAATCTGACTACGGAGGAAGCTGAAGTCATTGCCTCAAATCAAACCTCTAACTCTTAAGAGATAAGAAGATGAGATATACCTTCTTCCCCTTGCTCAGCTGTCCCCCAGAACCTGCTTGTCTGGAATAAAAAAGTTATCTACGAAACAGTAAACTAAAAATAATGATAAACCTGCTAGAACTGCAGAGCCTCATAACTTCCATTAGTAAGGTTGTATTGATTTCCTCTAGCCAAGGCTCGGTGATAAACGCCTGACTGAGAAATGGCATTGCATCACCCAACTGTTTAAAAATCATTGCATGAGCATAATCTATCTGTCAATCTACCTTTTGGTTCCCTTTGGAATTGCTTATTCATTTATGCACTGTAAAACCCTGCACAATGGATGGAAATACAGACTCCCAAGTCCAAGCCTACAAAACAACCCAAGAGATGTCATTGGTTCCCGAAATATTGTAGCTGCATCAATGCAGTTCTGCCCCGAATTAATTTTCTCCATGGAAAACCAGGGCTTGTTAGCCAAGGCATAGTGGTAGGAAACAACTATTTCATATTTTGGATTGAGATAACATCTCTCTGTATTGCAGTGGATGGTTGTACACATGGCTCATGTTAGGTCTGGTATGAGTACATTTTGCTTTATTGTAATATTGTAATATTGTCCTTTGAAAGCCAGGGTTTCCTTAGGAAAAAAAAAACAAACCAGGACGTGAGGCCAAGCACTGCTATGTTTAAAGTCCTGCGTCTCTATATACACATTCCTTACTAGGAATACAGATATAAAAATAATGAAGTTGTGAAGAAGGGAACAGAAGAATTTTTGTAGCTCATAGCAAACACTTTCTGGGTTCAGTCACTGTGCTTAAACATGTGTTTTAATTTTTAAAAGATTATGCAAAACTAAATGCAAATTCATGGCAGGGAAACCAGATTAATGTTGCTACAAGAGGGCAGGGAGGCAAAGGAGAGGACAGGGAAGCAATGCATGATGGCAGGCCAAGACACCGTGAAGGCACTGCTGTGTTAGCTAGCTGCCAAATGCTGCAGGGCAAAAGCAAATGGGAGAGGCTGCTTCTGGCCCATCAAGCCACCAAGAAAGAGCACACCTGTGTAACGTGAGTGCAAAAAAAATCTGATGCTATAGGCAAGTTGTCAAAGGGTTATTAACTCTTATGGCAAGTATTGGATCCACATAGTCTGAAAAGGAGAATGAAAGCTCTGGTTTGTCTCCTGTGAAGATAATTAGTGACAACTACAGAATTCATTGCTCTCCTTTTTCAGCCCCATGCCAGGCAGCACTGGATACGTTGCTGTGACTGAGCAGATGCCTGGCCAGTGAAGAATAAATATAGTCAATAGGTGAAGTCTTTGAATAATCAACACTTCAGGAGTTGACATTTGGAGTTGGTGCCTGTGTTTATATGTGACAGTCTTGTGACAGTAATGTCTATAGTTTAACTCAAAGGACTCAGCCCAGATCTCCCACGGTATTTAAGCATCTAAATCCTCCTATCATTCAAAATTCCAGATTCGGCCTTCTACCTGTCTGCTGTAACAAACCCAACAATATCACGTATGGACCTCTTATTACAGGAGAGCAAAGATTAACGCTCCCTTTGAATAACATTAATGGAACAGTTTATGAGAGCACAGGATTTGAAAAATACCAGAGAAAGGCTTCAAGTGGTCATTTGGCTCACAGAGCAAATCCTTCTGGCTTCTGGACTCTATGTTTCACAAAATTCTCAGGCTGTCCACTAGATTTGAAAACACAGCCCTTGATTTTGTAACCTGCTCCTGGTACTTGCACAAATATTGGAGTAGCTTTTCAAAATGTTAAGCATCATATAGTCAAAAGAACAGTTTCTAAATTACCTTATCTGCCCTCACTAAATCTGCTTTGCTGAAATAAACATGGTTATTCCATGGACGATACCTACATAAAGATCTACTGAAGAAAGTCTTCTTGTGTGAGACTGAAGTAGAAGGTAGTACATCTGTACACACGTTGCACTTTCATCAGTTGAAGGTTGCCGCAGAAATGGCAGCATTAAAATGTGTATGACTTATTAATATTACTAATTAATATAAGTAATAGTAAGATATAGTAAAGTAACAGTAAGTCACGATATCAGGGCATATTGAACCTTACAGAGTTACCTGAGCCCTTGGCATACAAATTTTAAATCCATAATTACATCCCTCAGAATGTCCTACAGGGTGTTAGTGCATGAAGACCTAACAGATGTTAAGTTAAGCTGTTAAACAGTTGATATGGTTAGTTACATGGCACAAAACTCATAATTATTGCTTGCTTTGCCAATGAAGTACAAGGGAGAGAAAATGACAAATTCAAATTAAAAAATCAGCAGACGTGCATTATGCATGTCTGGGAAGGAGATAGAGCGAATTCCCCTTCAGGCAGTGCTAATGCTGCTCAGGTTCTGTTATTCAGATTGCATTGTCTCTTAATGTTAGCAGCACAATCCTTCTGTGTCAGATTACAATATTTTTAACTTCTTTTGACTCTTTACCCTCCTCTTCACCTTTGTTTCCATCTGTTGTTAAACAAGCATGTCTGAGTTAGAATTGCCCTGGAGATGACAGAGGGAGGAACACAGCAGACTGGAGAGATGCTTCCCTGGTGGGAGCAGAGCTGGGCTAGCCCTGAGACTGTCGTGCACAGTTCTGGCACTGGCTCTGGCTGGCAGGCATTACATAGCCACAGTTACATAGGCATTACATAGACACAGTTTTGGTGTCCAATCCATAGGCTAAAATATAATAAAAAACACTGAGCCACCAATATTCCAAGGGCAAAGAAGACTTGCTCCTGTGTGTTTTGTGAAACGTTGAGAGAATTAAAATTCCAGTAGACAGGTTAGTATCATAAATGAAGTAAAAAATGACAGTGATGATGTCATTCATCACACCAAGAATATGTATGAAACTGTTATCACACATTATTTCACAAAGAGAAAGAGGATGAAGCTCAGCTGGTTTTGAATGAACACTTTCAATTTTTTGGTGCATTTCTGTTTTACATTAGTAGAAAGGTTCAAGGAGTTCTTCATTAAGCTGGCTTCAAACTTATTTTTGTTCACCTGCCCTGGACTTCTTCACCAGTATGCAAGAGCTTTGATTTCCTGATTGTTTCTAAATCCTACAAGGTGCTGAAATGGGGGAACTGAAGTCAAATCACAGCAAAAAGGAAAAGGTGTGGGTACCACATTAGTAAATATGGTGGATAGCCCTGCTACCCTTAGCCAGTCCAAGGAAAATCATTCACAATCTATGAAAATGGGAATAACCAAGCGGGGAGAGGAAGCAGGAATGGTTCCCTTAAATTGCAACACTGGCCTTCCTGTAACCAAAAACATACAAATTCAGATCCACAAGTTGTTTCACTATCTAAAGCCTACCAGAACTGGTTTGGGGTCCATGATTAGAGGCCTAAATAACTTTGCAGATTAATTTTTGATCTTGTTCTCTAACTTTCATTGTCAACTTTGTGCATTCTGATTGAGGATGTGATCTATGTATTTACTATTGTTCTTTCTACAGAGCTTTTCAGTGAAAAAGAGTGTGTGTGTATCCAGATCTCTACTAAATGCTACTACACCACTGCTCCCTGTGACTGTTTTCTTGGTAGTTAGTTTAGCTGTGGATTCTTCATTGTCTTCAAGTTTCCTCAGTCATTAATTTGCAATACTTTCAAAAATACACAAAACCAATTCTTGCATGCAGCTGCAGCAATCTTATGCCTCCTGAAAGATCAACGATAATTTTACACAGTAGGTCTGCAGCTAAATTGCTTCCCTTCCAAATTCATGCTTATGTCCTTCACACTATTTTGACCATCATTTAAATATGATAGATATAAATTTCCTTTTGTTCTCACTATATGATCAGAATGAAAAAATGCCCTTGGAAGAGGTATAATTCCAGAAGCATTTAGACTGCACTCCTAAGCAGCTAGAAATGCATATACAGGCATCCTATAATTATAAACTAGAAATGATACATGAGTTATTTTTTACCAAAAATGCAACCTAAATTCAAGAAGAAATACATTATCTCTATGTCTAAATATACACTATATTTATATCCATAAAATCTAGCAAAATGTATGTTCCCTGTCCAGATATCAACGCTGCAGAAGTAATAAAGGGTTCTTACATAGCCTGCAGCATGCAGAATCTGAGTAAATCTTACTTTTTTCCTATAAGGAATATATCTTGACTTGGCTGTGAACAGGTGTCTTCCACACCTGCTCTGAAACAGAGCCTACACGCTGCAAAATTAGAGAGTCATTTCTCAGCTAGAATTGCAGTGGTCTTTTTGGAAACTTACAGAAGGTCAGCTTGGGCCTTTCTCCAGAGCTCAGCAGCTCCTAGGTTTTCTACCAAGCCCATCCCAGAACCCACAATACTTTTTACCCCATCTTTTTTACCCCATCTTAGTAGGAGCTGTGGCTTTTAGCTCCTAAACACCTTTCTCTGAACTTCCTGGTGAGAGCACACATGACTACACAGTTTGGGGTAGAATTATTCCATTGTTTGCATTGCAGAATAGAGATAGACCTGTTAGCACGTGAAGCTATCATGTCTTTTCAAATGTACCTTAGTTCTGTTCTTCAGGGTGTAGAGGGTTCTCAGCCGCCTTAAGGTGGACAAGAGGTGGAACCAGGTATTTCTAGAGTATATTTATGAAGGCATTTTAGGGTAAGCAGCAAGACAAGGGGGAGTTCAGAGGAGTTGCAGGGGATTTCTGTGGGTGCTAGCAATATGCAAGTAGACATGACTCCATTTTTTATGCAGCAGCTCTTCCTCACTTTGTTACGAATTTCAAACTGTAATACTGTGCAGAAATGGCTTGGACAAGAGAAGGGGGAACTGATGAGTATCTCGGCTGAAAGAAACTCTCTTTAAACTGCCCTGAACCTGCACAATTGCAAGTTGGATGTCAGTGTTTATGCGTGTTTACTTTGTCTGACATCACATTGTAAATTACAGGGAACTGATGGGCAGTTCAGTCAAGAAGAAATGAAACACCGTCAAAAAAAGGACAATAAATTTGCAAGCAATGAGCACAGACCCTTCTGAGTCTGGATGTTAGTGGTATTTCTCAGGTTCATATTATGTTTGAAATATATTGTCCAAACCTACGTAAATTACCTTTTTATAGTGGTAATGGGAGAAAGATTGAATGAGTTTTGAATTAATGTCTCTGTGTATTAATTGCCAAATGTATCAGGCTTCTAGTTTTTCCTAGCTATAAAATGTTTTATGGTTGAGAGAGTACAGACCGATTATTTTTCTTTTTGTGGGAACATGCATTTTTTTCTTTTATTTTTATAAAATTAAAAAGAAACACTGATGCTTCTTTTGGCACGTTTCTTTCTTTTAATGATTTAAATTCTATTCAGAGATAGTTAAATTCTATGACCTCGAATAGTATTTGAAGTACCTTCCCACTGCTGATTAATAAAGCCCATGATGAAAGAAAAGCCCAGTACTAGTCATATCTGTTGTTACTGAGGAAAAAGAAAGGGAACAATGACAAATGAAATATCAGATATTATCAGTCAGAGACTTTGTTCTCCATCGATAGAGGTGAATGCATCCGTCTACATGATCCTATGAGTGTCTGCCTATGATCATACCCCCATCGTTCTTTATTGCCATTGTTGGAGAAAAGGGATTCACAACCTGAATCACAGATCCTGATTCAACAAAGCAAGTAAACACATGTTAGCAAATTGGAGTAAGTCTTTCTTAAAGATGGTCCTTTGCCGGAAAGTATGGGCTTAAGTCATATGGTAAGCAGCAGGGCTGCATGCTCAAAATGAGACATCTGCAACAAAGTACAACCAAACTGATAAACTAGAGCCAAAGATTAGAGCCCTCCTTACCTTTTCCCAGCTGTCTGTGGCACAAGAAATTCAGTGGCCTAAATGACAGGGAAAGAGTAAGTGTTACCTCACAACTGAACAGTTGCTCCAATTCATATACAAAAAACACTTAAATGTAGGTGTCATTTTTCAAACACAATTTATATTCATGTTCTCCAACAAATGTAACATTGAAAGAATTTAGCAGAGAGCTAAGATGTTACCTAACACATTTCTCTTTCTTCTACTCCCAAAAAATTTGCTATGAAAAAAAGCAGCAGAGAAAGAGAAACTACTACTCTTCTGAAAACATTCAGTCCCAACAACTCTTTTAGGTGCAGGTAGTGGTACTGTTACAAGCTGTTGCCTCTCTTCTTTTTTGTCCTCTGAAGTCCTATTCCTGAACCTGCTTTTCAAACTTAAAGATGTCACACATTTCTTACAAAGTTTAAGGGTGGTTGGAAGGCATTACCAAATGGAATGGGGCTTATAAAGACTGCACTGATTGTATATTATAAAAGTATTGTCATATGTGTTTCTACCTGCTAGATAAATGACTCCAGGTTGTAGATGTGCTAAATATTATTGATATACTAAAAGAGTGTGTGTGAGTTTTATTTTAGGAAATATAAATTGGAAATAGAATACATATGTTAGGCTAAAATTGCAAAGCTTCAAAATATTCATAAAAGGAAATGTGGTACCAACACTGGGGGAACTGAAAAGCCACTGAATTGAGATTCTTCCCAGTTCATGAATCATTCACAGACTATTTCTAACTGAGGCACATGGAGCCATACACTAGGAAGATACCTATTCACCAAGTAGCTTGGGTGGGTGTCTGTCAGCCAGCAGCACAGCAGGCGTGGTGGTGCTTGTTTGGTCATGGAACATGGTCTCTGCTCCTCAGCTGGAAAACTGACACTGTAATGGGAGTGAGGAATGGCAAAGAAAAAAGAAACACTCATAAATTTTGCCATCATGCTTCAGTGGATCAAATGCATACCCCTTAGAGGGTTCAGTGCTGCTGGGCCCAGTTCATCTGTGACTTTTCCAGTCTCACCTCCATTGAGCATCTGTCATTCAGCCTGTTCTGATCTTGTCAAATTATCCAAGGTAGGAAAATTAGTACAGGGAGAAAAATAATTCCTCATGCTGGATTCCACAAGTAACACATAGCAGGCTAGTGATGAAAAATAGGTATATCTCACTCACATCCTAGGAAAAATTCTTTGTTAGTAAAGTTGGTGGAACATTTTGACTAATGAGGTAGTTACGGCACAGGCACTCAGTAGTTTTAAGGAAAGGTCAGATGCACACAATGAACTGAGTACCACAGGGCCCTCCCTTCCTCAATGCAAGGGGCTGGATCCAAGTAGTGCCTTGATCCTTTCAATTCTGTCATCTGTGATTTATCATTAAAAAGGCTTCCTCCCAGACATCTGACAGAAGTCCAGTTTTGTATGCAGGGGGAGATGCAGGGACCAAGCTGTTACTGTTCTGTTATTGTCTAAGCAGCCTCTGTGTGCCAGTAGATATTTATAATCTGGTATGTTTTAGAATAAGTGCGTTATCTCCCAGAGAACAGCATGTTTGATATAATTCTAGTGGGATATATGAAACACAAGTTTTGTGTGAATGGCGGAGCTGCCAGGGGAGGTACGTGACAAGCTGTGTTTGCTACGCTCAGTCTGCTCAAGAACACACTAGAGAAAATAACCAAACTGCCACCTTGATTGGATCTCTCCCTGCTAAGAAATTTAACAAATAAAAATGAGAACATTAAATAAAGCTTTCTGGATGCCATGAATTGCCTACACATGCACATGAGTGTTTGAAGTAGCAAAATCAAGGCAGTTTAGTCAGGGCAGCACCAGTTGCCCTATATAAATTTAATTTGGTCAGGATCACATAACACATTGAGCTATCAAGAGGGCATAAAAAGATCCCGTTGAGGTCATTTTCCTACAACACAAGATTTGCTTTGGCTTTGCACATCCAATACCACAATCTCACTAGGTGTAAAATGTCACACAATGCACAGAAGAAAATTATCTGACTGTTTACAACACAATCCAAGGAACTATAAACCTTGTAAAAAGGGCATCTTCCTCTTTTACTTCCTCACTCCTTCCCCCGAATCCCTTGTTTTTTCATCCCATTATATATATATATATATATATATGTAAAGCTTTTGTAAAGCCATATTTATATTTCCTCCAATAAACAAATGTGAGATCATGCTGTGCTGCTGGAAACATGATAATTAGCTTTGCTGCAGTATGAGAGCCTGAGGTGATGCAGTGATAGATTAGGGCACACACACCACCTCCCTGAGCTACCGAAATAAAATACCTCTTCATAGCTCTCTCATTGCAACTAGAGCTCTGTGTGTTTTACTGTACAGTGATGCTAGGTTTCCTTGTTTCTGCTGCTGAAATGAGTAGCTCATTGATGTTGCATTTGGAGATTCCTCTTGAAATGTTTCTGTTTCAGTCGAAGCACATGAGCACTTTCAGATAAAGCGAGATAGACACAGCAGTGAGCAACAGTCGAATGTTCATCAGATAGTTGAGCTGGATGTCGAAGCAACAGACCTAAATAAGTATCAGTTTTCTTGCAGGTCAGCAAAAGAACAAAAGACAGCACTGAATTGAAAAATATAGTTCAAACCAGGTGGAAGCTCAAAAAAATAAAACACAGAAATCAGCAGGATGAGACATTTCTCCATTTAGCTTTGGTGAAAGGAAGTATCTTCTCTACCACAGTTGATTAGCCCCTGCAGAGCTAGTTTATTAAAACACACAACAACAAAGAGGTATGGGGCAGTATTTTCTTTTCTTTAAAGGTCTTGTTAGAGCCCTATTAAGAGATAATTTAACATTATATCCATCAGGGATCCACAAAGGCCTTTTCAAAGGGGAGATGGATGTGGGTCAAATTTTGGCTAAAAAAACCCAATGACATCATACTATAGTCCAGAGATTGGGGCAGTAAATTGCAGAGGTCCGGGATCATAATTTCATTATAAAATATCAGTATTTCCTAGTAATCCTAGAAAAACATGCACAAAATTACCTTCGGTAAATACTGAGCCTCATGACACTGTCTCATTTGGTACCCAGGTAACACCAGACAAACAGTGTACAGCTTTGAAGGAGATATACAAAATGTTGGCTAATAAAGGAGAGTTAAGGATTTCAGAGCACATTCACAGGATATAGTATTCAGCTTCTAAGAACAAGTCTTGACCCTTCACTGAAGCAAACGGGTTTTGCACTCGAATAAAATATGAACTGACTGAGATAAAACCAGAGGTATAGTCACCATTATTCACTGGCTTCTTAAAATGAAATGTGCCAGACTGCCCTTATGCCTTCTGTGGAAGTGTTTCCTCATTCAAGAATGACTAACTGCCTTTTACTGTTTGATTCATGGAGCTCTCACTGATTGAAATTAGTCAATTTTGAAAACCAACTAAGCTTTGTCATTTTATTGGCTAAAGAGTAGGCATGATTTGACATGAGTGAGTGGTTGTATTGGGTTTGTGTGGCAAGGTTTTGGTAGTGGGGTGGGTTACAGAGATGGCTTCTGTAAGAAGCTGCTCAAAGCTTCCCCCATGGCCGACAGAGCCAGTGCCAGCCGGCTCCAAGACGGACCCACCATTGGCCAAGGCCGAGCCCATCAGTGATGGTGGTAGTGCCTCTGGGAGAACAGATTTAAAAAGGGGGGGAAAAAACCCCTGCGCAATTGAAGCCACAGAGAGGAGTGAGAACATGTGAGAGCAACAGCCCTGCAGACCCCCAGGTCAGTGCAGAAGGAGGGGAGGAGGTGCTCCAGGCGCCGGAGCAGAGATTCCCCTGCAGCCCGTGGGGAAGACCATGGTGAGGCAGGCTGTCCCCCTGCAGCCCAGGGAGGTCCACGGTGGAGCAGATCTCCACCTGCAGCCCGGGGAGGACCCCACGCCGGAGCAGGTGGGTGCCCGAAGGAGGCTGTGACCCCGTGGGAATCCCGCTCTGGAGCAGGCTCCTGGCAGGACCTGTGGCCCCGTGGAGAGAGGAGCCCACGCTGGAGCAGATTTGCTGGCAGGACTTGTGACCCCGGGGGGGACCCACACTGGAGCAGTCTGTGCCTGAAGGACTGCAGCCCGTGGGAAGGACTCACATTGGAGAAGTTCATGGAGGACTGTCTCCTGTGGGAGACCATGGAGCAGGGGAAGAGTGTGATGAATCCTGCCCCTGAAGAGGATGAAGCAGCAGAGACAATATGTCATGAACTGACCCCAACCCTAATTCCTCTTCCCCCTGTGCCACTGGGGGGGTAGATAGAAAATCCGGGAGTGAAGCTGTGCCTGGGAAGAAGGGAGGGGTGGAGGGAAGTTGTTTTGAGATTTGGTTTTATTTCTCATTACCCTACCCTGGTTGATTGGCAATAAATTAAGTTAATTTTCCCCAAGCTGAGTGTGTTTTGCCCATGACGGTAATTGGTTGAGTGATCTCTCCCTGTCCTTATGTCGACCCACAAGCCCTTTGTTATATTTTCTCTCCCCTGTCCAGCTGAGGAGGGAGAGTGATAGAACGGTTTTGGTGGGCACCTGGTGCCCAGCCAGGGTCAACCCACCACAGTGGTGGTCTTCAAAGTGCTGTCCTCAGGCCCTTCAGAATGTTAGATTATGGGTCCATGAAAAGCAATTAAAAAATCTAAGCCTGCTGTGAATAGGAAGTATTTGGTCAGCATCTCCAGTGAAAATATTTTAAAAGATTTCTAAATCAAAGGAAAGAAAAAGAACATGAAACTCATAAGCCTGCAGTAAAATATATTTTGGAAGTATGCAGTGAAGAGACCTGTTCCTAACTTGTTGACTTGTTGCAAGAAACCACTTCTTTTCACCAGACTCCGGGTATCTCTGATGATGTCTGGCAGGTGTATGCTTTCCTGCACATACATCTTCTCCAGTACGTATCCAGTGTAATCTCAGGATATTTATTGATCCCAGTGAACACATAGATGAGATTCAGCTGTCTTTCTGCATTATATATTCTCTTACACATACCTCTCCTCTTAATGCTTTCAGTATTTTTGAGAGTTAGGATGAGGGGAAAAAGGTGGAAGGATATACCTTGTTTTTAAATTATCTTGTGAAATCTTGTTTGTTGGAAATTTTATATCCTCTATAATTTTTTCATCACAAACACGGGAGCATGAAAGAAATGCAGACCTACCCGAAAGTGACATTCATGTGTGTGTTTTACCTACCACCAGGTCTCTGTCTCCCACTAACTCAGTCTCTCTCTGTGTTGCTCTCTCCTAGAACTGACCACCCTTTGCAAAAAAAGTTAATATGTTGCTGCAGACATTTCAGTTTCCATACGGTGATATTCCTCAGCAAGAATAAAAAAAGCTGTTGCAAATTTTTTGAGCATCCCTACATCTCTTGTTCTTCTCTGCTGACAGTATATTGCCATGCCATTATGGATAAGAAGATGATATTTTCTTTCTTGGAGAAAGCTGCAAAGATGCAGTTTCACTTGTACGTGCAGAAATTTTTCTGGAGCTGCTAGCTTTAATTTATTCTTTTAGCCCAGGAGTTGTATCCACAACATTGTCCATGCATGACGTGGCTGGTGCACGCTAGGGTAACCCTGGCATGCTACGCCTCTGCCTGTGTAGGATGAAGGATTTTTGCACAACCAAAAGCCCTGGATTTTTTTACAAAATTAGATAATTTCTGAAATTATTTAATATCTTCTGGTATGGGCTTTGCTATATTTTCTGGATTGAATGACAGCCCAGTGCAGGCCAATAAGAGTCACATGATTGGTACTTTATAACCATTTCCCCTTATTTCTATTCAAATCTGTGTCCCTGAGTCTTTCAAGCTGACAGGGAAGGATATGGTTGCAGCCCATCTGTCAGGCCAGCTATATGTCCCTACAACAGAAGTCACTCATTTTGATGCAGCTCTTTGCAAACCTGAGTACTTCCCTCTGGCACTGTTAATACTGTCCTGCAATTGGTTTGATCCCCAAAAGTTTGTTCAGACACGTCTACTTGCTAGAGATACCAAATGTGGCCAGAAAAAACTTCTTTATGTGGCAGCACTTGCCAAGATCTATCTTCAGCATAGGATACTACTTTTGCCAAGTCAATTACAAGCATTGGGCAAGGAGCTCTCTTCAGTGCTTTGCTTAAGTTTCTGGGGACCACGCAAATGAATAGTTGCTTTCTCATGCTTATCCTTAGTGAGCTCAGAGATATTCTTCCTCTCCTTTGTTGTTTTGCATTTGGTTTTGCACAGTGCTGATTTCAGGGTGTCTGTGCTCTCATTATTACCCACGGTTTATCTCTGAGACTGCTCCCCTTCTGCTCTGCATTTAGATATGAACTTTCAATTTGCCTTATCTGCCAACAACTTCTGACAGAGTTAGCGTGGGATGCCTAAGTACTTCTCATGCAAACACCTGCATTTTGCATTCCATTTACTAACCTATCATGAATCAGTTTCAAAATGTGTTAACTGCATGAGTCAGGTCACCAAAACATGGATCCATTGTTTCTCCAATTCTTGATTAAACTCACTAAGTAGACACCTCTCTGACTTCTAGTTGAAAATATTTTTGGAATACTTGCAGCACTTTACTCCCCTTATATGCTCCATCCTTGGCCAAACACTCCTGAAATAGGGAACATATTGAACTGAAAAAAGAGAAGAATCTGGCTGGGGTCTTTTTTGTTCTTTTTTTCCTTTTTTTTCCCTCTTTTTTCCTTTTTTTTTCTTTTGTTTCAGTTTACCAACCCCATTAGAGTAGCATCATTTATCCAGACTTACTTAAAGGAAGGCCAACCCACAGGCAGCTTCAGCTCTGCCTCCCTATATTCCCTTAAGGAGATGTGGACACGAGGACCTGCCTAACCAACGACCCAACAGGAGCCCCCTCTCTCCAGTGGAGCAGCTCCTGCCACTGCTGTGGCCTGGGGGAGGAGAGGGATGCCAGTGAGCTGCCAGGCAGAGCCTTCTCCCCTGGGATGGGGAGACACAGGAGAATGGAAGGGTGAGGACAGCTCTGAAGCAACCTGCAACCTCTACCATGTCTGCACATGGTGGCAGAAAGGGCCAAGAAATACACCTATTCCCAGCCACCACCGCAAAGAGTGACAGGGACACTGGCATCCAGCTCCTGTTGCTGCCGACTTCTCCCTACCGTGAGCTAGAGCGCATCCACTCGCTGAACGCATCACTGCCATCTGCTCAGGGACAGGAATGTGACATGTTGTTCAAACAGTCTGCTTTGATGAGGTAATTTTTGTTTTCCTGCTTGCTTTCTTTTTAAATAGGCTTTTTGGTGGGGAGGGTTGGAGGGGATTGGAAATACTCATCGTTTCTGATTTCACAAACCTGCAGGACCCAACTGACTTCTGATACCAGTCGGTGTTTGAGAGACAGAGCAAGAAGGCACCAAGACAACACAACATCCTAAGACAACATCTTTCTAGCCCTTTCTCCATGTGCAGTGTTCTTTCCCATCAAACCCTGCCCATTGCTTCCCCAGTCAAAGGCTCCATAGAAAGCCTTCTGTGCCAGTCAGCTGGAAGGTGGGTTCAAAAGCATTCTCCTTCCCTGTAGAGAAAGCACCCTGGGCATGGCATCGGAGAGGGGAAGTGGAGCCTCAAATGAGGCAGGAATAGCTCAGCTGCTTTTCCATGGCCTGCAAAGAAGAAATCCTTCCCCTCGCCCTGCAGAGATGCCTGCCTGGGTTGGGTGGAAGAAGGACAAACAGATCCCCCAGAGGACACTCAGGGAAAAGGCTGGGCACTGTACATCTCGGCTCTGTATAGACTACAAACATTGCTAATGCAGTTACTGCTTAGCTGCCAAGCTCTGCATCACATGTAGAACGTGGCCTGAAGAACAGCCCATATACACAAAAAGTATTTCCCAACTTCAGTGGTAAAAGGTAAAAATATTTACGTGCAGTAGGTGTCTGCATACATAAAAAGCAACATCAGTAAAACTTTGGCTAATGCTTGGGAACCTCAGGCACAGGCAGCAAGCAGCTAAAGCACCAGTATAGGAAATGGGTGACCATGGCTTAGATCCCAGCTTAGTCACTGTCACCTTCCTCGGCTTGCAGCTTCAGTCGAACCTTGTTTGGCCTGGGCCTCTGAAGACCTGAGGAAAATAAGGGCAGAGTTTATCAGTTCCTAAACATGAAACATAAGAAGTGGCTAGAGCATATATTTTGAATTTTTTTAATCCATTGGAATACTGTCTTTTTCCTCTTCAACAGAGGGAATATTATTCAATTCCTATTAAATATGGTATATATGCCTTATTTAAAATAAGTTATGCAAATTTGGACAGAAGCAATTCTGTTACAGAAACTAAGCGTAACCTAAAAGAGAAGTTTCATCCTCCTTTTCTGTTTCAGCTTGCTGTCAAAACCATTCCATTCTATTCCTTATTTGCCCCTCCTAAAAGCTAAGCAGGGTTGAAATACCTAGTGCTAGAGCCTGGAAGACACAAGGACAAACACAGCCCACCCCATAGAGGTTTACCCACCCTGGCTGCTCCTGCCTTCAGTCCAGTCTCAGCTGTGCGGGGCAGCTAAAACATCAGTTGTGCCTTCGCAGTCACACTGACACATCCCAGGCTCCCGTACCGAGGGGCTGGCTGCTCGTCCTTACTTGGACTGAAGGCACACAGCTCCTCTTTCATTTCTTCCTCCTATCATAACTACTCCAGGACGGGACAGGTATACATCACCACCACCAGTGCAGTGAGGAGACCTGTTACCAGAAAGAGAAAGACCGAAAAGGATGTTTTTCCTTCTCCATCAGGGAGCCCATCTCCTGGCCCAGCTCTCCTCCATCTCCTCCCCCCTCTTCCCCATCCATGCAGTTGCTCCCACTTCCCTCCCGTTCCACTCCCAACTGGAAAAGTGCTGATCACTCTCTTTCCCAAAGGGGATTCCATAACATCCCTCTGTCATTGGCACCGAGTGCGAAGGAAAGTAATATTAGGAAAATGTTAACGGAGTTTAACTTCTTCTAATGTAATTTAGACCTGGAAACAATGAAGCAAGCCTGAATGAAGCTCCGTGCCAGGTCCCCGTGAACCAGCAGCCAGCGGTCCCAGCAGCCCTGTTCAGGAACCGGTGTCCCAAGGACAGGAGGGAGAAGGAGGGAGACGGCAAAGGCTTTGGAAAAGATTACAGCATGCACAGGAACTGACTTTCCAGCCCGAGAGCAGCCTTAACGGGTGCCAAAGGAAGAAGTAATGAAAGGGATTTGTACCAACACAAAGAGGAAGGAGCCGACCAAATGACATTCTGAGTCTAACCCCGAGGAAAGTGTTTAATGAAAAGAACAAAAATATGTGCTGAGAGGCCAAAAGGCCAGGAAGCCAAACTGGGAATGCTGAATAGGTCTATCATGTCCAAATCCTCAGTACTCCCAGAGACTTTGGTAATGTTACTTACAGAAACAGGAGAAACGAGTAACTTACATAAGATCTCTATGAACATAAATGAAGTGCATTTGGCTCTATACACTGACAAGCATACAGCTGGAACTCAGATTCATAAGAAATGTCAGGTCAGAAATACCTTTATAAATACTGCCACAATTAGCAGAAGGAGGTACGTATGGAAAGAAAGACAGTACCCAAGATTCAGTACCTGATAACACATAATACTCGAAAGTGATAATTAAAAAGCTAAGTGATTCTGGACTTGGTCAGGGAAATACCCTCAGACGAAGCAAGATAGGCCTGGGGACCTGACATTGAAAAGGGTGTTGGTTTTATGTGCCTTTCATTCAGGGTGTCATCAGAAAAGCATGGGGATAATGTGTTGATTCACAGGAAAAAATATTTTGGTAAACCTTTTTTTTCAGTGTCTGTGGCCTTCAGAAGTCATGGGCACATGTTTCCTCAGATGATCTTTAGGAAAAGAGTTCTCTTTAATGGCAGTCTATGCCTTCGGTGAGTGACTAAAAGTACTTGTAAAATCAGGTAATTGCCCCTTAGAAGATTTTAATATCAGCCGGCTACTGAGAGGTCATAACTACAAATGCAGCATCACTCATAATTGTTGTAGCCCTGACAAAAGTAATGGATCATATATACCAGACAATCCTTTTCTGTTGCAAGCATGAAGTTATTTCCCATGAAAATAACACTGCTTTCTGTGATAGATTATCTACGTTTCATAGCCAGGGCTTGTGCTTCCAATATTGAGTTGAAACGTTAGAAGTAAAACTTTGAAAAAATAGTTGAAATACATCTGCGGTTGGACTCAATGATCTTAAAGGTCTTTTCCAACCTAAATGATTCTATGCTTCTATGACTAGTTTTGCTTTTTTTTTTTTTCCCTGGGAGGGAGAAGAGCTGAAGATGTTGATTTCTGCCCCTAAACATGTAACCGAGACACATGACAAGGCTAACCCCTGAGCTCTTACTGAGACAAATGAAGTCAGATTTACTGTGGCAGATTTTGAATGGGAAAAGTTGAGACAAGTCTACAAGTTCATCAATATTTGTATTTTTCTTTTTTCAAAGGTGGACAAAAAGATGAGTTTTCCCCTCTAGACAGGCTTCTTTGATGGTACATTTAAGATCGGTAGATATCAGTCGTTTCTAGTGCAGACAGCCAGACCCTGCACTCTCACTACCCCAAAAACAGACTTACCCTTTTAGGTCTCTCCAGCTTCGTCCCCTCAGCCCTGCTTCCATGCATGCACTTTTATCACCAGGCTGTTATTGGAGTTCACGCTGCTGCAGGACACATAACACACAGCGACAAGAAAATCAGCATCCCAAGGTATTTCTTGGTAGAAAATCCTGCTTCCTTTGCCTCCCTTGCCACTGCTCAGAGACTGCTGTCCTGAGGCCTGTCCTCTGAAAAGAGAGCAGGGGGACAGTTAGAGGAGAAACCTGTGCTGTTTTGTTGCCAAAGTTTTTGCTCCACATTTATCATTATTTTGGAGGATGCACTGATAAGTGATATGAATTCCTACAACCTTTTTGGGCAGGGAATTCAGCAAAGAGATGTACACTGATACAGCTCAGGAGCCACCCCAAGTGACTACAGATTTTTTCTTTTTTCAATACCTTTTCAAAATCAATTAAAATCACTTTAAACTTCTCTCTCATTATTTCAGGCCTGATGCAACTCAGTTCCATAAACTCCTTGCAGTAGGAACAACAATTCTTTGACATTCATAAATATCATTGCAAACATACACTGAACATTCATTTATCATACTGAAGTAGTACAAATGTATGATTGGAAGCAGGATGAGCTGTAGTAACTTCTGAATATGTTCCATATTTTTACACTCCATGTAGTCCATGTTTGTCAATTTATATTTGCTATGCTGGAACTGGAATTTATTAAGGTAAATCAGGAGCAAGATGGGGATTCATATTTCAGATTTTTGTGCCATTCTCCCATGTGAAATTAGAATATAAGTGTATCATTGAGGCTGATTATTCCCACCACTGCTTTCTGCAGTTTCACTGATTTCCCATCCAGCTGAGAAAATATTTTCCTGTGAAACATCTGGCTAAGGAATGCTGGGAGCTCCAAAATGGCTGGTGCATCCTCTGAAGTAGACAGCTTTGAAGCAAAGTAACAGTTTTAAACAATTCCAATAGACTGAAAAATATTTAACAAAACTTATCAGAGACTATCCAAGATCCTGTAGCTGTTGCCATAGACTTCTCTGAGTATGTTGCCCTGGCACATGCAGATGTAACTGAGACTGTGAAGATATTATGGGCATAAAAGTACAACTCCAGCAGAAAAGCTGTGAGGAGATGCACGCTGGAGCAAAGAAGGAATTGTAAAAATAGAGGGAAGTGGAAAATCAAAAGCACAGAAAATCTGTTTTGTCCAGCTTGCAGTTGTTCTCTCATGAATGTTTCTTAGAGGTGAGAGTACCCAGCTCTACTGCAGTTACCCCCAAAAGAGCAGAAAATTGTCAGAGAAGCAGAAAATAGTGACCTCTTTACTCCCTTTGTGCTTAAGTAAAAAATAAATAACTCAATACAGAAAATAAGTAATTGAAGATAAGAATAAGTCCAGTATTTATTTCATTCATGATAGTCTTGGGCCAAAGGTTAGGGCAGAATTCAACCCAGCACTTGACCACATATATGATTCAGCATCATCAACCAGGGAGGCCTGCTGGACTTCAGGCACCTGAGAAGCCTCTTCCAACCCTGTGCATAGTTAGTTAGGCCTGGCTGAAAGAGAGCATTCATCCTTTCTTGAACTCAAGACTGTTATTTTGATTGTTATTCAGAAAAAAAATGAAGTTTTCTGCCTTTGTTCTAACAGAGCTCCCATTAATAGGAAGGACCAATCATTGTAGCAACTGATCACATAGAAGCACTTGTGGTGCAGTGAAATGATCATAGACAAACTCCAAAGTCAACAAAGAAAGTCATAAAACTGTCATGTGAGGTCTCATGAGAGAATAGGTTAAGAAGGAAAGGGGTTGAAAAGCAGGGGGTTCCGGGAAAAAGGCACCAACATAAATTACATCACCGTGAATCATAGAATCATAGAATTGTTTAGGTTGGAAAAGACCTTTAAGATCATCAGGTCTAACCATTAACCTAGCACTGCCAAGTCCAACACTAAACCATGTCCCTAAGTACCACATCTACACGTCTTTTAAATACCTCCAGAGACGATGACTCAACCACTTCCCTGGGCAGCCTGTTCCAGTGCTTGACAACCCTTTCGGTGAAGAAATTTTTCCTAATATCCAGTCTAAACCTCCCCTGGCGCAACTTCAGGCCATTTCCTCTTGTTCTATTGCTTATTACTTGGGAGAAGGCAGCGACACCCACCTCACTACAACCTCCTTTCAGGTAGTTGTAGAGAGCAATAGATATGAAACATTCCAAGGAATTAACTTGGCTAAAAGTGAGGTGTCCTTCATGTATCTTACACATCACAACTAAGTATGCAGGTAGGGGAAATAGGGTCAGATTACTCTGGACAAGCTTAAAAGTACAACATGTTGAGACAAGAGTAGCAGGTAGGGACATGGAAAATGTCAAGCTTATAAATACGTTCACAGATAAGAGGAAGGGCAAAGAAAAGATTGATCCACTAAGCAACTGAGATGAGAGTTTATTGAGACATTGCTCTAAGAAGGTATGAAAGTCAGCTGCAATCAGAGAGAAAGTATAATTAGTCCCAATAAACAAGCAAACACATCTGCCTTTGGTAGGGAAAGAACAGGTTAAAAAGTATTTTAAGAAGTCAGATTTTTTCAAATTGACCAGTCTTGACACAATGTCATCATAGAGAATTTTAAAGAGCTGGTTGATTGAATCTCCAAGTCATTAGGAGTTACATTTAAAAAGTAATGGAAGAAGGTGAGATGTTTGAAAACAAGTAGAGGGCAGATATGGCATCTACTTTCAAGGAAGAGGAATCAGGGAACTACAGACATATCTACTTAGTTCCATTTTCAGGAAAAATACTGGAACAGCTAAATGAATAAATGATCACAAGTCTGTAAATTGAAACAAAGTGTTGAATAATAACCCATATGGATTTTTCAGGAGCAAATTCTGTCAAGCCAATCTCATTTATTTCTCTGACAGGGCAGCAGGTCTGGCAAATAAAGGAGAAACAGTAGATGTGATATATCTTGACACTAGTTAGGAATTTGACTATTTTATACAACATTTTCCTAAGCAGACTAGGGAAATATAGCTGAAAAGTTGCATTCTGATAGTACTTTGCACTGAAGACACAAAATACAGGCAGCCATTGATGTGATCAAACCAATGGGTGAAGGGACCAATGGCTCAATCTCATCTGTAAAGGCGGTCAAAGACAGATCCCTGGGGAAGAATGGAAGAAAAAGGAAAAATACCACAATGCTTTACCAGAATACTCTCTTTGATTAAAACAGTTTGTGGCTCAGGGACTGTCTAAGCAGAGGGTGATCTCTTTATACTTTTTCCTTGTGAATTGTTTGGTTGCTTTTCAGAACCAGTATATTTTTCTGGCAGCCAAAATATCCTGTGGCAAGAAATACTAGGAACTTAACTTTGCGGTGCATGATGAACAATGTCCAGTTGTTTTGAATCTGATTTTTGATATTTAATTCAATTTCCCTTATTTCTTATGTTGGAAAAGAGAAAAAATAAATCTGTTTTCCCCTTTTCTATGGTACTTGTGATATGACAGTGTGCTGGTTTTGGCTGGGGTAGAGTTGCTTTTCTTCATAGTAGCTAGTATGGGGCTATGTTTTGGATTTGTGCTGGAAACAGTGTTGATAATACAGGGACGTTTTAGTTATTGCTGAGCAGTGCTTACACAGACTCGATGCCTTTTCTGCTCCTCATACCACCCTGCCAGCAAGTAGGCTGGGGGGGGCACAAAAAGCTGGGAGGAGACACAGCTGGGACAGCTGACCCCCACTGACCAAAGGGACATTCCACATCATATGATGTCATGCTCAGCATATAAACTAGGGGGAAAATTGGCCGGGGGCTGCTGCTCTGGGACTGGCTGGGCATCGGTCAGTTGGTGATGAGCAATTGGTTTTCATTTGCATCACTTGGTTTTTTTAGGTTTTATTTCTCTCTCTTTTTTTTTTTTATTTTCCTTTTCATTACCATTTATTATTATTGTTATTTTTATTGTTGTGGTTGTTATTATTATATTTCAATTATTAAACTGTTCTTATCTCAACCCACAAGTTTTCTCACTTTTACCCTTCCAATTCTCTTCCCCCACCCTGCTGGGGGGGGAGTGAGCGAGCAGTTGTGTGGTGCTGAGTTGCCAGCTGGGGTTAAACGATGACAGACAGACCTCTACAGTACGCCCACTTAGCTATTCTTATCCTCATAGGATTAGTTGATTTTCATACAGAAGTTACTTTTGATCATCTTCTCTCAAACTTCTCCAGTTGTCATGTACCTCATTTTGACGGCAGATTAAATCTGCTCTCAGTGCACAGAAGTACTATCAGAATGTGTGCTGTTCTGAAGAAAAGGATTTGGGTCATTGCCAAGCAGAAACTGAGCATGAGTCAAAAAGGGCCTGCTATTGCAGAAAAAGCAAACCCATAGCGATATGTATAAACAGAGATGTGGCCTGCAAATCATGTGAAGCTGTCTCTCCATTCTGCTCTGTGCTGGTCAGGATGTAGCTGCAGTACTCCATGCAGCACTAGTCAATGATATCAGTGATGGAGAAAAACAAGAGGAAAATATGAACCCATTAGAAAAGATTGAGAAGAACTCAGTAAGAATGATTAGGGTCTACACAAGTAAACAAGCTGGGAGGAAAGACTAGGGAAACTGGACTTGTTTATACTACTACACGTAATCCAGAAGGTAGGCTGGACAAAAGATCTTCAAATATATGACAGAGCAAGGAAGTATTCTTGTGTCCATTTCTGTGGCAGGCAGGACAAGGGGTAACCTCCTTGCCTTAGAGCAAGGAGAAGCCCAGGGAGACTCTAGGAAAAGCCTGGTGGGTTGTAAGGAGAATGAAGCACTGGTGCTTGGAGGGACTGTGGGCCTCCATGAAGAAAGACCATAAAGATGAGGTTAGGCAGATGTCTGTGGGCATAAGAATACCTGATCCTGCCCTGGGACAAGCGGATGGAGGAGACAACCTCCCCAAATTCCTTCCATCTCTGGAGTTTTCTGAAGCCCTGAAAAAGTAGGGAATTAAGAGAACAGCTAATGCTGGAAAGTCCTTTTCTTTAAAGCATTGCTAAATTACCTTTACAGAAAATATGTCCATCTTATTTAGCTTGTGTGTTGAGGGTTTGTTTATACCTCATCAAAGATCATTGAAAAACCCACTGACCCAACTGGATACTTCCCATATTCCGGACAGCAAAGCCAAATATAATCTTTTAAGATAAGTAGTATTGCACCACTTACTTACTTACCATCTTCTCTCTGGGAAATCATTAATCTGGGTTAGATTATGTCCCTTGTTCAACACTACTTATTGGACTTTGTGTGACTCATGGTTTCTGCATATAACAGTTGGGAATGATCCCACTCTGATATCATGGCTAGCAAAGACAACAGGCTTTGGGGAGAAGGCTCAAAAGCTCATCCTCAGATTTTCAGCTCATATCTGTCTCAATGCAAAATTATTTTTGTTGTTTAGTCACCAAAGACATAAAAAAGTTTAGAGATATTTAGTAAATCTGTTCGTATTTTTATTTCTAGCTTCCTCTGCTGAATTTAATTTTCCCTGAGGAAGTCTGGTACAGGATATGCTTATGCTTTCTTTTCAACCTTCAGACTGCTCAGCAAATGAATGTTTTTTTCTTTTCTACAGGATTTCCCACCCAGCGCATAATCCATTAATAAAGTTTTTCAAGAAACAGGGAAAAAATCAACAATTTGTCACACTT
Organism: Harpia harpyja; assembly: GCF_026419915.1. NCBI lineage: Eukaryota > Metazoa > Chordata > Aves > Accipitriformes > Accipitridae > Harpia > Harpia harpyja. Next base: position 7,466,694 of record NC_068942.1, on the reverse strand, counting down.
AAATCCAGCGGTTTCTACAGAGCAAGGGTTAATAATACAACCTGGCTTACCACTTCCTTTTAGCACTTGCAAGTCTTTGACTGGAGAATGTTATAGCTTCATCCAGAAAATAAACACCCTTCGTGTTTATATAATATTTTAAATGTTCCAGTGTGGAGTGGTATTAAAAGGAAGGACTAGGTGAGAGTATGAAGGGGTTAATGTCCTTTCTTGGGGAAAGTGTTGCTTTGGCCTTTTCCCACAGCATTTGCCAGGAGTGACAAATCTGGAGGAAGGGGCCTTCCCGTGGGATGAAGGAGGGGAGAGGAGAGAGTGAGAATAAAGACCAGGAGGCAGGAGAAGTGTGGAAAGGATTCAGACGTTTTTCTGATTTAAGGGGCTACAGGACAAGCAAGGGGAGCATAAGCAAACCTGTTCATATGCCCACATAACCTTATCTCTTATCTTATGCCCACATAACCCATATAACCAATAACACACAACAGCGGTGGCTGTGCCCTATCGCACCTGCCAGATTAACTGACAGATAGGAAATCTCTGGTTTTAAGCCCCCTTTATCTGGTTCAGCATTTACTTCTAAGAATTTGGAAAACTCGTCACAGTCCCTCTGGGCATATTTTTCTCTTCTGAAAAACCAGTAGTGGGGGAGACATTTAACCTCCTCCTTGGGTTTATCATCCTGACAGGCATGTGTCAGTAAGGCGCTTGACTCTGCATCAGTCAACGTAGTGTTGGTACCTGCCGCTGCTCCGGCTGAGATCCTCAAAACGGCTCGCTGTGCTTTCTTCCTCAGGGCCCTATGCAGCAGGGAACTCGAGGTGAGCACAGATAAACTCCATCTACTCTTCTTTATTTGGGAAGGAAAGCATCTACCCTTTCCTCAGCAGCTGATTTGCCCATATTGATACATACCCTTACACTACCCCGACCTGCAGGTAGGACCAAATGCCTGTGCAGATAGATCCTTAATGAGATTTTCCCATTATGCTTTGTGAGAAAGGCTTAACATGTTCCACACCTAAGGTAGGGTCTTAAGGGAGTATGTGTGTACAGCTTTCACCCAGGAGTGAGGAAGCTAAAGGAGGAATTACCTGCCTATTATTCAATTACACTGCATTATTGTGAAACTCATCCAATACTGTCCTGGTTTCAGAACAGGATCCATCCAAAGCATCTTCAATTTTCATCAGATATTCACTGAACTTCATAAATGTTTGAGCAATCAAATAGTCCTTAAAGAGAAGAGGGAAAGCCTGTAACACAGATACTAGGACTTTAAAAACAGCTTGCTATAGAGTGTTTTTGCAAGTACTAAAGGAAATGAGAGTCTTTCTGTACTAGGAGATTCTATTTCTGCTTTTCATGGTTAAATTTGAAATGACTGGCTCCAAGTAAACATCTGAACTTCATCTGGGTTTGTACTGGAAAAAAAAATTGAGATGTGGATTCATTTAGGCAATAAAGAACAAGTAAATTGTGCTCTTGCTAAAGGTTACAGGTTTGGATTAATGTCTGAATTTGAAATGATCAGCTTTCACACAGCAAATAATCTCTTTTGAAAAATCAGGGGTATTTTTCTTTTGATTCTTTCAAGTCAATTTAGTTCTGGTGAAAGCTGCTTGACTGACAGCTCTGGAAACCAGCACTCCGTGCTTATAAGCAGTCTGGGCAGAGGGATATAACATGCATAGCAGCAGCACAAATTTTCACAAATTGCTTGTACATCTCAAAATGGACTTCAAGCATCTGGCTCCATGGGACATGGCCAAACTGCCCAGGCAGATGTTGGCTTTTCAAGCCTGAAAACAACGGTGCCAGTCAAGAAACTCCCATTTTGAAGGATTTCTGTGAGAAGTCATGTGGAAATACTGCTGAGAAATTTCTCCTTCCAGGGATCAGAGAAGAAAAAGAAGCAAAACCAACTCTGAACAACTTTTCACAAGCTCTCCAAATTCCACTTTATGCAAACTAGTGACAACTTTCAACTCTGTCCACCCACCAGTGATTCTTGTTTTGCAGAAGAGTGGAGGAAGGGTAAGAGAGACAAGGTTCATTTCCCATTTGCATCACTAGTGAAAAAATATTCCTGCAGCTTTTATTATTATCATCTGTGCATGCTGTACAACGCAAAGGCAGATTCATCTCTTCCGAACAAATTTAATTTACAAAGCTGCACTACATCAACACACAAATAGAAGTAGGAGTGGGTGGTCAACAGCTCCCACTCCAAGGTATTACATGTAGTTGCCAAACCTTTCTGAAGAAATTTCCCTGTGGCAGTGTCACAGAGTGGCGTTGTGCTGCCCAAAGCAGTCCAGGAAGGAGATTCTTTACCTGCCCAAATTTCTATTGCTGTCCCAAAGGTGGAGTAACCTGCATCGGGGTTACTGCCAGTGGATTAGTCTATGGGAACCGTGAGCTGGTCCTTATGACAATGCAGACCCTTGCAAATAATGCCAGACACTGTTGTAGGAAAGGGCACGTGAGGGATGCAAAAGGTCTAAAAGTGACCCTCTCTTACCATGAGAGCAGTTGTAACATGTTCACCCTATCAAACATTCACTGGTCGCAATCAGAATGGGTTGTTACAGTGCAGTCCAAATCCTTTAAATGTCTCATACTTGAAACAGTGCTTAGAGGGCAGGCAAACCTACCCTGCCCAACCCAGCTTGTAAGGTGAGAGAAAAATCTAGGGCAGAGCCAGGCTCTGTATTCTCTCTTACCTGCTCCAAACATCCAGGTGTCCTCTCTCCAGAAGTGATGTTATGATGTAAGCAACTCTTGTAATGCCCTGAGCCCCATGCCTCAAGCCTATGAGCATGTGATTATAATAGTAATAAAACTAAGTATATATCTTCCAATATTTTGTGTGTGTATGCATATGTACATATATATGTATATACATATATATATACACACATATATATGTTGCTGCATTGCAACCAAATTATCTGTACTGCTCAGCTCCACTTGCTACACTTTTGATGAAGCAATCAGATCACTGCGTTGTGAATCAGGCTGTTGTTACTGGGTATTAAAATTAGAACAATATCTCCCACTCTCCAGTTTTTACACCTACTCGTATGCTTTTGTACAACACAATATCCTGTTGTGTCCCCTTTCCCACCAGTGATGTTCCAAGGTGTATGAAAGGAAAAAATTTTTCTCAGTGCAATGGGCCGTCTAACAAAATGGAAAGAATAATCATTTCAAAGCAGATGAGACGTTTTGTTGCCCATAGAGCTACATATACCATTTTGTTCTCATATTAGTTCACATTGAAAAACAATAAACAGGAGGAAAATTTCAAAACAGGATTATTGTTTCAAAATGTTTTCTTTGAAAGATTTCAAAATCAATCTTTCCAAGCACCTTTTTCTTCCAAATTAATCACCAAGTTCCAAGACAAATAGATATACATTTTGAGAAGTCTTTTGACTTCCATTGCCGATTTTTCCATTCATATTAACAATTATCTTACACTTTTTCTGTGTTACCCTTGATAGATGAAACACATTCCTCAAAAAGATCTATACTCTGGCCCCATCAATATCCACTTTAATACTGATGTTTTTCAGAAATCACCAGTCAGGAATAACGAGATTCTCTGGTAAGCAAAGCAGAGACTGATGAAATTCTGTCCTAATTAAGTCAGTGCCAATGCTTTCATTAACTTCAGCAGACTTAGAATTTCACCCATGACATTTCTCTCATTTCTGATGCATCAGCTTTTATCATTGGCTCCCTTCTCATCTGTTTTGCATTTTAGTCATTCACTGCACTTATTTTTCTGCTTTTTGCTTAGAGATGGGTTGTGTGCCAGTACTGTCTTTAGAGCTCCATTTGAACCCCAAAGACATCAGGACAGATGCATCTGCAGGATGAGTCTTTGGCTTGAAAGCAATTCAGACTAGGAAACTCTTTTTGTCTGTTCCTGTACAGCACTCAGTGTTAAGGTTGCCAGACCTCATCAGGACTTGGTTACCACACAAGAAATCATTCACAATAACTACTCTGAACAGAAGAATAGTGCAACGTATAATGCATAGCACATAGCACCACACTAAACCACCCAACAGGTAGTGGTGATGGGCAGTGTGTACAAAAAGCAGGGACTTAATCAAAGCAAGTTTATGCCCCACACTTACTAGGAATTCCTCATTCATGGGGAATAATTGCAATCCCCAATCCTCATCACAAATGCACGTGATGTGTAATGCACAATGCATTATGTTTCATTTTATCCAAATTCTCTACAAATTAGACTCCTTGCAGTATAGTATCCAGCTTGTTACCACAAGTGGCCTGAGTGCTTTTCAATGACGTGTCTGTTGTCACTAGAATTTTCCTCTGTTAAAACTGTTCTGTGATACAATTAACCACTTTAATTGTCAGATCAAACAAGCAAAAGGAAAGAACAGTTCTAGATCAGCTAATGCTTATACATCTTGCTATTGCTTTACTTGCTTCTCCTTGCAATACTTTGTCAGCTCTCGTTTTTCACTAGGAGACTACCTAATAGATTTGTTTTCCTCTGCAATATTGAGCTTCAGTGTAAAATAGCTTCCCATTCACTTGTGATCTCCACCTGACACCTCAGCTCTGGCTGCCAGCAAGGCTTGGGTGCCAGGCTGTGTACCAGAATGTATTCCTGTGGGGGCAGGTGGGAGATCGAGGGATCATCAAGTCTGATTTCAAAAATTATCCTCTGTTCCTTTTAAAGCAAACTAAATCAATAGGTTCAGCCATCATTTTGGGCTTGCCCATCTGAGACTTGAACAGTTCTCCAATGACCAGGGTGTATTTACCATCCAGCAAGAAGACAGTTTCCCCTCTGTCGAACTTTCTTGAGGTTCAGTAGAGAGAAGCTTAATTAGTAGCAGTAGCAGGTCACTTTACTTTGATCAAGAGCAAATTTTACAGAAATACTTCACTGGTTTCAGTGGGATAACTTGCTCCAATGAGGTGAAAAGGATTTGGCCCTGGAACTGTAAAATAGACTTAGATTGACAGCCACTTCTGTATTTGCTTTCTGCCTTAATGAAAGCTAAATGATACTTTAATGAGATCACAACGGGGCAGGTCCAGGGGGACTGGCATGTAGACAGTCAGCGCAGTTTATTCATAAGGTTACTTGCCTTCAGATATCTAAGTATCCACCACACATTATGCAAACAGCAATGAATCTTGGCTCCACATGCATTTCCATAAGAGATACTCTCAATTTTCAAAATCCAGGAGGGAAAAACACATATCTTCCACCAACAACTATCCATCCTATGCCCCCCTTGTTGTAAAAGGACTAGTGTAATAACCTAATCTGAGATGCTTATTTTATGGGGCCAGAGAATAATGCAATAGGCAAACCTAAGCTATCACATGGGAAGGTCAGGCATTTTCAGTGAAACATGAAGCAAGCAGAAGCCTGCCTGAGGACAGGGCAGACTGTGAAAACTTGGAGTGGCACATGGAAACTAAAATGCAGCTGGATTTTGTGCTCATCATGCACTGACACAGGTCAATTTGCTAAGGATCTCTTTTGGAGCATCTCATAACAGATAACATAGCTGAAAATCAGACAGTGTCAGAAACAAGGCTTTTGGAAGCCATCTGCCTCAGCACAGTGATGATGCAGTGTAAAAAGCTGTGCTACTGCAAGTTAACTGCTTCTACTGAGCTTGTCATTGCTATGTGCTGTTCTTCAGGTCCTGCCATAAAAAGGCAGATTTGCTATCTCAGCTTCACATCTTCTCTGACAAGATGATACCAGCCCGAAATGTGTCAGGAAAGCAAACTCCACCTATATTCCTCCTCTGCCCTGACATGTGCTTCCAGGTTTCGTATTCTCACCGGTACAAGTGAATTGACAAGATACGATCTGTGAATCAGCAGAAAAAAAAGGTCTAAAAGATCAATAACTAACTAGATTTGAAGCCAAGCATTGGCACAACATGCTGGTTTGGAGGCTAACCGATGCCTCTTTCCACTGTAGTCCCTTTTTCCTCTATCAAGCTGTGCCAGTGCAAGTTCTTGCAAGTTCTCTCTATCTGAAATAGCGAACATTTTATATGAACAGAGTCACCCACCTTGCGTTATGGAAACCTCTTCACTTCTGTCTGACATCTATCCCTAAGTATTAATTTCCTCTGCCTTTGTATTTGGATATTTTCTTTAGATCTTCCATTCCATATCAAGCATAATGCTCAGATCCTCCTGAAAACACCTTCTCTCTTTCCAGTCCCTTAAAAATACTGAGTTCACCACAACTGGTTACTTTCAATACCTCACAAAGAAAGCTCTTTCTCTGCCTACTCATTTTCCCATCAGCTACCTCTTCCTTTCCACTATGCTACTGGCTTCAAACCTGTAATTTGCCTCCATGCATTTCTTATTGGTAGGTGCTTTCTGACACAACTGTGTGAAATACTTTGCTTGTAGCTACAATAATACTTTTTTCTTTTCCTAATGAATCTTTTTCAACCCTTCCAGTTTAAAACAGAAATTGATTTCTCATTTCAGAAGATTTTTTTCATTAGTCAAAGAAAAATTTTGAAATGAAAAATGCCCATTTAAAAACTGTTGTCAGTAGAAAAATATATCTCATATTTTCCGTGTGAGAAAAAAAAAAAGAGTTAAAAAAGAGAGATAGAATGAAGGGAAAACACCTACCTGGTTTTTGTCCTCTTTATTTTTTTTTGTGGTGGAAAAAGATTTTTAAAATTAGTGTATCCTCAGCAAAAGGAAGTAAATTTTCTGAAACTACCTTGGATGTTCCAGGAAACAAATGCTTTCATTGTGTGGAGTTTCAGACTTGATAATAGTCCATATCTTTTTTAATAAAAGAAAAAAATGGGGATTGCCAAGACACAGCCATCCCCACCTCTCTGTTTAGATTTGCTGTGGCAGGCAATGGGGTCCCAGTCCCCATATTTGTATCTGCAAGTGCTGTTCAGCTCCTCACAGCTGTCAGTGGGAGATGCCACATGATTGTACAGACCTTTCTACTCACCTGTATATTTTGATTTTCTGTCCTGAAGCACCAAAGCTTGCTATAGCAGAGGTTGTGCTTTTTTCCACGTGTTTGAACAACGTTTAACACCACCAGTAAAACACAGTTTGTTACATTTCAGCAGATGATGGGTTAACCTGACATTTTTTGCACTATAAATTTCACTTTCAAGATCCCAACAAACATTTCTGTCTTTGCAAAGATTGCTTTTGTCCAAATCCCATGCCACTTGAGGAAAGCACGGACAAATGGTGAGCCTTACCTCACATTTCACTCCCTCTCTCTATCACATTGAAATAATAATGCTATTTTCCCTGCTGGGTAGCCTTTCAAATTTGTACCTTCCTTACAAATAGAGGGCAGAAGTTCACAGAACAACCTTCCCAAGCTTTACAGAGATCAGAAATTACGCTGACGGGGCTCAGGAAATGCTGCACTATCTGGCAATAAGTAGAGACGTCTGTGGACCACAGCATACACCAGCTTAGGGCTTCAATTTATGTCTCCTTTTCAGTATAGGGCTCACCAACTACATTGCTGAAATTTGAGACTTGCTGACAAGATGGTTTTAGGAAGTTTGGCTGCTCTATCTGTGAGCCTCACAGTCCCTTTATCCCACTACCCAAAACTTACAGTTGAATTTCCCCAACTTCTATGGGGAAAACAATGACGAACAAAAAAAAAAAAAAGGCTACTAATTGATTCAGAAAATCTGAATCCAGCCTGAGCTCCAGCAATGAGATTTATGGGCTGTTCTGTCTCAGCGTTATGCTGTGTACTAGCCAACACTCAAGTAAGCACATGGAGCTACAGTACCATTGGCTAACTTACAAGGTAAAAAAAAAAAACAAACCTGCTTTCTATAAATTTATAATCTTCATTTTTTTACTCTCTTCATTTGAGCATGAATTTTTCTTCTTTCAGATCCAGGGTCAACTTTAAGGAAAGAAAGGAAAAAGAAGCATCACTGGTCACACTGAAAGGTATCTTCCCACAACTGGATTATAGATACTGTTTTCATGAGTTTTAAGCAGGGAACTTGAGTTCTTTGTCACCTCTCTCTCAGCTTGAATTTGCTGCCTCACATGCTTCTGACCAGCTTCTATATGGCCTTGGGCTAAAATGAACCCAAGACCATGCATTTTTAGGTAGAGTCCTGGAACTGACCCTTTGGTAAATCCCATCCCAAAACAGTGACGTTTCCTTTTTCTCTTCCATTATAGCCCACAGAGATAGCCACTTCCCAAGACAAACATCAGTGCCAGCCTCCATGTAGTCTGAGCATTTCCCTCTTTGTGGCAATGAATAAGCACTACAACATGTTCCTATCCCTCTTTCTCTTCCAAAACCCTGGGGACACATTTTTTTTCCCCAAGATAATACAGCATGATCCTGGGCAGAATATCCCATCAAGAACCATTAATTCCAGCCCTTGCATATTGGAGGTCTGTGGCCAAGGAGTCTGATGGGACACAGGCAACTTGGATGCATTCACCTTCCAGAACTGCCAGAATTACATTAATCTACCCCTAAAGCTGTTCACAAACCTACAAAGCTAAAAGTATACTTGATATAACTTCTCTTTTTTTTACTCCCTAAAACGCCTGGGAGCTCCAGGTTTGTGGCATGACTACAGTATCCTTCTACATACTTTCCATCAGATGTCTTAGTGTTGCCTACGTAAGCCAATAAAACTGTTGAAGGGAACAGTGACTCCTTCCATTACTTCTAGACGAGACTCATAGGACATGTCTGCTATTAGACTCCAAGCCCTTAAACTAGTTAAAAAAGCAGATTTTCTCATGACCTCTGCCTCATTCAGTACCATGTGCTGCTTGTGGCCCAGGTCTCTTCCCACTAAGTGGCAGAAATCAGCTGCTCAGAAGGTGAAGAGCAGGCTCCTGTGTCATCTTTAGCTCCCACTTACTTCACATCTTCCAGCACTGGTTCCTGGTGCTCTGTCATTCATTTCAGTACATCCTGCATATTCCCTGCCAGGGCAGAAGAAGCACGGTCCTATATGCATGCATGTGGCACTCCCAGCCAGCTCTGAACAGAATATACACATTTGTTCTTCTCCATATGTCTCCTCGTCATATTTGTTTTCACTGTGAAAGCAAATAATAACGAACTGTAAACCAAAGTGTCGACCAAAACATGGAGGTTCTTGCCATTCCTCTAAAAAGACCATATTGTTCCAACTCTATTTTCAGCTGAAAGAGACACTCTACTCTGTACTATACCCTAGAGGTGGTAGGACACAAAAACAGATGAAGAAAAAGTAATAAGATTTCCATGGAGTATTCAAGCATATTCCCTCTGAAACAGGAGAAAAACCCAGTTGCAATGAGTTTCTATCAGTATAGATGGGGCCAGAACTAGACAATATACCTCTAACTGGCTTCAGCTTTCCGCTGAAAAACTAATCCAGGAGGAGCCATACCCTTCCAAGCCTATAGCACTATTTTCACTTAAACAAGCTTTTAATAAGCTGAATTAGCATTTGAGATTTACGCATGCTGAATGGCAGGAACATTTTTTTATGATCACAGCTAGATACAGCTGCAATGTGGTCAGTAAGTGGGCAGTAGTTAGTTAGTCATCCTGTGCCCACTGAGTATTGCCTTGCACAAAATGAACACATCTGGGGTTTGCTTATGCACTCGCTGCTAGAGATACTGCAAAATGACAAACCTGCTTATATTTAAGATATTGTGACCATTATTAATAAAATAAACAATCACATGCTCTTTGCGATCCACAGCTACACAAAATATTGATGTGCAGATAACAAAGTTTAAGTCTGGTTCAAAAATACCAAACCTTTTTGCCGCCTTCTTTCTGTCTGTGTACTTTACTTTGATTGCATTTGCTCTGACATATTCCAGCTAATCGTTGTGCTTGCACGTGAATGGAATATAAAGTTACAAATACCATTAGAGGATTTTTACAGTATCACATGACAAATACTGTATGTTTGGTTTTAGGAACTATTTCAGAGAATTCTGCATCTATCTAATTCATTACCAGTGATATCACTCCAAAATCAATTAAAAAAAAAAAAAAAAGCACTCTCAAATTGCATACAAATCGCAGCCACAATTGACAAAGCATGTATTTCAGAGACAGACTGTATCTCTGGTTAAAATATATTCATAACTGTCATGATGTATGCTAGTAAATCAAGCTCACAAATGTGTGTGCTAAGATTTGAAATGCTTCCATGAATAAATCTATATTCTGTCTGTCTCCACAGTCTAGCTGCCTTTAAAAAAAAAATACTTCAGTGAGCTGAATGTATCTCCTTAGGATCAATTTGCTGAGGGGCTAAAGGCCTTGGCCACTGCCTTGCAGCCACTGAAACAAGCCAGTACATCCCACGCATTCATGAGCAGTGAATGAATGCAGGAAGGTGCCTACTGAAAACAAAAACAGTGATGCCACTGTGCCCCAGTCCAATCTAGACAGAATGGGAGGTCTGGGAAACAAGAGCTGATGCAGCTTTCAAGATGCAGGTTTCTGCTTTGTTGCCTTGTAAATTCATGCGCAGTCAAAGTGTTTGGCTCAGTATACAAACTTTCACTAAGGTCAGAAGTTTCTGCACAGTGGATTTTGAGTTTGACTGACATACACTTTTTGTTTCTTTCCATTTACTTAATTCTCATGAATAAGTTACAGATATGAGTGCCTTGAAAATCATACATAGTAAGTGCTTGCTGGAATGTTGAGAGAAATGATGGTTAGTGGACTATCACTGCAACTGGATCACAAGTGTAGATTTCCCAGAAAAGGTGTGATTTTGCTGAAATCAAAGCAGGAAGAGTTGATTTAGTCCTGTAAGCAGAGGAAATCCTCCTCTTAGGGCTGGGCCAAGTTTGGGCACGTAGCAGGCTGCTGGGAGCAGTGAAACAGCGGCTGCTTATTTCTGCCAGTGCCCGAGCCCTGGGGACCCAGGCTGGCCAGGTTTGTCCCTGCCCCGTGCTGCTCCACGAGGGATAAGGCAGCGTGGAGCAAGTGGGACGGGACAAGAAATGCTGCAGCCCCAGGGGGGTGGCAGTCTGTCTGTCTCCTCCCCCCTGCCGCTTGCCTATGTTTTGGAAAAACCTGGAGCCACATTTGTGATGTGACAATGGCTATGACAACGGCTGATCTTTCAGATCCATTTAGGCAGGGCCAAGGAAGCCCTAATGCCCCAAGTAATATAGATCTGTAGTCGCGTGACATCCATGTCAAGTCAGCCCAGCTTTCCGCTGGGAATAAAGAATCTGTAGCAGTTTTCAAAGGCAGGCAGCCAGCCTCCATCTCAGGAAAACTCAGATGTCTTTGAGGTTTCATATCCCATCAGGCACTAAGGTTGGAAACACTTATTAGCATCAGGGTGACAACAATCAGAATAGCTCAGTTAATTAAAGGGATTTAGAGAAAGACTATCCAGCAGCTGACTCTTAACAGAGCTGGGGTGTTTCTTCAAGGGTGAAAGAGGTTATTTTGAGTACCGCTCTGTAAATACAGAGAGTAACGCCCTCTTTGCAGTTAAACAGACTCAGTGTAGTCATAAGCAGCGGCATAAGATTTAGGAATTGGTTTTGTGATGTCTTATGTTAGTGAGACTTCATGACTCAGATACTCTGAGGGCCAGATGTAGTCCTGGCTGCCACTGCCACGGTTTCTGGGACTGTACTTACACAGGGGTCTTCACTGTATACGTGTCCAATGCAGCCTTAAACACAAAGCTGCGTAACCTCAGTTTTCAGGTGTGAACATACACGAGAGGCACCTGAGTTATCCAAAAAGTCTCTCCCTTTGTACCTCTCAAACCAAAGCACCTGAGTCACTATTCGTCTGGGGAAATGGCATCTCCTGGATCTTCTGACAGATTCTTGAGCAAATGCCCAAGGAGTGAGGGCACATGTAAACAGTTGGCTTAGACAAATGAGCATCAAGGAAAAATCTCTTAATGAGGCATCGTCGTTCACTTTAAATTCTGTAATGGTAAAGCATTTAGAAACTCAGCACCACAGCTCAGTGAGGACCACAGTGAATCATGTCTGACAAATTTTATTTCTCTTTTCACGTAACTTCTCCACAGAGATGCCCATTTTCTCCAGTGTATTTGTTATCTTGAATGGTTTATTCTGTGCCTTATACCTGATCTTACAGAGGAGAAATCTCTGCCTCATTGTCTTGCTATGATTGCCTATGCTCTCTCATTCAAAGAAAAACACATTTATTCTTAGGTTTTGGGAAACACTGCATTTAATAAGTAAGCTCATTTTCCCTAAGTCACATAAGTCACATTTTTCCTATGATCACAGGAGCATAAAACTTGCTTTCTATGATCATTCATGCTCATAAAATTCAGTCACAAAATGCTTCAAAGTAGCAAATACTAAATGAGTGGAGACAAAGTCCCTACAAACTCTCATTTACTTTCAAACAAATATTGGCAGAAATGCTTTGTGCTACAACTTCCATCGTAGTATGAATACGAATTACTAGAATTGAACACATTTTAATTGAATTTGCTTTTGACCATGACTGTGCCTTGTTTATTATGTTTCCCCGAACCTGTAAAATGAGAGTTTGTGTGAGCATATATAGGCCCTGTGAGAACAAAATTCTCCTGCATGTCTTGCAAAAGCTGAAAGAAAACATTAACATATGTGGTAATGGACATAAGTAAAAATTTTCAGGTCTTATTTTTACTGACCTTTTTGACTGCTGAGTCCCCACAGAGATACAAACGTCTCCAAGACATTATGCTGTAGTCAACTTGTCATTCATTAACTTGGAAATCTTTGGGCTCCAGAACCTTCATTTGGGGATTGACTGTAAGATACACTGCTAACTCTTTAACGTATGTGTCAAAAATTTACTGCTGTTCTGCACTTGTTAATTCAGTTCCTACTGAGAAAACAAGAAATCTGCCTCTCCAGCAAATCACTGCAAGGAAAAATCAGATACTTGGCTTATAAAACAGTATCACTTATTGATTCCTCTCTGACTTGGCTTGATCTTATTTACTGTTCTGTATTCAGGTCTAACCACCTTCACACATTAAATATACTTATAAAAAAGGAAGGGTACAGATTTGTCTTATCATTTGATTGTGTTAACTGCACATTAATAGATGAAGAGCAAAGTATCTCCCACCCTGCCTGCATGTGAGGCAACAACCAATTGTAGCTGCCTCTGGGCTCGGTGACCTAGAAACCAGAATAAGGCTCATAAAAATCAGATGCTGAAGAACAGCATCAGGGACAGCATCAGAAAGGAGATGATAAATCATTTGACAAGGCCATAAGATGTAAGTGTTTCTGAAATAAAAAAAGATTACTCTTTAAAAATATTTTCCAGCTCTATTTTTTTCTGTCATTTTTGGCTCTTTGAACATTCTCAGAGACCCCATCCTGTGCACAGCAACACACTGAATGTCACATTTTTCATTACAGAATTAGGCATTTTACACCCCTTCTCCTAACTCATCTTCTTTCATTCACACTACCAGGAATGGCAGTCGTTAATGCACAAAATCCATAAGAAAATAAAGATTGTGGAAGTACACAGAAGAAAGACACTTAGCTGTTTTGATTCAAGACACCATAAGTGGTTCACAAGGCAGTTTTCCATCAGTGACAGTTTCAAATATGGAAATAGGCATACTCCTATCAAAGATCCCGGAAAACAGAGAAAGTCACCTGAATATGAGCAACTGAACTTTAGCTTTCATGTAAAATCCTGCTGTTCTTAACCAGTTTCATCCTCTGAGCTGGGTCAATTAGAGACACAGTGTCCATAGGACGTGATCTACAGCAGCCAAACAGTCATGAACCTCAACTAACTAACACAGAAAAATGATAACATTTTGGTTGATAATTCAGAAAGAAGCATTTCAGTAAATACAAGGGAAACCTGAGGAGATTGACTTGGAGTTGTGGGATGGTTAAAACTCTGACAAAGGCTTATTTCTAGGCCAGTTTTGCATTTTCGCGGGTGGGAGGAGTTTTGTGATTGCAAAATTTTACACCATTTTAGATGACAGGCCAAGAAAGAATGAGGTAAAGGCATTATGTCAATACACTGTGTGGGTACTTATTGCTAATGGATTATCTCTTTACCGTAAATTGCTTAGACCTATTATGCGTGGAACATTGTTAGTACTGTCGAAATCTAAAAAATAATAGACAGGACACAGAAATGATGTGGTAATGACAACAGCATTAATTCCCAAAGAGAAAAGCTCCGCGGACACACTGCATAATGTTTTAGATGTTTCACACGCAGTGGTAGCGATGATGCTCGTTACCAGAAACCCCAGGCACAACTCTGGACCCCGCTGTGCTGAGTGCTGCACAAGCACAGAATAAAATGAATTAAGTCATTCTCGCACAGGAGGTGAAACATAGCAAAGCCACTTTTATATCAGATCTTAGCCATGCACATGTGTCTTTTCACGTGTGTTTATGCAAAAAAATACAGGCAAGAAATATGCAAGGATTTGGTGCTTTCAGTTTTAACAGGTTAACAAGCCAATTAGGTAGGAGCAAACCTCGGGCTTCTGGCACTTTCTCAGTGTGATTCGCATTTCTCACCAGCGTGTGCTGTCCTTAGCCTGAAAGAATCGAGTACCTTAGGCCATTTTTAAAATGCCTTCTTTCATGCCTTTTTCCTGCGTGCTTTGTTTCTGTCCTACCCAGAACAACCTTTGCACCACAGGAGGTAAGTAGATAAAGGCTCCAGCAAGGTACTGGATAAAGGCTCCAGCTGTCCCAGGAGATTTGTTTTTCTCCTCTCACACCACCTTCATCTGGGAGGGTCTCAATGATAGAAACACAACGAGCACTTGCCACCATCCCCTGCCATCTTTGTGATTCACACTTTCATCTGCTTAATAGTTAAATTTCCATTTTCTGGAATTTTTTAATGTAGACACTACTGTCTGTGAACAGGATGGAGTGGAAAGGCACCCCACGAGCTGAACTTATGTCACCTTGCCTTGGCCACCTCAGATTTAAAACAAATAAATGCAAACAAGAGGAAATAGGTGACAAATGTAGCTACCTTTCTTGTTTACAGTAATTGTTTTAATTGTAGGTGTCCTGTGACGCAGCTTGTCTGCCATCAGTTCCATGCCAGTGGCTGAAAAGGATAATGAAAAACATTAGGCCCAGCTTTCCCACCCAGCACAGACAAGAAATCGGTCTCTGGAAAGAAACCCCACATTTCTCAGCTGAGGTATTGCCTTTGTAACTGGTAATGATGTGGGTGAAAGAGGGGAAAGCAGGAAGGAGAACTGGAATGAAGGACCCCTTCTTCTTCACTTCCTTCTGCATCTCCTGGCTTCTGTAACATCACATACAGAAGTGTTTGCATTTCATGGGTGGGTTTGCCATGTGTTATTTCTGTCTTGACCAAAATCAGCACGTGTTCAGAGTTTTCAGAAGCAGATTGTTTCAGATTTTTCAGCTTGTTTTGCAGACAAAAGAATCAAAACCATTTGAAAGGAGGTCAATAGGAGTTAAGTATATAATCCGTTTAGGATTTAGCAAATCCTACACAGACCTCTTTGCATTTCTAGGCACCTAACTACCTCCATAAACTGGACCCTGTAGAAATTTCTGAAGTTTGGCTGCTGAAGAGAATCAAACCACTGAGTTGTCCAGGTTTGTTTCACAGCTCCTGCCACTGCAGAAAATGTCCCGCCAGATGGGCATGTCTGGTGGGTTGCTGTGGGGAAAAGTCAGGGAGAAGGAAAGGGTGCAGAGACTAGGTTGTTTTTAACGAAGCTGAAGCACCTGTTTCATTCTGCACATGTAGGGTAGCACTGGCTATAGCAGAGTATCATAATGTAAAAGAAAGAAGGATTTTGTAAAATGTGCTAGAGAAATAGGATGTTGTCATCAGTTTTACTGATCTCACAGTGTCCTCAAATCTTTTTATAAGATATTGGACTTGGTCAATGTATTTGAAGAAAATAAACATCTGGCCAAAATAATAGCAGTTTGCTACATAAGAATTACTAAGCACACTGCTGACAGCTGTTAAATACAGATGGCACTATCGTAATAGCTATGACAGCATGACAGTAAGTTATGACAGTAGCTTAGCAGTTATGACAGCACAACTAGGCAACCATTTAATCACATTAAAGGACATACAGGATGACAAAAGTAGTGATTCCAGGCCAAAATGAAAACATTTCCACGTGTTTTCTAAAAAATTAAAGACACTTGTACTGAGAAGTTAGTTAATACAGAGAGATTATTCTAGCTGTGAAACGGCAGCACTCCCCAAGAGCGCTGATGAAATCACACCCCCGAACCAATGCGCAGGCTGCTGCAGAGGGCTGTTGGGATCTGCTCTTTAAGCAATCAGCATCTCTTTCATTTAGGTCAAAAAAGATTAGCATCAAGCCCCTCGTTCTGGGTACCCGTAGCCCAAATTCCAAGGAGTAAGAGGAAGTCACCTGTTTTTTCATGACCCAGGTGAATAGGCGCGCTTACAGCAAGCCCCTTCTTTTCTCTTAGGGCCGTATCCGTGCAGACACTGAGCAGCCCCAAACTGCTCCAAAACAAGAGATGGGGCCCTTCAAGTAAATGGAGATGGAGCAGAGTAGGAAGAGAGCTGTGGTTATTCCTGTCCTGCCATTCCTCCCGCTAGCTGAGCACCCTGTCTTTATACTTGACAGATACCTTCAGTCCTCCCACGAAGGCTTGTGTTTTATCCAAGGATAGCGAACACTACCTCTGTAAAGGTTTTTTAGGATGGAGACTGAGCAGAGCCACCTGTCCAAGGCCTGGGTTTTTGAGACACTGCAGCCTGGTGAAGGCGCACCAATTCGAGATCCCAGTTTGACTGCAGTCCTTGTCTCTGAGGGGCTGTAGTTTATAACACGCAAGCCAAATGAGTCATTTGATACCTTCAGCTGCAGGTTACAAAATGATAGCGTGTGATGTTTTTTTCTCGGGCGAGATTAAAATGTGTAAATTCTGCTGGCCCTCCCACACACACACAGTGGAATGTCAGTCGGAAGATGAAAATATTATTAAAATGGGTATTTTCACTGTACACTGAAATTACCTTGAAGAGTGATTTATATTTTATTTCATCCTTCCCCCCTCCCCCCAAAAAATCAAGTTTCTGTTATTTAAAACTGCTTTTAATGATGTTTATTTAAGGTAGACATAAAAAGTTCACTCTGCTTGTTGCTTGGACACTGATAAAGGCATATAATTCAACATACACTTGACATTTTTGAATGATGAAAGACAACCCAGACAACTGAAATGGGTCAGAGAGGAATCACAATTATTTTGAGCAGTGTCTCCACAGTATCTGACTGAAACAGCATGGCTACATTTAACAATATATCTTTCTTTGCAGTATTCTACCCAGAAAAACAATCCCAGCTTTTAGCTGGTCCCATAATACTCTGTAATTGACCTGAGCAGTACTTGGGTCAAAGAGCAAAACTTAGGGCAAATGCAATATGAATAAAAGCCTGTAATTCATTTGGTTCATTTTTTTCTTTTTGCATGGTAACACTGAATAAAACTCTGTAGCCGGTCAGACCTTCCCTGTTTTCTGGAGATTTGCCATCATCTATCATTAATTATTGCTCTGAAGTGAAAACGGGAGCCACAGTGAGAGTATGTATAAATGACCACTGCATGCCAGGGAAAATATCTCGCATCTCTTGGCAATGCTGGGGGCTCCAGGCTTTGCTATGGACCTGGGAGCTTCACTATTTACCAGTTGGGAGAACAGGATTTTCTCTTTGATAACAATTGTATTGGGTTAGTGTGGCAAGGTTTTGGTAGCGGGGGGCTGCAGGGATGGCTTATGTGAGAAGCTGCTGGACGCTTCCCCCATGTCTGATAGAGCCAATGCCAGCCGGCTCCAAGACAGATCCGCCACTGGCCAAGGCCGAGCCCATCAGTGATGGTGGTAGTGCCTCTGGGAGAACAGATTTAAAAAGGGGAGAAAAAAAACCCTGTGCAATTGAAGCCGCAGAGAGGAGTGAGAACATGTGAGAGCAACAGCCCTGCAGACCCCCAGGTCAGTGCAGAAGGAGGTGTTCCAGGTGCCGGAGCAGAGATTCCCCTGCAGCCCGTGGGGAAGACCATGGTGAGGCAGGCTGTCCCCCTGCAGCCCAGGGAGGTCCACGGTGGAGCAGATCTCCACCTGCAGCCCGGGGAGGACCCCACGCCGGAGCAGGTGGGTGCCTGAAGGAGGCTGTGACCCCGTGGGAAGCCCGCGCTGGAGCAGGATCCTGGCAGGACCTGTGGCCCCGTGGAGAGGGGAGCCCACACTGGAGCAGTGTGCTCCTGAAGAACCGCAGCCCATGGAAAGAACCCACGCTGGAGAAGTTCGTGGAGGACTGCAGCCCATGGGAGGGACCCCACGCTGGAGCAGGGGAAGAGTGAGGAGTCCTGCCCCTGAGGAGGAAGGAGCAGCAGAGACAATGTGTGATGAACTGACCCCAACCCACATTCCCCGTCCCCCTGTGCTGCTAGGGGGGGAGGAGGGAGAGAAAACCGGGAGTGGAGTTGAGCCCAGGAAGAAGGGAGAGGTGGGGGGAAGGTGCTTTAAGATTTGGTTTTATTTCTCATTATCCTACTCTGATTTGATTGGTAATAAACTAAACTAATTTCCCCAAGCTGAGTCTGTTTTGCCTGTGATGGCAATTGGTTGAGTGATCTCTCCCTGTCCTTATGTCGACCCATGAACCCTTTGTTATATTTTCTCTCCCCTGTCCAGCTGAGCAGAGGAGCGATAGAGCAGCTTGGTGGGCACATGGTGTCCAGCCAAGGTCAACCCACAACAACAATCAACTCCTAATTTAGCCCAAATCTTTTTTTGCTTCTAAGTCCTTCTCAGGTTTGTGGTGGCTTGATGATAACGAGGGCCCAGGGGCCTAGAGGTCCAAATTTCTACAGCATCAACGTAGCAATTTGACTTCAGGATACAGCTGATTGTGTTTTGGTTGAATAGTAGCAAAACAGCAGCTGCTTATGCTTTGGATTTCGCAGGCCTTGAAAAAAATACTTTATAAATGGATAAAAGAAATATGCACCCCAATGCCTGTGACATTTCTTCTTTTCCATGTGTATTGTATTTCCAGCCTAATCAAAAAGACTACTCTCAGGCCATGCTTTGTCAACACCCATTCCTTCAGAAATAAGATCACCACAACAATAAAGAAAGAGTTACAGCTCACATGCAACACAGGGAGAGGTCCTGGTAGAGTGAAAGGGTTTCATCTTCAACAAAGGAAATAGAGACATAAACATTTATTTTGCTACCAGTAACTAATCAGATAAACTTTCTAGTAACAAGTTTTAAAAGGAAAGACACTCTTTTAAAAATTTGTCAGAAAGCAAGGGCAAGCACAACAGCTAAATTAGCTATCCACCCGCGTCTTTGCACAAAATTTCTACTGAACTTGAACATTATTAATCATTCACGTCATTGTTAGCTTCTGTATGGTGCGTTTGTATTTTTTCTATCACTATAAGCATAAAATTCTCTAATGCACATACAAATGTTTAGTATGGGAAGGGAGAGACTATTTACACTGTATTTCTAATTCAGCTAAACCAAATTCCAGACATCTTTCAAAAAGAAAAAAAAAAATCACTTTTTAGTCCCCAAAATTTTAGAAATGTTTTGAGTAAACGAATTGCGTGATCTTGAGCATTACAATCACAGGGCTGCCTAAAAGTTGTCTGACATCTTTGCAAAACATTATTCCCTTTGACATGGAAATCAACAAATAAATTTGGTCAACATTATAAACATTTGTAAATATCTAACCAATTCTTTAAAGGCTGAAGTAGTATGAACAGGAGAGAACCTCTCTGAAGAGTTCTCTTAAAGAATTCTATATATTCTGCTTCTTTAAAAATAATAATAAAAGCGTATTCTGTTTACTTAGATCCCTAATAGTGAAAAACATTTTGGTTTTTATATAATATTAAAATTTTAAACCATTTAAGTGGCATAGAAACCCATCTCAGATGTCAAAAGTGAAGTGGCGTAGAAACTCATACTCAGATGTCAAAAGTGAAATGGAAAATTTGTGTCTTTTTACAATTTTTGTTTGAAACTTTAATTTTTAGGTAAGCTTCTTTGACAGATATTACTACTTACTAACTGCTAGTTGTTTTCCTTCTGCGTCCTGCCAAGAGAGAGTGCTTCCCCTATAAGCAACTCTGTGTATCTCACGCTGTGACATGAATTCAAAAGGCAGTGTTGCACTCTCTGTAATGAAAAATTTATTAAAGTTTTAATAAAAGTTAAAAATAATACTTTATAAAATCTCATAAGAAACATTTGTACCATATCTGAAAGAAATAATTGCACTGCTGGTTTAATGGAAAGGAAAATATCTCATTTTAATTTATTCACTAAGAAGATATTCAACAAGCTTAAACTATAAAAATGTTAATTTTAAACTAAATATTAAGTTAGTATCCCCAGCATCTGGAGCACATTTCAAGGCTGCAATGAGGCTGAGTGAACAATGTAATTCTTTCTGATATATTCAATTTGATTATGGATTTAAGAGGCAATAAATATATAGTTCACATTATCTCCATAAAACTGTTCTTTTCAGCTAGAGAAAAAAGTAATAAAGTTCAGAGTTATTCAGTTTAACACTATTGAATAAACATTTATGCACATAAAAGAGGACAGATGATGAAAAAGAAAAAGGAAATATTCTTTTCATTATTGCCTAAAATGGACACGATGATCACGTTAAAACATTTCTGGTTTTACCTGAGATGCACCTATTGCCTGGGAAAGCACGTATATTAGTTGCAAGCATCATTAGCTCTATTCACTGTTTTCCTAAAACCTATTAGCAATAAATTATTCTGTTGTTCCTCTAGTGCTATCATGACAGAAAAAGTACTTATTTATATTTTTCCACGTATTTGTAGAGGAGTTTTTTTAAAACTGTTAAGGCAATGGTATAGAGTACTACACATTAATACACCGCACACAACATTTTCAGGCAGCGTTTGGAGATAGTTTAGTAGAAGCTTTAAACCTGCCCTTGTGTCTTACTCCGCTTTGTCATCCAATGGCAAATACTGCAGGAGTAACACTAAACCCCAAAACACCGCAAAGGAGATGGCGTGGAGCGGACTGCGTGAGCCTGCGCCCCGGGGTGGCTGCAGCTGGATGTAGAGTCCCCTCCGTGCACCAGAGCAGAGCCAGAGCTGGAGCCCCTGCCCAGCTCTGCTCTGAAACCACCCCGGCACTCAGCTGCAGCGTTACATCAGTTTGATTACTCTTCCATAATTTTGGTGCTCTCGGTAGGTATATGGCCCAAACGCAGAGTTCGGGCTCTCTCTGTCATCAAAAGCAAGAGATAAGGACACGAGGAGGCAAAGCAGAGCTATGATGTCAAGTAACACTCTCGAGGTACCTAAAAAACACCCTGACAACCCATGCAGAGTGTAGAGACTTGTTTTGGACTGCTGAAGCCACCAGCAGCATTTGATGGAGGTACTCCTCACCCTCTCTCAGCTGCCAGCTCCTACTTAATAGGGCCAGTGGAGTTGGCAGGTCATGTACAGGTGAATGACATTAACCTAATTCTGTGTAAAGTAGCACAGCATTTATCTGCTTCTCTTGCTGTCTGGTGGGTATATTTGCTGCTCTTCAAATGAGTGTGATTGAAAGGAGATAAGGCAATGTCTTGGTACTTTATAATTTTGAAATGGATCACTACACCACTGGCAAAAATAACAACGTTCTGTCACTTCTAGTCATGTCAGCCCTGTTAGATCACCATGTGTGGCCACCCTGCAGTTCTTTCATCTAACCAAACCTTCTCACTCTGCCAAAACCAGGCTGCTAGGGCAGAGAATCTGCTGTGGAGTCCCTCCTATTCTACTGATGTCTCGGGAGTTGTTAACCACCTCCCATCCTGCCTGTAGACTTCAAAATGTATGTGTAGACAGACCGATATTCAAATATAAACCAATGAATAGGGTTCTATAAGCAAACAGTTCTGCAGTAGGTGTTAACCATTACATATCCAAGGAAGCTGGCCGCAGCCCAGCCAGTGATCTAGAAAGAATCCTCTCTGATGCTGTATCAAACCCTGCAGACTGGAGAGTGGATCTAGGTGGAGGTGCACACCCTAGCCACACACTGACCATATGCATGGGAATGACCCAGGCAGAGACCAGTCCTCTTCCCTCTTGTGCTATCTCCACTAAATTGCTTCCATAGCAGGAACTTGGACACCTGGATCAGAAAGGAACTATGGCATATCCCAGCCATACCCCCAGTTCCGAGCACCGGGGCAGCAGGGTGGGCTGAAGCATGCTGTTGCCACACAGTCTAGATGTAATCTCCTGGGCCACCTCTGGAGCACCAAAAGAAGACTATTAATCTCTCAGATGTGCTGGGTAAAGGAGCCACCATTCCTGTCCCTCAAAATGGAAGTCAGTAAGCAGTAGCTTGCACTCTGGGAACACAAACGGTATAAGCCAAGCAACCGTTTTAACTACCTTGAAGCGAATGTGATAAATTTTCCAGCCCTTCAACTCCTTAGCTTGGGAACATGTGTCTTCCTGAAGGGGCAGCTCTTGTTCTCGTTTCACAGCCTGTTGCTGGGTAACATTTTGAGTGGGAATCTATGAACCACACACTGCAAAAAGTCAGGTTCTGCCTGGTCCTACACTTATAAATGAATATATGGCTCTCAGGGCTAATGTCCATCCTGAGGAGAAAGAGACTGCAGATTTTTAAAGATAAAATAACATTTTAAAGGTGTTGATTTTTTTAACTGCTGTTTCCTTTCCTCTCCACCTCCTGAGGTAACCTGGAGAGATACATATGGTTCAAGCAGATGATACGTTTCATCAGGAGAGGTGACAGAAATGAAAAACACACCTAGACACTTCAGAGCTGCCGAAAAAAGAAATCAAGCTCATTCCATAAATTTCCCTTCTAGAAGACAGCTCTATTAAAATGTAGAAGCGAAGCCATGAAATATTGAGGAAAAGGCAATGAAATGTGGAAAGTTATCATAAATCGAGAGACATAAAAATCTTGGAAATACATAGAAAGAACAAAGTTCAAACCTTACTAATGCTTCTATTATGGTTTCCTGTACATTACAAAGACTGATTTGCAAAATGTACAACTCCAAACCTATTTCTGTGATGCTCTTGAAGACTGTCCTGGTAAATAAGATGCTCAGCTATTATGCAAAATTGTTTGCAGAGTAATAAATGCAGTTTTACAAGTATTTAGTCAAACCCTGGTATAGAAGTAGAGATAATAAGAGTCATGTGATCATTTTCTTTGGCTGGATATAGGGAAGTAAACAAATATTTGAAAGTAACTACTATTATTTTGATTAATGCAGAATAATTCTTCCTTTTTAATACTTCAGTGAATGATAAATATGTAACTGATGAGAGAAGTCAATGCTTCAGAAAACACAGGTACTGATGGAAACACTTGTTATTTTGTTTAAATTCTAAGACATTACCACAAAGGGCAAAAAACAAATAGATTGTATTTGTACAGCTTGTGTTCAGGCTATTCCCTCATCACAATTACCTCTCTCCAAGTTGCCACTACAGCTAGTTGTGTGGGAACTATCCCTGCAAGACTCGTCCCTGCGTGACAGGGAAACTCCAGGGGCTAAAATAGCCAACGGGGCCCCCACCACTTTTGTTGTCAGGTCTATGTGCTCCCCCACTAACAATCTCACGTAGCAATTAAACAGATTGATACCAGGCACTATTACCAGTATGACAGCTAACCTTTCCTTTTATAATTACCTTCCATTTGCTTTTTGCATTACATCTTCCCTTACACGATCTTACATGATTTCCCTGATAAAAACATGACAAGTCATTGTTCTGGATTAGCCATTGTGCTATAAATCACAGATTCTATCATTTATGATATTTTGACTACCTGAGCCCTCCCTAAAAAACATTTAAGACTTCTCATCTCCTGGTGACACATGCTTGTGAAATGTCAGCGTTTCCAGCATTTGATCACGTTGTGAGAGGGGTTGTCTCGATAAGCACGGGAACTCATCAGTCGTCGAGGGTGTCAGCTAACGTCTCTCAGCATCATTATTTCTATTTCATCTGAAATTCCATGGTAACGAGTCTTTAAACACTGGCAGCAGGGAGGTGGAATAATGTAATTTGTAATTTAAAAACTATGTAAAATGGGACAAGTTGTAGAGTGTTTGAGGGGATATTCTCAGCTCAGTGCAGTGGGCTAAAGCAGCTCTTTTGTTGGCACAGGGGAACGCAGAATGCATGGGGCTGAAAATGCAGCATTTGCATAACACAGCCATCCTCAGCTGAAAGCCAAAGGGCACCAGAAGGACTTGAAAGCCGAAGACAGCAACAACCTCGCTGGTGGCACTACTCCATGTTATGGTGGTGCCAGTATGTCCTGCCAGCAGGGCAAAGGCACAAGTCTACAGAGACCCCAAAGAGCAAGTGTCGGTGCTAGTGGGCTGGGCTGTCAGGTTCCTCGCCTCCAGGCTCATCCCACTGCACTCCGCCTCTGGAGGTGTTAACTGAGGATGGACTGCAAATCTGAAACAATTTTAGCTACATCCCACTGGCTGGCTTCAACAATAGTAAAACCTAAGCCCAGCGCAACCTTACTGTTTCTAAATTGTGAAAGTATTTGCTGTCTGTTTTCATGTTCAACAGCTTGCCAGTTGAGATGGTCAAAATATTCATCATTCATTTGACATCAAATTAGCGAGGAGGGAAATGTCACCCAAAAAAGTTGTGGTTTTGATAAAAGCGTCGAAACTGAAAAAGGGCAGTTAATTAATATTAGAAATTTCCATGAAAAAAACACAGGTTCCAGCTCTAACTGGTAGTGGTTGTATGCATGCAGCATAAGTTGTTGAATCATCCTCAATTAAAACAAACAAACAAACAGAAAAAGTTCTAATTAGCCTTAAATGTATTCCACAGATGTCCATTTATGAATAATCATAGTGATGAGGCTATTAAACAATCTCTCATGAACTCCTTGATTCAAGATATATTAAATACATTGGCAAAGCATCTTTGTAAACTGAAATGCACTTTCCTGCCGTGCTCATTTCTCTCTTTATCCTGAATGTTAGAGGAAACAACACATGTGAAATCTTCACCTAAGACCATGAAGCTAAGGAAATGTTTAATTGTGTGATGTTTTAGTTTGGACTTGCCTTATTGTGTCATTGTTTAAAGCACCATACAACTTACTATTCATTAGTATTCATGCATTGTTATCTCTTAAGGCTTATGAATATTTCAGCAATACTCTCTGAATGCCTGTTATGAACGAAGGTGATTGTGGGAGAAACATCTGTTCAGTTCTGGATGCCCTTGCTCAAGAAAGATATAGTCAAGATTGAAAAACTCCAGAGACACACAACTAAAACAGTGATTTAAGTTGTAATTACTTAGTTTAAAGAAAAAAAAAGTCAAATCTGATCTATAAATGGGTGAATAACTGACACCCCTCTCCTCCTCTGAGTGGACCCTCAAAACTCAGAACAAAACTAAGGGCAAAAGCAGGGTAAAATCATAAAATAAAAAAGGCACAGTACTTGAAAATAGGTCAGTGTAAGAAGGGATTGTAAAGAATAGTGAGTCAAATCTGGCAATCCAGGTCCCTTTTGGTGCAGAATTACCCCCACCCTTACTTTTATTAAACCTATTCATGTGCTAGGCAGCAGGACCAGGCAAGAATTTCTTGGAGAGGTAACCTACACAGGCTAGCAGATCTACTCTTCCGGCTTTACAGTAAATCAATAGAGATAGAAGCTTCACTTTTTCCTTTTTATTTTGCTTGTCTCCAGAGTGACTATTTGTCATAATAATTAACCAGTGCCCAGAGTCCAGGAGCAAACCATTAGTAGACAAATAGCAACCAATAGCAGCATGTTCCAGGAAAACCAGGGGAATTTCACATGTTCCTTGGCTCAGTTTGGAAGGAAAATCACAGCTTTCTGTGAGGGCTGCAGCGGAAAACCAGGACTCTGAAAGAATTTATCTGGCCTGAAGGTCACAAAGCAGACTTAATCGGAAGAGAAGAGAGGCAGGGCAGGAAAGAAAAAGTAGCAGCCCAGCTAAGTGGGAGAAAATTTTGGATTTCCTACTGTTCCTCAGCTGCACTGCAAGGTTTCAGGCTTGCAGAAGTTCAGGTTCTCTCAATGTAAGATATCTGGTTTTGTGGCACTATCAGTCCAGGTCTTTTCTTCTGGTTACCCTATTTCCAAACGAGCTTAAGGAAGCAGACTATCTTACTGGCAAGAGAATCGCACCCCATTTCAAAGCTTGCAGAAGTTGTGTCAGGGGTGTTAAACTGTCCAAGTCAGACCTCGTTGGAAGCTAAGAACTTTATGTGGGATACTTTTGTGACTTTGCAGAGATTTCTCACTGATATTGTTTTGTTTCTTAAGTATGAGAACTAGTGATTGTCTGTTCTGGAAAATTCACATGGGTTGTGAATATCGGTGATACGAGGACTGCTGAAAGTTAGCTGTGTTGTTTAATAGCTGCTCTTCTTCTGAGACAAGCGGTAGAAAGATTATAGTCAAAATTTGCTCTTAGTTTCTAAAAAAAAGCTCAGGGTCTCTGAAGTGCTAATGTTATACATTATAAAATCCTAAGCTAACTCTATAAAGAGAATTTGAAACAGGCATTAGCTGCAGTATTCTTGTTTCCTAAATCAACTACTCTGACTGATGAGCTTCTTCACCCATTTGCAGATGTGCAAACGTCTTCACAGTGCTTTTGACATTTCCGACCATTCAAGCCTCTCCTGGAGGAATGGCATCCAGGGAAAAAGAAAAATGTAGTCTTTTTGCTTTATAATCTTTTGCCTTTCTGAGGTCAAAGTCAGAGCCACTTTCTAAGTGGATGGTCATGACATGGACATCTGTCCCCCAGGAATATTGTCTCACCACCTTGAGGAGCACAGGGTAAGCTTTTGCTGCACACACCGCTTCCTGGAGGGATTCCCAACCTACTTCCCAACCACTGCTCCCTGCAGAGAGCTCTTTGAAAACAGGCTTTTTCTCCTATTTAGTCATTCCTGAAAGAAAGCATACACTTTAAGAAGCAGATCCTAAATGAATCTTCTTGTCCTTTAATAGAAAGATCCTAAGGCAATCTTCTTGTCTTGTAATAGAGAGAATCAAAATCTTTTTCTACCCCTTCTGGTCCAAAATGATCCAGGCTAGAGAGTAAACAGTCCATGCTGAATAAGACCGCTGACAAAAATAATTTCTATTACTATGTGGTTCCACACACGAGTTCCTACATGTCGGTCATGTCCACACACGACTTCCTACATGTCGGTCATGTCTTTGCTAAAAAAAAGAACCACGACAGCACCAGATCAAATTGATGAAACACATCAGGACCTGGTAAGGGAACTTCCGTTTAACATCGTCATTATTTCTGTACCAGATAGTAGTTCAAATGTCACAAAGCACCAAGAATGAGCACTCTAACATTTACCCAAAAACAGAGCTATGAGGATAAATGGGAAAAAATGAATTTGGCATGCAAATTGTCTAGATTTTGAAGCGGCAAAGCTATTATGAACATGAAAATCAAGATGTGGAAGACAAAACCGGGGGTGAATACAAAAATACCCTGGGGCTGGCTGCTGCTGAAAGCCACAGTCTGTCGGGACGAAGGAGGCCTTCAGAGTCTCCTACCGGTGATTAAGCTGCTTAAATCGGGGCAGTTTCCTTTGCTGATTCAGCAGCCTTGATGCACTGAGCAAAAGTGATGCTTCGGAGTACGCTGCTTCGCAGAAGCCGCCTCCTTTCCTCCACATGGACCCAGAGAGCAGGGGATGCCCTCCCGTGTAATCTCACCGGCTCTTGGCAATTACCGCTGGGAACTGGAGTGTGCAGCAGAGGTAATTTATGTTATGCACTGCCATCTACTGTGTCTCTACTCAAACTACGACGTGAAACTGAAGCCTAGAAAATAAGGAACTTCAAACAAAATTATCACTGCCTATCACTCTCATCGTGCTTCAAGAGGGGATTGCATAAGGGTACGGAGAATAAATCCAAACCAATGCACAAATAGATGCAAATGGCATATATGGCCACTGAAGGTCCCAAGTTTTGCACAGTGAAGGAGACTGCCTATATTTTTTCATTTTGAAAATAAGGATTTGATGTGTATTATCACCTTAATGAGTGACAGCATATACAAATAAACTAGAACAATCTCCAGCGTCATAAGATGCTCGCATAAGAATATTTGGATGTCTTGCTGACTTTTATCCTATAAGAAAATTTATGGTAACCCCCAAGAGTGAGCCTCAGAAAACCTGTCAAATACATTTGCTTATATTCCAGCTCAGAATCTCCCCAGGGCAGTAGCTGTACTCTATTTATAGATAACCAGTTAGCTGATAGAGGGAGCAGCTGGCCTTTTGAAGTGCTAAGAGCAGACCACAAAGTGTTACATGGCAATCACAGAGTGAGTAAATACATAGACTCAGCGCAGTGCAGGACTTTGTGAAGGAAACATGAGATTTTTCCAGGAAACCTTGGGGATATTGGCAGCCCTGCCACACTCCTGCCAACTTCAGTAAGACAAGCCATGGCATCACATTCTTCTCCCTGTAAAACAGGCATAATCCAGTGATACGTTGGTGCATTATGTTGTAGCTTTTTCCAAAGGAAAAAGCTATAAGATCTGTTCATTTAAAACACAGGCCTGTTTCCATCCAGGTGCTGTATTCACTCCATGCATACCATCATGGATCTATTCCATAACATGGTTTGTAGCCCCATCTGGCTTTTTTCCTTCTTCATGATATTTTTTTCTACCTGAACATTGTAATGATATGCAAAGAGGAAGAATTCTTACTGGAAAAAACAAAATTTCCTTACCCAAACTACCCACTCTGCCTGATTCTACCAGTCCTCAATCTTATTTTTGCTTCAGGGCAGCAAGGGTTAAGTGATGAAAGTTGTTTCAGCACATGTCTAAGTTAGAGATGAATAACCACACATTCAGCAATGTATGAAATCAGAATGAATGATAATTTTAAGGCCATTTTATTTTCATGATTCTTTCTAGTATTTCTTCATTATCTCTTGATGCCTCACTGCCTGAAGTCTTCTACAGCCTAAAATTACTTGCCATTCTTACCAGGGTATAACTTAGTAGAGGTGGGGTTTTTTCTTCAGTGCAATTCCTATGACTGTGTGTGGGCAGTAATAGCTCCTATAATGTTGGTACTTTTTTCAGATTGCGGCACATTCCACACTTAACCTAGAGAAACATGAAGTGCATGAAACTGCTATCCAAGGGTGTAAAATGGGCTGGCAAGGCATACTGGGGGAGTTATATGCAGCTACTATCAGGATGGAGCTATGTATCATACACGGTACCATAAGGTATACCTAAAGTCCACTGCAACACAGTATTGTCATGATTGCTCTGGGTGATGGAACAGGGAGTGGGCTACCCACATTTGCAGACATGCGAATACATTGGAAGATAGATATAGAATTCAAAATGATCATGACAAATCACAGGCCCAGTCCAACAGAAATATAATATTATTCAAAGGAGATGTGCACAATTTACTGTAGTTAGGTAAGAACAGTCAGCTGCACAGGTCCTGGATGGCAGATGACTAATCAGCAAATCTGAAAAAAAGGAGCTGGCAGTTACTATGGATCACAAGCTGAACATGAGTCAACAACATCATGCTACTGCAAAAAAAAGAAACATCATACTGAGGTGAATAAATAGAAATGTAGTCTGCAGCACTGGCAGGATCATCTCTCCATCCTACACAGCACTGGTCAAACTTCAGCTGGAATACTGCACCGGGTACGGCTCTTAAAGAAAATTTTAAACTTGTTGGTAAGAGTCCCAAGGAGATTCATGATTGAACGAGGTCTGGAAAACAATCTGGGAGAAAGGAAGGAGGGTATTTGAACTGTTCAGCCTGTAGCAGAAAGACTGACAAGAAACATGACAGCAGCCTGCACACATAAAAGACTGCTGTTTAGAAGGGACAAGTTTGTTCTTTGTACCCATGTTGGAGGAAGCAGGAGGTAAGGGGATAAAATTTCATAGAATCATAGAATTGTTTAGGTTGGAAAAGACCTTTAAGATCATTGAGTCCAACCATCAACGTAGCACTGCCAAGTCCAACACTAAACCATGTCCCTAAGCATCACATCTACACATCTTTGAAATACCTCCAGGGATGGTGACTCAACCACTTCCCTGGGCAGCCTGTTCCAATGCTTGACAACCCTTTCAGTGAAGAAATTTTTCCTAATATCCAATCTAAACCTCCCCTGGCGCAACTTGAGGCC
This sequence comes from Harpia harpyja, assembly GCF_026419915.1. Classification (NCBI taxonomy): domain Eukaryota; kingdom Metazoa; phylum Chordata; class Aves; order Accipitriformes; family Accipitridae; genus Harpia; species Harpia harpyja. Next base: position 7,436,311 of record NC_068942.1, on the reverse strand, counting down.
GTTTCCTCTCATCCTACCGCTTGTTACTTGGGAGAAGAGACTGACACCCACCTCGCTACAGCCTCCTTCCAGGTAGTTGTAGAGAGCGATAAGGTCTCCCCTCAGCCTCCTTTTCTCCAGGCTGAACAACCCCAGTTCCCTCAGCCCCTCCTCAGAAGACTTGTGCTCTAGACCCTTCACCAGCTTCGTTGCCCTTCTCTGGACACGCTCCAGCACCTCCATGTCCTTCTTGTAGCGAGGGGCCCAAAACTGAACACAGGACTCGAGGTGCGGCCTCACCAGTGCCCAGTACAGGGGAACAACCACCTCCCTGCTCCTGCTGGCCACACTGTTCCTGATACAGGCCAGGATGCCGTTGGCCTTCTTGGCCACCTGGGCACACCGCTGGCTCATATTCAGCCGGCTGTTGACCAGCGCCCCCAGGTCTTTCTCTGCCGGGCAGCTTTCCAGCCACTCTTCCCCAAGCCCATAGCGCTGCATGGGGTTGTTGTGACCAAGAGCAGGACCCGGCACTTGGCCTTGATGAACCTCATACAATTGGCCTCGGCCCATCGATCCAGCCTGTCCAGATCCCTCTGTAGAGCCTTCCTACCCTCCAGCAGATCAACCTTCCCACCCAACTTGGTGTCGCCTGCGATGTTACTAAGGGTGCACTTGATCCCCTCATCCAGATCATTGATAAAGATATTAAACAGAACTGGCCCCAGTACTCAGCCCTGGGGAACATCACTTGTGACCGGCCACCAACTGGATTTAACTCCATTCACCACCATTTTTGGGGCTTGGCCATCCAGCCAGTTTTTTACACATTGAAGAGTACACCCGTCCAAGCCATGAGCAGCCAGTTTCTCTAGGAGAATGCTGTGGGAAACAGTGTCAAAGGCTTTACTAAAGTCCAGGTAGACAACATCCACAGCCTTTCCCTCATCCCCTAGGCGGGTCACCTTGTCATAGAAGGAGATCAGGTTAGTCAAGACCTGCCTTTCATAAACCCATGCTGACTGGGTCTGATCACCTGGTGATCACCTATCTTTCAATGAGAGAGATTCGTGTTGCACACTAGAAAATTATTTCTGACAGTAAAAATTAACAAAGTGCTGGAGAATTTTGGAGTCTCCATCCTTGGGAATCTTCAAAAACACATTAGGCAGATCTTGGTTAGAGAGATGGCAGTGGTATAGTGGATGCTGTTTTATTAGGTCAGCAGGATGGATGACATGACATCTTGAAGCTCCTTTGAACCCCTCTCTGCAGTGGTAGCTCAAGAGCAAAGATTGTTTCAAGAAGATGATTGAGTAGTAGTTGAAGGTAGCACTGTCTTTCTGACTACTCATTAACAGAAAAGAGAAAATGATAAAAAGTAAATAATGGCTCCCATCAGAGCCCCATCCCTTCACACATAATGGAGGAGCAAACACTACTGACCTTAAAAAACTTTGCCTTTAAGGAACAGTGAGCAAAATGGGGTGGGGTTTTTTTGTTAAGCTTGTTTTCTACATTTTGTTGTTGGGGTTTTTTTATTATTATTCAGGAAGAGACAAGCTGCCTCTGATGGTTAAGGTGATTGGAGTATATGATGTACAAGGAGTGGCTGAAGAAACTGAGTCTACTTAAGCCTGGAGAGAAGGGAGCTGCAGGGTGATTTAACTGCAGCCTTTCTACAGCTTAAATGGGGTTGTAGAGAAGATGGAGCCAGATGATTTAGAGGTGCCAGCAAAAGCAATGAGCACAGGCTGCAACAAGGGAAAAGTTTCACAGTGACAGCAGTTAAGCACTGCGACAGGTGCTCAGGGAAACTGTGAAATCTCCATCCTTGAAGATTTTCAACACTTGACCAAATGAGGCTGTGAGTCAGCAGGCAGTCCAAGCAACTTTAAAATCCTGCAGGGTGCTGGGAGGAATGGCTCAATTTCTTTGAGTTTTCAGGTTGGAGATGTTTGGGTTTGTTTGTTTTTGCAAGGTAGGGGGTTGTTTGGGTTTTAGTTGCTAAAAAAGAGCTCAGGTGGCAAGAACAACTCCTTTGTAATACAGCAGTGTTTGCAATAGAGATTTGTACCAAATTACACAGAGTGAAATCTATGCAAACACTAGCTGCAGCCGTACCCCAGCCAGGGGTTTTATTGAAAGTACTGACTGCAATGCACATGAAATACTCCCTTATCTCATTAGCACCTCTGCTTTGGTCTGTAGGACTTGACACTAGAAAGAATCCACCACATTGGGTTTTTCATTCCCTTCAAGTTTTTTTACATGGGAAAAGCTCTATTTTGTCTTGTTTACTGATGATCACAATCTTTATCTTTACAGAAATCTGTTTTCTGTACCCAGGGTATTTAATTCCATTGTGTGTGCACTGCATTCCTTGTTAAAAGTTTCTTCTAAGGACCCAACAGCTGGTATTGATTTTGGGGTTTTTTTTTTAAGAGCATTGCAAAAATATTTCTTTGGGGGCTGGGGAAAGAACATACGTGAAGAATTAAATGAACTTTAGAAAAATATCCAAAAGCTATGGTCACCCAGTGCTGGCATCATGCCAGCCTTGACACTATCTCTAACTCATTGGCAAGCTGTTTGCAGGGATATTTCTGATATCATTTCCTTGCATCCATTGCAAAATCTCTTTTATAAGGTGTAAGGTTCTATACTACAGATCTGGGAGCTATATTAAAGGATCTTGTTATAGTACAGAAACAACAAGATAGCTAGAAAGCTGGAGTGGAAGCTAAACATTTACAGGGAATCCAAAGGGATTCCACAGAGATTGTATTTCAGTGGTTTAATGTATCGTGTATGCTTAAAAAAAATCAGGTAAAAAATTCAAACAAGCATACCAAATGCTATACCATAAGTCGGCTAAATAAAAAAATGTAGGGACAAGTAATGAAAAAGGCAAATTCCTCTGTATAAGCTTCCTTCATAGCTGCTACAAGTCAACATCAGATACCACTCTTGCACACACTTGTTTGTGTTCAGGTTCATCTCTCTTACCTGAGAGACCTACAGTACATAGTCATCACAGACTTGCTTTATATGAATGGAAATAGAAAGGCAACCTCACAGAGTGATTGACTTTGAATGGGATGAAGATCTGTATTTTCCTAGATCAAGTATAGAAATATCTAAGAGAAACACTGAGCTCCTGCTCTAACTGTTGAGTTAGATGCCTACAGGTGGTGAGAATAAATCCAGCCAACAGGCTGGTCTACAACATAAGGAACAGCCTTTAAGGAGTGAGGAAGTTCATGTCTCAGTAAGTGCAGCCTCTTGCATGAGCCAAGCTTTCAACCAGGTTTTAACTGAACCTGAAGGAAATAGGTTAAGTCTTCAAGGCAGTGCAAATTAGTGATGGAGAAAATGACACACAGATATTTTGGTTAACAAAAGAAAAATAACCCCCTCCCCAAACCCACCAAAAAGCAGTCAGGCATTGCTATACATTCAAAACAAAGTGCAAAGCAAAATAACTGTTTCTCTTTGGACCATCAGCATCCTTCTTCAGCTGTCCAATTGTTTCATATCTGAGGAGGAAAACCTTCCTCCATTTATTTATGTGGTCGTGCTGACACTGGCCCTTTCTACAAAAACTCCACCTGGGTCTGCTTAAGCCCATTAGTGAGAAACGATACCCCTCAGGGTGGTTCCCAGCAATGCTGGTCCTTTCCTCACATAGCAGAGCCAGCTGCTCTCCTGCATCCTTACCGCACCGCGGCATGCTACCGTGTGGGGATGTGGTGCTGAATTGTGACAATACACAAGAACGACAGCTCACAGTTTTGTCACTGGCCTCATTTCAAACATCTTCAGCATGGACACAGTAGCCTGGCTTTTAACCTCTCTGAGGCAGGAAAGTTGCTCACATAATACTCATTTAGTTATTTTAAACTAACAAAACAAACTCTGAATAGCCTACTTTTTAGCACTGCTCATGTCTCTTTACACTGTAATTACTGTGATGTATACCACAGAGCAACTGAAATTACGGAGACACCGTCAGAGAAAATGGAAGGAAAATATCAAAGTATGCTTTAAAAAAATCCACTTGACATATTTGCAAATAGACTTTCAAAACTATAACATTGGTGGTATTATGGTTGTTGATTATTATTAGCCAGCATATGTTTATCATAAGCAATATGATCAGAACAAAATAAGGCAGTTTCTAGAAGGGAAAATAAAATGTGACCGCAAAATATACCAGAACAGACTGATCCTGTTTTCAGAGAATGGTTTCAAAGAGGAAGGGCACTGACTTGCAACTGGTAGGAAACACTTATTTGATGTAGCTTGCAATGGAAGAAAACAAAGCCAAAGATAAAGCACACACCTGGGCAGATATCACTCTTGCTCAAGTCAAGGCATCAAGCCTGTGCATCTGGGTCAACAAGGTACGAGGCCAGGTACAGGCACAGCCATAATGCAGTTCAGGCAAGGACCAGCTTAAACACAGCTCCTAAGGCAAGGTGGGGGAAGCTGCTAAGATTTTTCTTGGATGAAGCTGGACCACATCTCCTGCAGCTGCCAGGCAGGGTGCATGCTGTGCGAGCCTGCTGTGACTGCTGAAACCTCTGCCACCAAGGTACACAGGGACAGACCGTAGGAATGAGCACAGCGTATTGTAGGGTTGATGAAGCACCTTGAGTTACAGCATAAAGTTTTCCCAGTGGCCAAATCTTCTCAGTACAGAGATATTTTGGATATGTCAGAGCTAGCATTACTTCTTTTCCGTAGTTTCTTGTGCTTCAGCAAGAAATACAAGTATTCTAAGATACTGCAAGGACAACTGCTCTAATGCTTTGACAACTGTGAAATATATCACGCTGTTTTTACAAATGGCTTGTCATGGCCTTTGCTCAGAAGATTTCCCAACTAAATTTTGCAAACTCATGGGTCTTTGATAAGTATCAAGTCACGTAAGAGCTTATCTCTAAGGAGCAGACAAGCCCTTTGATATCAGCCAGTTTATTACCTGATGCAGGATTTATTGAGTGCTTTCACAAGGGTTCTCCACCCCTCCCTACTCTCAATGCATTTATATACCTTTTAATATATAAAAGCTGAGACATACTGCATAGGAAGTATTTGGCTGCTCTATCTTAGAGAAAAATTTGCACTCTTCCAGGAAACCTTCTGCCAATCCTTCGGCTCCATCAAAACCACACAGTCTTTCATGACTGCTGCCCACCAGGAATCAAGTAGTTGCCTCCTTTCACATGTAAAGAACAGTCAACTTTAATCAGCATTTAATCTGTCAGTAGCCCTTCAATAAGAAAACTATCCATTTTATACTTCATTAATCATGGTTTCAGCAAAGTAGACCAGGATCTGTTACTTCTTTGAACAGAAAGGAATTTTGTTGGTCTTTTGTTTGTTTGGGGGTTTTTTTAAGGCCACAAAAAGGGAAAAAGCATGAGTATGTGTATGTACATGTATATGTGAGTGTGTGAATGACTTCCACTGGAGTTAGCCAGCCGGAGGAGAGGCATTAATCTGCATTACATTACATCATTAAGCAGATATTAGAAAGCACCCCCACCATTTTTTCTTAACCTTTCATTACATCTCTTCAGGCTGCGCAGGACTTTACTTTCAGAAAACCTCAAGACCCAGGAACAGAGCAAGAAAATAGAAAGCTTTCAAAAATAAGTTTAAAAAAACAGAAAGATTGCCTGTTCTCATGGTTATTCAGTTCATGCATCTACTTGGCTTTGGGGGGGCTCAACCTGGGAAAAAAGCCCTCACAAGCAATCTTAGTTGCTTCAAAAGACAGAATATAATATTAGGTAGATAAGTTAAAACTCTTAATTAAAAGATTAGGTGCAATTTTTCAGCTGGCCTCTGATCCATCACAATTTTTGTACACCTATACCTAAAAAAAGAGCCTGATCTAATTGAACACACTTATTGTAATCAATGCAAAGCTCCCATGATTGTCACAAGCATGTATTATAACAAACTAGAAGGACCAGAAAATGACACAGAAAATTAATTATGAAAAGCAAAACTGCTGAAAGTTTATAAAAAACAAACAAATGCAATGCATCTCTTCTACCCTTTGATGTTCCACAGCTTCCATGAGGGCAAAATAGAGACTTACATGTAAGTCTTTAGGTGACCTGAATATTGGAAATACATGAAGTGCTCCCCATTTTTTTAGCTTGGTTTTGTCAGAGTCACTGCTGATTCTCTACTGAAATGTCACTCTTATTCTGCTCTTGAAGCAAGTGCCACACAACCCAGTGATCCAGTCTTTCTCTGTGTTTGTCTACATAGTGCGTTAGCAGACTGGGTCAACTGCAACAGCCTCCATGTTACTCTTTAAGCTACTGATAGGTACCACTTCGGTGCCTGTGCATGATGAGCTATAGACTTGGGATCAACAGAGGAGAAAAATCTCATAAAAGAGAGTGCTGTATTTCACCAGCATATTTGATACAGCTATAGCAACAAGATGCAGACAGACTCAACATGTCATTTCCACAGGCTGCTGCTGGTGGGAGTTAGCTCCCCTAGCTCTGAACACACAGAATACCAACATCTACGTCCAGTCATTAAGACTCATAACCTGAAAAATAGCTAGGTACCTCCACAGAGGAACTAACCTGAACCAGTTTACATGCTGGCCTTAGGATGAGATGAGTTGCTGCAGTTTGGTAAGACCAACCCCACTCCATACACCTCAAAACTTGCACTCTTTCCCTTGCTGTACCCTGTGAGCTGGTAGAGGATCCCAGCAACCCTTGAACCACCCCAGCCAGGACACCACTTTTTGACACACAAACAGCATTTTGCACTTCATGGACACCTTCCCCTGGTTTTCTCATTGCCAGATTCAAGCTAAGCTTGATGAAGTAATGCTAGGAGTGGGATCATCTCTAGCCATACCACCCCGGCTATCAGAGGCACCCACCTCCCCTCTCTCTGGCAGCAAAACCCTTCAAAACAAAGGCCCACTCACTGCAAACCCAACAGGCAGTCCATTAAGTAGCAGGAATCATCAAAATCTCATATTTCCAGAGCTCGTCTCTCCGTGCTATCTCCCTGCAGGGTCCGGTTCAAAGGCCCGTTCCTGACGGCGTCATCCCCCCAGGCAGCTTTGACAGCCCATCTAAGTTCAGGTTCCCTGCCAGCCCCCAGAGCTGCCAGCCCTCAGGGAGACGAGGGATGGCAGCACTGATGGCCATAGGCTACATCCAAGGAGCTCACTTCCAGACACGCATGGCCTCATGCCTTGGTGCCCTTGCAGCAGCACATCAGTGTCTTGTCCCTGCTGTCAGAAATCCCCTGCAATTTTTCTTTAAATGCTCACCCCTTACCCCCAAGAATAAGAAACCACTAGTGCTTGGGAATCAGCAGTTAAAGTCACAGACTCTTTCTTAGCTGATGGTTAACGCTATCCCCAGCAAGACCCCTTCCCTTCCCCATACCTCCTGCCCTGCCACCAGCTCAGCAGACACAACCTGCCCCTTCTCCTGCCCCACAGAGGCAGGATCAGACCTCAGGGCCCCGCTGCCCCAGCCCTCCGTGCCAGAGCTCAGCCCCTGGCAGCATCCATCCCTGCTTGGGCAGCACAGCCCCAGCCTCCTCCCTTGCGCAGATGGAGCGATGACACTGCAGAGGTACAGCCCATGCACCCCGCTAGTACCCAGGTCTAACCGTATACCTTGCTAGCGGCCCACAAGACTGTCTAGCCCAACAGTATCTGCTAGTGCTTTCCATTCATTTTCAGGCATCATTTCACATTAATTACTATTCTCTTATTTCATTAACAGCAGTAAAAGCCTTTGATAAAGTCACTTCACACAGTGTCTGTTTTGGCAAAACCCTGAAGAAACAAAAGTCATTAAAGGTTCACAAGCATTAGCAATTCATGTAGCGGAAAGTAATATTTCCTCACCTCCCAGTGACTGCCTTTGCCTTTCTGCTGGTGTCTATTGCTGTTATAGCAGACCAGTATGGCATTACACCTAAAGGCAATGCTGTTCAGAGACCAGCTTATCTCCAGCTGCGGTAAAAGCTAATAGCCCAGGCTGCAAACTGCACAAGTTGAGCAGCTGGCATGTAGCAGGATAGCTGCCTATCCTACTATAGAGGCAGTAGCTTCCAGCAGAGAGGCAGGAAAACAGTTGGGAACCACAGCATTTTTAAACAACACAGCCAGATTTAGCACAGCTGCCCTGGAAGCCAACAATGTAGAAAATTACAATGTCATTTTAGAAGATACTCAGGAACCACACATGTTATTGCAACTGCCTTCTGAAAAAAACCAACTAATTCAAAACTCCCCTCTAGCAAGCTAATTAAACAAGTGTTTTAATACTGTGCAGGAACTAGGTCACAATTCATGTGAAGCACCATTTAAGTTCACTGGTGGTACTTCTGTGAAGGCGAGCAGCTCGTACAACTCAGGGTTTGCAGCAATGGGTTAGCTGAGAGCTATAGACAGTCACATACTAATTTTGCATTATGGGACAGGGTGAAAAAGCTCTGACATTTGCTACTACTACATCTAAGAAAAAATGTAAACTGATAGAAAGCCAAAGGAAACACAGATGGCTTCTGTTTAATATGATGCCGTATTGCAATTTAAAAAGGTCTTGTGCTGTGCTGTGTGACTTGCTTTGCTTGGAAATGAAAACTTCTGGATTCCTCTAATTTCCTCTCCCCTAAGCTAATGGCAGCAAACATTTGAAAGAAATTGCTCCTACTAGCTTCACTCACTATTAAATTACAGACAATTTGCAATGCAGGTCAGAGCCCTGGAAGGCTGTTTCCATGTGGACGTTAGATCTGGCACCCTGCTGAAGCTAATGAATCAACAAAATTTTGTAAAATTTATTTTTATTAATTTATTTATCCTTATTTTTTCTAGGGAAAAAAGGCTAAGTCCCTGAAGACCCTTTTCAAGGGAGACTAAGTCCTTGCTAGAGGCATTCCGAGCTCTGGGAAAAAGAAAAGAACAAGCTTTCTAACAGGCTTTTCAGAACTCGTGGAAGTACAAGAGCATTTGCCATGTTTGGAGATCTATGCTCCTGTGCTCTCTGCAAAGTATGCACATTGTTTCTCCTGGTCTTAGGTAGGATCCGCAAGCCAGATTAAAATCCTAATGAAGTTTTAGTTGTCCAAATCCAAGAATTCATAGATACACTTAGCTACTGCCAAACCATTGAGATATTGAAACTGCCTTCTCAATAGCTTCCCTACACAACACATTCCCTCAAGTTTTGTTCATGAAGGATAAATGCTTGACGCTAACTGCTGCTGGTGTGTTTTGTACCTGACCCCCAGAAAGGTTTTCAGTGTTCGTGATCCCTCTTCTCTTTCCCGGGGTCCAATCTGCAAAGCATTTTCAGAGTATGACCAGCCGTTTGGGACATGCCCACAACACACAGCAGGCGCTGTTGACCATTATTTCCACTGAGCAGTCCTCTTGATAAAATACTGACACAAGTCAAATAAAATTCTAATGCCTCTTTTGCAGTAGGGATTTTAATAAAAAACTCTGTTTCCTTATGTTATTCTTCCCAAACTATCAGATTATTATCTGCTAGTTATCTACTAGCTGTTCATAGTGCTTCTCAGTCTTGCTTATTGAATATCCACAGGGCTACAACCATGGAAATCTAGAGCTCAGTGGGGAATATGTTTATCAGAGTCTTGGCTTACATTTGATTCAGCAATGAACATTTTGTAAAGATGGAACATCCTCAGCTGAAGACCGTGCAGTAGGTCACCTTGGGATATGCAGCCAAACCCTGCTTAAGAAAGGTCTCGTGTGAAGTAATAAATCCTGTTCCTAATCAGGCAGAGAAGGAACTTGAACTCATACAGTGTCATAGATGGGTTCTTTAATCCCACAGGTAAAGGAGGAAGATTTTCTTAAAAGATCAAACCGTTCTGTAGAAGACCATGATTGCATACCAAGGAGACATGCAAAGCTGTGCTCCAGTATTTTAAAGAGTAAAATCCACGTGACGAATCCTTTGAAACCAGGAGCAAAACTCAAGTAGCAGTAGAATTGGGGACGACTTAAAAAGTTACATGGGAAGTTCTATTGTTGAAGCTTGGGACACTAGGCATTATTCTGGAGCATCACATTCAGGGTTGCAGAGCTTCAGGCTGAGCACTGAGACCTAGAGCTGATCTGATATCAGCCACACATTAAATCAGGGGAGACAAGTCAGACCTCTTGCAAAATAAGTCACAGGAAACTGATCTCAGTTTATACGATTTTGCTACTGTTCCCATTCATCCTATTTTGTGAGATTCCATCCAAGTTAGCCTGGGCTGGGATAGCTCAGAGTTTTATCCCAACTCTCATTGCCAGCTAGTGACTTGCCTGCTAGGTTAACACTGACATTGACTGTCCAGATTTGCTGATAGCTGCAACATTGAGATATGTACTGAGTCGGCAAAGCTGACTTTATATAAGAGGTCACTTTATAACAAATTTTATTAAGACTCTGAAATCTTTCTGAAGGGCAACAACTACATTTGTGAGTTTGTGTAAGATATGCAGGAAAAATGAGATGCTGGTATATTGAGACATCTATAAAAGGTCATTAGGAATTTCAATTAGTGAGGAAGTAATTTGATTGTAGAAGTTTGAGGGCATTTCATCAGAGGCAAATAAAGAAGGAAGATTCAATATCAGATTCAAATCGAATGAGACCATTTTGCACCACATGAGTGACATCTGACTGCACTCCTAAAGCACTGCTCTGGGCAGTTCACCTGAGAGGAATGGCCATAAACCATAATTCACTGAAAAAAACTCTACACTGCAAAAATGAAAGAATGGGTTTTCACCCAGAAATAGGAATCATTTGAGAGGCTCCTCACAATGAGGAAAACACGGAGGGAACAATATTATAAAAACAACACATTTAGAAAACATTTGCTGATTTAAGGCAGAGAAAGGAAGGGTTACAGTGGATTAAATATGATAAATCAGAACAAACTGGATGACCTGGTCCTCCGCTAAATGAAAAAGAAAGCTGGTAGCAGATGGCTTTGGGAAGGGCAATTCATTTAGACCTTTTTTTTTGCTTCAGTCTTTCTGCTTCCATCTTCATTAAGAAAGTAAACTGGGCTCAGATGGCTGACACAATTAACATCAGTGATAAAGTGGTAACGGCTCAGGCTAGAACAACGATGAGTTAGGATTACTTACCTATGTTACACAAACACCTGGTCCCACTCCCACCATCTCTAGTGTACTTAGGGACCTGAATGAACTAATCTTTACACCTTTCAAAATTTGTGGAGAAAAAGAGAAGTTCCAGAATGATGCAAAAGGCCCATTTTAGTGCCCATCTTTGAGAATGGGGAAGGACACCACAAAAAGAAATATTGTAGAATGACTGACTTAAATGCCATGCAAGGATAAATACTGGAAAATATAAACAATCTTTCTGAGGTGATAGGGGGATCACTATCAAGCTGATATAAATTTTTCAGGACCAAACTGTGAAAAGCAACAGAACATGAATTCTCAGTATGAAACTGACAAAAAGGATGGATGTGATTCTTGTGGTCCCTTTGTGTAAAGAGAGCAGTGAATAATGTAGTGATTTTACGTTTACACACAGCATGTACAGAAATGTTGCACATAATGCTGACGTCCATATTTTACAAAGGATGGAGAAGAAGGGAGACGGCTAAAAATTAAAAACTAATAGAATAATCTAAGAACTAAAAATCATTTCTAGTAAGAAACTTAATATGTTGAGTCTATGGAGCTAAAAAAATTGCCCCAGAAGACTGAGCTAGCTTGGTCACAGCAAGCACTTTCATGATGACAAATAGCATATTGAAGGGCCCCATGAACCAACAGAAAGGAAGGAATGGCAAGAAATAATAACTGGATATTAGATGATAAAAATTTCAGTTAGATACAAAATGTTTTTAGGAAAGACTCTCCATCCTTTCATATATTCAGATCAAGACTGGCTACCCCCTGGAACTGCCATAATTTGAAAAAAATGTAAAAGTATGCTGAGGCTCAGTACCAGGCACAGGGAAAAGTATATTCACTGTGTAATTTTCTCTTCCTTTTGACAGAGTCTCCAAATAAGCTAGAACTATTTAGATAGGAACTTCATTCATATATGCAAACAAAAGGTTAATTAATTTAGCAAGCACTCAAGGTAACATTTACTTGGAGATAGAAAATTCAACAATTAGAAAATTAATACCATGCAGTTGCCAAGGCATAAGACAAAGCATCATTTGCTTGTAAAATAATGCCTTGATACAGCTTTCTCCTGTTCCTCAAATGTTATGCCAAATAGTTTTTTATGCCCCAAAAACAGAGTGTCATACAAGCTTCATGAAGGATTATAGACATAAACTGACATAGTTATCCAGTCGATTCAGGTAATGCTGTACTTGGTTTGTAATACACTGGTACCAGCTGAAGGTTTGGTGAAGTATAGTACTGCACAGAGTCAGAGCCACATTGTAATTCCACAACTGCTTATGTGTACATGAATACACACCAGAAGGTAAAACCATAATATAAACTAACCAGTGAACTTAAAATGATGCTGATGCAGAGCTGATAAGTCATCGTGGCATGGTAGTGTTTGGCTTCCTCTTACAAAAGGCGATAGAGGTGTTGTACCATTCAGTTGTACATGAACCTCATATAAGCACACACCAGAAAGAATGACCCTCCCGGTGACAATAACCTACCTGTATGTAAGGGGGAGCTGAATGTGAAATGTGCGCCTGCCGAAACAAAGGGCACTCTTCTAAGCCCAGTGGCAAAGGCGATGCAGAAGCGTGCACCATGCCAGGGTGCCCATGCAAGTAGAGAAGAGGCTCTCCTCCTACCTGCAAACCCCCACCACACTAGTGCTACAGACTTTTAAAGCACTAGATGGTAATGTGAAACAGAAAGTATAGCGGGGATCTTGACAGAAATGAGGATATTCACGTTTATGCTTTGTCCACAGGACGAACACAGAAAGGGCAATGCTCCTCTCACTGCTCTGCCTCCCTGCCTTAGCAGAAAACTGAGGAACCATCAAAGTAGGAGGCAAATATAGTCCAGCCTGCACGGTCACACACATAAATCCCTCTACAAGTCATATACAAACCGTTCAGCCATTGTAAGCCTGAGTTGGTTTTAGACTGGTAAGCTGAATGTACAAGGCTTCATAGCTCATGACCGGTCTCCTAAGTGTTCATTGCCCCTAAGAGAGATGTGTGGTCTGAGGGTCATAAAGACACCAAACACAACTGTATGGAGCTTGTAGGTTTAGGATGTCCATGTTTTATTCCTAGTTCAGACTTCAGTGTGTGCAGACAAGAAGAAAAACGTGGAGAAAGAGAGTAGCAAATTCTGACTCATATTAGTGATTTCCACAGTTTTAATTAGCGCTAATAAGTTAATTAAACACATTAGAGTGGAACTATGCCATTTGCTTTAGGAATTATGTAATGTATAGTTCATTTTAATGTCTGAAAAGTTGTATGACTGATGTAAAATACAAAGTCAGATAACCAACTGAAAGGTTTCCACATGGAAGAGCAATTGTTTTGCACAGTCGTTACTGGTTAGCTCTAGTAGCTACATGACCACTTACCCTGGCGTGCTAACACTTCAGCATGGTGCAAGGGGTTCTTTTGCTAAATTCAAATTCCAATTAGAAACAGTGAGTGGTTTTATTCCTTTTCCCTCCCTTTTCATAAGAGTCTCATTTCTCGGTCCTTTGTACAGCTGGGACATGCATCTGTAGGTCATGCAGGGGGAGTTCAGCCTCATAAATAACCCTCTCCAGGTCCACTGCCATTCCCAAAGCATGCTGGCACATCTGATAATAAGCGTGACAGTGAGGAAAAAGGCAGTGTTTCATTGCATCTTACAAAACAAATGAAAGATGCTGTTAATTTATAATACCTACTTATAGGTATTTTAGTAAGCAACTGTATTTGTAGACCATAGTGTCCTTCCTTCAGAGTCTGTGGAGGGGCAAATAACCTAATCCAGCTCACAGGGCAATGCAGACACAGCCTTTGCTCTGAACTAGAGCAGGACAGGGTTATTGCACTGTGGGAGCAGCTCGTGGGAGCACCTCATGGGAGCACATGCCTGACCTCTGCAGAGATTACCACATGTCCAGATTTCCTTCAGCAAGGTGAGAGGAGATGGCATACCTGGGCCTGGGATTTCTTGACAATTTGCAGCCCCAGGCATACACAGCTTAGACTGGGCAGTTGGTCATCCAGAAATATCAGGTGGTTTATGGTATGTGTACAGCAGCCACAAAGTACTGAATTTTCTGGATGGTGCTGCACAGTCGCTCCCACGAAGCAGGTTGATGCACTTATGTTGCCTGACCTGTAACTCTCTCACTCTCTCAAAGTTTCATGTTGACTGTACATGTGCTGCACTGCATAACCTTCTGCCTAGACAGAGGTAACTGTAGTCATGCCCCTCTCCCCCCAGTAAAGCTGTGCTTTGGTGTGAGTTACACTGCAGATGGTAAATCATGCACATGCTGAAAACTCTCTCTCACTCTGCCCAGAGGGATGTTTCCAAGAAGCTGAGCATCTCTCCAGCTGCCAGATAGCCCTCAGGCTGCAGTGTCTGGCTGGGTCTTTCACAAAGCTACACACTAGCTTATTTTCAGCAGGTCCTCCAGTCTGCACAGACTAACAAATGCTTTATTGGCTCTTTCTAGCATGTTGCTGGACCTATTGCTTTATTACATTCTAAGCCTATTTAGAGTCATACCCGTTCCTAGCAAAGGGTTTCCACTGAGTCCACCAAGCAAAGTGATTTCTTTCATATTAATACCATAGCTCTCTAGACAAAAGAGAAGGATATGTGGCAGACTTTAAATGTGAGCTGGTGTGCAGACCCGTAACCTTGAACCAAGGCGAAAAGATGGTAACAGTGAGGCCCCAGCTGAGCATCGCTCTGTTTTATTTCTCTCTCCCCTCATTCATCCCTTTTGTGAAACCAGTAACATGCTTTAGCCTGTCTTTTCAACGTGTTTTTTCACACAGCTGAGGGGATGCTGTGGAAGCATTGCTAATGGTATGGTTTGCCTGAAAGTGCCTACACAGATCATATATCATTTGGGGTAGCCTCAGATGAGCTAATATGGAAGACACGGATAATCCATTAAATTGCAGTGAACGAGGAATGTATTAACCCTTTGACACACTCCAGCAAACCTTCCTCAACAAGACTTTTGTTTAAAAAATAAGGAAGCAGGTGGGAGGGTGAGAGAGCGGGTGGGAGGGCAGGAGTTTGAGACTAAATGTGATACAAGCAAAACCTCTGGAGGGTTTATTCTGACCTGTGTGTCCAGCCCAGTACAAAGGGTGGAAAAGAAATACTGAAATCCAGTTGTATTAACGATAGTGCCGTTGAGTAGCAAAGGGCATAAATTCAGTGTTATTAAGAAATATTCAGAATAGGCATGCTACGAAAATCTTACGTGACAGAGCAGGAGAGACAAAACTGCATTTCTAACCTAACCACCATCACTTGCACGTTCGCCCTGTCCAAAGCCGCCCACCTCCTCTTTCAAGGAGAGGGTGTAGTTACAGAACCAGTAGTACAGGTAGAAAGACCAGCTCAACAGGGAGAAATGGTAATCCATTATTCATTTGGTTGGGCTACTCACCAGAACAGAAAGCAAGAGGGAAGATAAAAAAGGAAAAAATATCCTTAACACAAGTGAAACAAATAAAAAAATCCATAAATACTTAGCAGTTGTCAATTGAAAGTCTTCACACTTACAGACGCGGTTTAAGGAGCTTAAAGAAGCTACAGTGCAAAGAAATTCTTGACAGGTCCATATCTGGGAGCTCTTAAATGAAAATTCAACCCTCAATAACATAGAAATTAAAACATGCCAGATGTTACCGGGATCTGACATAGTTCAACAAGGCTAAAGTTACAAGTTTATTAACTACACCAGCTGGTATTGGAGGATTTACGATTTTTTATGTGACATATAATTGGTGCATGCAAGCACACAAGGGGCATGAAAAAATGTTGTGAAAGACCAACAAAACGAGAACTCATAAAAAGAGAACTTACAGGAATGTAAAGCATAAGGTGGTGTAATAAATTAAACGAACAGCAGAGGTCCTTGTTAAACTCCCTGCTGCCACGCAAAGATGGGGAAATGCAATAAAGGATCATTTATTTAGTTTGCCAGCAAGGATTTTTAAAAGCTTTTCTGAATTACAAAATCTTTTCAAATTATAGCACTTGTAATTAAATCCATCTCCTTTGAACTGAATAGAATATGGGCACTGTAAAGCTGTCCCCAGCCCACACGTCTCTGCAGCAAAGGTCAGGCAGTGAGTCTGAGCTGGAGCTTGGGAAGCGTGTGGGGAAGGACTGCTCTCCAGTCATCCTCTTGGGCCCATCCTTAAACTTATTCAGAAAACATTTACATGGATACCTAACTTACATTTAAGCAATTTTATTAATTAACAGGGGTGGATGTAAAGAATTTGCAGCTTTAGAATTCACAACTACACTCATCTAAAATAACACAAAACCACCTTATGACACCTATTAGTTTCTTTTTTACTTTGGGCACTTGAAAAAAAGGGGGGTAAGTAGAATGGTTTTGCTTCAGAGTAGTCAGAGTTTTCCAGTTAATAGCTTTTAGGGACAGTGGGCCTTGGTGAGGCATACTGCTGTGCAGATGGTGGCATTCAAAAAGTACTTTAAGTTAAATGTAAAGGGAGAAAAAGAGCATATCTTTGTTGGTACTACATAGACTAGGTTATATTCCACCCATCTGCATTGCATGTATATGCAGATAGAGCACTTTTTCATGGAAAAGCATATATGGGTAAGGACATTCCTGGCATAAAAGCGTGTAAGTGTAGTAAAGTACAGAAAATTCAAGAAAATATCTTAGTAGAAGTGCATAACGAAATTATGTCAGCAGAGTGGAAGCCCAGCATCTTGCCAGCCTGCAGCGCTTCACGTTCTGCAGCCTGCATTTTACTTCACGGCTTTGCCAAACCATCACCATTTGAGGTTCGAATTTTACATGCTGGGTGGTACGGCTTTAGGATTTATTCCTCTCAGTCTTTACTTGGCCAAGGAAAGAGAAGAAACACTCAGTCCTGGTAAATCCTGGCAACTTTTTCTTCAAAACCCTGAACTTTAGAGCACACACTTCATAGCTGGAACTGACAGCACAGCTTGTCTGTCCGTAATTCTTTTTCCTACCCAGTGAAAATCTGAATAAATTCAGCCAAGTTACAGACCCTTCAAAAGTACAGTATGTGGATGTTCAATAGAAGCCATGTTGACTTTTGCAGCTAAAACATCTGAAGGCACTGCACCATGAGGCCCAAAACTGCACTTTTGAGCTGCTCTAGGTTTGGTCCAGGCACCTCATCTGAGAGCCAGATTTCTATAATTTTCATTGGGCCCCTTGCTGGGTCTAAGCAGAGCAGAAGAAAATGCTTAACTCCATGATTCAAAGGCATCCTGAGGAACATGTTTGCTGTGGAAGGATCAGAGAGTAAATCCTACCAGCAAGGACACTGGAAAATTGAGCAGAGATATCGCTACCTCTGACTGGCCACTCAAAATCAAAGACATTTCCATCTCAGCCTCTGTAGCTGTTTCCCTTTTATAGATGATCTGGTTCATCTAGCCAGCTTGTTTATAAAAATAAAGTCATTAACTCTGAAAAACCCAGCTTCTTGAGTGATGAGTGCTACAGAAAGCCCCAGAGAAATCAAATGCTTAATAAACGTACAGCATGCATTTCAATGTCGTGGTTTTGTGTGTAGTGATTTCTATTACAGTGGTGCTCTGAAGGGCTAACTAGGAGCAGAGCTGCATTGTGCTGAGTGCTGTGGGTGGGATTCCCGCTCCCAGCTGGAGTTATCCCTGCCTTAGGCACCCACCTGAAGCTAGGCTGGAATCCCTGTAGAGTCAATGGAAAGAAATAGGCACTTCCAGGTGGTGATTCATCTGTTCTACCTCACACAGGAGGAATCACTCCCTGAAGGTGCCTGCCTCACTCTCTTGCCTACAGAAATAGCCTCAGGGAACTACCTTAAATCAGACAACCACCTCTTCGACACCTAACACAGGTGAGCTGAATCCAGCTCTGGAGAAACACTCTGACAAGTCTTTTGTGTACATTTCGTCACCTCACATAACCATCGGGTACCCAGACAAAACTAATCAGCTTTTCCCATTGCAGTCAACAGAGTCACCCAGGGGCTGCTACCTCCCACCTGAGACGCTTGGTTTAAACTTCAGGCTCAACTTTGTGATCATTCACGTTAGATGAAGTAGTGACCTCCCTTCATGTTTTTCTAGAGAATACAAAAAAATTTACTATCATAACCAACTTTAAAAGTGGAAAACAGGTAACATATGTCCTCCTACTACTATTGCAACTGCAGCACAGTGTAGAAATGCATAAGGCAGATTCATACCACCCAGGCGGGTACAGCTCGCAATGAGGTGTATTAACCAGCAGTTAAGCACACGTGGCCGGACCTTACTAAGAACCTGAATAAACAGTTCGTGCACGGCTGTGGGCTTTGGGGAGCTAGATACACCCACAGCATGCTGAAGAAAGGCAGTGGTTCTCACATGGCCTGGAAGGGCAGCTACCTTGGCTGCTGGTAATGGCACGTTGCAAGAAGATACAGCTCTCAGCCTTTCCTACCAAATCTGATCTTGGTGCTACAGCTGCATCAACCCCCACTACCAAAGCTGCATGCTTCAAAACCCAATTAATCTTTACAAGTTGCTCGTCAGCTACTTTTTATCACTGTAAACCACATATTAAGAGTCAACCAACGGTCAGGCTGGAAATTTGGAGCAGAGCTCCTCTGTGTGCTAATACCTTCTTTTATAAGGCCACATCTCCTTTCATATTCAAATGTGTTTCAGGCAAAGTTCAGCCACAGATAATTCTAGGTATTTTTAGCAGATTGTCATATCTTCTTCTGTGGTTCTTGTTAGGGGTAAAATATTAGGCCACATGTGACAGCCTGAAAAAGGCCAGGCTTATGCTCATCATTGCCCCCCGTTCCAACCAGTAGTGAGGCTGAAAATGTATTGCCAGTAGGCATGCTTACACAGAGCACATCTGTGCATGTGTACATGGCTAGACACAGATCAGACACACAGAGCACTCACATGAACACAGACAAAACCAACGGCCGCATTCCGCTCCCCTCTCTGGCTGAGCAGGATGGAGGTCCGCGAGTGAGAATATATACATACACACACATATGTATATGCACACCCAGATGCACACACACACATGCGCACAGATGGAGAGTCTCTTGCCCAGGAAGAGGTCAGAAAGGAATTTAGCAAGCAGACAGGACAGGCTGTGCTGATTTGGTGCAGGGCATGGCCAGACAAGCATACCAACCAGCAAACTGTTGACATGTGACCAACCCTTTTTTACCCTCTTATCCCTTGTTCCTCCACAGATCACCTAAGTCCCTCCCCGTTCCCTCCCCTGAACATCTCCTAGTAAGTTCCGTGCAATCCCGAAACGCTCTCCTCCGTCTCCTCCCTGCCCCAGCGTGCCCCTTGCCCCAAGGCAGTAATTCCCCTCAAAGTTCTGAAAGTGCCCCGGCGTTGACTCGTCCCGCTGGGTGTCACACCTGGACAGGGGGGCTGAGGCTGTCCCGGGACAGGGTGTCCCCCCCTCTGAGCCCGCAGCTTGGCCTCCCACCTGCCTTCGCCCCTGGGCTCCTCTGGGCACACAGAGGCAGGCTGGTGCTAGCGGGGCTGATGTTATTTGGGCTCCCCCCCCTGCCATCGCCTCTCTGTGCCCCTTTCTGGGTGTGCAGGTGATCTGCTATTTAGCAATTCTCATTTCTGTTTCTAGGCCTCTTTTCCTCATGTCTTCACTGCTCTCGAAAACACTGCCCTGACAGCTGTAAATTTCATAAGGATATTATTCACTGCTTTCCAGGCCAGGAAATTTAGAAGTGAGGAGCTAATCCTGACATCACACAGCTAGATATCTTTTCCCATTTAACACATTGTTCTTTTTATGGCCTTTCTATCGCCAGCTAGCCAGATTTTGATCCACATGGTGGTGTTCACACCACAGCTGGTTTGAACCAACTGTGAAATATTATCTAATACTTACCAAAATCCAATTACATTTCATCTCTTTCATTCACTTTATCTATTGATTCGGTCATCCTGTCACTAAACAGTACTGAGTTTACATGGTGAAATGTGTATTTATAATTTCTTACTACTTTAAGGCCATGATCTGTTATCCTATTTAGCAAAGTATGCCATACAAAAACATATGCTTATGTTTTCTTTTTTTTCACCTTGTAATATTAAAAGTCAGAAGACTTCCCTATTGGTATCATATTTGCACTTCTCATATCTCATATCCTAGTCCTATATTCATTTCAAGGTGTAGTATGTCGCTTTATAAACTGATAATCAGTTGACTCCCTAACAAAATGCTGTCCCAGCCCCTTCAGACACATTTATGCCTACCTTAGCAAAGTGCACAGACCCAGTCCTGAGAAGTAGTTTCACACATGAAATTGCGCACCTGTGTTTTCAAGCGCAGGGTCTATGATGAGGTGCTTCTGGATCACAGGTACTGATTATACCAAACTTTGCAGCAGCTTTCGATAGAGACAAACTAGCTGAGAAAACCACCTTTAGCAAGGATGCTTTTATGTACTTGAACGTGAAATAGTTACAAATCAGTTTAACTTTCTTTTTGTTTCATATCACTGGAGGAAGAGAGAAGAAACATGTAAAGAGTTGGAGTGATATTACACAGTTTCTAGAATATGTGTCAGTGACGTCCTCAATACTCACATATATCATGCCTGAGTCCGGAGAGTGGTTTGTATTCATCCGTGCTATATGCTTTCCAGCAGAGAAGTTAAGGTGAACTGTCTTTCTGAAGCATCAGCCTCATTGATTACCCAGTCAAATGTGATTCAGCACATGCAAAGTATAAATTCGTCTCTAGTAAGCAACAATATATAACAAAAGGATGGTGATACTCCATCTTTCCTCTCCGTTTGCATATCCTAAGTGCTGCCATTTCTTTCAGTCGTTGGTGTTTTCTGTTTCAAAAATTCTGTCACTCTGCTTTTATATTAAAACCTCACTTAGAAGATTTCTCAAGTTTCAGAGTCCTCCCCTGACAATATGCAAATACAGTATTACCACGTGAAAACACTGCCAGTGAGTTTACCCATGAACACTTCAAAATCAAACAGGATGCAGAGCAAAATGTGAAAACAATTTCCCATCTATCAATGCTTTATGTAACCAAATGATCAGTTGATTTTCAAGCGAGAAACTAAAGACCAGTGAGTGAACTGATGATCTTTGTTCCACATGTGCATTTAATACTGATTTACCATCCTTATACCAATACATGTTCTGCTAACTAATCACATACTGATTTATGGTTGTTACACTTAAATGTCAGAAACTTGCCACATATGGTATGTAACCCAGAAAATTACAAACAGCTTCCCCTATAGATTTGTGGCTATTCTTCCAAATAGTTTGGGATCCTTGAGTTTGGGGAAAGTGGAAAATTCCCTATTTATCCCCCCACCCCAAGGTTTTGCAGAAAAATCTCATTTGTAACAAATAGCTTTTCTTTTGGATTTTGGTTTTGTCTTTCAGAGGTAGACCCATTTTTACATGTGATACCTTTTTCTATACCCTCATTTATCCCTGAATGTTGAACATCACTTTAGCACCTTCCTCGTTAATATGAGCAAGGATGCATGGTGCCACTGTTCCTGCTTCCAGGATGACTGCGGAAGTTTTCCCCCAGCTGGATGAACAGGAGCTGATGCATCCAGCCCTTCCGGGAATTGAATCCCATCCACCGAAACACTCGCTGCACACTGCCAGAGAAATGATGGGAGACTATAATGTTAACTAGATACTGGATAATTAAGGGGGAAAAATTTATTTTAGCAAATGGCATCTCTTTTTCAAGTAACTACAAATTTATTGGTATGGCTGCTTTTTCTGAAGTTAATTAAATCAACAAGTCCCCATATAAGCTTGCACAGCTGTATTGCCTTTCTGCAGTTTCAAATATTTTTATAATCTTGGGTGGAGCGTGGGATACCAGGTGCTTCAGTTACTAACTCTGGAAACAGCTGAATTTTTTTAAAAGTATGTTATACTCCCAAAGTGGAAATAAACATCTCTGCATTCCCATGACTAAAGAATCCTCTTTTATGCTTTACCAAGCAGCAATCAGAATACAGACTATTAACAAAGTAAAACAAAACAGAACACACTGCAGGGTAGGGTAGGAAATTTTTTATGTTTCCTGGAAATAAATAAGCTAACATTTCTTCCTTTCTTTTCCCTAAGTGAATAAAAAGAATGCTGAATTAAAAATTTTTTTCATACATAAGCTTCTGCCTTGATGTTAAAAAGCGACACGGGCATATTAAAGCAAGTAGATATGCTTTCATTTTTTATTAGATCATTCTTCAAAGTGCCCAGTATTTTGGGAAGGGAGAGGAGGAGAAACGAATGAAAGATGGGGAAATGTTAAATAATTTTCAAGCTGTTTAAATCTAAATGTTAATCACATATACCCAGATGGGTTGCAATACCAAATAATACACTGGTAAAGCACCTCTAGAACTTGATTTTCATTTCTTGTTATCTTCTCAAGGATCTCACATTTAATATCATTGAGGAACCAAAAATGAATGAAAAAGAAGTGCTAGATACCAAACAGCCTTCTGCACAGCGTGTGCTAGATGGGATTACTGTGATGATGGAAGAGCAGCTGAAACCTTTGGTAACTACAACAAATCGAAGAATTTGAGAAGCTCTGCAAGTGTTGGGAGTTAGCCACCTCTTTGCTACAGGTTTGATTGCCCTCTCAGTAAGGTCTGTGACCACGCTGCCAGTGAGTCCCACAGCGCACTGTGTACACCTCGTGCCCATGAATGGTCCCTCCTGAGCAATTTTTTAGCAACTCAAAAACGCCCAAAGCTCAGCTGCCAAAGGCCGCTCCTACAGCATCATGCACACAAAGCTACTGGCAGAGCGACAGGGTCGTCCATAATTTCTTTTGATATTATTCTTACCACCCATCTTTGACATTTTCTGTCTCAATGCCAAGCAAGATCTCTCATTACAAACACACATACCCCGCCCAAGTTACCACTTTACTCTGAAGCAGGTTGCAGGTGAAGAAGGAGGCATTTCCCCGCTGTGCGGTTGCAGGCATACAAACCGTCCCCGCCAGATGACTTTG
Source organism: Harpia harpyja (assembly GCF_026419915.1). Taxonomy (NCBI): domain Eukaryota; kingdom Metazoa; phylum Chordata; class Aves; order Accipitriformes; family Accipitridae; genus Harpia; species Harpia harpyja. The sequence goes on along the minus strand of NC_068942.1, from coordinate 7,413,044 downwards.
CTGGTCGGCAGCCAACGCTGGCTCCATGGCTTTGCTCTCGCACAGTCACTGCAGAAAGCTGGACCATCGCTGCAAATTATGGCTGTGCAGCCCCAGGCCAGCCCAGGAGGGGTTTCATAGCCTCATTTGGAGAAGCCGCCAGTCACTGGTGATTCCAAAGTTCTGCAGTTACCATCAGCCCTCAGCCTTCCTCCACCTCCAGATACCCACAGCAAAATTAGTACTAATGCGCTGCCAAAACCAGAGCCTCACAGACTGCTGCAGCCGAAGCTGAGCAGTGGAAACTGCTGAGGGAGGCAACGTTTTACACGCTTTGGTGCCAAAATTCAGGTGCCTAATATTTAGGATTGGTAACGTAGTCTCCATTTTCTGCCACCTTGTGGAATTAGGCATCTCAGAAGGGCAGCCCCAAAAACCTAAGTGCCCCTGCCTAGAGAGGGTGCCTACCCAAGGGCTGTACATGAGGTTTGCATTCAACTGTCTCGGGGTAAACGAGCAAAGAGGCGAGGGGAAGCAGAGGCTACAGACCACAAAGTGACCACACAGCAGAGTCCCTTTCCCACCGGGCCCCCAAAGTCATACACTGTCAGTGATTTCTCCTTTTGGCTTCAGGCATCCTCCCTTGCCTTCTGTATAACCATACAGCGTATTTGGATGTAAAGCGCAGACCTGCAATGCCACGCATCAGTAATGCCACAGCGTGGATATATGACCTTACCACTTACGCTGCACCTTGCTTCTGTCTCCTTCAGCATGTGCAGAAGATTATACCTCCTGCGAGAAAGAAGTTATGGAGTAATGGCTATTTGTATTGACAGCTAAAAAAACAAAGCTGTGAGACTTTGCTTCGGCTCACATCAGGTTTTCCTCAACGTGTTCCCTTGTTGCAGAGAGGGTCAGCTTCTGTCACTAAGAAATTAACTATACCACATCTTCAGCTCCAGGTTGTGGCCTAAGAGTAACCACTGTAATTACTTTGGCTGTGATGCAAATTTAATGTCAAAAAGCCACATCTATCCCAATACCTCCTATTCTTTAATTCTGCCATTCTAGACATATGGCTAGCACATCTTTCTATGCCTGTGCTGGGAAGTAGGTCCAGAGACTGCTTTATAACCAGAAAACTTGAAGCAACTGAATTTTTCATGGTTTATATTTACTGAAGTTTTCTTCACTCATTTACTTTTTATATTTATATTCCCTGTTTTTTTAATTTGAAACTCAAAAGTGTTTATTTCCCGTCCTTTTCAGTGTGGTCACACCACACCATGGTGGAATATTGCCCCAGTTAGTTGCCATGAGATATGTATTATAGAACACAGGACTATTGAATTTTCATCTCTCTGTGCATTTAGCTTCCACCTTCATTAATACTGACTTCCACTACTGCTTCTCTTTTGCCAGGTCCCGTGGACCACTGACAGCTGTGGAACAGTAATACCTTGCTTTACCTGCAGGAAAGCAAGATTTGGGGAGGAAAAAGGCAATCTTTCAAACATCACCAGGAAGCTTATGTCAGCTTAACCCAGAGGTAAAACAGCTGACAGAACAAGGAGAGTTTACTTTAGAAATCCACTTAGACCTCTTCTGGATCTGTTCACTCCTGGCTCCTTGCTAAGACAGCTGGACAGCTGGCATAGGTATTTGACCCTTTCCTCAATAGTTGCAAAAATATTTCTTGATTATAAATGTCATAGGATACTGCTTTCAGAGATGTTATTAAATCCATCCCCTTTGTTTTTACCAGCCTGGGACGTTTTGCAAACACCTTTCCCTATACAAAACACAATTTAGTTCTATCTGGGAACTGCTAGCTATGAACAACTCAGTGTGACTGAAGAGCGGCTGGTTTTCATTACCAACATGAGCCTGATAAACACTCCAGTTAACCCTGGCACGTGTGATCGATACAGGTCACAGTAGTTATCAACAGTCTTTTTCATTTACAGAAATAATATTTGCACCAGCCTATCCATAATGCAATGGGTAGGATATGAAATGAAATTCTCAAAAAAACCCAACTCAACTGTTCTCAAAACTGAACCTCTTGTGCAGTTTAGAACTTAAAAAGAAGTAATACAATATCCATTTTTAGTAAGCATCTGTGTCACTTTAAATGAAAGGTGTTATCTCTGACATGGGACATGTACATGCACAAGCTACACTGAAAACTTTTTAAGACTGTAAAGTCAAACGTGAGTCGCCTGAATTTGGCACATTTCTGCATATCTATTAGGACATTGCTTCTAATTACAGAAGTGGATAACAAGCTTGTCTATGCTTATCCAGTATACTAGAGGATGGTGTTCATTTAATGAGCATCCCACTGATAATTTGTTTTCTCCTCATTATTCACTATCTGGGCCTCAGTTTCATGTACAGCATGCTGTTCAGCTGTTCATTTTCCCACTGGGTTTTTCCATGAACTTGGCACAGCATCTCAGTGATTCACAAGCAGCATCCTTACATGTTGTGGAAACGTGGCTGTATTTTACAAAGAGGAAGCTGAAACAGAGAGATATCCACAGGAAAAGTACCTGCTAATTTTGCCAATTTTGTGATTGGAAGGTAGTAAATTTTTAATGAAGAAATCCCCTAAGAATCAGGGGGCATCAAATGTCTCTGGCTAGTGAGAGCAGTCCTTTGCCACAGGGCACTGTGGAAGCAAAACATTTAGACAAGTTCAAAATCTGACCAGAAAAACTCAAGGAAGAAGAATCCATTGAGGACCATTTGATACAAGGATGACAATGCTGACTCAGAAGATTGTTGAACTCTCATTTTTGGAGACTGGGAAAATACCAGAGAGAAGTAATACTACGTGACAGTCTTGTTCCTATATGCTTTCCGACATGCCTGCTCTTGGACACTGTCAGAGACAGGGTACAGAGGGAGATGATTATTGGTCCCGGTCTGGCACAGCCATTCCTATGTCTGCTCTTAAATAAAACCTGCATTAACAACAGTTCTAAGTTTGGCCTAAGACTCCGTGTGACTCCATAGAGCAGTATTAACCTTTAGGGGGTTTTTAGCATACTCAGTAGCAATATGTTTGGCAAAAGGTGGATGGTATGTTTTAAGATGTCACTGGAATTAAAAGAGGCAGACAAATACTTCTGGTTGTTAAGGTCTTGGCCTAAACGATGTAGATGGCTAACAGACTTTGACTTTCGGAGTTGCTCAGTTTCCTCAGTGACTTTTGAAAATATTAGCCTTTGGCTTCCTACAAAATCCCATTAAAATGCAGTAGCTTTCAATCACGTAACTGGAAAGTGAAACCAAAAAAGATATACATGGAAATGTCAGCAACTCTTCATGCTACCTGACACATCTTTTCAGTACTCCTAAGAAAATAAAATTAATGGATCTAACATATGTAGCTTCTTTTAGATAGGTCATCCTTATCTCAGATTTTTCCTGTCAGAAGTCATTGGATTCTTTTTATTGTTATTATTTTTTATTTCTTCATTTGTATGCAGCAAAGAGTTGACATCTACTTATCATCATGAATCACACAAGGAACTGAGAATCCATCACCACATACTGGCAGAGTGATCTGTTGCCATTCTCTTTGAATGTCGGTGTGTTACCTTGTGTTTAGGGAGAGATGATTTTGATGCTAAATCTCTTAGTCCACTTTGAAGCATATATATTAGGGAAAAGCATCTGTGCATTTCTTTGTCATACATCCTTAGAGCCTTTAAAAAATAAGGACATCAGGAAAATTTTCAATAAATAGCTCTCTACTCTGTGCAGATTTATAAATACAATGTAATAAAAGTGATTATCTAATGACTCGTTGTTTCTGTCATTGCTGGGAAACAGCACTGTCAAAAGCATGTTGATGAAGGATTTGCTGGCTTTGAAAAAAAAGTTAGTTGGAAAAAGTTTGTAAGATTTAGAATGGGCTTTCAGGTCTGAGAAGTCTCCATCCCAGAATAACGGTCTCTTCTGGGATTAAGGAAAGGACAGTAAGGAGATGGTAAAGACAATAAGGATTAAGAACAGGAAGGATCCCATATCCCTGGGTAAGACTTGGATGTGATTATTGCCTATGGAGACTTCTCTCCTTACAGCAGCTCCGTACTGAAGAAATCGTTAAATAAGCATGGGGCTGAAGAGGCAGACATTTACGGCTTGCTGGTTCCAACTTGGAGAACCCGTAGCAAGTCCCAGTTCCTGATCTTAAAGGGCAAAGCTAGAATGAGGACATAAACCTGGCATTTAGGTGTCCCAGAGGAGTGCCCTGACCAGCAACTTGTTGCTTGCTTGGGTTGATCTGAGTAAGGGTGAGTTTTAGGGGAAAGGGGTTTGGGAAGAGTTGATTTCTTTTAACTTTTGAAAGCCTCTGAACTGTTTCTGTTTCATTGTTCCTCTGAACGGCAAATATCCAGAAACCACAGAAGTCCTGCACGATGAGAGAAGCATCCTTCCTTCCGCTGGCTTCCCTTCTGCCAGATTTCCCCTTCCCTCCTGGGGTCCAGCAGGACATGGCAGCTCCACGCAGGTTTATGCATACAGAAAGCTCTTTTTCTTGCCTGGAGTTCTGATGCGTGGGTACACACACTCATTTGGGTCAGGTTTTGAAACAAATTATAAGCCAGCCTAGTATCTTTCACATAATTTCCACCTGAAAGGACTGATGGAGACATGCCTTTCTCCACCAGTAGGAAGAGTCTCACCTTCTCATGTTATAGCCAGCAACTGTTTCGTGTAAGCGGGTTTGGGACAAAAGCAAGAAACCAGATCTCCTCAGCTGGGCACACAAATCCCCAGGGACTCATCTGTACCAGTAAAGTGAACAGGGCATGACCCCAGCCTCTGAAGCATGATCATTCATTCTCTGAAGTGATTATAATGGTTCCTGGTCAAATTTTGGCTCACTTGGTACAGTTTGGAGGATAGCACAAGATAAGGACTGTTTTCAATAAGCAGTTTTTATGCAGTCTCCTTATTTAAAGGGAAAAGACAAGTCTGTGAATACAAACTCTTTATTGTACTACTTTGCTTTAGGGAGTGGACTAAGCTGAGGACTTTCTTTTTTGTCTAGAGATAGTCCGTGACCCATGCGATTTGGGGTGAGGGGAACAGCTGGCCTACAAAGTACTAAAATCTCTGCACCATCTGATAGTTAAGGCATTCTCCTGCAAAGTGGGACCTTCAGATATGAGTCCCATCAGGCACAGGAAAGATTTAAGCTTGGATCTGCTGTGAAGATAAATTCCCTGACCAAGCCAGGGAGCCTACGCACATACAGCCCGTGGCTTCATTTCAAATGTCCTGCAGTCACAACATTTGCATTGGAGCATGCCATGTTGAGCCTGAATTCAAGGGGGTTTGACAAGCGCTCCCTCCCGGAGCGGGCAGCATGGGATTAGTGCACACAGAGCTAGTGCAAAGACAAGTCTAAGTCAGGGCAACATAAATGTGTTAATGCCCCACTTCTACTGTCTACAACAGTGAATCTTTATTGGTGCTGGAGCCCAGTGCTGTTACATTATGACCAGACACTGTCAGGCAATCATTTAATTTCCTGCTCACATTAGAGACCAGAGTAGATTGCTAAAATGGAGTATGTTACAGCTCTGCTTGTGAGCCCTATGGTCATTCTTCCTCAGCTTATCCTGACACTTGAACATAGTCTGAATATCCCGACATTCATAAACTCTGAAGAGCCAAACTGTGGGCATAATTCCCTCACCTACTATACTCTGACGCACATGTTGGAGAAGAGCTTTCTTTGTGTTGGTACAATAATCCACTTCGCAATTACCAGCAGCACAGCAGGCTTGTCTAATTGAAGAGATAATGTCAGTGGAATAACTTCCTGCTGTAAAATATCATAAACAGAACTGTGTAGAGAAAATAGTCATTCTGACATTTTTTTAGCGACAGTATTTTATGCCAGTAACTCTGCCACTGTATCAGTGTAAAGAAACAAAGAGTAGATGATGCTGATATGTTTTACAAATTGAGAATTTACTGAAACGGTGACTCTCCAATAAAAAAAAAAAATAAAATTGTTTGTGTCAGTAGTATCCCTATCTCTAATAAATTTCATTTGGAGCAATAAGAAAATTCAGCAGAATAAGACTTTGATGCTGCAGAGCTTAAATATATGTGCTTATCTTATTTCTTTATTATCGATAATGCTATTGAAATCAATAGTAATCAAGCTGAGCCCAGGCAAAAGCTTTTGTAGGATTGAGAATAAGGTACAATTTAAGGTAGCTAGCAGTATCAGTCTGACTCTGAAAGAGCAGATGTCATCTATTTTTATTAAGCTTTGGCAAATTGCCTCCCTTTCATTTTTAGAAGTTATTTTGACAAGCTGACAATCTTCTTAATTTCTGAGTTATGTCAAGCTTGTGGAAACACACAGTAATGCCATCACTCTATGAAATTCTGTTTTCCTGAAAGTCTCATGTAATCTCATTTTTACAAGATGTTATCCACCACATTTCAAAAATAAATCAAGCTAGTTCTGCACCACAGAGGTGTAGATGTAAGCATCTGAGAAAGCTTGGTCTCGGTAATTATGTAAAAACACATTTATTTTATTGTTCACTAATTGTCCTTTTGCCATCTGCTTTCCCATCTATACTTTTCTCTCTCTTTGTCAAGGATCTCAATTGCAGGTTCTCTGGGGTAAGCAGCTACAGACATTGGCCTCAGAGGAAGAACACCATTTAATGATATATAAGCTTAAACTTAAAAGCTGATCTCTATGGCTTTATCCCTTTTCTTAGTAACGTAACCCATCGGTGACAGAGACTTCTGCTTATTGCAAAATATATGCATGTAATGCAGCAGATGAAAAATAAGAACCCATTCATTACCTCTGAGTGGGCGATGTTGTGAATGAAGAGGGCCTTGCTGTTCAGAAGAGAGAAATGGTAGCTGTTGCCCAGCTACGTCTTTTCAAGAGGAACAGTGGAAGGAAATGTTTACTTAAGTGTCTGTAACTCTTTTTTTCTGTTCTGCACCTGTTACGATCACTGCCCTGCTGGGAGTGTACTTACAGTCATATTGCTATGTAAATTTCCTAAAATAAAGGCCAGGTCCTGAATCTGACCATTGTAAGCACTCTCCCTATACCCTTTTTCTGTGTGTGTGTGTGTGTGTGTGTGTATTCAGGTGCTTACTTTCACAACAATACTGTAGAATCACATAATCACAGAATAATAAGGTCTTGAAGGGACCTCTGGAGGCCATGTGGTCCAACCTCTGCTCAGCGCTGGGTTACCTACAAAGTTAGATCAGACAGCTATGGGCCATGCCCAGTTGAGTATGTAATATCCCCAAGGATGGAGATTCCACAACCTACCCTGGCAACACCTCCCAATGCTCGAACACCCTTGTGTTGAAAAACATTTTCCTTACGTATAATGGAATTTCCCTTGCTGCAGCTGGTGCCCAATCCCTCTCACTCCCGGCACTGTGCACCTTTAGGAAGAGTCAGGCTCTGCTATCTTCATAACCTCATTTGGCAGCTGAAAACAGCAGCTTGCTTTCCCTGGCAAAACAAAACCTGTTCCCTCAATCTCTCTTCTCACACCACATACTCCTCCTAAACATCTTCCTCAGCTAGACTTGCTCCAGTTTGACGGTATCTTTCTTGTACTGGGAGCCCAAAACTGGACACAGTATTCCACATGCGGTCCCACAAATGTCAAACAGTGGAGAAGGGTGAGTAAGTCATTCCACTCAATCTACAGTCTGTGGTAATGTAGCCCAAAATGCAGACAGCCTTCATTGCCACAAAGGCTGATTCATGTTCAACTTCTTGTCCACCAGGACCCCAAGGTCTTTTGCTGCAAAGCTGCTTTCCAGCCAGTAAGCTGCAGTCCCACCTCCTTGCAGCTCCATGAAAAGCTCAGCATTGCTTGATGTTGCTGGAGGTTTGAGGGACAGACCTGGGGAGTAGGGCCAAGCTGAAAGATGTGTTCCCCTTCTCCTTGCACCGTAAGCAATATCACAGGAGAAGCCAGAAAATGTCTCCTTCTGTAGAAGATCATAGTGCTTTACAGAGGAAGTTTGAAGACCATGGGAAGACGTGGTAAAAAGATTGCCTAGCACTGAGCTAGGAGGTCCTTAGATCCATGCAGGAGGGACCTGCTTCCCAGAATCCAGAGGTCTTGGGGGTAGGAGCTGACCAAATCCATATGAAGAAGCTGACACTTTTTCAGCACTGACGTCTCTGACACTTTTTAGATGATGAGGATGTCAATAGACTATTTTGTAGCAGATGTGTGCACGTGTGACTGTGTCTTTGTGCGCACGCACACATTTGTAATGCAACACAGGTTTAAGAAAACAATGTCAAACAAAACAAGAACAACATAAGTTATTAGCAATATACTACTAGCAAGATGAGCGTATTTAATTGTGATATATTGAAAAACAGAAAAAAGGGCATTGCCTTGTAGAGGACTTAAAACTTGCTCTGATACTCCCTTTTTGTGCTCAGCCCAAGTTGCCACATGCCCATCTGTGCAAGCTTGGGAATAGCCAGGAAAATCCCCACACTGTAAACTTCCATTTCCAATGTGCAGTGCTGCCGGACTTGCTGCTAGCATGTGCACTAGCCATGCTAAACACAAGAGGGAACTAAGACCGAGAAAGATTTTACTGAGAATTGTAAGTTCTACCAGGGAAGGAACCTACTGCCCCCAAAGTAAGACCCATATAGGTTTCCCACCCTAAGGCATAATTAGTTTCAATCTGCTTACACTTGCAATAATCAAAGAAATGCTATTGCACTAGAAGGGAGAGAAGACAGCTGAAATAATGCATCTGAAGCTACACAAGACTAGAAAGGACAAAGAACTGAACCAGTGCAAGCCCATGTGCTAACCACTGCACCATCCTTCCTCCCAAATCCTTTTCCTTCCTTTCCACCAAGTTTCTTCTTCTGTGTTTCGTGACCTGCTTTGTTCCTTGGGAGAAACAGTTGTATATGCTGATAGAAAGGTCAAGGGGATGAGTTTTTTTTCTTATCTTTTTTTCTCATTGACATTCTTTGATTTATTCTCCAGAAATAATAAAACTAAAGATCTTCTCTTATCTCTGCCTCCAAACCTGGAGAAGGTGAACAGAAACAGCAGCTTGTAATGCTCATATCTTAATGCAGATCCTATTTCCATTTCTCTTTTCCTGTCTCAAATCAATCTTTTTTTATAGCTTCTGACTTCTGTGCAACTTGAATTATCAGCACTAACCAATCACTGAAAATTCTTGAGTTGAAAGGCACACATGAGATGCTTCACAATATTCATTTCACTGCAGCTTTGGTATTGTCTGGCCCATTGAGCACTCACTTTCCTCAACAGAATGTTAATATAGTAAGTCACCCGAGGCCCCTTTCTAGACTTTCTAACAAACTAAATAAAGAAGGGGGAAAGTATGAAGAACAAAGAAGTCAGCTACAGCATCTTTCAGAGCTTTTCTCTCTAAGTCTTGAATTCTACTTGCTGACCGGTAGACCAGGAATGTTGACCAGTTATGACAATAATGTCACCAATTCAGAGTCAACCCCATCGTTTTAGGACACTGCATATACAGAATAAGAGCTATTCCTGACTTTGAAAAATTCATTTGCTCATTAGGACCACAAGGCAAGAGGATGAAGAAGAAAGTAGTATCATCCTGCTTTCCAGAGGCGTATGGTTTGTACTTTTTGGAGAGTTTCTAAAGTACTAAATAAATTACTAAAAAAATAAAGTACTAAATTTAGTTTCGAGTACTACAAACAGAGAGTTTCTGAGACATTCAGGAACTGAATCCATTCAGTTCCACAGCGGTACATAAACCCCTTGGTGTCAGAGATCGGGGTGTCTGACAGCTGGGGCGGGTTTGCATGCAGCCAGGGCGCAGGCTGCCGCGCAGCCAGGACCGAGCCGGCGGTGCTGTGGCTGAAGTCCTCTCAGGCTGTCTGCTGAGGGGATAGGGTCACCTCGTCTGCACGCACTGAGCAGTAATGCAGGGGGTGTACCTTGGTGATCTTTCACAGAGGTATGTTTGTCACAGGGCACATAGCATTGCAGATGCAGCAGCTACACAGCCAGCTGCCCAGCGGTGTGAACTGAGCAGCAGCATCCTTGGCCGAGAAGTCACCGTGGCTGTTGCACTAGCAAATGGCCTTCATGGCACAAACACATCACACGGGCGTAGGCACCTCGGGCACCTCACAGCAGCTACCTGCAAGCACCGTTGTGAGACCAGTGCAATCCTTTCATATTGTTACATATATCCTGGTAGTCAAAACATGAGAGAAACCACAAAGTGGCAGCTTTCAGTTCGTCGGGAAGTATTTGCCCTTTGACGAGGAGCACATCGCATCCACAAAAGGAACGTACCCTTTGTCTGTTTGGGTCTGACCTCTGCCCACCCCCTTGACGGCTTTTCCCCAGGCCCCACAGTTGCAGGCAACCCTTCGTCTGGGAGCAGAAAGGCATCTCAGTGCCAAAGTGTCCTTTTTGTGTGAAGCTAAGGGAGCCTTTGTGCACGTAATCCCTGGGGTCTGAACGTCTACCAGCTGAGTGAGTAAGGATCTCTCTACCAACATAGGAAAGAGAAGTGAAGAGCTAAATCAAAGCCTGCTAACCTAGAAAAGAGAGACATAAATTTAGCGTGAGAATACCTTTGTCACTACCTTTGGGTGAACAAGGGAAAGCGCGGATGCTCAGAATTCATTCACATGCATTTCTCCAATTGGGAAAGTGTTACAGAGGTGGCAGTGTGCTGGTTAAGAGGGTCATTCACCCTCCAAACATCTCATAGCCAGGCAGGAAAAAGACTTTATCCAAAGACGCTGAAGCGAGAGTGCTTTATATAGAGTCCAGTTGTGCCAGCAGAGTTTTTTCCAAAGGTGGTGCTGTACTTCTTTTGTCTCCAAATAAAAGTCTTCACTTCTTTTATACAGCCCTTTTTTGTGTTTTAGGCAGACTCAGTGCACAAAATCAGGGAAATTTGCCTGTTAAAGGTAATCAGTAGCCTTGGGGCTATTCTGGGTAAATTCTTGGATGTGTTTTTTAATTTTAAGAGTAAACACAAGATATCTAAACTGAACTCCTGATGCTGCCAGCACTTTCTACTGTCAGAGTTGTTAGACAAAGCAATGAGATCTGCATTACACCAGGAAACAAAGTAGCGAGTACATGCTATCTTTGTATATGTGGGGACTTCTTTCCTTCCCTGCCTATATAGCTCGGGCATGAAATACAGTATTTTAGCAAACATTTAGTCAAAGATGACTACAGTCAGTATATTTGAGTCCAAAGATTCCAAAGCTGGCTTCTTACATTGCAAAAAAAAGAACTTTTGTATCCTTTAGTAGGATATATAAACCAACGTATTAGAGAACACCCTGTAAATTTATGTTGGTTTTCCTCTCCCTCACAATGCAAAGTAAATAATTAAGGAAATACTTGTCAACACATTCCTCATTTCGCTCTTCTTATTATAGACCATTTGAAATGGGGATCTTGTAAAGGATATTAAGAGACCTTTACCAAGCAGAGACAAGAAACAGCCAAACTACACTCAGCATCTAAAAGCCAGTCTGGAATTGCATCATCTTGGAGCTCAAAAATATTTACACTACCTACAATACAATCACTTCCAGATTATTTTAGCACACTGGTAGTCCACTGGTAGTCTCTGTGAATGGGTCAACATGTTTCCCTTCCACAACTCCACTCAGCAGCAGGGAATGAATTCAGAAATATGTAGAAGGATGATGGTTTAGGAAGAGTAAACTCTGTATTTCCCATGATCTAGGGAGTGTGATGGAATCACTTCGCCTGAGAGATGTGAGAAAGATGTTTCCAGCCAGTTACTGCCACTTGTTACTGGTATAAAGGATTGCAGCGCCACTGGCTGCAGTGAAGCCCATCATCCCATATCCCAGCATCCCATATAGATTTAATGATGGCTGCTGATGAGGAGACCTTCACTAAAAGGTGGTCAGTTCCAGTTTCTTGCCAGATCTACTTTCTCTGAATTCATCGGGGACCAGAGAGGAGTAGCAGAAAAACTCCTAACAATGAAGTTATCACTGCACTTGAAAATGCATCCAAATTTCAAGCCATGACGTGATCCCTCTTAAAAAATTTTAAAGAATGTTTCAAAGGTCATCATGTGGGGATAATTTTGGCCTTGAAAGAGCTACTGAGCTTCCAGACATGTGAAGTCTTTTTCTAGTCCAAATTAAATCCATAGCATTTTTATATGTTGACTTTTTCCTCTTCTTCCTCCTCTTCCTTTCCCCTCCTCCGTTTTCTGGGGGAATTAGGTCGCAACACTGTTGAAAGGAAGTGAACGCATTCAGGTGGAGGGGGGGAAAAGATGTAATCCCATGATTCTGTACACGGAGCCTACTGTACAAGAAAAACAGCTGCCAGACACTAAGCCTTTTAAAACTGCAGTGTTGTGTACTGGCACAGTCTCTGGAGTGGATTAATGCAGGGTGGAAACCAACAATACCCTCTGCTAAGTACAGCCAGTGTTAAACACCGTCTTTCTCTTTTCTTTCTGTTTGGGTTTTGTTTGGGGTTTTTTTAGTAGAATTACATGTATGCTGAGGCTCAGTTGTGCTCTACTTTTCAGTCTTGACTGCCAAACATCTCGTAGCTCTGAATATTCCTCTTTTATTTCAGGTTATAGTTTTGACCTTTGACAGCTTTTCCCAGATTTAGTGTTGAGAAATATTATTCACATTCAAATTGACATATTTATGCTGAAAAGGTTGTTTTCCTTCTGCCCAAACAACCAATGCTATGCCCGATAATAGCCTGACCTTGACAATGTCCCATCTGAGGAAGGGATCAGCCACAATATCTGCGCTGTTGTCTTGTAATCTTGTTACACATCTTTGAATCTTTCGGTGATTTTTGCAAACAAATAAATGTAAGAATACAGGAATGCAACTTATGGGCCTTCTCACCTGTATTGTATTGTCTTCCAACAAATCACCTAGTAAAGTCTTCCGCTAAAACAGACAATTGATTTAGCAGGTAAAGAGTAACATTGGATGTTTCAAGGTGTCACAACTGCAGATATCCCACTACAGCATATGGTATCAAGGCACTACACTGAAAAATTAAGATTTATTAAATTAAATGTATTAAGATTTATTAAGGTTAATTAGATGCTTGCGATAGCATTCCTTTCCTCCTAAACATCAATTGTTTTCTTAGACTTTCATTGCAATGATAAATGTATATATGGACAGTTCAATAGTTTCAGATTTGATTCCAGAGGTTTATCCCCTCTTTTCTGTTCTAAATTCACATTGCATTTCTGCATCTGTGAGCTCTCTTTTATACAAACAAATATATTTATATATTCAAATATGTGGCCACTGTAGATGCAGAGAGAGTAAATTCTGGTTTTCTGCTTTCTGTTATAAGAGAAAAATCTTGGCGGTCAAATCCTTGTCCAAGTAAATCAAAAAACTCCCATGGATTCCAGAGGGGTCAAGACTTCACCTGATCTGCTTGATTGGCAGAACTATGAAATGACACAAATGACCTGGTTAACAGATTGCAATCTTGTTATATTTTGAAATATTCTACCTACATTTTCTTGCTGGCATGTGGATAACTCCTAGATCCATTAAGTCAGTTCAGTTATTTGGTTTGCATTTTATTTCATCAAGGTGTGTCCTAATAAGTCACAACAAACTCTGTGTTTGGGAAAGAGAAAAGCAAGCTATCCTAACAAGGAAATTGATGAATCCTGATTTACGTTGAAACTCCATTCAGAAGCCAGGGATCAGGTAAGATTTAGGATACCCAGCTCCTGAGGTATAGCTTTTTTCCTAGAGTATTCATTAAACTTGCACTAGCACTGGTGCTTGCTGATCTCTTAGCAATCAAGTTCAGGGAGACAAACTGACTGAAAACAATTTGGTTGGTTTTGTAAGGTTAGTTTTCTTCCTCTTCAGCTCCCTGAACTGGCTTACCACAGGATCAGAAAAATGCCAGTGCTAGCACATGGACTTAGATCAGCATAAATTGTCAGGGAGTGGGAAAATAAGGCTTAAAGAGTTAGGTAGAAGAGTGAGAGCAGCACAGTAAGAGCCTGACTAAATTCACATTTGATGACTGCGTTCAATGTTTCCTACTTACCACATTCATTGTTTTGGACAGCACTACTGGAGTAAAACAGCATGAAATTGTCAATAAGCATACGTAAATATGTAGTAGGTTTGTCCAGAAATTACTCATGAAAAGACTTGCCAGAGCAATTTCCCTTTCTTTTTAACAGTTTCGGGGACTTTTACTATCCCATGTAATTCTATAAATGAGGTACAATTCTATACATCATTCTTTAAAAGGTTCTAAAGAAGCCTATGGAAAGATTTTTTTTTTCTTTCATTGCACCATTTTCTATCCCTGATGGAACCATTAAAACTACATGGCAAATTTGCAATGAAACTTTAAAAGCTTGTTGGTTTGAGTTTTCTTCCTTTTTTTCTGCTGCCTAGAGCAATAACTTCAGACTCCCACAACCAAACCCAGGATAGCCTAAATTCACCATGAACCAACAACAGGTGGGCAACAAGTAAGAGGTTCCAGAGCTGAGCTTCCAGTGCTAACCCACAAGTCCAAAAAATGTGCATCTAGCCTAAAACATCCAGCCTAGAAATCTAGCCTAGAAAATTGGACAGCTCATACCAGATAATGACAGACCTAACTCCATGAGCTTAAAATCTTTAAATATTTAAACTTTCTGGTTTTGCTGCATCAAAGAAAGAGAGCTAAGGGAGCATCATAGCACAGAATAATAACCTCAGATCAAAGCAGTCACATGGTGATATGTGAGGAGGTGAGAGGACAGGTATCACTGGCATCACAGGAAGGCAAAAGAATCAGAAATGAAAGGATACCTTGTATGATGAACAATGTTAAAATCATCTGCTCTGGGAGAGGAGTCAGGCTGGAGTGTGTCAGCCCTGGAATCTGGCAAACAAAAGATTTTTAGCTACCTTGATTTGATCCACAGGAAAAACCTGCTCTGGCCCAGCAGGTAGCCAGGACTCACAGTATGAGGCCCTCAGCAATTACTTTTGTCTTTCTGCAAATGCAACCAAAAGGGAAATTTCCTTTGTTTAATTTGATGGTCTGTATGAACAATTGAGCCTTTCATGCAAATCCAGTGTTCATCAGGGACTGTTTCCAAAGCAGTCAAGTGTGATATTGGCTGCTATGGATACAGTAAGTGCAGTCACTGCGGCAGCCATGAATTCTCCCATCACACAAATAAAATTTAAGAGACCACTGTGTCGTCTGATTCAAGCATTTGCCAACCCCGATAAGGTCTGGAGCTAGGGAAAGAACATCGTGAAAGATTGTCACAACAGAAAGCAACCTAAACTTCTACCTGTGCTCGTCAACTGAGGAAAACAGAGAATAGAAAATAGGACCTTAAAGACAGCTTTTACAGCTGTAAGTAAGAATAAAACCTAAATGGGACGTGAAGAAAACTTTCTGGCAGCTAGCAGTAATTTCTCAACTATGGAAAATAGTGATAGTCACTAAAGAAAGTGGTTGTTTTTTTCGGAAACCACAATGGGAATGGTGTCAAATTGTTAGTGGGTTTACTGTTATCTCTGTACCAGGAACTTCGACAGGGTGTATTTTTTACCATGAGATTAGTGGTAAGAAAAATATATAAAGTGCTTTGTATCCTGCAGCTTTGCCAGGAGTTATCAGAATGGTACTGTCTACACAAGCCTCATTTGGACTTCCCATGCATTACAAGGGTAATGGGTGATGCTATGGAGACACAGTATGTATGCTGGAATGATATAGCAGGCTGTCAGGAGGACTGGGATACATCCACTGGCATTGGTTTTAAAATAAATATATATCCTGAAAAGTCTGAGTATACCTCACTGTGTAGAATTAAATGGCTGGTGAAATGACTGGTTTGTTATTTCCTTGCCTCTGTGTGGGTGAGTCAACTGGTCCTGACTGCATCTACGCTGCAGATGATAGCTTGACTGGATTGCTCTATTCACACGGCAACGAGCTCTGTGGGAAAGGAAGGGGAGCACTGAAGCTAGAGTCCACATGGCATCCATCCGCACTCACCATAGCGTATAAGGCTGTTATCCCAGCCAGCCAGGTAGGCTGCTGTTACAGACCCACATGCTTGACCCATTTATTAGGGCTGTTAAACACTTTCAGCTCAGAAACCAAGTCTTGTTACATCCTTCACCTTAATTATGAAGAGCAGTTTCTCAAAAAGCTATTCTCAGCTTAGCCAGAAGAATCATCTGAGCTTAGTACAAAGCTTAGAGAAATCCAAGGAAACATTTCCAAAGGCATCTAAACAGTCCACTCTTTCTCCAAATGTCAGGTATCTAGCAGTGAGATCTTCCCAGGAGGCCTGAACTTCCAACGAACAACTGAGGAGACATCACAGGGACAGTTTTCCCCCAAAGCAATAGCTTGTACCATCAACAACATGCAGCAGATATGCCTTTAAAACTCACCACATCATGTTTGTGATCATCCCTGTTGAAGTTAATAACTTTTTACTACTTAGAAAAAGCCACCAAGCAAAGCTTCTGATTCTTGTTAAAGGCAGACAGCTTTTGCTGTTTCAGATAAAATCTGCCTAAGACACCAGAGAAGAAACAGCTGCCTCTGGTCATCCACACAGCATGTGTACCTAAGGGCAGTTGCCTTGTAGCACTGATCTGTTTGGAGTTTTACACAATGCCTGTCCACATGCATACACATTCAGATCTCCAATAGCTTAATAAAAGTGGACAAAGCAACATGGATTTCCTCACAGCTGTGAAAGCAAGCGTCTAAAATTGAAGGGACTGGCTTAATCTGGAGCTGCCTGACTGCATAGCTAACAGCTTGGCAGTTAGGGAGCTACCAGGATTCGTTTGTACGTGTGGGTAGGCAACTAAATCAGCCAATTTTCAACATGCATGCACACTGCTCTGTCTGTTGGCTCCGTCGTGGCTGGCTGCTGTTGTAGCAAAACACTTTGTGCCAGCTGAAAGATGCTGGTGTCTCCTAAACTCTTTTTCATTCTGCTTTACCGCAAAACGCCGCATGGTTGAGGTGTGTTATCGCACTAGGGAAAGTCACTGCGGACAGAGCGTGACCCACACATTTGTAATGAAACTTTCCGTGGAGCAGGGTCTCTCTCAAAGCGGCTGACATCCCAAAGCTGCTGTTCTTTTTCCTCAGATCTGGACAGATCTGGGTAGCACTTACGCAATTCATTAGCCATCAAGACTTGCTATGGAGCCGGTTAGCAGCTGAAATGGTGTAGCTGTTGCTGTCAACGTTTCCTGGCAGTGGGACAGGGGCCAGCTGCTCAGCCAGCCCTGTTGCTAACAGACAAGCTGGGTTAGCTGGTATTGTGCCTCCTGTCAAAGGGAATTGCTTTGTTATTCTACTGAATCCATCAGTTGGCCAGGGTGAAAATCACAAAAAAGTACAAAAAAAGAAACAAAAAAAAATCTGAAAACCAGTGCTTACTGTATGTGAAAGTGACTTTCAAACACCTTTGCTGTTAAGACAGGACATGAAAATCCTGCAAAACTGTAAGAATTTTTTTTTTTCACCTTATTACAGGTCTTAGTTTCATACAAATACTTTCAGCTTATTATGCAAATTAAAACTCCTTTTGATTGACGTGAAATCAACAGTACAGTTATGCTCATTTGCAGTGGAGACTTAAATGTCAAGGAAAAATGGGAAGTATAATAAACACAACAATTTCAAAAAAAAATCTAATTAACTGTCTTAGTTCACTGCCTTTCTCATTTAGAGAGCTTCTATTATTCTGATGCCTTTGATTAAGCTCTTTCAGAAAAACCCAGAGAGCTCCAGCTGTCCATCATAATCGATGAGCTCAGCTAATTGCATCATACTAACCAGTGCCCTTCAGCAGATAGTCAAGACTTTCACGAGCATTCGTTTAGTGCCTGCAGACTTGACATTAACAAATTAAGCTGTCAGGAATACAGGTGGCATAGTGCAATCTAAATTTATTCCTCCTTCTTGTTTACTGAGCCATTCAGGAGAAGTAATATTAGCATCCAAAACCAATAAGCTAAGACAGAGCACATTGACAGTTCTCTCCACTTAAAAAAACATAAATCAGTTAGAGAAACCAAGGATCTGAAAAATTCCCCACCAGATCATATGGCAATAGGTGTGGTACAAAAATCTAGACTTACAAATGTTCTGAATCTGCCTTGCTGAACTCTTTATGTTGCAGGGCATATATTCTCTCTCCCATCACACTAGAGAAGTTTGTGACTGCATTTTAGGCTTGGTCTGCAAGCCAGCTAAGGCTGTTTTCAAGCACTGCTGGCACAGAGCAATTTCAAAACTGGTGCAATGCTTAAAAAGGGAATGACTGAGCAGACAGAGCTGGCTGGTGTTGGGATGCCCTACTATGGGACGTGCAGGGTCGGAAAAGATTGTCCTTGCAAGTCCAGACTGCTACCTCTCTGCTACATCTAGCACAAGGGTACATCTCAGGGTAAGGTTCTCAGATCAGTGGAGGCTATAAAACCCACCTAACTTGCCAGAAAACAAGCTGCACCGAGTGCTTCACTGCCATGGTTAGTCTGCTAGTGTTCTCAGTATTACTTCAGTTAGCTCTGTTAGATTGCATTTTTGCTGTCCGCTGTAGGTGACATACATACTCCTTTCTGGCCACCAGCACGCCTTTGGAGTGAGTAGGATAAACTTGAAGGGATATGAGACAATTTCTTCTTTGTGCTGACCACGCAGGATCCATGGGAAGCTTTTTGGCAGTGAGCTGGAATATCCACTTCTGTGTGACTTCATATCCAAGTAAAGCACTGTTGGATTCGGGAGAGTTGTTAGCCAGTTTTCCAGGGTCTGGGGTTTTGGGTGGGGTTTTTTTCAGTTTTGGAAAGCTGTTTTATGGGCACTTCTAGAGGGGATGTAAAGTTCAGTGTGGATTTTTATGAAACTCGTTTTCTTTAGCCAAAGTTCCGTTATTATGATCAAACAACGACTGATGAGGAAGGGTGGAGAAGCTTCCCTGGAGGGAGAATGGAGAATTAAAAAAAAATAGAGATATGCAACTTGAATTAGACAAACAAGTTGGGAGAGAAAGGGAAATATCTGAAGACTCCAGAGAAGAAAGCGGTCAGCGTAGGTCAAATCATAATGCAACGGGAAATGCTGCACTGTATAGGAATGCAACAACCAAATATGCCAGTTTATCAGGGTGTGACTACCAAAAACAGGTTGAGCATGAGTGATTAGAAATAAAACGATCAGGCTTTTTTTACTGTAATCTTCTTTGTTGTTGTTGTTAGAGTAAACTCCTCCTGACTTGACCAGGAAGAGCAGCTAACCCCTTGTGCCCAGCGTTTCAGTAAAGGACCCAAGCTAAAATCAAGGAGAGGAATCATTAGACCTAGAGGGCAACCTCATGAAGGAACTGTTGTAGCTTTGAGGACTCTCCAATACAAAAATTTTCAGAGGCAGTAAGGACACGAGTGAAATCATGAAGGATTAACAAATTAAGAAGTATCTTTCTGAAGATTTGGAGAAGATTTGTAAGGAGAAGACCAAAAGGAAAATTATAAGGAAATTTGAGTTTGGGACTGGCCTCCGCTTTAAGAGAAGGATTTATCTGAACTGGATCACTATTCACCTGTCATTAGTCTGATGTGGTTAAAATGTGCAAAATTGTTTCTCTCTCCCTGTGTAATCCTTTTCAAAAGTAGATGAGTACACAATTAACAGCAGAAAAGAATCCACCATTCACGTCCTAGACTTTCTGCATTATGCTGGAGTGCTTAGTGATGATTTCTGTCTTCACTAATACCCAGTGCAACTTCACTAATTATAACAAGACATCAGTTTCCCTATCTGCCTATAAATAAGGTCAAAATATGTGTCTATCTAACAATTAATCTCAACCCTATGAGTCTGACTTCAAAGCCCATTCCTGTTGATTTCAAAAGAAGCTGTTGACACTTTGTTAGTCAGAGCTATCCACTCTCTTCTGTATGATGTGTTGCTGTTATCAATAAGATCTATCAATAACCCCAAAAACATGTTCTTGCCATGCTACAATGCCACGTCTTTCTCCATCAATGTATCTACTGATATTAAGCATCGTCATCATCTATGAGCAAAATATAGTTGTCCTGTTCCATCCTAATCAAATTCCCTCCAGACTCACACAAACCTATGAGTATATTTGATAAAATCAGGGACTTTTCTATTGTAGAAATAACACCTTATTTTTTTTTTAATTTCTCACTTAACATTTTATTTTGTTCTAGCAGAAGGTATCACTTTCCTGGCTATAACAGACTGAATTGAATTGCCTTGGCTTATTTTATCTTAAAAGATAAGCAGACATGCCCAGAATTTATATGAGAGACCATCTGGAAGTATTAGGTGCTGGATGTGCAAGCCAAGGTGTCAGAGCCAAACACCAGGTCACAAGAAACTGAACAGTTGGAATATTACATTGGTCCTCTTGCCACAGCCGAGATGGTGTGAGAATTGTCACAGGAAATGAAAAGATTCAACTGTTTATCCACAGAAGACAGGAAGCATGGTCTCCATCCCTGCAAATACCCCTTCACCCTCACGTCTCCAGTCCCACCTCTTCTAGTTCACTCTAGTTCACTTATTAAGATCACCGAGTCTTTGCTATTTATGCAACGCTACTTGTGATGGTGTTTTCTTTTCTCAAGCACCTTTCTTCAGTGGAAGTTGGGCTAACACCTCCTATACCACTCTGAGTAATTTGTATAAAGCAGCTGTCTGTTGCGGACACATATTTAGCTAATGGTCGCAAAAGTATTCCAGACGCCTTTAGAAAGCCTTGAACAGAATAAACAAGAAGACGAAAAAAGGAAAGATGCCAATTAGAAGAACACAGGTGCACATTCCAAGATAAAGGGAACTTGGCACGAAGAACCTCAATTCGGCAGTTTATCTTAACCAATTAGGCTGAGACAAGTTTCGCATGTTTTAGTTAGTATAACCAATTGTGTCCTATGTTTAGGCGCGTGGACAGAGATAGTATAACCAATTATATTTTAGCTTTTGGCGCGTGGACAGCTGATGTTTAGCTTGACAAGGTATATAAGCACGCTATTTGGGCAATAAAGGGAGAACAACTTTAACCGTATCGGTGTCCGGTTGTTACTCGGCTCACGTCTCCAGATGGTTCCCTGCTACAGCTGTCTCAGAAGCAGACAGAACCTTAGGATCCATAAGGAATGAAGTAGATAATATCATTAATGGTAGTATAGCACCTCTATAGTTCAGGCCATTCAGCAGGAATAATGATATATGAAGAGTACCAGGGGGTTCAGATATGGGTGACAAAAATGACCAGAAGTACTGAAAGACTTTCATATTAAAAAGCTATTAAAATGGTGTTATTGCTTATTGGTTACCACTGGGGAGAGGATACTGGATTGGGAAAACCACTATTCTAAATCTGACTGATTTTTAGCAACCAGCGTAGGCTGGATTTTTCAAGTTATCCAGTATTACATGATGCTGTGGTTCATTTCTAGTCTTACAAGGCCCATACGGTTCCCAAGGACAATGCTTTTAGCCAGAAAGACAGGCAGCTGTTTCCCTGTTGCACTCTGAAGGTGGAAACCTTGAGAAATCTTTCTCAGTAAACAAGCTTGCCTTTAATACTGTAGTACTAAAGAATAATGGTATTTTCATCAGACTTGCAAGATTTTGGCATGCTTAATTGAATTTGAATAGTTTTACAGAGGAAAAAATTGGTCAGTAACAAGTATCAAGGCAGAAAAGAAACACTATGAGGTTAGTTGAAATCAGCTTGGAATCAGCCAGATCCCATTGTTGCCAGTAACTAATAACATGAAGGATGAGCGTTGCTGGCTTTAAAGTGTTGTCGTGTGGGAAATTCATTATATGATGCTCTTAACTAGTACAGCAAAGAAGCAAAGAACATGCTTGCGCTTCCTTGCACCAGACCTACAACTTGAAGGCTTTGAAGGTACGCCATCCTTGAAACCTACAGCATAAATTCTATCTTCTACCTGCAAACTTAGACTTTTCCTAGTATGACATAATACAAAACACATGAAAGAAGTTAGCAAAAGTGCTTTTTTTCTTGCATAACTGAGATTTTATTAGCATCTTTCTCTGGCACAAACTGTGACAGACAAATTATTGCTTGTTGCCCCTCAATTGACACAGGTTTCTAGTGCAGATTGGAGATTGGTAATTCATTTGATGATACATAGATATGCTGCCAAAATCTTCTAACCTTTTCAAAGGTACTTTGAACACTGGTTCCAAAACATTTTGGACCACAAACATCGGTCATCTGTCAACATTTCCATTGGACCATCATGCAAAATTATCAAATGTTTAACTGGTAACACTTGGCACTAGAGCTTGACAGACTGCTTGCAGATCTCCCACTGAGACCTGACAAACCACCAGTGGCCCACACAAAACAGCTTGAGATTGGTTAATTTGGAATATGTTATTTCTAATAAGCCTTCCACTGGATTCTTCCTTTTGTCTTTCACTAATCGTACTGTCTATCACAGTGAATCAAAACCAAATGTTAAAGATGGGGGAAAGAACTTGTAAAAAGAACAGAAGATGAAACTGTGAAAACAGAAGGAAAAACTCCTGTTTCTGTACCCTGCCATGTTGAAGAAGTCCCGTTCCAAATCCGAGACTGCTCACGTAACACACGCACATCATGTCTGCCAAGGATAAAGAAACTGGAAGTCCATCACAGCATAAATTTACATTCAGAGGCCTGTGTTTTTATAAGCACCCTATGCACCATTTTAATTTTTTTTAAATTTCTACACAAATATGCAGGTTTTGAAAAGTAATACAGTATTTTAAAAGATTTAAAATTAAATGCAGGAAACAGCTTTTGTAAGCAGTTATTGGTTAGCAAGCCATTCCACTGTATAGCAATATTTAGGGAAATTATATTTATAATGTATTCTGCTCAAAAGATTTTGGTTATAATTTTTGTAGTATGGGACTAATATGTATTTGTGTAGAGATTTAGATCTTCTGAGCTGTAATGAACTGTGTCTTTCTTGATTTCTTGTATTTCATAAGAATAAATAATTTATTATTTAATAATTCTACCATTTGAAGTTACCTCTATTTCCTTCCCTATATAGATTCATACCATGAGATTTTTCCAGAGTTTTAATGCTTTGGGACAGTCTGAAATTTTTTTAAAGGATCTGATTTTCCCAAAGATATTAAGCAGACATCTTCCTTTTAAGACTTTGACCTTGAGAATAATTACAATTTTACTTCTCTCAAAGTGCTGTAAATTAGCATTGTGAACTCTTTTACAGGGATATGAATATCTTTGTTCTGATTTTACATGAAGAGATGTGATGGGTAGCAATGTTGTTTTCACTTGGCAACTTTTGCCCATTTCAGGAATGGTATTTTCTGTTTTCTATAAATGTGTTTCAGGGTTTTTTCATTATTAATAACCTACTAGGTGGGACACCTTAATCACACACTGAGGTTCCTTTTGTTACCTGCTACATATGTGCAATAAAATCAGGCTTTACTTGAAGAACTTGTAATCTAAGCAGCCTTAATGATATTTCTAATGGTATTTCTTGCTCTGGTAAAGCAGATGAATACTTGAAGAAGAAAGTCCCTCAATAGAATGCCCAGGGTGCAGATGGCCAGTTTGCTGCACTGAGCAAGGCTCATGAAGCTCACAGTTGCTCTGGTTCAATATATCTCATTCAGCACCTCATTCACAAGACTTCCGTATTCACTACTGTCACAGGCAAAACAGTCTCGACTCAGGGCATTTCACATAATTTAATTTATTGGAAATAAATAAACAGAAATGTTTAATCACTCGTTAGGTATTGAGAAAAGAGCAAGAAAACAAATTATTAAAAAACACTCAGAGAAATACCTTCCTTCCCTATCTCCAGGCTCAACTTCTGTCCAACACCTTCCTAGCCCCTTCTTAATCTGCACTTTCAGGGGCAACCCTGACCCCCATGGGTCACACACAGGCTGCAGTCCTGCAGGGTGTCCCTGCCCTGGTGTGGGCCACCCTGTAGGTGGGCACCCTACCCAGCAACAAGTATGTCCTCCTTCCAAGGCTGCATCACCAGCCATCTCCCCAGCCATGTCCACTACCACATCTCCTCCATTTCATTTCTCAAGATGCTTCTCTTTGCATTTCTCCTCATGAGTCCCCTTTTTGCATTCTCATATCTTTTCTTTCTGTGTGTCCTCAGTGTGCCCTCATGCCTCTCCTCCAGTATCTCCTGCCCCAGCAGCCACAGCCCTTTTTAGCATCTGTTTGAGCAAAGAAGCCATGTTTTGGGGCACTGTGGGCTGTTTCCATCTGTTGCCGAGCCAGCTGGACCAGCCCAGGGGACCCTGCAGCTGCTGCCCCCCAAACACTGCTATTGGTTCCCAATGCAGCTACTTAGTCAAGCACAATTGTGCAAATATTTAAGCCCTGAACTCTTCAGTCATTATGTGACTTATATACACAATTGCAGGACCTTGACCTAAATTAAGTATGCATGAATACACTGTTCAACTTCCTTTCACCATCCCTGCAATAAAAAGACTTAAAAAAAAAAAAACACAAACAATTAAATTGTCCGGGTTTAATAATTCAATTAATTTTAATTCCCTGAATTAATTAAATTGTCAAAACTACAAATCACTCAACATAATGACTAGTACCTACCACTGGTCTCAAATACCTCTCACATAATGATACTTCTTGTGACATACTCCCAGTCCTAAACTGTACCCAAACTATGTCACTAGGCAGATGAAAAGACACACAAAAAACTTATCTGGTCTGCAAATTACCTTTTTGAAAGGAGCTCTTTTAAAAGTCTTTTATTCTGAAATTTTATTTACTGAAATTCTCCTAAAATGTTCTGGAAAGAATCTTTTCCTTCATTGTTGCAATGCAATCCAGAAAAAAAAAAAAAATAAAATGAAGGCACAATCAATTGTAGAAAAACAGCGCCACACCTTATTTTTGACCCACTATAATTAAGCAGTCTTGTTCTCCAGAGCCAAAACCATAACAGCTAATGACTTCCTAGGAAAACTAAAGCTCACAGAGCTAGGAAAACCCTCAAGAAGCCATTTAACACAGTCCTTCACCTTAAACAATTTCCCTTCTCAGATTTACCCTTTGATAACTTTCTCTCTTTGATGGATATTGAACCAAGGATCTCCCATATCTTTCTCTCACACCTATTGTCTTTAAAATTACATTTCATTTTCTGCTTTTACCTTTCAGCTTTCATCTTGGTATGTTCTTCCTGTGCTCAGATGTAGTCTCAGTGTTCACTTCCCACATGTTTCTTTCTTGAGTTTCAGGTTCAGAAAGAGCTCACAGCTTGGCCAAATCTTCTTGTCTTTCCTGTCTTTCTGCTTCATGTCATTTCTTTATAGTCTGCTTACTTTCTTCTATTTCTTTTTCTACTAGGCAAGAGAACTTCCCTCCCAAGTGTCTGAATTTGTTGAAGACTGACTGCCAGGAATACGTAGATTTAATTTTCCTGTTCTTCCGATCCAAAGATTTACAAATCTTAAGTAACGGTTCCCCAATCCAAAGATTTACAAATCTTAAGTAACAGTTCCCCAACTTATCTTTCTGTGTTGTTTTGTCAACAGTTCCTCCCTAATGCCTGGGAACAGATGTAGAAGATTCTCTTGTGGTTGCTTTTTCCAAAAAAAAAAAGTATCTAAAAAATTGTCTCACACATATTCCAGTGATTTGCTGCACAATTCACCAGATGATAGTTAAAAATCTCCATTGCTGCCACAGGAGTGGTGATTCTGTCACTTACTGCCAAGATGTTTTATTCTTTTTCTTGCCCCTGCTTTAATGTCATCTTTACACCTCAAACTTGTCCCTATAGCAAGGAGGCCTAACGGGAACCTCATGGGGTCCCTGCCTGGGGCCTCCCTGGTCTTCTGCTCCCTGAGCCTTCAGACCTTCTCCAGGCCATTCCCAGGACTGCCATCAGCAGAAGGGGATAGAAAAGTCCTGGTAGCCCTCCGTAACATCTCACCCTCAGCCTCCTGGAAGGCAGCACGCTTGTCACTATATCAGGTCCAGGCAACGGAGAGATGTTTCCATGACTCTCAGGACAGAATTACCTGCAACCACCATCGCCATCTTTTATTTCCTCCTACAAATCTTGGTCCTGAAGCTCATAGCCTCGAGTTACACAGCTTTTTCTTCTCTGCCAGTGTAATACTTAGTCCCACAAGCTTGAGTGGCTTTGCCAGCTCAGTGGCACCGTTTCTGAATCAGGCAGAAGTTCTTGGTGGTTAACTTCTATATGGCATCTGTACAGAATTTATGGGCCCAAAGCTCTGCCTACAGGTGTGTAGAAGTTAACAGATCACCAAAACACTTTATTTTACCCTTAATTCTCTACTGACTGCTTCCTTGGTTCATAATATCTTCAATCAGACAGGAAAGGGGGGAGGGAGGGAGAAAGAAGGAATCCACTCTCAGAATGAAGCCCAATAAGACAATTTCTGTTAAGATTTAAGAATGAAGCCCAACAGTCCGATGGTTCTACAAACCCCTGCACGCAGGACAGCTGAGGGACAGGGTGCTGACCCCTGGGCTGGAACAGTGCACATCAGTATAATTATACCCTGACTTCATCCCAAAACCTAGCAAGGGTTACTGCGTTGTCTTTTTGAGATTGTAGTCATAAAATTGTCAGCTGTGGGCAATATATTCAGCTCGTTTTCATACACACACTGCAAGCCTTGTTACCAGGGCCTCACAAAGCATCTCTTGAAAAAGGAATACAAGATGCTCTTTGTAAATAAAAGTTCATGAGTCTGAGGAATGAAGTCATTTTCCAAAATCGCAGTGAACGATATTCTTTTTCACGAGCCGACGAGAAGCTGAGAGGTGGGCTTGAGGGAAAGGATCTGAATGAAGCATGTTAGAGAAACCACTTAGCCCTATTAGCCCATGGCACAGCCAGGCTGTCTCCCTCCTCCTCCTCTTCCTCCTCCTCCTCCTCCTCCTCCTCCTCCTCCTCCCACCCACAGCCTCCCCTCCCCCATGCAAAAGAAAAGGTTGGTCTAGCGGGTTTTTTAATAAATTTGGCACCTTTCTGCCTTCCACTTAATAAACTGGACATGTTAAAAAATAAACAGTCACAAGAGTCAATGGCTTCATGTGGAGTGGTCGGATGGAGTTGGGGGGGTGGCGGGGGGGGAGAAAAGTGTGACCTCACTTTCTGAACGGCAAAGTTTGAGTGGGAGGGTCTTGACACGAAAGGTAAAAAAAGGAATGATGTGAACATGTGAAGGAAGCCAGAGCACCGAGCAAAGCGTCAGTCTGTATCCTGACAGGGGGAGATAAGGTGGCTGGGGAGCCAGCGGTGCTTTCCTGGAATACAATCTCTGTTTGACACTCTCTGCTTAAGCACTGCCCATCTGTATGTTATTGAGCTGGAGCCTCTGGGGAAAAAGAGGAGCCACAGGCACAGAGAGTGAACAAGGGAGGCAGCAAAAGCGCTTTTCTTCCCTTCTTTTCCTTTTTTTTTCTTTTTTTTTTTTACTCTTTAAATCGGGATCTGGTTAGACTGCCTTGAAGTGCCACATCTGGAAACTGAATGCTGAAAGAAAGTTAAAATAACTGAGGCACCACTAAGCCAAGGGGGGCTGATTGCAGAAGAGGGTAAACAATTACTGAGACGCTAGAAGACCACTGCTGGATGTAAGGGGAGGAAATGGCTTTGATCTCCGCCTGGCCCCTCATTTCTCCTATATTATTCTTTTTGAGATGCTTCTCCTCCAGCACAGCCTCGAGTGAGGGAGGCATTTTTCAGTTTGACATTGAAGGTAGCTCAGCGGTCAGCGCGCAAGAAGCCACTGTTATCAGAGGGCAGCAGCAGGCAGTAGCTACTGGAAGTTGGGTGCCTTTTGCTGAGGTACAGTAACTCCCTTCTCTCTCTAGTGTCTGTGCTTTTCTGCTTTCATCTGTCTGTGTTGAAGCTCCCATCTGGTTAACGTTAGCTTAATCATTCGATCCTTAAAGCGATACCGGAGGATTTTTTGCGGGGGGGAGGTCTGAGATGTTGCATTTCGGGACTGGAGAGATACAGTTCAGACTTCAAAATGTACACATGCCCTGCCTGCTGTGAGCAGACAGCTGCTGTACTTTGCAGTGAGGCTGGCTTAGCACGTCTCTGACTTTCCTGCCAACGTAACTAAACAGGCCTGTCCAAACAGAGCTATTTTACAAGGGTTAATTGTCACTACACTTTTCTGCTTGTCTTGTTGTAGTTCCTGCGATTGTAATTCACTTAAACTTCCAAAAAGGGTCTGTCTTTTGGTGGCAAACACTGTACTGTAGAAGTTTGTGCTTTTGTCTTTGAATGCCACAATCTGAAGTTCCTTTTCACGATGAGAGCGGGGATAATACATCAAACGCGTGTAGGAAACTGCCTGCAGAGAAAACACCTGCAGACATTTTAAGACTTCCAAAAAGTGTGAGGTTGGGATTAGTAACAAATGAAATTAGAAAGACCTGAGAAGCAATTTACAGTGGAAAATTTTCCTGCAACCCCTGTGTTTTGGGATTGGTTGATACTTCTCATTCTAGGAAGGCTGTGTCAGGAATGGACTACTCAAAAATACAGCTTGAGAAAACAATAAATTACTCCAGCATACACTGGGAGGGGGGAGACAGTAATGTGTCATGTGTGGGAGATGCAAAGTAGGAGGTAAACTGAGTTACATGAGGTCATGGGAAGGGAAAGAGTAGTTCTTCTAGCATAACATCCAAAAATGAGGTGAGATTAACACAGCCGTGTCACTATGACAATATCAAGATCACAATCTCTGATATCACAAGGCTAATTTCCCCCCCCTACGCTCCAATTGCCAGAACTAACAGCCATGGAAATAAGTGCACAAGCCCTTCAGACAGCCGAGGTTACCACGGGGCTGGGCAGAGCTCGTCCCCCCCCGCAGTGGCTCCAAGCAGCTGGGCAGCCTCAGGAACTGCCTGCCCACCCTGCCAGGGACTCGACGCGAAACATGACCTGTGTGAGAAAATTGGAGGCTAAACCCTGCTCTGCTCAGCATAGGGGCTCTCAGGAGCCGTCCCGGGCTTGGATGGGCTCCATGCCATGGGATGTACAGCTCTTCTCCTCTGGCCTGGGATCAGCCCCGGGAAGCCACATTGCCACCTGTTCCTTACAGCATGGAAAGTCCCTCAATGAAATGCCTGATTTAAGAGCCAGATGGGTTTTGTAGTTGCTTTTCAGAGGATAATGTGCATAAGTGATTATTAGCCTTTCTTGATATGATTGTGTAGCATGGTTTTGCCAAAGACGCAGTTCACATTGCTTCACTTTAATATATTATACTATACCTTGGGAAAGTGCTGTGAGATGTATTGAACACCTCAGGGGAATGACACTTTAGTCTCCTTCACCCATTTCAATCCTCCCTAAAGTTTCATTTGTATGGTCCAATCTAATAGACTCACTAACTGGCATTTAGTCTGGCAGTTTACTTCAGTCCCTGCAATGGCAGCATTTAGACTCTGGACCCCATGTTACAAATGAATGATGCTGCCTGCTATCTTCATGCCAGGGCCTTTGGCTGCAGGATGTTATGGTTCCAGCTGGAAGGAGCCAGGATTTCAGGTCCCTTTGCTAGCTGCAGATTCACCTTACTATTGCGTTTCAGGGCCCAGCTCTACGGCAATTTGCAAGGAGGCCCAGTAGGATGTTCTTTTGGGATAGGGCTGATGGCTCTGCAACAGTGAGAACCTGCTTACCCATTGATCCATGTACGTAGTTGGTATCAGGAGCTGGGGATCCAGCTGTAAGCCCAGAGGTTGATGTAGGGGCCAGAGAGTGATGGTCTGGTAGTCTCTCACCCAAGGAAGGAACATCACGTTTTGTCCTCACAAAGTTTCCCCCTCCCACAGCCCACCTCCCCTCCCTCGGCCCCGGGAACGGGGTTTATCCCAGCGGGTTTGCATTAGCCTCTTTCGAAGCCTGAGTTCTTAACCCGCAGCTCACGGTGAACCGCAGAATAAACTCCCATACACAGCGCGGTTTGATTCAGCTCCTTCGTCTAAATATTGACTCAGGCCTACAGCTCTCCGGAGCAGAGAGAGGTTGTTAGTCACATTGAATAGTGCCAAATTATACAAAGGGGGCAGATTTGCAAGGCAGAGTTATGGAGCTGTGGATGGGGCTTCATTGTGGACTGTGGTGCCAGTCAGCCGTGATGTGAAACACGCCGCTGTAAAGCCAGAGGACACATCAGGGCAGACAGAGACCGTGGTGTTTCAGTGTGCTGGACAGAATTTGGCCTACACATGATTCTGCTCTACACAACATCTTCAGAAAACTGTAAGGTCTGAGACAGTGCTGGTGGGAGTTTCCAAGCTGTAACTGGTGGGATGCTCTAAAATCCTTGTAAGAGTTTGATATTATGAACCTAGAGAAGAACATGAGATCCCAATTAATGTAAATACATATTAGTGAATATTTCTCAGTTGTCCACTCCTCTTCTTTTCCCATGTTTGGCAGCCCTAAACTCAGAGGAACTTGGAGAAGTGGTTTAAAAATTCAGAGTTAATGTTAATATGGAGCTTCTCTGTGCCTTGGATTTGAATGAAAGACTCTTAACAGCAGAGAGAAGAGGACTAACTACATTTTCAATGCTATGCTATATGCTGTACCCACTCACAGAGTGGACCGTGGGTTTGAGTTGGACTTCAGGCAACATGTAGTAGCTTGGTGGCCTGGTTGTTAATCAATATGCAATACAGTACACCTAAATCAGGCACATACATAAACTGTTCCCAAAATTTTTCAATCAGAATCAGGCACTGTCTTCAAGTACACAGTACTGGAGACACTACAGTACTTCCCCATACAGTACTGGAGGCACTAGGTGTTTAAAGCCTCTAACTCCTAGTGGTCTTCCCTGGAGGCCCTCAAAGAAGCCTCTTTCTCTGTAAGAACTGTGTTGGGTACTTGCTTCAGGACAGCTTTATTAATCAGCTAAAGTCTGGGGCACAAAAGGTAGATGTTTAAGTTAACTGGACTGGATTCCACCCAATGAAATGTCATGTTACCTACATAATGAGCACTGGTAGTGACCGTCATGGAATAAGGTATCTACCTCTCTGCCTGTTTCAAGAAAAATGCTTGTAAATTGATGGAAGTTATTCAGAAAAGTATCACGAAAAGGGTTACAGTGTTAGGAATTGGAAGATAGCTGAGAGACTTTATAATCCAATCTGCTTAGCTAAGAGGAAAGTTAAGAAAAAACTTTGAACTTATTGTGTAAGCGCATACACAGGCAAAAAAAAAATTAATAATAGGCTTACTAGTCTAACAAATAAAGGTATCATCACATGCAACAACTGGAAACTGAAGGTGACCCAGCTCAGGCTACAAGTGACTTACAAATTTTAATTTCAAAGGTAATTAAGCACTGGAGCCTTTATCCAGTTGTGTTGGATTGTCTATCAAGAGGCAGATCAAAGCACTCTCAAGTACTCAGTTGTCTGTGTGCTATTTAGGATTATTAAGTTCCTTGGCTCACAAAGACAATAAGAGGATGTGGGGGAGATGTTACAGTGCCGAATCCTGATGTGTATGAGGAGACAGTGAGAAAGAGAGTGAGCACAAAGCACTGGATCCAGCTCATCGGTATAACCCAACCGCAGCTGGCAGCAGTAAGTCAGAGATTGATTTTTCCAAATAAGGATAGACGAAAATATTCTACAAGGAAGATTCATCAGAGATGGAAGCAAAGGATTTAAAACTGACAGGCAGATATCAAATGAAAGCAAACAAGTGAGTGGCAAACATCAGAAATCTTTGGTTTAGGGTTCCACTCATTTGCTTGGACACAGCAGAAGGAAAGTGCGTGGTGGGACACTCCAGTTTTGGTGAGGCACAGAGTTAAAACTGAAAACCAGAAGTACCTTCTGAGAACAGTTATATCCCACTGTCATGTCAAACACATGCCTTTAAAATAAGAGGCAGGTCATACATTACCTCTTGGGTCTGAAGCCTGCCACTGTCAACATTTGTGTTTGTAAATTCCACTGACATGATGGTTTTAATTATATAGGTGTAGATTTTATTCCCCAGTAGGAATAAAGTTCCTTACAGAGTCTAAGATAAGAACAAACAATAGTACAAGACTTCAAATACTAGAGAGTATGGCAAATGATTCCCTGTGATTCACGTTGTGCAGTCACTCACTTTAATGTAAAATGAATATAAGGTGACATTGAGAAAAAGACTCATTTCATTCTGATGTAAATGACTACTTGAGGTCAAGAAAATAGCCAAGAGAGCTATAGGAGATGAGTGTGGGAAGGGTTAGTGGAAGAAAGGGAAGACAAACATTCTGTGGAGACACTTGCCAAGCAAGAAAAGATAATTTCAAATGTCCTCTATGGAAAGAAGAGAAGCAAATAGTGGGAAAGGAAGCAAACTAAAGCAAGAAGACGACAAAAGAGAGGAAAAAATTAGAGCAAGAATGAGATAATCAAGAGCCTTAAGAGTAAAGAAAAAAATGAAGTAGCTGGGACAGGGCAGGAAGCCAATTCCCAGAGTGAAGGAAGGCGTGATATTGTTGGACGGATGGAAGAGGAAAACTGTTTCCAGCATCAGTGGTTTTGGCTCAGGGGAAAGGCAGAGAGGCAAAAGAAGTCCTTTAAAGGAAACTATTATCATAGTCAAGTCAAAATTAGCCATTTACTATAAGAGAAAGTAAGAGGCAGAAGTTATCTGTTGGAGCTTGCATGTTAAAATGATATGTTTGACAATCATTTTTTTCCCACCTGACTTCTAGAGCAGCTGCTGATCTAAATTTTCAAAAGCAAGAAACAGTATTTGAGGTGCTTTGTTTCTGGTTCTCTAAAGCGATAAGCAATAATTAGCACAGGACCTGTGACAAACTCACCTCTCTAAAATGGCTCACATTAAGTATATAAAAAGAGAGCAATCGTAAGTCCCAACCGCTTGTTAACAAAGACTCAAACTGTCACCAAATTGCCTTCACCCTTTCCTCCATAAAGGTTGGAACAGAAAGTCTTGCAGACTGTTTACAGAAACCACAATTTGATCCTTACTTGTGACATTAATCTGTTCAAAACAAACTAACAGTCAAAGAAGCAGCAGAAGACCTAATCCTGAGGTGTGAGCCAAAAAGGGTTTTAGCTTGACAGAAAACTTTATATTCTTTTAAACTAATGGGAACTGCATCTACCTTTAAAAAAGCCGATCTTTAAATGAATTCATTTCTGACCCTTGAGGTTATGTTAGGTTAACTCCCAAAACGGGCAATTTGGAGTTCTAGCTGCTGTTTTTTTCTGGTACAACAAGGTTATGTTCTGAGAAACATCTATTAGTGGGGAGGAAGTTTTACTGCAGATGTTTGTGATTCCAGCTTAAGTTTCTCATCAAAGCTTTAATGAAAGTCAGCTGCTTGGAGTACAGCCACCAGACCCCAAACCTTTTAAATCATAGGAAGCTGAAGGAAATGGAAGCACAGGACAGAGCAGATGGATAGTGGGAAATGTTCTTCATTTCAAGAAGGTGCATAAAGCACTCACCAGAACAATGCAATTTAAACTCCACTGCAGTGAGTTCCCACAAAGTTTTGGGCAAGTACCAGCAAAGTGCCCCAAAGCTTATTCAGGGCTGTGAAAACCAGTAACTGGCATTTCATGCCCACTCTTATTCATGACATGGGAAGCAAGGAAGGAATTAGAAGTCCAGTTTTTCCAGGGGGCATGAGAAGCAATAAAAGAATTGGTTTCTGAAGGAGTACTTGTCCTGATTTAAATTGATAACAATTAGAGTTCCTAGTGTTCAAGAGCTGTGTAAAATAGGTCTAGTTTCTGAGTAATATATAAACAGCCATTGATAACTTAAAATTTGCTTCTGGACTTACATTTCAAACACCAAAATACAGACATCCTTGGTTTTTATATTTTAATTGGTCCTCTTGAATGCTTGGATCTGATCCCAGTTCATTTTCAGACACCACCATGAGCTGGGGATGTTTGCATTATGCATCCTAATGCAAGATTCAACAACTGCTGAATAGTATTGTATACAAAGCTGTTAGATCTCCACAGTTTATGAAATCTAATTTTTTGTCATTAAATGATCTCAAAGAGATTTTCCTAACTATCAGTCGGGATACATACAGTGTGTATTTGGCAATGCAAACAGAGATTGACTAAAATGCAGTAAATACTGTCTGGCTTTGTTGTTCCTGTTTAGCTGTATTGTGCAATTTTTTAGATGGTTATTTTCTTAAAATAAATATTTCAGGAAACTAGAACTCCCTTTTTTTTTTTTAAGACAAACCAGCAAGAAACAGTGCTAAAACCCCAGCATTCAAGAGTTACTAAGTTACCTAATAGGAGCCAAAGAATAATAGAGGGTTGTGAAAAATATTTTAGAAATTACTCTTGCAAGTTTACAAGACTGTAAGAAGAACTAAAATGTTATTTTTTAAGTCATGACACATGGAAGCCAGGGAGCATGGGAAGAACTGGCACACTTGAATGTTAATGCGAAACATAATTTAATAATTACTGAATAAAAAGACTCTACTTGCATGAACAACTTCCAATATGATCTGTAAAAATAGTCATTTTAGCTAAAACTGTAAGGCTTTGAATCACTGTTTGACTCTGTCTTCCCAATAAAAATGAATGAAAATGAACTCATTCAGCCTTTCACCATTGGCGTAAAGTGGAAGAAAAAGTTACATGGAACCAGCACCTAAACCAGACCGTTTCTGGGCTGTGCGGTACCTTGTTACCACCCTACAATGCATCCTGTTACTGTTGTACGAAAGGCTTTCTGAGCGGCAAGAGATGAGCAGACTTCTTTTCTGCCAAGGTGACTGTAAGGCCAATATGTCCTAGGGTTTCCCACTGTGGTTTTCCACCTCTGATCCTGGATGATAGCCCATGGACAGCCACAGACAGCCTACCGTTCATGACTCACTTATGCTGTGCTCCCCACTCCTGGCTCCAGGGACCCTTCCTTGAAAGCACTCTGTGGAAGCAAGCACTTATCCAGAGAAAATCTGCTCCAGTATCCAAAAAAAGAAAAAAAAAAAAAAAGAGCTGACAGGGCAAAACACGGCACAGCCCTCCCTACCCCAGCTATTAAAATCCTACATGCCCCAGAAAAGCTAACACAGCCCGGCCCATTGAGGGTCGGTAAGGTCTCCGGAGCACCAGTGCTCGGCACAGATCCATTCGGGGGGGAGGTGGGCAGGTTCAGGGGGAAGGTCTAGACATGGAGTAAGGTCAGAGGGAATTTGTGTGACCTACTCAGCTTTTTGCAGGTTTGTGGTTTTCTGTGGCTCCCTACTTCCCATCAGTGGCAAGGATTGTCTTCGGAGACTCAGCAGAGTCTCTAAGGCACCAGCTAATTTCCTTTAAGGTCAGCTGGAAACAGGGGTTTGGGAGATGGATTTTTGTGAGGGATGAGGAAAGAAATTGTGGGTTTTTTCTCTTGATGCACCTATTCTTCCCCCTCTTTGAGACAAGAAGAAACTAATTTCTTCATTATCAGACTATGTCTATGATGAAACAAGCCAGGGGCCGAGAGGCAGTGAGAGATCAGGGCAGGTTATCCCTTCTCCCAAGCCCTGGCTTTTCCTCTCTCCTTTCAGAGCACAGCCTCTGCCCACCTCCACGCTGGATGTAAGGCATGTAGTTAACCATGCCGAGCTGCCTCACTTCCTTCCCACACATTTAAAAAGTGCTGGGACGGTGAAGGGGGAAGCCCTATTTCTGAGAACAGCCCAGAAACACAGCACCTGCCCGTCAGCCATCCCCAGCAGCTGCCTGTTTTGTCCACCGTTGGGCCACCCTTGGGAGGGAGATGGATGGAAGCTCTTTCTCTTGATCTTTCAAGATTTTCACATTGGTTTGTGTTTCATGCTAACAGGCTTTTAAATTGAAGCCATGGCCATTGGTCAAGTAGATCATTGTATGTCTCTACTGTGATTCCAACATTTCGAAGAGCTGCAAAATTATAGCAGGAAATACTAGAAATCTGGGGTGGGGAAAATTGCTGCAAAAGGGGAAATCAAAGAAAGCTTCAGATTTACTCCCTCAGTTTTAACAGGTTCCCACGAGCACAGGCCTTTACCTGCTTTAAAGGCCACTTTTCTTCTTTATCCCTTGCAAATTTTTGCCTCTATCTGGAAATCTCTCAGGGAGTGCTGTAGTTTGTCAACTGATTATGGCCCACTTATCTGGGGGACTGAAGAGGATAAAGTATGACTCAGAATGCACATTTCATGTGAATGTTTTGTAGGGACTGGGTGGAGGGTGGTTAATGAGGAAACAACACAGAATTATTCATCCCTTTTCCTGTAAATTGTTCTCCTTGAATAAACTTGGCATTTTGTTTGAAAGAGGAAAATCAAATAGCTACCTTTCCAACTGCAGATTTTCTATTTCCAACAGTGAGCATCTGTAAGAGTAAGTTTTCTACTTAGTGGCTGTAGTAATAAGTACATTAGAGCAGAGGCTGGTATTAATCTCTAATTCTTAGCCAGCTTGCAGACAGCTAAAACGTTTTAGCCCTCCCCCTTTTTGGAGAAGCATGCCTTTTAAGCAGAGGCTTTGTCTTTCCCACTGTATATGGAAAAAATGACTGTGCACTTCTATGGAGAATGCCTAGCTGAGGAATGTTTATATTGGATCCAACCCCATCTCTGTTGCTGAATGGCATTTTGTTTTCCACTTGGACTGGGGAAGGAGTAACAGTCTGGAAACATTTTCAACACAGGAAAATTTTTTTAAATTAAATACAATTACTTAGTCAAGGTAATAGATAAATGTTGTTGCTCTGCATAAAGCCATCTGGCTTTCAGCTATTGCTTGTTTTTGTGAGAGTCACTGTTAGTCTGTCCCTACTACAACGGAGGTATGCACAAGCCCACTCAAGGAACAAGAACATAGAGTGACAGTGGACTGGGGAGGGGGTTCCTTGTCATTTTTCCCTGTTGCCCATGCTCTGCTTTGCTTATTGGTTTGGGGATTACCCATGTGCAATTAGACATATTCACTCTCTCTCAGTGCTAGCCCTACTATGCAACAGGGAGAAATAGAGGTAACTTTTGTTCTGTATCTCCCCTGCCAGCAGGATTTTACCTAGAACTGGAGCAACTAGTTTCAGTCTTGCTAGTTTTAGTTTTAGCAGTCTCTGAGCTCCTTGTCTAAAACTTTGGGAAGATGGTTTCCATCAATGTCATAATCTGTTCTTAATTTTCATCAAAAATAGACTTCTGTTTTAGAAGCTGATGAGTTGATAACTCCTCAGGTGATACATAAATATTCCTAATTGTCACGGATAAGTCAGCAAGTGAAGTTTTCAAATGAGGCTGTTACTGTTAGGGCCTTGTCCCGTCTCCCTTAAGGCAATCACAATTTTTTCAGTAAATTCTGAGGAGAGCTCAAACCCTCTGTAATGATGAAGATCTTACAGTGTTAAGCTGTTGCTTAACGCAGCAACAGTTGGAAAATCAGACTCAATTCAGTCATCAGATATATTCTTTAGCAGCTGCAGACTGGCCAGACACAGCCCCGTGCTCCCAGGTGGGAGCATCACTAGGGATGCAGACAAAAAAGGATAATATTGAAATCCACACACAGGGATGACAGAAGGGATGCTAGTAACAGAAAATAAGGCTTCATTTGTTTCATCATTCATTGAACAGTTCATTTACTGAAAAAGACTACAGACTCAAAACCAGAGTCACTGCTTTATTTATTTTTTTATGTTTGAAGATTCAAATTACTCAGCTTCAGAAAAACACACCACTGCAGCTTTAATGAGCATTTCATATCACTTACCTAGAAAACCCCTTTATTAAATTAATTTGCCCAGATCTATGGCAAATGCACCCAGTGAGGCTTTAATTTTCACTGAACCTATCACATCTTAGAATTTAATTTAAAAAATAAGAATATGCAACAATATTGGGGGTTTTCACTGAATGACTATTTCAGCAAGAAAGAATTTGCTTTTACATTTGCAAGCTAAATAACAAAACAGAAAGCTTGTTATTGTGTAATTCACATAATTGCTTTAGTTTGTAATCTTATTAAATGCAATTAGAACTGAGATACCTGTCAAGATAAGTGCATAAATAAAGATTACCAGCATTGTGCCCAAAATTCTTCACCAACTTCTGGTTAATTCCTGATTTACAACATCAGTGGAACACTGGAAGTAATAAATAGTTCACAGTTAACAATGTCAGAAATTTAAGAGAACAATACAGGAATTTAATGTGCTACACCAGGGTGCTTGTTATAAAACTATCATGAATATTGATTTGGAGACTAAGCTAAAGAATGTGTTCCTCTCAGTAATGTTTACAATTTTAAAAATAAATTTGAAATTGCAAATAGCTAATTTGCATTGGGTTTCTGCCCTTGAAATGGTAAATACTATAGAGTGGCTTTTTGCATGCAGACAGTTCTCTAGCAGCTGTAGTGTCATATTAAATGGAGTAATTAACTGTCTAGCTATGACATCACACACTGAATTAATTTCTCCAGTAATAATAGTTAGAATGTGACCTTTCTAGTTCAGAAGAATTTGATACTGTAGACCAGAGGTGATGAAGGCTTATAGAAATTATAAATAGAGCTTGGAGGCCTAAGGGGAAGCTGGTGAGCAAGCTTGCTTGTTTTTAATTCTCTAGGTTTGTGAGGCTTCAAAGCTCAGGTAAATTTAGCAAAAAACAATGGAGAAGAAATAAAATTGCAGAGCAGATCTCTGCTTTTGTCTGCGTGTTGTGGAGTACCTCACGGTGTAAAGCAGGACTTCTGTCTATCTCTCTTTATGATGACTTTAATGGTAGAGCATGTCTGGCCAACAGGTCAGTTATTAACTTCTGAGAGTCTCATTCTCCAAAGACAGACAAAGATCCCTCTGAAATGTCACTTCATAGGGATTTATAAGTTCAAGTACAAAGACAGTCTTGAATTTGCTGTTACTCAAGGTCTGGGAATTTGAAATTCGTTTATTTCTTGAAATGATAACTTAAGCTAGAGTGAAGTATGACAGCTCTTAGAAAGGGCATCACCAGGGCATTTTATTTTTAAAATTAATTATAGTTTAACTGAGTAGTTGGAAGAACTTACAGCAACCTCCTCCATAGCCAAGACCTGGTCTAGGAAGATGCATGTAGCAAACTAAGAGAAATGAACAGGACAGGTTAAGGGGAAAGAATCAGCAGAACTAATGTTATTTGTACCTTCAGTAGGAGCTCCAGTTCTTCATTTGGTTTTTTTCAGGAAAAGGAAAATGTTTTAATCATTGTATCTAACAAAAACAAATGCCCTGAAACACAGTTTAACAAAAACAACTTCTATATCAAATAGATTTTTCCATATTCATATTTCCTTCCTCTTATGAAGAAAACAGATTTTCCTTAAATATCTTAAAAGCTCTCCTACAAAGTTAGTTTCAACTTTTCATGTGAAATTTTAACACTGAAATGTAATTCTTTCTCTTTCTCCCTACCCTCTTTGACAAATCCTGTTCATATATCTGGTATGCCTTGGCAGTAAATCCTCGCAGGTCACTCATAAAAGTTGCCCTCAAATACCGGAGTGTGGTCTATCCCTTAGAAAGTATGGAGAAAAAAAAAGAAAAGACAGCACAACGCCAAGCAGTGCTGGGTAAATATGCAATTGGCTTTAAAACATGGCTGTTTAGCTGGAAGCCGAAAAAGTTCTGTCAGCACTGGATTAAAAAGACTGGAACTCTTGGGTCCAGCAACAGCTTTATATTCACTGCAGGCATCTGAAACAAGCAGATCATGACTACCAAAAATGTCTGCCCATGTGGGGATATTCATTATTCCTGGCAGTTCTGACTAGTTCTCTTAAAAGACATGGAGTTGTTGACTGGTGTCACTGCTGTGGGTTACACTGGGTCCACGTGGGACACTGTAATCTGGGATTACATTGGGTACACTGCTGTGGATTACATTGGGTATATCTGGACACAGTCCCAGGCAACCAGCTCTAGGTGGCCCTGCTTGAGCAGGGGGGTTGGACCAGATGACCTCCAGAGCTCCTTTCCAGCCTCAACCGTTCTGTGATTACTGAGATTCTGGGTGACTGTGGTCATTATTCCATTTTACAGATAGAGAAACAATGAAAGTAATGTTCATGGTCACACAAGAGATGAGCAGAAGAATGTGTTTTCTTGAGTCCCAATACCCTTACGAACATAGTTAGGGACAGAGGAAATCATGCACAGAAACAAGGTGATGAGTTTCTCATCTGTTCAGTGAGAAAGAATATTCTTCCTTATGTTAATTTCAAACAACGTAATGAAACTGTTGCTGTGAGGATGTTAGTAGATTAGAGGTGAAGGGTATGTCGTGAAGTGGGTGAGTGACTAGAACCAGGTGCAGGGAAAGGCAAAGTGGAGAAGAGGAGTAGGAGGACAAATGGAAACCAGGACAGGCAGGACACGAGCATGAGTAGAGGACAAGGCAACAGCAGAAGGGCTGTGGGAGCCAATGGGGCAGGTGAAGATCCACAACCCATCAGCATAATGGTCAGATGCTCCATTAATAGAAACAGCCCAAGAGAAGTACAGAGGCGTCCCCCAAGAAGGGCCAATGAACGACCATCTCATCTGGTTGGCATTTACTGTAAGACCATTTAAATGACATTCAAGCCTCATTGCCAACAAGAGAGACATATAATATAGACAAGACTAAAAGGTAACCTATAAATAAAAACTAGAGTGAATGTGTGCTATAAATATAAACTGAGGAGCCATGAATTTAATCAATGCCTCACTATATATAAACTGACCTATTGGAACAGGCTGAAGAATTATTCTTTCTCCTTTGGCAAATTAAAATCCATCCAAATTTTGGGGACACAAGAGCTAGAAGAAATTGATAAGCAAATTATTTGCAACTATATAGTTATGATTGTAAAAAAGTGGCAGGGATATGAATAACAGATAGGACAATACCAGAGCTGTCATAAAATACTTGTATATAAAAAGCCCAAGGACACCTTCTAGAAATATTTTCTCTCTCCTGCCTCAAAAAAATCAGAACAAAACAAAGCAGAGAGAATTTAATTAGACAAATTTTACCCCAAGTCATACACTTCACATAGGATCCATCAGATCATGAGATCCTTTGTCCACATGGCCTACCGTAGTCAGATCAAATGTAGTTGTAGAGGTGAATCCTTTTGGCAGGTTGGAGGAGTAAAAAAATCCAAGTGTTTAAATACAGCCATCTGTTAACTCAACCATTTCAGCTGTTGAGAGACAGAGACCACCCTCTTAAGCTTCTCCCATAGTAGCTATTACGGGGAAAAATGCAGAGCTTTGCTCTCCATTTCTTAATTACACATTGCTGGCAATCTTGTGAACAGTCTAGTGTTCATGTGTGGAACAGATGAGAATAAAAGCTGTGAAGAAAAGGAGCAATGCCAAATAATATTCAAAGCAGCAAATAATATTACAAGCACTGTTTGCATGCCGTTATCACTGACAGTCCTACCCTTTTGGAAAACAGGAATCAGGAATCTGATCACACAGAGGTGTGTCACAGCACCTGATGTTGGGTTCAGTGATTTGTTATTTCCTAGTTATGAAGTGTGGCAAGACAGTCTTTCATGGTTAGCTAGGCCAAATAGCAAGGGCAGATTACCTGCTGAGGCACAGTGCTCAGATATCTTACATGTACCTGTAAAATATGTTCTGTCTCCTGGGGACAGACAAAAACAGCATAGCTCTAACATTTACCAGTTAAATTCATCCCAAAACTTACTTAATGATGTTTCTCAGCTGTAGTCAATATTTGCTGCAAAAGCGTTTCCAGCAAGAGCTGGTGAGCTAGCGCCCATGAGTTCCCCACGCACAAAAGTGGAAAAGTCTAGGCGTGAAGTACACCACAGCATCATACACTGCCTGGATGGGCAGAACATTGGCTGGATAAGATGTGAGATGGGGATAAAAGCTTTTGGCAGTTCATCCCCTGCCAGAAATAGGGCTCCATCTCTGTAACTTAAAGACATGTCCATGTAGACCATTTAAATCAGAGCATTAATTAATAAACACACTTCAGTCT
The DNA here is from genome assembly GCF_026419915.1 of Harpia harpyja. NCBI lineage: Eukaryota > Metazoa > Chordata > Aves > Accipitriformes > Accipitridae > Harpia > Harpia harpyja. Next base: position 7,370,829 of record NC_068942.1, on the reverse strand, counting down.
GGTAAACGCAGTGTCTGATGGACCCAGTGCAGCTGCCTATGCATTCAGAAAAGGGGGAAATGCATGCAGGTTTTCCTGTCTGCTGACCGTATACAGCAAGTGCAGTTCATAGGTTTTTCTAGTGAACGTGCAAGTCCATCCAGTCCTCTGAGACCAAGGCAGCAACCAGCATGGCTGAGTCACCAGCAGGGTCCTGCAGAGCAAATATAGCTATATGCTTTCCCCCGACTTAACCCTTGTCCATCCCCATGTACATACACACTTTTGAGACCCCCTGCAGTCACAAGACACTCCTAAATACTACATATGCTGAACGCTCGAGCCAAAATTTAACCTCCAGCAGTTAAGCACCTTTTCCATGGTCAGTAAAGTGCATGGTGGCTGTGTAAGAGGGCGAAGAGCGCGGGGCTCCTGAGTGTGCTGCACACCAGTAGCATGGGCCAGCACCGAGTTGCAGTTGCACACAGTGCATACTGTACATCTGCTGGGTTTTATGTTTTGGCAACAAATGGAGAGAGGTTTCTCCTGCAGGTCACCAAAGGCAGGAAGGTCAGGACTGCGGGGTGCAGTGTTATCACAGCTCTTTTTTTTTGCATAGTTTCCCCAGCAGACTGAAGAAGAACTAAATCTTTGTGTCTATGCTTATGAATTACATGTCTTTGACCTGAGGAATTTGAACCGTCTGTTACTTTGCACCCAGGGAGCAAGAAATGGTCAAACGTCCATCAGTCTACAACTGGCAGTCTGGATTTTAGAAGTCCATGTTTAAACGCACTGAAAGTCAATTTTGTCCTGAGCTGAAAAGCAGATGTAGAAGTCATGTTGGCGCCCTCAGTACTTTCTTGCTGAATGAAACACCAGAAGTAGACTTGTATATCTGTCCAAGGTAAAGAAGATTGGTTTGTAGTTAATGATTTCCAAGCACGATAAGCCATACAATTTGTGCCTGCCCAGAGTGGTTTTAAGCTAGGATGTCCGTGGAGTCACTTTGTTTATTTACATCCCAATTTGGCAAAGCAGTATTTTTGTGCAGCAAAAAGTGTGCCTTTTGGAGGGAACCAGAAGGTGTCCTTAGAATGGGGCTGTGCTCCTTTCTGTGCTAGAGCTTTGCTGTGTAGTTATTTGGGACTAGTAGTCACTAGTTCTGGAGATTGTCAAAGCCACTCACAGCATGAGAGCTCTTCTTCCCAGCTGTATCTACAGTGCTTAACCCCACCTTGAGCCAGGAATGAACACAGCAGCACTAACATGATGGCAGGGATAAGTTTTGCTCTCTGTAAAATGGGATAATCTTGTATCTCACAGGCACGTATTAGAACTAAAGTCATTGCAGTGAGCACCAAGTATTTTGGATGACGATACAAAGTCTTAATAATTTCTTACAGATTTCTTTCCTAAACATGTTCTATGCTGTCCAAAGCCATCAAGTTGAAGCAGGACTGAGTTACTAACAGCAATAAAATCAATTTCCAGATAGTAAATGTCCAGTGGTGTTTTAAAACTCTTCCTAAGAATTATAGCTTTACTAGAGGTGCTAGCATATATGTATGCTTTCAGCCTTCCAAAGAAAAACAAACATATCTCAGAGATGGGCTGAAAGGATTCTGCTTGCAGATTTTTGAATGCACAAGTATTCAGTGGTGAAGGTGGCACCAGTGCAGAGTGATATAATACGCCTTCCTTGGAGACCTACCTGTAAATATCAGAGGAGACGCTGTCTGGACAAAGGGAAACACCCCATGATCATGCTCTGAACTTGCCAGAATCAGCCTAACTCAAATGTAGAAAGAGAATCGCTCGGACCTGTCAGACCCCAAGGTTTCCTTTAGACGCATCCGCTTTCTCTACCTGAAGATACTGACTGGTGGAACAGACTGTCAGGAGCCTTTGCACTTCTCCAAAGGTACAGGGTGTCCAGCAGTTTGGCCAGATCTATGGCACAGCAGTCGTAACCTGGACACTTCTACACAGCACAGCACATCTGACATGTGCAATATGTTTTATCTCCCCAGACTTTGTATGCAGTACAGGCACCTACACGTGAGCTAGCCCTCCAAGTCCCCCTTCACAGTCAGTAGAGAGCAACCAGCACAGCTGACCTACTTTAGATGCATTTTAGTATAGAAGAAACTAAACTGTACAAAGGGTGTCTAGCTGGCTTCTTCCCATGTGGATGTCTCCACGTTGAAGACTCCCAGCCTGCTGTGGTTTGGGCTTTACACAGGCAGTCCCGCCGCCCAGCTGCAGAGGCTGCTGGCCAGGACACCCCAGTACTTGCACGGCCACAGCTGTGTTAGCACGGCACAGCACCTGGGGCATGGAGCTCCTCTGGGCTCCAGCCTGGGACTGTCTTCGGGGCTGACATAGGCATGCCAGGTGGGATCTGCTGAATGCTGAAAATTTGGCGCGCTTTCTGTGAGCTCTTGGCTGGGGGTTGGGTATTTCCGAACGTGAAGACCCTATTGTAGGTGAGAAAGACCAGGAATCTCTTCGGAAGAGAGTCCTTCCCATTCTGAGGAGACCAGAGAAATTGGAATAGCATCAAATGTACAGTAGAGGACTTCTTTCTCAGACTTGCTTCTCTAATGTTCTTATTTCTAATAAATAATCATGTAAATGAAAGTACTGGGAGATATTCAAGCAGGAAAACATCTTTAACTTTAGGAAGGGCAGTAGGCTGTTTATCTCAAGTTGACCTAAGCAAACAATCTTCAAAAAGGCCTCAGAACTGTGGCTGCCAATTCCAAATACTGCTCATAAAAAAATAAACAAAAGCAAGCATGTTTGGGTTGGGTTTGGAAATGTCCCCAAGGAGCAGAGGGCTGTTGTTTCCATGGCAATGCCATGCACTTCCAGCAGACTGGTCTCTCTTTTAGACACATGGATTTTGAAATGGGTGGAGGATGTTTAGAGTATTCATTCACCCCTGTATAGCAAAAGATGGAGAGTTTCAGGGTTAGAGTATTATGTCGAGTCCTAAACTTCTGTTTGGCTAAACTGTTCCTTCCAGACAAACATTAAACCTTGATGGGAAACTGTCAAGAAGGGAAGAATCCACTGCTCCACTCAATTTGTCTGATTGTTTTCACCAATGCATTAAAAACCTGGGCTTTATTTACTCATGTGTCCTAGTTTGACAGGTATCTATGGCTGATACTGTGCCTGTTATACCAGACAGAGGAGCAACATTTTTCTCTTTTCATTTCCCTGGGCTTTGAGGCGAAACTTGATAATGTTCAAGTAGAGTTTGTTTTCTTTTCTTCTTCTTTCACTCCGTAACAGACAGTGAGGGCTTTTGAGGGTCCCACAGTTCTGAAACTGTTGATCAATCAACTTCACGTGATAAATATTATTATGCAAATAATTCACAGTATGTCACAATTCTCCATAGATGTTTCGATTGAGAGATAGCCTATCACACCAGACTTCACAGTTCTCAGTCTAAGACTCCCTTAAGAATATCTTTTGTGACAATATTTTTACCACCTTTACAGAACAGGTCAGACTGCAGAAAAATGGAAACTTGAATGCACAAAAATCTTTTCAAAATGAAACTATATGTCCAATGAACTTGCTACACCATCAAGTTAAAGCAGGTGAACAAGCTGTGGTATGCCAGCTTAGCCAGAGGTAACTATCGATGTATGTGCTTGACCATCACCAGATGACAGGTAATGAGAATTAATTTAGTTCTCTTCCACTGAAGACTAAAAGAGCATGATCAGGAACAGTTACTATGACTTGGGTAGTATACCATAAATTACACTACAGTCATTTGTCTAGCCTCTTGGCCTATGAAGAAGTAATTTGAGGGAGCTGCCAGAAACTAAAAAAATGTGCACTTCTGCCTCTTGGCATCAAATATCACCCTTCTACACAAAATACAGGTGTTTATGGCACAGGGTAGAACTTCTTTGTATTTTTGCAGGTAGATTTGGGATATTAGGTTAATTAGGTTAATTTTCATTTCATCGCAAGCCCATGAGTTTATAGGATTCAACTGTGCCCAGCCTGCACGCACTTTTACTATCCTGAACAGACATGAGAGTGAGAATCTACTAAGTAATAATGTTTGATCTTTGCCTTCATGTCTGAATATCCATGCAGCCCACTGAGGACCCTTCTCAGACCTGGAAGGAAGCATACCTTTTGACTCTATCTCTAGCAGCAAAGAACATAAGACTGCTGGCCAGCTACAACCAAGTCTCAGCTGACGCTAAACTTAGCAGTGACTTGGCAGCTCATGTGTCATGACGGCTACTTTGAGTGCTGTTCTTCAGCTTCAGTTCCCCAAGCGCACCAGCTGTCTCCTCTTTTGCAATGGTCCTGGAGACAAGCACCATCTTTTTCTTCTGGGTTTGCTTTGAATCAAATGTAATGAGATTCCTGGCCCAAGACTGGTAGGCATGAGTATAATGAATATAACAAAGGCTGAAATGTCTTAACGTAGACTGTTTAACCCTGAATCACATCCCTTCATGTACCCCAGCACTCAAGAGAAAACTCGAAATAAAAAACACTGGTGTGGATCCAAGGGAGCCTTTTATTGTGGAAGGAAGAGACCCTTTGTGCTTTTGTATCTTCACAGGAAAGTCACAAGTTCCAATACTAACTGAAGAAACATGCCATGTTTTCTTACCATTAGATGGGTCAATGGCTACATCTGTATTACCGAATAAAGCAGTGTGAGGACCTCCTAGTCAAGTAGCACAACACAGCTCGTGTTCACATGCCAAAGCTCTCTCTGTGTTTGTCCAGAAAAAAACAGTCCCATACAGACTCCCCTGTGGGAACACATCCTAACAGAGATGCCATGCTCTGAGCTGTTCCTGGACATTGTCAGGAAAATCGCAATCTGTCAAACAGCAAAATCAAGGAAGAAAATTAACCATCAGTCAGTATGGATGATCATAAGCCAGTGCCTGAAACCATGCCTTGCCCTTCTTCAGTTGGCTGGTGCAGATGTAACCACAGAGAACACTCCGTGCATGCTACCAGCACAACATTCTTCTTTTGGGAAAAGCAAGCCAGAAGAGGCAGGGTCACAGCAAACATAGCTACCCTGGCACAGTTGCACCACTACTACTAGCTGGCAGCAGGGAAGGAACAGGGACCAGATTCTGCCCTCAGTTATGGAGGCACAGATCAAGAGCAGCTGCAATGAAATCGGTGGAACTGCTTGAATATAATATGGGAGTAAACTCATACCCTGTATATGTGGATTGTCTTCCATCTTCAGTCCCATCTTGCACCCATACCAGCAGAATGGGCTGAAGAAACAGAATATGACTACAGGCTCCACAGAGCTTTCAGCACTGCAGCTGGTTCTTGTTTTTAAGGAATGTAATAATTAAATCCAGATGCAAATAAAATAACTGGGGAAATAAAGGCACTATGAGTGTAAAAGATTTTCAAGAGCTCAGCAAGATCCACATTAGATTAGACTTTTCAGCTTCAACTGGAACAAACGTTGTCCCTCGGGCAAAAAAAATCTAATAACTGTGAAGACATAATTGCTAATGCAGACCTAGCATTTTGGCCTACTAATTGTCTTCACCATTCAGAAACAGACAGTGGATGGAAATGTTCCTCACTCAATTGCCTACATAATGATTTTTCAGGCAGGATATTTCCATTTTGTTCCAGACCTGTTTGTGCTTTGTGTGCAATTATTTTGTGCTCCCAGAACATTTGGCCATTTGAATCCCTCAATTAGCTCAACACTCTGACACTTCTTTTTATAAATACGAAGTTGGCTTACACCCTGGAACAACTAACCGATCACTCCATTATCACTAGTAGGGCAAGGAGCAACAAAAACATATCAGAATAATTGAGAATGCCTGAGAAAACTTCTGAACCCAAAGGAAACAATCTGGATCCCATTTTCCCCTCATTCCCACCTCCCTCATAGCACTGATTGTCAATACCTCATTACTGGTTTAAATTGATGCAACCCACGGTTTAAAATACTGTATTAAAATAGTGAGCATCAGGATCTTCCAAGTTTTTGTGATGAATTGAATAATGTGGGGAAAAAAATGTTGCCAAAAAATACCCAGGTGACTTAGGACCCTGTGTCTCATTTTCAAGATGGGCTCTGACAGCGAGAATAGCAGAGGCACCCAAAACTGAGGCAGATGTCTTGAGGAACTGAGAAATGTGTCTGCTCATAATAGGAGGTAAACTGGTTCCCAGTGGACTTCAGCAAAGACTGTACAACCCTGCCCATACAGCTGGAGCCAGTGACGTTGCACTGAACTCCACCTACCTTGTTACTGCTGGGTGAGTGCTAGATGAAAGCTCACTCATGGCTGCAATGCAGGCATACCCTTAGTTGAAGTATAGAGGAGATGATCTTTGTGGCTGACTGAAGGATTTGCATGGTCACCTTTACATGCACTCATACATTTCCATTGTTCATATTCACCATTGTAAGTAAAAAATTATTCTGCTTAGACCTGCAAAACCAAGAAAGCTTTTGGGCAGACACTAATGGACCAGCTAGGGCCACCCACCAGTTGAGGGGCATCAGAGAATATAACATGCCTTAGATCTGTATGGGCGGAGAGAAATATTGCCAAGACAGACACTGGGATAAGAATCTGTTTTCAATTGAGAAACTATCTGTCTCCCTTCCACAGTGTGTGGCGTAATCGTTCAGCTGAAATCCTTAGTCTGGTGGAAGCCAGTCCTACAGCTCTGTGTTTAAGACTAAACAACTGAAAGAAACAAGCAGTACAAATAGATAGTATTCCTGCTGTCCCAAAGTGGCTATGGTATGAAGGTTTTTCCTCCTAGGAGCTATTATCTAAGAAAGTGTTTCCAAAGCAAACCAGATAAAATATTGTGTGTAAGAATCTTAAAGGCAACTGAGTTTTCCATTTATGCTCATCTCAGCTTCTCACTGCTCTCTGGGATAAGATTGGATTCATGATTCATTTGTAAACCTCTTTTTCAAAGCTCGTTGTTAGTCATCTCGTAAGATACATTATTTTCTAAACAAGCAGCTTATCTGGCTGGGTAAAAGTATCTAGCCACCCTTGAGAATGGAAGCTGACATGCAGATGAATCTCGGGATTGCTCACTCTTGCTACACAGCGCTCCATAGCGACGTGCAGATGTACAAGTTCAGGTCCCAGAAGCAATTTGGCCATAGCACTGTGCCAGGGTTAATTAGCCACAGCCACCAACAGAGCTATTCGGCAAGACTACTCGCAGGCTAGTTTTTGCAGCTGGTGGAGGTATCACTGAGCAGTGCTGCATTTGATATTGTAGACCTGCTGTTCATGTCAAAGCTTACAGCAGGCATGAGAAGCGATGGTTAGCTCAGTGCAGAAAAGAAATCATCCTTTATTTCAGGGCAACCCAGGAAAAAGAGGGAGACACAAAGGAAATCTAATCCTAATTAGATCAGTACAATATAATAAGAAGCCTCATAGCTCATACAAATGCCAGAAGGATCATACCCTTCTGATTCACTTGAACTTCCCACTTTTCCCACTTTTTTGCAAGGGTAAGTGACCTCAAGAGCCACAGAATACACAAAGTGCTGTAGAGGCAGTCACAAAAAAATATTCCAGGAGAGCCTGGCATATCTCAGGCTCTGACAGCCACCTCAGGGATAGTGTTTGTAAATGCTAGCAGAAACAGGGTGTGGTAAATTTCTGGAGAACTAAATTACATGCTAGGGCCTTCACATCAGCTCTGCAACATCCTTGCAAGAGTTAGGCAAGGGTAAGAGATTTAGGATCCAAAAATTCATGATTCTGCATGGATCTGACATAATACACGTGACACAAGGAGACTGCATAGGGTGAGCAGGTGCTGCCTGAGTAGCAGAGGTTGCTCCTGAGGTCAACCTGTGCGTGTCTCACCAGCTTTGCATAATGAGGTAGAAGTTCCTCAGCGGAGAACAAGAATTTACACATAACATATCAAATGAAAGCTATCCTCTTTCATTTTCTTTTTATTTTCCAGTCTTAAAGGGGCATCCTAATAGCTTCGTTTGTGTTTCTGATTCCTTATGTTATTGCTTTAATTAGTATTTAAAAGAAGGTCATTTAGATATTTACAATCTTCTGTTGAATTTTGGTAAGCTTTGGTAAGTTATCAAAAGTACTAAATTATATACACCAGGCACAGCCACACATTTAAGAAGTAACAAGAAAAATTTACCTTTCATACAATCTCCCCCCCATTTATTTCTTATGTCACATGAAGAATGATTGGAGAACTGCTGTATCTCCCTGGGACAGATTACTTCCTGCAATGACAACAGGTTATTGCTGGCACATCTCACCAGTCCCACAGACAGACCTGCTTTGGTAGCTTCCCACAGCAGCCAGCCAGCTTTCATTCAGAAGGGCATTATCTTTGTAGATATGTTTCTGTCTCCTCTAGGCTCGCCATCCAAAGCTCATCAAAGCTTTGATGTAAAGCAAACTTTCTAAAGCTTTTCTTTTTTAAGGAAAAGGTATTCCTTTCCTATAAATACACCTTCTTTACTGAAGAAGGATCATCATTTCTAGTTAACTCATCCTCTAGTACAAAATGCAGTAAGAATCTGCCAGCATCTCACCCATGGGCAGGGAACTGCTGCTGGCCAGGGGCAGGACACAGGAAGGAATGCTGACAGCTTAAATACTGTAAGGCAAAAAAGCCAGCACTGGTGCAGGGAGTGAAAGAACAGACTTGATTTCAGCAACGTGTGTGTGGTCTGCTATGATGGGGTTGTGCAGTGTGCTCCGGGGAGACCTGACAGTTGTAATTCTTGCTTTCCCCTGCCTCTCAGCCAAACCTAACTCTCCAAACACATATGCATAGGAAACACTTTATTTTTATTTTTTCGTTGCAGGGATGCCAAGAAGGATTTTACCGTACCAGCTCAGGAAAATGCTCTCCTTGCAACTGTAATGGTAATGCAAACAGATGCCTTGATGGATCTGGAATCTGTGTGGTAAGGAATTCCTGTCTTCTCTGCTGGTCCCTCACTGAATAACAGTACCTTTTTTTAAAAAAGATAACACGAACCATTTCACCTTCTTTCACTCTTGCATGAGGCTTCACATGAAGGAAATATTTCCCAGGCAAACCCAAGAAACCATGGTCTGACTCTTCTATTAACACCAATGCTCAATTTCAATACACAGCAAAAGCAGTGTCTACCACAGGAGCTTTTTGCTGAAGAGCCATCATAAGTAGGGCCAAAAGCAATATATTAATAAAATTAATCTAGCCAAATTTCATTCTCACTTACTTAAATTATGTCTGCAGATTCAAAACGGTTCCTGCTTGCAGTATTTGTGAGAGTCAGTATGCTGGGGAAAATTTTTAGTCCATCAGAAATATGGAAAGAATTTTGTATACCTCTGGAGAAAAAATGTATAAATTCAAAGACATTTCATTCTCCCCTTTATGAATACAGTGCTGTGGATTGTATAAACAATTTACAATGGTGAGTGACCCCTGTGAGTGTATATACATGTGTTATCCATAGTAATTCTGCTGCATGGCAGCCTCCTGCTGTGAAGGAACAACATGAGGAGGTTGAAATAATACACCAAGGGAAGAGCGTGTTGAACTCCAGGGTAGTATTACAATTTCCTGTATGTTCGATCTCACTCAGTATCAGCTTATACAGAAAGCTGTGAGTTAGGATTAGTAGTTGATCACTTGTAGCTCCAGAGCAAAAATCAGTCCAGTAAAACTACCCCAGATTACTAGTGGGCAATCAGAGCAGTAATACACTAAAAAAAGGATGGAAGTTAATAATGTAATGTATCTAAACCACATAGCAAGAGCTAGGCACTAGTGTACTTTTTACAGGCTTGTAAAGCAGGAGTAGAGCCCAGAGCTCCTTGCTCTGCCATGTGTTGCTTTTGACAAGTCATAAACCTTTGCCCTCAGTTTGTCTCTTCATAAAACAGCCTGATAATATTCACATACTTTGCATCGTTGCAGCCTCTATCAAGTTTTCAGTTATACAAATACATAAAGCCATGCTCCATGGCATATTTCCTACCATTTTTATTTCTGTGGGAGAAAGACAGTGCAGCTGTTCAGCCCAGGAACAATTATCATGGCTTGGCCACTGTAGCGTGCTTAGGACTGGCTGGTTTCTGCAGAACACATTTTGGCTTAATGTTTTAATATTAAATTTTTAAAAGTGGTTTTACACTGCCAGGCATTCCCAGCTATTCTCTTTCGCATGCACAAGGCTTTTGCTCACTGGATGATTGTCCCCTTAGTGTCAAGTGACAATGATGCCAAGAGGAAATTTCTGATGGAAGATTTGGGAACAAGAGAGAGAGCTTGACAAATGTCTGCTGCTGATGACTCTGCTGACCAGAGAGTTTCTGAAGTGGAATATATGAGGTAGGGAAGTGATTATATCCTCAGTTTACAAACATGCAGAAGACTTGTTTCCTAACCTCTACAAAAATAAGGCCAATGTCAAGGGTTCAGGGGAAAAAAAAAAAAAAAAAACAAAAACCACACAAAACCAAAGTTACTGTATCAGCAGGAAATAATCTGAAAGTATATGTGCATTCCTGACTGGTGTTTCTCTGGGATACTAAATTCTTGGAACCAGCCAGGTAGTAAAGAACAAAACTAAGAGCTAAACCCCAGTTTACTACTTGAGTTCAAATAAGCCATTTGATGGCTTATCTGAATGATTTGAGAAGCCATTAATCTCAGGCCATTTACTTCTGAAAAAAGAGGAACAGAAAAAAGGCTTACGTGAAATAAGAGTGAAAGAGAGAGGGAAAGAGTGTGGTGCAAGGAAAGAGCAGAATGAAAAGAGTTTTTGAAAGTTTGATAGCATAAAACAGAACCAGAGATGCCCATGGGGACTGCAGTAACAGGACTTTCCTGAGGATGTGGAAATTTCCAGGGAAGACTGAAGAAACCAGTAAACTACAAAATGTGACACAGAAAGCCTGGGAGAAGAACAGCTTAGAGAAAGAAAGATGCAACTTGAAGTACAGCAGAAAGAAGCATGTTAGATGAATGAATGCAAGTAATTTGGGAAAAGGAGACTTGATGGTTGATAATGTGATTTGTATTAGAATCAGTGGACAAAGCAGCCTTCCCTAAGGACCGCTCTGGAGAAGCACAGGAACGGATCTGGCCAAAGCCTGCTGGGGCTGAGACTGGGGCAGAAAGGAGTAGGTACCTATATTGCTGGGAGTTTCTGTGAAGAAATGGGACCACAAGGTATGGAGAGCTCACTATTTTCTCTGTCCTCAAATTTTTAGGCAAATTACTCCAATAATTCTTGCAGTGGTAACCACCACACCTGATAGTAAGCCATAAGAATTTCTGCGAAGAGAGATATTCTGTATTTATCCCATATTATTATTGTTGTCATCCTCTGTTTCTATCAGTATAAACCTGCTATCTCCCTGCTTCTGATATGCAACAGTGTTCTAAAGTTCTATCACTTATGGACTCTCTACTGGCACCACATGTTACCCTAACCATGAGTCAGAGGTGTTACGGGATGTCTTTAGCAGAAGATCTTTAGAAGAACTGATGTTTCCCAGAGTTAAAAGTTTCTATGTCTGCATGTTTATTCACACAATGGAATGATTTAAACATGAAAAAAAATCATTTTTTAAAGTTAACTCTGCTAACAATGACAGAAGACAACATGAAAATAATAATAACACTGTGTTCAGTTGGTAGATAATTATTTTTTATAGTTTAAGTAATAACTATGCTACAAGAGCTGAATAAATGAATAAGGCAGTACAAAAATGAAGAAGTACTCTACTTCAAAAGGGATGAAATATAAGGGTCAGACTCTATACAGTGCTCTAAGACCATCATATTATGCAAATCCCCCAAATCAATTTGGCGAATGTAGTTCCCACAGCATACAAATTAATGAAATTTTCATTGGCCTCTGCCCTGAATTTGAAATCAAGTAAAATTAAACCCCTATTAACAATGCCTTAGGGTAAAGTACTCACATCTTTAATTTCTGCTGACATAAGTATCTATCTTAGGTTTCTCTTTCAAAACTTCTCTCAGTTTATTCATAGAGTGTAAATCAAATCCACAAGTCTTTAAAAGCTTATTGAGTGACACAATCAATGAATCAACAAACTCATTAGGTAACCAGACAGAAGAAATTATTGCAGACAGAGCCTTTCTTGCATAGATGTCCACATAAAACTGGTGCAGAAATCAATCACATTGTCTCATGATTAAAACCGAAGAGCCACTCAGTCCACTTCATTAGTATAGAAAATCACCCAAGTGTTAGAAGAAAAGCAGCCAGCAGAGTGTAAGCTCCATTTATGATATAATATAATAGAGATGTCAAATAATGCCTCATTTCAAAGACATTATCTGGTGATACATGAAAGGCTAGTAGAGGAAGAAACACCAATATTTTGTACTGATTTTAGACTTTGGACTTTTAATGTAACTTTCTCAATCCTAGCGAAGACAAGGAAAGGAAGTCACTTGTAGGACCCTCTAGCTTTTGATTTTGGAAACACGCATATATGTGATGTTAACTGGGTGAAACTGTAACACCTGCAAGCGGCAGTCTGCAGACAGTGATGTGCATTTCTCCTGCATAAAGCCCATTGGGTTTTGCTGCTAACAAGATATGAAGAAATGAAGCGAATGTTTTGCCTCCTTCACCATCCCCCAGACTCTACCCCACCAGCAACCTACAGCTGAGCTATTCCTTTACAGCACCTCCACTGAGGGTTCAACATTTGAAAATTCAGACATGGGAGTGGGCTTCAAATGACTTGACAGCTGAGTAGAACGTCAGAGCGGCCGTGATGGTCAACTCTGAAATGAGTGGCATATGGAGGTGAAACAGCTTGTCTAAAGCAATGAGCTCTCATATCATATGCAACTAATATAATGGGCAGGGCTTCACCATACTAAAAAATGTGATTGCATACACTAGGGAAGGAAGTTGCTTGAGGTGACTGCAATGTACTATGGCAATGACTCCAGACAAACACAGTAAAATGGATTGAAAGATTGAAAGGATTTAAAAATTACAAAGCTGGATATTCAGACAAAATTTTTGTTGCACTGTTATCAGTGTCCTTTCTGAGGTTTCTACTGTTAATGGAGGTTAGATCTTCACAAATGCATGAAGACACATGAAGCAGAAGAAGTAAGTCTGGAGACAGCATTATAGCAGAAGGTGAAGGTAAATTTGTTGGTGTCTACCTAAAAATCTCTAAGTCCGTGCTTTGTTATCACCTCAGTGCCATATATTTGATCAGTACAAATATAAGGCATACAAAGATTACTCAAATAAATAAATAAATAAATATGACCTCTGGGGAAGAAGAAAGTCCAAAGGATCGTAACAGTAGAGAGGATAAATTCACTGGTATCCTTTCCAGCCTTTTATGGAATTTTTTACAATAGAGCGTATTGTCATGGAAGTGATTTGTGTTTAAGCGTTTGGGTTTACAGCTGAGTGGAAAGGTTGGAATGGATTTGGCAGTTCTGCCTGAGAGGATAATATGTTCCACATGATTGCCAAGGCAGGTCTGGAGAATCGCCAGTGGATCTACAACCATCCATCAAGCATGAGCAAAAAGCAGCAGGGAGCTAGTAAAATTCTCCAGCTTATTAGGTATTTCTGGCTTCATGAAGAACCTTGCAGCTTACAGCTCACTGTTTCTTTCTATAAAGATGGACTATATCTATTTATAGTGACCTTGGTGATACATGTTTGGAAAGCTAACCAGAACTACAACAGTCTGGTGCTGAAGTGCAGCCCTTCTCTTCTCCAGAGTGTTTTAGTATGCAGTAGTTGTCAAAAGCATTTCTGTTAATAGAGTCATTTTCTCAGATATAGATATTTCCCTCTCTCTTAGCTGCGTTTAAACTTAGTATTTGTTGTCCTAACCGGTGTACTATTGAAAACTTGCAACAGTGACCCCCAACATGCGACCACTTCATTTCCATTCCCCGTGCAGCCTGTATAAGAGGCACGTAGGAAGTCAGGCCAAGACTGCGAGGAAGGGCTGCTGTTGCTCTCATGTCTGCTCAGCTGCATTTCCCACAGTTAGCTAAGACAAGTGATGGATTAAGAAAGTAGAGGGCCAGGTGGTTTTGGCAAAACATCAGCTCCCACTTTGTTCATTAATACAGGACAAGTTCTACAAACCAAAACTTTGACATAGAGGGGGTCTGTTGACCCAAACTGGACCAGGAACTGAGTTTTGTTGCTATTCTCATTATTTTATGTAGACAGTTGTCTTTACTTCAGTAAAAGTTGTGCAATACTTAGTGTTTCCTTTTAGTGCCTCATCTCCTTCTTCCATAAGAAATTCTGAAATGTAACACTGCATCTCATCCACACTGGCTGGAGAGAGAAAGCTTGAAATCATAAACCTCAAAGAGTAAAAGGATAAAACATGTACATTTCCTGACTTTCAAGTCATTATGCTGAAGTACTCTTTTTACTATTATTATTTTGGGACAGCAATGAGTCCTGGCGTGCTGAAATGGGCAATGCTATGCAGTTCTGTAACTTCAGATATGAGTGCATCTCCCAAATTTGGGGAAGTCTAAATCTACATCCAGGTATTATACCTCAGGCCAACCTCCACTGGCCCAGCAATAGATACAGACAGATTGCACAGCAATGTAAACCATTTGCATCTCTTTGCCTGTATAATTTATTTATCCTTGTGCAATCTTTCTGCTTTAACAGTTGTTATAAGACTATCTTTCAGAAGAACAAGAAATAAGGGAGAAAAACAAAAAAAAAAAAAACCAAAACCCAACAGTTCCTACTATATTGTAACAATGACTGTGTTCAGCTGCAAAGTAATATTTAGAATTTCCAACCAGGGTTTGAGGACACTTCTGGATTTCACAAATAATACGTGAACACCCCACCCCCACTAGGATTTGGGGGGTTTTTTGTCATACTAACTTCACCAGAGGTAGGGATGAGTATTAACTTTTGGTTGCCCCTGCAGAGTCCCCATACCATCCAGCATTAGGTGCCTAACACAGGTGCTCTGCACCACTCTGTGGCAGGTCCTGTCTTTCTTTAAGTTTAGAGGGTACACAGAAAAACAGTCTGCTATCTGTTTCCTATTGAGGAGGTCCAGCCTGCCTAAATTGCACTAGGTGTTAGCCATCTGATGAAATAATTTCCATAAAACTGCCTAATTGGCACATTTAATGAAGCCGGTGCCTTTGAAGATCATTAGAAAGAGCTAATCTCTCCTAAGTTCAGGTTCCTAAATTAAGGTGGGGCAGATTCCCACCTCTCAGCTTTTCAGTCGTATTTATTTACGGAAAAGCATGTTTCTCTTGCGCTGGGAAACTTGTCCTAGTACCATTGCCTGAAGAGAATCAACAGACTTTTCATTATTATTTGTGCACAAGGGTATTTTCTGAGCAGAACTGCATCACATGAAGTGTTCTATGGTCTCAGAACAGTGGTTCTAGCTTTACTTTCCATGGAAATGAGTTCAGGAGCTCAGTGCTGACAATCATTCCTAAGTAACACCCCCCAGCACCTTTTCATGTGCTTTTCATGTGTGTAAAGTATAGATAGTTACAGTAAGGGCCAGGCAGAAATGCTCTCATTTGTGGTACTTAGTAAGAACAGAGTAGTAGGACCAGCGAAGGCATTTTCTAACATAGGAAAATACACTCCAGCCACCCTCTTACCTGACAGGCTGCTGATGATGTACTGATGGATGAATGGTTATATGCTGTAGCCTCGTATAGAAGCTTTTAGAAGCCAGGCTGCTATTATATTGGATTACTTCCTCTGAAGCTGAAATGTCCATGAGGAAGGGACATCTCTGCCTTGACTTTTGCTTTATGAAAATAAAGGTTGTATTAACACAGGCATATGGAAAGAATTGAGCTTAGTTTTAACTTACTGTAATTTGAAACCGTTTACAAAAAGCAGAGTATTATAGAGCCTAGTTGCAATACTTCTAACTGCATGGTTGTACCTGTTTTCATGACCTTTACCATGTCTCACTCTGTTCTGTACAAAGACAGGCAGCAAACTTCTGCTAAGCTTCAGTGTTTGATGTCCTAAGATATATTATCACTGCATATTTTCTAGATATTTTTACTTCAGTCTTCCTTGTTTTTCAAAAGAAATCAAAACAAAACCTATATACTGAGTTTCTTTATTTGAAAAAGTAGACACCAATATCAGTAAACATATTTCTACAATTTTGTGAGTACATTTGAATGAACCACTGAGACAGGGAAGGCCGTGAGCAATCCCATACATAGTCTGATTTATAACATCAACCATAAATGATGGCTTTCATTCTAAAGCATGTATGAGTACCAGGACCAAGAGTAGCCCTTGTAACTCTTACAGCAAAGCACTTCTTTAAAATCCAATTTCACAAAAATCACCATAAATGGAATTCCATTTTTTCCTCATCATTATTTCTCTGTCAAAAGTGATCCATTTAGAAGCAAAACACTTTTCGCAAACTACCAAGCCAGTGTCACCCAGCACTGAGAATTACCCATGAGCTGCAAGGAGGGTGTCCTCCCTGCCTTCAGAGATGTCTCACAGGGTTATTGCAGTCAGCAATTTTGTTGGAGATGCAAGCTAATGGAACATAAAATATAAGGATGCTTTTTTTATCACCGTAAAAATATGATTCTAAATACCCACAGGAGTTCTGACTTGTTAAGTAAGATAAAGCCCCTTTTGCATAATCACTAACCAGAGAAAAACTACAAAAGTGCCTCAAGCACTCAGCTAACGGAGTCTTTGGGGTAAAAGGGCATTTTAGCCCTTCCCTTCAGTTTAGAAGATGAAAAACAAGTGCACATTTAAGGAGCAACATTTGCTGCCCTGCTCTGTTCATCACAATAGTATCTGAGCTTTGGAAACCAATAACAAATTTATTCTGATAATACCCATGTGTCGTTTGGAGAGCTGAGGACAAGAGAGGTGAATTGCTCAGAGCACAAACGAAGAGCATGATGAAGGCTGCAGCTGAATGGAGCCTACGTGAGGCCTCCGCCAGTGCTTCAGATACAGGAGTGCTCTTTCCCTTCGGGCGCTCAGTGCCCACGCTCTCATCTCTCCCTTGTGGTACATTAACATTACTTTTTCATTGAATAATGACAAATGCAAACTATTTTTGAAACAGTATTAGCCTTCCAGTGCCTTCTGGCTCACACCGTGTCCCTTGCGGTTAGTGCTTTCTCGCCAGAGAGGAGTGTGAGATCTGGACATCTCCCCAGCAGCTGCCTGCCACTCTGCTCTCATTTGCTCTCAGTTTCTCTGCTCTCACCTAGTTTCTTTGCTCCTCACCCTCTTCCTCCTAGTCAAACTTTCTGTATTCTCTCATTTTAGAGCCTTTTAGTTAAAATAACCTTCTGGTTTTCTGTATACTAAATACTCTCTTCTTTACAGCAAATACTACTATGAAAAACCACCTTTAGCTCTACAATTACTGGTGTCTAATCTATTTAAAGATCCATGGAAAAAGAAATTTACTTTTTTCCTTTCCTTATCTTATTCTACTTGCTGTAGAGTTCTCTGGCCAAATCACAGCCTTGTAGAAATAGATAATTGCTGTGCAATGGATTCTGTATGACTACAAAACATGCAGCAAGACAAGCAAAGTCTTCTAGAATCAATAAGGGTCTGAGCTAAACTAGTGAGCCCTAACTGGGAAGCTGTAATTGGTTTCAAATAAGGAACACTGGCTAAAAAAACATGAGATGTGTTTTCACAAAGGTGAGTGTCCTTGACTAAAATTACACTTTTCAATGCAGATGGATGGTAAATGGACACAGGCCTGGGGGCGGGGGGGGAAAACCACACCACCACACATCAATGTTGCCAGGACAAAATTCTGCCACTAAATCAAAATTACAATACTTGGATACAAAACTCATTTAGCAATGCCTGTGAAAGTGAAACTTGACCATTTGTTTTCATTAAACGTCTTCCCTAATCACATTCCTCTCTCCTCACACTCTTTTCTTGAAAGAACACACCATGTTTGGAGTAGAAAGTGAGTTTCAAATCTGTAGGGACTGGCTCAGAGGAAAAATCAATAAGCTGAGCTCACCCACCCGCAGCCCGGCACTGCTGAAGAAGCTCCGACCGCAGCGAGGCCAAGGTGCCCCTTGCCCCGTGCTGGGGAGCTCCCTCTCGCTGTGATCGCTCCTAAAATCCCACACCCAGCTTCCCTGTTATTCCAGGGACTGCCAGCTGCTGACAGCACAGCGAGTTCTGTAATGGGATTAAATGACTGCTAGAGAATAAACCGGGGCACCACGGTCATTTCCTAGCACCTGCACGAACTCTGAATGTAGCACAAGAGGTCTCCTCCGGGGCTCGACCGAAGGTCTCTGCAGCCCGTATTGGATCTCCAGCGGTGGCAATAGGAGATGCTCTGCGGGGCGCGGACCTAGCCTGGTCTGTTCCTGAAGTCTCTGCTTTGTACTCCCCCAGCAACCACAACTGCTGTATTAGGGTATGTTAGAGGGTACATACCTCCTTGAGTCCTTTTAAAATCCATTTATGAATCTGTTTCTCTAGGAAACCCCTTTATGTCCCTGCAAATACCGTCACCTCCAAGCAGCAAGTTGCAGAAGCTTCTTACCTTCTGTGTACAGAAATACCTTTTCAAGTCAGTGCCCCTCAGCTCTTGTATTGCGGGATTTGGGTGAACTATGGTCCTGTATTCAGCTTATTTACCAACTTCGTAATTTCACATAACCCAAACACTTGTCACCCTTTCTCTTTTTTCTGGGTTCAGCTAGGATAGAGTTAATTTTCACAAGAAGCTGGGAGGGGACACAGCCAGGATAGCTGACCCGAACTAGCCAAGGGGATATTCGATACCATATGATGTCATGCTCCGTATATAAACGGGGGGAGCTGGATGGGGGTGGGAATCTAGGCTCGGGGACAGGCTGAGCATCAGGTTCCAGGTGGTGAGCAATTGCATTGTGCATCACTCGCTTTACATATTCTTTTATCAGTATTGGTTTTGTTGTTATTATTATTATCATCGTTGCATTGTCCTATTAAACTGTCCTTGTCTCAACCCACGAGTTTTTACGTTTTTCTTCCGATTCTCCTCCCCATCCCACCGGGGGTGGGGGAGAAGTGAGCGAGCGGTCTCGTGGTGCTTTGTTGCCGACTGAGCCTAAACCACAACACTCTCCCAGCTGAGCAGCCCTAGCATTTTTGGTCTCTGTTTGTAAGATACTGGTGAACACTGAGCAAAACTGGTCTTGGCCCCAAGGCCTAGGTGATCCAAAGAGTGACTCTTCCCCATACTGAAAAGTGACTGTTACATCCTACCCTTCGCTTCCTAGCCTTTATCAGCTTTCCATTCATAAAAGGAACTTTTTTCAAGTCCCCTGACAACATAGTTGGCTTTTTTGGAAGTCCAGATATGTTATGTCCTCTGGTTCCCCTTCATACACTTGCTTATTTGCACCATTATACAGCAGGCTAGTGAAGCAGGAGCTCCTGAATCATCCTTAGTCATGTGTTCAGAGATCTTCTTTATTATAGACACTGTCATCTTACCACGGGTGGAAATCACATCCATCAGTCTGCAGTTCCCATAATCCACTGTTTGTAGGTCAGAAGAGGAAAGAATCAAGCATGCTAACCCAAAACCACAGCAAATATGCACTGACAGAGTAGTTCTCCACACACTTCTGATGTGAAGCTGACTCCTTGCTGCCTCAAACCTTGCACAGCTGTTTGCATCTGGACTGCATCAGTACAAAGTGGTGTAACTGGAGAGTTCTGAATCAGGGACATTGCAAAACTCATTGCACGGTTGCAAGAAAGAAAAGTACTTCTGCACCCTTCCTACTCTTCTAAAGTAATTTGGGCGAGACAGCTAGAATTTGGAGGGTTGTGGCGGTTTGTTGACAACTTGTGGGTATTTTGCTGAAGTGGAAACAGGGACAGGAGTCTGCAGGAGTCCTGCAGCGTGCAGGAGCACTGTTCATGCGCTCTGCACCAGTCACCTGCTGCCTTGCCGTGTGCCTAGAGGAAAGACCACATAACCTGTGGCATCTAAGTGTGTCCATTTGCAAATCAAAAGATATAACTATGCTTACTTAAGCTTGCAGGACTTACAAATTCTATTTAGAATTGTTTACAGCAAACCTTGACTTTTTTTGTGATTGAAAATATTATCTGAGAGGCACAATTTTGTACATAGCAACATGAAATATTCTGCAACAAATATTTTGTATATGAATTACCACAGCTTGATTTACTTCCACGGAGCCCCAACAGTATCAGCTGATGGCCAATTTGTCTCTGCACGAGGAAGCCTATTTCCTCACGAACAATAGACTGTGGAGATGAAACTTGCTTATAAAGTGACTGACATTTTGCACAGTTGATCTGTATTTTATAGAAAGGCCACTTATAGAAGACTCCTGCTTCTTCCCTCCATTAAGTGGACCTCCTTTAAGGCTGAGAACAAGGTGTAGTGATAACACATCCCTTCATGCTGTAACGCTTTTCATCTCAGGAGAAAAACATCAGAGCCACTGGTATATTAGACACCATTTGCAGGCAGATTCCCCTGATGCTCTTTTCCAGTTATCAAGTCCAAGAAGCAGCCTCACTGAAACTTGTATCTAGGTTGAAATCTGTTGATAGTATTTACCAGCAGATATTTTTCATTTTGTTTTGCTGTCAGTAAAAGGGATTTTTTCCTGCTGGCACATGCAATTCAAAAGAGGGCTGCCAGCTACACCTGAGTACCACTGACATCTCTGCTGACAGGCAGTGCTGCTTCTGCTCCAGCACCTGGCAGGCACATGTCTGTTTTGTCCTGTACCACACCTTGCCAACACTTGCTGGCTGGCCAGTATAATCATTTATAGCATTTTTATTTGCAGCAGTGCTAGCCGGTTTGGCTGCATCTGTCAATGCCTTGAAGGGTCGGGGTCTGGCATCAGCCCCTATTCTGCCTGGCCGGGTCTTCAGCTAAATGATTTCTTTCTGAATTAGGAAGCACCCCCGTTTAACTTTCACCGCTCTCTCTCTTTCCACTGAAGGACTGCCAGAGAAACACAACGGGACAGCACTGCGAGCAATGTCCAGACGGCTTCATCGGTGACGTTGTCAGAGGAGTGCCCACGTTCTGCCAGCCCTGCCCCTGCCCCCTGCCAGCACTTGCCAAGTATGTAACGAGTCTTTGCTTCTCTTTGATTCGGGCTGCCTCTGGTCCTTTCCAAGGTGGGGTCAGCATCCCTTCCTGGATGCAGGATACAAAGGCTGCTGCCCTTGCCAACCGGGGGAAAATAAGAGGACTACCAGCTGCTCACATTTATAGCCACAGGAAACAGCATTTCATTTAGAAGGTGTAAAATATCCTTAAGTGCTCATATCAGTTCTTACCGAGAGGGAGGAGGAAATATTCTAGCAAATTCAAGCTCATCCTCTTTTATGTAGGAGAGATTATTCAGTTGTCTGGTTACTTTTAAGAATCCCACAAAGACTAATTCCCAAGGAAGGTGGCATCAGGGATGTATGTGGCTGAGACAGACAGACAGACAGACAGACAGAAAGATCGGTCTATGACCTCTGGAGGATAAAATGAACCACAAAAAAAGCATAGCCTGGCAGTCTCCTGAGTCAGCAGCAGCTGGATCTGGTTAGTACACTAACAGTTGAAAGGAAAGGGCTGGACAACCCTATGACAGGTACAATACCCCTTCAGCTGATGCCCAGCTACCTTCGGGTAAGAAACTCTGAAGCCTGGCAGAAAACGAAGACCAAGCCAAAGAGCTCCAGCTATTATCCGCTTTGTGCCTTCAGAAGAAACAAATAACTGCAAACCATGACCAGCTATTAGAAACTGTTAGTGGCATGTCAGTAATGCAGCTGAAAGAAATTATCAGCTTCCTCTTGCTTGAGGTCCGTGCTCTGGGAGAGAGGCATCCATGCAAATCCCACTCTAGTGCACAGAGGAGGTGCTAGTAAATATTTGCCAATGGGTTGAAGCTATTTTTTAGCGAGCCACATACTCCCCTTGCGTTGTTTCCCATTCTGCTTTCAGCAGGGCTTCTCAGCAAAGGGGAATTTCCTCACCGTATTTGTTTGCCGTTGCTATAGGATTACTCATACAGCCTTAAGGTGGGATGAGCTTGAGCTGCATTTTGCTCAGCTGCTCAGTGGCACAGGCTCAAAACGGCAACGGAGAAAAATCACTCCGGCCAAACCTCCGCAGATCACCTCTTGGCTTTCGCAGTGAGCTGCAGACATGTGAGGAGGGCCGTGGGGTGGAGAACAGCTATTGTTGAAAAACTGCAGCTTTGCCTGGATTAGAGAGAAAATCCTCCAGAGACGGGGGAAGAACACGGCTTTGCTCACATGTAGAAAGGCTTAGGAGTGAGCGAGCTCACAGACAAAGCAGCAGACCGCTTCCTCCAGTTTCAGTAGCGGCTGTAATGCCAGAAATAGAAATACAAAGTCGGAAGCAGTGTTTTTTCCTCAGCAAAGGAAAGTGATATTTTTTTTAACCTGTTGGGCTCAGAGCAGCCACTTTGGTGTAAGGAGCTGTTCTCTCAACCACAACCTGGGCTGCACATGCCTGAGGCACCATCGCACAAGACCCAGTCTCTACGAAGCACTGTCAATCAAGCAAGGTCTAGTCTGTCCTCCCTACAGCGCGATTTGATAGAGCATGGTCTGCATTCACCCAGCCCACTGCCCAGTCCTGCAGCCCACCGGGCCCTGCAGCACTGGTCCCCCAGAGCAGGGAGCCAGACAGCCCACCAGCCCAGCAGGGCTTGGTGCGGTGGGACCAGGGGGGACCTGAGCTATCTCTGCCAGTGCTATGAGAGATGGGGGCAGAGGACAAGCAGCTTTCCCTGCTTCAACATGCTCCTTTAGCCCTTCTGCTAGGGGACATAACACCTCTCCTGTTCCAGACCACTAGAGATAAGGAAGCCCCAAACCCAAAAGGACAGCAGCACGGGATTGGGAAGGGAGAAAAAAGGTTGCAGGGAACCTGAATGCAGAGGCTTTGACATTAGCAGCAATATAGGAGTTGGATTTGATGATCCTCGTGGTCCCTTCCATCTCAGGATAGTCTACGTTCTGTGATATGTCACCCCTTTAAAACTACCTCAGTAAAAATGCATTTTGATTTTTCAGGGTTTTTCACTCAGAAAAGTCCGGAAGGCAATAGTTAAAGGACATCCAATCCCAATTTGCCTCTTACCCCTATTTAAATAACATGCAGATACTGCCTGTTCAGCTTTTGCATGAGAGAGATCTGACCACAGCAATAGCCTTCAGCTGGGGCTGGAACAGGCAAATAATAATGATTGAGCAACATTCAGCCTTGCATAACTAAATTCAAAGAACAACCATTCTTTCTTTTTTTTTTTTTTTCATTTTTCCTCCATTAACCCTACTCCATTTATATTAAGGCAAAACAGTAACTCTACCAGAAAGCAGAGAAGCAGTAAAAGCCTTAAATAAAGAACATCCAAAGGACGTTGCTTTGTACTCTGTTTTACTTTAGAAATAGCCAGTGAATTCATAACAGTTAAACAAAGTGACAAAATATGTAAACTGACATATTTTTTCTTGGGATTCATCTGTGTGTATCTAGATTTTCTGACCAGGCTATCTTCATATCTGTTATCCTGGAAACTTTTGGAATAACTTTTGGACATTACACATGAAGTGTAATGTCATCTCTTTGGAATAAAAAAGGAGGATGGAGATTGCTTCACAGTCCAGCAGATGTTACTTCTTTTCAGACCTGAGGGATTTATATGAACTTCTTTTCCCTAAAAGATCACAAAAAAACATAAAACTTCAGGAAGGCTTCAGTCTTACTTCATAACTTAAATCCACAATGTGGTTTTTTCAACTACATGAAGGAATTAGCCTCTGTAAAAGAAGAGGAAGACTGCCAAACTGTTAGGATTTTCTCAGTATGTTCTCATAAAAGCTTTACAGAAGTTATTTTGTGAATTCTGTGAGCAGAATCTCATTTTATGTTCTCTCTGGTTATATGAAATATTTTGAGGCAGCAGAGATCCAGACACAGATTTATTTGACACTGGTTCTCCAACCAGCTGAGAAATGCTGGTGGGAACAGAAATATGCAGGAATTCTTGTCACCTTTCAATGCTGCTCATTCCTGGAAAAAGCAGTGCGTGGATCATGCTCTTTTCCATCTCTCTGAGTCTTTTGTTCTTCTGTGTGAAAAGGATACAACCTGGCCACAGCTGCCCAGCACTGTACAACTCTGGACCCACATTTTAGCAACCATGGGCCTGCAGCTGGCAACTGCTGCCACTCACTACTCTGGTTGCATTCCAGTGCTGGCAGGAATTTACTCACACAGATTGCAAACTAACTGGAAACATCTTTAGGACTGTGTGTCTTTTTCCTGCAAATGTGTTTAAGCCACGTCTGTCACTGTGTTTGGAGTGTATACAATTTGCACTTTCCACATCTGGCTGCTGCTGTTCCTTGGGTCTCATATTTAGTTAAACGTCTGTTAAATCCTGAAAATGTAAGAAAGCAAAGGAATCCACGATTTAGAATCCCGGCAGAGAAAACTGCAGCCCAAGCCATTACTGCAATCAGTATCACTACTTGGCATGTTGGTCTCAGAAGAGGCCCCAGACTCTTTCCAGCTTATTCAGAGAGACAATAGAGCAGCCTCGTTTATTGTAAATGAAGATGGCATCACTGAGGTCAGTTTTCACCACTCAGTACTTCCAGACTTGATTTGAGGAAAACTGTAGGATTTGCATAGGAAACTGCTGCACCCGTTCCAGAATCTCAATTCCTGAAGTGCTTACTGCGGTGTCTTTCATAAGCAATATTTTACCCTTTAGAATAAGAGACAGGAAGCAATTATGTTCACATGACATACACATTTATCCTAAGTAAGTCCCTTATCTAAAATGTGTGTATCAAAACCTGCAGCTGTGTCTGATCTACACTGCAAGACAAGAACTTACATATGTCTGTATTTATATAGCTCCGTAGTGCTATATACTAACTAGTGCTTTCTACACTAATTAAAAAGACTAAACAAGGGGTATAATGTGAATAACATACGGAGCTTAAGAATACCTATTCAGCAATGAGTAACCAAGAGCCAGAGCTCACACTACAGCAAAAGTCCATAATGTAATATAAAGAAATACTCCCAAGTGTTTGCCATCGCGTGCTATTCTAACTATGCATTCTAATGAAATTCCAGCTTTGCAGTCTCCTGTTACAGAAAAAGTGGAAGCGTGCGCTGTGTCTGTAAGGAAAACTATGCAGGACCCAACTGTGAAAGGTAAGAAACTAATAGGATTAATTACTAGTCAACAATACTGAAGTGCAGAAGTCTTTGAGGGAATCTTCCCATATGGGGGAGAAATCTTGTGCATGTGTTTTCATCAGGTTGAATCACATCTGTCAAAGGATCTCATTCAGTTCCTAGTAAAAACCACTAACAACTTGCTGTGGAGACGCATCAGGGTAAGACAGACATTTACATCTGATGTATTTATTTTGAGCGAGTTCTTACATTTTGTGTACCTTCATGTGGTGATCTTCCTAAAAGGGGTACAATATACAAATCAAAATACAAAATGCAAATCAGAAACAGCAGCTGAAGTGAAAAATAACCACCACATAGATGCCTCTTGCAATTCAGCACGCTAAAACATATAGCAGGCTTCTACCAAATAAATTTTTCAAAAGCAAAGGAGAAAATCCATTATCTAGTCAAATTCTTAATGAGCAGATGCAGCTTTTTTAGTTAAATTTTAAATGTACTTCACAGACATAATTCAATAAAGGCAAGCAAACAACCATAGACCAGTGTTGCTTTTCAACTTTCCCTTATGCCCATAAACAATTTCCAGTAAATATCCTCTAAATAACAAAGTACACAAATAAATGGAGCTATAGAGCAGAAATAGAGCTAAGTCTCCTATCTTGTAAAGGGCCATCTTGCTTGCTATGAACACACATGGATGATGTTTCAATGAATGTCAGAGGCCCCATTATAATGCAGAAATTCTCCTTGAGCAACCGATAAATTAAAACAGCTCTAACACAAAGACTGAGGGGTATAGGATGTCTCAGACACTGGCTTCCTGAACATGTCATTTTGTTTTTCCTTAAAGCCCCTGAAGTATTTAAGATTACAGTCCACTGTCATTAATGAGCTAGCCTTGAATTCAAATGATACTTAATGAAACTATCAGAGAAGGGAGAAAGGGGATGCTTAAGATACAAAGAGAAATCAATATGAAAAAGGTAAGATAAAAAAAAGAGTGAAGGCTTTTGCCCTTACAGATGATGCAAAAACATCAGCATATTACCTCCGCATCACTAACACGGTGACAGCAATAGTGGAAGCCCTTTAGACAGATGACACAAAAATAAAAAAAAAAAAACACCCTTGTTTCCAGGTCTATGGCTGTATTCTTTTGTTCTTTCAAAATGTCAGATTTATACACAAAGGATAATGCAGACAATTAAAAGGTCAGTGAGGTTTCTTAATGGTTATTAAAATGTCAACCTAGACTACAAGCAATTTAAATCCTATGAAATGAGTAGCAGATGCATAGTAACAGGAGAAAATAGCATCAGCTTTGTTTTCTAATTGCCACTACCCAGCCTGACACAGTGCATCTGTCTCAAGGAAGGCAAAGCTGGGTAGATAGCTTAGGAAAAGCTACAGAAAGAAATCAGCCTGGCCTGGCCACCGCGTTAAGTCCTCGACTGACGACTTGGGTAAGGGGCGAGCAGTGACAAACAGGACTTTCCTTCTGGTAGGCTCCTGGTCCCACTCCCATTTGTGTCAGAAACGACGAAAAGCATTTCAAAGACTAATGAGAAATGCATTGCTCGTCCCTGTCCACTCGCTAAAGAGCAAGTCCCTGCCTCGCGTACGCTGCTGCTGGGCACTGCCACCACTCCCTGCTCCCGCTGGCAGCTATGGTCCTGTCAACCCGCTGGCAGGAGGACTGGGGGATCCTGAGCGAGAAGGGGCATTGCCCCGTCCCTCCCCGCAGCCCAAGGAGCAGCTCGTGTCCCCAGGGAGAGGAAGGCTACGTCCTGCTCACCGCTCTCCCTCCCAGCTCTCCGCAGCGGTCGGTGACGGGGCAGCGAGCCGCAGGACACCCCTCCGCGGCAGTGCGTGGGGTCTGCAGAGCAGCGCGCCGGGAGGCAATCATCTGCTCCGTTTCCTCCAGCATTCGTGTCGGAGGCTTTCTTGTGCTGCTCCAGGGGCTTGGCACAAACCTATCCAGTTTATGTTTGCCAGCAAACGGCGTTGGGGAATCACGGAGGCCTTTGCTAGGAACTGAGAAAACCAGCTTCCCAGTTTGAAATGTAGGGATGAATCATTTTGCTCCTGCACTTCAGCAGTAAGGCTTTAAGGTGGTAGCGGATGAAATCCAGGTTTTGTTAATGCCCCAGTGTTAAAAAAGATAACTGAACAAATGATACTTTAGTGTCCAAAGTGAAGAGACGAAAAAGGTTCTTTTGGCATTGCCAGGGAAGAGGAAGTTAATTTCTTACTCACCAATAATTACAGGAAGCAAACATGGCTGCAAAATTAAACAAAGATAACTTAGCAGCTTTATTATGGGAGAGGAAATATTCTTTGTTAGCAACAAAGAGCCATTTATTGATACAAGGGAGGAAAAGACATTAACCACAGGCCTCTACTTTTTCAGGCCATAAAGTGCAGAGATGGAGCAGTATGTTTCCATCAGCGGCCTCTGCTCTTCTCACGTGCTACCAACTATTCAAAAGAGGCCAAGTGCAGTTCAGCCCTTTGAGATGCACTGAGTGGTGAAGGGGAAAGTGAAGGTGACACATGTATTTTCAGCTCTAAAAGTTTCTATTTGTTTTAGACAGCTAGTCCAGATGAGGAGATATGGCTAATAAAAGTGAGTCAGACGGTCATAAAAAGCAGCACTTACTTACAAAATATATCTGTGAGGATGCGAAGAACTGTCCACTACGTTTCTGGCAAGTGAACTGAATGGTATATTTCAGAAAAGAAGAAAAAAAATCACCTTGTCCTGATGAGAGGGCAGACGTTGTGGGCCTGATGGGAATAGCATGCAGTCTTCAGCAGATGCTGGCTGAAAGCCAGAGCTCGATAGTGATAAGCAAAATGCTGGTCTGGCCCCAGCACTGCTCAGTGGCTTCTGTGACCTGGTGGCCACATTAGGCAGATGATCTTTTGGAAAATACCTAACTACAGAAAATTAAAAAGCAACTCTGCAAGATTTTGAGAGTTCACAATAAATCAAACAGTTCTACAGATATATTTTTTTTTAAAACACAGAGGGTGTTTTTTCTTGTTCAAACTTCATAAATATACTGGAATTCTGAAATTCGGGAAAATCCTACAATCTCACATTGACTGAAATATTACAAAATTATAGCAAGACTTTTGGCATGACCGAATAGCGACATTACCCATCACTGCCTGCTGTAACTCCCATAGGAATGGGGAGTGTCTCCACCAAAGTCAGTTAAATCACACTCTGCGCTCAGTGTCGCATTCACAGTTCTTCGAGGGGTGCACAGAACTCCAGGTCACACTTTTATTCTTTACATCTGGGTCACCCAAATGATAAGATCTGCACCAAAGATTCTGGCTGTGCTGCAAAGAGACAAACAGTCTTTGTCATTGGCAAAAGCAGTATCTGAGGCAGCCAAGTGGTTTATATTAAGACGCTTAAAATTTTATGTGTTTTTACTGTGGGGGTTCAGGACTGGAACATGAACAAAGCAGCGTTGAGGAAATTACTTTCTTTATTAAAAAAAAAATCAGCAAATGTAGGAACAGATCAAAACTGGAAGCTCTTATCAGATCTCCCACTTTTTTATCGTTCAGACGTAGCAGAACCTGGATTTGACTATGTTCAGTTTTTAGGAGACAACAAACCTCGGCTCAGGTCCCCAGCCAGAACCTGGGAAAATTAAACTAAAGTGCCTGAGCTCAACCTCCCTGCCCACAAACAGCAGAATAAACAGTGTCTTAAAAAAGGACTTCATGGGTGGGCGAAAAGACAAGGACAACAGGGTGATAAAACAGGATGAAATACAGTAACTACTCCTTACCTAAATCACTGCAACAACTATTCAGTCCTCTAATGTCTTCAGTCAGCAATTGCTACACCAGCTAGTTATCTCCCTCCCTGCAGTAATTCTTCATTCCCAGTTTGGGGGTATGAGTCCCTGATCTCTGCATCCCATCTGCTGCTGGGTCATGGACCCTCCTGCCACTCTGCAGTGACACCGCGAACGGCGTGGGCTGCTCCTGTCCTGCCAGCTGACCCCTCCAGGCCGTCAGCCGCTGCTCCACGCTGCTCTAGCTGCCAGCTTCTCCAGCAAAGCCGTTGCTCCAGGATTTGCTCCCACGAGCTGCTCCATGCCTACTCCGGTGCTGGCTCTGTTCGCCTCACTGGTTGTTTTGCAAAAGTTCCTCTAGCTTTTAGGATTAGGCACGCTCCCTGCTACCAGCAGAAACTCCTTTAACTGAGACCCTCCTCTTTCTTTCCAAAGGATGGCACCAAATCTATTACCTGTTGTCTTAGCTTAGGGCCACTGGTCACCCAGGAATGTTATGTATCGCTGGTTTGTCTACACGTTCAAAAACCACTAGTTTCAACATCTCTTCCATTTTAAGATGTAGCAAGTTTTCAACTGAAACGCTTCCCAAACGTGACAAAACATGCAAAGCAATTTGGACCCACTTCAGGCCTTCCCTGTGGTGCTTGTTACCCACCTCCCACTCTCCCTCTGCAAACCAACAGAGGAACCCTCCCCTCCTGGGCTGATGGCTGCTCTCAGCCTTTTGCCCTCAGCCAGCAGGCTAAGATTGAACAAATCTGAAAAATGGAGGCTGGTTCAGTGCCTGTTCTGTTTTGCAAAAACCAGAAACCATCCCAATGCCTCACCATAGAAGTATTTATTGACACCTTTTCTGGTCAGTACTTTGTTATACGCATTATAATGGAAATAAGGTCTGAAATTCCTCTTGAGTTTCAGCATCATGAAACGCAGTCTCTTTACCCCAGTTTCCTATATAATACAATATAGTTGGTGAGATCCAAAGCTGAAAGAGACCAAAATAAACACTAGAGCCGCCTCTCTGCCAAGGTCATTCTGTCATAGATTTTAAAACAATGGGGAACAAGTAATTTTACTGCTAAAAACACACACACACACAAAAATGCAGACTGGTGTGATTGAGATACCAGGAGTGTTCAAGAAGGGAAAAATATATAACTGTACAGATTGAGATTAGAGCACAAAACAGCCTCTGCAGGAATACAGCTCCTAATTTGCCTTCTGTTCATTAGTAGCTGCAGGCCGACATCAATTCCTGGTGACATAAATAGAGTCAGAGAAAAAACAGTACCGCAGATGGGAATGTCATTGCTTGTCATTGCTGTGCTTGCTCTTACTTTCAGGTGTGCCCCCGGTTACTATGGGAACCCCTTGCTAATTGGAAGTACTTGTAAAAAATGCAACTGCAGTGGCAACTCGGACCCAAACCTGATTTTTGAAGACTGTGATGAAGTGACCGGCCAGTGCCGCAACTGCCTGAGCCACACCACCGGGTTCAAGTGCGAACGATGCGCTCCGGGTTACTACGGGGATGCCAGATTCGCTAAAAACTGTACAGGTATTATCTATAGTTTAGCATAGCAGAGCCAAGCAAAATGCAGCACAGCATGGTCTATGGATGCCCTCCCAGAGATCAGAGATGCCTGAATCAGTCATCAGACACCTGCGGCCAAGGGAGGCAGGGGTGCTCCCAGCCACCTACCTGGTGGGATAAGTGGGATGCCTGCCCAGTTGAATAATCCCAGGCACTAGCACTCTTTCCATTGTCCATGAGAAAGTCTCAGACCCCAGACTCCAACATCTCAAATGCCTGGGCAGGATGAATGTAGGCACTGTTGTGTCTTGCACCTTGTTTTAAATAAGGGTGTCTAAGATTTCTTTGGGCAGAGACTTCACCTTTGTGTTTGTTCACACCACATGCTGCCCAACAGGACCACTCAGACTGATGGCGCTTAAAGACTTGAAAGCATTTTTTATGAGAACAGGATTGTCCTTCCTGTCCTGACCCAATCCCTGCTCAGTTTCTGCTAGTTTTCACACTGGTAATGTATTCTGCATTTCCCATGTGTCTCTGTAATCTTGCTGGTTACTGTATTTCCACACCAGAGGTGACTGTACTTCCAGGGTCTAGTAAAGTGCTACCCAGAGGATCTTACCAAGACATACCTACACAGAGGGGTCACAGAGGTTTACATCCTCTAATGTAATTATTCTCCTAATTTACATGGAGTTCAATACAAATAGGACTTTGGATTCATGCCCTTTGTCCTTGCTTTGGCTCTGAGACACAAGATTACATCCTCTTTCAAAGCACCGAGGAATAGCCACTGCTAAAGGCAAAATGCAGGTGCTCAGAGCAAGGACCTTGGGGCTCCCTCCCAAACTCTTTGCCAGGGTCCTTCCCTCAAGGACCAGAACAAAAACGGGAGAGATAGATCACTCCTAGCTCTCAGCCTGACTTGAAGGTAAGACACAGCCAAAGCACGCACCCAACCTGGACCTCTGAAGTGCTCTGGGGTCTCAAGGTACAGAGCTACAAGCCTCGAGGTCTTAGCAATGTCTTGATCAAACCTACATCCTTCTTGCAACTCACTGTACACTTGGACTTTGCTTTTTGCTTACTATACAGTGCTAAGGTGTGTTTTGGGACCTGCAGGATGAAGGTTGTGAGGATGCTCTGTACACAAGCGGCCATTGTGCTGCTGCCTTCATTTGTAGGGGACCGCGTATGATGCCACTAGTGGTCCCTTCTGGTTTTGTGTTCTGGTGACAGCTAGAAGTTGAGTGTCCATCTCCAGGATATAATTCACATCACTAAGTCACATGCTTAAATTCCATTGACGCTGAACAGAGAGAGATGATGCTCACATACAGCAACTCCAAAACCCTTCCCAGGTATCCAAACCAGCCAAAAAGACAGCGGCTGTAGGGAAGAGCGTGCCCCAAAACTCACCTCCTGCCTGCATTTAGGCACCCAAGACATGCCTGAAATTCAACATTTCTGTGATCTTGAGGTTGCAAAAGCAAACCTTGTTTATGCACTTCATTGCCTAATTCAGTTCACCGGAGATAATTTAATTGTAGTTCTCCTGTAAGGAATGACAGGATCAAGTTTGCGGCTCCTGAATGCCATGAGGCAGGAGAAATGCACCCAGCACTTCAACTCAGTAAACTGCAGCAGTCGTGCCCTGGCCATGTGCAAAAGCAGAGCTTCAAACAACTAAGAGTAGCTGTGCCAGAATTTGAGGATTACAGGGCATTCCAAGTGTCTGAGCAGATTCTGCAACACATAATTTTGGAAGGGATCTCTGAACAGAGAGTTTCTAAACTGAAGTTAAGTTAAGTCAAACTTCTATCACCTTAGTATAGTTTTGGTTTGCACCCTTAAGGAGTTGCAGGAATCAGAGGCAGAATGCCTCAGTGTCATTTACATTTCTGAGGTACAGTTTAAGTGGGATTTCATGGTGCACAGGACTTCTCTATAGAGGTTTTTCATGCAGACCATAAATCAGCTTGGTAATTCTCTTCGTTAGCAGATTTTCTTGTAGTGTTTGATCTTTGCTAAAAATAAAAAGTGCCTGGGCATTTGAATATGTTGTGAGAAGTACAGCTTTTCTCTGTTTAGGAGTGAATTTAATCTTGTAGTTGACTCTAGCAAATCCTGATTTTGAAATATTATGTTTCAGAGAATTACACACTTCTCATTTCATCTTCATTTCTGCTGAACAACACAATGTGCTGTACCTGACAGTACTGCATAGATTGCATGCCCCACTCAAGACATCCGCAATATCCAAACTATTCGGGTAGTTTACAAGGCAAGCTTATACTTCTTTTGGCATTTTTGAGCAATTAGGAACTCTTATTTAGAAAAATATTGACTCTGAAATAAGACAAATACCTTCTTTGAAATACAAAAATACAGAAAAGAAGCTAGTGTAAGAAACAAGAGAGTCTGTGTACATGGTTTCCACAGAGCACCTCAAAGGTTATACAGAACAAAAAAAATGCATGAGAACTCAATGAGCAAAAAGCTCTATCCAGCAAAGATCACCTCTTTTTTTTTTTTTTGAGCAAAAGACAAAATCTGTGTAGCTGTGGACAGTAGTTTTCAGCTTTTTTTCCATAAATTTTTTAACCACATGTCCTTTAGCCACACTTCAAAGCTTTCCACAAATGTCCCTCAGAAATAAAGAGAAATTTAGAAGCTTTCTCCACCAGTAAGGCAGAGGAGCACTGAAAGTCTTAATTCCCTACTAAAAATGTGGTACCTCCTAAACAAGTAGATGACAAATTGTCAGGACCACTTTTGAAATTAATTTACTATAAGCATTTGTGTAGCAAATTAAGAGTTATCCATTTAAATAAGAAGACATAATTTGATTTTCTTGAGCACCAATCTCATCCAAATTTTAATCTTGTATCTGTAATCTTGCCACCTGGGGATAGCCTACATCCTGTGATACAGGTAAAGAGAAATCTCTGCTTTCAACTGAGACTTTTCTTTCACTTCTCAACAAAAGAAATAACAAATTTAAAAAAAAAGTAGATCCAAAATCTGGGAGGCACCCAGTTCATACAGATTGTGGTGAGGTCAAAATATCGATTGCCCCACAAAATTAATAATTAAATTCTATTCTTACATTAGTACAAAAACTGAGCAGTTCTACTAACATTGGTTCACTTACACAAAATTATTCTAATGTTAGTGCATCGTGTTGACTTTGAAGCTGTATTACACATTTTCCCTGATGATTCCTTGACAGTGTAATGTTGAATGTAAATACAAGGGTAATTCATAGAGAACTATGAACGGGCTGCAATAAAATGGCAGTAAACAATTTTGCTACATGAGATTCTGCTGAAACCATGAAACACAAAAGCAAAATGAATTCCACAGAAGCTGATGCTGTTCTTATGTTCTGCTTGAGTTTTTGTTATTCTATCAAAGTGTTCCAAGAATATTTTAATCTTTAAAATAATATATTTTAAAAGGCCAATTAAACCTTGAAAGAGACACTTTAGATTTAAAATTATATTTTTTAAAAAGCCACTTGTGCTGGCAATTAAAATGCAGCTTACTCAAGTTTAAAAAAAAGTAAAACCTCATTTATTCTTCATTGTAAGTGGTAGGAGATATTTGCTTTTTGATATACTCATGCTGATGATGGAATTGGAGTCCACTATCAATCCCTGATAGCTGGAAATCTTATTTAGTGTCAGCCTGACGTAGCGTTGATAAATTCCACAGAGCTGTGGAGAGATTGGTAACTAATAATTGACTTACTTAGTTGTACCACTTTTCTTAGCCCACCTCCTAAACATCACCCTCTCTAGACAGTGATGCACAATGGCCCAGCTGGACAACTCTGGCCTCTCTGTCTCTCCTTGTGACCAGCTGGGAAGCTTTGAACAAATCATTTCAGCAGAGGCTTTCTGTTCTGTTTCCTATCTTTTATTTTATCTGGTCCCTCCAGTGCAAAAAACACCTTTTTTCTACATACTGAAGGAAAATTCAGTCCAAGAGGTCCTTGATTTTGGTTTGACTATCCATGCACAATCCTGTGCATAATCATTTCAGTAGTCTTGGGAGGGGAAAGATGTTAGTTATACATTTTGCAGCTCTTCTTTCAAAAATCCTTTCTTTTTCCCCCAGAATGTAACTGTGGAGGGAGAATGTGTGACAGCCAGACTGGAGAATGCCTCGCAGACAGCCCTGAAGTTTCTACTGGCACAGACTGCCCAACCATCAGTAAGACGATTATCATGAGAACACCAAAAATTAATATCGTTCTTCTATTCAGATGCTTACAAATACTAACTTAAGAGCTCGGTTCTCCAGTGGGCTCAGCACTTTGACAGGGCACTTACTTAAACATGTGAATATGCACAATGCCCCACTGACTGAATATTTAAACATGTTCTCACTTGCTTGACTGAGTACATGCATATGTCCAACTCTGTGATAGACTGAATGTTTAGGTACAAACTGCGGAGCAGTAGGGAAGTATCACCAAAGCCGCTTCTATAGACTTTGAGACACAGTGCATGCAAAATAATATTCTGGCCCTAAAAACTGCCATCACAACTTTATCTGTGCCACCTTACATGTATTTTCCAGTTTTCTAGTTGTACATCTAATACAAATTGTCGCTGTTGACAATTTGACATATATCCATCAGTCAGTTGCTTTTCCGCTATCATCTCCCCTATTCTAATGATAGGAAGCCTGGGGAGTTTCCAGAAGCACTACATTGTAACTATTGGCAGCCACTGATTTTTTTTAAATGTTAGTATAACTATGCCTGTGGTACAAGGCAGACCATGTAGCACACATGTGTCCCTAAACCGACTCCCAAGAAGAGGGGTCGTGTGCCTGGAAGTGCAACCACAAGGAAAACATTTGGGAGCTGCTGCCATCAAGACTACAGACTATACAATATCAATCAAGCAAAAGTTTCTGTAGGAATCTGTGTTTCACAGTCACCTAAGTTTCTTGCATTTAGTCTTGGCACCAATGTCACTAAAAACAAGGTGGTATTGCAAGCATTCTGCACAAGCGTATTCCAAACGTGTTATAACTGTGTTATTAGAAGTTGCGTTCCTAATCAAATAGGCAGCCAAGAGCCCATCTGCTGGACATCCTCACTCCTCATACCACTACATTTTAAATACAGAGGTTTGGGTTCTGACAAAATGAAGTTGTATTTTTGACCCTTGTCTGTTGTTCTTTGGGCCACAAATATGCAGAACCTCTAGGGAATAGCCAGGAAATACCTCTTCTGTCTCCTTCCCTACTGATTATGGAACTGCTGTGGCAGCCGCTTAGAGCAATCCCATCTGGTGCTGCTCAGCTGGAAGCATCATGACTGTATTATGGGACCTTGGAAGAGGGTGGATGAAAGTGAAAGAAAAATGGGTGTCCACCAGGATCCATCAATGACAGAGAACACTATGGGGCAAGAGCACTATAACGTGAATTTAAGATACTTGCTGCTAACTGACACAAACACTAAAGAAAAATTATCCTTTCTTATTTTCTTATCAGGCTGCGATAAATGTATTTGGGATTTGACAGACGACATCCGATTAGCAGTTCTGGCTATTGATGAAAGCAAATCGACTTTACTGAGCATTTCTACAGGTGTTGCAGCTCAAAAGCGCTTGAATGACCTGAACCTCACTACAACCCATCTCCAGGTACAAACAATGATGATATTTTATTTTTCAATGTAATTTTAATCTATGAATTTCCACTCCATTCCTGTAAATTTCAATCCCTACCCTCACTAGAGAAATAATTTGTTTTCAGATGCACTAACTTTTTTCCCGCAACGCACAGGCGGCAACGGCCAAAAAAAAGAACCATGCTGTACTTTGGACCATCCAGGTTGATGATGCTGCAGATGAAGTGAATGATCTCCTGAGAGAGGCAGCAACACTTGATGAACAGGTTTGTTTATAGCCCCCTACCACAGCTCTGACGGTTTGTGGTTTGTCATATTCGCATGCTGGCGTAAGAGGTTAGTGTAGAATAGTTCCAGTTGGAAGGGACCTGCAATGATCATCTAGTCCAACTGCCTGACCACTTCAGGGCTGACCAAAAGTTAAAGCATGTTATTAAGGGCATTGCCCAAATGCCTTTTAAACACTGACAGACATGGGGCATCGACCATCTGTCTAGGAAGCTTGTTCCAGCATTTGACCACTGTCTTGATAAAGAAATGTTTCCTAACATCTAGCCTGAACCTCTAGGTTCACCAAACAAGAGTGGGAGTGCCCTGAAAGATAGTTGGGAGAACTTTTTATTTTCTTTTTCTAAACTTTCTATTTTACTTTAGCTCTGAATTAAAAGCATAAAAGACCTATCAAGTCTTCTTCCCAGAAAAGGAAGGATATAGGGCCTAAGTCTGTTGAATGTGGTTGGAGGTTTGTCACCAATCACAAAAAGCCTTCCCTCAGGATCTACACGTTTGATCGGAGATAGACACACTGCCTTTCTATTTCACGTTTTGATTTCTAATTAAGCGAAGTAACCAACACTAAACTAATTCAGATTGACTTTGGGAGTACTTGTACTATATCTATTTTACATGGATGCCCTCATAAAATTAGATTAGCCCCGATTAGACACTTCAAAATACGTTACAAAACCGCCAGTTTAAAAGGTTTTTCATGTACCCACTGAGATGGGAGCCTGATCAGCACTCAAGATATATTTTAACACAATTGTAATCATAAATGTTGCATCCACATGCAATTGTCAGGCTATAAAATTAAGGTTATCTGCTCTCAGCTCACATCACACTTTCATTGCACCCTGGAAGAATACTGATATGATATATGTTAAGAGGAGAAATAGGGCTCAAAATTACTTCTCCTCCATTTTAAAGAGATATTATTAAACATCTTTCTGTTGCTAAGATATATATATATTAGTGAGATACATCACTCTATGTTATTCTCAGAAATAACCACACCTGTACTAGGACTAGAGTATATTTCATGCTTATTGCAAAATGCCAGACCTTATATTCACTTGCCAATTCCTTCACAAGACAAACTGAAATTATACCTCAGACTAAAACTCAAATACAGCAGCAGGCAAGAGAAAAAAAAAACACCAAGGAAGAAGAGAAAGGACTGTACAGAGAGGTGGAAGAGAAAATTTGGATTTGGGTGTATTTAAGCAGCACTTACTTAGCAGAAAGGGCACTGCAGAATTACATGGACTATGCCTGTGTTCAAGAGAGGTTTGATTAAATCAGCTCCCCCACACACACCTCTGCAGCTGTGAAAACCCAGCAGAGCTCACACACCTCAGTGTCCCTCTATGTAGCTGTTAGGCAGGATGATTAAGGCTGTAGGTTTTTCAGGAATATTTAGTGAATTTTAGATAATAACGTTTTTGTCATCTTCAGTACTACCTGGGGATTTCTTAGCTCATTCCTCAGTTTGACTCTCCCTGAACCAATAAATTCAGCGTTTCCTCTGGTCTTTTCTCCCTGGTTATTTCTAATGCTTGTTCCACATGAATACTTGTGATTGCTTGTAAAGGCAGGGAAATAATGGCCCCAAACTCCCACAGTGGAAGGAAGACCACAGTAATAACTCTGAATATATTGAACTGTTTGCTTTTTCAAGGCACTTTTGTGGAAAACAGGTACTAGGGCCTTGTGTGGGTTTTGCAGAGATATGCTGCATCTTCCATCCAGAGCATTTCACGTGCACGTCCCCGTGTCTGAGGGGTTGCTGCAGATTCTGACCGAAACCCCAAAGGCAGGATGAATGCACCAACTGTAGGCAAATCCTCCTGCTAAATGAGAAGACTAAATGTGACCTGTAACTCCCTGAGTCTGCTTGGGGTGATCTTAGAGTAAAACAGTACGTAGCTCAGTCCCGAATGTTTGGCAGAGACTCGGGGAAGCCGAGCGCCTTTTCCTTCCTGGGGTCTTTCTTAGCAAATTCCAGGATGAACCTCTGTACACCAGTGGGAATCTGAGGGTCCCCAAGAGCACCCCTCACTCACGCAGCTGTGTTTCCCTGTCGCAGCAATTCCCCATGTGTTCAATAGTTAAAGAACAATCTGGCAAGGAAAGAGTATTATGTCAAGGCAAGCGTGTGTAAAAACAGTAACAAGTTGCTTAAAATAAGCATGAAGTGGCGATGCTGAACAGCAGAAAGAAACCCTGATAGCAATGAAGGAATACGACTAAAAAGCATAGTGCTTGCCCTTCACAGACTAAAAACCCAAGTAAAGAGAAATAAGACTAAGACCTTTCTAGAAAGCCTGCTGTTCGGTCCCTGGCCCTGCCTTCAAGCGCCACCTGGTGCCTCCCCAAACCCCCAGCAAGAAGCCGGCTGGCCTCGGGGGTCGCGGCTGCAGTGCCCCAAACCCAGAAATTAATTTTATAGTGGGAATTTTTACTGATGCAGCCCCAACGGGGACCGTGAATCAAACACCTTGCCACTGGCGAGCGTGCGGTGCGGACTTAGTCGTGCACATGCACACGCATACACACACACAGAGGGTCCAGGAAACGTCGATGGCACAGCAGTCATATTCTTTTCTCTTTCCTGGGAAATACCACTGAAAATTAAATCTAAGGACGCCCAAAGTCAGTGACCTTCTCGGAAAGATGGTAACTACAATGACACAGTAACTCTTCGTTTCCCTTTTACATGTAAGGGAACATAATGCAGAGTACAGCCTCCAACGTAATATAGTATAAGAGGGTGGCTACACTCTTCAGAGTATTTTGAATCCTCGTGCTTCTTATTTTTAACAAGTTGCAGAGCTGGGGACCTCACTTGAGGGAGACACCAATCTAAAAATGGTTGTGAGGGCGACACCTTGTTCTTCAGTCTATAGGCTTACTCAGAAATGCCATACCCAGCAAAATGAGCCAGCCCCGCTGAATGCCTAGGAGACTCTGCAGATGGGAGTTTTACAACTGTACATAATTTATGGCAATTTGATTGCAGCAAATGATGGATAAATAAGGACAGATTTTAATCTCTCACTCTGCAATTCTGAAAATACCAAGACAGCCCTTCACTTCAAACATCTCTGTAAATACCACTTTATATGATAAATGGACTTTCGCATGCTCATCAGGAGAAAGCAAAATGTGTGTTTACACTGCTCATCCTCACACGTGCATATGGATCTGAAAAGAAATCTAATGTCTAGCTCACATGGTTTATTCATAGGGAAATGAAGCATCCAGCAAAGGCCTACTAGTACAGAAGGAAACCATGGAGACCAACAACCGTGCTACTCAGCTTGTGCAGCAGCTCAGTAATATGAGGGATAACATTCAAGGTAAATAGATTTCTTTCTGGTTCAGCTCAGTGTCAAGCATGTATTAATGAAACCTTCAGCAAAAAAATGTCGTAGTACCTGGGCACTCTCACAAAGCAACCAGCACATAAGGCTTTTGCAGCCTGCAATGCCATGACAAAAACTTGTCTCTCTTAAGACAGCTGACAACCACGGGTTGTCTTGGTCTGACAACCAGAACAAGAGCTTCTGTTTCTTTTTTCTCTTGGTGGTGGAGCAAAATAATAGCAAATAGGGTTACATGAAATACTTCAAGCTAATTCAGCTTGTAGCCTTAGTTTGTTTGAATAGCTGCTCAACGTATTTATATACACTTGTGGTAAAAAAAAAGAGTCAGTATCAGATTGGGGCTGGATGGACCCACAAACACAAGCACAGGATGGGCAATGAGAGTGCTGTGTCTTACTTGTCAGCAGATTCATGCAAGTGCACTTTTCCCCTCTGGCTGATAAATAATGGAGGCCATATGAATAGCTAGACAGATTTTTTTTAAATTGTGCTTTCCCTTTTGAACCCATGGCAGTCAGTTAGGTCTGACTAACTCTGGTGATCACACCAGTGAGTGTTACTTTAAATCCAGTTTTTGCCTTTTAGCAAATTGTTGTTGAGAATGATTGTGCTGGTTTATAAAACTTCATGCAGATGCTTCTAAAAAAGAAAAGGATGCTGAATAGTAAATAATTTGGTGAGCTTACTGCTTCTCCAAGCTCAGTGTGGGAGGCAGTGGTGATTTTCTTTTAGAAATGAGATACTAAAAGCTGCTTATTGCTTCATCTGACCAGAATTTCCAGCTGAGTTTGGGTCCAGACACATCTACAGAGCATTACAGACTAGCTGTTGTCCTCTTGTTCTTTTTTTTTTCTGAAATACAGAAATAGAATTGGAAAACTGCATTCTCATTGCCTTCTTTTTCCACCAAGAAAGCGCTGCCTCTAGTAAAAGTGAACGGCAGAATTATAAACCGTGTGGCTAGAGCAGACCATCAGAAATGGTTATAGTGATGCTGTTTCACAGTAGGAGAAGTAAACATGATGATGAAGATCTCCCAAAATTAGGAAAAGAGTGAAACCAAGAGCTTTTTCACATTAAAATGTTGGGACAAACTGTCACCTATTGTCTCAGTGTCCTGTTCATTTGTCCATATGATGTGAGGGGATGCAGATAAAACTTATAAAAGTTCATCCTTGGGCAACGTGCTAGAGCAATAAAAGCATCTCTAGAACTAGCGTAAATTTCAAAATATAACTTCTCTTCTGACTATAAATGTATATATTTTACACCTTCTCAGATTAAGGGTTTTTTTTTATTTAGAGCCTGTGAAACCTCTTGCATCTTCAAGAATTTTTACTGTCCTATATATCAAAGGATAAATGATGACAGTTAACACCTTCCCAAGCACAACTGCACTTAAAAAAGGTTTCCTAGTCAGAGAAGATTATCTTCATCTGGAATATCTATGGCATATCATTATCATGCTGACATATAAAACTGAGATTAAACCAATTGCTGCCTCTTATTTGGTACTTACAGAAAGCAATAAAACCCCAAGGGAATGTACTCAGAAGCATCCCTGTCACCTGTACACCTGCATCATGAAAGCGTCCATCCTGCCACAGAGCACACTGATTTCCCCCAGTCTCTGGCAAAGCCAACAGTATACAAAAGCTGTATATGGCATCAGAATAGAAAGGCTGACTGGCAGCTGAGGTTAAACAGCCCTTTTTCAATAGAAATACTTGATGAACAGACCTGAGTAGTTCTGTCTTAGAGCAATTATCGCAAGCTCTGTGGCAACTTGTGTAAGGAAGAGTGGTTACATATCAACTGTTATCCTTGTTTATCCTTATCTCCATGGGTGCTTCAACCATTACTTTACTTCCACAAACATAGTTAAGTTAACATATCCCTTCACACAGAAGAGGCAGGGTGAGACCAGGTTCATAGGGTGTTACATTTGTAGTACCTTCTTACACCTGTAATTCTAAATCACCTTTGACTGTCTGGCCATCTGTCACATTTTATTTCTACAATTATTGAGCAGAAGTGTCAGCATAAGCCTCATTGTATGTCACTAACAATCACTGGTTGATTTCTGTGGATCATCCTTTTGTATTATTAATTGGTTTGGGGCAGAACAGGAACCACAGAAGGCAGACATGTATCTAGTTTGGCACACAAATAGCACAAGCAGGTTGAGCTATTATAGAAGAAGCAACACCCATGGCTGTGAATAAAAAGAGAGAGCTTGTTCACCCACAAAGCAGCTGGAGACAAGTAGATGAAAATTATTTCCACCATGCTGAAAACTGTTCTTCTACAGGGGCATCACCCCTGTAGAAGGCAAGCCGCTCTTTACTGAAGGGAAGGTGTATGTGTGCACACACACACATGTGTGTGCCAGCGTGAGAAGGAAAAAGAAATCCATGGAGCTGCTGGTTGTGATCTGTTACTGCTCAGTATGAGCCTTTAAAGCTTCATTAATGAGCTCAGGAGCCAGCAAGAAACTGCATACAAAGACACTCTGCCAAAGAATCAGTTGTGCCACAACTACACATCTATTTTTTATAAAGACCTTACAGATGCATAGTGCTGGCTTTGCCAGCTCTGGTTATCCACAAAAGTGGTGATGAACGCAAGCCAAAGCTACTCACATCATAGGGCATAAAAGAGGAGGTGACTGGTATTTGAGGCCAGGGAGTGAGAAGTGGGTAAACTTTGTAATGCCTACACTGGGGATGGGTAAACTCAATTTCAGCTGCAGGGATCCAACAGTGTTTTTTGAACTGAGACCAAAGCCTTGAAATAGTATCTATCTCCAAACCAGCTAGGCAGTGCCAGGCCAGAAGCCATATGTTACCTCTTCAGGGTGCCACAAACTTCTTCAGATGGAAAAAGAGGTTACTCCAGTCTCCTTGCTGTTGCTGTTATTTAATAAACACACCATTTTTGCAGCAGCACTGAAAAACCGTGATCCAGGACGAAAGCCCCAGCCGGCTGCATGCCACAGAACTCAGAATAAAATGACAATCCCAGCCTATAAGAAATGCCAAGCCAAATAATGCACACAACCCATGCCTGCTTAATCTCATCCTCTTCTGATGAGACCCCCACACATGCCAGAAAGTGTGATTTATTTGCAGATTTAATTTTAAGACTGGATTAAACATAATTACCTACTATAAAGTTGAAAGATAATTAAAACTTTCTTTTGCCATCAGCATGATCTGGATTCACAAAAGTAAAAGTACTCCACAGTATTTACTTCGCTGTAGCCATGCTGGATTGACCATCTGTTCCTTTTTCCCACAGAGATCAGCAGCAAGATGAAATACTATGCAATTCAACAAGAGCTCAGCCCTGAAGAAATTTCCCAGAAGCTGAGTATGGCTGAGGAGATGCTGAAGGAGATCAAACGCCGTAAGCCTTTCACTAATCAGAGGCAACTTGCAGATGAAGAGGAAGATGCAGCAGAGAAGTGTGAGTTTTAAAACTGTTTTCCATTCACCCACATGTTGATGTGCAGCTGGCACAGGCCAAGCAGTTCTGGATGTGCTGCTGAGCCCCTGGGAAGGACCAGCAGGCGCTTGGCAAGCACCGACCGGTGTACTGAAGATGTTGCTGCTTCCAAATGCCAGCCCCACGTCTCTGCTGGCACTTGCTGCCCCCATGGCAGAATGGGCAGAAAAATATGCGTGTGTCTGTGTGTGCCTGTGCACTGCAGCACCTCAGCAATAGCTGCTTAGGAAGGTTCGTGCCAGGGCTAGAACTGCTCGTGTGAACGTCTTCCTTCCCTCCTGCCAGCTCTGCCATGGGGACAGTGAACTCCAACAGAGAGAGAGAAAAACTGCTGGTATGGGAAAGAGTGGCAGCCGAATTCTCACTGCTTGGTGAACATGAGCCAGAGCCCCAGCACAATAAGGACTGCCTTCTCCAGAATAGCCTGGTTAGCTGTGACAATGAAAAACAAATGAAGAGCAAGGAAAGCCAAACCTAGTTTCTTTTAGGAAAAGCTACTTGAGAGGGGGAATCAATGGGATTAAAATGAGAGGTATCTTTCCTTTTCAAAAGAGTTGGGGAAATTAAAATCTAGGTATATGACCTCTCAAGTGAGCTCTTAACAACTGTGTTTTACTGTCCCCTGAGTAACAGCAACAGAAATTGTTGCATAGGTAAGTTTTGTCAGAAATCCAAGGTTTGGATTAATCAGTGGCCTCTGATTTTTCTCCCAGTGCTACAGCAAGTTGAAGAGTTTCACGAGAGGTACAACGACACTAGATCTCTAGTGTCTGATGTGCTGGAGCAGCTCAGCGAACAGGATGTGAAACTGTCAGACCTGGAGGAGGCATTAGACCAGGCGCTTGACTATGTTATACAAACGGAAGATATAAATAAGGAAAACACAGCCAGTCTTCAAAGGCGTGAGGTACTACGCAGTACATTTATCATAACTGCTGTCTCTGAACACTCC
The DNA here is from genome assembly GCF_026419915.1 of Harpia harpyja. Taxonomy (NCBI): domain Eukaryota; kingdom Metazoa; phylum Chordata; class Aves; order Accipitriformes; family Accipitridae; genus Harpia; species Harpia harpyja. The sequence continues at coordinate 7,326,390 of NC_068942.1, read as the reverse complement.
ATCTCTGCTGGTGCTTAAAATAGTAGATTGCAAACAATTTAGATTCAGGAATCACCACACCAAAAAAGAATTTCTTGGACCACTCAGCAGGATGAGTTTGACTCTCCAATTCTAAGAAACAAGGTGTGGAAGTGCAGGGTACTATTATTTATTCATGGAGTGACAATAAATGACAAGTTTTGGCATGGCATGTCTCTACAAGCCAAGGAAGAGATGGATACTGATGCCTAAACTAGGAAGACATTACAATAAAACCCAAGAAGCTTAAAATTCCATGTAGCATGGCTGTTATAAATATTGTGGTGGGATTGTTTCACCTATTACATACTGATTTATAATGTGGAAGGACTTCGTGCTCACGAAAGTAATTATATTCTATTAAAATAATTATTTATAAAGACTCTGCACTGCATTTTTTGCCCTGGGCTGAGTGCATTCATGCTGTCTTGTCCAAACTTTCTCCCTGGTCCTCTTTAAACAAAATGCATCCCCATTTTTTCAGGAAGAGCAGGCAATTGTCCTTGCATCTTCAAGCACAAACCCATTCTCTAACTGCTCCACAACAGATACCTTGAAACTGAGTTTCCTACTTGCTGGGTGAACAGCCTAGCTGTAAGGCTACAGCAGTTTTCCCTTATGCTCTGTTCAAATGAATAGTTTCAGTATTTTGAACAAAGTAATCACTCCAGAGGAGAGCTCAGAGGAGACCTGTCCCCTGCAGCACAGAAAGGGGGCATGTTTGCCTGTAAGTGGTGGTATTAGGTTCAAATCCCATCTGGCTGATGAGGAAATTGAATTTTCAGGTCTCTTATCCCAGAAAACTACCCAATCCATCAGCCATACAAAAAGACTATTTTTTCTTCTCCCAGCAGTTTTGTGACTCTTTCTCCATTTTCTTTAGTTTCCTTTAAGGGATGCAAAACCAGAATGTCCCACCCAAAACTTTTCTCTTCATTCATTTTTTCATCAAGGAAGAAAACGACAGAGAACAATTTGGGACCATTTGAAGCAAACTGTTTTCATTTCAATGTCTGAAATTGTTTGGATTCTGGAGGAGAGGGGTTTGGGGAGCAATTTTGTGATTTGAAGAATGATCTTGCAAATTCAGGCCAACCTCTGGGTTTTGTAGCATCAGTGGCTAAGTTTTGAGATCTTGAAATTTGCAGCGCTAGAAGTTCATGCTGATGCGGAAGGTCTAATAATTCAATAGAGAAATCAGGCGTGCTGCTCTTGTGAATTCTTCTACAAGCAGCTTGGGATCCTTATGTACAAAGCCTCTTCTGTTGTTCCATTGTTTCATAATTACAGTGCCAAGCTGCAGCTCATCTCACATTTATGAAGCAAAGCCTGAAGTGTGTAGTCGCATTTGTTCACTGTTTTTAACCAGTTGGATCTTCATTATTACACACAATGAAGGCAGATGCTGTACAAAAGAGATTGTTCACATTAGCTTTACTATTGACAAGGAAAAGAGATCTCTGTACTGTAGATTTAAAAAACCTCCAGAAAAAAACTAGTCTCCAGACCACTATGAAAAATCCATGTTTAATTTGTCTCTGCTGGCAGTGCACTGAATAATGCTTCATTCCAATAAGTGCTCATGCTGTAATAAAAAATAAAATTAATAAATTTTTAAAAACCCAACATTTCTTTCACAAAGACAAGAAAATGCACAATCACATTATAATATGCAGCTGTTACAGATGTCTGGGAAAAACTTAGACTTCAAATTTGTCTAAAACCTATTTAGTTCATCACTTCATCTTTTGAATTAACTTTAATAAATTTAACAAAAATGGTAACACTGTATTTTAGCAATGCACAGATAGGTTTGGATGTGATTTTATTTTATTTTATTTTTTGTAGAAACAACATGAGAAAATAAAAGAGCAAATAGATGAAGTGAATGACATTCTGCTAAGTGCCACAACTATTTTGGCAGGACCACAAAAGATCAACTCTGAGTTAAGCGAGGTAATAAAGGTAGGTGCCTCAGTGACTTGTTTAAATGATATGTCCTGATTTTTTGAACTTTTAAGTCATGTGTTTAGACTACTAAATAAAAAACTCTCCCTTTTTATACTGCTTCAGTGAAATGTTGATGAATATTCCCCCAAAAAAGTATAAATCTTCCTGGATGAAAAGCTCTGTAATTACATTTTACTGCATCAGAAATATAATCAAATTCTAAGGACACCTAGCTGTAGGCAGAGCTGAATGAAGGATTTTGCTGCAGAGTTCTCAATCATTTAATTACAAGCAGCTGCCAAAAGATGCTCTGGTAAAACACTGCACTATATGCTAAATTCCTTTTCTTGTACCTGCAAGTGAGCATAGGAGAAGGCTACAGATCCCAGATATCAGTGTTAAAACCAGCCACTGTCAGGCTGTAAAACATACATAAACAGACTGTCTTACAGAACTCCTCTTCTAGAACTGTAGACTAGTATCCAGTGTTTTGAATGAGACAAGGTGTTGCAGGAAATTTCTAGAAATTTTAGGATTTTGGACTTACCAAAGCTTTTTTCTTTTTTTTCATGTTTTATTTTAACATTTTGAGGTAATTTAAGACAAATGAAAATTCTCCACAGACATTGACTTTTGTCATAGTTGCCCACTTTTTTTAACACAAAAATAAATATCAGAAGTCATTAATTTTTCTTTGAAAAAGTTATTTGAGAAAACAGAAGGAAGACAGCTTGCTTTATAACCCTCCCTAGGTGATCAAGCAGTATGATTTTTTTTTCCCCTGTGTTTTGTGCAAAACAAATTGCTGCAGTTTATCATTTCGGGTCCCCCACTCTTATGGATAAGTTTACACAGAGGGGACATTCACACTGCAGGGAAAGAAGTAGTATGCAAACATCATACATCTTCCATCCTCATCAGCAATAAGTATTTTCACACTTCGCTCATTCATCCTTTTTCTCTCCCTCTGTTTCATCCTTTTTTTTGTGTATTTTGAGGCCGCATTTATAATCCTCAAACATATCAGCAAGGTTGTATATTGGAGAGAAGGTGACTGCAGGCCCATTTGGTCTTCCCCACAAGCATTTCATATAAGGAAGAAGTATGGCTAAGGCAAAGGGATACTACTTCTCCTTGCCTACAAATACATATAGGTAGTATTTAGGTGGACTGATTTACAAATTAGACTAACCCAAGATTTCTTAGCATGAGGGATGTCTCTGTGCAAGGAGACAGAAAGGGGCCAGGGGCCGTTTTCCGCGATGTGGTACAGCTCACAGCAGTACAGCTAAACTCTCTGCCCTTCTCCAGCAATTGCCAAATTGTCCCCAGGCCACAGGTACTGCCCCATGCTATTCCCCAAGGAGTCAGGTTTGGGAGAGTGGCAGCTGGCCAGGGCCAAAACAGTGCCAGGACCCATGCAGTAATGGGATGATGTGTCAGCCCAACCACTACAGCACTGTTTAGTTTACTTGTATAGGTAACATTTAGAAGTCCTAAAAAATAATTTCTGGCCTGCAGTCTTCACAGAGAAGGGGTAAAAAAAAAAAAAAAATATTGGTTCCACCTCCCAATTTAAGAAGAACCACAATAAGGGGATTTTTGCAAAGATCTGGTTTAATTACTTCACCTATTAGCGCTTCACTCTGCAAGACTTGTCATTGTCACCATTCTGGAGCAAACATAAAAGATAGTGAGACATTTCTCAACTGTCTTTCTTTTGTATTTTACACATATATCTCTAATATCTTTTTAAGGGATTCCTAGAATTTTTGGTTGATTTTTATCTTCCTGCATTTGTCTTGCCATACTGACATCCATGGGACAGACTCTTTTAGATCTTTCCTCTTTTTGATCTGTTAAAAATATAACCTAAAACAAATATAACAGAAAACAACAACATTATAATAATATAAAGGGTAAAATAAAACATAATAATAAAAATACAGACCTGAGTTTTTACAATTTTCATCTTCTTTCCTTCCTTCCATATTTTTTCAGAATGTGTCAGGGTTCTACGCAGAAATAGATGGAGCAAAAAAGGAATTGCAAGAAAAACTAGCCAATCTGTCTCTGTTTGATGATGATTTGGTAGAAAAGGCTATGCATCATGCACACAACCTAAGAAGAGTTGCTGATGAGCTGGACCGGTAAAATTTAACTTCAGCAGACTCTGTTCATACAAGTGCTACTGATTGAACAGCTGAATGAACTGAAAGACAAGCAGAAACACGGTGACATTAAATATGCTGTCTGTAAATAGGCACTAAACAAATCACTGTTAAGTCATGTATGGAAGGACTTGTCATGGTCCAGAGGGAACAGCTGAAGTTGAGCTAAGCAAAATCTATTAATCTTTTCAAAGAATAAACATATATCTTGCATGACATTCTGCCTTTTCTAATTTGGCATGTTTTTCTCTTCCCATAGCAAGAGAATAGGAAAGGTAGATCACTGAAAAGTAAAATAATACAGTCAGATTAAATGGGGTTTGCAGAAACAGCTCATGTCAGTAAGTTCATTCACATTAAAAATGTTCAGCATTATGGGCCACGAAATGGGCTTTGGGATCATTTTTGTTCAAGAACTGGTTTACAGATGGAGTAGTTCTGATACTCAATAGGTTGTGTTCCAGTGAAACTGGCCCACTGTAACACCAAAAACTTACTGTAAGTCTTCCTATTTTGCTGGAAGATACTAAATGCATCAACATTCCCCAATTTACTAACAAGTCACTTCTAGACAGATTTGAAATTTGACTTTATTTGCAATCGGGACTACCCATGGAAAAATCACTGCTGTAAATGAATTCTTAAATAAAATATTTCACCAAATTCTACCTTAAGTAACATCATGGACATATGCTTTTGGAAGATAAAATTAAAACTACTCTTCAAGTATATTATCTAAATACCAATTGTTTCTTAATATTAGTAAGCCCTAGATAGGAGATTAAAATAGAGAAAAAAATAACAGATGGTTGTCTTTTATACAATTGTATAAAGCTGACATCTGAAACTGTGTTCTGTAACACCACACAAACTACAGACAGCCTAAAAACCAAACAATATGTTCAGTCTGAGATCAGCTAACTGGGGGCAGCAGAATCACTTGAAAGAAAATACCCCATATGGCTAGCCTTCATCCCTTACCAAAATAATTTAAAAATTACTACCAAGTCCAACACATTAGGAAGTTAACAGAAAGCAAACAGAAATAATTATGAAATATCCAGAAGGAAATGTGCTGACTCTTTTATTTGTTGAGAAGATTATCCTGCAGTGAAACTTTAATCCTTTAAAACACTTACCCTGTTTTCAAATAATTTTGGTTTTATGGATTTGCTTTATAAGCCTGTTAGGCTTTTATTTGGTAGAGTTTCTTCTTTTGTCTTAGGGGAATATAGTAGGAAATTCTTGCAACAACACCGAATCTGGAAACTTAATAATGTCTCAGTGTGCAAACACTTTGAAGTGAATACACACACATGTAAATATATATATATTTAGTCTATATTTAATATATACTCTGAAATCTGTTTATCACAAAAATCTTAAAAAAATAATATTTATTCAAAGTTGCTAACAGCTGAAGGCTGAGCCCTGAACCAACTGCTGTTTGGAATCTCCCCTGAAGACCAGTTATCGCCTCATATGCAAATCAAGATCTACTATGCCAGAAAAGCTATCTTATGTTTTTTAAATCTAACTTTTTGCAAAGTATCATGACCATGGGCAGTCCTTCATCTGATCCTCCCCCTTTTCCCACCTACTTTTGGAAAATATAAACAGCCCAGTGATACAGCTGTCCTGATCACTGGCACACACAAGTCTTTCCATTTGTGGCCAGAAGTTAACCCTAAAGAAGGACAACTGATGGATCTGTTATTCTGTTAATTCATGCAATATCTAATCTAGACGAAAAAAAGATAAAAGCTCAGTAGTCATTTGCTGCTGCTTACATAGATGTTGAGGGCAAAATTCCCAAAGTTACACCACTGGGAATTACCTTCTATCCACACAGTTTTCACCTGCTTCAGATTGACATAAATGGTCATACACAATGAAGAGAATAATGCTTAGGCCAAGTATATTTATCTGTGTAATTATGTAGTCAGAATTCACAGAATGTTAAGAAAATTAATTAATTTGAAACTAGTTTGATTCAGTTTGGTTTCTTCCTCCTTTTACTCTCTTTTTAACAGGAATTTGTATGGTGTTGATACAAATGGTTTGGTACAAAGGGCAATAAATGCTTCAAATGTTTATGAAAACATTGCTGGTTATATTGAAGAAGCTAATAAAGCTGCATTGCTGGCACTGAACACAACAAACCGGGTCAATGATGTAAGTAATTTTCATAATATCAGCTTTTATCTTGCAATGCTTCAGGGACTTCAGACACCTAAGTATAAAGAAAAAACAAGATTTAGGTTAACTGTCAGCATTGAACTTCTCACTGCACATTTTGCTTCATCTACTATTTCCTGAATTAAATCCTAGGTAGTTAATTATTCTGCCAGCCTAAAGTCCCCTGGTATTTGAAAAGACACAACAGGTTCTTCTATCCCTAAGTATAGGGTGATGCTGCTCTGTGTTGTCACTCAAATTGAGGCTGCTCTGTGAAAGTCCAAACAACTCCCTGGCCCTGTAGGAACCTGAGCTGGCATTAGTGCTCAAGCCCTCCTACTCCACACAGCACCATGTGGCAAGAAAGGTGGTCAAGACATCTAACAGAAACATCACTGTTTCTCATAGAAAGTCAAGTTAAAATGGGGCAAAGAGCCCACTCACACACTCAGTGCAGGGATGAGGATGCTAATTTTGTCTCTGGCCTCACTGTTCTGAAATATTTTATAAGTATTTTTTTACATATATAGTTTCCAACTGATATACATGCTACTTACCAGCAATTTATTAGTGGGATAGCAAGAGGACTTGCTTAGATTACAGGGCCCTGAACCCCAGGGAGCTGTGGGATTTCGAGTCCAGCCCTCTGCTTCCAGCACACTACTGGGGACTGCAAGGCAGCTCCCCACGCAGTGCAATTGTTTATCACCCATGAGAGATGACGGTAGAAATGAACAGTCACAGTGCCTAACTAACATGAGTATCACGCTGACCACACTAGAGTTGATAAATTAAGAGGACTTCTGTGCTTTCTCCACCTTTGTTATTCAGTGTTGTTGCCTGGAAAAGCATACATTTCTCTAAACTTTAATTGCAATCTACAGAAAATTTTGCTTTTCAGACTTTTTTTCCAATCCAACTGCCAATCTTCAAATGAAATGAAACAGCAGTGACTTTGCAGTTGCATTTATATGAAGTAATATGTTGTCCACAATTAAACACAATAAAGAGGAATATTTGATAATTGATTATTCTGACTTTCTTTTTTGGAACATACTTGTAGGCTGCAGTTGGAATTGATACTCAGATCATTTACCATAAAGGTAAAAGCGAAGAACTCCTCAACCAAGCCATGGAGCTACAACGGACAGCAGATGACAGTAAATATACATCCTTTCTACCTTCCCAGTAAATTTATAAGCTTGCATGTTAAAATAAATTTCAAAGGCACATCACTAAGGCAGAACTACTGCTGTAACAGAATAGTGTATTGATCGAAGTTACCACACAAAGTACTTGAAATGGCCACAGGCACAGTATGAGTAGTTCATGTGTTGTCATCCTGCCAGATGCCGAAAGTTTATTTCATTGACAAAAGGACCATTTCAGATACAACCACTGTTTAAATGTGATCCTGCAAAGACTTGTTCACGGGTAAATATACTCAATCAAGTAGTTCAACTGAAATTAATTCACAACAGTTCAAGTGTTCAGAAAGCTGGATTTCACCAGTGAAGGATAATAATAATTGTTAAGGTATTTTGGCCTTTTTTCACTGAAAATGAAAGAAAAGTCAAATTACAGAAATGACCTCTTCAATTTTGCAAGACCTTTTGAGTTCCTTAAAACTTTTCCTGTATACTTGTTGCAGCTATTCTCAGCAGTTCTGGTAAAGCAGAGAGAGATAGTACTGACTGAGATACAGGTCTCCAGATTTTTCTAAGACAGCCTGTGTCAAGCAAATAATGGCTGGGAGCTGCAAGGTTGCTTTTTCCTTTAGATTATGTGAAGTCAAGAGTGTTAATATGACCTATACTAAAAGAGGCCATAGTATACTGCCTGTGGTGTATTAAATGCTTAATAACATACTTCCACAGGATAAAATATACCTTTTTAAATCCCACTTTGATGCCACTCAACTATACCTCCTATTTTCTCCCTGCAGGTAATGATTTAACCATTGCAGACACTGGCCGGCATGTTAATGGCACTCTTGCTAGAATGAATGTTCTGCGAAGCCAACTGATGAGAGCCATCACAAAAATGCAATCAGCAGAGCCAGGTTGTAAGAGGAACTTCATTTTCTGATGCTTATTCTTCATATATTTAAGAGCATATTTTATCTTTGCATATCGCCTATGAAGTTGGTATTAAAATTTCAGTCCCAGGGAGGCCTAAATGAATTTGAAACTACAAGACCTAAATAGCAAACATCCAGCTTTAACACATTCGTAATGAAATTACATGTTTTGCCACATGAAATTACTAACATTCATCTTGATCCTCCTTACTACAATTGTCCTCTCCCATGTTACTCTTGATCTTTTCAGGGCGTGGAGAATCTACAAGTCTATGGTTTTACTGTATTGATAGTCCAAATCTAATTCACATATACATCACACCTGCCAAGTAGAGTATTTGGGAGGTAATTACTGGCAGTCTTGATTGACAAAACCTCACCTTAGTTTTTCAGAAAAGAGACATCATAGACCATCCAGCAAGTATATCTGAAGGTGTTCAAAACTGACATGGTCAAGATTTCTTCATTAACTTCAACTAAAAATGGCTGGGTTTTACTGCCAAGACATTATCATATGCAAAATGCCACAGGTTTTACAAATACAGTAGCTGGTAACTCCAAAAAAATAAAAACCCCAAAATGCCATGTATGAAAAAACAAAACCACTTCAGTGTCTTGGGTTTCACTCCTTCAAAATAACTTTCATGAAAAATATTCAATAAATATGTGCATTTTCTTTTAAAATCTTGATGAAAAACAATGTATTTTTTCATCTCTGTTCCAACTTCCTTGGCTATGTAACAGCCATCAAAATCCAAGGACATTGAAAATTTCTAACAATCTAGAATGGTAATGAGAATTTCTTAAATTTTAAGAATTAATATGATTCTAGAACAACCACAGGAATTTTTGAATATTCCCTGTAGAAGTAAAGAGAAAACCAGCCAAGCAAGGCTGGGTCCCCAGTCTGCGGAAGGTAAAATCCCCTTAGCCTCACCACTTTCTAAATACTGATTATAGCTTGCTTGAATCTTTGAAAGAGTTCATTTCTTCTCATCCCCTATTTATTTTGTAGTGGAGGCCAGAGAGCGTTTGGAGCAAGCTAAAATGAAGACTGCAGATGCTGTAAGTGCTACCATGACAGTAACGCAGGCTACAACCCCCATGGATGAGAATGTGAGGTTGTGGTCTCAAAACCTGCAAGACTTCCAGCACAATTCAGCAGCATACGACAGTGCTGTGCATTCAGCTGGGGATGCAGGTAGGGTGACCTGAATTTTGCCATTCCTTAGCATTAAAAGGTCAGTGAATCATCGCAACATCATGTTATATGAATTGTTTACATTGCATATTCATTGCATATAATCCTCTAGCATCTCGCCTCCATGAAAACATTTCAAAAATCTGCAGTTTTCTAGAGACTTGACTATACTTTAAAACTTTTGGATACTTGAGCATTTCCAAAAGTGACTTAAACACTTAAGGGCTGAAGTCTTATTGGCTTCTAAGTAATTTTTATCAGTGTACCAAGGTCACACTGAATGGTAGACAGCTTGTTTAAATACTTCTTGCTATTATGATTGGTGGTTTACTTTTTTTTTTTTTAACATTGGGAGGCATTTGAAAACAGGGCCCTTTTGCCCTCTAGTAGTACAAACATGGAGGAGAAAAGGTCCCTGACTTGATGAGCTTGTAGTCTAAACAAAGGAGGCAAAGAGGATTAGGGAGGAAATATAGTATTTAAGCAGGGTCATTGCTGGAAAAGCTTGTAAACATCACATTAATTCAACTTTTATTGTCGGGGGAGGAGGAAGAGTAGAGTAAAAACCAGAAGACTTGTTATGAAAAATTTAAGGTAAATAAAAAGACAAAAGAAAAACAGAGGCAGGCTACAAAACTAAAATGAAGGTGATAGGGAAGAGTGGAAAAAGAGGCAGAGAGAGTGAAGCTGAAATGAAGTGACTGATGAAAGAAGGAAAAGAAAAATTAGGAAAGAAAAGAATCAACCTAGAAGTGAGAATATTCAGAATAAAAAATTGTTGACAAGCACCACTACTTATTGCTCAATGTATTCCTGGCTCTGTTCAGGAGGCCTGCAAAGGTCCCAAGGTATTCACGGCTAGGGAAGCTGGAAATCCAGAACAAGAAATTTCCTGCATATGTTTGATGATATGTACCATTACCTTCAGCACTGTCCAGTGATGTCTTCCCTCCTGAAAGTGCCTCAGAGAAGGTCCATAACTCCATTGACTCTATTTCCAGAAAGTCTGAATCTCAGATCTACTGCCCCAAATCCCTTCTCCTTCTGTCAGGAGCTTTGCAACTTGAGTGTCATTTTACTGCAAATAGTGTTATGAGTACCAAACCCAGCATTGCTTCTAGTGCCCCAAAGCCACACTCTTCCCTCTCGACTGGGGAAACCCAAGGGTCATGTTATTTCCAGAATTCAGTAATGAATAAGACACTTGCACTGATATTTTTGGTTAAGTGAGTGCTCCCAAGAACTGGTATAAAACTAGTTCCCTCCACAAGAAGAAATTCAGTACTATTCAAGAGCCCAACCTTTGGCTCCAGAACTGGAAGCAACTCACATTTCTCTGAGCTTTTCATCAAGGAAACATTGAGCCACTCCCTCCGGGATTGGGTAAGCTCACTGTTAGTCACTGCACAGAGCTCCATAAGGGTGTAATTGATATAACAGTATTTGTATTGCATTGCTGTAAAATGTTTCTGATCACCACAGAGCACAGTTTAGACTGTGGGCTATGGGCTCCAACTCCCATTTAAGACAATGTAAATGTGGATATGATTGGCATCCAGGGAGGGAATGGTATGAGGAAAAACATCTAAGAGAAACAGTCTGCTATAGCTTACACATGAAGGTTTTTGGTTTTATTCACCTTTACACTGGATTTACATTTAACATTTACCAGTGCCAGCTTAGTATATAGAGCAGCAACACAAGCTGCATTTGGTTCTTCATGCTCAGAATGTCAGCAGATATTCAGGATTCAAAAAATCTGCTCATACTAGCTGTTATACTGTAAGAAATATTTCCAGTAACATTTGAGAGGCTCTGTAAGAATGGATAGACCTAAGATGGCCCAGCTCTCCTAGTTGGTTATGTTCCCAAAAAGGCATGCATGGTACACGCACCACAGGTTGTAAAGAACAGGTCAGCTCCTATGTGATGTGCCTGGCAAAAACGTCTTCTCTGTGATAGTGGGTTTGCAGATAGGGAGTCACCTTGAAAGTATTGTGATCATATCAGAGCGTCTGGAGGGCCAGCTGACCACAAACTAACTGAGAGATGCTAATATGCAAACTACAGCAATGTGTGCCCTACTACATTTGTGGAAACAGCTTTTCCATGGCATTGTTCATCTAAAGGCATTTATTTTTTTGTTTTAAGCCACGATGATTTTTTTGCCAGAAAGATCAGGTGGAAATAGCTGAGAAGACAGATCAGTGCTACAAAGGAGGCTGGCATGGGTAATGCTCCAGTCAGATGTGACTGTGATTCACAGCCTGGGAAGACAGATGTAGACATGCCAGGGCATGGTGTAGTGTTCTCAGATCAGCTGTGTATGTTGCCAAGAGAGGTTGATGTGGCAGGAGGAATGCCCATCAAAGTCCAAAAGAAAGTCACAAAAAATGTTCAGACAGGTGCCTGAAACACCAAAACACCTGATCATCATGCCAATAACACTACCATGGCAGCTGAAGCCTCTAAGCTGGCATGTCTGGATTGCCTTTGAATAAAGCTTGCACTTCATTTTTGGAAAGGTGAGAGCATGTCTTGGCTGTGCAGTTTGTCTGAGAATACTGCCTATGCCGCCATGGTGCAGGGAACAGGTAGGCTTCAGCAGAGAGGATGAAGGACAGTTTGGGAAGGAAAACACAAAAGGAGAAAGTGTCTGGAAGGTTATAGTTAAGGTATTTCCTCCTTGACAGTTGCCCTTGTATTCTTTTTTGTGTTTTATCACTGGGTAAGACTAGTTTTCCTTTTTCACTCTCACCATCACCCCAAAAACTAAAATCAAAAATGAATATTCTTCTGTGTTAAAGAATGCCATTATAAAGGACAATGGGAAGAGATTTATGGTGAGATTTTACAACAGTACTAGTAGTAGTAGATGTTAGTTTTGTGTTTTCATGTTATGGTTGTGTTTAAAGTTTAATACCTCAAATTTCAAACAGATGAAAAGCCAGTTTTTTAAGATATTAGATCAGACACAATTCCAATTCTGTTGCTGACTATTAAAAAAAAAAAGTGGTTGAAATTTGCTAAATCATTTTCTCAGCTTGCAATTATTTTACTTTGAGAACAATGTGGGCTTTTTTCCAATGCAATGGAACATTGATTTCAAAAGGCAGAGAAAACTTTCTGTAAGTTGATTATTATACTAGTTAGTTTTTTTAAGTAGAAATTTTGATGCATTCTGGAATTAATTTGTTGCCCAAAATTCATTGTAGTTCTTTGAGGATTTGCTAAAATAATGGCATTTTAATGTACAGTAAGCCTTATATAGAATATCTGATTACTGACCCCTGGCACATAAGGTCTTTCAGGACTTAATGGGAATAACTGGAGAGTCTAAAGCTCTATATGGCCCACTCCTACACTGGACTTGGAAAGTAAAACACAAGTGAAAAGAGCCAAGCAGAGAAAGGGCAGGACTGTGGCAAATAAAACGTTTCAATCTATCCAAAGAGAAGCAGGACTGGTAGGACTCCATGGGATCTTCTCATACTCTGGATTGCTCTGAATGAGGCTGAGAGCAGCTTCAATCTTTACACAACACAGAACTGGAAGCACAGAAAAGTGATTGGAGCCTACTCTTCCTTCTTTCCCTTCTATACAGTCTCAGTACATCTGAGGATTAGCTCCTCTGTCTCTCCGCTGTCTTCTCAGACGAGTAAAAATATGAGAGGAAGAACACAAGAGCAGGTAGACACAAGTTGACAACCCCTAAAATATAACTGCAAACCCTACAAATCTGGTCTTAACCTTTATAGTGAATCCATGTCATTAAAAATTAACTATGACTACTGGATCTTTCTTATATGCATGTAGCTTGTGGCTAAAATCGCATTTCATTATACTCAGCTACTTGTACCTACATCTAATTAAAGATGAAAACTGATGTGATGTGTAAATATACTTCAAAGGGCAGCATGTCATTGGAATCTGATGTGATGAAATTGGATTATAATTAGGGGTAGTTATTTTTCTTTCTCGGAAATTTTTCTGTCTGCTTATCTTTCTGGGAAAGGACTTCTCTCCCTTTAAACACAACAAAGCACCTGCATTTCCCTTTGATAACAATCCTACTTGCACATGTACCAGAAGACACAGCAGTGAAAGACCAAAGGTCCAGGACTCTGATTCATGACCCCTGGCAGATGTAGGCAGGAAAGCTGACGGGATTACCACTCTCAGTTTAGGTGCACATGCATCATCAGCTAAGGCTTTGTACCGTTGTACGGTACAGGCCTGTTACCACAGTCTGAAAGCAGCAGTGTTTCTGTTAGCAGACTGGACTGTGAACCACACACAGACACATCACCTGTGCAGCTGTTGCTGCTATCTGGGTGATAACCTTTGGGGGAGATGCACAGCTGAGACCTGAGGGAAACAACCTATTCATCTCCCCTAAAATGAATTTGAAGAGCTCATGAACCATAGCTCTTAGATGCAGTTCCCAGGTCAGCCACAGATAACCAGTGAGATGCTGAACAAATAATCCTTCTGCTCCAGTTGCCATATCTGTAAAATTGGGTTTAACATTTATTTGCCTTGAAGGAAGATGAAAAGGTTAGAATGATTAACGTTTGCAAAGCTCGTTGAAGAAAGTATTACAGAGGTACAACACCATGGTAGTACCTAGGAGTCCCATGAAAAAAGTAGTCTCCTTTGTGCAAGCTTCCTTCTAAAAACTTTTGCAATACTAAATTCTGATAAATCTCTACCCTTTCTGAAATCCCTGCCTCTCACACACCAAAGTTAGGACTTGTTCTTAAAGCAGAAGGAGATAGGTGAGTTAACCTAAGAGGGTAAAGAGGAATTTTCCTGGTGCAAAACCAGTGTTACAAAGAGGAAAAAAACAAGCTGTCACATCTTTTCTAACTACAGTGAAGAAACTTACAGAAGTCTTCCCTCAACTCCTGGACAAACTGCGCAGAGTAGAACAGAAGGCACCAGCAAACAATATTTCTTCCAGCATTCAGCGGATCAGAGAGTTAATTGCTCAAACCAGGAGTGTAGCAAGCAAGGTAAAACTTTCGGATGGGACTTTTGGTTACTAGTGCTAATAATCAAACGCATCTTATTAGGAGCTCCATTTTCCAGGGCTATGTTAGAAGCCCAAACATTGACATTATCACTGCCCAACAACTGGATAAACAAAGTACTGTGGAAGTCATTAAATCTTTACAGTGGCTATTTGCAAGCAATTAACATTACCATGGTATTCATGGTAGACTACTGCTACTGCCCTAGCAACTTTAATTACCTAATTGGCCTAAGTGTTAAAGATGGCCACAACAGCAAAACCATTTAAAGCTAAAACTAATAGGTCATTACTCAGCTGGCAACATTAGTTACAAGCAGTAGTAATTATGGCAATTTAACACAAACTTTTCTGAGATGACACTATTTCTTTTTTTTCTTTTGAATTAATTTTCTGCAGGGTAAGAGAACATTTGGCTCACACATTTAATAGAGAAAAACATTTTCATTATCATACATTAATTATGAGGTATTTTTCTGTAGCAAGAACACCAAGGTCAAAAATTAAAACAGTATATTTGAATTCATTCAGATAAATAAAAAATTCAGTGCATTATTGTACGTTCACATTGCTGGAATATGCTGTCCATGTACATTACTTAAAAAAGAAAAGGAAAAATCAGTTAGTATGTGTGCAGTGCTTGGCTGTTCTTTAAATCTATTTTGTCATTCAGGCATATAGTGCTTAAACTTGAAAACATCATTTCAGTTAATGTTGAAGGCATTTTGAACTAAAATGAACATGTTTTAAAATTTTATTAGCATCTCATCACTTTAACTTCAGTAATATAAGAGGATTACTCGTGAACAGAAAACTGGTCATACCACTCCCAAAGCAAAGAAATAAATTATGTGTAGAAGTTTTATAGCTATGGAAGAATTTCATTATGTGACATACATAATGATGTAGCCCTGATTCAACTAAGCACACATCTATGTCCCACTGAAATTTAATTTACTTTATGAATATGCTTAAGTGCAGTTAATTAGAAGCTTTAATTAATTTTAAAATTAATTCCCTCCATCTTCTTTACAGTGTCTTCCAGAATTGACTGTTATAAACATACAATTTTGCATAGCCAATATATAGGTGCCAACTTCGCTCTTGCAATAAGCAAGGCTGCTGGCTAAGTATTCTTGCACATTTACCTTAAGTAATGTCTCCAGACAGCAATAATGTGTCTCACTTAGCACACTTGCAACTGCAGGTCCAAGTTTCTATGATGTTTGGAGGCCAATCAGCTGTTGAAGTCAATCCAAAGATCAACGTGGAGGAACTGAAATCTTTTACTTCCATGAGCTTGTACATAAAGTTTCAGAAAGACAACCCACAACTGGCAGCATCTCCAGACAGATTTATTTTGTACCTTGGAAACAAAAATGTAAGAGTATAACCCAGTTAATTTTTATATATATATATAAAAAAAAAAGAAAATTCAAATAGGTTTGAAGTTTATTTGCCCTTGGTTTTTCCTCTCACTGTTTCTTTATGTTTCAAAATAAGAGGTGTCTACTATATGACTGTCACTGATTTTGTGACAAGCAAAGAGCAAGAGTTCCCGAGATGTCTGTCCTTGAAACTTCTCACCCCAAACAGTAAAGGATTCTCGCTAAGATGCAAATTAGACTGCCTATGCAGCATGCTTCTGTGATTGTCACTGCTGTGAGCCACACTTGCTATCTCCACTGCTGGTACTGAGGTGCTCTGAAGCAGTTAATATCACCTGCCTGGTTTTTGTGGGCCACATTTTAATCATCAGCTTTATGCTGCTGACAGCGTCAATTCCAAATCTCTGAGGTTACAGGCCCACAAGACAAGCAGGTTTCTTTGCCTGTGGCTTGTGCTGCTGTTGTACACTCTGTGCATCACTATTTTGAAACACCTATAAAGGGCATATACTCTCATGACCTGTAAGTGTTGTGAAATAATTGTTCTTTAAGTTGTGGTTCCTAAAAGAAAAAAATCAGACCTCACAAGCCAGGTATAATCCTGGCAAGCTGTTACTTGGGAAGGGTAAAGAGGCAGGCTTTTCTTTTTAAGCTTTTCTAAAACCAGTGTCTACTGAATATAAATCAAGTGAAGCCCCTCTTGGCAGAATATTTAATTGCAGCATAAATCCTAGGCTTTAGACAAATGTTTCTTCCTATTTCCTGCATATGACACTGCACACTAAATACTGATGAACAGCTTCCCACTGAACATGACTGATTTATGGTCAGATGACATCTCTTGACCTTGTATTTACCTCAGTCAAAATGGATATAAAGTAAAATATCAGAGACCTTTTCTGTACAGTTTTATATGGTGAAAGAAAGCAGTTAGAGAATGAATCTTTTTGTTTATTAGTTAGATTTAAAGGTGTCATTTAGTCTATAAAGCCCACCCTTTACTAATGATGTTCTGCATTAAATCTCTTTCAATGTTGTAGCCCTGACGCCCTTCTCCATTGGTGTTTTAGGCAAAAAATTACATTGGTCTTGCAATTAAAAATGACAACCTTGTGTACATTTATAATCTGGGGGGCCAAGACGTGGAGATACCTCTGGATGCCAAGCCAGTCAGCACCTGGCCTTCTTACTTCAGCATCATCAAAATTGAGAGGTAAAGTGATAATGTGCATTTCCCCAAAATCAGTTAATAGAAAAAAAATCAAACAGATAAGGTTGGGTCAGAACTGCTCATCAGGAGTCTTCAGTGGCTGGTTCTACTCCTTCTGAAATAAATGGAAATTCTCTTTGCTTTTAGAGAGCCAGGACCCAAGGGGCCACAGGGGGAAAGAGAAAGTGTCTGTAGTTTTTCTCCTTCTCTTCCCCCAGAGTACCAGTCTTCTAGTGAGGAAATAAAAACCCCTCCCGGAGTTGGAGGCTTGCTCCTTCTTTTTTAAGTTTAGCCAACACGAAACTCTCTTCTCTTACAATTCCCTTCTACAGGATTGGAAGACACGGCAAAATGTTTTTAACTGTGCCCAGTCTTAGCAGCACAGCTGAAGAAAAATTCATCAAAAAGGGAGAGGTTCTTGGTCCTGGCTCTCTCCTGAATTTGGAACCTGAAAACACCGTTTTCTATGTTGGTGGAGTGCCTCCAGACTTTCAGGTTGGTCAGATAAATACTCTGTATTCAAAACTAAATAATGCAAACCTATCTTGCTGGGCTTCCCTTTAAACACAGAAATGGTTAATAAATAAAATGTCCTTATTTAGTCATTTGTCATCTTAGGACTTCATCTTCTAGCCAGGGTGAAAACTACTGTTTTCTCAAGCATATCATGTCATACAATAAGATGATTAGATTCCTGTTAGCTGTCATTCAAGTTTTCTGAAATGTAATAAGAAAAAAGCTTGCTGGCTGTTAAGTAGTATGCATAAATTCAGGCCTATTAGCCCAGCTTGCACAAAGTTTGTAGGCTACCAGGTTTTTTCAATGCTAATGACATCTTGATGCTTACAGTTTCTTTTTTACAACTATCACAAAAATGAAAAGTAATGTATTGTTAATATTAGGACAGTGTGGGAAACTAGTAATATAGGGATTTGTTTGAATTTAAATTATCATTGGTTTAAATCTGGCCTTAGAACAGCATGAAGACTTGCCTGTGCAAGACATGTCTGAAGATCTGTGTGAGACAGTTGCTTCAGTCTAGTCCCTAGTAGTCAGCATGAATTAGCACCTCACTTAACCTGCTTCTGTGAACATACCAGGTCCTCTTTTTGGATTTAGAAATTGTTATGAATGATCTTGGCTATGAAAATTCCACGACTGAATGAAAACATACTTAGAAAGACTTTAGAGAATGCTAAGTTCTTTAAGCTAACTGTAGTAGGTGCTAAAAGCATCCAACTACTGTTCTACAAGCAGCCCTCCTAACAATATAAAAACAAAGATTAACTCAATGCACTTACATATTCCTGAGCTTTTGCATTGCTGTGACTGCCAGCTATATGCCATGGTTTGAATTTTTGATTACTGAACCCTGGGTGCAAATTGCCTGCAAATAGGACTGAGGACTGAATAATAGTTGCACACACACACAAAAAAAAATCCAGCAAATGAACCCTCCAGGTCTGTTCCAGAGCAGGGCAGAGGAAAAGAGAAAAGTGAAGAAAAATTGGAAGGAGAATGGGAAGAAAAGGATTCATGGAATTATTTCATAAGCATATGGGTCTCTTCTCCCTTAGGAATGGACACCTCACATTTTCATTTATTAACATACAGTCTTATTTGCTAAAAGCTTTTGCCTTTTCTTGCCTGTTACATTGTAAATATGAAATGTACCACTTAACCATTAGAAGTCTCATACTTAATATAATTTAAAAGAATAGAAGAAACAAAGGAAAAAAAGGAAACATGATCATTTACCAAATGTATCTGTGCTGCAGATAAGAATCTCATTTTCTCTTACAGCTACACATATTCTGCATTGCTGTATTACCATTATTATTATACCATAAGCAAAATGGAAATAATGAGAAGCCAAAGAAAAGTTACTGGCAGTGATCAGACTCTGAAGTACAAGGGGTGTTATTAATATCACACCTGTTCCACAGGGCAGAGTATTTTAATATTAAAAGAATGATTCACTAGCTCTATCAGCTTTATTCTTTCGTATTTTTCCCCTCACCAATGTGGCTATTTAAATTCCATTTGCAGTGACCATTGTTAAAAGAAGGAGGTTTTATATCATGCTAACTGTTCAAAATAATACCTAGTGAGGATTAGCCACTGGTACAGACTTTGAATCCAAGTCTCGTGGGTTTAAAGACCTCTCTCATTTCTTTCTCTTTCATCACAGTATGAAGTTATTCTTCTGGCAGTGAAGGATGTCAATACATTAGATATGAAATATCTACTGAGAGATTCAAATACGCTGAGCAAGATCTGTGATTAGTCAAATCATAACCCTTTTCCCCTTTTCCAAGTGTGCTCCCTTCAAAACTGCAAAAGAAGTTTTTGTTTGCAGTTGCCTTACCTGGCCTATTGTTCTCACTGTGAGACCATTCACGTGCTCCATTTTAACTTACAGCACAATGGCCATATCATGATACGGACTGCAAAGACTATTCTGAGGTAGCATCATCCCATTTGTTTCAAAATACGAAGAGCACAGGGACAAAACTGACCCCAGGCACAAAAGCTGTCGTGATACCAAAACAAAGAGTGTGACCTTTCTCCTTTTACTTTTCCTTGCCCTCTGCACAGCTCCCTCCTAGCTTAAACCTACCTGGCTTCATCGGCTGCCTGGAACTGGCTACCCTGAACGATGATGTGATCAGCCTGTACAACTTCAAGCACGTCTATAACATCGACACCACCACATCGCCACCTTGTGCCAGGTAGGGGACAGTCCCACCATCACTCTGCTGCTCTGGTTTGTTGCAAGCGCCAGTCCTGGTGGTTCTGTTCCTGTTTTACGTTACAAACGTGAAGGTGATACTGAATTGTCCAGAAGGAACTTGGCCACTTTTAACTCCTAGTTGTGTCAACTAGTTAAACTTACATATACATGGGAGTTGGACTCGATGATCCTTATGGGTCCCTCCCAACTCAAGACATTCTATGATTTGCTGTTGTCTCCATTAACTCTCTCACAACCTTGCTCATGCCTTCGAAAGGGAAACTGATGTGTTAGCTGGGCCATGGTCCAGGCTGCCTCCTTAACCCCACTGCTTGCCTAGGACAAGACTGCTCCTGACTTGAACCCTGTCACTGCAAGCAATACTGCTCCAGTGGGCCTGGTAAACTTGAGTGCAGTCCCACCCCCAGCTAGCAAAGCCCATACCAAAGTTATCTTTCTGCCACACACTCTTCAACCCACAACAGAAATTCCTCAGATAAGCCATTCACAAACTGGGAAATGCAGCCCCTAAAGTAGAAGTCAACATCAACTGCAGCGTTCATTTAGCACAGACATTAGCAGGCATTTTGTTCATACAACAGGCAGCAACAGTAGAATCTCTCCATACAGAGAACAGGAGAGAAACGTGCTGCTCTCACTGGGAAGAAATGCAGGATGTGTTGGGACAGAGCAAATGATTGCTTTCCATACCATTCCCACAAGCAGGGAACGCAAGCAGCTGCTCTCCAGGACAGTGCATGCGGCTGCTCCTGGGCTCCCCAGCAGAGCCCATGCTCGGCTAAATCCCTCAGAGAATTCCAATGGGTTTCTGCACAAACTGGGCAAGCTCTTAATAGGAATGTATGTGTATCCTTATAATGATGAGGTGTTGTGGGCCCGCCACATTACAAGGATGAGCAAAGAGTTTTTCTGTCCTCTACATACTACACAGAATAAAAGCACAATGTAATGATGAAGGAGGATACACCTTCAAAGCTACACACTGTTTTTCAGAAAAAAATTCCCAGAAAGAATATGAAAGAAAGTCATCAGTCTCACTGCTGCCAGGAAGAAGCAGCAGTACAGAACAATTATTTCAAGAAAGTATGTTAATTGTAAAGGCCTTTAAATTTCCCCAAATTAAAATGGGGATATGCCAAATACTACTTCCCTGCTTGTTTTTTCACAGAAATAAGTTGGCTTTCACTCAGAGCCGGGCTGTGAGCTATTTCTTTGATGGCTCTGGCTATGCCCTGGCAAGAAACATTGAGAGAAGGGGAAGATTCAGCCAGGTGACTCGGTTTGACATAGAAGTTCGAACACCTACAGACAATGGATTGATCCTGCTGATGATTAATGGGGTGAGTACCAAATCCTGCTGTTACCCTTTATCCATGAGTGCCACAAGTTCCCCAGTACTTACAATATCATGAAAAATCCAAAATGCTTATGTTCATACATTTAACTTCCAGAAAGAGGAAATAATTTGTGTTCGTCTGGTGCATGTATACATTAGGAGGGAACTGGAACTTGCTCTGCAAAGGCCCCAGGAAGCCGAGGCCCTAAGTTGGACTCTGCTCTCATCCAGATAGTCAGGACTTCAGACTGGCCATACCTTTGCAATGACACTTTGAGAGAGATTCCAGTTAAGACCAGTAGTTGCACCTTTATTTAAATGTGAACACACAATCAAAGCAATAGGAAATTTCTGTGAAGTAACTCCCATAAAGCAGCCACGTTGTGGTAGCTGCCACTTTATAACTGTGTCTCAGGGTGTACTAAATATTTATTTAAGTTACTGAAAACAGAAAGTAGTCCAAATAAAAAGGCTTGATCCAAATATCACCAGCTTTTCAGAAGTTTGAGGGTGACACAAACTCTGTAAGGGTTTGAAGAAAGTAGACTCCACATGCAAATATCTTCTGAAGACAAACTCGGATTTTTTTGGTTTGAGGATCTCCACATCAAGCTCCCTAGTCCTGTGTGGATTACAACTTGGTAAAGCTACAGAAAACATTCTACTATGTAGATGCAGTCCACAGACATACACTTGTCTCGACACCTACATGTACCACTGCACTGAGCATTTAGAAGAGAAAAAAATCCACTCTCATTAGAAGAGCTACTCTCTAGTGTTTACCTTTAGGGTAACTTCCAGAGGAGAGCTGTGGGGAGTGATTTGCTCTGCAGCATAGCATGCCATCACTAACCTTCGCTCTTAGGAGGTTTTGGACTAAGCAACTGCTGTTAAAAGTTTAACAGCCTCTACGGCAGATCAGACATTTTTCTTCCAAAGTGCCCAGAGGTTTGTTGGACATGTATGCACTTTGTGTGTTAGGGTGGAAACTGCAATCAAGTTGGATGTTAGCTGTGGAAGACCATGCCTGCTCACAGGCACTTTTAGAAAGACTGAGTAAGCTGGTCCATTATTCAGCTCTGCAAAGACAGCTCATAAATATTCTGAATGTAATTCCTGTTTCATTTTCAAGTTTAAGCTGTTCAAAACAAACCCAAGCTGCAGTTTCATTTAAAAGCGCTAGATTAAGACCTACTTTTACTACTTTAAGTAATGATTTCTGAAGGTGGACTCATTTGTGTTAGAGACAGCAGTTCTTGCCCTGCAGTAGTTTTTTGAGAATTATTGTTCCCATGTTTCCATTAGGCATGGGAACAACAGCACGAACACTAGGAGAGAAGACAAACGTTAGCATTAAAAGCATTAACCCAGATGTACAGTTGCTGTAAACTGTCCTTTCTGCTTCTTTATATTCAGTTTTGGAACAAGACTAATTCTATGGTACAGATCTTCATTTCAAGCACTCCCTAAAGATTTCTAAAGTAGAGATCCTGTTTATAAACTTTAGGTCACCCAGCCACAGAACAGAAGCCAAACCATGAAGCAGGAATAGTCAGGAAATCCAGAAATCAAATACACAGTAAATACTCTCTACCTATTGCTCAGCCTTCAGAAAATACATCAGTGCTGATCAGGGCTGTGAAAAGATACAATCCTGAGCTATTACAGGCATCATGGCAGAAGCTGCTAATGCAGATAGAGTCATTCTAGCACAACATTGCTTTTAGCAGTATAACATCTTTCATTTGGGGCATGTGGTATTACTTTGACAGTAAATAGATGTGTTTGCATTAGGAATAATTTTCTGGTAAAGAATATTGACATCACTGTGCTACCAAATACTCTTCCTACAGGGAAACAGTTCATCAAGTCTTAAAATAAGTGCTGTTTATCAATTATGTGTGCATGTGTATATATACATATATTTTATATACATATAAATAATCCAGAAACTTAGTTTTGCAAATAAAAAGACCTTTTCCCAGCATGCTTTTCACAATATCAGACACTCTCATAACATTGTTTATTACTTTTTTTCAATTGCTCCCACAATCATTGTGCTTTTCTGACTGCTGTTTTGTTTTACACAGAGTATGTTCTTCAGTCTAGAGATGCACAATGGTTTCTTGTACCTTCGCTATGACTTTGGCTTCAGCTCTGGCCCTGTGCTGCTAGAGGACTCCATGAAGAAGGCTCAGATTAACGACGCTAAATTTCATGAGGTAGAGATGCAGTTACAATCAATCAATCACAGCCATTTGACCAACTATCCCAGCAGCTCCAAAGCAGCAATAATTTACTCTAACAAACACCAATGAGAGGAGCAAAGGGATGAGGTGTCAGGTGGTGATGCAGTAGAGTGGGCAGAAGAGTAGAGAGCATGCCTGCCTTGGATGTGAAGGAGGACATGCAAGTCCCACCACTACTGAGCAGTGGAAAGGGAAGGCTCTCCCTGCCTCCTAGTAAATCAGTGCTTGTGGACAGATTCTGCATATTACTAGCCAAGGACAGGACAGTTCACGTGGGAGAAAAATTGTTATTAATTCAAAATGAAATTATATCCAGGACAACTATGTCCTTCAAATATACAACTCTCCTCAACTAAAAACATGTCATTATGTTAACTTGACCACCTTAGTTGTTATGCATTGTATTACAAGAAATATTGCATTTCCCATTTCATTTGAAGAGAGAATTAATTTGGTAGCAGTCTTTTATATATGCATAGTATTTTAGGGACTTTGGCAGATCTAAAATATCTACTTGTATTTGGTTTAAGAGAATTTGCTTTAAGCCGGTGTAACTGTGACAGTGACAGTAGCAAATCATGCTTAGTGGCTTGCTTCTCCTGCCATTTACTTGATGTAAATTCAAAGTCTGATTCCTGATCCACAACTACAGCTAAAGTTCTGTTCAAACTGTTTAAGCAGAGCACAATTAAGCCTTTTATGCTTTGAAAATGAAATAAGTTTTTTAAGAAGTATGGCCTAGCTTCTTGGATAAATCAAGAAAGTACTCTGAAGTTAATGGAGCTTATCTGTTTGCCACAGTGTAGAATTTGACATGGGGTAGTTTCATGTGGATTTATTTATAAGTGAAGTATCCTGAGTTTTCAGTCATCAGATAAATTGTGACATCAAAATAAGCTCCCTACTAGTAATTTTTGTCAGCCTCTCCTGATTTACAAGCAAATTTTTTGATAAATGGGAGGAACTTCTCAAACAAAAAGATATAAAGATGTAATCAATTTTGCAAAATCACCATGACGACTTGCAAAAGATGACATTTTGGACACTTCTAAGCACATGTTTCTCTTTTCAGATTTCTATTATATATCACAATTCTAAGAAGATGATCTTGGTAGTAGACAGACGACATATAAAAAGTGTGGACAATGAAAGAACAGCAATGCCATTCACAGACATATACATTGGAGGAGCGCCTGCTGAGATCTTGCACTCCAGGTTGGTTTACTACTGGGATTCAATCATTATCTTCAAGTAATCACCATATTTAAGTTATGTTGTATGATCTGTGCTGAAGGGCTTACAATAAAACATTTTTCCCAGCCTCAACACTTTATGTAAAACAACCCCTCAGACACTCTTCTAAGTGTCTCTCAGAGCTCTGAAGTACCAAAGATTAGGCTTGATCCAGCACAGGTAAATTCTGCTGAAACTGGTTGAGTTTTAGTAAGGGTAACAGAAATTGATGTCTTCTTAAAACTAAACGGCATTTTTGAAGAACACATGAATGTACAGAATCGCTGTTCCTCCTTGCTCTGCAAAAAGTGATCTTTGTAAAATAGCAATGCACTAGCTGAAGAATCAAAACCTTCTACCAACTGCATTTCAAATCTAAAGATGACATTTTTCCTTCTATGCACTTCAGTTCTGATCCATCTCAGGTTCTCTCTAGACCCAAGTCAGCTGGCTCTGTGTAGGCGTGGGAAGAAAAGAAAGTCTCATTTTCCCATCGTACCATTTGACAGAAGCCAGGTTTAATCTCAGTAGACTGTGTTACTCTCATTTCCTGCAGTGGGAATCTGCCGGACCAGGGTCATGCTCTGGGAGAGCCGACTGGCTGCTTGAAGAAGGGTATGCTCTTCTGACAGGCAGTATTCATTCCCGGGGTCAAACAGTGAGGCCA
Organism: Harpia harpyja; assembly: GCF_026419915.1. NCBI lineage: Eukaryota > Metazoa > Chordata > Aves > Accipitriformes > Accipitridae > Harpia > Harpia harpyja. The sequence continues at coordinate 7,300,922 of NC_068942.1, read as the reverse complement.
GCATTTTCAGAAGGGCTCCAGCTGCTGTTTTAAGTGTCACAACTGCTAACAGAAATACCATTTCTCCTTAAAATACCCTCTGTGTAAAAAAAAAGGGAAGATGATAGAAAATGTTGCACAATAGTTTCTAGGAATTAGTGGTAAATCTCCTGAAACCTTATTTTGTTGTCAGGAGAGCCTGTTGAATCGATAAATAATGTCTGAGGTATAAAATACTTACAGATTAAGCTTTTAAAATAGGGACAATCTTCATGTAAAGGAAAACAATGCCTTTCAATCCCATGTAATTATTTGAACATGCAAACAAAATGGTGGGCAAGGAAGAAACAGAGTATATAATTTATCTGGCCTTTCAAATAGTTCTTTACAAAGGTCCGTCATAAAGGGCTATTAGGAAAACTAGTGGTGTGGAGAGGGGAAAGGCTGCAGTGGATTAGAGAGCAGCTGGGAAAGAGAAAATAGGACATAGTAGTAACTCTTCAATTCTCACAGTATAAAAAGTCTACACCACCTGCCCAAAGGATCTCTCTTAGGGCTGGTATTAAATACATTAACGATCTAGAAACAAAGGACAAAAGGATGGTGAAAATTACTTTGGTTAATCAAGCCTAGAGAACCCTGAAAAAGCCCAGAAGGACCTAGAAATCTAGGCAATTGTGCAGCTCAATGGCAGATGAGACTTGTTCACAAATGTAGGATACAAGATGAATCACATGAATTATGCCTGCAGTTTTCTGAGTGAATTGTGGTTATTCTGCAAAACACCCGGAAGGTACTGTCAAAGCAGGAAAAATAGCATCTCAATAAACAAGTTGTGTCAGAAAAAATCCATAGGCATTGCAAAAATATGATCAGTATTGAAAAATGTATACAGAAATTATTTAAGCAGAGCTACACCTTTGCTATTGTACTCGGCTTTGGTTCTCATGACAAAGGTAGACAGCAAAAAGTACAGTCCAAATGTGGTGACAGCATTCCATTTTCATCAGAGCATAAGTCAGTATTAGAATTATATCATCTACTGATGAACTACTACTATCTCTCTACTACTACTACCTACTATTTATAATTATGCTTCCTTTTTCTAGACAGACTTACATATAACTGACAGTGGAGGGCAGCAGCAGGGGCAGGAAATTAGCTCTAGTCTTAGAGAGGGAGTTTAATATTCTTTCAAAGCAGTGTATTTTCATTCACTTCAACAGCTCTTTCCTCTGTCAATTGCCTTTTTTCCCAAATAAATGAATCTGGAAGTACCACTATATGTTATTTTTCTCCCATCTCAGTCACTGCATAAAGCAGAAAGCTAAGGGGAGGTATGAGCACTGGGTGCTGGGAACCATTAAGAAATAAACTCAGAAGCCTTTCTTTAGTTTAAAGCCTATCTTCTCTAGTTCCTGTTCCTCCTAGAAAATGTTAAATTAATGGCATTTAACAGGAAGGCATATTTGTGGCATCCAGCCAGTCACATGGTCAATCAGAGTAGAGATTAAACTGGTTGACTGATACCCCACACTTTGATCCAAATCCCAGTGAGGATGGCAGGAGCCTTCCTGTTGATTTTGCCTTCGTGCTGATTTCACTGAGGAGCAGATTAAGCCCCTACGGTGCTCCTCCCCTCACCTTATTTCAGATATGTACATGTACATCTGCGCTACTTCACCTGATGGTCCATTTTTGCCAATGTAGAAAAATAAGCATTTCCAGAGCCTCATTCATCCATCATGTTTCCAATGTCTACCTTACAATGAGATAACTCATAGACAACTAGCGCAGAAGCAGATGTCAACACTGTCAATATCATCTCATGCGAGGTGAGAAGAATCCCACTGCTAAGGTACCTCCTGTTGAAAGAACAAAGACTATTTACAGGTAGCCAGGTCAAAGCTCCAGATTTCACATTCACTCCGTCAGTGTATTTGTTCACTAGTTGTCTCCTGGACTGGTACCCAGTAGATCCCATGTAATTTCCTTGCCCTGTCACAGACTTTCTGCAATTTTAAGCAAATTACTTCCTCTTCATGCACCTCGAGTATTGTGAGGATAAATTCAATTATATTTGCCCTGTGCTGTAATGCTGTGATATCTTAGTGAAGGGTGGAGTTGAAAAACTTAGAGCAGTGAGTAGGAGCAGTTGGGTATACTGCTGTGCTATCTACCTCAAATCTGACCTAAAAAGGATCCTGGAAGCCCACCTACTGCTCTCATTTATGATCACGTAAACCCACTCATCAGCAAGCAGAATTTGCTCTTACTTCCCTGACCTCTGTTACTATTGTTTGTTAAGAAACAGAGATCCATTTGCTTCCAAAGGCAAGAATGGAGCTTGCTACTAAAGGCAATACAGAAAAACTAAACCAGAACTTTTCCAAAATGATTAAAAAATGGAGATAGAAACCCATTGTAAGTGGGTAGAAATACATTTTAAAATCTTTTCATTTCAGCAGCTATTTTTATTTTTTTAAAGTTACTCTATATGGATCTCCTCTCTGAACTCTCATATATTTCCCCCCATAACATTTATTACATCTGGTGCATCTTGACTTTTCAAAACACATAATGTGGTTAATTAGTTGTTTTATATAAAGATGCAGGAATTGGGCACTAGTGAGGCAAATGATTGAGGCTCTTCCAAGTTTTTTAGAACACCTTGGTGATAAAAGTCTGTTCAGAAAGGCAAGGGCTATCTAACTGCAGCTTGTTTGGCATTGTTTTCCAACAGCATTAGCTCACATCTGGCAGGAAGTATCGGCTTTAAAGGCTGCATGAAGGGTTTCCAGTTCCAAAAGAAGGATTTCAACTTGTTAGAGGAACCAGGAACCCTGGGAATCAGCTACGGGTGCCCAGAGGATTCACTGGTAAGCGTAACATCATTTTTGTGAGATAACAACAAAATTTTGGCAATGGATACAGCTGTGAGCTTGAGTTTTACTCCAAACAACAGAAAGAAAGTCTTCAACCAAGGAAATGACAATGCACACACTGACTAGTGGGGGTGGTGCGTGTGTGTGTGTTAAGTCTGCTGACATACACCCAATTTTCACCCTGAATTACAGCACAAGCTGTTTCACTTGATGTTCTTATCATATGTGAGATTGCAATGTGAAAGCTGGATCTGAAATAAATTGTGTGCTGTATTCTGAAAGGAAATATTCCAACATAATTTGTTTTTTCTTAAAGAAACAAGGAGAATTATCCTCACATGCATCCTAATATAGATGTATGAAATTAAAAAGAGAGCACAATATTCACCCTTCAAATAAGTTCTCCCCTTAAGTCAGGCCAGCTATTCCTCTGTGATACACAAACCAACTGCACCAGCATTACCACCAAGAAAATTGCCATTTTGTTTCCAATCCCTTCCATCATTCATCATTTGTCCATTACAATGCAAGGCTGGTAAATCTAAACGGTGTTTGTGGTCTTTATCCTATGGCCATGTCTATCCAAAGCCATGCTGCAAATCTGTGAAGATGAAGGAGCCCAACACTTGTAGAACTCATCACACAATCTCACCCTCTGTGAACAATGAAGCTAGCTGCAATTTGTCCTACCTCAGACCCAGTTTTACTCCTGAGACTCTGAGGGTTATAGACTACCATGTCCAACATCCCCCTCATCCCGTCCCAGCACTCAGTGCAGCACACAAACTAATATATAAAATGTTGGGATGGTGAATCAGTGCCACACAGCATACACAGGGGCTTGAGCCCCCTCTGCTTCTGGTCTTCAGGCCCACTAATAACAGCAGACTTAGGATGAGGCCAAGAATCCGAGGAAACTGAGAACAATTCGGCTTACACTGTCTAAAATGGCTACACTTTCTTAATATTTTCACAGCATGCAAGGGAAAGCCTATATAAATTACATTGACATGCATGAAAAATTGAAGGTTTTATAGAACTGAGCTGGCTGAATCTTTAAAAAAAAAAGAAGTAGCCTCATTCTTTTTATGATTTGAATGTTTTCTTGAGGTTTACTTGTAATTTTGTTTCATTTAATACACAGATGTCCCGCAAAGCATATTTCAATGGAGAGAGCTTCATTGCATCAAGCCAAAAAGAATCCCTCTTTAGTGAATTTGAAGGAGGCTTTAATTTCCGGACATTGCAGCCCAACGGGCTGCTGTTTTACTATTCTGAAGGAGTAAGTATATATTTCTTTACAGTTGGTTTTATTTTATCCTCACATTGTTTCCCAGGAGAATACTAGGGGAATAATACAATTTCTCACTTCATGGTTTCATAATAGAGAAAGCGGTCTCCAATATAGAAGCATTCATTGATGACCTCATTTTCACAGTTCACATTTGATCTACAGATGAAAAACAGCAATGCTTAGGCATTATTTTGATGTTGAGAAGAGGATTTGATCATATGCCTAGAATTAATATGCATCCATTTGTGCTCAATAAAGTCCTTAGAGCAGAAATGCACAGTGGGTCTTGCTGTGCTCAGCAGTACTGCAATCCCTATTTGGGCCTGTAGGTGCTACCAAAGTACAAATAGTATTAAGGGCCTGGCATTTTCCATCCAGACACAATCCCCTAGAAGCAAAGACAAAGTTTGTTTGAATTAGTGGGATGGTATTTTGAGCATTGCTGAGTTGACAGAAATCAGTAAGAAAGCTGCCTGTATTCCCAGATAGTACTTAGACCTCCATGTGTGGCTGGGAAAAGCTGCACTGGAGAATGGCTCCTTGTTCTAAATGCCCCCTCAGAGGTGTGACATGGGCAGAAACATGGACTTGCACTCCCAAAATGTTGTGTGAGCCAAAGCGATTCCAAGATCCTGCAGGCTCAGACTGATATCTGCAGCAAGCATGAGCTTAGATGACAGAACATTTGCAACCACCCCCGAGTGTCTGTTCTGCTGTACTTGCAGAAGATCATCAGCAGTGCAGCAGGGAAGGCTGTATGACACTGATAACCACTCCTGAACTTTTACATTTTACAGCCTGGAGTATTACCTTAAATTGAAATCAGTAACCATGTCAGTTATCCACATCGTTTGCATAAATGAAGCCTTACACACACCACTTCTGGTGTTAAATCAAAAGCTCTAATCCTATGAGGTGCCAAGTGCCCTACTTAAAAAATGGAGGTTCAGCTACTTAGCACTTGACAGTAGGAGACAGGATGATTCCTTCCAGTGCACAGTGGCAGTGCTTGCTCTAATGGAACAGACAATATTCCTGCTATGTGGCATAGTGATCCCGTATGCCTGACCCAGATAGCAGATCTTATCTCTGAGATAATTTTGAGTGATTGAACTGGTCTGATCAGAGGGAATTAGGAAAAAAAAAAAAATGTATTGGTCTTACGACAGCAGGAATCTTGCAGTAACAGCTGCTCTATACAGTACCAGGAGTACCAGAAACACAAATGAAATGTAAACATCATGCAACCATGTTAGATGGAAGGAGCTCATGTGACATACTTGAGACATAATCAGCACCAGAATTCCCAGAATTCAGGCTTAAAAACCAGCAAGAATATCAATTCTAATGAGATCATCCCCTGCTTTGCTTCTCAGTATACCTTTCTGCAAATAAAGCACAAATGGGGAAAACAGCAGGAAGGAAAATAAATACAACATGAAAATGCACAGAACTGTTAATTTTTCTGTGTTACACTTGCTTATGAAGATGTTTTTGTCTATATTTCAGTCAGATGTATTATCCATCTCTATGGACAGAGGTGCTGTGGTTTTAAATGCAAGTGGAACCAAAATTCAATCACCAGACCGAAATTACAATGATGGAAAAACCCACTTCATCATCACTTCTGTCACACCAGAAAGGTAAAGCTGTCCAGCATCTTTTATTCCCTACCTTTAGTATATAAATATTTCTTGTAAAGCATGTTATCATTTAATATTCACTTGCAAAGTGATTTTTAAGTGGGATTTTTTAAGTGATATTTTTAACTGATCTATTCAGTTAAGAAAATACAAAGCCAAAAATCTATGTGATTGAAAACTGGCCAGCTTGGCCTGAGCACGAGATGCTGGTAATTTTTAGTAAAACTAAAATAATAGTTTTTCTAAAAGCTTAGTCCTTTTTTGTCCTAAGGTATGAAAGCAGTTTAATATAATTAAAGACTAGCATGAGATTCATTTTTCATCAGGATTGATTGTTCTGATTTGTTAAAGCAATCCGAAATTGACCCTGAAGTAATTGAGGCATCTTCACAAAAAACATTCATTCGGGATATATGCAGTGGAACATGTTCAAAATATTTTTTAGCACTGACAGACACAAATGTGAGACTAAATACAGCAGCAGGGAATAAGTCTCCCTATGTTCATCTTAAAATCTTGAAAGCATTGTTTTATTGGTATGTTTTAGTGTCATTTTCTATGTTTAAAATTTTCTTAGAAGGTCGAATAATCAAAGCATCTTTCTTCAAGAATCTTGCCTATGCAGATACAACCAGGTCATTCTCAGTTTTCTAATGGAAATGGAGGTTTGTACCTTTGACTTCTGACTCCAAGAAACATAGTTTGAAAAGTTGAAGGTGCGAAAAGGTGCCTTGGAATAGCCTTGGGGACTGTCATGTTTCCCTGAGTGTGCTGAATTCTGAACTTGCCAAACAAAATCAATGTCTGATGCTTTAGTTATACTCAGTTCCTTATTAAAGCAATAGAATCCTTCCTGACTTCTGCAGCAATTAATGTGTTGCAAAATTGGATTAGGTAAAAAACATTGTATAAGCTCAAACATCAATGTATTGTGATGAAAGAGGAGGAAAAAGGGATAGGGGCATAAAGAAGAAGGATTAGCACGTGTTTAGATCTTATTTTACCCAAATGGTGGCTCCGTCCATTTATTAGCAATCCCTTAGTTTATCTGTCTTCACTGAGTGGACTGTATTTTTTTGGACTTCACAATTAACCCCAGAATATTATTAAATCCATAGGCCTCTGGGCTCAACTTTGCCAGTGGGTTATTGCACTGCTACCTGTTGCATAGCTGGAAATGAGAAGGTCTTCTCATGACTTTGAGCAGTACCACCATTCAGTAATGTATACACTGAGCGGAGCATTTTGGGTGCATGTAATATGCTGTCTAACCACTGGCATTGATGTTTCTGAAACTAGCCTACAAAATGGATGCTTTGCCTTTGCAGATATGAGCTGACTGTTGATGACAAGAAACAAAGCAAGAAGAACCCAGCAAAGGACAGAGCAGGGAAAAGCCCGGACAGCGTCAAGAAGTTTTATTTTGGCGGCTCTCCCCTCAGAACGCAGCAAGCCAACTTCACTGGCTGCATAAGCAATGCTTACTTCACTAGGTGCGTAGCATCTTCCCAAACACATTACCAGGCAGCCACTGCCTGGCAGCTCGAATAGTAGCTCAAGAGAACTGATTTATTGTCACAAAAAAAATCCCTGACTCATTTTGTGAGGCTAGACAGTATGTGTGAATAAGTTTCTTACCTTACTTGCCATGGAATCTGTGGGCACAGACCTGCTAGGTTAATATATTGTTAAAGTGGGAATAACTTGATGTAAATCAGCTTTCAGTACTGCACTTGCTAATGCTGCTGCTGCAACGTATAATTTGCATAGCTGTAATTTACATTTATATTATGTAGCTTTCAGCTCTGCCTTTGAAACAAAATTATATTAAGGCATCTCACAGAAGATGGGAAAGTTAGGAGTTTGGTCATGTGAAAATGGTCAGAACTTGTTGATTTTAATCACTTTATGAAATGTTCTTATATAGAAGATTTTAAAGTTAATTTGATGCTGCAGGTTGATACTCTCTGTTTATGTAAGCACGGATACAACAGGCAGAGGTAGTATAGGCTGCCTGCATTACCCAAACATTGACTGATAAATCTGTACTTTTATCCATGATCCAAGAATGAAAAAAAAGCCCATCCAAACATCATTTAAACCATAAATGTAAAATTCTGTGATTTTTATGAAGACAATTCCAACACTTGGAAAAAAGCTGTTCTTGTAATCTCCTTTTTGAAACACAGGTTGGATCGAGAGGTTGAAGTGGAAGATTTCCAGCAGTACTCTGAGAAAGTTCAGACTTCTTTGTATGGATGCCCTGTTGAATCTCCTCCAGTTGCTCTTCTCCATAAGAAAGGAAAAAACTCATCAAAAGCCAAAGGAAACCGTAATAAAAAGGTTTGCTACAAATTGCCCCAGTAGCATCCTAGAGTTTTCCAAAGTTGATACATACTGTGCCACGATTGGGAATTCTCCAAATCGTGGATCCAAAATGTACCACCTGAAGACTATTTCACATGTATGAAGGAAAGGATCCTGTTCTTTACATATTCCATCACTGCATCCCTGACCCGATCTATCTGGCCTACACTTGCATCATTCTCTCTTGCTAGAACTGTAAAACAAAATTTATGACATCTTCAAAAAAGTACTGCAGAAACAAGCCTTCTTGATTTCTTCTATATTCTAAAGGCAATAAGGTTGCTTCTATTCTCAGCTACGTCTGTGTGGCTCTCTACTGGGTACAATTAGCATGCATTAATATGAATGTGAAAGAACCCCCTTCTTCCAGCATGCAGAACTTTTAGTCCAAGCATGTCCTCTTATGCCTATAGTATATCTGATATCATCAAAAGCAGAGAGGAAAAGATTAAATTAGGAAAACTGCAAAAGAATTGAATTGTAATTATGTTAGCTACACAAGTATTCTGTTTATCCCTTTTTCTGCCCTAAATCAGCATCTATAGTAGATCTGTTCAAGGAAAATTTGACTTGGAACCATTCCTGCTATTTTTATAAGGAAAAAAATGTATTACTAGCTTAGGTATAAATGATACTGTTATTTTATTATGTCCAATCTTAGTTAAAATTTCTGGTTAATGGTTCTCTTTCTATGAAGGTGGGAAGAGATAAAGACAAGATTTCACAGCCTTCAACTGGCCTCAAAAACCTGTATCAAGAAGTGAATATGCAAAGAGACCCTCAGTGCCACTTGCCCATGAATCCCAAGGCAACTGAACATGCATATCAGTTTGGAGGAACAGCAAACAGCCGGCAAGAATTTGATCACATACCAAAGGATTTCAGTCAAAGGTAAAGGGACCTTAGAAATAAAAATTACATATACTGGGGAGGAGAAAGATGTATTTCAAATAAAAAAAAGGGACACATTTCTGCTGTTACCCTGGCTTTTTCCTTTGTATCTTAGGCCAGTTTTTGTATAGAACATGTTGTTAGGATATATTAAAAGGTGTTTCAGTTGAGTAAGAGCAATAAATAGAATGTGTTTCCAGTTACAACCCTCTTGTGCAGTCGTCATCTGCAACATATATTAACAAAATGTGTCTCTTTGCCTATTTGTATGAAGACTTTGAGGATGTTAGTTCTGTACAAGCAATGCACCTTTTGTCTCTTTACACAAGAAGCAATGGCATTAGAGCAGAGCTGGAAAAGAACATGACAGTTTACCAAGAAATGAAGCAGTTACATGTTGAGTGAACCTTGTCAGCTATTTAATGGTTAGGAATCTACACAGTGCAGTAGGACATAAAGCTATGAAAACCATGTCCAATTCAAGCCATAATGGAAATTCAAGTAATTAATAATGAGTCCAGATATTGTGGACATTTAATTCCCAGGCTCCCACAGAATATGCCATATGGTATGTTATGACCAACAAAGGATTTTGGTTTAATACTTTCCATGAAAGACTATAAATTCAACAACACAGCACTTCCTGGAAGCATACCAGACCACTAACTCAGAAAAGAAGAGTGCTATTTCCTGACTTAAATAAAAAAAGCATTACGTTTGTTTTAATTCAATAGTGTTTCACGTAGGGCAGTCCTGATGGTGCCCATATGAAGAAGGAAAACCCAAACTTTAATATGTCTCTTCATCCCTACAAGACATATTTGTTTTACAACTGTTATTACAGCTTCATCATTTAATGTGCATTTCAAAAAAACAATGACTTGTGATGTTTTAAAACAACAGATACTGGCAAGGGCCTAAAGTGTGTGTGGAATGTACACACATGCAATGGGGAACATACAGATCCTTCAGGCAACACTAAGAATGGAAGCTAGGCTAGTCACCTGACATGAGAAACAGGAGTTATCAGTGCTGGCACTGTCCTACACCAGTACAGGTTTGCCATTTTTTAGACCCAAAGCAATAATACCAATCACTCAAGAAATCTTCACTGTTGACAGCGTCAAACCAAGTCGATATAACTTGCCACGTTGTCTTGGACTTCACAAGGAACTACAATGAAGGAGAAGCTTAGCAGTGAGTCTGGAATAACAATAAAGAATTGTGAACTGTCAGGTGTCCACGCTATCACAGTTAAAAAGTCCCCCAACACTGCTGTTCAACAGGAATGGAAATGTAGCATGTATAGTGTCAGTTATTGGTGGTCTGTATTGATTTTATTCACTCCGGAGATTTTAATTTTTGAAAACAAGTTCTTTGCAAGGCAGCTTCTTCTCCAACTTTGACTTCTACTCCAAAATCCAGTACAGAATGTTTCTCAGAAACAGAACTTCCATAAAGGAGATGTATATTCCTTTGGATGACAGGAAAATCTCAGTCTTCCTCTGCTGCAGTTTGATTTAAGTCAGTTATATCTGCTCTAATTTTAATACTGTGTTTTTATGTGCCAGAGCTCAGTTCTCTATCAGTCTGAAAACTCACTCATCTCATGGAATGATTTTCTACGTCTCGGATCAAAAAGAGACCAACTTCATGGCCCTTTTCGTTGCTCATGGCCGACTCATTTTTATGTTTAATGCTGGTCAACAGAAGATAAGGATTAAGAGCCAAGAGAAATACAATGATGGCCTTTGGCACAATGTAAGTAAAAGAAAGCAATCATGATGGCACATGCTATCAAGGCTGTAGTAAAGACACTGCTGATGTGACAGCTCAGGAAGTTTTCATTCATGTGTTCATAACCACACTTACATGTTGAGAAACTTCTGCCAAAGTTTTTAAATCTTCCATGTGGCATTTTATCAAGTCATTAACTAGGGACAGGAAAGTATGTCAGTTATAAAAATCCAGCAATTCCCAACACTAACAGCTGAAGAGAAGTGATGGCAACAAGCAGAACAGTGAGGCAATTAAGAGTTAAGTTAGCTAGGAAAGGAAGGACTAGGATAATTGTGTTCAGCAAATTTCTTTGAAGTCCCTAAGCAAGGAGCACAGCTGTCTTAGTCTCCCTCTGTAGTCTATGAAAATAAAAAGCCAATTTTAGGGGTCAAGGTGAATTTCCCTCTGTAGGTACCTCTCCCTCCTCACTGACTACAGAGGAAGTCTACAGTTACTAAGCTCCTAACTTGGGCATTTAAGTGTTTAAAGCAGGCTGGATGAATCCAGACCATAAAACTGGTGAAGAACATGAAAATGCTAACAATGACAGCACTGTAGCAATGGATCATATATGTGAATATAAGATGGTCAGATATCAGTAGACCTTGTGACACCTTGATTACCTCTGCCTTGTACACCAAAATGTAAGAAAGAACAGTTTTACTATCTAGCCTTTACATGAACATGAAAAGAGAGGGTTGTCCGGCAAAAAATATTGGCAGTTAATGAAACACGTTTGTAGAGTATCACTCACAAGCTTTTCTTCTCAAATTTCTTATCTTCTTCCACTGCACAGGAGTGTTCACTCAACAGATTAAAGTAATCTTCCAAATTTTTTTCCTCCCTTTCTAGGTGATATTTATTAGAGGCAAAAATATTGGTCGCTTGATAATTGATGGTCTCCGAGTACTGGAAGAACCTTTCAGCAGCAATGTTAATACCTGGCAAGTCACTGAACCACTCTATATTGGGGGTGTAGCTCCCGGAAAAGCTGTAAAAAATATCCAGGTAAAGCAGACACCCATTACATCATCCCATACCTCTATGTACAGCTAGTGCAAAAGCTGACTGTATGATCTGAATCCTCAGCATGCTGAGGAGCACGGAGCTCAGTTCAAGTGGATAGCAAAGCTCCTGCAGGGCTGGGCTGGCAGTAGCTGGGCTAGACTTCCATAGACTTGCAGCAGCAACTGGAAAACCAGTGGTCCCTGAGGAACAGAGAAATCCTAGTGACATCCAAGCTTAGATGAGACAGGTAAAGTTAGGTGAGATCAGTTTCACCCTAAAGTTTGAGATACAGATGAGTTTTGGAGAGATTTTAGTGTTGTCTTAGTATCTCTGTTTTAAGACAGTACCTAGAAGTCAGGATTCTGCTCTACATCTTGATACTGAATTATGTAGAAAGGAGTGTTAAAGCAAAAATGAACATAATCAAGTGTCCTTCAAGATAATCTTTAGTGTTATGTGCCTAACAAGATAGATACACTACTCAGAAAAAGTAGACCCCTGTCATGCCTTGAGGGTATGAGGTACATATAACACTGCCTTGCCCTAGTTGCACTTTATTTCTCACAGTTCAGTAAGGACTGTCTGAGAAACAACACAAGCTGGAGTTACCTTGAAGTCATCAGAGAGAAATGAGAGGCTAGGAAAAGTATCTGTCCTGCTTCTTTTCTCTGGAAACTATTTTTTAATTCAAAATTGATGCAGCACCAGACAACCACAGCCTTACAGCTCGTAAAACAAGTACAAATAAGGACAGAAGAGTTTATTTCCTTCCACAAGCAGTTTCTCTACTAATCATGCTTTTTTTTCCCCCCTCAGATTAACTCTGTCTACAGTTTCAGTGGTTGTCTCAGCAATTTACAGCTCAATGGAAGATCAATTAATTCAGCTTCACAGACATTTAGTGTAACGCCTTGCTTTGAAGGCCCATCAGAAGCAGGAACATACTTTTCATCAGAAGGAGGATATGTCGTCCTTGGTAATACACTACTAAAGAAATGTATCCCATAATGAGACAGTAGTATTCACCGTGCTTCAGAATGGCATATTTTCCTAAAGGGTGTGGTAATTTCTGAGGCTGGGAGCTGTAAGGATTACTAGATACAGATCATTATTGTGGTAAGCAGCTGATGTTGACAGGTTACAATGTCACCATGAAACTTAACAAGTTGTTACATAAATACATCTGTATGTATGTATTTCAAATAACTAGAATAATTTCACAGGGGAACAGATTATAATATGGGAAAAATTATTATAGACATACAGAAGTCAATGTGGCCAAGACCAAGCACACCAGCAAATAGTCATCCCTTAGTTTTTTAATTAATAAAACAACATGTAATGCAAAAATCCTAAGGAAAGGCTTTCTGCATGTCTTGATAATGAACAGCATGACAGAATACATCTTTTCTGTCATTTAGGCCTGTTATGTTCCAGGACGTGTTTTATGAGGGTTTTTTGGTCACATAGGCTCTGATCTGAACAGGAAAGGAAACTGCACAACCCTATGCATTGGCAACACCAAGAAGAATTAGACAGTGTTTCTAATTTGGTCCCTGGCCTGCCACCAGATTGAAAAAGGGAGTTTCTTCTACTGAATCATCAAAGCTCAAGTGAACTCCCACTCACTGTATAAAGACTGCTGAATGTCTACCAAATTGCACAATAAGAAACTGCTAAAAAATACAGATTATTTACTTTCTGCTGTCCATTTCATTGCTAAGAAATATTTTTAAACAAAATACATTTTTTAAATAATGGGAAAATAAAGAAACCTTTATTACTACTCCAAGCAAACAATCAAAACAAAAGTTGAAATGGGTCATTGATGGCACACCATGCCATCTCTTCAAGTATGTGTACTGGCACATGTTTCAATAATTTCAACAACAGGATAAGTAAGTTCCACCTTGGGCTTTGAATTTCTGTTTTGACTTTGAATAAATGTCCAATTTCATCACTAACCCAGTACAAAAATAATGTTATTCTTTTTACCTCACAGATGAATCCTTCAGTTTAGGGCTGAAATTTGAAGTTGTTTTTGAAATACGTCCCCGAAGCAGCTCAGGAATTCTACTGCATGGTCACAGCGTGAATGGAGAGTACTTGAATATGCACATGAGAAATGGACAGGTATAATGAAAGTCCTATTTCCTCCACTGCTTTGACTGGTTCCTCTCCTACCTACTTGGGCTCTGCTATATGCAGCTTTTGTCTTACAAATTTGCCATTAATTGATTCTTATTTCTCTCCTAAATATATTAACTGCTTAGATTAGGCAACCCAGATATTTATTTCAAAATACAAAAAATAACACTTAGGACGAAATCAGATCACTTTACTGATACCAATTACAAATATTTAATGAGCAGTTGAAAAGAAGCAAGAGCACTGACTCTTTGGTGCTGCTCTTTCATCCACACATTAAAAATGTGTAACAGTTACAAGTAAGGTAACTGTTGATGAATTTTTATTTCTCGTTTGTTAAAAGAAAAGTCTGAGTTGTGCTCACTCTTCTTCCTTTAACATATATGTGTGTGATGGGGAGAGAGAGAAAGGGAAAATTCTGATTGTCTGTTGATCTGGTTTCTAGAGCCTCTGGATTTTTGTAAGGCTTTCTTTTTTGAAAGGGGGATGTCTTAAATGAACTTACCAGATAGTTATTGCTGTTGCTATTTTTTTATTATGTTCATCGCTAAAATCTGGATCCCTTCATGCTATGCATTGCACACATACAGTAATAAGTTGCAGTCTAAGTGGACAAAACAAGCAAAGGTTTAGAGCAGGGGAAATTTTTTTTTTTTTTCCTTTTTGCAGAAAAGAAACTCAGGGCATAGTCAAGAGACTAAGCAGTGTGGATATTCTTTGACCACTGCAATGCACTACCCAGTATCTGTCAACCAAAGCGGAAGGGTATTTAAGTGAGGCCGGCTGTACCTCAGTTAGAAATGCAACACCTCAGGAAACATGCTGTCACGTCTCTTAAAAGAACAGGAACCTACAGTAGAGCGACTGAGTGGAGAATTTAACACGGTGATTCATCTTATCCTAAGGCAGGTGTCTAATATAGGTGACTAAGTCAGCTGTCATTCAGAGAATCTATTTTTCTATATTGACCATAGATAGAACATGTGCTTCAGTTAGGCACCTAACTTTTGACAGCTGGTTAGGTAAGATAAAGCCCGTTCTTATAGCTGTAGCTAGTCCTTGGTGAATTAACAAGGAACTTCCTAAAGCACATTGTATTGCTGTGTATCATGTCGCATTTAAAGGTTGAATCTGTATACAACTAGTCCAGCCTAGTATTTCTTATGTAAAGATCTGATGGAAGGTTTGCAATGTCCAGAATCTTGCCTGGTTTTCCAACTGTATCAGTTGGCCTAACAAAAGATACTGCCTCACTTACTTACTGCTTCAAACCTCACTTCCTGCATAACGCATATGCAATTCATAAACAAAATTCACCCTTGAAAAGCAGCTCTTCCCTGCTTGTCAATGCAACAGGTATGCCAGTTACCTTCTTAGTAAGCATCTGTGTTTTTTACCATTAACCATCTGCTCTCTTTGAATGCATTACCAAAGACTGTTTTGTGAAAACATTTTTGCTGGACAAATAAGAACAATCAGCATTTTTAATTCATTTTTTAAATGTACGCATCTCTCTCTATCAGTACAGCTTGTCTGGGGGATTTATTAAGAAGCCACTTTCTCTCACAATTCTGTATTTGCTTTAATCACTCCTATATATTCTGTCCAAGGGTGGATAAAAGAGAACATGAGGATCATTTAATTTTTGTTTGCTGGTGCCCTTGTGGAAAAAAGTTTAAAAATTTCTTAGTTACAACTATGTTGAAACAGAGATCCTCTAAAATTAAATAGAATTTGTTTCCTTGCAACATTTTCAGTCTACAAGTTGTCAGTATTAGCAGGGACAATTTAGACATTTGAAAAGCCTAAGTGGCTGTACTCAGTGTTTGGAGTTCTCTGGCAATCACCACTGGCAATCCTGTGCCCCGCAACAGGGACACAGCACTGCTCTGCCACTGCTGTAACACTTCCATGCAGAAAGATATTAATCCACGTAATCCACATAAAGCAGAGGTGCAAAATTTAGAATTAGGTTCACTTTCTAGCTCTGCCAGAGATTTGCTGGTAAGCTTGAACAAGTAACTTAAAAGTGATTCTTAAGTTCCCTATCTATTTCTTTCTCACATCTTGTCTGTTTGTTTATACTTAGGGCTTTCATGACTGTTTTCCTTATTAAGTGGCTAGCAAGATGCCAAAACATCATCTGATGCCTCTAAACACCAATTTACCACACAGGAAATTATAGAGTAGCAGTACTAGAAAATTTGAGTGAAATTAGCTGTTATTTTTTAATCTTTTTTTGAACTCTTCCTTGAGTTCAAATCAGAAATGTTGCAGAACTATTGAATCTAAAAAAAAAACCCAAAACCCAAACCCACTAATTCTGTGAATTAGAAAGGTGCTTTATTTTAAAGAATTTCATGAAATCATGTTTTTCTTTCACTTACGTACTAGGCATGTTTTGAGTGAGGAATACAGCATTATTACAACAGAAGGAAAAAAAGAGAACAGGAAGGGGTTTACAGTGGGAACTACATTATTTTCCCCCAGGTTACTGTGAAACTCAATAATGGAATCAGGGATTTTTCAACTTCAGTGACACTGAAACAGAGTCTCTGCGATGGGAGGTGGCACCGAATTGCAGGTCAGTAAGACATGATCATCCCCTAAGTAAGGTGACAGAGCCCAGTTCTCCCCTCCAGACAACCATCTCCATGGGCTAGTGCACAGGGAATGGGGTCATATTCTCAGTTCTTCCTTTTCGCCTGTCAAGACATAAGTTTGTGTGAAAGACATAGTCATATTCGTCCCTCAGATACAGGAACTGTAGACCTTCCTGGGAGGACAAGCACAAGTTCCTGCAAAGAACAAGCAAAGATGGAAGCTCCTTGTTCAAAGAACACAAGACAGCCTAGCTGAAATGCTGGCAACCTTTCCTAAGTCCTATACCAGATGATATTCTTCTTTTCCCAATTAGAGGTTAAATAAGTTGGTAGAATGTAGTAGGCACAAGTATATGCTGCCCTTAAAGGTCAAATAACAGGACAGATCTGGGGAGCCTCTGCCTCACAGAGAGAGATGTCTACAGACAGGATTTTGCCTCTGTGCCATACAGCCATCCTTCTTTCCTGGGTCTGAAAGTCAGAAAGTACTTCTAAACCTAAGGTGCTTTGAACTCCCTTACCTTCCCGTCTAGGTGCTGACTTGGGCTATCTCCCAGCATCACATCCATAAGAGATATGAGTGTGCACCCTTTCCCCATGCATTCTGGTTTCCTTCTGATGGAAACCCAGGCACACAAGCAAGGAGGAAACTTCACTGCATTCTAGTACATCTCCTATTGGGAATGATTTGGCAAATGGTTTTTCTAAGCCAGACACCATTGTATGCTCATACCCTGCAGCCAAGACACAGCTGCTGGCAGTCAAGAGCCCCACTCAAAAGCACCATTGCTCCCACACTGTATCTTCCATTGGCCCTGCTCTATGCCAGAATTTGCCCACATACTGTCACTGATGGCTCACACCCAACCTAGCAAACACTAAATCAAACTACTCAGATCAGATAACTCCTGTCTGTCATAGAAGACTCATGTGCTGCTACTTACAATCTTCTTGATCCCTGTTCTCCTTTCAGTTATTAGAGATGCTAATGTGGTGCAGCTGGATGTAGACTCTGAAGTCAACCATGTTGTAGGGCCACTAAATCCAAAGGCAACTGACCACAGGGAGCCAGTGTTTATTGGAGGTGTACCAGGTAAGTTTTTGGCAGCTTTGTGGTAAGTTTTCTCAAATTTCAACACAGTTTGCAGAGAAAGTGTAGAGACTTTATTTTCATTTCAAAAAAGAACAAAACATATCTCATGTGAACAACCTGGTAAAATTCAAAGGCTCAAGAGCTGATCAGAAATGTTCTGCCTCAAGTTCTCAAAGAAAAAAAAGTGCTGCTTCATTGAAATTAAAACATTCACAGTTGCTGGACGGTCAGGTATGGACTCAGTAGAGAAGTCGGCCAGCTAGAAAAAAAATCACTTTTTTTCCCGTTTTACTTTCCAGTGTGGGCTTACTGTTTTTTAAGAAGTGATTTATTTATTTATGGGATTGGAAACTCACTGTCACTGTAACTGGAGTCTCAAGGTTTTGTGGCTGGTAGGCTTCTTCCCTCTTCTTCAAGCAATGGTGTCTTTGAACACGAGACAAAACATGAAAATTCTTTTTCTGACTAGTGATTTCTATTGCACAGATGTCTGCTAATGTGAATTTGTGACTCACAGACCATCTGTGTAGTGTGGGCCAAGATTACTACATTTACTTCCCTTATTCAACAGACAGAGCTACTCTGTTGGGGTTCATATACAAACTGTAATCAACACTACGTGATTCAATTTTTAAGTCATCTCCTGTACATTTCTCATTGAAAACATGCAGCATTATTTCTCTGTGCCTTGCATGTCAATCATGAACAGCTCTAACTACAAAATTTATTATATTGGTTATCTTGGATTAGTGGCTTAAGTGCGTGATGTTCTCATCCATCCCACACTACCAGGAGGAAAAAATGAGCCTAAAGGGAATAATAAAATCTATGTGCAGATGCCTGTTCACTCTTTAAATCCAAAGTGGAATTTTATTAGGACAGAACTTATCCCAGAAAGGTAATATAAAGTGGTAATTGCAAATGCTGTTCTGCTTCATAATAGAGCCTTCTATTTCTACATTAATTATAGAACACAAAAGCAATGCCATATATCGGCTCTATAATGCTATTATCACCCTGGCACAGAAAAATCTTACAAAGAACTTCATGACAACAAACAAGATACAATACTAACTAATACCATGTAAATATAGTAAACTAAATGCAAACTAACAAATCAGACACAGATGACAATACATGTAATGTTAAAAGAAATTACAAACATGCACCCTGGGATTCATCTACTCTGTTACTTAAAAGAAAATGCAGTTGTCAAAAAATGCAAGATTGGGCCCCTATTGACTATGTAGTATCAAGAGTTTTACATAGATGTAGATAACTCCTCATACTTACTCTAATGGTCTCTAGGACACTGGCAGTAGGCCAGACATTTTAAAAGATCCACAGAAGATTCAGCAGAGCTGCAGTTAGCAGCAAATTGAAAAAATTCTGCCACCAAGCTGATTATTTTGGTCATCACGAGCTCTAATTTTATTTTTTTTTAAATCTCCTTCTTCCAGAGTCTCTGCTAACATCCAGCCTGTCTACACGCAACTCCTTCATTGGCTGCATTCGTAACTTCATGATTGATGAAAAACCAGTGAGTTTTAGTAAAGCAGCTTTGGTTAGTGGTGCTGTAAGCATCAATACCTGTCCAGCAGCCTGATAGTGCGCTGTATCAATCCCATAAAGTTCCTTAGACCACAGAAAGAAAAACAGAACAAAAGAAACCATGTTCATCGAGAGAAGAATGTAAATATCAAGGATCCATCTACAGAAAGCAGTATGTTAAAGGGTCACTTCTAATGTTTATGTGCAAACAAAAGTCACTGAAGAATAAAGGGCTGTTGCTTCTGCACTTCTCTTACTACACCACAAGAGTGAGCTTTACCATTTCTTATGTGTGGCCAGTCTGTTACATGAAAATGTGGGATTATAAAAGAAATGAAAATTATATTAAATATGGTACTTTCAAGATAGATCCTCTACATCATTTCATTCCATACCTTAGGTCACCCTTTGTTTCACAGGAAAAGATCTGCTAATGCACATTAAAGAATAAAGCTAGATAATAGACTTACATTGCAAATAACCAGGATGAAAGATTTTTTTTTTTTTAATTTTCCATTCAACTCATTTATCTATCCCTCAATTAAAATGAGGGGCAGAGAACATACCAATTATGTAACCTTACAAACAATGAAAAACTAAAAATTTTATTCCACTTCTAGACTTCATGGATATGTTCTAGCACAACATGAAGATAGGATGTATATCTTTTAAGACGGATGCTTCATATAACTGATCATTTACCTAAACTAGGTTAATTTTAGAGAAATACTTGCCTTACATAGGAAGGGAGAGGAGAGACAAAATTCAAAATTTCAAGTTTTTTCTCTAGATTTTTAAATGCACTTACATGTAAACACTAAATCCACAATCTCATTGTGATCTCATTTGCACTAATATAACACAAGTAAACGTGAAGCATAGAAAGCAGAATCATAGTCACAGTTTCAGGCAAATCCCTTATCACTTAAAATCATCACTTCCTTGTGAGACTGCTGCAGGACTTCAGTTTACAGAAGTAATCCTCAAACTAGGAACATGTTATTGTGGAATGTATCCCGGAAGACATGCTGCTGCAGAGGAACTGGGGATGAAACAGGAAGATGTAAACAGAAGGCAAAGGGCTGCAAATCTGAGCTATGTTAAAACCACAGAAGGTAGACGGAAGTTAATACTAGGCTTTAGCTCACAGTAGGCTTGAACATCAAACAGACAAGTCACTTGCAAAACTTACTCTCTTCAGTGATAACCTACAAGGCACCAAAGCCATTTAGGTTTCTTTTCTTTAAAGAATAAACTACTGTTGACAGAAAGTTTTATGATTGCTGGGCAAATTATTGTTGGAACCAACTCAAAACCTGACCAGCTGCAAAGTAGGAAAGTATGAGAGGCAAAAATAAAGGACAACATCCTACAGACTAAAAATTAATAGGAGCTCATCTGGAAAACACACAAGTGACAACTGGAATCCAAAGATCTTGAATCTATGGACAGCTGGAGGAACCATCAGAATAAGATACATGTGTAAGCACTAATCAGTAGCTTCCCTACTACTTTCTCAGTAGGAAAAGGGTTTTGACAGATTGAAGGAGTCTTGGCTTACTCTGGATAAAGAACTGCAAGCTCTGGACAGATTGGCACATGAACTCTACAGCAGCTGGGACCCCATCAATACCTCTCCACTTGTCTCTGGAGTCCAGTGTTGGGTGGTAAGCAGACGAGAGAAGATAGCGTGGCTCCAGCAGCCACTGCCTCTCTTTCTACCAGCCTTGTCAGCTCTGCTCATGCTTTCAGCCCCATGCCTGTTCTAACTGCCTTCTCCTGGACACGTCTCCCATTCTGTTCCCTGCAACTGTCAGGCAATATGCTCCCAGGACTGATGCCCTTCCCAACCCCATAGGGAGACCCCCTACTTCTGGGAGTGGTATATAGCCCCCTCTTTTCATCAGTCCATAGATCACTGTTCATACTTCAGAAGCAAGCAGTAAGAGTACCCCTCTGCAGTGTCTCTGAAACAAGCACATCGTGGACCCCCAAATCCAGTTGCCTTCAAATGCCATCTTTGTCTCGGATACCAAAACCAGTATGCCTGCTCAACTCTTTCCTGTTCCCAGCTACTACCCAGATTCTGAAGAGAAAACATTTCAGGCTTTTGGTTTGCGAATTTTTTTATTATTGGGGTTGAAGGGGAATGTCCTCAGATCAGTGAGTTTTGTTCCCAGTGGGTACCAGAGGCCATGCATGGTATCCAGGCTGTGCAGCTGGGAGCAGGGGTGAAAAAGGAAGTCTCTCTCCTTCCAGTGGCAGTGAGTTGTTAGATTAGCTCAGTCAATCTCATGACACCACAACCTGAGCTAAGCTTCCTCAGGCCCTGGTCTCCAGGACCCTATTGCTGGAAAGAAAAGAACAGCAGATTTCCTGCTTAGACAGGTTTGTTACAAGGATTACTGAAATTCCTTTCAAGGTTGTCTGCAGCTGCTAAGCAGAGATAGCCAGGAATAGCACATGCTTGTGCCCCCTAAGAGCATCACAGTTTAGTGAATGCTGATATTAAGTGGAGCATTGTATGTTAACCTGTACACACATACTCAGAACGTTTTTCTATCTTACACCTACTCCAAACTAAAGCATATTTTCTCATTTCCACATCCAAGCTCTGTGAATAAACAATATTTTCCTTAGCCATATTTGCTGTAATAAGATTTGGTTTTGTTCAGTGGATTTACATTTAAGAATGACTTTTCTGAGTAATCAGTCCTTTGCATACTTTATATATATAAAACTAAAAATACAGTAAAATAGTATATGAATAAAAAACACATTAAAATTCATAAACTGCTACCATTCAATTTACTTCTCTTTACTATATCACCAGCTAATCAAACACAGCAGTATTTGCCGAGGATATCTTCCTCAGTTTTCCTTTCTAGGCCTCAGAGATGCAGGTTTTCCCTCTGCAGAACAGGGTTCCCAAAGAAAAATACTATAAACAGGAGGATACTTGCAGACTCAGGACAGAGCAGTGAATAATGCAAATTTCCCTGCCCCCAACATCCACATAGACCTTGAAATTACCATTCCATATGCACCAAAGAAAGTCTGTATGTGATGCATTACATTACACACACCTCCACATTCATTTCAAAGCCCCTGGTGCTTAAGAGAAGGCAACTGCCTAAGCAGAAATCTTCCCAGAATTCAATTTGTCTTCTGTATCCATCTTAAAAATTCTTACAAAACCCTTCATCCACAAAGATTTGGGAAAAACCTCCAAGTTCTGAGGTACATTGTCACATTGTCCATTTGCATTTCCAATATAACTATCTCAATTCTGCAGAAAGCCTACAAAAAAAAAAGAGCACTGACCCTAAGGAGATTATAACTTTTCTCTGCCACCTTCAAGGTTTTAATAAGTGTTGTTATAGCCATTATCCAAATCAGGGCTACAACTACACTGTTATTATATCATGGAATATTCTGAAATTTGACATTTGCATGGCTATATAAGAAAGAATCGGATTTCAAGTTGAAATACTCAAAAAACTGCTTCAAAATAGAGTATTTAATTAGGATCTCTGGCCCCTCTATCTCTTATTTCTGAAAATCTGTAGAGATCTCCCATAGCTAAAGGTTCTTATCAATCTTTCTGTCTCTTCAAGGATCAAGAGTATGGAAAACAGCCTGAAAAGAAAAATGAAAGATGAAGGGTTACAGGTCTGACAGTAATTCCCCAAAAGTCAACCATTCTAAGTAAAAAAAAAAAAAAAAAAAAAAAAAGCAAAGCCAAAAACACAAAACACAACAGACCTTCATATGTGAACGAAGCCCTGACAGAAATCAAGGAATAACATTAGTTCAAATTCCAGTGTATTCTCCCTACAGCAGCATGTGGCCTAAATAGTCAAATGACTGTCATTAAAAAGATGTTGAAAGCATAGCACATGTATTTAACTTGTGATGTACATTTGGCTGTTGTTATGGTTGGGATTTAAGGGTTATTCACAGATTCACAGTGGTCCATGTCAACTCAGTTCCTCTCAATAACATAGTAAGTTATTCCTACAACTTAATTATTCAATTCATGTTCCAAAGCTGTGGAACGCAATTACTGTATAGCATCAACAACAGAAAGTTACTGAGAAAATAAGGGTAAGAAACACACATTAGCGTAAGACTGTTGATTAAATGATTAACATAGACAAAAGTCTCTGAGGGGACCTGGCTAGATTCATGCATTTATACTATGGTAGATGAAGTAGAGCATCTATAACAAGAGAAAGTCAGTGTGTGATTATTTCTTTCACATAGTTGAGCTGCCTGTTTCATTAAACCTCTGAGCAGATGCATCAAGCCAAACTGGTTATTACGCATCCACTTTCTGCCATTGGACCTCCTTTGGAAGCTAGAAAATATTCCCACATGAACATGAATCTCAGTTGCATCTCTGATTCACAGTGTTTCCAAGCTCAGTGAGAATAATTACTTTACAATTGCCATCACAGACCTCTTAATAGCATATTGGAAGCCAAAGCACAGAGTTTCTTGCTGCAATCTCATGTTCAATGGAGCGAATCCCATTAAGTAAGATGAATCTTGATGGGACATAGAACACAAAAACAGCTAACTGAAAGAACAACTAGAAAGTGTAGCTAACTATGCAGGAAGAAAGCAAGCCAGATATGTAGCACTAAGAGATTTCTGTAGACTTTAAATTAAGCTTTAGAATGTTTACAAGCAATGTTGTACTGCTTTTAGCCAAAGTAAGGCCAAAAAGACATGTGAAGGGAAGACTTTAAGCACATTACAGCAGGCAAAAAGTATAGAAAGTTTCACATCTAGTAGCTAGAACAGACCACAGCCTGCAGGTTCAGACCAGTTCAGGTAACCACAGGGAACAAAATTAAGCTATAGGTTACATGTAGTCTGTCCAGAGAGAGGTGAGAAATTACTACCTACTTTCCCGATTAATATTCATGTGTTTTACACTGGTGATTAGTTTATAAAAGAAGTGTTTGAGGCACTATTACTCTAGTCAACCTGCTTATACCACTGAAGCCATTGGTCCTTTCAACTTCAAACACGAATTTTGAGTAAGCTTGGGCCACTCAATACTTTTTCTTAAGAACAATATGAATTTCCAGTAGATGGATTCTTCTCTTTCAATTAAGTTGTCGTGGTTTAACCCCAGCCAGTAACTAAGCACCACACAGCCTCTCTCTCACTTCCCCCCCCACCCAGCGGGATGGGGGACAAAATCAGGAAAAGAAGTAAAACTCGTGGGTTGAGATAAGAACGGTTTAATAGAACAGAAAAGAAGAAACTACTAATGATAATGATAACACTAATAAAATGACAACAGTAATAATAAAAGGATTGGAATATACAAATGATGCACAGTGCAGTTGCTCACCACCCGCCAATTGATGCCCAGTTAGTTCCCCGAGCAGTGATCCCCCGCCCCCACTTCCCCCAGTTTATATACTGGGCAAGACATCACATGGTCTGGAATACCTCGTTGGCCAGTTTGGGTCAGCTGCCCTGGCTGTGTCCTGTGCCAACTTCTTGTGCCCCTCCAGCCTTCTTGCTGGCTGGGCATGAGAAGCTGAAAAATCCTTGACTTTAGACTAAACATTACTTAGCAACAACTGAAAACATCTGAATAACTGAATGTTATCAACATTCTCATACTGAACTCAAAACATAGCACTGTACCAGCTACTAGGAACACAATTAACTCTATCCCAGCTGAAACCAGGACATAAGTTTTAAAAAATTAGTCTTGATATGTATTTCTTATATGTAATGCAATATTATATTATATTGTCCAATACTGTATTTGCTGCAATACATACTTCATCTTTCCAGGAAAGTTTTTTAAAATAGTCATTTGGTATAATTTTATTTTCCTGGGGATTACTATTGACCTCTACAGGATCCTAGGTCTTGTCCAGGAGTCAGCACCATGGTTTCTCCAGAGCAAATAAAGGATTAAGGTACACTGAACTTCAGACTTCTACTAAGAATTTCATTTAGCAAATTTTGTTTGCACACCAGCACTAGAAACAATATATTTGGAAAAAGTGTATTTTGTTGGATAGTTTTAGCCATAAAACCTAATGAACTGGGTTGCATGGAAGTACTTTTCTTCTCCCACAGGAAGCAGAAATGCCATCTGTGTCACAAGAGAGCTTTCTACAAGTGACTGCTTTGCACATCACACATTTTTTACATCATTTTGCAGCATAGCTATGCCGTGGACCAGTCTTACCATGCTGAGACAATAGCATCTCTATATTTCTCGTCTCTCATTTTTAGTCCCAAAGTTGCTATGTTCAACACATAGGCAAAAGCACCTCCTAATTGCACTGTGGACAATTATTTGCACGAGAAATATGAAACTGAGCTTAAAGAAAACATAATTTCCAAACTTGATAGAAGGGTACATCATTACAGGATTTCCACATGACCATTTTTTCATTTACGTTTTAATTTGTATTTTCATATCATTTGGCACATTTCACACCATTGCTCTGAATAAGGTATTTGGGGAAAATAAAACATATGTTATCACACATTTTTAGCTATAAAAGGTAATGAACTGGATGGCATGGAAATATTTCTGTTCTCCCACAGAAAGACTTCATTTTAGATCTCTGCCACGTCTCCTGTGTTTGGGCTTTGGCAGAGACTCTGTAGCCCCTGACGGGTTCACCCTCAAGACTACACGGAGTTTCTCAGTACCTCACTATGTCCGCTGTCCCCGTACTGCCAAACAGGCGACAGACACCTTACTACTCCCTCAGCTTCTCTCCGTGCACACTTATTCTTACACCAATCCTTGAACGTTATAGAAACAGTCGCGGCCACCAAGATCAACACCCAAACGCCGCTCCCTCAGACTAGCAGCCGTTGCGACCCGCCGGCCTGAGGCGATCCCACGCGCCCGCCACGCTGCACGCGAGGCACAGCCCCACACCCCCCTCCCTGCTCACTAATGGAATGTTCCACTCGCGACGCGTAGGCGGCGAGCGCCCGCAGATAAGCCAAGGGATGGGACGTTCCACCGCAGGAGGAAGGCGGGGGGAAGGAGGCCGCGCCGTTAGAAAAGCCCGCCCGCCGCGGCCGTTAAGGGGGCGCGGCTTCCGGGCGCCGAGTTCGAAAGAGGAGGCCGCTGCCGCCCGCCCCGCCATGGCCCAGTCGGTGGTGGTGCAGGGTAAGGGGCTGTGGCGGCCAGAGCTCCTCCCCGCCGCCCCCTCCCCGTGCCTGACCCGTGTCTCTCCCTCTCCCTCCCCTTTGCAGTGGGCCAGTGCGGGAACCAGGTGGGCTGCCGCTTCTGGGACCTGGCGCTGCGGGAGCACGCCGCCGTCAACAAGGTAACGGCGCCGCTTCCCCCCTCGTTGCTGGCCTGAGGCGGGGAGGGGGGGGGGCGGCGGTTGGGGCCAGCCGCCCTCTGCACTCCCCACGGCGGCCCCCGCGTCGTGCCGTGTTCTTTACTGTGACGGCAAAGCACTGTATTTATTTGATTAAGCCCAGGCCGCTTCGTTGCGAGCAAAGCTGTCCCCAGGTTTTTATGCCGTTTAGCTAATCGTCTCTAGTTCAGATCAGCTTTCTCTAGCCTTTCTACCTTGAAAAGCCCGGGACGTCTCCCTACAGGCAGGCGTTACCGGGTTTGAGGCAGTTAGTGAAAAGAGAGGGTTGTTCAATGCAGGTTCTTTGCCACTGGCAGTAAAGCGAAAAAGCAGCCCGCCAAAGCCCACCTTTGTTTTCCATGTTAGCACATGCCGTGCGGTGACTTGCTGTGCGGTTCTGCTGACCAAAATAGCAGCGTAAAGAGGGCCTAGGATTGTGCTGAGTACCCTGAACAAAAATGCACTCTTCTTGCCATGATTATAAAGGTACTATATCCTGGTAAACACCGTATGTTAACAGATAATGATGAGCAGTCCTTCTCAATGCCTTCTGTTGAAGCAGCTGTAAAAAGGCAGTGGATGAAGTCATATGTGTATGGAGAGTCTCTTGGTTTTAGTGTTGTAGGGAACAGGGACTTCCAAATTCTGCTTCATCAGGTCTTTAGGCGTGTGGTAAGCAGTCTGTAAAATAATGATGTTAAAGTATTCAAACTTGCCAGGTCTCTCTAGCTTTATGGTGGGGTAAGTAATTTCCACGCCACCCCTCAGCAGGGAGTTTAGGAATCGCCGATGCAGTGTGATGTGCTTTCCTTTCCACAGAACTTCATGGACATCGGTATCATGGGCATGGAGCCCATGATGAACTGAGTGTTGTATCTGATGAACAGAGTCAGCTAAACAGCAGCTGCTCAATTTAATATTTGCATTGGGATCTTTAGTAAAATCCTAAATCTTTAGAAATGAAGGAAGAGTTGTTGTTCAATCTTGTGCTGAAAAATTAATTTCTGAGTTACATCCTCCTGTCAGTTTTTAATATCAAGCTGATGCTTCAATGAAATGTTCTTTTTAGTGCTGACTAGAGCTAGTTGGATTCAACATAGATATTCACTCTGTTTTGAGTGGGGAGGTTTGACAGATGACCTTCAGAGGTCCCTTCCAACTTAAATTACTCTATGAAAAAGCACCAAGAATTTATGACGTTACGCATCATCTTATGTCGTGTTGTTTCCTTTTAGAAAGGAATTTATGATGAAGCATTAAGCAGTTTCTTTAGGAACGTAGATACAAGGTAAGTTTCCTTATCAAGCAGCTCATGAGCTTAACACAGTAGATGAACAGTTCTAGTATCTTCTCTTAACCTAAGTTACAGTTTTCTTTGTTTCAGGTCATATTTAGTTTGTGCTAGAAAAAGATTTTGCTTTTTTGTGTTCTCCTCAAAACACTCTCTTTACCTTTCCATTTTAACTATACTTACATCAGTAGTTAAAGCTGTTGGAAGTGTTTGGGTTTGTTTTCCCTTCCTTCTGTCCCAAAAATGGACAGTCAGATCTAATAGCTTTTGCCATTGCGAATCATGATCAGACTGCAAGCCCTCTGAATACCAACTTAGGAGAATTTTCTATAAGAGTTGTAAGAGGAATTGTATATAAGGTAATCAGAAAAGGTCATGTCAGTTTTTAAATCCCTTTTATCTGACTAGTTTGTCGCACAAAGAGTGGTGGCTATCATTTTTTTTAAAAGTTAACAAATCCATACCTTAAGAGCATTGTCATCTCTTACCTGCCCAGTTACAAAAATCCTTGCAGTTTGCAAGAATAAAACAGTTGCGCACTTGGATATTGCTGTTGCATTTTAATTAAAAAGCATTTGACTAGCCTCTGTTTCCTTCCATCATATGGCAAGGCTGCAGTACAGCTTGCAATTTTAACTAAAATGGCATTGAAATAATAATTGTTTTGTCTCAAATTTTACCTCTTCAAAAGAACGTGCAAGTGCATTGGAGTTTATCATTGCCATTTCTATGTGGGCATTTCATGGAATATCTTTGGGTTTTTTAACCAAGAAAATTTGGTTCTAAACAATGTCTATGTTTCTGTATGTACAAGATGAAACCACCAAATTTATAATTGACAGGTTGGCTGCAATAGAAACATCTGTTTTCTCTCTAAAGAGGAAGGACTTACCTTACTGAATACTGCAGAAGTTTCAAGGAAGAATCCCCTATCTATGAAACAGAAGAATGATTATTCAAATCCCATCTTTTCCAGGCGCTGTTCATTTTCCTGTTGAAACAATTCCCACTTTTAACTGGAGACTTGAAACACAGTTTAGTTATGAAGAGTCATTTCAAACTCTTGCTCAGGCTGTGAGGTTTTGTCTTTTTGTTATTGTTGTGGTTTTTTGGTTTGGTTTTTTTGGTTTTTTTTTTTAGTTTTATCAGAAAGAACTAGTTGACCTTCCAGGTCGTTGCAGGCATAAAACCCTATGTCATAAAAGTGACAAACTTCAGTCTTCTATGCTATGCCATACCACTGTTCAAAGTAGTTAATCCAGATGGGTTATCCTGTCAGAAACAGCTATGAACAACACTCTGGGAGAACCAGACACGCTTTTTTTTTTTCTGTTATGGTGATTATTAAACTGTGTAATATTGAAAATGTGCTTGTGTATATGTACGGTTTTATATGCAGGAATGCATCTCTTAAGCCTAGGGGATTCTAGGGAATGTGGGGATTTTTTTCAGCAATTTAATCAAAGTGATTGAAAGTATGGGCTGGTATGAAAGACCACAAAGACAATAGTAAGAGAAAGAAGTGTTGATTTGTGGGGTTTGTTTTGTTTGGTTTTGTTTTTTTTTCCTCTTTGAGTTTTGTTAGTCCCTGAAGAGAAATAGAACTTCTCTAGCTGGATTTACTGGTGCTGTAGTGGACTCATATAGGGAGTTGTGTAGGCTAGAGGAATCACGTGGGTACTGGAGGCTGCTGTGAGCTGCTCAACTAATGAGAAGTGTCTGGAGAGCTTTGAGTGAGAGGGTGGAAGATCATTGAGGAATCCAGTGCAGCCCCATACTCTCTTCCCCTCATTCCTGATGAGACTGAGCATGGTCAGAATATTTGGTGCTGTAGCAAATTTCAGCTGTTGTTTTTGGAGTATTATTGTGGTTGAATGTAGAATAGTCTAAGAGATACTTTAAATTTAGGCTTGACCTGCATAAAAGATAATCCTTTCACGTTTTGGCAATGCTTGTAGAATTACCACGGAGCAGAGGCTGTATCTAAGAAAAAAAGAGAAAGAGAGTAAGCTTTCAATACTTATCTTTTCAGCTTCCTGAAGTACTGCTTAGGATATTTCTGATTGACAGCGTGTCCTGTAATTCCCTAAAGTAATGCAATTATGAGGTCTTTCTTAGGAGCATGTTCAGGGTATTTCTCTTTGTTTACATTGTAACAGTCCTCTGAATGTGAAAGATTAAGAAGGGAATCTTATTCTAATATATATTGCCTTATTTTATATTGTGATTCTGAGCTTGGATTTTTTTTTTCTTTTTCAGAAGTGGTGGTGATGGTCCTGATATATACAAAGGAAAAATCTGCTCTTTAAAAGCACGAGTAAGGCAATCTATAAAGGTCATTCTTTTTACATTGCATATTTAAGTCCAACTGTGTAGGAATTTTCATAAGGTCCTTATAATTGCATATGTTTTTAAATACTACTTTGAATAGTAAAATTTCTAATAGTAACTTTTTTCTCAGTGGAGTAATGCAGTTTGCTGCTAGTCTTGTTGAGTAATTTAAATTATAATTTTAATAAAATGTTTGCAGATATTACAAACCAAGTTTTTATCTGAATTTTCTAAGGAGTGGGTATCCTTGAGCCACTTTAAGTGATTAAGAAGCAAGAAAACTTGAAACATAGAAATGCTTTAATTTCTTTATTCCTAAGTATTGGGGCAAAATATTGTAAGATTTTAACAAAATTGCATTATCAGAAATGCTATCCATATTGAACAACTTCTAGCAAATCAGCCAAGGTGAATCTAGTTGGTCCCCTGATTAACAACTGAAAAAAGTTTTTCTGGAGCACAGTAGAAACAACGTACCTTTTATATTGTAAATAATTTTATATTTCTTTGTGTGATTACTTCAAAGGGTGGTTTGCTTATTGACTGAATCTTAATTCTTTCCTTTCTCAAAGGCACTGTTGATTGACATGGAGGAGGGTGTGGTAAATGAAATTCTGCAGGGACCATTGAGGGATGTGTTTGATAGCAAGCAGCTTATCACAGATGTTTCTGGTTCAGGAAACAACTGGTGAGAACCTCTTCAGAAAGCACTTCTTAGCAACTAATTAGATGGCATTTTAAAAGGGAAATTATAACAGTAGCTTTCTGGTTCCTTCTGCACCTGGGGAGCTGCAGCATATTAGCAGTAAACTTTGGTGTCACTGTTGCCTGGAGGAGAGCTTTGAAAAGCCTTTTACAGAAGGATAATTCTGCTGATACATCATTTAATCTATTTTTTCTTCCTCTTTTTTGATTTTCTTTTTCAAAAGAACATGCTTTTTATTTTTGTTTCTTTGGTATTCAGCTGCTTCCATTGCTCAGTTCAAGCCATAATCTAGTTTGAGACTGTGCAACTAGTGTGGAAATGAGATATATGAACAAACGCACTCCTGATTTCTAAGCACCACAGTGCTACGTGCATATAAACTACATTACCAAAAAAAGAAATTCAGAAAAAGATTGATTAACATAATGAATTCCAAATTTTCACCAAGACCTTAATGCGCCTCTAATAATATTCAGCATACTACAGACTGGAAAGCAAATCATCAGTAAATGTACCAAAAGAGAGTGCAACACAGGGAATAAAGCATCTTGTAACTTCACCATCTAGCAGGCAAGTGTATTGAAAACGAGCTGTTTGGGTTTTTTTTTTATTACTGGTAGCAACTGACTCACATAGTACTCAAATGAAGATTATTATACATATTACATAGGGATATCCTTATTGTTAAGGAGAGTATAACTTTCATTTCATAATTACAATTTGATCATCCAATGTATGAGTTTATTTCCTTATTGGCACAAAATAATAGTGCACACTCCAAAGCTGTGAACTTTGTGCTGCTTGCATCCTCAAAATTGAAACCATATCCTGACTCCCATATTCACATGATGTAGTCACAGCTGAGCAACTCTCACAAATTAGGTGTTGCACCCAGCTCTGGACTCTGAACTCTAAAATGTCAAATAGGAGGAGTTAAAATAAAAAACTGAAAGATTGATTGATGGATTTTTTTTTTTAAAGTACTTTTCGTATCCTCAGGGCTGTAGGTCATAAGCTATATGGCTATCAGTACCGGGAAAACATTGTGGAAAAGCTGAGGAAAGCTGCAGAACATTGTGACTGTCTACAGTGTTTTTTTATAATTCATTCTATGGGAGGTGGTAAGTAATTTTTTTTAATGGTTAGTATGATTGCACCAGCCACAGATGAAAGAGGAAAAACCTAGATCTTGAAAAGAAGATCAGTGTAATAATCTAGATCATTCAGAATGCAGAATAAAAAGATTTAACACAGTCAAATTAAGTGGACCTGTAATTATTTATTATTTGTTTCATTAGAGCACTGAGGAGCCTTAATCATGAATTAAGGTAAGTGCTACCCAGAACAAAAATAGAGCTGAAATTTTAAATATGAGGCAGTGGGTGGATCAAGACAGGTACCAAATACAAGGAAACACTGAGGTATTACTGATCAGAAGAAGGGACAATGGCTTCAGAACACTGACATCATTGTTGTGATCAAGTTGTTTTTAATCATGGGGAAAGAGTTTTCCAAAGGGCTTTGAAGGAGACTTCTAATGCTGCTTAACTTTAGAAAAACTTTGTTTTTCTGTTTTCCTTCCACATAATTCTCTTGAATCCAGTCTAGCTACTTTTTTAATAAATCAGAAGGGAGAATCCCTTGCAGTGACAATTTTGTCATTACTGAATTGCCACTAAGCCTTCCTCCCCAAAAAACGTGGGGGGAGCATGTATTATAATTGGTTATGAAGTGGAAAAAGACACAGAAAATAGCTCTAAATATGAAGCAAGAGTTTTGTCAAGGGCCTTTTTTGTGGCCATTTGCTTAATTTGAGAGACCCTGCAGATATTGTTTCTGTATTGCAGAAAATTGCTGTCTTATTCATAGATGAAATTGTCTGCTGCTGAGAATGTTAGCTGTCCAAGACAGAAAAAACAGAGTT
Organism: Harpia harpyja; assembly: GCF_026419915.1. Taxonomy (NCBI): domain Eukaryota; kingdom Metazoa; phylum Chordata; class Aves; order Accipitriformes; family Accipitridae; genus Harpia; species Harpia harpyja. Next base: position 7,268,062 of record NC_068942.1, on the reverse strand, counting down.
CAGTTTTCTGATTTGAACTCAGTGCTATGTGCTTAGTGCTAAGAGGAAAAAAGTGTGTGCTGGGGGAAAGGGATTGCTCTCTCCTGACTGGAGAATGGGAAAACTTTATAAAGAAACCCCCAAAGGAAAGTAAATAATTGTTTGGGGCAGTTCAATGTTTTTAAACAAATATTTTATTTCAAAATTCAAATTAAAGACTTTAAAATAAGAAATAAAAATACTAGGTCAGAAAAATGTTGTTTACTTAATAGGACTTTTTGGTTTGCAGAAATTTTGGGGATTGTATACTTCATCCTGTCTGGTATACCATGGGAAATACTTTTATCACTTAACTATTGTCCTGTCTGGGAAAAATCTTCCTGCCTTAATTTACATCTGAGTAGCCTCTACTGTCAGCCAAATGCTTCAGAAAATATTTATTAATATATATGATTGAAAAGCTGTGTTTCCAACATATGAGACTTAAGGCTTAAGATAACATGGGGAACCTTTTATCTTCTCTCATTCTGTCTTCATTCATAATTAGGGACAGGATCTGGTCTCGGAACTTTTGTGCTAAATTTGCTTGAGGATGAATTCCCAGAAGTATATAGATTTGTTACTTCAGTTTATCCCTCTGGTGAAGATGATGTTATTACTTCTCCATATAACACTGTTCTGGCTATGAAGGAGCTTAATGAACATGCAGACTGTGTGCTACCAATAGAGAATGAAGTAAGAAATAATATTCTATTACTGTCAATTTCTTTTTTATTAGACTGCACATAAGAAGTGTTTCTTCCGTGTATTGATTTGAGTACCAAGTCTTAAAAAGCATAATTTCATTTTTTCAAGTAATAATTGAACTCCCAAGTCACTTGCAGGCTTTTGAAATTAATATGGGTATCACTAAAAAGTTGCTCTGCACCTTCGTAGTAGTCTAGAGTGAATTTTTTCATCTCTATTTCAAGGTAAACAGTGAAAAGCTTCCATTTACTGAGGCTGAGTCTTATCTTTTTAGTAATCAATTTGTGCTTACTATTAGTAGAGTCCTGGAAGGCAAATGACTAACCATTCCAAATTCCAACAGACTTGACTTTACTGATTAGTGTTACGGTCATCATAAGCATACCTGACCACGCAAACCACTGGATCATTTGAATATAACTTTGATGACTCTTGCTGTTTGTTTATGAAAAAAGCAAGAGAAAGTGAAATATATTTAGAGAATATATTTTTGCTTTCACAGGAATTATGAAAATTTAAAATGTAATTTTAGAAGATGAGGACTTTGAATAGTTGAATAAAATTCAAAATTCTCATCAAGCTGTGTACAGGTTTGTGACATGTAGGGAACAGACTTAGAAACACTTCAGTCAATTGGAATTGGTCAAAAGTTGGACTTACATGTATCAAAGGTATAATCTTTGAACTGACAGTACCATGTTTAGCTTTTTCTTTAAGATTAATTGAAATGAAAATTGGAGTACTGATTTTGAAAGCTCTGCTCAAGACTATTTGTATGCTTTTTTTTTTCCTCTCTCAAGTCTCTTTTTGATATAGTTAATAAAATTCATCAGATGATCAATTCTGGGAAGCTAGGGTCAACTGTGAAGCAAAACAGCTTGGTAACATCAAGTGCAGGCAGTGCAAAAACTGTACAAGAGAAGCCGTTTGACGCAATGAATAATATCGTAGCTAACTTGCTGTTGAACCTGACAAGGTAAAGTTACAGGTTATTCTGTAAAAGTAGTATTGCTGGAGGCGGTGTGTGCTGCAAATATGCAGGCCTGTATCAACTCAAAGAAAATGGGTTTCCATTTTACATGAGTCTCCTCTTTTTACAAATTAGCTACTAAATGTTAAAGTATTTGGAAGTATTCAGATTGCAGTGGTATTGCTCTAGCCATGATAGTCTTAGAACTGAAGTAAGAAAAGGTTTATAGGCAGAAGGATATTATCTTCCATAAATGCTTAATGGACCCCAGGGAGGCTTGCCTTTCTAGGCCAGTTGTATTGTTTTGTAAATACTGTCAGATCATTGTTGCTCCTAAACTGTCTATTGCTTCAAGAAACACTGGTGAAATATACTTCTGGAGTATTGGCCTGCTTTTCTTTTAAACAGCTTGTCAGGACTGCTAAGTCATGCATGTTTTATTATAGCCTATTAAAACTGGTATTCAGCAGCTATGTCCACATACTGAAAAATAGTGCTAAAGATTACAGTTGGGAAACAAGGCCTTATTCTTGATGATTTATTGTTCTATAATGAGAAGTGTAAATAAGTAAGATATAGCACTGTTACTGCCAAATGTGAAAGTTTAGTAATTATACATGAACAGTTTCTTGAATGCTCTGTTGTTTTACTGTTTTATCGTACAGAACAGTTGAGAAATAGATTTAATGAATGTTTACATTATAAAAGTAATTTACTCTAGTTTATAACAGTTTTGTAACATTTTGTTAATTTTTCAGCTCTGCTAGGTTTGAAGGTTCACTTAACATGGATCTTAATGAAATCAGCATGAATTTGGTTCCATTTCCTCGACTTCATTACTTGGTTTCAAGCTTGACTCCTCTGTATACATTGGCTGATGTTAATGTACCTTCTAGAAGGTAAGAAAAAAATATTATGGAAGTTTTACATTTGAAGCTTAATTTCTGATTCTTCCATAGTTTTCATTAAAAAAATTCCATTCTATAGCAAAACTAAGGGTAGAAGTTCTAAACGTTTTAAGTCTGCCACATTTTGAAATTCATCCTGCTGATTTTAGGAACATCCTTTGTCCTTTTTCTCTGTAACGGTTGAGCCAGTAAACTTGAAGTGTATTTTTTGTTATCTCTGCTGGGAAATGTTTCTGTTGGAAAAATGTATTACTTGGATAGAACTCACCACAAGTTCTTTGGAGTAACAGTTGACACTTGACTCACTGTAAAGACAAACAAGGAATTTAGAAACTAGACTCCTTGGGAAGTAATCTTCAGTCTTACTTCAGTCTGGAGATGCGGTGAGCCTATTTAACAGCTTATTGTAACAGTAAGCTGACACTTGACAAATTTTGTGAGATTATTTATCCCACTGACATGGCAGAAAAATAATCAGTTAAAATAGATTTGACTGGTTTTAGTGAATTAAGTCCAGTCAGCAAAAGGTCCAAAAAGTGATAGAGGCAGCTAAGGGTAAGTGATGGAAGTATGGAAAGTGGAGAAGAGGGCAGGAACCACCCCTTTTCTGTGATAGCAAGTTCTGACAATCAGTTGGATCTCTTGAAACCATGCCCTGAGGAGACAGTACAGTGCTGGAGGGAAGGTAGCAACTATGGGGAGATGCTCAGTCAATCATGTTTAAGAATTGTGTGGGAACAGTAATATTTTTGTCTCCTTTATTTAGTTATTTTTTTAATAGGCAGATTGTGGCAGAGGTGATTAAAAAAAAAATAGAGATGATACATGCAGAGAGTTTGGAACAAATGGAAAGAATAGCTTAGATGTTATGGGTCCATAGAAGCCTCCTCAAGACACCATCTTTGCTATCCCACAGTACAGTGGAACTTGCTTAAGGAGGTGAAGAGGGAAAGAATATGATCTGCAGTGTCATCTTTTAAAGCAGTCATACATCATAAAATTAGAATAAGTAGACAAATATATATAGTCTGTCTTTTCCTAAATCATTAGTCAAAATTAATACAAATCTATGATTCATTGATCCTTTTAAATAGTGAAGTGTAACAGGCCAATAATCAGTTCTGTAAGTGTCAGCTGCACTTTGGTATTCCCTGTCAGATGCTTCACAAGCAGTGAGGTTCTCCACTCAAATTGTCATATAACCAGAACCTCAAGTAGTTAAATCCTTTTACATATTTTTAATACTTTGTGACCATTGACCTAAAATTGCCATAATAAAGGTCTCTTAGTCTGTCCACTTCTCTGACTTTAGACTCAACAGTAGCTTGTAACATGAGGGAAAAGAGAAGGAAAAATGGATCTGGTGTGTTTTTAAAACACTTCTAAAGCCAACACATGTACATATAAAGGTTTGAATCTTTTTCCTGTCATTCATGGTCCCAGGTTAAATGTACCTTTATCTCCAGAATTTTATGACGTCTTAAACCCTGAAGGTCGGCATTCTGAAGAACTTTTGTAGCCTGGTTTAGTAAGAGTAGATAACTCTGTTTTCTTTTCTCCTAGGTTGGATCAGATGTTTTCAGATGCTTTTAGTAGAGAACATCAGCTAATTCAAGCAGATCCAAAGCATAGCCTCTACCTTGCCTGTGCACTTCTCGTTCGAGGAAATGTGCAGGTTTCAGACCTTCGCAGAAATATTGAAAGGTTGGTAATACCACACAAAGTTGTCGTGGGATTTGCTATTGAAACTGTTGTCAGTTGTCCAGAGCACTCTCACTTTTCATTTGAAGAATTTCAATACTGAATCAGTTTACTCAGAAATATTTTTCTTAATTTCAGAAGGGAAGGAAATGTAATTAATTTACATTGTGAGTTAGAGTAAGTTGCAGCATTCTTGGATTTCCAAATAAAGGGAGCTGACTAGATATCCCTGTGCTGCTCCTTTCATTCTCAAAAATGCAAAAGAAAGCAAAGCCTGACCTTCCAGAGGTCTTCTGCCATTAAAAGATGTTGGAGGAATAAGTTCTGTAGTAGAAGTTTGTTTTTACTGAACAGAAGGCCACTCTCTTTCATGGTTACTTTCATGTAGATAGGGAATCATCCTCATTTTAACAACTCTGTATTGTTAGCACTCTGTTTCTACCTTTTACGCTATCGATGTACATAATTATAACAGAAAAGGCAGGCAAGCTTTGCGTACAGAATGGAGTTTACAGGCACACAGGTGTGTGGGGAAAATTTCTAAGAATGTAGAGCACTTTACTTTTTTCTAAACTACAGGTAGGCTGTGATTGTCCCCACACAATAATAATCTGCCCGTCTCCTAAATATCAGAGTGCTTGCAGTCCCTGTTATAGAAATGAGTGTGTGTAACTTTACTTTTCAAACCCTGATACATTAAATTAACAAAATTGGGTTTTGCCATTTAAATTTAAAATACACACAGTGTTTTAGTCTGAAGTCTAAAATGTCTTATTCAAAATGATAGTTATAACTGGCTTGCTTAGTTCTGAAAGCTTAAATGTTAACCTTTTCGGACTGTTTTTTAGCAAAGGAAACTTAAGCTTTGTGTTGTTTACATTCCTCAGGTAACTACATTTTCGTATCACAGGTTGAAGCCTTCCCTGCACTTTGTCTCCTGGAACCAAGAGGGCTGGAAAACTGGTTTGTGTTCAGTACCTCCTGTGGGCCATTCCCATTCCCTTCTGTCTTTAGCAAACAACACCTGTGTAAAACCAACTTTCATTGAACTCAAAGACAGATTTATGAAGCTCTATAAGAAAAAGGTAAAACTCTTATTATAACATCTGTAGCCACTAATCATTATCTTCTTGCATTATGGGGAAGCAAATCTTAGTATTGCAATGGGACTGCTTAAAAGTAACAGCCCAAGATTTTTGTGTTACCTATCAAGGAATCATTCCAACAGCTGCTGCTTAAAAAGCATAAACCCCTTATTAATCTGTGCCTACCAGGCAATATACTTACTTTCTTCAGCCATGAGGCAGTATCTGACAGATCTGCCTACCAGTTTGTGCTGGGTTGACCTTGGCTGGCCACCAGGTGCCCACCAAGATGTTCTCTCACTTCCCTTCCTTAGAAGGGCTCGTAGGTCAAGATAAGGACAGGGATGTCACTCGCCAATTACTGTCATGGGCAAAACAGACTTGACTTGGGGAATAGTAATTTAATTTATTGCCAATCAATAACAGAGTAGGATAGCAAGAAATAAAACCAAAACTGAAAACACCTTCACCTCACCCCACACCCTTCTTCCCAGGCTTAATTTCATTCCTGCTTCTCCTTCACTGATCTTGGTGTCTGCAGGGCTGTTTCTCACACTTTTCTAACTCTGTGCACGCTCTCTCTCTCTCTCTCCCCCCCCCTCAGCTGTTGTGAAGCATTTTTTACCCCTCATTAAATACATTATCACAGAGGCACTACCAGCATCGCTGATGGGCTCAGCTTTGGCCAGCAGCAGGTCCATATTGGAGCTGGCTGGAACTGGCTCGCTCTGACATGGGGGCAGCTCCTGGTATCTTCTCACAGAAGCCACCCCTGCAGCCCTGTGCTCCCCGCTGCTACCAAAGCTTTGCCATATAAACTCAATACACAGTTTGGTCAGCTGTACCCAAGAAGACAGCATATGAAAAGATGGATGTGTAAGAAATCAGTAATGTGGACTGTGATTCCATAGGGGATTGTTACTAAAGTTGCCAGTTATTTGCACAAGGGATATCATGATATAAGTCTTTAAATCTACTTTCTACATTGCTTGCACTCCCCTCTTCATTGCAGGCTAAATGGTGCTTATTGAGCCAAAAGAATTAGGTGCCAAGAAAAAGGATAACATTGAATTTTTTTTATTCTCATAGGCTCACCTTCACCATTATCTGCATATAGATGGAATGGAGCAAAGCTGTTTTTCTGAAGCCATATCGTCTTTGTCTGACCTAATAGAAGAGTACAATGAACTGGATGCCACAAAAGGTGGGCCTAGAACAGACCCATCAAGACTGAAGATAGCTGTTTAAAGAAGGAAGAACTGTTCTGTTTTGTTTTGTTTTTCTTTAAAAAAAAAAAAAAAATCCCCCAAGCATCCAGCCACTTCAGTTAACCAGAATGAATTGCAGCATGCCTAGCTATTGTAATTCCAAAGTGAGACTGGGACAATGGCTTTGTCAGCTCTGAGAGGTGTCATATTAAGTGACAAGGCCCAGCCTGTAAAAGATTTGAAGGCACCTAATTATAGTGGATATCAGTAAGAGCAGTCTTCCTTACTGTAGAGTAAATTGACATACCATATGCTGTAAAGAAAAGAAAGAGAGGTTATAGCAGCCAAAAATGTAGTTCTTTTCTCAGACTTTCAGCTTACAGTAAACTAAAGGCAGGCCTTGCTTCAAAGAAGGATCACCGTTGCTAGATTTGTTTTTTAACAAGCAACTATGAAGAGAAGAAAAGCCCGCATAGTCTTTTCAAAGGTGAAAGCAAGTCTCTAATGAAACTGGGTTCTTAAACTTTGCAGGATAGTAGTCATTTCAGAATGCTCGAAGCTATGTTCATAGCTTTAATATTTCTGCTTCCATGTTGTACTTAGCAGTATTAGAGCATTCTGAGTTGATATCAAAATTGGCAATATCAGAAAATTCAACAAAATAAATTTTGTTTCAAGTATTATACTTGGAGTATTAACTAACATTATTTTAATGAGTCATATTCATGAATGCTGAGTTGCACTTGATAATGGGATAATACAATATACCTCTGAGCGAAACATGCACTTATAACGAAGTTATAATGACTGTTCAGAGAACAAAGTTTATATGCTTAAAAGAATGCAAGTAAAATAGATGTTTTAATATTTATAATAATAAGGGTAAGTAGATTTTTATATTACAGTAAGAACTCTTACATTACAGTAAGAACTTTTACAAAACAGAATGTACAACTATTTCCAATTGCTTGCCAGCTTTGGCTGTCTTAGAACAGCAAGACTAGCGAACTGTTACAAATCAGAATGGATCAATACAATGATTTCTTAAAGCTTGAAGTCCTCCTAGCAGAGTTGGAGTGGGTGTGTAAGTAAGCACAATTTTCAATGTATAAGTCCAGAAGTATTCAAGAAAACATTGTGATATCATTTGAGTGCATTTTTCTAAGAAAACATTCTAAAAATAGTCATTTCCTTGAAGTTTTGCATCTATTATCTGCAGGTGCCCGCTTATTTGTTCCTTTACAAGTGCATTGTTTATATTCATAACACTAGAGAAAGATTATCTGCTGCAAAAAGCAATCTGAGCTTAAAATTGACTTCTCCTGTTTGAAACAGCATTGATGTGTTTTACTATTGCAGATACATAGTAGAAAATGTTAATTTGAGAATCAAGAATGATAGATGAAGTATTACAGGGTAATTTTTTTTTTTCTAATAGGTTAGAGCATCTGTGAATTTACATGTAGTTGTCTTTGTGGGCAACAGCTTGTTACAGTGGGGTATGAAGCTGTCTTGCTGTACCTTTTTCAATTACTAAAAGTTCTTGTTTTGATAATACTAGTGTTATATACATCCTTCTCAAGAATGTATTTCCACATATAAAAACAATTATGTTTAAAAAGATGCACTCTTACTTGTGTTTTCCAGGTGCTATTTAAAAAATGAATATTCACATATGTAGTTTCACTATAACATTGCTGTGGCACAGGGTTATGCTAACTCTTCAGGGTGTGAGTGGGCTGTTGCACTCTCAGTACGTTACAGTCAGTGGTGTAACTTGTCATACAACTTTGAGTTCAGAAAATATATCTCCTGGAGCAGTGCAAATCCTCTGACATACGCATGATGTTATCCACATCATCTTCCACTTGAAGAAGCCTTCATTGGGACACTCAAACTGTACAGTGATCATTTTGGATTTATTAGGTATGCAGCACCTCTTGTCCAAGCACACCCCACAGAAAGTTAGTCTGTAGCTTTGAGTAGTTGAGCATCCAGAAAAAACTAGTTTCTCTGCTGTAGGAAGCTGGAATGTCGGTTGACATGTTTTTCCTTTTGGTATCTTTAATACAAAAACAAAGAAAAGCCTGAGTTTTTACACATTAAAAACTCAACATGTAAGAAAAAATTGCAACATTTACATAGAAGTATTTTGAAAATTATTCCTTCTGAAAGCTGTCTTACTTTTGTTTATCAGTCAATAAATAGAAAATATTTTCTGAGTGACTGAGCACCAGGACAGCACTAGCAGCACTTATATTTCAGGACATTATATTGTTTTGTTTGAAATTATACATCTGTAGTTCACTATTGAAAGCTGAAGACTGAAGGTAGAAAACAGAGAAGAGTTATTTTAGAACCCTTGGAAAAAGAAGTCATTTTATATTAGTAGTTGCCAATATATCCATTTTTCCATTACTTCCAATATTTTGATTTTCTATTAGGAAGTCATTTTATATTAGAAAATACCTTTATTGTCTTCAGTATATTGGTCAGACAAGGCTGGATGAAGCATAATCTCTTTTCTTTTTTCATTTCACATTTTCTGTTTTCATTGGTCACTCTGCTGGATATGCCTATGCCACAGGTCCTGGAACAGGGTGTCCAGGGAGTTGCCTGTACTAGGCACTTTTTCTTCAAAACTAGTGGTAAGCTTCTGTAAGCTAAGACAGCAATATATTATTTATGCAGCAGAACAGCCCCAAAAGGATTAGTTGAAAATAAAAGGATAAACATTTGATTTCTGTTTATGAAGGTGCTTTTGTAGGTAAATCTCAAAATGAGGCATAAACAAAGTTATACAAAAGCTGGCTGAGCTGCTGTTAAACTTTAGTGACACTGGATACTCAGACCCTAGCAAGGGCTATGAAGTTGCATGTGTTGTATGGCCCTCCAGTTTAATACGATGGAAATTTTATGTGGAGAGAGTTATTTGTGGAATTTTTATGGAATGTCCAGAATGGAAGAGACATTGAAAATTATTTAAGGCCAAGCATAGCTTGAAAACAGGTGCTGAAAACATTAACATTGGTTTCTTTGTAGATATTGTGAAGGCTTTAGGGTTTGTGTTGAGTAAAATTCTCCAGTCACTTCTAGATATCACCAAAAAGCCTGTTTTCTGATGGATTAGGGCTGGATTAGGTGGAGTACACTTTAAAAAAGAAACAAAATTGCAGTGCAAAAGTTCATGGTGAAACTGCAAAAAAACCCTGACTCTGTGGAATCTGTGCATTTAGGTAAGAGCACAGGCAGAATTACAAGGATACCTGGAAAGTAGACAGCAATTTAAAGATCTCATTGCAGCAAGCAGATTAAAAGCCTGCAGATCCACAGATCTGCAACAAATAAAGGCAAGTTAAATGGCTGTTTACACTTGGTACATTTTTTAAAGTATGACCTAGGTACATCCCTATGTATCTGAATTAGGTAAATCAATTTGACAAGGAAAGCCAGAAAACAAAGCAAGAGCAGTGAAGTGAAACTTAGCACTTGTTATCCACAGTAACAGAAAAAAGGCTTTTCAAAATAGATATATTATATACATATAATACTGGCCCATTGAGCCATTCATGAAATTCATGCACAAGTTGACTTGACACTTCTGCTGCACTGGGAAAGGGAAGGGGAAAGACCTCACTTTGAAACAAAAATTTCAAGGTGCTTTTCTTCAGAGGGTTTGTATCACCTGAAGGATGGCATCCTTCAGCACATACAGCCACCACAGGGACAGGCTGTCAGGTCCCTGAACCAAGTCAAATAGGAAGTGTGCTTTTCAAGCTGGGTATCTTTTCTCAAGGTTATGTTGTGCAGTTGATTCAAATTCCTGAATAAACACCGTGAGGTGCAGCATTGCACTCAGTGAAGGAGTTACTGAAGGTTGGACTTCAGCTTTTGGAGCTGCTGAAGTGCTACAAAGTAATGGCTTAATGCTGTGCTCCAGGTGTTGGAAATACAGCTCCCCACAAACCCAATTAATATATTTCACGGGGTCAAATGGTTTGGTTGCCATTGTTTTCAACATGTTATGTTCTCTCTTTGATCAAATTAGCAATGTTCTCTAGAAATTAACTCTTCACTTGAAGTCCGTTGCTATACTGAGTGTGTGTTTATACACAGCATTAAGTATGTTTCTGTAAAAAGGCTTTGATACTAGTTATAGGTATTATACTTTTGAAGTAAAGATGAGCTGCTTTTTTTTTATTTTTGCTAACTTGCATAACCACTGCTAATGTGTTAGAAGTTGTCCAAACTGAACTTCAGGTTTTGTAAGCAGGTCTATTTATCTGCAGATCAACTTATGTGCATCTATTTATTTACTCAGTAGCCTTTTATGAAGGTTTTCTGATGAGCTTTGTGATCCTTTTAGTTTTATTTTATAGATCCATGATGATGATTCGGGCCATAATTTTCCCACAATTGAAGCTGCCACCAAATAAATGGCTCAGGTTTCTGGTACCCACATTAGTTGTAACGAAGAGGAGTTTCACCATGGAAACTTGCATGTGCACCTGGAAGGAGACAGCACAAGCACAGACAGCTGTGGCCAGGGAAGGGCAAGGATAGCTGCTTCTTGCAATGGTGCTTCCTTAAAGTAAAAAAGAGAACTACAGTGTTAACAGCAGAGCAAGAATGAGGTTAGAGGGAATATCAACTGACCCTGGCAGAACTGCATGGATAAGCTCGTGTATGCTTTTGATTAGACCAAATGGAGAAGAAATTGGGAGAAGCATTGTCCTTGCAGTGACCTGAAATTTTATGAATTGACGAAAGCCACCAAGGCAATTTTTTTCATTTTCTGCTTTCTATTGAAAGAAGAGGCCAAGACTCCCTGCTACCACAAAGCAGGAGGAAGTGAGACGGCTCCCAGGCTGCGAAATGGCTGTCCACCAGCAGCCCTAATTGGTCTGATCTGATGAGTAGTAAACCTCGGCAGAAAGATGGGTTGAAGGTAGCTTTGGCCAATTCCCTGGTGACAGAAGCCAAAAGGCTTTTTGCTTTTCATAATCATCAAGTTTAGAGAAAAGAATCTGTGACCTAAGAGTAAGAGGGGTAATTGGGACAGACCGGTCACCCTGGCAATGGCCTTCAGGAAGAACTGAGAAATTGCCAGTGCGCTGCCTGCCTGGCTGCTGGAGCCAGGGATGCTAAATGCAGCAAGGCTTATGTAGGGAAAAGTTTACCAGGAAACCAGAAAAGTAGCCAGGCACACCTGACATCAGTCTGTAGTTTGTTGATTGAAGCTGCTTGTGCTGTCCTGGGCCACAGATGGATTGTCCAGGCTTCTTTCTGCCTGTGACCCTGGTGCAGGGACTTGCTGCTAATCTTGGTGTGAATACAGGAGTACATCCAATTGCACCACTGACACACAGGCACTTATAAAGTGGGTTAGGTTGGAAGGTCTGCCCATTAAGATAATAAACTCCATTGAGCTCACATCCTACAGCTACCAGATCTGCAAATGGTAAACAATAGTTACTAACACAGGAGAAGCACATGGTTCCTGCTTACAGAGTGCTAAAATGCGATCAGCCTTTACTGTGCCCACAGCTTCAAGCTCTTCCCACCCAAGCACATATTTTTTTATTTATGCCCAGTGATAATGGCAGCCACCAAACTTTAAATCAGTCATCAACATGTCTGCAAATAACAGGCTTGTGCACAATGAACTTGTTTCACTGATTCATACGCAGGTAACTTTAAAGACAGTCCCAGCCCTACTCTCAGATTCTCCGACTGAGCAGACTGAGGACTAAATTAGGATAAATGGCCTAGCACAGAGCTGTGCAGCACCAGCAAGCAGAGTTTTCCTCCAAAACCATTCACCTGCATGGTCCCACCCTCCCAGATTTCAAGAAGGGAATGTGAAAGAACAACTTACATGCACACACGCCTGTTTCATACCTAGGCTCATCTTCCGAGTAGTCGCAGTAGAGGCCTTTGTGGGGATCACATATGTCTGCTTCATTGCAGGTCTCCCCTGACTGCTTGGCACAGACGTTACAGCAGCCACAACCGTCCTTCACCAAGCTTACCCCGGGGGTGCAGGTTGGCACAGGTGGGCATCTGCACGGCCAGTGACAAACCTCCTTGCGCTGGTGGACTTCACCAGTTTCTGAAGGTTTTTCTCCAGGCTTTGCTGGTGGGCTGTGGAAAAACTTGCACACAGTGGGATATTTTGAGAGCTGAATGCATTATCGTAGCTGGGATAGTATAAAATGAAGTTGGGATGGAAAAAAAACTGAAGTTGCATGAAGACACAACATTTCTCATCTCACAGGATCCAAAAAAGGAGAGGCTGTGAGGTTTAGGTAGGAGACAGAGGGCCAATTTCATCAGTCACTGTCATGCACTGAGGTGTGTCGTGGTTTAACCCCAGCCAGCAACTAAGCACCACACAGCCGCTCACTCACTTCCCCCCCACCCAGTGGGATGGGGGAGAAAATCAGGAAAAGAAGTAAAACTCGTGGGTTGAGATAAGAACAGTTTAATAGAACAGAAAAGAAGAAACTACTAATGATGATAACACTAATAAAATGACAGCAGTAATAATAAAAGGATTGGAATATACAAGTGATGCACAGTGCAATTGCTCACCACCTGCTGATTGATGCCCAGTTAGTTCCCTGATCGGCGATCCCCCGCCCCCACTTCCCCCAGTTTATATACTGGGCATGACATCACATGGTCTGGAATATCCCGTTGGCCAGTTTGGGTCAGCTGCCCTGGCTGTGTCCTGTGCCAACTTCTTGTGCCCCTCCAGCCTTCTTGCTGGCTGGGCATGAGAAGCTGAAAAGTCCTTGACTTTAGACCAAACATTACTTAGCAACAACTGAAGACATCAGTGTTATCAACATTGTTCTCATACTGAACTCAAAACATAGCACTGTACCAGCTACTAGGAAGACAATTAACTCCATCCCAGCTGAAACCAGGACAGGTGTCATTCCACCAGTGAGCCTGGCCTACTGCTTGTATGAAACAAAATTCATCAGTCTTTCCTTTGCCTTCAATAGAACAAAACCTGTAGTAGAGCTAAAGTAGGAAAAAAAGTGTTTTAAAGTAGATGGTGGATTTATTTTAAATATTCCTTCCCACAAACCTCCTATCTAATTAATTAGCTTTTGATTGCTCCCACTGTTTGACAGCCAGCAGCTGCCCTGTGTGCCACTTCTGATGGCAAAAGCCTTTTAAAATACTAAACCTCTTTTGAGTGTTACTTTTGCTCCAAAATTTGAGTAGCTGTTTGGGAAGAAGCATTATAGTATTTACAAATTCTCGTGCTAGATGCAAAAATTGCACCCTAATAAAGGAGGCTAGTAGTTGCATTGAGCTTAATAGATCATTTTCTAAGAGTGTATCTATTTGTATGAGTAAGTGTTCATTGAATCCAGGGCTTACAGGGCAAAGACGTATCTCTAAAAGAGATTTGTATCAGCAGTAGGAAGTCAAGATCTAGCCAGAATTTACTGTTTTCCACATTCTGTCTCAGAATTCATGTCTCTTTTTTTTTTTTTTTTTTTTTTAAGAAAAGGAAGTCCTAAGTAATTCTTGATGGGTTTAATTTTCTGTGGCATGACGGAAGATTAAGTCAGCACAGAGTGTGAAAGGATCTATTTGAGATAGCTATATTCAATCTGCTTTTTTGAAGAACGACATCTAAAACGTAACAAGTTTAGATCTTAGCATTAAATCTTTCCATGCTGCTGATTTCAGCAGAAATGCAGATTGTGATATAGTTATTCATCGCGGATGACTGGATCCATAGTTATGTGGGGGCACACACAGTGCTTGGCCACTAGTACAATGTAAGGCTTGGGAGCTGCTTTCATCAAGCAGCTCTGACTGCCCAAAGAGCAAGAGAGACAGACAAGATCCAGCTCCTCATCAGGTGCCAGTATCACCATCTAGCTTGCAGGAAAAAAAAAATATACAGCCTATATTTTTTCTGGGTTTCGTGAAGCCCCACTGACCAGTTTTTCTCTGTTCCTCCAAACTGCAGGGCTCTAGCAATGTAGAAACCACCTCCAGCAGAGACGCTAAGGAAAAGCTGGGGAAGGGGTTGTTCGGCTGGGTTTCCTTTCAGTTCAACTTTCAAACTGGAAATATCTGCAGAATTCAGCATTTCATATGTCAAATCCCGTGAAAGCTCTCACAGCATAATTGAGCTCGCCTAATTGCATGCAGCAGTAAATGACCTTTTAAAAGGATTTTTTCTACCACTAATTTCCATTTTTCATGGTCATTTACAACTATACTTAACGATATCTTAATCCACAGCTACTAATGAAGCTCCAAAGTAGCAGCTTTCAAGTTCCTTTGGCTGAATGATTTTTAAGATAGATATTAATTCACAAAGGCAATTCATATAATAAATGAATTTTAAACAATGTCATGTGGTACCCCACGCAGCGTGCAGAAGATAGTTTCATAAACATGTTATTTTGTTATTCATTTGCTGAAAAAGCATTTCTTCTAATCCTTTTTTACCTAAATGCAGCAATAATATAGAAACAACTAACTTAAGCATACTTTTTTTTAGGCAGCTAAGCCTTTCCTATAAACCATAATGTTAATTTGATGAACATGTGCATTGGAGTGTAAAGCTTCTTAAAGGCTTGTTCTGGAAACAAGACACACAGGTGTTCCTATACATTTAGCAGTGTTCAAGATTGTATGGTTGCTTTAGGAAACACTTTCTTGCTGCTTTTTCCTTTTAAGCAGAGTATTGTTATTATTAGGAATGTGGCCATGTGCCAGCTATATGAGGTTATGTGGCTTAAATCAGATATCGCGTTTCAAAATGGGTATGCGTAGCAGGAAATAATCCCTGTGCTTCAACCAGTATGTTTAATTTGTATTACAAATTAAAACGTGCTTTAAACCTACAAAATTCTACCTAAGCAAGTGATTTTTCTCTTCTTTTTTTAGGGAAAGATGTCAACTGAATGGTGACAAAGTTTCCCAGTAAGAAAAACACCATCAGGCAAATATCTGACAGTTTTAACTGTGGAATTACTGAGAAACTCAGTCTACCTGAAAAATCTTCAAAAATCTATTAAGTTACAATGAAAATTTAAAGTTTGCTTGCAAAGTTTACAGGTCAAATATTTTTGTAATTCTTGCTTCCCAAAGTTTCTATACCAAAGCTATCTACATCACACAAGCCCACTGCATACTTTTCCTGATCCTATGGGCAGATCAGAAAATGAGACCATTGTGTAGGAACCCTTCATGTGTTGTTGTTTGTTTTCTTACGTTTTAAAGATTGAACAAGGTCTGTATGGCATAAATAAGCAAATAGCAAAAAGTAGGCAATGTATTATTGCTAATGTTCGGTTATCTTAGTCTGGATTTAAATATGCAGAAAGTTAGCAGAGGAAGACAGTAATTTGAAAATTCTCCATCTAACATTCATCTTGATTGTAAAGGAAAAATGCAATGTGTATACGTAAAGTGTATTTTAAAAATTAAGTAAATAAGTAATGAAATTGGCCTTTGACACAAATACCTTCACCAAAAGCTATCACTTAAAATTTTCTCATAAGAGACAAAGCATAACACAGTCCAGGTGCCTTTCTCATTTGTAAAACTAGCCTGAAGTCAGACCACTGTGTATATATATGTATATATATATATATATATATATGGAATATGAGCATGGACAAGATATTTACTTTCTCACTGCATCAGATAATTTGTGCTTATATTTAAAAAAAAAAAGCGCAAGGTCACTGACAATTTAAGCTTCCCTAACACTTTTTTTTCCACTGAATCATATTAATGTACAGATTAGAGAGAAAAAAAATACCAAAATCAGGACTGATGCAGTAAATAAGCTGCAAATGAAATTTACTCAGGAGTAGGGAATGGCTCCTTATTCTTTATGAGGAATTTGCTTCTCTGCAATTTATTTTGTCATTAAGCAAATAAAAACTTTAAACCGGGACAGGGTGAAGAAGGGAGAAATCTTTTTCTTCTTTTGAATGAACTTACCTGTTGCGTACAAGGGATGATGAAGATGGTGGGAAAAAGGAGCCACCGCATGTTCCTGCACATTCAGAAGTGAAACTGGGAGATAGGGAACAGGCTGAGCTGTGTCAGAGGAAGCACTGAACACAAAGCTCTCCTCTGTCTCCCTTGCCAACCCTACTTTCCCCAGCACATGCACAAACACATACACGCATTCACACTTGAAATTCTCCACTTCATACAGAACCAGCTTCACACTGAAATTTCCAACTGATCTTCTTTTCTCTGCCCAGCGTTAGAATACAGATTTTCACACCCTGCTTGATCCCATCCAGCTGCTTCAGCAGATTCTGCCTGACTTAATTGAGGTCGGGTGGGGTGACATCTGATTCTTAAAATCTTGCTGCTGGAAATGTAGTGTTATTTTCAACTTGTCTTTAAGTCCATATTACAGGAACTTCTGAAATCTGAAGGGCAGAGCCCCAAACACATGTATTTTTTGAGACAGAGAAAGCAGAGTTTCTCAAAATTTCTAATGTATTGTGCTTAGCAGAATCATAGCGTAAAAATTAACGCTGTCAGTACATGCTCTCTAAATAGGGAAAGAAATGCTATAGTGTGTTATAACACTAGTACATATCCTGCACTGCTGCTTTCCATGGACTCCTAATGGGGAAACCCAAACTGTACTTTTCCGTGAAGTATGCACCTTGTCTTACCGCTGTGCCACGCCGCTTAAACACAAGACCATTCAAATCTCCAGATTTCCTCCGCCCTAATACTACCGAGGTGATGTGCCTGATTTCAGGCTAACGAGCGAGGGTCTGCAGGATAAGATAAAAGCTCCATCCACCCCCGCAACAGTGGTGGTGGCGGTGCCCTGGTGAATGCTCCTCCTTGGCGTTGTCCTCGCTCAGTCACCTCCTGCGACGTCCAGGAGTTACTAGGGGAGGCTGCCAAAGCCCACGCTCCCGCAGCAGCTGTGTGTGGACAGAGGCGGTGGGAATATGGAATCAAATCCAGCCCGAGCAATTCTGGTTTGCTCCCCGGCTCGGAGCACCACATGCCCTCCGCAGTTACATGTGAAACCTGAACTGCCCTTCCAACTCTTGAGCAGTCAGCTGTAAATCACTGAAAAACTGCTCTTCTTTAGCACATCTGCTTTGTCACATACTTCAACGTGAGGTCCAAACAATACCTAAGTACCAAATGGATGCTGCAGATCAGTTAATTTCAGTGGCATTACCCTGAACATGCATCTGTGCAGACCAGGTCTGACTCAAGCCTTGTGTTTCCCATTAAAAGCTAATGAGCATAGCACCTAGGTTTCTCAAAAATCTCTTCTGTATACTTTCAAAACACAGCTTGTTTCATAGGATCAGAGGACAGCTGAGGTTGGAAGAGACCCAGGAGGTCTGTAGTCCAACCAGTGCTCAAGCAGGGTCACCTCTGAGATCAGACCAGGTTACTCAGGGCTCTGTCTATTTGGGTCTGGAAAAGCTCCAAGGGTGGAGACAGACAAACCTCTCCTGGCAGCTTTTCGGAGTGGTAATAATGAGCAATGCAGGCTGACTGAGGAGATCCCAGGTACAGTTTTCTCCTGCAGACCCAAAGACACCCCTTTCACTCTCCAGCCTGGAAGAAGTGAGGAAGGTCAGAGGACTAGGACATCCATTCTCCTCCGAGGGCTGTGGGGGAGCACACAGCGTTCATTTGAAATGTGTCTCTCCTCTTTGCATCACAGAAATAAAGCACGTGGCCAGTGCAGGGCTGGGAGTGCCCTGTGCGAGCTGGCAAAGACTGGTCTGCTGTGGATAACAGTCCTCAGTCTTTGGAAACAGGAGAGAGATGTTCCTGTAGGATTAGCCATTTGTTTTATATGGTGTATTTTGTTGGAGTTCACCTGGAGAGCAGGTATCTTCAGGATCGGAGAGTGAGACTTTGAAACTGGGCTTTGAGTATAATTAAGCTGATTGATTGATAGAAAGTGTTGGGTTTGGGACGGGTAGGAGGAAGGTTCCTCCCTGAGGAAGACATTCTGATGGTGTAACACATTAAAATGTGATTTTTACATGGCTGGACGGTTGCTCACATGTGTGCAAAGTAACCGGCACGCCTCTTCAGCCCGGGAAAAGCCTGCTGCTAGAAGCAGCACTCCTACTAGCAGGACTCAGCTCTCCAAAGCAATAATGTGCCTTCATTGCCTCTCCCTAACGCACGCATTGACTGAGGCTGTCTGGAGCTTGCAGTACCTGCAGTACTGAACCCTGAGTGTATTTAATAAGAAGCCATAAGACCACAAAGACAGTAACGCTAACTCCTTTGCATAAATAATGCGCCAATACTTTGACTTAGTATTAGAGTCTGTGCCTCTGCTAGTATTGGCTCTGATTTAAATAAATGGAGGCTGTGTGCCCTTTTCTTCTCCTAGACATCTTTAGTGATCCCCACAACTTAAAAATTAATGTTCTTAATGCCATGTCCAGACTCAGCAATAATTTGTCTGTACGCATCCTTCTTGCCAAATCTCCCTTGCAGATTTGATTACATAAAGCATCATTCATTTCCTGAACTAAACCTGCTCTGTTATCTGGTGCCATTCTAATACTACCCTGAAAGGAAAGTAATTTGGTTGTATAGTCAGTGATCTCTACGTACTGCACACATTTCTTTGGTGCCAAAAAAATCCTCTTCCTGTCTGTGAAACATGCCATGTAAATCCATTGTCTTAAGAGATGGAAAAGTATGGGATATAAACCCGTAAATGAATATAACCATGCATTCTAACAGGATACCCTGCCTTAGACAAAATGCCAGAAGTATTCATTATTGATATTTGTTATGGGCCAGGATTTTCAATACTCCTTACTGGGTTGGTGGAGTTATTGTGACAAAATCCAGCGAAGCCAGGGTTGGGTTCAGTCATTCCTAATAATGGTGTCAGTCCCAGAAACGCAGCAGAGCTGGGAGCTCACCTTTTGGCAGGAAGGTTTTAACATGTTGTCCTGTTTTGTTGCTCTTTGTGCATGGATGCTACAAAGAGACTCCTCTATTTCAGTCAGTCAAGCCTACTGTCTGTGTCTCTGCTCCAAAAAATAAACAGATGCATAAAAAGAAATAGGCACATTATACGACAGCGTATTGCCCTTGGCTCACCCTGTCTCACATGCTGTTTCCTCACTCGGGCTTCGCAAAGAAGCTGCCTTCTTCAAAACAACTGTGTTCCAAAGACACCAAGGGACTTCACCAAGAGGTATGCTTGCTACTGACAGCAGCTTGGCCACACCGAGACACACACGGGTCCCTGCTGGGAGGGGCAGAGTTTGCTCCTGGGCAGCACGGCGTGCTCCAGGTCCTGGGCTTAGCCGTGCTCAAACGTGCGGTGAAGTTCCCAGCCGGGTCACTGAGGCCGGGTGCTGTGATGGTCTTTGCAGAGGAGCCACCCACCCACCACCGACAAGTCCTTGTGAGGTGCCACCCTTCTCGGCTGGCCAGCTGCTCAACTTTTGTAAATTTGAGCCACTTTTGCGTCTCTTCAAATTGTGCGTCAGCCATGAGTTGCATTCAAAAAGGCTCCGTACCTCTCCTCCCCAAGCACCACCAATAACAGCATGTTCCTCAATGAGCTGAGTAACGAACTTGTCCCAAGATGACGGACATATTGCCAATGGGACAGAAATTCATCTTGTCCTTCATACCCACTTCCACAAGGCCACGTGCAACACTGAGATGGCTGTCGGAGGGGTAGAAAGCTTTGTGGAAGGGCAGCTATACTATGTTCCCCACGGCGTGCCGCTGCTTCTATTTCAGCTGTTGTCTACTTCCAAACTTATTTATAAAGCCTCTCAGAGCCATAACACACTACCTGATTTATGAAGATATTTACATGCTGATTTAAGATGTCTAGGTCCCATTTTCAAAACTGACTTATGCAGGTAGTTGTCTATATCCTATTTTCTTCTAACAGGCCTTAAACACAGAAAAGATGCCATAAAGTACCTGTATTCCTACAGACGGCTCTCTGAAATGTTTTGTTATTCCATGGCCATCGACCATGTGAAACAAGTAACTAACTCCCAGAATTGTTTAAGTTGAGTATTTGTCAGCAAAAAGAGGCTGAGCTTTCATTTTCTTGTTAGCAGATCATTTAAAAATACCTGTACATGTGGAAAAGGATCAGCCTGCACTCTGCCCAGCTCTGTAGGGCAGACTGTGCAATCAATCCAGAGAGGCATAGGCTATAAAATACAGGCCAGGAAGAGTGAAGGCAGAGACAGGAATAAAAATGAAGACAAACTGGGGACCCACCAAGCAAAGCAAAGAAGTGTAACTGCACTGAGCTAACCTATTACACGCTGGAATTGGCCAATGCGTCGGCTCTGCTTTCTCTTTTTAATTTGATGCTGAATTCACTGTGACAGAATAAACTCAGATCAGCCCACATCATATTTGCAAAGCAGCTTTTCTCCTCACAGCCCAGCTCTGTGGGCACCCCGACGCCAGCAGCTCCAGCCTCCCCTACCTTTCTGCCCCCGCGGCGGCCAGCGCTTTGCAGAGCAGGCAGCCAGCTGCTTCTCGGGGAGAAGCGCCGTCAGGATAAATATTTGAGCACGGCGGCTAATCCCACATGTCAGGAGACATGCGAACTTCCACCAAGGCTCGTACGGTTCTCAAAGGGTTTCCATTGTTAGTTACAGGAGGAAATAGTAAAGCAGCTTCCCAAACTCCTGGGCTATTTACACATGTAGTTCGTGTGCCAACTAAAAAACATTCCTGGTGGAAATGAAAATAAGGTCCCGGCCAATGTCCTACCCAAACCTTCCTTGAGGGGAGGGCATGGGAGAGGTACAGAAAAAGAGTTGTATTTTTTCCCAAACCACTGGTTGGGGATTTTTTTTATTTTATTTTATTCCCAGTACATACTTTATTAACCTTTTAAAAAAAAAAATCCCACCTAAATATTGGTGTATTCCCACTGCTATCTCCAGATTTATTTTGGCACAAAGTCATCCGAAAGACAAACTCAGCTCTTCAGTCTACAGAGAAAGTATATGATGCTCTCTACAGACCCAGAGACACCCATAAAATGTAGGGCATTGGCTGGATCTGGTGCCCATTTTGCATGGCAAGTGTCCCAGGGGGTGAGAAACCCTCAGCAAGGGGAAGGGAGGCTGCGCCCGACCCTCTCCTTCCCGCTGGTGCAGTCACCTCCACCTCTTTCCCCTCATGTACTAAGGTCACCTCCACCTCTCTCCTCCCGTGTACAAGGAAGCTGCTCCAAGTTTCAGAGCTGAAAGGATTTGCCCTTTCATTGGATGGGTCCATAAAAAATAGCAGAAGCTGTTGAACTGGTGGTGGAGAGTCCAAAGAGCAAACACCGGGTGGGCACGTCAGATCTGGGCAAGGTCCAGGGTTCACAAAGATGGTGACAGCCTGTCTTCAGGCTCTTGTAAGGGAAGATTTCGGAAAGGGAATAAAAGAGGTCTTGCCTCTGCCCTCAGGCTGTCTTTCAGACTCTAAAAAGTAATGAAGTATCCAAGAGCAAAAATCCACACCTCTTTATTGCAAGTGTATGGAGAATAGTGTGAAATGTCTTTATTTTTCTACTTAAGAATCTCACCTCAGCATATGTGTATGAAAGAGTGCAAAACCTATGGGAAACTCAGTTTAAACAGTCATGTTTGGTTTCTTTTCAGTTTCCTCTATAGAAAAAAGCATCAAAATCTACAAAACATCCAAGCAAAACCCCACATCAATTGAAACTCTCCAGAGGGCTTGCAAGCTTGCCTGGCTTGCAAGAAAACGTTGCCGAGTTGTGTTGGGTTGACCACCCCAGCAATTCCGTTGCATAGTTACCCTTCCTTCTTCATGCCTACAGCAGAATTCCCTGTAAACCATCAGGGGAGAAGAAAACAACCACCGCCGCTACACAACTGTGTCCATTTACTTCATCCCAATGCTTCGTTCCAAGTAATGTGTCCACCACTGCCAGGCTGAAGTAAGGATATGGCAGGCAGGGGTCGGCTGGTGGGTTGCCCAAACCTCATTTGCCGTGTGGGTGGAAGGGGGGAAAGAAAAAAAAGCAGGAAGGGGTTAAGGCAGAAGTCTCCTAGTGAACGATTGCGCCTGGCTCAGTCATCTCAGATCCGGAAAAGCCCACGGGACAGCTCAAACATAAACAAGTGAATAATGTGTCTGAGATCCAAGGCTCTCAGTACCATTTTGCAGAAAGGATTATTTCATTTGCATTTTCTATAAATGAGTCATGACCTATTGACAGCTACAAAAGTCTCCGTGTTGCTTCTGCAAAAATTGGGCCTCAGAGATGTCGCCTTCCTTTTTTTTTTGCCGCCTTAAAATTCTGGCTCTCCACGTGGTGGGAGCCATGGTACTGACTGCTGGTGGGATGATGCAGTGGCAGAAAGCCAAACCAGGGAACTTTAAATGGGAAAGGGGAGAGAAACAGAAGGTCTAGGTCTGCTGGAGCCAGACCATTCACGGGGCCAGCTTTAGAGCTGGTGTCCTTTCATCACTGCTCTGGTCTCCTGCTCCAGCTAGGGCTGAGGGGCGCAGGCACTGCACCAAACACCTTGCCTTGTCTCTCCTGCTGACCAGTCGCCAGAGGAAGGATACCCCAGAAGTACCTGGGCAGATACCCAAGAGGCCTCTGGATAAACCAGGGGTGGCCCCACAGTGCAAAGCTAAGAAGAAATTAGGAAAAGACACGAAAATTTTTCCAATGTAATTAAAAGCAAGGAAGATATTAGGGGCTTTTTTAATATATCCTCAATAATGCATGGATCCCTCAATCCTTGTCTTTTAAAATCTCTTGCAGACCACCTTAAATTCACCAGAGAAGTGCTCAGTCTTGCATTAGGTACAGCCCTGCCATCTGTTGGATTTTTTTTTTTAAATTAAACACTTGTTTAATATAAGAAAAAAAAACCCTGACAGCAGTTGCTTGGTTTTTTATTTCAGTTAAATATGTGTTTGCTTTCCTAAAGGAGTTCAGAAACCAGCAGCAATCCTGACATTTCCTGGGGAGTCCAGTTCATCTGGGGCCCCATCCAGGCAGCCTGCACCCAAGGCTGCGCTCCTGCCTCGGAGCCCGTCTCGCCAAAGGTATAAACGGGCTTCAGCAATGGCAACATCCTACTTCTGTGGGCACCTTCCCACATGAAAAGGAAAAGGTTCCTTTTAAGGGAAAAAGGTAGGTTTTTTCACCTAAGACTAATAGGTCATCTGTCATGTATGTTTGTCTGGGCTCCAGAGAGACTTTCTGGGGGAAGAAGACTGGGGTACTAAAAGACCCTTTAACCTAACAAAGATAGGGATAAGAAGACCCAGCGATGGACATCTCAGGCCAGACAAATTCTTATTAGACACAAATATTTAACAGAGGATAAATTACAACACAATATATGGAGGGAAGCAGCAGGTGTCTGCCTTTTGGGGATGAGATTCCCCTAGATGTCCTGCAATGGGGACAGCTGCATGTCAGCTAGGAACCCTTTCTGTCCCTGGAGAGGAACAGGCACTTCCATGGTGCAGTTCATTTCTTCAAATGGACAATTCATCCTCAGGAGGAGATGAATCACATCGTTGAAGTACCTCTGCATCTTTTTCTCTCTGGTGACCATGCAGGGAGCTCGGGATGACATCTGGTCAGAGAAGTGTGCCTTTTGTGTCTAGGCATCTCTCTGGCAGAACCACTTGAACGAAACACAAATAATGATGCCCAAATCTTGGGTGACCGGATGCAGCATAAAACTTGATGCTTACGTGTCCTCAGGTGATTCCACAGTCCCTTCTGGCCTTGCCCTCTGTGTTTCTGGGGCTGGCACCACAGCAGAGCCATAGGCATGGTGCAGCCTGCCGTGGGGTTGGCGTAGGCAGTCGGGGCCAGCCCATGATCTCGATGATCTTGAAAAGTGCTTTTGGTTCCTTGCTCCATGTCAGGGGCAATGGGAGGACATGCCCCTTTGGCAGTGCTCAGTGTCAAGTCACAGGAAAAATCAGCAGCAGCTACCCAGCAAGCACTCACTCCGCTGCTCTGCCCAGCACAGCACCCACCACCAGCTCCTTGCTTTCAACATGAAGAGGCCTTCAATAAAAAAATGAAAAGAGACTTACCAGTGAGCCTCTGAGCATGGAGGATATGTTCATTGCCATTGTTCTGATTCAAGCCTCTGATGATTTTGATTATGTTTGCATTACTCATTCACTCTGAACAGAAGAAACAAGCACTCTGGCTTCTGTTTTCATATACTTAAGCTACACTCAAAAGAGAAGTCCCAACTGGTGTTTGTTGAGAGACCCAGGTAAGGTTAGTTAAACTGGCAACTGGATCTTTTTTCTTATGAAAATATGAAAGGCAGCATTTAGAAACTGCTTATTCAAGATGCTGTTGCAACTGCAGACAATGGCAGAAGATGCTCCCTGAAGTACACTGTTGGAAGTAGGATTTTTAGAACAGTTGGTGTATTCACAGCCGGGAGCTCACATTGTTCTTCCAATAGTCTTGTCCAGTTTCACATTGCAACTCATTGCTGTGTCGAAACACAGGCAAATTTGCCCTCTGAAAGCCTGCAGGCAGCTAACGGAAACCACTGCAGATAATGCCATGGATTTTCTATACTACAACAGAAACAACAGTAAAAAAGCTCATATCTAGTCTGCACTTGAGAGGTTTTCCCACCCCCCAGAGGTTCTTCCCCACAACAGACTCATTCAAAACCTCTTGGGGAACTCGGTCCTGCCCCAACAGCAGCTGAAACCTGACAAAAATAACGGAGAACCCAGGGAAAAATGCTTCACCTGAGTCATGTATCTGATTCAAGGCAAGGTTGCAGTGTGCTGGGAGAGACAGCCTGGGGTGAACACGCATGGATGAGCGACGTTGCCTGACACCCAGCCTGAGTTATGACAGTAACAAGAAGGTGACATTACATGAACTGCAGAACATGCACTCCAGACCTCTGCCATGGGCAAATGCACTCTTGCAGACATAGCCCAGAGGATGTAACTACACTGCTATGGGGGGGTAAAGCTCAACTGCCAATTAAAATCTCAGCAACATCTCACTTAGCATCCACGATGCTCATACGCATGTATGGGCAGCCTGAACTTTGCCCAGCTGTGGAGGAGGCAGGAGGCAAGGACAAAAAGACACGCCAGTTCAATCAGGGTGGCCACACCATCTAAATTCAGCAGGTCACGTATGGATGGTAACACCTCAGCTTCACCCACAACCCACACGGTCTCCAGGCATCTTCAAAGCATTGGACAAACCTGGACCTTTCCTCAGTGATGCTGGACCTCCAGCCCCTCGTGCTCTCCCAGATGCAGTTCAGGGTCAGCACGGGTCTGACACCCTTCACAGCAGTTAGGGTGGAGACACTGATCCAGTTTTGGGGGTAAGTGAGTTTAGTAGTACAGGTCTGAGCTGTGCTGCACTTGCTGGCATCAGAACTAGGTAATGGTCTCTGGTCTGTTTTATTATAGTGGAGAGACAGCCTCTGGGTCTAAAACGTACCTAATCATTTTTCCGTGTACCTTTTGATAACAGGATCTAGAGTAGAGTCTCCTACTATGCCTTAAATCAGGAAATTACTATCATTAAAAATCACTTTATTCAATCAGTTTTATACTTGTCTGGCAGTTACCAACTTTTGTCTTTAAGTGCACACCGAAAGTGTGTCTACGTGACTGTCAGCCCTTTGTAGGTCTCATGGAAATACCAAGTACACCTTTAAAATGTCTAGCTGGGGTCCTGCAAACAGAGTTGCCATGGCAGCGTGGAAATCTGGCCCGGCAGGACATCTTTGCTTGCCTTTCCAAAGGTGACAAGCCATTCGGAGCATCTAATGGATACTTCTTTAAAACAAACCGGGCTTAAAGAAAACCTGGCTTGCCCCACTCTCTTAAAGCATCAACCTGAGACCTAAAATCACTAGTCACGTAAGAAAAGGGGTAAGCCAGTGGCATAAGAGGCCCGTTGGGATCAGATACCCGTGTAAGCCTGATGTGAAATCAGAACGAGCCCCCAGCAATGAGGACACAGCCCTGTCACTGCCAGTGGCTGGAGCAGCTCTTGGCACAGCAGTGCTGCAGTTCTCCCCTTGCCTTCTGCAGATGGCTGTGGTGCTAGTAATTACTGCTATTGAAACTACCTGGCTTTATTCTCCTTCATTACTTTCCTTCTGACAGGAGAAATTACTGCATTGGAAAGTACACAGCTTTTGTTGCAGTTCTCCTGAATATCTGTGCTGCTATAAAACATTTAGAAAAAACACACACAACGCAGGAAAATAAACAATACTGAACACCAGTAGTTAGTATTTTCATCATGCTGTAGGAGTGCCTAATGTTTGACTGGAATTACAAAGACAGTTGAGAGCGTCTGCCCTCCAGGACCTCTGGCCTCAGTTCTTCAAAGACCTCAGAATATGATTTAATCTGCCCAGAGCAGTTGTGCAGAGGGGCTGTTTGATGTGCATAAAGGTTTGTGCCTAAGTATTTGCAGGGCTGGAGCCTGACCTGACGAGCACAGAAAATTGGACAAAACTAGTAAGAGTAGCAGAGGAGTTCAATCTTGATTGGACAAAATCGAAGCTGAGGCACTCAGCAGCATCAAAAGCCATTTATGACCAGTAACTTCTGTCCCTATGAAACAGGAATGCAGGAGCTCTTCTTAAATGCTCAGAATAATTGAGTCCTCTCAAGACCTGATGATCCAGAGGGATGCAAACATCCCCAGCTCCGTTAAGTTGCTCACACTATACGTGTTCAGCTGTGCAATGATGAACACAGGGAAGGAACAAGGGAATCCCTCCTGATTTATGCCCTGAAGCTTGACCCATAATTTAAAATTTCTGAGACTCCTACGGCCTCATATTCAACCTCACCCAGAGCTTTATTTTGAGCCAGATATCTCCAGAGCTGAGCACAGAAGCCTCCTGTTGACCTGCAGCGTTTCTGTCTGCAGAGTATCCAATGTGGATTTGAGGAATCCTCTTCCCCTGCGTAAACAAGTCCAATGCATATCCCCAGCCTGCCTGAATCTGAAGTTCAGCCACTTGACTATCTTGCTCCTTCTCAATATTGCCATATTGACTCCTCTTTGAATGTATCCCAGGCATTTATTTATAGGCCATAAGGAATTCTCCCATTCATCTTCTATTGCACAGGCTACAAGACTTGTTGCATCTTCTTTGATATTTGCCTTCTCATTTTCTCATGGTGAGTGGTACTCCATCAGCCTTTTAATCTTCTTTTTGTGCTGCTCATACCTGATCTCTGACGGAGTGAGCTCCCACCAACGCACGTACCAGGGAACAGCCCTGCGCTGGGTGAGGGCCTCCCTCTGGTCCAGGCTCCCCCAGCCACTGATTCCCACGAGTGACTCCGTGTTCCCAGCAGGGACCATGCACATCAGCTACACAATAAAATAGGAGGCCACCTAAGCTGCAGCTTTTTTTCCAAGTGCTGTGGTTTTTCCTCTAAGAAATGGTCTCTTTCCTTAAAAGGGAGGGGGAGGGGGGCGGGGAGAGGAGGAATAGAAACATGTCCGGGTCATATTTTCTTTGTTCTTGGTTTTTTTACCCCTCCTTTTACTTACGACACATCAGTAATTTTGAAGCCCTCAGTGAAATAGTCTTGTTAACAGCCCCTGTGCTTGTATCAGGGAAACGCACTGCCAATGATTTGGACAGCCACCACTTAAGGAGTCAAAGTAACACAGCATTTATTGGAAAAACAATAACATAACAGAAAGCTCCTACAGGTTTTCTACAGACTCAACCACTGCCCCCAGCAGCCCAAAGCAGAAGTGTCCTGTGGGGTGGCCCGACTGCCTCAGTCCCCATCGTCACCCCAGCGAGCCTCAGCATGGGCTGGCCACAGCCAGAGGCAGCACTTGCAAAGGAGCCGGTCACTGCTTCCCAGATTGGGATTTTTTCAGAATTACTGGTTTTTAGGTAAACCAGTCCTCCTTGAAATTGGGGGAGGAAAGAAAAAGTCAGGGTTTTTTCTCTTGCCTCTGATTGTTGGTTTGTGTTTTTTTTTTCATGGGCTGGGACATGAGTGAAATGCAGAGCTAGTAAAAGAAAAGGAGAGGAGAGACCAACACAGGTGCTTGCACGCCCAGCAGCAGCAAGGGAGGCTGTGCAGTGGTGGCTGTCCACTGGCCGTGGCCACCTGGAGATCAGGGCTTTGACTCGACTGTCATTACCTGGTTTTGTCCAGGCTCTCGTAGGCAGCTGCCTTGGTGACACTGTCAGAAGACTTTAAAAGCCCAAGTTCCTGAGGCTGCCTATTTTGTCTGGTTAAAGTGTGGGTGGCAGCACTGTGAACCACTGCTCTCCTTCACAGGGAAGCAGGAGGGGAGTTTCGGCTGAATTTAGTATTGGGGGAAGAGGGCGTGTTTCACGGTCCCCTTTGTGTCCTGCCAAGATCTTACACGTTGCGGAAATTGATATTTCTGCAGAGGGTGGGATATCTGGTGGGGGACAGGAGAGAGTCATTGCCTGACACCCAGCAGCAAGTCCAGCTGCTCCAACATTTCTCACCACTTGGGTCATTAATGCCATTTTGGAAATTCCAAACAGCACTGTGGAGGAGACTGAATTCTGATAATCAGGAAAAAAAAACCACAGCAAACATGAAAGTGGCTTTGTTGCGATATTCTTGGGTGGCTACAGCTCTGAGAGGCAACCACTGAAGATTTCTTTTTATAGCAACAACAGCTCCAGTGTCACCTAACAGGAACTGAGAATTTGGGTCATGATATGGGGAAGCTCTTGCAAAGAGACTTTTCCAGACGTGACTCTGCCCTGCACGGCGCTGCACATTGAGCATCGGCAGGTAGGAAAGGAAAAGGCAGCGCTGATGCACCCAGATAAACATTGCCTTTCCCACGCTGAAGCATCGTGACTCGGTAGTCAAAACTCCCAGAGGGACATTTTTCCCATTGCACCGTGAGGCCTGATCGTGCATCACGTGGGCAGTATTAACATGGCTCGGCTGGGAAAGTTTGCAGTAGGATTTGCAGGCAGACCGCTGCTTGCCTTGCCTAATGAAGAAGAACAGGACGGCTGACATGGACGGTGCACTCCTGAGCTCCCTGCAGCAGAGGAAACCTTTTTTTTGAACGCTTTGTTCCTAAGGAAAAGCTATTTAGCTACTGCCTAAGCAACTGTCAGTTCACACTGTGAAGCACGGAGGGCGAAAATGTGCTTTTTACATGGGTAATGGGTGGGAGCGTGCCAGCTCAGAGACTGTTACCACCGGGTGAAGGGTTGCCCTTTCTCCGCCTGTCTCCAGCCAGCCTATAGCCGTGCTATACGTGCCTCATGTTAGGAAAAGGCAGAGAGCCGCGGCACCAGAGGAGAGCCGAGGCAGGTCTGGGATGGGCAGGAGGAGGCGGTGGGGTGGCGATATGGAGGGTGCCCGTGGCACGAGCCAGGGCTTCGGGAGCTGCCAGTGGGAAGCAGGCAACCGGGGCAATTTGTAGGAGTGCATATTGCCCTTGATTTAGCAGCTTGCTTGGTACTGTCAGAGGGAAGCAGGGAATTATTATGATATTTGCCCCAGAGACATTTTCAGAAGCTGAGTAAGTAAAGAAGAAGGTGTAAGCTCCAAATTTGTTGGGAGACAAGAAATATCAATAATGAATGGATTCTTTTCAGAGTGGAAGTAGGTTAGTAAAGCAGGCTGTTCATATGATCAGTGGCAATCTGGGAAAAGATGTAGACAATGATGTGTTAATTTGGCTAAGATTAGAAATACATATAATTTAAATGCAGCTGTAACTTGCCACTGAAGCTACAGAGGTGTCTCTACTGTGACCACAGCTGTGGCTTCAAAAGAAAAAAAGTTTTGATTCTTAGGAGATATTTTGTGGTATACGTATAACACCTATCCATGTTTTCTGCCTTTTCTCCCTCAGCCCTTACTCTTATATCAGATCCTATAAATACTGAAGAGCCCCATGAATACAACTTCTTTTGTCTACTATATGTTCAGTCTTGGTGGTGCAGATAACAACTATGCTCTGGCTTTATCAGATCGGTGCAGCCAGCAGTGATACCCTCTCCTGCGCCAGGCAGAGCAAATGGGGCTCTCCCCCACACATGCCCCCCAGGGAAGTGCCCAGCATAGTCCCAGGAAAACCCAGACCCCCAGATTTCTCTCGGACTTGAGGTGGCTCCAGCATTCGCTCCTGGTTATCCATGCAGGTGTTTTGGGGAGGGTCCTCTGTCATCCCTATCCCTAAGGGCCAGACGGGAAAAGTGTCTGCACATTGGGAACCGCACCGAACAGCAAAATGTTGCAGGAAAATACACAGTAAAAAAGCCAAATTTCTTTCATTTGAAAAACTGGTCAAAATTCACTCCGTGACCGCGCAGGGCCAAGGATTGACCTGTCTTCAAAATGAAAGGGCAGAAGCTGGGTTAGATGCCCCAACCCACCTTTTCATCCGGGGTAGCTGGACACCAGCTCTCTGCCATGAAAGAACAACAAAACTCAACAATTCACCTGGAAAAGCTACAGGTTTGGGCCACAGGGCTGTGTCTCCTTGGAGCATCACCTGAGTGCCCATAATTTGTCCTCAGCAGCAGGAGCAGTCCCTCATTGGCATCCTCCCAAACGTGGATCGATACTGCCAAATTAACACACTCAACAATCATGCCACAAATCTCAAAATTCATAAAGTTGTTTTGAAAAGTAAATGATTAAAAAAAATTGAACATTTTTTATTATTTTTCTGTTTACTCAGTTTCTAGACTTCTGGTCCCTGAGGCAGGCTCTGCAGCCAAAGGGCTACAAACTTTTTCCAAAAATGAAAGCCAAGCTTGTCAAGGAATTGTTTAGTCACACAAACTGAGACTTTAAGAAAAAACCACCAAAGATCACAAGACTCCTGATAATGTTCTCAACTTGGCATCACACACAATTTTTCATATAAGCCTGCAGAGCAAGAGGGTTTCAAAATCCTCAGAAATGCTCTCTGGTTTTGCGGAAACTTCTGAAGAACTGAGTACTGGATTTCCTTTTGAACTTTTTTTTTTTTTTTTTAATTAGTGTGGTACCTGAAGTACTTAGAGTATTTATATACTCAGCATTTCAGAATTTTACTGAGTCAGGGAGCATTCAGAAAGAGACAGTTTTCTGTCTATCCAGCTGGATTCATCTGGGAAACTTTGACTCCTGTCTTCAGTATATTCCCTAGATCAGATTTTCGAATAGCATGAGTGGAGTAAATACTAAATTGGCTTCCTTTATTGTGCAACTGGACAGACAGAAAATGGAAATAAACGCATAGTACAGGAAAAAATTAGTTTGTAAAACAGGTAAAAAGAGTTTTGTCAAATTTTCTCATTTGCAATCCCACACACAGTTCTGTTAACCTGGTTAAAGAAATAATAAAATTACATAGCTTGCCACTGGTGGATTAACAGTTACCTTAATAAGTGTCGTGGTTTAACCCCAGCCAGCAACTCAGCCCCACACAGCCACTCGCTCACTCCCCCACAGCGGGATGGGGGGGAAGAGAATCAGAAGGGTAAAAGTGAGAAAACTCGTGAGTTGAGATAAAGACAGTTTAATAGGTAAAGCAAAAGCTGCACACAAAAGCAAAGCAAAACAAGGAATTCGTTCACCACTCCCCATGGGCAGGCAGGCGTTCAGCCATCTCCAGGACAGCAGGCCTCCATCACACCTAACCGTGACTTGGGAAGACAAACGCCATCACTCCAAATGTCCCCCCTTCCTTCTTCTTCCCCCAGCGTTATACGCTGAGCACGACGTCCTATGGTCTGGGATATCCCTTGGGTCAGTCGGGGTCAGCTGTCCCGGCTGTGTCCCCTCCCAACTCCTTGTGCCCCCCAGCCTGCTCGCTGGTGGGGTGGGGTGAGGAGCAGAAAAGCCCTTGGCTCTGGGTAAGCTCTGCTCAGCAGTAACAAAAACATCCCTGTGTTATCAACACTGTTTCCAGCACAAATCCAAAACATAGCCCATACTAGCTACCGTGAAGAAAATTAACTCTACCCCAGCCAAAACCAGCACAATAAGAAATGGGAAGCAGCAAAAAAATTGTATTACTTCGCATTTTGTCTGTTTGCACTGTCAGTAAGATAGCAGAGAGGAGTAGCTGGAAATCAGAATTAAATACGCCCTTCTCCAAAGTCTGAGCATGTACGAATATATGATAATGGGCATTAAAAGTGACCCAACACAGGCATTTTTAAAGCTGTGGAGTTTGTGTGTCTGCCATTCACGCTGGTGAGTGCTGGGAAGGAGGCAAAAGGCACAACCACCCCAATGCCTTTATGTGCCCTGACATCTCTATCTGCAACTGGTGCCATTGCCCTGTAACTTCAATATAGTCATGATGACACCAGGTCTCTGCCCTCCTGCTTCCCCCAGTTTAATGAATAAACTGCCTGCAGCATTTACTAAGCTACAGACAAGTAAGCTTTTCAGAAACATGACCGTGAAAGCTGCGGTTCCTCTTCAACTCACCGGTACATGTGTAAGGACACTCGATTAATGTGCCTAGCCTTAGCAATAAAATGAAATTCTGATTTTATCATAATACTGCAGCTTGCCAGTCTCTTTCACTAAAAGAAATGAAAAGCTCCACAATCCCTGTCCTTGCAACAGCACATGCCGCTTCCTCAAGGTTAAATAGCTTGCATTGCACTGCTGTCCCCACTACTTGCATGTAATTATATTTTCTGTGTAAATCTGTGTGTTCCTCATCTCACAGCAATTCATAGGGACATACTCTGGTGGCATACTCTTGTCCCAGCCTTTTCAAATTGTCTGTTTTCTGTGAGATTAAGTTCTTCCCTCCTAATTAAAAGAATTGCTCAAATTTGGCAAAATTAATTGAATATACTATTAGCTAATTTATTTTTAGTTAGACCTAAGGGAAAATCCAATTTTAGATGATGAAGTTCTACAGCGCGTCTCCATCTTCTCCCTTCCCCTCAAGAAACTATTCTGATGAGCCAAATCCTCCCAACATTTCCTACCTCCAGTACACCACTACCACTGCAGGCTGACTGGAAAGCTGCATACGACCAGTCTACAAACTGAGCTGACCCTGGTGACCTGAATTCTGCGTGATGGTGACTCTGGGCGACTGCGGCTCCCTCTGCTAGCTTGCATTTTGTAGAAATCCAGGCAGTACCCCCTTACCGTAGCTGCAGTGTCTGCCCCCACTGGTGCCCACATGTGAATTTAAAAGAATTCCCTGATGGTTTAATTGAATATTTGTTTAGGAAAAATGTCTTTCAGGGTAAACATTTCCTTGGAGACTGGAGGATATTGCATTTCTCCAGCCTGATGCTTGGTAACTATCCACCTTAATAGCTTTTAGACGCCCTGGCGTTTCTCATTTGAAGCTGTCCTGATGGTACACTGACAGCTTCCCCAGTCAGAGCTTTTGTCTTTGTAGAAAATGAGCAGTATTGCAGTGCTATCTGCAAGGCTCTGCTGGGAGAGTCGTAAGGAGCACTGTGCAAGGACTGTATGCACACGTACCAAAATTGCCCCCAAAAATGAACCCTGCTAGAAGGTTAAAGGCCAAAACAGCTCCATTTTCCCCGCTGGCAGCTGACAAACAGGGACATGATTCTCCCCTGGTAAAGAAGATGAAGGTGAAATAAATAAAGAGGGCTGTAATAGCACTCACCTGAGAGGCAGCTGGCACTCAGGGCCATGGCAGTACGTGCACACTGGCTTTAATATGACCCTGGCAGGAGCACGCTCCTTCCCAAACGCAGGACGTTTTATACAGCAGCAGCCAAAAGGGCAATGCTTCCCTCCTGAACGTGAGTGATATCAGACATTCAGGCATTACGGAAACCTGAGTGAGGGGGAGATAAGGAATACAGTTCAACTTGAGAGTCTCCTTCCCACCTGAATTTACCTTGGATTATCAGCAATGTGGCTGCTTCTGCTGTTCATCCTCTCATTGGATTCAGTGCGTGCAGAGGGAAGGAAGGAGGTTTTGGTGTCACGGTTTTCATGCACAGCTAAAACTACCTGTTACCAGTAAAAGATGCATTTCAAAAGGAGGCTAACCATACCAGAAATAGAAGATTGCCATGTGTATACATATACACAGCACTACTACGGATGTGTCGCACAGTATATTTAACCTGTTAGTAGCTATTATTCAGGTGAACAAAGAGGAGAAAGAAAAAAAAAAAGAAAAAAACAGAAAAAAGGAAAAGAAGAAATGAGGGTGCTATCACAAATGTACACAATAATTACACCGGCTGGTTGCTGGGTCCCCCTCTACAGCCTCAAGGCCAATTTCACTGCCTGTCCAGAGGCAGAAAGTGCCAATGGCTATCAGGAGGGTTGCCCTTTTGCTATGTGAAGTTTCTCTGTCCAGACTAAAAATCTTGTATTTGGTAGCCTGTGTGAAAACTGGATGCTGCTGCTCTTATCTGGCCATCCTCAGCACCCCGCTTTCAGACCACGTTTGCATTTCCCTTGCTGTAAGGCAAACCAGACACTCCCATCACCCTCAGCATAAAAGCGAGTGACCTCAGGGCTGTCCAAACCCGGACAGGGCCAGTGAGAGCAACCCAGGTCCCCCGAGAGTGGCACCAGCAGCCACCTCCACCTGCAGCCGGTCCTTCTGTGTGCTGAGGCTGTGCGGAGGGAAGCCAGAGCCTGGCCCCAGGGATGTCACCATCCGCCCTTGACATCCCTGTGAGGAGATTGCTTAGAGGAGCTCTTGAAAATGTTCCTTCAAGAGGCTAGGCTCCTCTCAGAGAGGCAGCAGCGGTGCCGGGGACCCAACACCTGGGCGCAGGTACCTGCGGTGCCAGCAGCTGAGTCACTCGTGCCGGGCAGAAAGAGGGCTTGAGGGCTGTGATTCAGTGGGAATGGCCCCCCGAAGCACCACAGGGTGAGGTTTGCTGCATTTCAGAGGGTCACCTGCCTACTGGGAGCAGCATGGGCCATTGCAGGCACAGCCCTTGCCAACCAGCTCCCCACAGCCGGCTCGCTGGCACGCAGCTGAGCGTGGCTGGCCACTGCCCTGAGGCCTGAGAACAAATTTCCTCAAAGACTTAGTGATGCTCTCAGCAATGCTGCACAGCTGCTAAGAGTCCGGTAATCGAAGGGAGATGGTTTGCAGCTAAATCCTCCGCTGGTGTCTGCGGGGCAGCGGTGAAACACAGAAGCTGCTGCTGAACCATTTCCTCCGTCTCTGTTTTGGGGTTTTATCTGTGTGTACCGCAGTGACCACCAGCTCCTGCCTGCTGGGGCTTGGCTCCTCCGCCGGAAAGGCTCAGGGCTGTAATTTGTCAGACCAGATGCAGCTGTCTGTAGGTCTTTTCTTTTTTTTTTTTTTTTGCAGGTCTTCATTTGCAAACGAGGCAGATGTCCGCTCCAAATGCACATCTAGGATATCCACCCTCCCTTTGTCCTCAGTGGAAGATAAGTACTTTTGGGGTGCAATTCAACTCCTCAGAAAGCAGGGGTTCTAATCAGGTCAGTTGACTCACGTGCAAGAAGCGTCTACTTCTGTCCTTCAGCTGGAAGGGGAGCGTGGGGTGCCCTGGGCAGCAGCAGGCACCAGCGGTGTGTGGTCCCATGCAAGCTGCACAGGCGCTCCCCAGTACCCCCCCCCCGGCTCCCAGGGACCGCTACCCTGGAACTGCACAGAGATCTGCTTTTAGCACGGTGCAGCTTTCCCTCCTGTGCGCACCCTCATGAAGGCCAGCTCAGAGTAGCCATTTGAAATGTTATGGGTTTGAGTGTGCAAATCCTATGCTGTCCTCTGGCTTCTTCCCAAAATGCTGGGGTATTTGGGCTGTGGTCCTAGTGGGGCACTAGAAGTTAAACACACCAAAGCAGTAACACCTCATCCAAAGACAAAGCCTAACAATAGGAAAATTTATTTCCTCGGTTTTCTATCACTTTAGTCATAAATTTGCTTTTTGCTGCTGTTTCTCATCCTGTTGCAGTATCTTAGTCTAACAGTGACCACCAAGATCTTAGATTGCAATGGGCCAAACTACATTAATAAGTAAATTAGTCAGCTGGCCACTTATGACTTCATGAAACTTGCTGATAACCCTTTGTTACAGAGAATTACAGATTTTCCTAGAGGACTGAGATCATATTCTGGGAGGGTGACATCCAAGGCTTCACCTGTTTTATAGCATAAGAAAAAGGCAGAAGAAAGTTTAATTGCTGCATTACAGACCAGCAAATCTTGTCTATCAGCTTCTCATTGATTTCTGGTGAGTGAAAAATGTCTGTCAAACTGTCCACCAAATACAGCTACCCCCGCTTTTATTTTGAGACAACCACCTGTTTTAACTCTTACTGATAGATGGCTGATTAGATATATTAGCAAAAAGATTTTTTTTCCAACCCATACACAAAATCATTTCAGTTAACTCTATAGGCTTCTTAACTTACACTCTCCAAGAAAGACTATAGAATGGAAAGCAGAGGCTCTGCACAGATACTGCTACTTATGCAACTTAAATGTCATTAAATAGAAGGTAGTAAAATGCATTTGTTTAGATTATTTATCCAAAGGTCAGTTGTAGGAGTAGGGAAATACGTAGCTAAACATGATCAAGACTTGGTGTAAAGATGAGCATGACAGACTGAAGTCCTTCCTCTTTAGCTGGTTGTAGGACAGGCTGTCTCCACATCAGCGAGGCTGAACAAGTGAGGTACTTCCAGAGAAAGTTTAGCTTGCTAGCGGTGAAGCAGAGGGCCAGTAGGCATACAGGTATAATTGCTCCCTGTGTTTATGTTTTCTGGCTACCACGATACAAGTTTGACTCAACTCCTGCCCAACTCCTCTCCCAGGCTCATAATGCTGAACAGTAAGCAGGCTTTCTATTTTATTCTATTTTTCAGAGTGAACAACTTGATCTAAAAAACAAGCACAGAGAATCCTGATTGTAGAAACAAAAATGTATATTTCTGTGATAAACTCAGTGGATATAGTAATTACATGCATCACCTCTTTATGCATATCTCTCTCCTGGCAGTTCTTCATCAACTATCATGTCTGCCTGGGTGAGATGCTGTCTCTTCTCTGTTGCAAAGGGATGCATCTCTCACCATCTAAGTTCTCGTTTTCTCTGCATGCCCAGAAGATCTCGCATGGCATGGAGAATAGCCAGACATCTGTGCTATGTGCAGGCTAGCAAGTGTCCTCTGTTTTCTGCCATAAGAATGATAAGGCTTTCTCTGGATGTACTCAGAAAGAACAAACCTCTTGCTCTGCTATCAGATGTTCTCCCTTATGGAAAATGCAAGCCCCAGGAAATAGTTATGGCTCTAAATCACTTCAGACAGGGCCTGGCCACAGCCAGATTTTCAAAGCCCTGTTAAAAATAGGTTTTCACTCCCCAATTTCATTTTCTATCCAATTTTCTTTCAGTACTGCACCACACCCACACTATTTCTCCTTAAACTGAAATGCTTCCCACCACTGCTTCAACATCCCTCGCAAGGCTTGTCATTTACTGTACATCTGCATTTTGCAAGCCACAGCCAGCAACCAAAAGCACTGAGCCCCTTATGTTTTGCTCAGCACTGAAGGGGGAAAAAAGCAAAAAAAAGCATGTTAAAAGGAGGTCCCCAGCAGATAACAAACCACCCCAAAATGGGTGCAAGGCTGAAAGAGGGGTGTGGGAATACTCCAGTGGCCCTGTAGTACTTCGGCACAGAAGACACTGGGGCAGTCTGACACATGAAGGCTATTTAGGGCTAAGAGCCTTCCGTGAGGTAAATGTTCCTCTGCAATCGCCAGAGAGGACAACTTTCGTAATCAAGTCAGTATTGCAATGAGTGAAGATGATGAGATGGGCCTCAATGGATCGTATAAAAGCTTCAAGTTCATCTCTGCTTGATACTTTCATACGGTATGAAAGTACCATGTGAAAATGAGTACAGTAGAGTTTGTGGATGATAGCAAATTGAGGAATGATTTGGAGGAGAGACTTAAAATACAGCGTGAGCTGGATACATTGCAGAAATAAAGTGCAACAAAACTGAGATTTAAAAAGACAAATGCGAAATGCTTCCTATCTAAGGGAAACATCAGATGCATAAACACAGAAAGTAGAGATGTTGCTTTTGCACAGCACAGCCTAGAAGGAGAGCCGATCCTGGGCCATAGAGGATGCACTGGCACAAAGGCAAGTGCATCCCAAGCAGGAACATTGCTCAAGCATAAAACAAGTGGAGCCTTTTCCTGAGCTAGACAGCCACAAGTAGGTCTTGGTGTGAACACAGCATTCATCTGGGGGCATTCTTCTGTCAGAACTGACAAGAAAAATGTTGGAGGAAATTGAAAGAGAGAAATGAAAAAAAAGACAAAAAGTTTTTAAAAAAATCTGACAACTGAAGAAGGTGAAACTGAGCGTGTTCAAGAGGGGTAGGAAGATGTCCAAAGAGGTCAGTGAGGTGTAGAAGAGTATTTCTACAATTGCACAGACTACTGCCCTATGCATTTATTGAGGACAAAATAACAAGCAGCGGACAAGAAGAGAAAACAAGGATAAAATTGTATGTATTTTTAAGAAAATGTGCAGAATCGCCATAATTGGTGGAAATAGATGGGACATGCTGTGTAGCCTGGGCAGGTCTGTGTTCCCGGCTGAAGCTAGCATGGGCAGACCCCAGCCACACCAGTTATGTACAGCAGTGCAGTGCTGCCGGCTCCTGCAGCCGCAGGGTGCCGGTGCCCTGGCTGGTGCCAGCTGGGCACTCCAAGCCCCCTTCCCCTTCTACCCACCGGAGCCTTACCCCATCACCCCTCTGATAACTCTTCCTACATATCATTCAGTGTAATTATTTTAACAAGGATTTTCAACTCAGCTATCCTCAGTGGGATTTGCTTACTTATAAGCACTTTAAAATGTTACTCGTCTGGCTTACAGAGGCTTTAACTTTTCCTTGGTTTATATCACAGGTATTATGCAGAAAATAATGTGAATTTCTTCTGAGTGGAGATCCACAGCAGCACATCAGCCAGCACAGATTGGTGCAGAGGGACCTTCCTACAACGTCGTATCTTCAGTGGGCCTCTCTGCCCCGTGTCAGAGCTGAATGCTGTCTCTTGCAGAAATGGTGGGTAGCTGGTTCAAAATGCTGAGGAGAAATTTGTAACCCCTTTCCTAACTTCAGGGCTTAATTTTTTTCCCAAATGTTGTAATGTGGATTTTCTGAAAGTTTTTTTTTAATAATTCCAGGGGAAGTTTATGCTATGCAGTAGCCTTCTCCCATGGCTCCCTCCTGCAGAGGCTGGGGAGTAGGAAGCCCCTTGGAGCCTCCGATGCTCTGCAGCTCCCTGAAGCCACTGGGCTTGCATGACAAAAGCAGACGGGTTCATTCATTGGAAAGCAAGAGGTCTGGAGGGAAACATTTTACGGGCTCAGTGAGCAAGGACACAGGAGGACTAGACAGTATATGGCTTTGGCTGCCAAATTTTATGCCTGCTTCTGTATAGTGAGGGTCATGCTCCTCTTGTCTTTCATCAGGCCCTTTGCTGTTTAGTTTTTATATTTAGACAGCACCTTCCATATTAGAAACCACGTGTGCATGTGTGCATGTGTAGGTTATCTCTACTTGAAGGCAGAGGATACTGCGGCAAGGCGTGACAGATGCCTGTCAGATTTTAAATGTCTGGCTATACCAATGCACAAAAGACACTTCCTCTGTACAGCGATAATGAGAGGACCACATGTGTGGTGGCAGGAGGTGTCCCAGAATCCCAATAGATTCACTCCAACATATGCACAATAATAGATTTTTCTTTTCCTTTTTAAAAAATTTTGTTCGGTTTGAAAAGAAGAAAACAAGCAAAACCACAGGGCACAGTAAACTGTGCAGAAGGGCAATGATCTGAAGTTGTAGAAATCATCGCAGCGCTGTGTTAGGATGCTGGGAATTCAAAATGTTCAACAATAAAAAGAGAGCTCGCATTCAAAGGTGACATTCAAAGCAATTCAAATGGCATAATAAAGCAGTATGTAATTAGGTACACAGTTCGTATCAAAGGTCCTCTTATTAAAGAGCTGCTGAGTGTGCTATGCAAAAGGATTTAAAATAGACATTTCTGGTTAAACAAGGTCTCATTTCTAACATATCTTCCTTTTTGACTTGTTCCTGCGGCCAGGGAGGTCATATCATAAGGCTAAATTTATGACGACATAACTGTTTCCATGGTAGCAAACTATTGTCATAAACACTGAGCTTTATGATTTCACAGCTGGATTAAGCGAAAAAGAGAATCAGGCTGGAGAGGGAGGAAGTTTTTTATTCCAATGAGAGTTAGGGGAATACAGAAGATTGCAGGCAAAGAAAATTGCTTTTTGCGTAAATGTTCTTTTTTAAGTTTACCCCAGTGTGAAAGTCCCTTTTAAGGGATATAATTTGGGTAACGATCCCTCTCCTATTTAAATGCTCATAAGGCTAATGAGCAAGTTTATCTATTTTTGGAACACTTCAGCAGTAAGGCTGGATGTTTTGCAGCAGGAAGCCAACTGTATTGAAATGTGTTTTCCTCACTTTCTTGCAAGGTCCTGACCCCTTCCTCCATGAATTTCTGTAACTTCATCAACTAGAAAGCAATTTACAGGTGAGATTAGCCTATTTATAACAGTGCATAGATCCTACCAGCCACCACTCACCTCCTCATTACTTGGATTATGGTTTCTTTTTATCAACTATGTTGAAACATCTGTGACTACTGAATGGAAAAAAATACCTGTCAAGATGGACAGTTTGAAATGCAATTGCGTTTTTAGGAAGAGTTGTTTTCCTGACATGGTCATTTATGTCCCTAAGCTAAATTAGTATTGGTAATTATCAACAGCTCTTGAATATGAAAATGTAATCAGAGAAATTTGGTTGTGGGAGGTCAGAGGTGCCCTGTGCTGCCGTATCACCAGAAGATGTGATATACCATCACACCTTGGATGATGGGACTCACTCTGTCAGGGGCAAATCCTGGGCTGGCTTTGTGGATATGAAAGCCCTGTGGCTACATGCCCATTTCTGTGGCCCCAGCCCTGTATCCCAGCCCCTCTGTGGCTAAGAAAGGGGCCTGGAGAGATCCCCGGTGTCCATCACTTGCCACTGGCAAGCTCCCTCCAAGCACCATCCAGTTCTGCTGGCAGGGGAGATAAGGATGGAGTAGCTGTAGGTCTTCTGGGTGATCCAGAGAGAGGGGTAAAGAGCCACTTCTCTGAGAGCCCTCAGCTGTCCATGGAGGGAGACCTCAGGGCCACTTCTCTGATCTCCCCAAGTCTCCCTGCCCCTCCACACCGGCAGGTAACTAGCCTACGTGAGAGGCCTTCCTTCAGGCAGCTGCAGCGGGATAGGACAACCTCCATCCTCACTGACTGGGAAGGTGGTGTCAAGAAGAAGCATCACACAATGAAACATGCAGTATTCCTACAGGAATACAAGTGGTGAAATGTCCTGTGTTGGCCTCCATCAAAGACAGAGCTCAGAGCTAGAGAAGGATTATTACAGTGTCTCCTAGTGATTCCCCTGGAATTTCTGCAGCAGAAACAAATTAAACGTAGTTCATCTTACAAGTAATTAGCACATTTCATTTCAAGAAATCCCAGCTGACTTTACCTACTAGGCACTAGATTAGTATGTCCTGCACTAAAATGTGCCTAAGATTCAGCTTTCTAGCAAAGATTTATTCGTGTGCAGGTAATCTACTTGTCAAAATATAAAATAACAGTGCAGGTCATGCTACAGGCTGGAAATTTTCTTCCTGAGCCACACCAAAATGAAACCACTTTAGATTATGAGGGCTGAGCAGCCACAGATCCAGCACACTGCCGTTGCTCTCCTATCGACTATCAAAGTCTCAAGGGAGCATTTTTTATTTGCTTTGAAAGGAATCCAAAATAAACAGAAAGGTCACTTTGTAAGGCTACTTCCTTCCCATGAGATGGAAAATGGCCTTGCTCTGTAAACTGGAAATGCCAGGTCTGGATACTGAGAGCTGTACACTAGAGGTCACTGCTATAATAAAGGAAGAGCTAGCTAGCAGGTAAGGAAGGGTTTGTTCTCCGCCTTATTGTAAGGTGACTCATAATGAAAAGCAACAGCTAACTGAATTATATTGTACTTCACCAAATTTAAAGAAACACTGAGTAAGGACAATTCAGCTATAGATGAAAATTGAGAGATCTTCAGACGTTTGCAGAAAGCGATAAAAGACGGAGGTGTGGGACCCTTTATTTTGAAACACCAGTTCATTTTCATCAGTTTAATTGGAACTGGAAAATTATGTCAGCCTGTGGGATTTCTGTCACACTGGTCCTTTTGCCATTTCCCCCCCTGCCTTTTTTCTCTGCAGGGGGTACTACTGCGTTGGCTCATCTTGACCAAAAGCCTAATGCTGCCTTCATCTCCCACATCCGAGTACTGCTAAGAGTGCTGGTAATAAATGGACACAGGGCACTTTAATACAAATCAGAGATGCAAACCAGTGGGTAATTAGTTGAGGATTACAGGTGGGATGCTCATGAAATAGCTGCCTGTAGAGACATTGTCACTGCTAACCGTGTGCCAGTCAACTTATCCCAAGGCTTCCTAAGTCTCCAAGCATGCTCGCCTTTTTGCATCTGTTTCTGTATACTCTTAATTAGTGTCTGGGACTGTTTATTTAATGAGACATCCCACACTCCAGCAGTGCTAACTTCTCTCTCGCGCATGTTGTTGTCAAGCAGACATGATCAGCCTGAATTTTCAGTCTGTCTTTTCTAAGTTTGTGTCATAATGTTATGATGCTATTTAAAGATCTTCTTCCCAACCCCGGTAAATTATTAATTTCATTCAGGATCAAGCCATGTAACCTGTCCAGGGCCTGCTTGCTGATGATTCATGACATGTTTCCTGTTTTGTTTCCTTTATAGGAACCACAGTTCCTGATGATTTTGCACATCTCCCTGTGGCACATCGAGTCCAGGGAATATCTTATCGCAGTGGTCAACAATATATTTTGTCAGCTGTTTCTCCTTATTCAGTCTTAGTTCCAGTATTTCACGTCCTTCTGGCATTATTTTATCGCATTCACTTCATTTTCACAATTTTGTTCTTTTCTTGTGTCAAATGGCATGTCAAGCAGGAACATGACAAGGGAAGGTATTTTTGTGGTGGGCAGCCGTGATACCAGAGCAGCATATCTCACAGTCCTGGCCCATTTCCATGCTAACTTCTTGTATGTACTCTCATGTTTCATCTTGGTCAGATGTCACAGACCAGGAGACAAACCCGTTATTACAGAAGACACCTAAGGTCTAATAAGTTTCTGCACAAATCACCCCATCCCTGTACAGCTTTCTGCCAAAACATTCTCCATGATATCCAGCTTTATATATTTCTTTTGTAGCTATCATCCTTCTTACCCCTAAGTAGTCTTCCTTTTTTGGCTCTTTTCCCCAGCTAAAGGTAGCCAAAGAATTTCTCTTCATCTCCAGTTGCACCACTGTTCAAATAATGGCAAATTATTATTTTCCTTCTGACATTTGATATGCTTTTAGGCCTTTTAGGCTTTATATCTGCAACTGAAACTTATGGTCAGCTTTTTAAAGCTACTTCATGTTACAGTTTTGGGCCCAGTTCATCCTTTGCCTAAGTCCATTATTTCTCCTATGTCTTTTTCAGCATGATCATTTCCCAGGTTTCCTACCTCTAGTTGAGTATCCATTTCCAATCTCTATACACCAGGAACTATAAGGTTGGACTGTTTCCAACATTAATATCATTGCTATGAGTCTCTCCCTGCCCAAGAAAAATTCATTTGAAAAACATTATCATGTTTTTTGTTGGTCTAATAATTTTCATTTAAATTAGCATGTATTATATAGAGCATGCAGTGTGCTAGAGCAAATTTTGGGAAGAAGCAGTCTGGGACTATGAGTACTGAGAGTGTTTTCTGTGCAGTGTAAGATTGCATTCTACCAAAATGTCTCTGGTCATGTCCATTACCTTCCTGACACTTCTTTGTAATTGAAAATAAGCTTGCCGTGGTACTGTTGAATTGCAGAGAGGCTAGAAAGAAAAGTAGAAGACCAATTCATTTCCAGACCTTGCACAGAGTAAGCAGACTGTAATATGCTGGTCATTTGGAGGAATTCC
Source organism: Harpia harpyja (assembly GCF_026419915.1). Taxonomy (NCBI): domain Eukaryota; kingdom Metazoa; phylum Chordata; class Aves; order Accipitriformes; family Accipitridae; genus Harpia; species Harpia harpyja. Next base: position 7,223,328 of record NC_068942.1, on the reverse strand, counting down.
TGTCATAGCGTAGTTCCCCCAGTACTGCACAATAATTGCAAAGATTTTCTAGCAAATACATAAATGCTTCCTGCCCTGCCATGTATCTTCTGTGAAAAGAAGACCCCACAACAACCCCATCGGCAGCCCAGCGTTGGCCTCTCTGATGTTCCCTCGAACACCCCTCTGCCGCACTGCCTACCCCAAGCCTCGCGAAGGTGAGCCAACTGGTCTGCTGCAGCCAGCGCCCCGCATCCTCCCCGCATTGTCATCGACTGCCAGGCGCCCTGCTGCGACCTAGCCCTGCAGCATCTCTCCAGGACTCCCTGCAAAACAAATAAATAATAAGCAAGGGGGTTGCCTCAGAGCTGCTGGCCAGACGGTGTTTCTAGGTCAACAGTTCCCTCTTTTGGAGCCGTGAGCTCGGAAGCACTCATGCCAGTGACACTGCCACTTGAGGCCATGGAGGAACAAGGTCATGGGGAGAAAAGTCTGAAAATCAGTGCTTCAGAGTGTAAATTTTTCTCAAAAGGGACTTTCTTTCAAATGCTTATATGAATTATTGCTCACACTGACCTTTCCGATGTGTCATAAGAAATAGTGGAGACAGCATTAAGGTTGGCTGTATTTTGATGCTGTTACATGAAATAAATCCAGAAGCTGACTCCATTTCTAAGCTGGGCTGCTGTACGTGCTCCCAATCTACATGCGCTCTTCATTCTTCCTGCTGGGGTCTAAAGTTGTGTGCACACATGTTTTGTTCAGCTTATGCCCCTACTCCTGTTCTTTATCTGAAGGTACTTGGGATCCTGAGACCTGAAGCAGATTTTGCACAAGAGCGTCATCATACTGTCCTCTGGAAAGCTTTTTGGTAACATGCACGTGACACCTGGGAAGGGCAGAGCATTTGTCAGAAGACCACAGCAGGAATGTTTCTCAAGTTTAATCATAAAACAAAAGCAGTCTAAGTAGTGTGGTACCTTCGTTCATTTTTCTAATTCATACAAATTCATCCTGCAAAGGAATGGTTTGGAAGACTCTGGTAAAGCCTAGAAGCCAGATACATTATATTTCAACTCCACATTTTATATAATACTTTTGTTGGACACCTATTTCCCATTTGCATTTACAAAAATTTTAAGCTTGTGTATAAAGAGAAAAATAAATGAGTCATAACATGTGTTGCTTCATCACTAATTTACCCGGATTGCATGAAAATTCATGGGTGCAAATATAAGCAATAATTTTAATGTCAGATTAAAAAGTTTCCAAAAGAGGAGTAGAGGAAGGACAAACCCCCTAGTTAGCTTTAAGATGGAGCTGGGATGAGATTCATGGCATGGCTTCCTGCAAGGACAGGCGCCTGACCCTAGCAACCTCCATGGTCTTTTCTGGGCCAGGATTTCCACATCTGCTTTATCCAAGTTCCCCAGCAGTAAGTCTGATCACGCTGCACTTCTCTCGGAGTGAGGTCATGCTTTCACATGGTGTTTGTATGGATGAAGGTTTTCATCATTTTCAAGTGATGTCAAGGAGTAGGATCTCAACTGTACAGGCAAAATTTTATCATGTCACTTGGCTGAATGCTCCTTGGGGCCAGGATGGAGGCATATGATGAATTTTTGGATGCTAAAGGAATCACTATTAACATTTAGCATGATGTACTGCTGAGTGGTGGAGATTTGTGTGCAGGACTGCATTGTTTGAATGGTTTTGGCTTCACTTTTTTCCTGGGTAGACTTTTGAGAATGTTAAAGGCCTGGCACCAGCCTCCTTATAACCCTCTCCTTGTTGTTTTCCAAGGATGATTTTGGAAAGTTCCTGAAGACTAATACCAGACTGCACAGACAGACCCAGAAACCACAGAGCTAATTCTCAGTCATTTGGGACATTCTCAGGCTTTTGGGACAGGCAGCTCTAAACCACTTTTGATTCCCCCTTAATCTAGGGCTGTTTAGGGGACTGATCTGTCTCCATGGTATAAAAATAGCCAAGAGGTTCATGTGTCCCTGGAGTGTTGCCCCTTTGAGCAGTACGTGCTGGGCACCATCCTAACAAGACATCTTCACTGGAAACAGCAAGCGTGGCTAGCATGGAGCCCTTAGAAAGATCTGAGATGACTAGAGAGGTCCTTTGAGCATTAAGTTTTCTCAGAGGGACTTTTACAAACTGTTTTCAAATCTCTTTATGTTCACTGACTGGTAGTTAGCACAGGCTTAGGCTGTGGAGGCTCCCAAGCCTCTGAGACTGCAAAGGGAAGGTTCCCCCACTGTTTGCAAAGGATCGGAGGTATGCAGGCTGCCATTCAGCCAAGCCATGCAGATGCCCCACATTACAAAGGAAACACTATGCATCCTCATAAAGACTTTAGTTTGGCTCTCACCTGCTATTCCTCCTTTCCTATCCCATTTTTTCCCTGACTAAAATAAAAGTATATTGATTGTAAGCATATTGCTGTCCTTCGCGTGTGGAAAACATGTCAAAACAACAGCAAGCTATCTGTGAAGGGTAATATTAACAAAGCCTCTCTGCCTCAGAGGATTGTGGAGAATTTTATTAATTTATTTGCAAGATGTTTTGACTGGAGTAAGGATCCTGTAAGTAGCTTCTACTTCTGCATTGCCAATGCCTTTATGTGCTCTTAGTAAAAAACAATGGAAAATATAAATATGCAAAGGTACCCAATTTAAAATAAGACATGTGAGGGACTCTTCTGCTCACAGGCAATGTGATGCAAACAGATGATTTTTCTTCTAAGGCCTTCAGCGCCTTCAAATCACTTGCCACAGACCTGAGGCATTTCATAAACTGCAACTCCATGGCCACAGGGATGCAGGATTTATGGAGACAGCACAAGGCAACCCGTGCCATCTTATCCCCCGTGCCCGTGTAACACGGCGTGCGTTAAACAGAACCGTCAACTCCTCCTCAATGGATGACTACTCTTGACCTCCTACCAAGCCATGCCGGCAGGACGTTGCCTTACCCCCCTCAGCCGCAGCCAGACACCCATGCTGCAGAGGAGCTCCACCATGCCCTGTCTTGTTTTGGCAGACTCTTAGCCCCCTGGCACACATGTGCCTCCCCCGCTCCTATGCTGCCCGCTTTTGTGGGCTGTGTCACAGCACTGTGACACCGCCGGCACCAATAATTGGAGTTAATCTTTAAAAAAGGTGGGGAGGGGAAGACTTGGTAAACAAATCTTTATTCTGTTATAAAGTGCTTAAGATTGTAAATGCATTTCAAAGAAGTCCAGCTAGCACTAAGGTCTAGTGTCACACATCAGATACAAAAAGTCACCTCTTGTGAGAAAAGAAGGGCTCTTATAATTAATTATTAGAGTATCACCAAAAGTTTGCAGAGGCAAGGGCAGGGTGAGCACACCTGCCATCTCAAGGCTGGCAATAAGCATGACACGAGCAAGGGAAATGATATTACAATACTGGAGTGAGCCCTCTGCCCTGCCAGGTGGTATGGACAGGGAAGGAAAGCCTGAAGTCACGGTTCCAGGACTCCCTGCCTGCAGCAGGCTGCATGCACTGGCAGGGGATGTGTTTCCTGCCCACAAGTATATATTACAAGTATTAGGGGCAACAAGGGAGTACCAAGTGCCCTAATAAGTGCAGAGAAAAAAGAAAAGCAAAATTTAACGGGTCACCCAAGTTTCCCAATAGGATGGTAGCAGCTAATCCAGTATTTCCAAAGCCTGTGTCTAATCTGACAATATTACCATTCTCTCTGTATGTGATTGATATAGAACTGGACAACTAGTTAATCAAGTCAATTAAGAGACACGCAGGGTAGAAAGTACAACATCCTGGTCACTAATCTGAAGTGCTTCTATTTTAGCTGAGCTGTTGAGGGCAAAGTCTTGAGAAGTTTATTAATGAAAACCATTACCCATCACCATTGACCCCTGCGTGAATCTGCATTTCTGTGAAGTCTAAATTAAGAAAATTTTTCATATCAGAAGAAAGACATTTGTTTACTACTGCTTTCATGCAGAATGGTGCAAGAAATGTTACCTACAGACTTTAAAGGGGAAGCACTGTAGAGAAATGAGTTCAATGGACGGAGCTAATGGGGCTGATCTTTACAGCATCTGAAGGAGATAAACAGTCTGCAGTCTAAAACCAAACTAATTTTCTAAAATGTTTTGGGTTAAAAATGCGAAGAAATCCACCACAAAGCACAGGTCTTTCATGGCAAATCCAGAGAAGCACAGAGCTTGAGCTACTTTGATTGACTTGTTTCTAAGAAAAACACCTCTACTCAAAAACTTTTCCTCAGCAGCTGCATACTGAGTATTACTGTACCCACTGCTGCTATTCAGACTGGACAAGGAGTTGCAAGACAACCATCTTCCAGTTCTGTTTGAAGATGTCATGTCAAAAGAATATTCTTTGTCCTAACAGCTGTGCAAGAAAAATGTATATGCCAAAACAGAGGAACAGAGAGGAGTCAGATCATCAGCCCTGGTAAAATTAGAAAGAAGCACAAGGAAAACTATTAATGCTACTCACAAGCAATAAGGAGTGTAACATAAAACTGGGGCACAACAAACTGCACAAGTACAGATGCAGCATAGGGACATCTATGGGAGGAGGAGGCAGCAGACACAATCCAGATAAAACAAAGTACTTTACTTAAAAACATCACTTCCCTCTCCACAAAGTGTTGGAAAAATGTAATAATGTTGGTCATCTATAAAGATTATAACAAATCAATCGGAAAATACAGTGGCTCAGGAGAGAAGAGAAGGGAATGAGGAGTGGCTCTAGGGTGGACACCGAGGCAAGAGCTTGCAATACATAAAGGACACCATCGCTTTCAAAGAAAAACTGAAATATTGCCATGCAACCATATTCTCAGAAGAGGTTGCTCAAGTGGCAATTGGAGCACCAATATTATTAGATAGCACTCAAGTTGGACAAGGATCAAAAGAGACAAAACCATGCTCAGACAGGAAAAAAAGAAAGATTTGCCACTGCTGCAGGTTATCAATATGTCTGCCTGAAACACACTGCACACCTAGCAAGAATGTTGCATATCTCTAATCTGTGTGCAATCAAGACCAAAGTGAAGATTTTTAAGGTGCAAGTGCAGGATCTTAAATATCAGTTTGAAAATGAAGCATCTGCCCAGACAAGAAATTTCTATAGCAAATATTATTTTGAGGTGGAAAAAGTGCAAAAGAGGAATATAACCTGAAGAACTTGATGCAGTTGATACTAACATGTCCACCAGTGGCTACAGTATTTGCTCAGAAAATGCTTGTATTTCTTTCTTCTTTCCCCATTGAGTTTTAGCCCACAAGAAGTAGCCCTTAGCTAACCAGCAGCATCTATTCTGAAACTACAAGTATCATTTACTACCAGTCAAGCAACATGACCTTTAGGAAATCAAATGTAGCAATAAGAGAAGCAAATTCATCTTTTTAAAGATGCAGTAAAGTCAGGATACAATGCCTTTGCTATCAGAATCAACTAAAAATAATTAGACTCCAAAGAGTAGTAATGATATTATAAAAGCGAAATGAATGCTCCAAAGAAAATGAGCCCAGAGATTTCCAATAAAGACTCATAAAACACAGACAAGTGTACCTCCATACCAGAACTGCCCTGGTCTCACAGTCATGCACAAATGGAGGAAATAGCCGTAGTAGTTGTGCACAGACAGACTTGCTATGGGTTGAAGATGATTCACGATGTCCCATAAAGGGTCTAACAGCAATAGGCACGGGATCTGCTTGAACGCAGTGAGAATCACCTACCTTCTGACACAGAGTATCCACTAAGTCAATGCAAATGAGCAGCAGGGGACTTACCATCCCAAGACCACACTTTGTTGAGTATCATATTTACGATGAACAATTTCTGGACAAGAGACCACAACATAAGTCTGAGGAATTTTGAAGGTTAGAGGGCAGTCTTCCATTTTAGTTTTGGGTTAGTTTTGGTTCAGAAGGAAAGGTAACAGAAAGGCTCAAGGGATACCCCCAGAGCTGTGCAGGTTGGGTGCCTATGGAGAATACCTACCTACAAGCAAAATTGTGGGGCCCAAGGACTGCTCTTACTGGTGCAGGGTAATACTGAAGGCACCGCCTGAGATGCTGCCATTGAGGGAAGAGAGCGCTAAATGTTCTTCTCATGGGCCTCACAGAGAAGAAACCAGAATCCACAGAGAAAACCAGACATAGAGCTACAGCCAAGAAGCACAGTCAAGCAGGAGATACTGCTTACAAGGACAACAGTAGCACTTTGACCAAACACAGAAAAAGATTCAAGCTCAGGGGCTAAAAGGGTCATCTGGCCTAGTGGTCTTGCCTGAGAAGAATGTCAATGATTGCATTCCCAACCTTCTGCTTTGTAAAGGAAGGAAGGAGTCCTGTGTGATTTAAAAAAAAAGGATTTGGCCATTTGTTCTCCCTTCAGAACTGCACAAACTTGCAACCTCATGGCTGCACTGCATGTGTGTGTGTGCTGGGCTGTGGCAAGCAAAGTGAGTTAGGAAACCAGATGAATAAAATTTTATTTAATTTACCCTACCCAGTGTGGAAGAGGGACCTAGCTCGTTCCTCACTGCTTATGCAATCTTCCCCACTGAACACCACCTGACAGGTCATACACCTCCTTTCCAAACATAATATTGCCTCATAATAAAACTTAGGAAAACATATTAAAAGGTCAAAATAACAGTAACAAGTTATAAAACTCTTTTACTAATTCAAGGTCTCTATTTCCAATAATCTTTCTTTAATCTTCCACTTTCAATATTTGCATAAACTTTTGCAAACTTTATTAGGCTGACATTTTGAGTTTGGGTGGACAATGTTAAAGTGTTAATCCCTGCATGCATTTTAACACCCAAACCAGACTGTGTAACTAAAATATTTAATGTCTCTAGGGCTCTCTCTCCACTTTCTTATGAGCAGTTTCCCTTAGCCTAATTCTGAGTGCCCTAGCAGAAGCTCACTTTACGGTCGAGCTGTTCCATCAGCATCAGTAGGTATTTAAGCCTCATCACAGGGAGACTAAGATGGGGTTGGTCCAGATGATGGAGAGCTCAGTAGAGCAAGCTGCCTCTCCCTCCCAACATGAAGGATTCCTTCTGATGGAAACCAGATCATGGAGAGCAAAAAGGGAATTCTCAGTGTCCAGGCATTGTCCTGACTGGGTTGGGAAGCTCTCCCATGTCCCACCATCAAACACAAGTTAAAATACCTTCTCATGGACCAGCTTCTAGGATTTAATTCACAGATACTCATGGAAGCTGTATCAAAGGATGTTTCCAATGCATTATTCTGAAAAATGTGCCTTTAAGCAATTTTTCCAAAAGCATACAAGAGGCCAAGGTAGAGCTAGAAATGGGAGTTTGGTCTTCTAAAGACAGGCATATAAACCACTAGACTTCAGTTCTTCAGCATCACTCACTCACTTTTCTGGGACTCAGGGCATGGGCACATAGTTGAGTGTGAATCCAGAAGCAGTGGCTTTAGGAGTCGCTGCCAATCTGCCGGGATGGTGCACTTGCTGTGTGCAATATTCACAGAGCACATGCACTTCTCAAACTGTTTATCATCTGTTTCCACACTGTTTATCACCACCTCTCTGTCCCTGGCTACCACCTGCCGTTGCAATGCAGGCAGGGTAGGACATACACAGTGACACGTCTTCCAGTGCCCACCCCCCTGGATTAACTCACACCACCCCCTGCAGCAGTTCAGGCTTCATCACTGAACATTGCGTTGAGAGGTCAGGATTGCCCCAAAGGTCCCTGCCTTGACCCAGTTGTGGGGCTAATTGCTCCCAACAGAGACGTGATAGCACATGGCTTGGGTGAGAACGTAGGAGGGAAATGGCAGTAAAATCTTATATTTCCATATGGGTTTGCTATGCAAGTAATTGAGGTAAGGGGGCAGGTTAAGCCCTCAGACTTGCCTAAAGGCAGAGTAAACCTGCCTTAGGTTAATCCACCCTCACTGAAGCTTAGTACAGCAGTGTTACTGTGCTGGGGAAGTCTATGAGCGGCACATCAACAGCTCGGCTGACAGGCAGGTATAAAATTAATTTGCCCTAACATGATTATGTGCTGTCTGTTCCTTTACACCCGAACAATGAGCTACTTATTTCTTATGGTATCACGTGAAATGATGGTGTTTTAATTGAAACCTAAAAGCTCCAAGTCCTTCATGTATCCTGAGGCTTTATGACAACAAAATCAGGTAATGAATCAGATATGAATGAAAAATTGCAAATACTAAAGCTTCTACTAAAATTTCTCAGCTCTTATCTGTCTCTCTTACCCCAGTTAAAACTTTAACTCCCGCGAGGAATGCAAAGCTCTATAGCATTTTTGCTGCAGTCTCCAAATTCATGTGGCTATTGTAAATCAAAAGTGCTGGTAAATAAGAAGTAAGAACTGTTCATTTGCCCAGCGCTAAACCAGCTGATGTATATGGCTGTACCTGAGCTACAAGTAGAGTTATACAGATGCTTTGGATGTGGCTCCTGCATCTTCAATAAAATAATACTTTCAATTGCGCACATTCAGGAAGCAAACTGAGTAACTTCAGCATTCTCCTTTTGAATAAAGGCTTAACCACAATGATGTTACTACAGGAAACCTTCGCACCTTTGCAAATGGGACGTTACTTTTATCTACACGTATAAAGCAAGTCATAGTTTCCCTTCCACATCCGCTACGCTTTATCTGCTCTCAATAGCACTTCGATACACGAAACACAATGCCTTTTTCTCAGCAAAGAGAAACAGCGAGTCTGGGTGTAGGCATTCATGTTGCACCACAGCACTGGAAGAAAATGGCAGGCCAAGGCGAGAGGAGAAGGAAAATACCGCTGATTTTCTGGGGCGCTGGGGGGGGCCAGCAGGCACCATGGGGAGCTCACACAGCACGACGGGCCAGCTCACCAACACCAGGAGCACCCCCAGGTATCCCTGCAACTGCCCGGCTCTTCAAAACTTTCCCCCCGTGTCATATTAGCACGTACAGGATCCTGTCACCCGTGTTTAGAAAGAAGGGAGACAGGTCGGGAGGAGATGGAGCCTGACAGACAGCTCCCCGGAGAGGCTGCCGGGCCCGCGGCCTTCGCCTCGCCTCAGCCGTTGCAGGACCAGGGCGGCTGCGGCCAGTGAGCTGCACGTTTCGGGCTTGATGAATGGAGGAACCCGTGCTCTGGAGACTGGATGAATCATATTTTCCATGTTCGGCTGTAATCGGCGTAATTTCTTTATCACAGGGCAAAACACATTACAGCCCAAGCTGCCATGAGGTAGCAGCCCTCTGTGGGCTGCCTTCTGGTTTACCTCCGCCATCAGGAAACGCTGCTGGCCGGGCTGCCCCCTCCTTGTCCATCTCACACAGTCCTCGGGGCGATCACGTCTTGGCAGCCGCCTTTCTTCTCCTTCGGGTGCATCTGCCTTCCTGCAGCAGGGCTCAAGGGCACTGAGAGATGAAAACTCCTGCTCGGTTGCTCACCCTTGCGCCCCGGGAACATGGACCTACCTGGAAAAGAGCACGGGGAGCATTTGGAAAGTGCTTCGTGCATCCACAGCCGCACAGGGTATTTGACTCCTCCGTGCCTTGCCTTTCCTTTGGGGGATTTTGGCTCCTCCTCCTGAACGTTGCTCCAGAAGGAGAAGGACTGTGCAGATGGGGAGCTATGCTGCGTGACGTTCCCCGCTCGGCTGCTCCTACCTTTGTTGGCTATGGAGGCAAGAAGTGGCTGTACATCTAGACTGAACATCGAGCCGCCGCTCCTGAGCAGATTGCCAGAAAATGCTGGGCCTGGCTGTTAGCCTCACCAGGCCCAGAATAGCTGTGCTCTGCGTGTGCCCCAGATCTTCACCGCCCATGTGGATTTTCCTTTTTAATTGTCACAGCCATCGCTTGTGCTGCCCAAGTTACAGAAAATTTCTTAGTCATTTCCTTATCTACCAGACATAATGTCACACCGGTCTCTGTGCCTTTCCGTGTAATAGAGTCCTGGTTTTGATGCTCTGGCTACACCTCCCCCAGTAAACTAAGCAATGCCATGTCATGGCTCCTCTCCTGGGGTTCTTCTGCACTGTCAAACTGTCAACGGGGTTAAGGAGCACAATTCAGAGCCATGCCCCACAGCGCTCTCCCAGATGGTGCCCAGGACCAGTCTAGGGTTAGCACTGGGCAGGGCCCATCTCTAATAGACAGAGTGGGTGCAGTTACCCTGATCTGGAGGGTGAAATGTCTAACTATACGAACACAGCCCATGCTGCACCTCAGGGACCACAAACGGATCCTAGCCCTTTCTATGGATGGAGCTAAGGACTAGAGAGCCAAACTTCTCCTTTCTTTGTAGAGTCATCACCTTCTGATCGTCACTGGATGTACGTCTCAGGGTGGGCTTCACCTCACCAGCCTTTGGCTGTTTAAATCTAAACTGCAAACATTAGTCTCCCTCCTTAGTAAAGGGACAGAAACAGGAACCTCTAATGGGCAACCGAAAATAGATGGAGTGAGTCACCAACAGGAGACATCTGTTACTATCCACTAATTAAAGACGGAGCCAAGAGGACTCAGACGACTACCTTCACCCAGCTAACCTTGGGTGATGTGAATCTTGCTTTATGTGGTTTTGCCTCTAACTAGCTTACTGGGTCCTAGGATATGCATGCTGTCAGTCAAACTAGAACAGTACTGGTGCAAATGTACCAATGCAGAGTTTCCTATTTCACCAGCATTTCTGAGCTGATGGTTCCTGACTTCTGAATGATTATTTGTGCAGAATTAATGTTCTGAACATTTGCTTTCCAGAGGGATATATGTCATGCCACACAATCTGCGATGTGCTAGATCCTGGATTCATGTCATAAATTAATTTCAGATATATTTTTAAACAACACTATTTGTTCCCTAAGTTGTACCACATGTCTAAAGGAGAACATACACTTCTGTCCAGTTCACCAGATCCCTTAAAGTTAGTCCTCCCAACAGCTCAAGCAGAAATGGATCAGTAATAGTGACTCTGTCCAGCATACATAAGAATAAGTTAGCAGCAACATCACTTTATACCCACTGATGGTGGCGTTTGTGACAGCATGGAATAAATGAGAAGCTGGAAAGTGGCTCTGCCTGAGTCCTGTTCCTTTCCGCTGTTTGACATCTTCCATTGTTGCAGCAGGGATGAGGAAGAAGGGTCAGAAGAATACACGTTTGCTTCTCCACAGGCCGTAAAATATTGGTATGACAATTCTCTTTGAAATAGACAATAAAAACTCATTTTCCTTTTGCCTCCATGTGCTCATGAGTTTGTGAATAAATATAAGCTGACATGGGATTTGTATGTGTGCAATAGTGTGAGGTACCATTTCACTTTGCACCGCCAAGCTTTTGGCACGACTGCACATCTCATAAGGAAAGGAACGGTTCACAAAGCATGCAAGTCTTCCTAAAACACACATCATAAAACCCATGGCGTGCTCCAAGCTGCTGTGCACGCTGTTTATTCCACTTACTCCCTTCCAGTGTTAGTCTTCGCCTTTCAAATTCCTCTGATTTTCCCCATCTCATTGAAGCACATTGGTTACTATGGAAACTGATCTGTGGGTACCGAACTTGGTGACATCCACATAGAAGGGATGCTTCCCAGGAACCTAAATATCGACTGGATGGTTATACGTCAACACTGCATATGGCTTAGATTTTGTAAAAACCCGCAGGAGGCCACTGAGGGAGAAGAGGTAGAAGCTGAGGTTATGATGAAAGAAACCCCAAATGCAGACACTGGTATGTTCTGCAGTCCCATGACCTTCCCAGTAACACAGCCCTGTGACTCAGAGGGAGAGAAACCAGAGACGGGCTGTGCTGAGCCACAGGACTGCTCCCAGGAGCAGCTATGTATGGAGAGAATTGCGCAAGGTTACTACAGTTTTCATGGTGAGCTTTAACGATGCTTACCAGAGAACTGTTAGCAAAAGTTAAAACTAATTAAAGCAAAAAAATACCACATACAGCACACCAAAAATGACTGTGAATTAGCTATTTCACAGAAGGCCTTTCTTGTAAGATAGAAATTCATCCGTTGCAGAAGACCCTTCATGAAGATGCACTTGGCTGAGTGGTACTTTGCTGTGACACTATGAGGAGAAAAAACTCTTAGAGAGATTGGGTCTGCCTGAAAACAACCGTGACAAACGTAGCCCTGCTCTCAAGTAGGCGGCACCCATCAGAGGAGTAAGACTAGGTAGCAGCAGGAACCGTCTCCTTTGCTGGTGTCAGGCCACATAGTTCCCTGCAGTCACTGGAAGTCACCAGCCCCACCTGGCCACGTGGGGATGCCTCTTGGTCTCATTGCTCATTAAACGTTGTTTTCTCTTCTCATTAAATAAACTTACTAGATACCAGCTCCCTCGGTACAGGCGGGAGGCTAGGCAGAGGGCTGTGGGGCAGACAACCCCCGTCTGCCCTGGGCAGAGGTGGAACTGTGGGGCAGGAGGGAGGGAGAGAGGGACGTGGCACCGCAGGCAGCAGGGCAGAAAGCAGGGACAGAGGGACCAGGCGTAACATGGTCTCAGCCTAGATTTATGTATTCCCAGCCCTTGTTTTTGATAAAAATGTGAATTGCTTTCTGGAATAGAGGCACACATGCTGATTTGGGGCGTCATGGTGCAAACAAATGGAGCAGCAGTTGTTCATATACGGTTTTTTCCAACCGTGTTTCCAGGGGAGTAGGAAATGTCTCCAAGCATCACAGAAGAGAGCTTTGCACCATTTAACAGACTTCACAAAAAGAGGCAGGGAGGCACCGGGAGAGGCAGGCAGGCAGACAGGCAGGGCCAGAGCCACTGGCAGGGCAAGGGTGGGAGCCCAGGGTTCAACCATGCAGTGGTGCCTGGCAAACAAAAAACAGAAGCTTGTGTTTGACAAGACCGGGGGGCATTCTTCATCATTGCAAAGCCTGCGTCCAGAAACCCATCCTGTTCCTGGCCCAGCACCACAGTGTTAGAGTCTCTCCCAGTGTGTACCAGCACAAGCCACTGCCAGGGCAAATGCTGCCAAATGAGTTTCCTATTGGAGAGGGCTAAAATCCTCAGACTAGAGGGATTGTTTGGCTTATTTTGGGTTGGGTTGGGTTTTTTCTTTAAAATGAAAAGCCTGCAGTATTTCAGTTCCCCTACAAAGCAGGCCAGTTGGCTGCCCTAAAGTACCGACAATCCCGTTTCTTTACCTGGCTGTGTAAGGAGTGGATGGGGGGGTGCAGGTTCCCTCCTTGCCCTTTGCTGCTCACCCCACAGCCCTGACTGGGGACTGCTCAGGCTGTCCTTCCTCCCCTTGAGTAGCCCAAGTGGAAAAAGGCTGTAGTAGATTTAGAGACCAATGGCTGAGAATGAAATTTGATCCAATTGCAAGCTCCTCTTGAAAGGTTTGTTTTTTTTTAAAAAGTTCAGTCCTCTTTGGAGGTTGGTCCCATTACACCAGTAGCAGATCTACTATGGGCAGTAAAGTAAAGAGGTACAGACTGCATTTTTTAAGACAGTAAGTGGGAATATCCTCAAAGACAACCAAGTAATTTAACACCTTGCACTGTGCTGTCACATTTTCATTTAGCAACTACGTGAAAAGTCATCATGTCCCATTTTTAGATGGCCACCTCCCTGTTCACACTGATCTTTATAACAAGCACGCAAATGCCCATCTATATTTAAAGTGGGCTCTTCACAGAACCCTGGAAATATCAGCAAGACAGAGATTTGAGGCTGAATATGGACAAGCACATAAAGTCCTGACTTCTGCATGGTTTGCCTAAACTTTCAGGACCCACTCTCCATCTCCATGCTCCCCCCAGCATTGTCCCCGTCCTCCCTTTCCCTGCTCTCTCAGGGCGTTAGCAGGACACAGGCTACCCTAGCAAGGGGGTGGCTTTAAGGCACTCCCCTTTCATGTCCCAGTGCAAGTATAGGGATTTTCCAGACTGCTTTTTTAGATCCACCTGTTGTTTGTTCAGCCAGCCCCATAGAAACCTATAAACCTGTTTTACTTGAAAAGGGAAAGCAGGCTAACCTCTCTGTGCAATTAGATTGAGCTGTCTGTCTGCTCTCAGCCAAGAAGAATAGATGCCAGCCAGGTTGAAGGAACAATTTACCTGACTGACATCTGAAGAGGAACAGAGTGAATCTCCTAAATGAAACTTTCTCTGCAGCTACAGGGCAAAAATTCTGTCGTATTCCCACGGTTTTGGCTGTTCCCTTCTGAGTCTGCCTGAGGAATGATGGCTCCGATCTGTTCTTGCTTGAAATAAATTGGCTGGCCCATCCCTAACCAAAACCAGTGTTTAAAATGTGACAGAGGAGCAGCTATCCAAAAATTGACAATGAGCTGATGACCCAGATGTGGAACGTAAGTGCCAAAAACTCAGGCTCTGGAATATGTGTATTTAAAATGAACATTACATAAATATTGCTAGTTACCAATAAAGAAGCCACAGAAATAGGCTGGAAAATTGTACTGATGGTTTTGTAGGAATCTTACGTGCTACATACACTTTAAAAAAAAAAAGAGAGAAGTGAAATGAAGCAATAGCAAAAATTGCACTTGATGGGAAATCAACTAGCTGGAATTCATGCTGGTCAGAAAGAGAATGATTGCGTGTTATAATGAGTTGTGCTGAGCAATAATTGAGTGGAGAAATGGAAAGAAAATTGAATGGCAACATCTCCCTATCTTTCCTAACAAGCAGATGTCTCAAAATTTAGCATCACCTTTGAGATGGTAAAAAGTAGCTTCAGAGCAATCAGCGGGAGAGGTGACACCTTGGAGCTGCAGAGTCCCAGACAGAGTGGAAAAAACGATGCTGAATCTGATTGCTAACATATTCTGTCCCTATACAAGGGATGCCACAGGAAAAGGCAGTGGAAAGTCCAGAGCCAAGGCTTGCAATAAGGTCAAAAATGAAAGCCAAGACAGGAAAAAGATGAATAGAAGGGCAGCACCATCCTCTGATCACCTGCGTCAACCAGCAAGACCTCTCCCGTATTTGCATTCGTTTTTGCATACTGATGTGAGCTCTAGACTTGGAGCCGAGGGACTGAATTTTTATTAGATGCAGGCTGTCAAGGCATAGATGATCGTAACATAGCAAGGTTTGAAGAGCCTCGGTCTAGCTGAGCGGGACTGCGACTGCTCTCTATAAATACACTGGGTGAGGGTAAGCATCAGGGGGAGGGGAGAGCTATTTCAGCTAAGAGAGATTTCGCAAGAAGAACAAATGGCTGTAGTGTCCGGGGATGCGTTCAGGCAAAGCCTCAGCCTGCAGAGGGGACAAGCTGTGCCACCCCCAGCTCGGCCACAGTTGCTGCCTCCCTGGGTGTGGGCTGGCTTTGCCCCAGGTCCATCAGGAGCAGCAGGCAGGCTGGCACATGCTGTGATGCAGAGGATGGGCTTGAGGAACAATTCGAAGTCCACGGGCTTTGCCAAGGTGTTTTTGGGTGGCTGTGCACTCCCAGGAGGGTGAGGACTGAGGGCAGCATCCTGCTGCACACCAGGCACCCTGGTCCCACGTGCCTTTCCAGCAGCATCGGTGTCTCAGGTCCATGCAGGACGGCCGCACATTCAGTACAGCTTTCCCAAAGACCTTGACTGGAAAGCCCAGATTTCAAACTGGAGGATGGAGAGTCCCCATGAGGAAGCTGCCAGCAGCATTGACTTTGAAATTAATAGTAAAAATAAAATAAGTACTAAAAATTACTCAGGGAAGTACTACAGCATATTTCTTCCCTTCTGGTGTTCAGAAACACTCAGTATGCAGCTGGACAAAATTTTTCCACTTGAAAATACTTTGCTGTGAATTCTCCAACTTGAATATTCTCCGAAAGGCTCTGAGGCGTTGCTCTGGGCTGGAGGGGGAAGAAGGAAAGCTCCACCATGAAGGATGGCAATGAAGGTATTAAACGGGGCATATGACAGGGGAGGAGATCCTAATGCACCGGTAGCCCAGGGCTCTGCCACCAGCCCCGAGGAAGGCAAGATGGGGCCAATGTGCAGCCCTGATGGGGGACCATGCACCCCCTCTGCTCCACCGGCTTGTCCCTGGGGTGCAGGGGGAGCTGGGCACAGGTCCGACCGGCCCGTCACGCTCCCGGCCTCGCTGCCGGACCACAGCGGGAGGGCGAAGGGGCAGCCACGGACCCGCAGCCCTCATGCGGGGCATTCCCTGGGCGTCTGCCTGCAGCACAACTTTTCCTCTCACCAGTGAAGTACTTTTAGCAATTAGCTGGACCGTTACCATTACATTTAAAAGGCTACTGTCAGCTTACAGATGGCCCTCTTCTTTTTTCCTTTTTTTTTTTTTTTTTTCCCCAGAACTTGAAGTAAATAGAAATATTTTGAAAGGTTTGGTGGGCAGGGGGGTTCTGTTCCAGTAAAAACAGCTGGGTTTAGGCAAATAAATATTATGTTACTGTGTAATAGCCACAGCACAAACAATGCGGCACCAGGAACCTAACAGCAAAACTACCCAAATTAAAAACTGCATTTCTGTCCCCAAGCTGAGAAACAAACACAGAATGTAAAGGGAGATTTTTTTAAACGCATCTCAAATTTAATAAGTTCAGGTATTGCTGGTAGCACTAATAAAGAAGTATGTGTTTAAAATATAAATTTTCAATACTGAAAGCAAGAATGTAGACTGCAGGGTATAAAAGTTTCCCAAAACAAAACTCTTCCTTTCCAAAACTGAAAGATAGCAGAAGAAATCTGATAAACATTGGACTCTTGGGGTTTACACGGGCCTAGTCTGAAATATGCCTACAGAGCAGGAAAGCAATTCTTCTGTAAGAAATAGCAATCTTTAAAATGAATCTTTTTGTTGGTTTCCATCCAAATTCACTTCATTCTTAGTTGGCAAGATCACACCAGAAAGCCAGCCTTCAGCTTGCAGTCAAGGCTTAGCAGCAGCAGCACTGTACAATGTAAAGTAAAGATTTCACCAGATCTATACTGTCTTCCACTGCAGTTACAGAGGTTCACAACAAATTAAGATAATAGTTTAATCTTGTGCTGACTGCATGATTCTAGCGCCATAGGTTTTGGGAGCTCCCTCAGAGGGGTCATTTGGAGACTTCCAGCGCTGACGTTGTTCAAACAAGCAAAGAAACAGTCCTTGTTGTGTATTTGTCTACATCTAGTATCCACTGGCCTTCCTGACAAGCCCAACAATGGCATCATCTGTAAAATGTGTAGTTTTATTATACCTGTCTCAAATTTGGCTTGCCTAAACAGTCTATTTCGTCTGGTTAGTTTGCAGCATAGTACATAGCAAAATACTCTTCTACGTAATCTAGAGTGAACCCAGAGTTTATCAGCCTCCTTGTCCAACTTCCTACATCCCATAACAAAGTAAGTCCTTCACTTCTCTGCTGATGATTTCAAATAAACATAAGAGGCTTTTCCTAAACACGGGATTTATACAACAGATCACACTGGGATCTCATTCATAGGAGAAATCACACTGTAAAAGGGATGGCCAAAACCAGCATAGAGGGAAATGCTAAACAGCTTGCCAACTAGGGGTATGAGATAATACAATTTAGAAGATGCTGCTGGGCTAGAGGAAGGCTTGATAAGTATCAGCCCACTTCACCCAGGACAACCCATCTGTGTTAGCTGGGCATACCATACGGCTGGCTGGGAGGAGAGGAGTTTTGCTGCAACTCACAGCAGAAGCCAGCTGCGCCACTCAAATTTTGGTGTTCACACGCATTCCTTCTCGATACGCTGTCTTTCGAAGCTCCATCTACCAGAGTTTTGTGGAAAAGCCTCAGGATGACTGAGCATTTTCCCTTCTTATCCAGAGCAGGCTCCTCGCTGCAGTTCACGCAGAATCAGTCTCAGCTAGGGAGATCTGAAAAGCTGATCTAAGCTGTTGGCTTCCTGTGCTTCCTAACACAACGCTCTCCCCTCTCACCCCTCAGGACAGCGATGTTTATTATCACAGCTGATTTTGATGGCAGTGCAGGGATTTGTTTTCTTTCCTTTCATTTGGCGTGCTGCAGGGGTCCTGCTGGGAGCAACAAACATCCTCATCCATTCGCACAGATCAAAACCCACCCTGACGTGATATTTTGGGAGTGGAAATCATCAGCTTCAAAGGAAAACTGACCAGAAAAACAGTTTCTGAGCGGCACTGCTGATTCCAAAGCTGTAGAGAGCAGTTGAGTGGTGTTAATATGATCCCAAGAAAACAGCCTCATAAGCTACCCAAAGGGAAAAGAAGCCCCTGCAGCCCTTGCACATGCCTCATAGTGCAGAGCTTGGCATTGACGTGCCTCCTGCCTCCATATCTTTGAACCAATCCAGGCTCATCAGTGATCGTGAGGGGATTTTTAGATCTGCAACCAGCACATCTTCAAGGACAATCTCACCTCCACCAGCTGCGGGGCAGAGCCGCCGTGCATGCTCCATGGGGTTGCACCGTGCATGGGCTCCTCATCCCCGTAGCCAGCTTGCCCGCACAGCCAGGGTGTGCTGGGCTGTCACGTCCTCCCGTGTTGTGAAACAGAACACCACCGTGGCACAGACATGGGCCTGCTCCTGCACCCGCGTGTCACAGCCCAGGGTTGGTGGCATGCTCCCAGGGGAGCGCGGGTGCCAGGGAGCACTTCCCTGATGTCATTTGGACGGGATGGGAATTTACCCACATAAGCGTGAACGGCCCCCCATCACCTGGTCCCAGCATCATGAACACTGCCTTGTTTTCCTGGTTTCTAAGTATACCCAAAGAGCATTTTGAGGTCAATTTTACCTTCTAGTCACTTCTTCAAAACTTGCACAAAGAGGTATGGAGTTACAGCAGCAAGTAATTATAGAAGTATATTATTTTTTAATAATGTTAAGATTCTCTTGTCACTCTCAAGGGAGAATGACAGTCCTTTAATTGAATAGGAGGGAGATATTCACATCCCTGAACACGGGAGTATTGGACATCTCCCAGTGACAGTTCCTGCCACGTGGTCTAAAATTCCTGTTTTCCTTTCCCCAAGCTTGCAGCAAATGAAAGCATTTGTTTAGGGGGCAGCCTGTCTAGAATGATGCTGTTCTGAATAGCAGTCCCATGGAGAACAGAGAGGAAGAAAACACAGCTTAGGTAAGAGAGGTGGAAGGCTAAAAGGTTGAGTCCAATCTTTCTCAAGATGTTATGAATATGAAAAGCTGTAGATAGCCCTGGAAGAAGCTTAGCAGCTCCTGTCAGCTCCATCACAGGAGGTCTCTTTCTAGCTCACCTCTTGCCCATGGGCGACCAGCGGTCCAAGCATAAATCCCAGGTGCAGCTGCATGAGGGATATGCTGCCCATTTTTTATCACCATCAAGCCTGTGTTGGTTGTATGCAAACCTAGAGAGGGAGTAAAACGCAGGGGAAGTCACGCCTATGTGTGACAGAGTGGAATGGCAAGATGAGAAACGCTGGGAAGAGACATGACTCCACTGAGGTCACCAGGGCTCGGGGCTGCTCTCGTCAGCTCCAGCTTCAGACCTGGGAGCACTGTGGAGGATCTGGGCATACGTAAAAACAGGGTGTGGAAGCAGCCTTATCTTGTTAGCTGCTTTCCTGTTTTACATTTGCTGCGGGGCTGCTTTAAACCACATCCCAGGGGCTGGGTAGGGTTAGTGCAGAGCTGTTATGCCAACTCACTCCTGCCTCCCTGGCGAGGGAATCCCCTCCCTCATTTTTCTTAGCACCCGAGTGCTGCCAAGGGATCATCACGGGGCTTAGCACAGAGCTCATGTTGATGCTGTCTCACTGTAGATTGTACTGGGTTGTTGTTATTCCTGTGCTTTTCTGCCTAAGCAACAACTGCAGTAACTTTCCACCCCCAGGTTAAGTCACCACCGAATCCAAACTAGGATTTCCATGCGGTCGCACACACCTATTTCTGGCCATATTTTGCTTTGTTTGCCTCAGTTAGTCCAGGCAAGAGATGTGAAACTCTGGCCAGTGAGTAAATCTGCCCTAACCTTTGGCTGTCAGCTGGCAGATGGACGGACAGACTCCGGGCACAGAGGGAGCATGCCCAGATGTGTCACTGCCAAACTGCCTGGTGCAGGAGAAATATCCTTTGTCATAGCTGGCTTTTTTTAACTTGTCTCCACAGATCAAAAGCCCTGTAGCTAAACTAGCATTGTTTGCCTCAAAACCATTTCCGTCAGAGGAAAGAAGAGAGTACCTGCTTGGGGACGTCTGCTGTACACAGCCACTTCAGGCAGAACAAA
Source organism: Harpia harpyja (assembly GCF_026419915.1). Lineage (NCBI taxonomy): Eukaryota > Metazoa > Chordata > Aves > Accipitriformes > Accipitridae > Harpia > Harpia harpyja. The sequence goes on along the minus strand of NC_068942.1, from coordinate 7,203,086 downwards.
GGGAACTGCAAATAGAGGAGCCTGCATCCTGAGAGGGGCAGCCAGAGTAACAAGCCATGTCTTTCCCAAGCCATTTTTGCCTTTCTCTCCTTTCAGCAGGCCTCCTTGGCCTCAACTGTCCATGCAACCATTCAGAGAGGGGAGAAGAAAGCTGGGGTTTTATACCATTTGGTACTAACCCTGGGAGGGATGCCCAGCCACCTCCCTCTCTCATCACCATGTAAAGAGCCTCATCAGATTTACGCTGAGTTTTTGTGGGCTGTCACTGCCAGTGCCACAACTACAGTGGTCTTTTCTGTTTAAGTGTGCTATGGAATTCACACAAGGCTGCTAAAGCCTGGCTGCCTGCACAGTTAGTGGGGAAAAGCAACCAAAACCCACCTGAAGCCACCCCGAGAAGGCCATGGGCAATGTGAAACACAAGCTGGTGGAAAACAGCAGGACAGGGACCAGTAGCATTGAGTAGTTCTGCTTCTTTTGGGTGTAATACAGCTACAGCATGGGCCTAGGTTGATCCCCCTGAGGAAGGAGGGATCTCCCCAAGGAGGGGCTTCTAAAAGAAGCTCGGTTTCTGCAGCCAGTTACTACACAAAACTTGGCAACTTGCAGCACAAAGCCTTTTGAAGGCTTTTTTTTCCCCTCTTCTCTCTGCCCTTACCACTGCATGCACATCATGCCCGGGACCCCAGAGACGAATCAGGGCAGGAAAACAGTTTGACTAGGAAATCTTTCCAACGTCAACATCCTCCATCCTGGGGCCTTGCTTTCCGGGAAAAGAGGCACTTTGTGTACACGTTTGCATAGACTGGGCTTAAAGGCAAAGACCCCTCTTGCGGGTTAAAAAAAAAAATGTTAAAAGGTATTCTACAGACTAAACAGATAAGGCTCCCTGAATACTCTAGTGATGTATTTAGCAGCATTTAGCAACATATTTATTTAGACTGGGGCCACGGGATCCTGCACCAGACTGCATCTCCATCAGTGCTGTGGACTGCTGTTCCAGTCCTCAGAGAAAGCTGTGGTGTGTGATTTAGGGACACACAGGCTATTCAGACTCCCAGGACCTGGGGTAGGACACCCATGGCTACACAGATCCCTAAGGCTTTTATGTCCTCACCTTTAATTTCTACTGGAGCAGCAGAAAGCTGGCTTGATCAGCTGCCATGACTTCTCCATGTAGCCAGTCCAGCTAGGGCAGAGATAAGAAACTGAGCCAATGCCTTAAGGCTGGAAGTCAAACTGGTAGTGGCTGGTCCTGAAGAGTGACCAAGCAGGATCTGCTGAACTACACCAGTTAGTTGAACCGGTGGTTAAGAATTGCCACAGCATTGCTGTCTCTCTACCATGCCCTGTCCATCCTCAGTCTCAAGGCTGATGAAAGGTAATCCTTGAAGCAAAGTTACCCAGAAACTATGCTTCCCTTAGGGAAGCATATCCCTGCCCAAAAAAGAATCCATAAAAAAGGGACATTAATGACTGCCATGCTGAAATATTGCCATTTCAATAGAAATACTATTAATTCTGCAAGGCAGGAAGGCATGAGTATTTTGAGAGTGCAAAACACCAAGAAGCAGGTTACTTCACAAGTCTGAGATGCATATTATTTTGAAGGAAGTTCTGTCCATGACTAAAAATAAATCTATGCCATTTCCCTGTTTGAACTTCCTGTAGATCTTTAAAGAATACAGAGACCCAACAAAGTCATTCTCTTTGAAGGAAACATTTGAGATCATTAGCAACTTGCCTGCTGGGAGGTTCTCAGATCCAGATGTCTTTGTGGTAAATTTGCACAGAGTGTTTGATATCCTATTTATCCCCTCATTTACAAACCATGTGCAACTCATAAAGTCAGCACTGCACTAAGAGAGGCATGACTGGTGGAAGCTCTGCTTACAATAGACAGGCATTGGATTAAAATGAGGTTTCATTGTTAAGTGAAAAGTTAACTTCCAGACACAGTTCTCAATTTAAAACATCTGAAAAATTAACATTCTCATTTGGGCATTTTTCCAGGTCAGACAGTAGTGTCTGTATGTTCTCTGGACAAACTGTCTCATCCACAGTAAGTGGCTGAATGTTTGGCTGGCTTCTCTAATGTATGTAAGTGAAGAATTATGTTGGTTTTATTAATCACCCCAGAATTAGTTCAGCATCCCACATCATAGGTTTTTGTTCCACTGCTGCTTCTGGCTTGCTAAAACCAGAGCACTTGTGTCACACTCTCTGACACTCCCCCCACACTTCAGCAGTTTCAGATTTGGATGACTCAAGTTGTTTTCATTTTGGATAACTTCTTGAATCCCTTCAGCACTTGTCAAATCTACATCTTAAATATGCTATTGGTCTGGGGTTTTTTTTCTAGGACAAGTTAAGATCTCTTAACTTGTTTATATTCCATGAATCCAAACAGACTGAAACCAGAGAGGGACTGCCTGCAGGGTGCTTCCTGCAGTGGATCCCCATTTCTTCGGTTTGGTTTCCAGGCTTTCCTTATTACATCTTCAAATAGCACCTCTATTCATGGTCATTGTGAGCTTGAGCAGTCTGTCAAAGGGAGTGACTTGAACGTCAGCCTGATGGAAACTTGAGCTTACAAGACTGATGAAGTTTACATGGGCTCAAAAGGACTCCAGTAAGCCATGCAGAAGAATTGTTATTAAAACTTATAAATAATCTTACTGTTCTGTTTGGTGCTGATAATGTCTCTGCTGGGAATATCAACCAGTTTTGGGCACTGAGCTTTAAAAAAGATGTAGAGTAATCGGACCGAAAGAAAAATGTGAGGGTGTAGGAAACATGACCTGCTAGGAAAGGTTGAAGTTGATCAGCCTAGCAAAAAAAAAAAACACCTAAGGAGAGACGTTAAGAGCCTTTAAGGACAAGAGAGATGCAAAACGGGAGAAAAGAAATTATTTATATGTTCTTTGGAGACAGGACAAGAGTAATGCATTTTGATTGCACCAAGAGAGACTGAGGGTTGGTGCTAGAGACAGCTTCCTCTAGTTATAAGAACAGTAAACAGTGGAAAAGGTTGCCTAGGACGGTTGTGGAATATCCATCACTTTTGGTTTCTAAGAACACGTGACAGATGCAAGTTGGGAATCATTCTGGCATAGCTGGACCTGCCTTTGGGCAAGGACTGTGGACAAGTTCATTCTTCAAGGCACCTTCCAGAGCTATTTATTTAATAGCTGGTGATAACATGCCTCATAGATAGAGAGGATTAAATATTGAATACTACAAACAAAATTATCTCAAGAAAGGAAGAGTGGAAAAAAAGGCCTTAGACATTGTCAGGTGTTGGGGAGCTAGAAATGTACTTTAGTCTTCAGAGTCATGTCTTCTGCTTTCATTTTGCATAAAGTTAATATAAATGATCACTTTGTAGGTAGCATTCAGAAGCCTGTTGACTCACTTAAGGGGGATAAGCTGGGTGGGTGCTGGAGTCATTTCAGATAGATACCTCATCGAGTTTCTCATATCTGTTCCAGTGGTGGGCCTCATGGGAGGAGGTACATATATTGTCTGGCTAAGCAAAGGGTTGTGCTATAAAATCTTCAGAATCTTTCTTGAAGAGATTCAAAGCTTAAAGTAAAAGTTAAAAAAAAAAACAAAACAAAACGGGCACACAAAAATCCCACCTCCAGGAAGCTGAAGTTTAAGGACCACGTACAGAAAGGAAGAGAGAATTAAGCTGGCCATAAATGTTTATGCTAAAAATATTAGAGACATGATCACAGTTCAGGTCATGGAGTCTCAATTTATCATGTCTCATGCAGTGCACAAGGAATTCAGAGTATCCAGGTGGGAGAGCAGGTTGCTGGATTATCCCCCTTCCCATGGAAGAAATAAGAAGAGTGTCTGTCTTGCAAGGCCAACAGGGCCAGCTTTCAGAATTCCGGTTAATTTCTTTCACTTCTTAAATCATCCAGTACTTTCATATAAGCCTCCTAAATTTTCTTCACTGTTACTTCAGTAAAATCCAATACCACATCCATCACCTTAAGGTGCCTTCCCCAACAGCAACTCATTAACAGATTTTCCAAATTCTGACTTCACTGGCACACAGGATTTAATGAACTGTGGAGATTCAAAGCAGAATTCACATGATGGGAAAATTGAGGTCTAAAACAGCAAAGACGTAAGATGACATATTTCTAAGGGCTTCACAGTCTTTATTTCTGTGAATATTCTCATCTGCGCTAGTATAAACTGGGAACAACTTCACTAAATATAGCAAGTGCACATCAATGTAGTCCCACTGTGACATCATGATCAGTCCTGGAAGTGCTCTCATCAATTATCATTTAGATGCTACCTTTTTTGAAAGCCTCTGGCAATAACTGAGATGAAAACAACTTAAATAAAGGCACTTCAGAGTTCTACTCACTGCAGAATGACACTTTATAAAAAGAGAATACCTATATTTTTTTATTTATAAAGCTGATATGCTTTCCAAATGCATACAGCAAAGTCAAAATACTTAAAACAATAAAGCATTTCCAAGATCAATATTGCTAGCTTGGGGATATTATATGAAAAGTGGATGAGTAACATGAAAAAATGGCATTTGAAAGCTTATGGGTACACTGGAGATGATAAAGAAGCAAAGGACTGCTTAAAATGACATACAGGCTGTTTTAACAGTCAAGATTTTCAAGCCATGGGAAGTAGACTTGTAATAGCAATTAATGCTTCCCTTTCCTTTCCAACATACTCAAATCTGTCACAAATAGCAAAGTTTGTTCAGAAGCAAACAAAAAACTTGGAGAAATCCCCCTGTATTTTGGTACTAGCGTAAGCCTTAAACTCAGGTCTGACCAATTGGAATGGTTTGTACTTCTTTAAATAACTTTAAATTAGGAAACTTGTCTTTTTGTCGCGCTCTATGGACCACTTAAGTCTCTCATAAACCACATGAAACTTAGTAATATTTTTTTTTTTTTTCAACTGGAAAGCTGGACAGGCCTGAGTTTCCAACAAGTGTAGTTTTAAGTTCTTAGGTTTTTTATTTGAAACAGAAAACTAGGTTTTGAGTCCATTCAGTACAAAGCAAAAGCATAATCATCAGACATATCTAATACACAGCCTAAATCTGCCAAGTTTGTGTAACAAAAAAAGGGGAGGAAAAAAGGGAGAAAAAAAAAAAGAGAATGTCATCGTAGCTAAATGACAGCAGTAGGTGAAGATGAATGAAGAGAAGTGAATACTGTGTGTTTGTATTGTGTGGAATAATTTACGGGGCTTGAATATCTTTGAACGCTCTTACCATTGATATATGAATACTTTTGATTGAGGAAAACACTCTTGGTGAAGAATGAAGAAATTACTAGATTTCAGTATTCCAAAACTGCCTATGAAAAACCCATGCTGCATAACAATAAAAATCACAGATTCTTATAAATTAGTATAATTAGTCATAGTTATATAAATGTAAGTATACATTCAATTTGTATGTACCTATTAAAGGGAAATATGTTAAAAGAGAAAACTGTTTTTCAGAATAAGATGTAACATACTGAGCAAAATTACAGCACAAATAGGGAATTTCTTTCACAGAAGAAAGCCTGAATGCCATTGCAATAGAGGACCCTGTGGCTGCCAGCATGGACTGTATTGGAGTGAGGGCTCACCACAGAGCACGTTTCTCCTTCTTGGCCACCAGTGAGAGTGCTAACACCGACGTCTCTTTCTCTAGCAGCAGCTCCACTTACGTAGAAGTGCAGATGGCTAACGCCGTATATGCTTATTATTGGTGTCAAAGACAGTAAATTACTTTTTTTTTTTTTTTTTTTTACACTTCATTTGGCCCAGTGAAGCGATTCCAACAGCCTGCTGCACAGTTCAGGTGGCCAGGCCAGCTCGCTCATATGTTTTTAACACTGAACAGAGGCTGTTTACGTGAATGAGAAAGGGCATCTATAAGGCAAGGGACTTCTTGGTCCCCTACTTCTTCTATTAGCTATCTGCCAGGTATCCTGGAGTCCCCTGAATTTGTGCCTGAGCCTCATATTACTATTCTAGGTCATGAGTTCATCAAGCTCCTCACAGCTATTTCTACCACTTCCTTTATTCTTATGTGAATGTTTAAACATCAAATGTAAATGTTGTAGTTACTAGATATGTGATACATCCTCAAATGGTATTTATCGGACAGTTTTGAGCATCTCACCCACCTTTTGACTGACCAAACACTTGAGAACTATTTCTAGCATTTCATTTGTAACTTCATGCAGCTACTAATTTAAAAAAACAAACAAACAAACAAACAAAAACCAGCCTTGCTACAACATGTTTGCTTCCTTCCTTGCAACTTTGAAACAGCTCCATAATTGTCCCAGCACTGATTATGTCACTGTCAATAACTGATCCTTAGACTGGAAAATGACAGCGTTAGCTATGCAGCGTTATACCAGCTACCATGTTTGCTGACTGAGGTTCTAAGACAACTTTGCTCATTGGTGTACAAGTTGGTGTAACTGCTAGGAAAGCTGGCAAGGTTTGTAATTCTGCAAAGGCCCCTCTACACTTGCAGTGTGATGAGTACAGCTGGAGTAAGCCTGTTGAGGATGCTGGAGTCAGGGCTACCACAGGAATAATGACTGGCTCTGGAAGCTTGAGAGAGCTGGTGGAGGAATGGTAGGTACGTCCTGCGCTCCTTCCCCACAGAAAGACTTCAGGTTTGAGCCCTCTGTGAAATGGCAGCAAGGAGCATGAGCTTTTCAGAGCACTGTTTTTTCAACAGCCAGGCTGATTGCAAATTGGGATATATACCATGAATAAGCGAGGCACTTCAAACGCTGTTTTTCTAGGTCTGTCCAGGCACAGCATCTCCTGCAGACATCCTTTCATCTCAGGCCATAAGCTCATAATCCTCTCCAGTCAGTAAAAGGAAAGAGGGACCTTTCATACTTTCTATAGGGAGGCCAGAGAAGGAGCAGCTCTGCCTCTCCTTATTGCCCAGGGTGTAAAACACAGCTGGGTCAGATGCACTGATTATTCTCAGATTTTTACACCAGCAGCATAGCAGACCTCCATGAAGAACTACCTCCATCTAGCAAAGCTATCCCAGCAAATACGTGTCACCACAGCTGCTGACTTCCAAACTCATATTAAGGAGAACAGAAGTTAAAGTCTATTATGGACAAAATTCTATGGGTATGGACAAACTAATGATTATAGGCAAGTTTTAGTTTTTACCTAGGCCAGCCCTCCAATCTTAGTGTCTGACTTTCTTTTCCAAGAGAACCTTACATTTAGCAGCTCTAGTTGCTTTTACAGGTCAATCTACTCCGACGAGCATAGCCTTAACACACCTGAACCCACCAGATGCCAAGTCTTGCTCTGAATTGCTGGTGCATGGCACGGGGCATACAAAGCACCCAGCGGAAATCTTTGTCTGGGTTCCCAAAGCAGCACAGCTTCACCAAAGTAGCAAATTTGTTCAAAAAAAAGCAGCACGATGATATGGCTCTCCTGTTCCAGAAGAGCTCATGTGATGCTAACTGGTGGAGCTCTGCAGTGTGCTGTACTGCACAGTGTTAAGTGGTAACACCCTTAGTTTCCTGGTGTCATTAAAACTGATTAGATCTTCAGTCTCTGCACTTAAAAAAGATGCAGGACAAGACACAAGTACTGTGCCAGCAACTTCTCCAAAGAATAACCCAGATCAGAACAAGGGGGAGAAGCCGTAGATTGCTCATTTTCTGGGCATTTGGGATTGTTTATGGAGGGTTTCCCAGCTCTAGTTTTTTCAGTGATAGTATGTAGCAATGTATCTTTTGCAGAGCAAATCATCCACAGAGATTCAGAAGACTGTGAGTAAAGTGCACTCCACGCATGGTGTGATATAAAATACTAGTTTTACCTAACTGATCCTGATTCTTTACATCCGTGAGACATGTTCATAGTGAAGTCCCTTGGTTTTTTCACTGTGTTGAACCTAAGGATGCCCTTTTTCCTACGGCAACTGCTTCAGTCGGCAATTAACATGGCTTTTTGCTCCTTTTGTAGGGCTGAGAATCTGGCCCATTTGACTCCAAGTGTCTGTGAGGTGTTGAAACACAAACCTCTGAAAATCAGATCGCTTTGTCAAAAAGTCATCTTTCACTTAAAATATTCCAAAACCTAGGGATGTCAAAGTAAATTTTGCACGCCTCAAAGCAGAACAAAGTAACCGGCCCCAAAGAGAAAAAGGAGATTCCTGGCTTGAGATTTAAATTTTCTTTTCTTTAAATTTAAATAACAAAAATATTTTTCAAAGTATGAATCTCTTGGGCACTGTCATGTTATGTCACCAAATAATTCATTAAAGCGTGTTAGCTCTACTGCTGCTGTTTGAAGTGTCAGAGGTTTCTTTGCCTGAAACGGCCTGTTATTCCCAAGGATGGAGGGAAGAAGAAGGTTCTCTTTGTATTTTTCTTTCAGAGCACAATGGATTAAAACAACAACAAAAAAATCCTTAATAATGAGATAACAGTGAGGGAACTCATTCTAAAGGACTCTAGAGCGCCGTGATAGTATGTCACCATCCATAGTAGGGCAAGGCTCTGCTCCCTCCCTGTGTACAAATTGCTTGATTGTACTCACTGCCACAGTTTGTTTCCTAATATTCAGCATGACATTTCCTGTTTCTAGCCTTGGGCTTGAATGGGTTTGATCCAGCCTGCCCTGAAATTAATGGAAAGACTGCTATTTACTTCAGTGTCCCCTTTTTCCTCTTGCTGCAGCTTGTTGGCTGCTCCAATGATTTCTCTCGCTTTCATTTTGGCTGGCCTTCAAGTCCTTCCAAAACATCATGCCTCTTGCTCTGTACACAAGCACAGACAGAAAGAGGGAGAGACAAGATAATAAGCTGTTCGACTCCAATCCCTTTGCTGTGTATGCTGGCCAAGGGGCATGAAGCGGTTCACGTGGCAGCGGTGCACGCAACAAACCGGGCTCCCCTTTCCAGGCAGCCCTTGGCAGGCACGCCAGCCTTCCCCAGCTGCTCCCACTCTACTGCAGTTGCCAGTACCAGCATAGCCGAGAGCTACGCTGCAGCTCTCTGCATTTATCAAACACTATCAGTTGAGTTTTCGAGGTCTCTAGATGCAATCCCACATGCAGTCCTGGGATAATGGCCCCTGCTTGGGTGATTTTCCCTGTAACATTTAATTTTTTCCCCCAAAATGAAAGAGACTGTGAATACTGCTCCTCATTTACATTATAGTACTTAACCTACTATCTATAGAGATAATCTCTCTTTGGATGATCTGCTTGCTTGGCTGCAAACCCCCTGGGTTTGTGAGGTATTATAAAAAGTCAGGTGTACACTTTCCAGGTGCTCGATACTGAAATACGTACCAGGTTTTTCTCCCACTGACAATCAATGGCCTTGCACTTCTGGTGCTGTGGTATTCAGCCATTATGGGCTGATACTTTTTTGTCTGTCTTTATCAATTTAACGTAAGTTCTCAGAGGACTGTAGCTTGCCCACAGTGGCAGGCTTTGGCCCATAAGTGTTTCCCTTTTGTCCTATTTCTTGCTCTTACTACCATTGCTGTTTGCCAGAGCTAAGTACCAAAGGTATATATTCATCTTGACAGCAAGGATTTTTACCAGATTGCTGTTAACACTTTCTGCAGAGAATGTTTCTCCATTCAGGAGTGGTTTGACATATGTTTTCTTTTTAGCAGCTTCCTTTAATAGGGCTGCAGCAATTTTAAGCAGTGATTAAGCTTTGTCATTGTAACATGATGGTGATGTAGAACTCCTCTTGCAAGGTAAATCATCTGAACAGAGTGGCCCAAGTTAGGGCCATTACCTGAAAGCACGAGGTCGAGGGTACCAGGCCTGCTGAAATGATTCCTGCTGTGGTCAGTGCAGTGTCTGACAGTTGTCTGCTTCCCAGCAGCCTGAAATACAGACCACAATGTGTGCACAGACAGGGCGGGATGAGCAGCCAAGGCAATTTCAGGGTCTCAGTTAGGTCAGTTCTCTCAGGCAGCAGTGCAAAGCATCTGCTGCATGGATGGGAGGGGATGAGCAAGGTTTACCTTTCGTCTGAGGCACCTGTAACTATCTATGTCTACACCGTTGAATAAGGGAAGGTCAGGGACTGATGCTTGGTCCCAATTTCCAAGTGGAACAGACTAGACCATGTCCACCCACCTGCAGGGTAGTCACCTACACAGAAGACTGTCCTGAAGAAAGCTAAGTTTGAGTCATTCAAGAGGAGCCAAGAGTGACAATTAAACAGTGCAGACAATGTGCTACCAATACTCAGTTCAGTCCCATGCTGTCCCTTATTTAGAGCACAGATAAACCAAATGCTGTGTACATTTCATCAGCTTTGGGTTGGTTTTGCACATTCCCATATGAACCCCAACTGTTTACCAGGTCTTTGATATCCCTGGTCATATCTGCCAAACAGTGACATCTCCAGGTTTTTGGAGACACACTTCAGTTTCAGAAGGCGCTCTGAGGAAGCTTCTGTGATCTGAGTGCTGCGAGCCAACTGCCTTTAACTATGATGCTGTCTTGTATGCTCAGACTGTCTCAATAATTCAAGTACTCTACGCATGTGGGTGGGAGTTCTCCTTTGGCATGTGCCCAGCTCTACAAAATGATAGATATGAGCACTTGTTTCGTATGGTTTGTTCTCAGATTCCTTTCAGACGCTTTCTTGACAATGGTAAATAATTGGCTTGATTGCTTTCTGTGCCTTTCTGTTATCTGTTTTTCCAGCAATTTGAGGATCTCATATTTTGGTTCATTTGCTGTACTTTCATGACCAGGAAATGAAATCAGCTATGTGTATCTAATTCCCTCTTGTCATTGTGTACCTCAAAATTGTAGCATTGCAGTTTCAGCATCATGGAGAGTCACTAGCAATAAGTCCTTTAAAATGCTCTCCAGTGATTTAGTGTCATTTTCTACTTCGGTTGTTTTATATCCTCAAACTTAAGGATGAAACAACTCACAGTGAACACGATTGCTAGACATTTCTTCTTGGTTTGGGTGTCTCTTGGTTCTGTGGTGATAATGAACTCAGTCCAAAAGCTACCAGCTGTCTCTGCTGTAGGAATTGGTACTCCAAACTACAACTCACTAGCATCACATCGTGTGGTTGCCTTTTCAGTCATACTGCCATAGTTTGGGACAGGATAAACAATCACCTGTTCCCTGGTGGTATGTAATGGTTATATGTGGTAGCCATGTCTATGCTATCTTTTTTCTTTTTTTCAGAAGTCAGCAGCTGTCTGATGGTGGGAAAACAGTAGAAATAATGCCAGTTAGTTTAAAAACCTAATATTAAAGCCCTTTAGAAATTATCTTTAGATGCAGCTGTGTTGCTTTTACCTTTGGCACATAATCCTTGGGAGGTCAGCAAATGGCTGTGAATGACACGGCAGAAATGTGCATTTTACTGTGTTCTCAGCCAAGTTTTAATCCACTTCCTAAACTCTCTCAAAACAGGTTGTGGCCATGAACAGCTCCAGCTGCTGCCATGTGGTTTCCTTGTTGGCGCAGCAGAAGGTTGTGAGATACATGCTGCTCCCAGTAGATCCAGCTAATCCCACTCCTATTGTTGACAGGCATTACTCACTTCTTTTGCAGATGGGATCCTCAACACCATTCCCGACTTTCTGTATCTAGATGAGACCCATAATCTTGCAAAGGAGCCATTTGACTTACCTGAGTGCTCTTGCCATTACTACTGTTTGCTATGAAGCACAGGGAATTGTTCTGCTTCTCCAAAGTAGATAATCCTCATCCAGAAAGGTATTTGGTCATGAACTCCAGTTGTCTGCAAACATGCAGCTTGTCTGGCTACGGTGCTTGCCTAGCTTTTCCTCATCCACTCATACTGGAAGTGCTTCAGGGACACCCAAAAGGCACTTTTGGGCAAAGGTAGTTTGATTACCAGCCAACTCTTCTAAGCTCTCAAATGAAGTAAGCACTGACGTGAAGCAAAGCGTAGGCATCTGAAAAGAAAGAGCATCCTGTTGGGTAGGAAAAGTGCACAAGAGAAGGGTGCAGCAAAACAGTCATGCACAGAATCATCATGATCTGTGTAACGAAAGATGCTTATCCTGCCCGAGTTGGTACAGTCATTCACGTGGTGACACCCATGACAGCCCTGTCGACCTCAGCCTCAAGGGACTCAGAATAATGATGGCAGCTTGAATTTTATACCGTCCTACCACCATTATAGTACTCTAGCTAGCTGTGGTTGAATGAGTTCATCTCTCAAACAACGCTGAGGAAGTCTTTATCGCTTCACATATTTACTACCAGCCCACTGCTTGTTTTGCATTTGATTTCCTGAGGGTTTTTTTGTTTGTATCACGGGGTTTGATTTGGGGCAGGGGTTTTGTGCTATCTTGTATTCGTACCATGAGGTTGTCTGAGGTTTACAGCAGCATTTCTTTTTCCACACCTTTGCACTGCACTAATATTATGTGCTTGCAAAATCTCACTCTTGGTCTCACTTCCTGCCTCCTTGACAATGTTGTTTTATATTTTTTTTCTTTTATCAGTACATTTGATCTCAGTGACTTCTCTTTCAGTCATTTTTGTATTCAAAGTCTTCATGCAGGGCACCACTTATTACCCCTCAGATTATTCATGTTTCCTTTTTAATTTTGTTTGGCTACTTTTTTTACCTCTATGCATTTGGGTTTTGCATTCGTATGGGTACATTTTCATGTTTTCTCTCTTCTACTTAGTGGATTAAGAATTCTAGGTGTGGTCCAACTTAAATCTTGCATTTACATGGGAGACTGCGCTTTACCCTTACCTACAGCTCCAGCTTTTGGAGGCTTGTTGAGGAGTCTTCTTTTAAGTCTTTAAAATTCTTATATTTAAGTCCTTTAAGATTTGACAGTCACATGAATCTTGAACTGTTCAGCAAGATGATCATCTGTTCTGGTCTTTTGGTTGCATGCACTGAGCAGATACTCTTTCTGGGTGGAAATAGAGAGGTTTTAGATCTTCACTCAGGTACTCACCAGCTTAGTGCTGATGCATCTGTTCAGCACTCGGCTGTGTGCCTATCAAAGAGAGTAGTGTGGCTGCATTTATTTTGTTCCTCCTTCTGCCTGGCTTCACTACATCCTATATCTGTTTTCCATTGCAAGGTAAGGAATGTCCAAATGATGAGCATGGTCTATCTGCATACACGCAGCTACGGCACAGAGCCGTAATTATTGTTTTTTCTTTAGCTGAAGGATCCAGAATTCATCCTTAATGATGGATGCAGTTACAATTCCCAAGCAAAAAAGGCTCCCAGTTAGAAATTAAGCCTATGAGGGCACATGTTTGCTTTGACATTGTCAAGAAAACAGTCAATTCAAAATACTACAAGAGATGAAAACGGGGCAAAATAAGGGCGGTGACACTCAAACCTGCACCTCCACAACAGCAGCCTGTGGTGCTGCCAACGTGATGACAGCCAAGGTGATGGCTGCTTTGTGGGAGATTCGCACTGAATCACATCCGTTTGCAGGTGCCAGCAGACACAGTGTGGGCAAAGAGCACAATGAGCACACTGCTGGCTTGGATGTGTTTTCCTTGGAGATAACAGCAGTGGGAGAGGCTCCGATTAATAAGCTGAAAGCAAAGGCAGATCTTATTAATCCTTACTTGGAATCCAGTCCACAAGTCAGCATGTTGTTAGAAATAGGGTTAGTATCAGTAAAGCAGTACTTCAGGGCCCTAGGTATGCAACAGGGACGAATGGATGGGGCACTAGAGTGAAGACAGCCTCTGTGAGCATGAGTAGAATGGGCCAGATTTGGGAAAAAAGGTGAACGAGACAATCTGTGAGAAGTTAGGCCCCTGCCCCAAACCATGGGACCACCCACCAGCACTCCACTGTCAGCAGATAGCTGGAAAGTCGCTGGTAAGATGTGCACTTTGTACCTTCCCAATCATTGCCCCAGACAGACGACGACAGCCCACTGCTTCTGGGTGGTAACTCTGCAGCCTCCAGGAGGAGGAGTGCAGGCAGCCAAACGACTCTCCCAACCCTCTAATAAGCTCATTAGCATATGTCTTTGCTAACGATACATATGGAAACAGACTACTTCCATATGACAGATCTCTGGCTTATTTTACCATCAAAAAAACCCCTGGGAAATCACATCCAAAAATAGATTAAAAGAACATGAGAAGTGGAAGGTCGAGCGTTCAACAGTTGGGTAGTGCCAGAACTGCGACGGTTTACATAACCTTGCTGTAGCCTCCCGGAGTGGATGCAGTAGTTAGTCACAGGATCGTGGGTATTTTTTTCCAGAGAATCCTGACTCATTTGGTGATGTAATGGCCAAAAGGATTAAAGAGAAAAATAGAAATATTGCTCTCCTCTCATTCAGGAGATGGCACTGTGCAGAAATCCAGCCCCAGAACGGAAACAGAATTATTAATTTTCTTCAAGAGCTTCTGCAGTACAGCCTGCCCAGAATATCCTTTAAATCTTTACAAATAGTAATTCATCTTCACGCTGCACAAGTAAGAAGACATCGTTATCCCCATTTTGTATGTTGGGGACGGAAGCACTAAAACCAAAGTTTTTCCGTGGGTAATCTGAGGTACCCTTATGGGGTAGCTATTTCTCAGCACCTGCTTACAGTTTAGACCTGAAGACTGCTATGTTAGTTCTGTTATACAGTGTGGCTTGGAGACAGTGACAGACAAGAAACAGTTGTACTTTTATTTTTTGGCATTTGGGGACAATTCTTTGGAAAGTGTATGCTACTGGGAATCACAAAGCCCTACATGGGCCTGTTTTTTTGAAAGACGGAGTATATGTCTGCAATTTACTAATGCATCTGCTACAGGGTTGATCTATATAAGTTAATAAAGAACATGATATTTAAGAATAAACTTGGGCTTTTTGCTCCAGGTTTATTCCACCATAGGAAGCCATCCTTCCCAGAATTCCTCTGATGCTCAGCAGAGGGCTAATGCTGACAGCAAAGGAGGACAATGATCTTTAAGTGTATTAACTGTTCTTCGTTTCTACGGAATTATGGAATGTAAAATACACACTGCCTCCTGTATCTTCAAAAAGATACTGTCCCCAAAAAAGAATGAATATATTCCTTGGCTGGATTATAGATGCACTGCTGTTCCCAGTGTCCTTCTCCCGCAGGCTCCTCACCGTCATTTAAAAAATATTTTTACTGAAAGTCAATACATTTTACCAACTTTCACAGACAGTTTAAAATGTTTATTTGAGTAAGTAAAATAAGAGTAAGAATTTTTTTTTTTTTTCCTGACTTTAGTAGGATGTGACTTTTAGTAAGTCTGGAAGTTATGAAAAGATGGATTTGATATTTTTGTGTTATTTCTGGATTTCCTCAGGCAACCCCATGTGTGGTTTTTTTCCCTGTGCCCACGTGTAGCCACACAGAGTGCAAACACATCCGGAGCTTATAAACACAGACATTTAACTTCTAGAAAATGCATGATCCCATTTGAAGGTGTTATTGTTACAGTTCAGCACCTGCTTTGCTCGTTTGGGAAAACCTCTGTGCAGTGTCTAAGGAAACACCTCTTCCAATTTGTGTTTTAGGGACATTCTAAGACAAGAAGAAAAACAGGCTGGTATGAACATAAACATTTGAGATTAGGCCCTCTACAGCTATAAGGAAGGCCTCTTCTGTTCATTCTTTAAAGACATAATTGTGATCAAGTTTCCTCTGCCTACCTGCTCCCACAAATGGTCCATCTGTTACACAAAACGCGAAGCACTCTTTGCCTATCCCTGCCAATACCCTTCCTTCACCTTCCGCATATCAGCGTGATTAGCGCTGACAAGCAGGATGAAGAGCTCAGCTCGAACCCTTCCCTTCCGCTTCCAAGCTGCTGTTCCCACCTCGAAGATGTGTCCCCAGAGAGGCAGACCCGCCACCTCAGCATCCCCTGGCAGTAATCACCCGTGAGTCAGCAGAACCCATTTAGCACTCCCCAGCCGAAGCACCTCCTGAAAACACAGTGGGATGTTTCAGGCAAATACTGTCAGCCTCTTAAAATACTGTAGGCAAGTTCAGATCCCTTTTTTCCCCACTACTCTGTAATTATTATTATAATATGCTATACATGACAGGCTATAGCTGGTAAAACACACACAGCCAAAACCAAAACGAATGGAAGCGTTGCCGAGTTAGCAAAGTAGGAAGGGAGGAAGCGTAAGAGAGGATATAAAATGGTGAAGCCGATTAGTGACCTATTATTCTGTGATTAGTGTACTGGTTTGAGTGAAGAATCTGGACATGACATTTGGTTATCCTTCTGAAAGGTAATCTCAGTCAAAAAGTTTGTGATAATAAAAGACACTGTAAAACTTACCACTTTGGTGATCTTTTAAAATACAAGTTTCTTAGGTTCTCATTTTTACAAATTATGGCTCAGAAGAATCCAGCAAGTAATGCTGATGGGTTTTTCTGAGAGGCAGCCTAGTTTTACCAACAGTGGTTTGAAACAACCAAGAAAACTGAACTGATGTCCTGCCCTGTTCTACAAAAGAGCTGCCTTTACATCTCCTTGCTATTACAAACTTCAGCATGTTTCTCTTCTCAAAATATTACGTTTCAGTGCAAACTGTGGCTATTATTTATTCAGCACACATTCATGATATCTGTCACTGATTTCTTGCCCGCTGAGAATTTTGACATGTGTAGGCACTCATGTGTCATTTTGTGACTGTTGCAATGCATTCCCAGATGCTAAATTGCTAATACAAAAAAATCCTAATCAGGCTCCGTAATTTTCGTATTGCTCAGCTGCAAAAATGGCATGGCTTCTTGAAACTCTGTAGGAAGACAGGAGCAGGGAATAGGAAGGAAAGGGGAAAACCTTGACGTCACATCACTTAGCACATATGACTGTTTGCAGAACTAAAGTTGTGACAGTATTTTTCATGTTTTCCATTAAAACAGCTGATGGGGAAGCAACATTTCAGTGGACATTATTTCAAGATTTTAATGAATAAGTTGTTTTAAGGTGAGGTTGGAGAAAAGGAGAAAGTAGTCTGGCATGAGGAGGAAGGCCACATAGATAAAGGTGGGAGAAAACAGCGTTATGGACTCAAGGCTAAGATGCTTAGAAAAGTCAAGGGAGTAAGAGGTGAATGTAAAGAGCTGTTCCTGTATTATGTAGGTAAATTTAACTATTTCTTCTGTTTAGCTGGGAGGATGCCTGTCAGATTTTCTGAGTCATTCCTGAAGGCAGACATCAGTGTGGTCAGACCATGGTGGTGAGGGCCAAAGAACTAGACTTGTGCGAGCAGGAGCTGCTGTGGACACGCGCGGGCTCGACTCACGCAGAGACAACACTCCAGCACGTCTCACCTCTGCCACGGGGGCTGCAGGAACTCCAAGCAGCTCTTCCTGGATCCTAAAGAAATCACAGATCCCCTGAAGGGGAAACCCAAGGCTTCTTTCTATGCTTCCCATGCTTCCCATGCAACTACCAGCACTTGGTTTCTGACTCCACACCTCGCTCCTCTTCGGCTGTACTAGCTCAGAGCGTCAGACTTTTTACGGCATGCTGCCAAGCCAGTTTATCTGCCCAGGCTTAGAGCAGTTCTGCGGCTGATGTGTGATATTGTTTTGGTCTGCTTTCATTGATTAGTTGGTTATTTTCTGGTTTGGCTCAAAAAACAGTGGTGGGTTATTTTTTGTTTGGGTTTTTTTTTTTCATTGTGCCATTCTGGTTTTAATTCACAGCAAGAGTATTCAAAGTTTTGGACCAGGATTCTTTATTCCCAGTTTATTGATTATAAAATTAAGTGCATTTCTTTCCTGTAGCTTTTGCAGGAAGAACATCTGGGTCTTTGATTAATTTCCAAGATGCCTAAGATCCCCAAGAATATAAACCTCTATTGACTTGTGGGGAGGTAAGATTATGCATAAGCCCATAAAAAAGGCAAACTTAGGGCATGCAAAAATGCACCTTTTCCTAGAGCCAGGTACGGCTTTTTGCTGAGGAGCCTGGAGTATTAAGGCATCATTTGCAGTTCTGACAGTCTCCAAGCTGGAAGTCCGTAACTCCGCTCTCCCTCCAGACTGCGCTGGGCCAGCTGAGGCTGTTCTCTGGCCAGCAGCTCTGTTCTGCCTGAGCCGGCGCCTGCTGCTGGCCCAGTGGCTGCAGCCTGAGCTCCTCAAAGTCCATAGGATCAGGATGCTGCCCGCTGTTTTTGAAAGGCAGAACCAGACCTCTCCACTGAGCTGCTATTATTGCCCAACAGGATGAAAAGCAAAAATTGGTTTTTCAATTGATCTATACATTTCTACTCTTGTGATGTTTATACCTTCTATATGGTAAAATAAATTTAAAAAAAAAAATCAATTTGCATGGAAAGACTAGGAGGGAAACTCAAAATAAGCTACCTAGGAGCCTGAAAATGTTGTTTGTTTATACATCTATAATCAGGTTTTAAATGAGAAGTGACACAAGTGACATTTTCTTTTGGAATTCCCATCCTCTCCAAATTCTTTATATGAATTAGTGGAACAAACTCTGTAGGGCCCTGAAATGTAATGATCAAGAGTCACCTACACACAACCTACACGGTCACCTAGACAGAGAAGTGAAACACTTTTACACCGTGTTGTAAACACATGGCTGTAGACATCCTGATAGGAAACAAGGTTACATCTGAACCTGTAAAACTGTAATTTCATCAGGAAATCAAAACATCAAGATGAAATGATTCTTTGGTTAAATACTGGCAGCCAAAAACGAAATCCAGGGAGGAGAAGGGAGAGAGAAACATAAACCTTATTTGTTGAAAACTTGTATGATAGTTCCCTCTGCTATTTCAACAGGTTTTACTAAGCTTCTCTCCCTCTGCATCTGTATTTTACATGTCTCTCCTGTTCTTATCGGAGCCTAAACTGTGATTTCTTCAGCGCTAAGGCAAAAGAGCTTTCCAAGCCTAGGAGACGAGTGACAGCGAGATGTACCAAACTGTCAACACGGGAGCATCCGAGGTCACGGGCAGGGTTGTGTTGGAGAGGGAACCTGAAGCTGGAGTGTGCGGTGCTCTCAGTGGGCATTGAAGGTGGACGCGAACACCTTGAGAAATGCCGAAAGGAGTTACGGCGTTGCCAAGGACCTGAAGGGAACAAAGTGTACAGAGACCTTTTCCGATCACCCGCCCGTGGAGCGAGGTGTGCCATGACTGGAGGACAGCGGAGCCTGCACGTCTCTGGGTACAGCGCGAGACCGAAGGCCCAGCAATGGTGCCCAGCCGGGCTGTGGGGACAGCAGGTACGGCCCTGGAAGATGGCCGCGGTGGGGCTGACACTCCTCCCGACACGGCCGGCTGAAATACTCGGCGATTAAACGCGAAAAATGGAATATAACCCTCTATTGCCAATTTCAAGAATTAGGGATAAAAAGAATCGTAATAATGACACAAGACGCCGTCTTTCACAAAGAGGCATAATCTGCTTAAGGTTGTTCTCCCATTCATCGGGGATCTTCAGACGATCCGCTCCCGCCTCCCGCCTCCCCGAGGCCACCCGGCGGGGCGCCCGGACCAACGTGAACCGCTCCGGCGGTGGCTGCCGGCCGCGACCCCCGCCATGGGCCGGCCGGGCCCCCCCCCGCCTCTTCCTCCTTCTCCCTCCACTTCGCCCCCGGCTCCTCTTCCCGGCCAGCCCGGCGCAGCCTCCGGCACGGCCCCACCGGGCTCCCGCGGAGCCGCCCGAACCGGCTGCCGCTACCCGGGGGCTACCCAGGGGCTACCCGGGGGCCCCGGCCCTCCCCGCGGCCGCGTCCAGCGGGCGCTGAGGGACCGCCTCACCCGCCCCGCCTTCCCCGCCGCCCGCCAATCAGAGCGGCGGCGGTTGCCGGCCGCGCCTCGCCATAGGCCGGCGGCGCTGCCAGTCTGGGGCCGCCTCCGCGGCGGGGCGCGGCGGGCGGGGAGGAGGAGGCGGAGGCGGCTGCCGGCTCCGTGCGGGCGGGCAAGCGAGCGGGGCCGGGCGGCGGCGGCGGTGCTGCGGTTGCGCCATCTGTCAGGAGCCCCGGTGGGAGGGGAGCGCCCTGAGCCGCGCTCACCCGGGCGGAGCGGAGGCGAAGCAGCAGCAGCAGCAGCAGCAGCGCGGAGAGCCCGTGCGAGCTCATCCCTGCCCGGGCTGCGGTTCTGCCGCCGCCTCCGCGCCGCAGACCGGGGCTCGGCGCAGCGCGTCTGCCCGCGGGGAGAGGCAGCGGCGCCCGGAGCGGCGCCCCTCGCTGCGGGCGGGCGGGCGGGGGCAGCCGGCGGAGGAGCGGAGCGAGAAGGATGTGAGTGCGGCGGCGCCGCCCCGGCCCCGCGCTGCGCCGAGCCGAGCCGAGCTGCCTCAGGTAACGGAGGGGCCGGAGCCCGCCGCCACCGCCCGGGGGAAGCGGGAAGGGTTGAGGTGGGGGGGGGATGCTGCGGCGCGTTTGTTTCCTTTGTGCGCCCGAGCGGTGGTGGGGTGCGGGGGCTGCTGGGGAGGGGAGGCGGCCGCGCTGCTGCGGGTGTCCCCCACGCACCCCCCCCAACCCACACGCACACACGCACACTCCTCCGCCGGGAGCCGCCGGCCGCGGCCTGCAGCGCGGGGAGGGCCGGGGGCAGCGCCGGTGACCGGCTGTGCGGGGCCGGGGCTGCGCCCCTGCGTGCCCGGGGGTCGCCCGTGTCCGTGTCCGTGTCCCCCCCTCCAGCCCCGCGGCCGCCGGCCGGGGAGTGGGGAGGGGGGCGCAGCACAGGGCTGTGTTTGTTGCCGCCGAACCGCGAAAAAGAGGGCGGGGGGGTGTTGGAATAAATAAAAAGACCTTCTCTCCCTCTGAAATAAATCGTATAGGATTTGCGCGTCTGTGACAAAGGCCTCTTTCAGGGAAGAAAGAAGGGACGCACAAAATGCCCAAGGGTGGTAGGATGTGAAAGGAGGCTTGTTTCTTGTCTTTCCCCTAGAGCCTCTCTGTTCCTCCCCAGATGAGACCGCTGATCTGGTGCCAGTTCCTTTCCAGTCACATTTTAGATCAGCAAGAGATACCAAACGCCACACCATGGGTGCCAGCGTTTCGCTGCGTCTGCAGAGCTACGGTGTACGTGTCGCCCAACCTCCTTAATAACGCTCAGTTTGGTCTCTTCTTCCTCTGGAACTCGCTTTATTTCTGCTCCGTGTGGATTTTGCATGTGTGTGAGTGCTAGGAGAGGGCCAGGGCGGGAGGGGGGTCACTTTGTGAAAACAAGACCGTGATACCTCGGTCCGTTCAGTGGTGACGGGCAGGGCAGGGCTGAGTTGGTGGTGGAGGAGAAGGTCTAGGCTGAGTGGAAAGCAACCCTCTGCAGTTGTTCATCAATCACTCTGATACGCTCTGATTCTTAAAATGCTAAATAACAAGTGGGAACAGACGGGGTTTTGAAATGCATGCACAGGACTGGGAACGCCTTTGAGACCTTGTCATTTTCCTCCTTGCGTACAACCTCCTGAACTCCCACATCCTTCCTTCCACCATCCCTGCAGCTGTAACACTTTCCAGTATCTCTTCCCCCCCACCCCCATCTTTTTTTTTTTTTTTTGGTCTCGATATCTTTTTAAGTAGCATTCTGTGGCCAAAGCTTAAAACAATTGCAGGTGAAGATCTGTTTGTTTATATGCTGGTGAAGGAAGTGTTTTCATTAGGGTTGACTCGTCTGATCTCCCATGAGGAGGAACAGTAAGCTGAAGGGACACTGTCAACTTGAAATCCGGAGAATGTGCATGATGAATGGAGAGCTGTGTCCAACATTACACCCACCGTCGAGCTCCCTGCTGGAGATCTGTGGTTTTTATAAGCCTGTCTTCTGACTGTGTGGGTTTGTCATGCAGTGAAGGAGTAAAAACACACTTCAAACAAAGTTCTGTTAAGTGAACAAAGGAGGCCAGAAGAAAAATACCAGTGGGAAGGGAGGGAAGGCAGCATCTCCAACTTTTCAGTACATCCATTGCAGCCACTGCATGACCCAGTGGGAAACTGGAGGGGAGAGAAGTTCATTTTTACAATTGAACATTTACTTAATATCAGTAAAGTGGAAAGGTTGTTACCTTCCACCGCCCCCCCACTGATACAGGAGTTTTCAGCACCTTGATGTATGTGCTCAGAAAACTGGTAACACTTCATGAACGTCAGTAGACCAGTGCCTTTTCACAATTTTTTAAGAACAATTTTAAGAAGGGAATCTCTTGGAAAAAACAATGGGTTCTTTCTTGAGCCTTTTTTACCCCACAAAGCTGTGATTTTGATGAAAAAGAGAAAGGAAGATTGCCTAATTAATTCCTTCAAAATTTGTATTTCGTTGTTAGTAGGCTGCAGATTATCCTTAGTTTGTTGAAATGTTCAGATGCTTCTTAGAGGGTGCCTGTAAGCCTGCTTCTTCTCTATCTCTAACAAATTACTGCCTCATCTGCATGGCTCATCTTTGGCAAAAACAAGAGTTTCCAATATGAAGTTGTCTAATGGTAGGCCACTGGCTGTGGTGTTTTGTGGTTTATGCTTCAGGCATGTTGTTTCAGAAATTCTGTGTTGCCTGCTGGTGGAAGATGTAGTGGCATGAAATACCAGTTAAGTATAAAACCCTGAACAGGCTTCTCTGGAAATTGTTTTGATGTTGAATAAATACATGTCTTCACTGAGGGACAAACAACTTTGGCGTATGGGCATGGTAGTTGATGTAAGGCAGAAGTGAAGAAGGTGGTACAGAGAAGTTGCTTATTAATCGTTTTCATTTTAAGTATCTTTAAAAGTTAGGACCCATTGACAAATTTCTATTTCATTTGAGTGAGATAAAGCATTGCTGAGGAACTAGTTATTTTTGAGATACTACACTAGATTTCACAACACGTTTACGTGAAATGCCTGAATAGTGTCATTGAAAATGCATGGGTGGAGTCTGATTCGGAGAGGGCCTCTGCGGCCATTGGCCCTATGGCTTAGCTGAATTAAGCTGAATATACTAATCTGGACATGGTATGGTCTGCACAGGATTTACAGTGTAATAAAATTGTAGCTAGATGAGTGAAAACTGGCGGGTGCCTTTGTGATGATTTAACACTGTAATATGGTACACCTACAATATCATATATTTAGTTGTGTTAAGGAAGGCTTAGAGCTGTTGGCCACCTTATGCCTGATTGCTTTTGTTTAACCAACGTCTTCATTTTGCTGTCTTGCTGCATTATAGTGCTTTTACTTCAGGGAGAGAAAGAGTTGCACGCATGTGTTTTCCCTTCTTCCTTCTCTCTGGGGCACGCATTAATATTTGATTCAAACTTGTTCTGTAAAGTTCTGCTTAATTCAGTTTGGGCGCTACTTTGAATGTATAATAATGGCGTTCATTTGTGTCATGGACAGTGCTTTGTAATTTGCTTTATGGGCAGGTCTGCTGCTGGCAGTGTGTATTGTTAAAGTGACCTTCCTTTGAGAGGGAGAAAACCAATGACTCCTGTCCCTTTCCCACCCCTGCAGCTCCTGCAGAAGTGTCTTCACGAGTATTTTGACCCATTACTCCTAAACCAGGACTTGAACCGACAAATCTAATTCACCCACGCGGTCTCACTGAAATCCAGCAATTAAGGACTCCTTTGGTGACAAAAGACCTACAGATCTGTACCGTGCAAGTTAGAGATTTACTTGGGGCAAAACCCACAAGATGGTTTGCATGCTTCAGTGCGGACCATCCCGAGGCCGAGCTATCAGGGCGGTTGCAACCCTTGCGGATCTCGCCCCCCTGAGTGAGGGATGTAGCTGCTTGCTACGCCATGCCGAACACGTTGTGCACCTCAGAGCTGTGCTCCCAGCGGCCGGTGTGCTGGTGGAAATGCTGCCAGGGCCTCCCAATTCAAAGTGCCTCAGAAGGAGGTGAAACTCCAGTACTGCATTTGCCTGTCTGCTGGGTGTCTCACTTGGCACCACAGTGGCTTGCTCTTAGAGTTTAAAAAACCTAACCTGCTTTCAATAAGATAGTAATAATTAAAAAAAAAAACAAAACAACCAAAAGACAAACAAACAAACAAAAACAACGAAAAGCTTTGTGTTTTGTATTTCAATAGGTGACAAGCATCCAGGTGTAGGTGTAGAAGAATCGGGATTTCTAGCATTTGCATTCTGTCATGGGTTTTGCCCTTAGTGCCTGACTTCTAGACTGAGAAATGACAGGTCTAGATGAAACGTGAAAGGCTTAAGTTGTTTTAGTACATCTGAGAAGCGTACGATGCTCCTTAAGGAGCGCGTGGGCCTCGTTAGCACTGTGCTGTAGGGCAGTCTCACTTCTTAACGTGCTCAAGCGTTGGTTTGGTTTCAGGCAGGTAAGCTGCCTTGCAGTTTGAGACTGGTCAAGTTAAACCTGTCTGTGGGAGATGTCCTTGAGCCCTGAAACTAGAAACAGGCCTGACCTTATGGGAGTTTGCAGCCAAGGAGAAGCACCCCTTTGTTCTCCTTACCACTGGCTGCAGGAAAACAATGGCATTTTGTAAAGGATTTTTGGAACTTTCCTTCACTTGGAATGGGAACAAAACTGAACAATATCAGCACTTTTACTGGGGGAATTGAAAAACAAAATTACTTCAAGTCAATCAAAACATGTCACCTCATCTTGCTTCTGACTGTTTTGAATGTTAACTTGCTACGAAAGCAAGGACTTCAACTCAAAATATTGGCATCTGTGTGGAACAAAATAGAACCTTTGACATCTTGACTTTTTACTGAAGTATAAAATCAGCAACAGTTTTACGGAGCTTTTAGGTATGGATAGAACTAAATTTTCTTGCAGAAGTGACTGTTGGATCTTTCCTGACCAGCTCTACTCATTGTATACCATGAATTTGAATGGATGTTTTTCATCTGAAAACGCCATCAAAAACCTAGCCTGGCAGTATCAACTGATTTGAATTAGATGGCCTGAGTGAAATCGCTTTTTCAACAGGGGAAAGGACAGCAAATGAATCTTAAACTTGCTCTCCTTCCCAAAATGCAGTTCCCTTTTTGTATCAAAGGCATCCCAATTTTAATGGATCTACTGATGTTGTTTGTGACAAGGTGATATGGGGAGAGGTTACCCCATGTTTTCCAGCTCAGCTTCTCCTGATTCAGGGAAGTCTTGCAACTGTGAAAGTTGCTTGTTCCACACTGTCATTTTCTAGAGTATCCGTGAGTAATAAGTCCTACTTGATTAAGCCAGTAACCTAAATTCTTAGAGCAAGTTAGTTGATGTTCTTCACATTGAGACACGGTTTAATAGGATGACCTATACAAGGCAGCTGTGATGTGAGAATGTTTTGATGGGAACAGAGAAGGTCACCCCTCTACGCTTATTTATTTTATTTTATTTTGGTGGGTTTTTTAGGAAGCAGCAATGACTGGATGCCTTTTCTAGCCTAGGGAAATTCTTCATCCCATCCTGCTTTAGGTACCCTGTGGCTACAATCAGAAAGGAGGGATGTTGAGAAGCAGCTGTTGAGTGATGTGCTCAGTGCTTTGAAGTACAGAGCAGTCCAGCCAGAGCTCCTCAAAGGAGCCAGAGCTACTTTTGATAGTATCGGATCCCGTGCTGTGAGGGCATTTGCTGGGCTGTCCCCAAAATGCCTGGCCCCTTAGTCGGTGGCACTGTCAGCAGCCAGCCCTGAACAAAGGCTCTACCTCGCATAGTACACTTTGCTTTGCAAAAGCTCTTGGGGTGGCCTGGGGAGGAGCTTCCTCGCATCCTTGATGCTGCCTTGCAACAGCTCTGGGAGCTCTGAAAGACCAATAAACATCTAAAGCCTTGGCTCTGTAAGGGCTGTAACAATTTACTTTAATCTGAAATTGAGACCTCGCGTTTCAGGCAAAATGTACCATCAGTACTGAAGCTTCCAGAAATGCTTGAAAAAATGTTGTTTTATTCACCAAAGCTATGTCACTCGCAGTGGTGAATTTCAAAAGTGTTTTGAAGCTGGCAGAGGAAGCTGCTTGTGTGTGTGTGTGAGGACATTTGCTTTAATAGAAGAGAAGTGTTTGGCACCACTTAAACTTGCAAATAACTCTTGCTTTAGCAATTTTTTGGAGAAGGAAGGAGGAAACCTCAAATGATTGGCTTGACTTGGGTGAAATATCTTTGTTTGAAATTGTCCTTTTCCTCTTGGCTCCAGTTTTTCCATGTTAACAGATTCGAATAAAATACTTCTTGAGCCTTTTTGGTAGACTCCAAGATAAAAAATATCTGGCAGTAATATTTTTATCTTGTCAGGCCTCAGTTTGCTATATGAAGCTATACAGAGAAGTTAAACAGGATATGAGATTGAAGATTAATATTAAATACCCATTCAGGGTTTTTTTAAGAAAAACTTTTCTGTTCCATGACAGTTCTCTAAATGACCATATCTGGTGGTTCCTAGCATCCTTTTTCTTTACAATTTTTATTATTTTATTTGTGGGTTTTCTTAAACAAATAAACTTTAACATACATTTGAAGGCTTTTTATTGTATTAATAAAGACCTTCCAACCTCCCTTGTTTTAGAACAACCTGTGTGTGAAAGAGCACCTTGTGTAACGTTGATCTTTGACTTGCAGCTGTACCACTTACAAAAGAGGCAGCTCTGAAGGTTTTCCTGGCATGATTTTGGAATATCATGCAGTTCCTATCTTGGCTCCTGATATCAGTGTACAGATAATTGTTGATTTTAATTTTTTTTTTACAAGTATGTTGGTTTTTTTCCCTTTTGTGCCTGACCTTTAAACTGCAGAATTGCTCTGGGGATTATAATTGAAGTTGATGCTCTTGCCCAAAATAACTGCGAAGACTTGTTGCCGGTTAGTTCAGAAGTTGTCTGAGCCAGAAGCTGCGATAATGTGCTGCATCGTGGCATCGTGCTGGGAGATGAAAGCAGTGGGCACCGAGCTGGAGCTGAGATTAGCAGCAACATTGGTGAATGAGCTCGTGTTGGCTCTGGGCCGTCGGTGAGGCACACAGCAAGAGTGCTCGTGGACCTTTTCTCTCTCTTTTTAGCCTGTACAAACTTCGCGACTATGTTAATGAGGGCTGTAGCTATCTCCGCATCAACTGACAACCTGTGACTCTGGGGGCTGTGTTAACTGTCCAAAAAAAAATACAGCAGAAGCTTGTCTGTTACTTTCTAACTTCTGGATTTGTATTGCTTCTCCACAGAAGTACTTTTCCTTCTTCTGAGACAACTTAATCCCATACCTGGTCATTTCTTAGGACTTAGTGTAAGACCAGCTGATACCCCTGTTTGGAAGATGGCAATGGTTGCGTCCTACAGCCAGCTGCCTTTACCCCGGGGAGACGAGAGCAGGTGTAACAGAAAGCAGCTCTAAGACCGTTAAAAGAAAGAATATTTGTTTGTTCTTGGGACTGGGTTTTTCTTTGTGGGCAGCCTCTCACTAGGAAGCAATGATATATTTTTTCCAGGAAACATAAGCATCTCTAAGACTCGGAATGAAAACCTCTATTGTCTGACTAGGCAATTAGACTGTTTCTTGTCTTAAACTATATGTAAATACTCAGTGTTTATTTTTAGTGGTGAAGTTAATGGTGGAGGAGGTTTTTTTATGGTGAGGTTAATGACCTCTTGCGTGTTTTTAGACCTCTCTGCAGACAGGTCGTCTTGCACGCTTTGAAATGGGCAGGTCTGAATAATAAGGTTACGGAGGGGGAGCCCACATCCAGTAAGGTTTTTGTCCGAAGACCAGCAAAAATGCTGTTTCTGTTGCCTGTCTGCCTTCCTGGGAAGTAATTGAAAACTCCTAAATTTCCTTCTGGGATTTGGCTGCGAGATAACTGATAGACTATGAAATTTCTGGTCGTTATCACTCTGAGCAGCATTTGAATTAGTGATTTCAGCAAGAGACATTCTAAGTCCCATTTCCAAATTCATTGATAATGTTTTGCTGGTTTCACTCCTCAAGAAGGAAAAAAACTATTTAAAGCTGATCCTTTGAATAGCACAGTATCTAGGGTCATTCATAATTTTCATTTAAACCCTTTAGCTGAATATGCAGGCCTTTTGTCCCAGATATTAAGTTCTCCATGTGTCTTTGAATGGACATAAGACCTCATACTTTGGACTGGTGAGGAGGAATAGCAACTGGATTTTTATTTTATTTTTATTTTTTAATCTCTTTTCTATTCTATTCAGAAAGACTGAGGCAAACCACCTTTAAAAGAAAAAAAAAATCAAACACGTGTTTAATGCAACCCATTTTATTAGCTGTAATCACTGTTGAAAAACTCTGTAAGCCCATCAGCCTGCAATTGGCTTAAGGTCAGTGTACAGAAGCTGGCAAGCTGAAGAGCCAGATTTAACTCTGTGCAACAGGCTGTATGCTCTCAAAAAACCACACATAGTGTTGGCTTCAGTTCTTTTGACCACCTCTGTAGGAGTTTCCCTTTTGTAGGAAATGTAACAAACACAAAAGTTTGGCTGAGAAGAGAGCTGCTAAATGATGTGACCTTGTAGAAGAAACATCCCTTTACATCTGAAGGTCAAAAATGACCTTGCGTGCGTTGGGGGAGGTAGAAGATGGGCATTAACTGTCTGTCTTGCTTAGGGCAGCGTTACTGACGTACTTAAAAACTGTAGAACTCCTTGTCCTAATGTTCAAGTGGGGCTGCCAAAAAGGAACAAATAGGTCTGCGGACAAAGTGCACAGGGAAGACTGTGTCCCTTTTCCTCCTCCTCAGTCATTGCAGGCAGGACAGAGCATCGGTTTGCACTACTTGATGACTTGACATTCAGAACAATTTGCTGCCAGTTCTGTAAAAGGTTAAAAAAACTTCTTTCATTTGTAAGCTTTTTTTAAAATTGTATGCTTCCTCTGGCATCTGAGTGATTCAGTGATTTCTTTAAGGGTAAGGTGACCTTGTCTGTGCTTTTGCTATGTTTTCAGCAAGTCTTAATTTGAACTGTTGTAAGGTTACGTTGTTTGGGTTTTTTTTTTTGTTTCCTCCCATGCAAAAAAGTTAGTTCTGCTTTATGTAGCTGACTGTATAGCTGTAGGTGTTAAACAAGTCAGCCAAATTTTGCTTTTGTGGTCAACTCCTCCAAGATTTGTCACGTAAGTTTGTGTCTTATAAAAGATAGCTGTCATCGTTCTAGAGCTAATGTGGCACAGCAGGACTGTGCTGAGAATAATCTGGACCTGAATGTGGACGGTGGGTCAAAAAAGCATTGCTTTGGTTTTACTTCCTTGGGTAGAGCAGGCCTCAGACGGGGTACATCTGCACAGCACTGTACCGAGGTGGACAGAAGAGCTTGTGTGTGAGAGTCAGGATAGCCCCAGCAGCCCGGGAGGAGCATCGTGCTAATGTGCCTGCACCGCTTCCAGAACCACCGTGATGTGTTCCTAGTTGTTGTGAGTGTATCTGTGCAGCAATGTGTGGTGCTGTAGAGGCTGTACTTTACTTTTTGACACAAAAAAGAAGACACATGAGAGTGATGACCTGAAATAATGGATTAACTATATGAATGTTCATTTTAACAGCACCAAAACCTATTCAAACTAGCTTTTTGAAAAATTGCTACAAAACTTAAAAGAAATATTTTGGGTTGGTTTTGTTTTGTTTTGGTTTGGGTTTGGGTTTTTTTTTTTTTTTTCAACATTATCTGCCCCACTGAAGGAGAGTGATTATGTTCCTCGGGAGCTCCATCTATAACAGCTACCCACAAGCTTTAAAATGACATGGTGCTGCAATTGTATGCAGCAGGTTTTTTTCGATCTTTTTTTAAAGAAGTATGCAATCACTGTTCAAATTATGTCACCATGAGAGTGGGAGAGTACCTCTTGATGAGTGAGATCTTTTCAAAGTAAACTGGTTTAGAGGGCTTGCTGTCTCAAACTTAATTTTGAAGTGTAAATACATTTCTGTGGATTTCTTAGTGCTGTCACTCTCTTCCAAAAGTGAAATATCACAGATCTTAAGAGAATGCGGTTATGATCAACTCTGCAAGGGAAATAAGATCTGTGTTTGCCAATAATGTAGTCACCCCAAACTGCGATAGTAAGAATTTCTTCCGTAATCAGCAATATGTTGCCACTGTGAGGTATAATTTCTGAGAAAATATTTTGAAAATGGCATCGTGTAGATTTACTTTATGATTGTTGGTATGGAAACTTGCTAAACCTGTGTATATTGTGACAAGTATGTAGCTTTGGACTCTTTCACATCACACTTTAAACCTGGGGGGGAACCCTAGTTTTGTTTGAAGGAATGATCACCTACAATATTTTTTTTGCTTCCTCCAATCATATTGTAAAAAATTTTCTGTAAC
Source organism: Harpia harpyja (assembly GCF_026419915.1). Classification (NCBI taxonomy): domain Eukaryota; kingdom Metazoa; phylum Chordata; class Aves; order Accipitriformes; family Accipitridae; genus Harpia; species Harpia harpyja. The sequence goes on along the minus strand of NC_068942.1, from coordinate 7,172,819 downwards.
TGAGCTCTCTCTAGAGCTAACAGATTTCTCATCTAAAGGTACTTTTTAATAGTTCTTCTATTAAACTACTTTTTAATAGCCCTTCTCTGACATGAGCTCTTCTTACTTTTAAAATTTAAACAGAAGAATCTAGGTTTGAAGGGACCTCTGGAAATCATCTCCCTGCACAGAACAGGGCTAAACTCAAAGCCGGGTCTAACTTCAAAGCCAGGGCCTCGTCCAGTCAGGTTTTGAGTTATCTCCCAAGACAGATTGGACAAATCCAGCTCTCTCGACTTCTCCTTCATACGTCAAGTGCTGCAGCATCTTGGTGGCTATCCACTGGGTTCACTCCAGCATGTCAATCTTTCTTTTCCCAGGACTCCCAAAACCAGACCAAGTACTCCAGATGTGGTCTCACAAATGTTGCATAGAGAGAAATAATTACTTCCCTCCACCTGCCTGCTAATTAAATTGCTTATTTGGTGCCAGATCTTCAGTTGCTGTCAGTTGTCTTCACTTCCCTGGAGCTGGAGTGGTGGAAACTCTCCCTTGCAGGGGAGTACTTGTAGGCTTCTCTGTCACCTCAAAAAGAGCTGGAAGAGAGATGACCCTTTGCTTCAATTACATGAAGCAGATGACCAAACCAGTGTTTGCATACACAAAACTGCAAAGGTTTCCATTTCCCTGTAGTGAATTTTTGCACCAGGCTTTCACGCTGCATATAGCTATATAACCTGAAGCAGTAAGATTGTATCACAGTGATTATTTTGGTAAAACAGTGAAGAAAATGCATAGTAAACAGCATATGCAAACAAGATGCATTGTGTGTGTTATGTTTGTTTTCCTGGCGGTACTTTAGCTATTAGCTAAGTTACCCACTTTAAAGTTAATGTTTGGTAGCAAATATGAGGATTGAAATAACAGGCATTCCACCCAGATGAGCCTTACGGAAGATGTGGGACAGTAACATGTGCTTAAGATTTTATACCCAGAAGGTGTTTCTTCTCCACTAGATTTCTGAGATTCTGTCATTGCGAGTTGTGCTATTATAGGTGACTGAAGTACATGTGACTAGCTATAGTCTCTGCTTTTTAAAGGTTTAATCTTCCTCACTACTTGATCTTTATTTTTTTATGTATTTTTTTTCAAGCACACACAAAATGAAAATGTTGTGATTAATGGCTTAAGTACTTAAATCAATGTTTGCCTGAAAAAAAATCAGAACCTTTGGAATACAAGAGAAATCCACAACCACCGCCAAGCCCATGCACATGGGACTTGTCCTGCAGTTGCTGCTGCTTCGAGGAGTGTGTGGCTCACATCACCTAGCTCAGTCATCCTCATGCCCCAGTGTGGGAGAGGAACTGAAGGTGTAAATCTTCCACATGCATATGTCTGCTTTAATGTGTAAGATATTAGTATTTAGTTTAGGAAATTCTGATTCCCAAAAAGCTGTGGCAAGGTAAGTGTCTGGGGTGTGGAGTGAATACTGACTGACTCGGTGAGAGAGGAGGCTGGGCTGAACAGTCGCTGTGCCTCGAGGACCTTCCGGGGATCTTGGTACAAGCAAAGAAGAAAGAAGCCTTAAAAGCCCAGTGGGTGTAAAAGGAAGCAGTGGTAGAGAGGTTTGAGCTGGGAAGGTGGACAAGGGAGAGGAATTGTCAGGCTTTTTTTTTTTTTTTTTTCCTCCCCCTTCCCCTCTCCCTTCAGTATTTGTCCCCACCAGGGAACTTCTTCAAAGTCTCCCTTCCTACGCTGGCTGTTGCCACCACTGTTTTCCTCCTGTGATTTTTCTTTGGGTATTTGTTCTAGCTCTGTGGCCCTGGCTGTGACTGCCAGAGGCTCTTTTAGAGGTCCCTCTTTCACCTATTTTGTTCCCACAACCCTGCTTACAGCAATCCTGTCTTCGTGCTTACTTACTTCAGTCTTCTCTGTTGCTCACCTTCCTTGCCTTCCTGCAAATCCTCTCATCTCCCAACACAAATGAGCTGTTTATCCTTGAACTAATGGGTGTTCACAATGCTCTGATCATAATGCTGCAGAACTGCTTATATTCACGGCGATTAAAAAATAAAAAGATGGATTATTTTTTGCCCTACCCCAGAGAATTTGTTGTATATTTTCACTCTGTACAGTTGGCATTGTAGGTTGAGTTGATTGGGGCTCAGAGGTAAGAAGCCCCTCCTGGTATGGAAACGAACCTTGGGTTACACAGCTCGTTCAGGTTACGCAGGCATCGTTGTGTGGCAGAAGGATGGCGTGCAAGAGCTATACCAAAGCGGAGGCTTACTACTAAACTGATCTCTATAGTATGTGGAGAAATGTGGAGTTTTGCCTGTTGACAGTAATAAATGCTCCCCCCGGACCCCTTGGCACACAGACCTTCCCCAGGTTCTATTGGCAGTGCTGGAGAACAGCTCTCACCAAGGCTGCTCAGGTGAGGTTGACCATCTCGGAAGGCTGCATGCTTTTATTTATTTGCTTTTATTAGTCAGAAACTAGGGTCGCTTGGTGCCATATATAAGCTCTTGTGGGGGAGATGGTGAGAGTTTAAAGCATTTTGAATTTTTGTTCCAGTTTTTCTTTAAGTCGTGTGAAAAGCTCACCAGCTTTCTGGTGTTTGGTGGCAGCTTGAGTAAAATAGTTTCAGTGGGAAGATGAGGGGGATGTATATCAGCTTGTACTTAATATTTGTTTAAACCGGTTATGCAAGACAACTTAGGTTATTGTTAGCAAACTAGAGAAGTCACAAAAGGTGTCCTTCTCCAAAGAGTGTAAGGTATGTTATTTTGGTAGAAACTCTGGGGGATGAGGCAACAGAACGGAGTGCAGGAGATCAGTACCTACTCCAGACAATGCCAGCACCTTTGGTCTGCTGCATCCTCTCCCTGACCACTCATTTGAGTAAAGTTTGGGTGGTGGTAGGACTGGAAGCAAGTGTTATCAACCCAAAATATTTAAATATTGCAGTGGTTTTGGAGGAGAGGAAGAAGGGGCTGGAGTTTGGAGCTGGAGATGTTACATGCGTTCATGGGGCCACTGAGATCTGACCTAGACTGGTGGGAGCTGCCACTGAAGATCTCAAAGGTTGCTGTCCTTTTCTTATGGAATCAATGTGTGTGTGTGCTTGTTAACACCTTCTAATTAAATCTAAGATATTCAAATCGTTGAAGATTGGTTCCACCAGTTTGACTCAGGTATTTTTAATATATGTATTTTGATTGCGCTGTCTGGAAGGCTAGTTGGTACAGTTGATTTGTGGCTAATATGTGCTGTTTTGAAACTGCTGGTACATAGATGGGTGTAATAGAGGCTGATCCTAAAAATGTTCTCAGTTTTCTTCTTCTGTTAATGTTGGCAGATGTTTCCAAGCAATACAGTGACTTCTTTGTATATCATTTTTAATCTCTCTGGGGGGAAAAAAAAAAAAATTAAAGATGCAAAGGCCTCTGTAAAAGGAGTGGGGCATTGCTCAGTATGAGGCCCTTGAGGCCATCCCAGTGTGCTATTTAGGAGGAATAAGTAATTTAAAACCACTTTCTCTCCTCTGTTTTGCAATAGTTAAAGCATTAGCAGTGCTGCCCAAACAGACAAGCCCACCAATTCCCCTCCCCAGCCAAATACCATACCCTCCTGAAGATGCAGATTCCTTCCCAGATAGCTGACCTTGGGCTGTTCAAGCACACCCGCTGCCTGTGTGCAATATGTGTATTAAGCAAAAATGTCAGAAATGGTCCTTTTATGTTACAGATGTGAGTCAGATTTTTTTGTTTCCATTTTCCATCCTCTTGTGACTTTATTCTCTGACAAGCTTGTGGTGGCTTACCGCTTGAAAAGCAGCTCCTTAGTTTTTGACCCTAAGCACATCAGGTGTTGACTGCTGGTTTAAGGTGTCTCCTTATTCCCTCTGGTTCTTTGTTGTAGGAATTTCCAAGTGTCAATCTTGTCAAGAATTACTTTTTAGCAACTTAAAACCAATTATCACATTTGCTAAAGAGGCAAAGCAAGGGATACAATGTATTAAAACAAAACAAAACAAAGGGGGGTAGGGAGGGTCTCATAACTTAATCTCTAAACCTTAATTTTGGAAATTACATTTGCTGGTGCGCTGAAGCCTGAGTACATGCCACAAGCTTGGACTAGAGGTATAGTACATGTCATTGCCTGTATATGTAGATAACTGGTTTTAAACAGTTTTTTCTTTGGGTTTGGGGGTTGGCTTTTTGGGGAGCAGGAGAACATGTTAAAGAATGAACCTGACCCCTTTTTGACTCAAGGGAAGAAAGACCTGGATGATGATTTTTACTAGTCAGCAGTGGCTAAGCCCTGAAAAAACAGCATAAACCTTCTGGGCAGCAGTTGTTCTTTTTTTTTTTTTTTTTTTACCTGATGTTAACAAGAAACTGCTAACCTAATTTTGGTATTCCTATGAGAGTTCATTTATGGTGAGTTGCCAGAATTCCCCAAATAAATTTTAAGTTCCTTGTTGGCACCTGTGGGTTGGGTTTCTTTGCTTCAGTTTTTTAATACCATTTCTTTTTTTCTCTGTGTACAAATTAGCTTTCTTTAGGAAGAATATTTATCAAACAAACTAAGCCTAATAATATAAAGTAGAATAAATTCTTCAGGCCTACATAATGAATACTTGAAGATTTATGCCACTTTTATGGCTTCCTGAAACTGTACCTGCAGTCTCCCATCCCTCTTGCTGTAGTGTGAGAGACCACGCAATACAGTTGACTGTATATTGCAAAATTTAAAAAGTATTAAAGACCATAGTGTGTTTTTTAATATAGAAAAGAAATAAATGTTAAAAGCATGGATTTTGTATATTCTGGATTTCCTGTAGGCGTATATACCTTACACAGTTCTTTCACTTGTCCCTCAAACTTGGAACCTTTTGATCTCTTGGAGTAAATTTGAAGATGGCTGTGAATTATCTTCATGAGCAATTTTCTTCAGGAGAGGCAGGTATGCAGAGGAGATACCATGCTTTTAACCCTCCTGGAGGGACAGTCAAACTCATTGCTTATGGATGTCAGACAACTGAGTGCTGCCAAACTGAGTCAGCACGTATGTTTTGGTCGACTAGCCGTAGCTCTTCTCTCATCTCCTTAGGGCACCGGGAGACATGGAAGAAAAGGGTAGGTGAAAGGGAAGGCTCAAAGATCCAAGCGACTAGGAAGTAAGGGGGTGAACAGGAACACACATCAGTAGGAAACAAAGCTTCGTTGGTCCGGTGATTACAACTTGGTATTTAAATCCAGTGACCCTTTTTTCTAGGAAGTTCAGAAATGTAGCCGCTCGATACCTGAAGTGACAATTTTTTTAAAAAATGCAGAATCTTTGTCAGTAGGCTTATTTATCAGGCTTTTATAGAGCAAAAGTAACCCAAGCCACTTGAACTTGTAATGCTCAGTAGAGGATTTTAAAACCTGATAGCCAGTTTGCCTTCTAGGCATACCCAGCAATCTCCCAGACTTGCTCTACCAGTCAGTCGCAGCATTTTAGTGACATCTGCGTCTGAGTAATGTTCTTCCTGAAGTCTGTCGGAAAAATGGTTGACTTGTGTGTAACCAGAAATAATGCCTTACTATATTTAAATTCACATGGGTAATAAGCAGCATATGTAAAACTAATTTTCAATCTCTTCTTCCTAGGAATTTTTAACATCCTAAAAGTGAAGTTTCATTTCTATCTCTTGCTCTCCATTCCAGGAACTGTCTGCCTGGTCCCTTTAAGGTCTTGCTGGTCTGATTTCAGTGACAATTATGGAACCATTTGGTATAAGAGAAATTTGGGACTGAAAAGAGAAGGAAGGGGAGCAGACAAAACTTTTTGTTCTGTTTCTAGGCTGAGGGTTCTATCTCTGCATTTTAATCTAGTAGTTTTGACTAGGGCCAGCCCTTTTCACTTAGAGTGGCTCTGACCCTTCATATTCATTCTGCGTTTTCAACAGCAGCAAAGGTACCAGTCATCACACTGCTTTTTTCTGCACTTCTGCTTTTACTGGACTTCAAGATAAATGCATCTTCTAGAGAAAAAGAAGTAAGGAGGAGTGGGGGGAGAGGAAGAAACCTATTGCTGCAATTTTTGTGGGGTGAGAAACTTGGTGTTTCTTGGGAGTTCCTGTTAAACATCAGATGATTTGTCAGTTTTGTTAATCATCTCTTAATCTTTTCAATTTTTTGTGGGTAAGCATCCTGCATTAGTTCTCATTGAGTAAGTCAGGACAAATTGTGCCACCTCGGCTTAATTTGATATTTTCTTTTGTTAAGCTGATAAGAGTGAAAGGGATTTATCTGCCCATGTGAGGGCTCTATATATTCAAGATTTGGCAGTGCTTTTTTTTTTTTTTTTTTTTTTTTAAATGTGTTATTGGTCTGGGGCTTGCCCTTCTGCTGGAGGCTGCCACCCTCATAGGCACGATTAAGTAGCATTCTTTTGTACAGAGCTCTGAGTCGGACCCTTATAGTTACACTGAGGCATGGTTTGTGTTGGTTTTACCCTCCTGTTAAGTACAGGAGCCTGTGAGAGAGCAGAAGGGATGTGTCTGCCCATCACAGGCTGCTCACGCCTGGGCAGCTTGCTCAGACTGGGGTTTTGGCCCTGCCCTTGGTGAAAAGGGTAAAGGGGGGTGTACGTATCTGTCCACACTGCTGTTTCTAGAGTACCTGGGCTGACATTTTAGTGCAAAGGCATCCTGACAGCTGTAGGCTGCTGGCACTTACGGTGTGGACATCTACCCTCACCACAGAGAGGACGGCACCCTAAACTCCAGTAGGTTTAGCTGTGGTTACTTGCTTCCACAACCCCTTCTTTTCTTCCCAGTCTTCACCTAAACTGCTATGCAGAAGTGTCTAGAAGGAAAATATCATGTACATAGTAATTTGTTTTTATTATCTTCCCTGTGTTGTATATTCGTGTGGGCTGCTAATGCATGTCCAGAACAGATCATTTCACAGCTACTTCAGAGAGTGAGTACCTTGCAGTTGCAATAGCTCTGCTGCTTTTTGAGAGAGACTTGCTACCTTCCTCATAAAGGAGAGTGAAGTGTTTGGAGATGTGTTGCTCCTAAAGTATTGCCAATGCTTCTATGCTAATAACCTACTGCTTCTGTAAGGAAAATTGTTTTTCCGATGTACTGGTAGGGCAAAGAATAGTCTTTTGTTGCCAGCTCAGATACAAACATGTGCCCAAAGCTTTCTGGCTACTGTCAGAGCGTGTACATCAGCAATGTTCAGTAATGGGTGCTAAGTGGGAGGAGTGCCTGCCCATAATCTCTACCAAGTATCTCACTTGGCTTTTTGCAGTGTCTGTATGCAGTACTGCCATAACATGTATGTATTTAAATCAGCCTTGACTCAGGCTAGGTCTTAAACCACAAAGCACACAGGCATGTTGAAATAAGGGCGGGCGGGTGCAAGGTAAGGTTTTATGAATCTTGCTTTTCTGAGGACAGCTTCAGAGTGTGGCACAAAGTTGTGCATTGTAGAAACTTAGGATGGGGAGGGATCTTAAATCATTCCTGCCCTAACGGTACAAGTTCGGACACAGTGAATACAGGTCATTAATGAATCCCAGAGGATTCAAGGAAGGAGCGTTTCCAACATGCCCAACTGCTCTCTTCTACACTTCAGTCATTGGAGAGCTTCTAATACGCAGCTGACATCAGTATTCGTACAGAGCATCTTTATTATCTTCAGTGTACGTGGAGAAGCAGAAGACTGAAAGGGCACAGGTCCTGAAAGCCTGTCTGTTATTCACTGCCTGCATTACTTATGCTGGTGAAATACACTGTCACTTTGTGCAAAGTTTGCCTCTTTGTAAAAGCCTTCTCCATCTTCAAGGCTGCTTGTGTACTCCCTTCCCATTCTCTCTCCTTTTTAATGAACTTGACCAATTTCTCTAGCCTCTCTGCATAGGCCATAGCAGGGAAAAGACTTTCAAGCAGGTCAAGGAAGAAGTCATGGATTCCAGAGTCTGGCTTGTCTGATCTGGAGGTAGCTGAACTGAGGATTTGAGGGCTTGGGTTCTTCCCTTCTGCTGGTAGCAACAACCCATGAAATCTGTTGATAAATGAAGTTGTGTACCCCCCTGCCCTCCCCCTCAATTCTAGTTAGCACAGACGTAGAAGCAGCATGAAGTTTCCAGTTTCTCCCTGAGCTTAAAAAGGAGAGACTGTGCATCAGCCTGCCGATTAATCACAGGCACTCATGTGATGAAAATTTCTCAGGGGATGGGAAAGGTTAGTTTGCTTTTAAGTCTTAAAATAGCCTTGTTTCAAAGAACATTTCCACGATTTTTTTTTTTTGTTAAGTCAAGGATGTGTAAGTGCTTGCAGCATTAGTGTGTGTGTGTTACAGCTTGGGTTTTAGTTGCATGATGTGATCCTGGACTGTTCAGCTGAGAAGATCCCTGCTTCCTTCAGTGCACGCAGGAGCAGACAGAGACCGTAACGGGAGAGATTGGCTCCTGCTGAATCACAGCTTCATCTGTTGCAGGAGCTGGGAGGTACCATGTGAAAGAGGTGGGGAAGTTTGTAGGAAGGAAAAGGCAAGGATCTGCTAGGCATCTGGGAAAGAGAATTCACTTAAGCACACGCCATTATGAAAAGTGACTTATTTTTCTGCGTAGCCATGCTAATAGACTGTGGGGTGACTGGAGAAGTGTCGAGTACGGGCAACTGCAAAAAAAGTCAATGGACTCATTGCTGTGAGTATACTGAATAGTCAGGCCTCCGTTGTCTCAAACTGGGCACCTAAATAAAGAACACTTTTGAATTTATCTTCTCTTTGTCATAAAGTACCCATAATACTCCTGGTGTCTTAGGATGCTATAAAAAAATGCATGCTTTGTGAGGGAAAGCTCAGGCGCTGAGCAGTGCAGGGACCCATGAGTGAACTGGTTGTGTTTTCAGAGCAGGCTGGGAGGAGTATTCTATGAAATGACAGTGAATGTCAAAAAGAAAAAAAAGTATTAAATGACCACATTGAATAAGCATCAGCCATTTTAGGCACTGAAGGAGACTGTGCTCTTATGGAAAACTTTCTGTGTGATCATGTAATTAAGAACTGCATCACAGTGAAGTCACGGGAGGGTTGCGGGGAAGGCAGGTAAACGCAAGTGGCACAACCAGTAACAGCTCTGGAAAGTCTAGCGTTTGCGTGCATGTCTTCATAAGCTTAATACTTTTGTCATGCAAATAGGCGTAATTGATCTTTGAATATGAATCTGCAATGACATGGGGGAGAGCAAAAGCCGAGGAGTGAAGCTTTATATTGTTCAGGTATGAGGCAGCACACTCGATAACCGGAGAGGTCTTGCTACTAACTGGTGCTGCAAGTCAGCACATGTGAACCGCACTAATTCGCTGTTGCCTGCAGTGCTTGTGGCAAAGATGACAAACCAGCCTTTGTGCAAGCGAGAAACCAGAAAGGCACAATGCGGAATGGAAATTCGGTGCTGTTCGGACTGTAGGCGTTTGCAGGCTCCTCATCTCTCTGTTCCTGCAAGTGGGACGGTGTTGTACGCTTGGGGGGGAAATGGTCTGAGCCACAGGTTGGCTTCCTGAGTGGGTTAGAGACAGTGTGTCTTACCTTGTGAGGAAGCCTGGCACCCTGCAGCATCTTACGACTCAAGACTTCTATTTTTCTAACTTTCTGGCTCATACCATGTGGCTTTGGGTGACCAAAGTGTCTTTTTTTCTTTTTTTTTGAACATTAGTAGTGAGGAGTCTGGTCTGTACCATGCTAAGAGCTCTTCAGTTAAAGAATGCAAAGCAGCTCTTTAATGGATATATATTAAACTTCACTGTCCTTTGCAGGTAACACAAAGCAGAGTCAGAACATAAACAAGCAATCCTGTGTCTGTCAGCACTGTTACTCTGTTTTATTTTAAACCTAATTATACTTGAAAGGTGTAGGGGAAATTGAGAACTTGACTTTTGGCACTTATCAGCACAATCTTAATTAACCATCACCACCCCTTTTCATGAATTTCTGTGAAGAGCTCCAGTCCTATGATCTCACTTCCTTCATCTCATTTGAGAGTTAATGCTCTCAGGTTAATTTCTCTTAACTTTATAACCTAGTCTATCTTCTGTTTAAAAATAAGTGGGTAAAACACTTTTTCAAAACTGTTTGGAGGCCCCCCTGCGTGTCAAAGCACAAACTCATCAAGTCATCGTCATCCTTTTCTGACTCTCAGCAAGAGACTTCAGGGAAATATATAAATCTCTGGAATGCTTGTAATGGGGGTGATAGGATACTATGAAATGCACTTGTGCTGGTAAGGAATATTATAGGATGCACAGAAGACATGCAAGGAAGAAACCACATATGACTTTCACTTGCGAAATGAGGTGTTTGTAGATGAATCCTTTGCTAAATGTGCATTGAAATTTTTTCGTCGTTTGTACTGACAGAGTGCAAAGAAATATAAGGCACAAAGGCAGTCCTTGAACAGCTGGCAATGTGGCAGTCAGAAAAATTTTATAAATATGAATAAAAAGGAAAAGTTAAGTTCTTTGGTTTTTAAAAAAAAATTCTGGTTTTCAGGTTATAATGACTTTTAAATTAAGCATGACAGACTTGATAAATTATCAGAGTTTTTAAAAGTTATTTTATTTACAGGGGGAAGAGTAATTTTTTTCCTTTTTTTTTTTGTTACTACCACCTTGGTTTTTAGAAGGAAAGGGGAAAGGATTGTGAGTGGAGGGTAGGGGAGAGGAGATCTTGCTTGGCAATTGATTTTTATTTGAAGTAAAAATATTTTTAAAGCCACAAAATAGCATTTGATTCATATAATCCCTGGTGTGCTTGTATAAGCTGCTTATGAATTATAATAAAAAAGCAAGAAATTCCACTGAAAAACCTGAAAAGCCCTTGGTCAGAAGTATTTGGACACTTGATTAAACACTTTAAGGAGTCTAAAGAAAAGAAAAAAACCCCAACCATTTCCCATGCCATTAACATTATTGTATTAATAAAAGCTGGTTCAGTGCCCATACTGTGTGTCCCCAACACAACATTGATGACATTTTGAGAGGTGGGTAAACATTTATACTGTGCTCTGAGAAAAGGTTACATGCAAGCCTTTTGATGGAATTTGGATTTGCAATTTTGTTTTTTCTTCTTTAAAAAGAAAAAAAAAAACAGGTCAGATATGTCTGTGAGAGGTTTTCTTTGGGCTTAATGAAACAAAGTAAACCAGGTCATGAGCGCTATATGTATATCAAACAGGTTTTGTATCATTGCTTCTAGACTGAAATATCCGTATATTTATTTAAGAATACATTCATATTCTTAACATACAAATAGTAAGAGGGTCAGCAAAATGTGATGCTGCTTGTGGTTGCAACTTTAAGAAAAATCCATTTGTATTTCAGAACACAACCAGCCAGAGCGTACACTTAACTTACTGAATTGGAAGGGGCACATCCTGTGACTGGTTTCCTGCAGTCTTCAGAGGACAGTGGTCTTTTCCATTGTCATTTTGTCTGTTGGTGTAAAACAGAGATTATCTGCCGTCTGCCATTTCCTCTTCTCCCTCTTTCTCTTTCTGGGGAGAGGGGGAAATAAATTCTCCCTCCAGCTTGTGCAGATGTTAGCGCTGCGTGGAGCTTCTCTCGCTCCAGCTGCAGGGAGCATTTCCCAAATGGACCGTCCAGTCCTTTGGTCTTATTCTGTCTTTGTGCTTGTTTTTATTTAAGATTGTTAGTGTACTGGTTTTGTGCTGGTTCACTGCAGTAGTGTGTGTTTGTGAAGATGTACTCATTTTGCAATTCATTTTGGAGGCACTCATCTGTTAAAACAGCATGTGAAGAAAAAATTATTCAATAAAAAAGAAAAGTATGAAATACAGCTCTAGTCTACTTGCCTCAGAGTCCAGGAAAGATGCTTTTAAGCAAGATTACAATAGTACATATTGTACTATTGTGTGACCAAAGCGTCCATGCCACAAAAACGCTGTGAAAAGATGATAGATGCCCACAGTATTGAGGGTTTCACTTCTTTAATAACTGAAATTTTCTGCCATCTGCCATCTGTTGTTTTATTAAGATCACTTTCATTCTACCTGTGGAGCTCAATGAAGCCCAGACTTCAATCTTGTTGTGTCTCAGTACAATGAAAGTCTTGCTTGCAAAACTCCGCTGAAGCCTGCAAGAAGGAAATGCCAGCTCTGTATGATTTCCAAACACTTTTAAGGATAAGAAGGATTAAAAAAAGGGATTTCAATTTATCTGTATATGTTTCTCCTTGCCCTCTCCCCCACCAATCCACTGGCCTGCGATAGCAATGTACTGTTTCCACTCCCCAAAATCACTGCAACCCAGGCTAGTTGGAGTGTCTGACCACTGCTCTGTTGGAGAGGTCAGGGAGTGAACCAGAGCGAAAACCACATTGATTTACTTTGTGTTCAGGGAAAAAATGACATTAGTGGAACAGTCTGGGGAGATGTTGCCTGTGCTGTTCAATCTTTGAAGAAAAAGTAGTATTTATCCACAAAATGAGGGATCTTAGCACCAGCCATGGGCCTTGAAATAACCATTACTTGCAGGTTTTTATTCCACTTTATCCTTTCTGTGCCTACTTGCAAGCAAATTGCATTTTAGTAGTATATCTCCTGATCTTTAGAGCTCACAGAAAGCTGAAGTGGTTAAGTGGAAAGCTTCACGCTTGCTAAGGAAGTGGACAGTAAAGGGACTTTGAACCCTTCTATGAGTCTGCCTAAGTCAGGAAATCAGCGCTGAGGAAGAAGATGCTGTTTCTTGCAAACAAAATAATATTTAAGTGGATTGGTAGCGTGGGCTTTGCATGGAGCAAAGAAATTAAGATCCACTGACAAAGATTTACCAGAAATGGTATGTGTGCAATATTTCCTTTTCTGTGCTGCTTTCCTCCCATCCTCAGTGGAGGTTGTTTATTTGCTTGGAAATAAAACCTGTTTCTCTACTTGGGGTGGACTGATCCTGTCTGGGAAAGCATAGCTGCAGCCAGCCCTTCTCTCAAAGGAAATATAACTCTGGTGGAGTGCTGCTCTTCGAAAGTAAAGGAGAAAAAGCAGCGGTGTCCAGGTGGGCTTGCTTCCCCCCCGCAGTGTGTGTTACAGGGAGCTTGGGGGAGCAGAGCTGCCTGGAAGTGCTCTCAAGCAGAGTGGGCAGCAGGCAGATCACAAGCAAGCGTGGGAGTTTCAGTGGGTGTCTGTCTGAGCATGGGTGAGGTGAGGAAGAGAATATGGGTGGGTTTTTTTTAATAAAGGTTGAGAAAAGGTTCTAGGGAGGAGGTGGTGGAGACAGAAAATACAGCCAGGACAGGAAAGAGTCTGCAGAAGGCAGAAATGTTGAAGCTGAAGCAAAAAACATACCCTTGAAACAAGCATAAAACCCGCAGTACTGTGTAATACAGATGAGAGTGGACTGAAGCCAATTTTTAACAAAACCACCAGAGATGCCGTAAGTTCATTGACCAGAAAGCTGTTTGGTTGTGTTATAATTAAATGTAGTAGTACGCATTTTGATATTTCAGAATGTACCTGCTTGGGGTGTGGCAGGGCAGAACTTTTTGTTTTACCTGGGTTGTCCTTAAAGAGTGGGAAAATGGTTTTTGCATTATCCTAGTCTGAGCATGAGGCTGGTGAGAGAGAGAGGTGAAGGTGCTGAGATATGGAAAGGCTGAACCAAGCGGAGGACACAACAGCTTAGAAAAAGAGGCACGGACGTGGCTGCAGGCAGAAGGAGGATACAAGCCCTTGGAGAGGGGTTGAACTGGGGAGAGAGAAGCAGGAGGGAGGTTAATATCTCGTTCAAGTTGTAATTCTGTTCGGCAACTTACTCCTACGTGTACCTTTGCTTTACCAAGCATGTACGTTTGCAGTGTGAATACTTGCAAGTACATTGATAAACATGCTTGATTAAGAGGGCTAGGAGAGTTGGCAGCAGAAGTTTCAACTGGTGCGAGAAAAGATGAGAATTTTTATCTGGGAGATGCAAATTAAATGTGGTACAGAGAGCGAAAGTTGCTGTACATGGGATTTTTCTGAGGTCTGCTTGGGAGAGTAAAATTCAAAAAAAAAAAAAAAGGAAAAAAGAAAGGTGCTTTGGGTAAAGTGTGAGGGAAGAGATTTGGGCAGTGAAGGAATATCTGAGTTCAGGCCCAGTAGTCAGATGAGACTCATTCAAGCTGCCATGGTTTTTCAAGACAAGTTGTTGGAGAGAGGTAGTGACAGGCAGGTAGAGTACTACCTGCTGGAGAGGGATGGGGATTCTCCACGTGGGGAGCAGGAGACAGCCTCCTTTCTCCTGCAGCTCTCCAGGGAATGGGAGAAGACCTGGACTTACTGGGGCTGCAGTGTATTGTGGGGGGGATCTGATGAAGCTGATAGGAGACACACTTTAAGACTCGGTTTCGCAAACCAATGCATGAGCTATTTTTGAAGAATCAGACCCTGTTGTAGAAGGCAGAGTTATCTGTCATGTCTGTCTAAAGCAGAGAGGATGCTTTGGCTTCCAAGGAAATTTTGCCAGCCACAGTGATGGTGGAGCTGTTGTGTGAGTCTCCCTCTGTGAGAGAGACAAAGTTACATCAAGGTGAAGAGCAAGTTATACTTCGCCGAACCAGAACTGTGGGCCATGTGCCATGGCGATTTACATGGGAGTTACTCAGGATAAGAAAAGATGGCAACCTCTCTGCCTGCTGGTCCGTATGTACACATGGTAAAATGTCAAAACACTTCTGCGCCTTTTTAACTAGCTTGGGGTGAGGGATGTACAGGCTTAGGGCTCTTGTCTTTGTTCTCAATTTCTTCATGGTCTTTTCCTTTCTTGAATTAACATCTGGAGGGAGTGGGTTTTGCATTTGGGGGGGTTTGGAAGGCTGTGGTCTGCAGCAGAGGGGAGGGGGCAGAAAATAGTGGAAGGGAATGGGAGAGAACTGGAGATGGATTTAGCCATACAAACAGCCATCTGCCCATCTCCATTAGGAAAGCAAGCATAATGGCAGTAAAACACACTTTCCTTTAATCCATTTCTCTACGCCTTTATCTCAAGATAAACTTTAAAATTCAAAGGACCAAATAAAGGAGTTGCATAAAGGGCAGCTATTGCTGTAGTGGTGTGCAGCACAATAGGAAACTCTTTAGTGAACCTGGAAATCACAGTGAAGAAATAGGACAAATGTTCAAAAATGCTCTTAATTAACTTGCATTATCAGTAACTGCACTGAGTTGATTTCTCATTTAAATTTTCAATCTAAAGCTCCTTCTGACTGGAGTATTTCATCATTACTGCTGCAATTTAGCCTTTGCAATTGGGACTCTTCAAAAATGATGGGCTTTCCTATCTAAGAAAAAGCTGCACCAAGTTCTGGCTTTTAAAGCTTAAAACTCATTCTGATATAAATGAGAGAAGCGTAGCCTTGCTATGAGTCTTACTTTTTTGAGAAAGTTGGGAGGTTTTCATATTTATTTAGATAGTGATGTTTTAAAATTTGCATACATTTCTTTGAAATTCCACCTTTTGTTGCTGCAAATGTCATTTTTAGTTCTAAATGAAAAATGATAAATACTTTTCCAGGAGTCTGGAGCTCAAGGATTAATGTGGTTGAACTAGTTAAATGTTAAATCTATTCAAAGTAAAACTGCATAGAGACTGCAAATGTTCTTGCATGCAAGTAAATCCTTTTTATATTGAGTCTGGTTTGTTAAAGATGTAACTGCTCTGCCAGTTTGTTCTGTACAGATAAGTTATGTGTGTTATAGGCACTCTATCTTAGGGTGCTATATTTGCTGTCCCCATTAATGCTAACCTGAGATTGCAGTTTAATTCTGCTTTGTATTAAAATGAGAACCAGCCTTTTTGAATGGAAGGGAAGAAGCTGTAGAACACAGTATATTTTATAGATAGACTTCATATCCTTGATGAGTAGAAACAAAAGTTTCTCAAGAAAATTACATGGACCATGATAGAAGTTTAAATTTTTCTCCCATCTCCTTCAAGTAAGTATCTCTTCAGAATTCATCTGATAAGAGTCCTTGATGGGCTTTGGTTGAACTTGGTTACATCTGTGAGGTGAAAGTATTGCACATCCCAACACCATCTTTTTGTACCAGTAAGTGCTGTTGAAACTTGTGCTTATCAAATGACTGAAGTCTTAATTCTGTCCCTCGATTTAGCAGACTGGCCATCCATTCCCTCATACCTAATTTTAAATGGGTAGGTTTTGCAAAACAGTGGTCAGGACGATGTTTTGATTTCACCTGACTTATATGAACCCGTGGATAAAACACTGCGGAAGAGCCACCTCGGGATTCCAAGTTCAAGTACTCACAAGTTGGGGAGTGAAAAGCATTTACGCTGGGACAAGTTTCAATGCCCTGTGTTCTCTGAATAAAAAGTTCCTTTTTTTTTGCCCGGCTACATTCTTGGAAGTGACTGGGTTGTTTTGGCTGCAGCTCCTCAGAAAACTGAGCCTGAACTCAGCGCATACAACTTCAGCACAAAAGGTCTACAGAGTTGCAAAGGTTTCCTAAGCAATGAAGAGCAACGTGTTGGGAAGCTACAGGTACTCCGAAATGTAAATTGCTGCTTTTTTTTCCTTAAGGTTTGGGATTTTAAATTTGCATGTTAGAATTCAGTTTGGGCCATTTCTTCCTTTTCTGCTGGTACCATCACACAGCTTTTATTTTTTTTTCCTTTCCATATTAAACAAAAGCCAGAGTTACTACACCTGGGTCATACCTGTGGCACAACAGATCCAGTAGCTAGTCTCTGACTTAACCAGATCCTGGTGCTTTGGAAAGGGTTTTTAATACCACAGGAGACAGGGAGGAGACAAAGAATCTTCTTTTACCTCCTTTGTAGTTAGACTGTAATAAAACCTTACACACGATGTTTAATAGCCCTTCTAACACCATTACCATCAATACAGCAGAGCTAGGTGCTGTGCTGCGTATAACAGAGTACAGAGAAATGGACCTATGTTCCTGGCCCACTGATTTCTCATGATGGCGACTTCAGCAGGCTACGTGCTTATAGGAAAACTTATTCCTTCCACTGTGGCTTAATTTCCATAATGCCTCTTCTTCCTGAGTTTGAGCCTCTTAAGGGACTGCAATATCCAGAGATGAGACAAGTCACGTCCCACCTTCCCTTCACCAGCAGCTAACCTGCCTGGATGGTTCAGCAGCTGCCAGATGTTGTCAAGCGCCATCTCTTCACATGGGTTTTTCTGAAAGGGATGCTAATCTGGGCCTCTGTTTCTTCAGGATTGACGTGGTCCTGAAGTAATTTTTCCAAACAAAACACAGGGAATACATGCAGTTAATGAAGTCTCTGATTGCAAAGATGGGACTGAAGATGTAAATGTAGTGTTAGTTTTTCAGAGTGGGGACTTGAGGGTGATCTAAAGGCTTAAGATGAGAGTGTATATATATACGCGTATACATACGCCCACACATATATGAAATCAGGAAAAGAGAATTTGAGGCTGTTTCTAATTGCTTCTGCCATGTGATACTGAAAAGAAGAGAATGACTTCTCCCACTCCTGGTTGCAAGATCACTAAACTGTAGCCCAGTGATCTATAAATGGAAACTTCTGCAATATTCTTTGTTTTCCTTACTAGTTCTGAGTACTATGAGAGCTGTACAATTACTGTGATTGAATCGAACAGAAACCCATCCAAGAAGCAAGCAGGGTGTTTCCAAAAACAATCCTGGTTGGGGTATAATAAGTTTTAAATCCGTGCTGTTATATATAAAATCTGTGGCCAAAAACTTGGTAAAAACTTCAAAAACCTTGTTTCTGCTTCAAAGAGAAGATTTATTTAGCTTTCAAGTAATCACAAGGCAAACATGGCTGTGGTCTGTAATTTTTATGGATGTAGTTAAAAAGTATTTTTGGAGGTTTGAGAGCTGTTGATAAAATGACAAACTACTTGTGCTTCATAAGCATTTCCCTCACTCTGGAAACTGTAAATGCTCTAGACGGTAGCGGTGATAAGTTATGCATTTCATCCATAAATAATACATGTTTTTTTAATATATTTAATCATTAGTATGGTATCCGTGCAGGAATTATTCCATCTCCAGCCTGATGTTTCCCTATTGCTTTCTGTTTGTGATTACTTAAGTGCTTCAGAAGTAACTTTCTGCTCTGGGGGAGAAGACTGGGGGGGGTGATGACCGTCATCTGTCATGCCTCTGTCAGCTCCTTTATGGGACATACAGGCAATTCCTGTAAGAAGTGGTTTTGTCTTGTAAGCGTGCTGTGGGGGGAAGGGGACTGTTTGTGGGTTTCCCTTTCAGTGTTGTGTTGCCTGAAGTGCCATTTCCCGGCTGCAGCTCGCTGGGACCCAGGTACCAAGAAGTGTGCGGAGGTCCTGGAGCTCACCTCTCTGAGGAGCACCAGTGTACTGGGGGAGAAGCAACCTCCGCCTTATCAGGTGCATATGTTATTAACAGAGTTCAGACAGACACTGCAAGTGTGTGATGTGCGATACTTGATTTCCATGCCTAAATGTTTCCGTGGTTATGTCCCCTCGCCCTTCTGGGTGTCTCCGGGTTAAAGCAGTGATGTGCAGGGAGGGTGAGACCTTTCCATCAGAGCCCTCTTTGGCTCCTGCACAGACTACAGGTGGTTTTAGACTTCCAGAAAGTCAGGGCAGCTCCTCCTACAGTGAAGTAATCTGCCTTCCCTTCCTTTTTTATTTGGCTGGGCTTGCTGCTGCTGTTTATTTGTTTGGTAGTGTTTTCCTTAATATAACTCGGGAAGCTTCTGAATTGCCACTAATAATGAACAGCTCAAGCAGTGGTTGTAAACTTGATCCTGTAAAATTTAAATCTACTTTCAGCAAAACCACAGCATTTCTTTTAATTTTAATCAGACGTTATCCCTGCCACAATTTTTTAAAAGAACAGGAAGACTTTAAATTCTGGGAGGGTGTTGAAACGTAGCAAATTTGTAACAAAATGGATAAACTTTGGCCATGTTGCTTTCTTGGAATAAAAGGGCTCTGGGGTTATTCCATCAGATTAGCTTTGTAGCTAAGATAAACATGTAACATGGAAAAAGGTACAGCTTTTAACAGACTTGAATGTGCATGTATTTGTTTGCAAGAGACTCGTGTTGCTTCTGTCACATTTTTCTTTCTTCCATACTTCCTTTGTTGTATCTTGCCTTTAATTATTTTTGAAATCCCAAGGAGCAGCTGTGTCTGTACTGTATTTTATAGGATAGAGACACTGTGATGTTTTGGAGCTCTCTGAAGTGCTACAGAATAAGCTGGAAGAAGTGGAAATGAGAGAGTATAGGCTTCAGCTGAGATTCCTTTCATCAGGTTATTTATTCAGTGTTGCAGACGCCACGTAAATGGCAAAATCAGGTCAAAATTGCCAGACTTCCACTTTCTGAAAGAAAATTTTGTGTAAACCTACCGCTTCAAACTTTTGAAACAGATGACTTTATAAACAAGTATCATTATGGTTTATAATACAGAAAACAGTATTACAAAAATTATGTTGCCTCAGACAGCTTATTTCAGAATTTTTCTTCACTTGATTTTGTAGTATTTGTGTGGTGCCTGAGTAAAGTCTGTGTTCTGACACTTCAGCTTCTTATTGTCAGGGAGATTCTAGCAATGTACTTGCTAATGTACTCCTTGGTGCTGTCAGGCTCTTGCCTTGGGCTAGCTCTTTGATTTTTTTAACATGATAAAATGAGGCGAGTGGTTATGGCTTGGCTCATCTGGCGCTGAGGCGTGTGGCCAGAGCCACAGAAGAGGCTCCTTCTCTTCCTCTTCCTCTGTGGAGGGTGTGACGAGCTGGAAGGAGGGGAAAGCATGAGGTCCTCTGACATGACAGCCCAGGGCAAAGCTGAGGCAGCCACACTAAAACAGATGGGTGAATAAGCCCCCGCTGCCTCTCTTCTGTTGGTAGTCTTAAATATCATAACTCTTGGGAAGCCAGCTGGGCAGAGGAGACAAAATTTATGGTTAAATAGTGTAGTGAGCTTGGATTGGTATCTCGGTGCAGAGGGGAAACTCGTTCCACCCTGTGCGAGGTGCAAACTGCCGGTGGAGCTTGCGGCAGCGGCAGGTCAGATTCAGAGATTAAACTCTGTAGCTGTGAAGGAGAACACTAGTGCAACGCTAATGACTAGTTTGTAAAATGAGACAAGAGATGCGGCTGGCTGGTGTGGTGCCTGATGTTGGAGAAAAGGCTCTCCCTCCCTGCCCCCCAATTTTCTTGTAAAGACTTATTCATCATCCTGGTCTCATCAGTCTGTGTTTTTTTAGAGTCCTCAGGCCTCTCTAGTCCTGGGAAACAAAATGAAGGGCTTAATTCCAGCAAGTGTTTGCCTCTTTGACGGAATTGGCTCCTTTTATCTAGTGGTTCACGTTAGGACATTGGGCAGTGAGACGAGGAGCTCAGCTTCCACTCTTCCTCTCAGTCGGCATCTCTGTGTCACCATCGGCTTCTTCCTCCCCTCCTCCTGTGAATTTATTCAGGCCAAATTTGTGTGGCTTTGATAGAAGGTAAACAGTGTTTTCCACCAAACTCAAGTATTTACTGAAGGTCTCTGCTTCTACTACATGTCACTGGCAGCTGTAAGAAAGCTGGAATCATCTTGGCTACTGAAGCAATTCGGTAATTTATTGTGTGTGTTTCAGTAGCACTAATCAGAGCTAGATTTGGCCAAATTAAATTCTGTTCACTTCTTCACCGGTCAATGTAAGCATGGAAATGTCTTCTGGGGCCTCAGTGAGATTTCATTGTACAAGCCAGGAGGATTTCTCTTAATTCAATCTGATCTCTAGTAGTTCATTGGTTTGGGTTGCTTTTCTAGTCTTCTCTCTATGCCTGGGAATGCAACCTTGGTCTTTTGCAACCTAAGCTGAGCCTTGCAGGCTGCAAGCATGTGAAATGCCACAACTTCAGAGGCATTTCCTTTGCCAAAATTACTGCTAGATTGCCCCATTTTTGTGCGACATAACCATTTGTAAGTTTTTCAAGGACAAAAACTGTTGCGTATAGCAGTTTCTTAGTGGATGGATTTGTTTTGTTTCTTTTGGGGGGAGAACCACACTGGATATTACCTTTATGTTGTTGATGTATAAGTTTTAATTTAGCAGTATGTTTATTAGTGCTTCCAGCTGGCTTTCTATTTTATTCTAGAAATTAGCACTTCAGGTGTTTAATTAAAGCCTCTGGGATTTTTTTTTTTTTGGTTTCTCTTTTTAGTTTAAAAATCTTTAGTATGAGTCTAAAACCTTATTTTTAACCTTTAAAGTACTTTTAAATGGTTTGTTTCTGAATCTGAGTTCTAATGAGTTGATACAATTTTATTTTTAAATTTGACCAGCAACATGAAGAACAACTCAAAATTTTCTGTTAAGCATGCATGAAGCTTTTGATTATTGCTTTCTTTCTGTGTATCCTAATGAGTACAGTTTCGTCCTTTTTGTGTACTTCCAACTGGGCAATTAACTTCTAAGATATTTGCCAACAGTGCATGCGTGCAAAAAAAAAAATTGGTTGCAAAAGTTCTTAAAGGTGTTTTCAACACAATCTTTATTTAGTATTACCCCCATTAAATGAGTGTTGGGGGCACTATCCACTTAAGAGAAACAAGGCATTAAGAGGAAACAAGTCAGTATGGGGTAAGCTGGGGTACGTGCTTGCAGCTCGTGGGTTTCTGAGCAGCAACTGCTGTATAAATGCTCAGGCCTTTGCCCTGGGTAACTCCATGCTACCCTGCAACTATAACACAGGATAAAAGTATGCTTGTGGATAGCTAACAAACAATACACACCTTCTAGTAGAAGTTCACAAGCTACCACAAGTTATTATGTAGCATTTGGGACCATAAAGTGGTACTTCTGGCCCAAGGTTCATGATATTTGGGCTGCACAGATTATGTTTCCATATACAAAGAAGTCTGTGTTAAACATTTTCCTTGTAGTCATGCTAGTGCAATCTGCATTTTAGGACAGAGGGTTCGTTTGAAGGAGTCCATATTCTTCCCTCATAGTAAACAATGTTTCCTGATTAATCTGGGTAAGGACTGTAGTTGCTTTGTATTCATGTTCAGTTCAATTCCAAATGGCTATGACACTTGAAACTCCTAGATAAACTTGCATCTCTCATCATTTACAATACATAGATTCACAATCTAATCACTCACTTCTCCTGAGCTGCTACTGTTTGTTGGTCTCTGACCATGCTGGATGTGTAACTTTAAGATTGAGCCCACTTTAAAATAACCTCAAAGTAACTAGATACTTGGTTTTGTTTCATTTTCACTGTTTTGTAGTGGCAGTGATCTGAAATCAAAACCTGATTTTATATTTTTTTTATTGTCTTTCTGAATATAAATGGATAGCATAAGTTTCATTCCTTGGTAGTGTGTCAAGCTGACATTTATCTAGGTGAAAACATAGAGGAGTCTCAGCTTTGTTGTGGTAAGGGAAGCCAAAAACTTAACACTACTTAGCTCTGGAGCGATGAGAGGAAGGATGGAAATGAGAGTGAGAACTAAACCCTTTCCTTTTTTCCTTTCCGCAGAATATTCTGATGCCCTGTCCAGTGATTGTTAATGAAAAATAATTTTGCTAGCATATTTTTAAATTATTTTACAGTTTGTTAATTTGGCCAAAATATATGCTTGTTGGGTAACAGGACCTACACGATGCTTGCATGTATGATGAACTTATGCTTGTATGAACGTAATACAGGAGCTGGAAATCAAAGCAGTGCCATTAACAACTGCCTCGTATCCAGTTCAGAACCAGTGATACTCCCCTCCCACGTGGAGCTTCCTTCGCAGCACTGAGGGCTATAAACCCTCCTGTGATGATGTAAGATTTGATGCAGGCAGTTACATGCTGCAGGGTGATAAAACTGCCAGCCTCAGCTATAAGCTAGGCCTAGATTCTTTGTCATCCTATTTTAATAACAAAAATCTGGAGATTGGTGGGGAACTTGCTGAAGTTAATGGACAGACCTTAATTTGGCATCAGTGGGACTTGAACCAGGCATTGACAGTGCAATTTCTTTGGTGAAAAGGCCCTTCTGTGGTATTCTTTCAAGGTACTTCTGTAAAAGCAGTGCACCTATGGCTGCATGTAACCATTTTCAGTCCCTTTTCATCTGCTAGGTTCTCTTTATCACAAATAGTTAACAGCTCTTTGTGTTCGCTGCACGCATGGCTACATGTGCAGTGCTATTGCTGGCTGCTGAAGAGCAGATTTCGAACGAAGCCTTTGGGTGTGTACCGAGAGCTCAGCTGCAGATGGGAAGTGCCTTTCCTGTGGAATTTAGATTCAAATTGCCACACGTAACATATCACTCTGCTGTTTGAAATCTAGATTAGGTTGTAATTGATAAAACAGAGATTGAAATTTTAAATATATAATCTTGCTGGATTATATCTTTCTTCCCCAAGCTCAGTGCTGTCTGTTTATATTAAAGCAGCTTCATGACATTTTTACAGGAAAAAATTAAGTGGTGTTTTGACCATTTGGTGCGAGCCTAGGGTTGAAATATTACTGCATATTATTTCCTGTAAGTTCTCTGTTCATGTATGGGTGTGTAATGCTGCTTTTTTTTTTTTAAGTGTGGATGTATCTCTGGTTATCTCATCAGTCATGCTTAAAATGAATAGGCTTTTAAAACATACATATCAGATCATGTGTGTTTGTGTGTAATTATGCATGTATCTAATCCTACAGCTGTTAATGTGTCAAACTCCCATTGGAACTTATAGCCGTCTGATCAAGTAAAGGACGGCTGGATAAAGTCTCATACAAGGTCTTGAGGAAGTACATGTCTAATAGAAATCTTTATTCCTAATTTTAAATAGTATTCTAGTACCATGTAAGCTTTTGGTTATTTAGTGGTTAAAGTGTTTCCTCCCATTTTGATGGTGAATTGCTGTATCTGTTTAATTTTCCTTGGATCATTTCCTGTCCACAAAAGACTCTACCTTAATTCTCAGCCTTTCTAGTAAACACTCAATAGATAGGAAGTTATAGCTTCATAATAGACCACATCCATGTGGAAATCTGTAAACATCCTTTTACATCCCTTTTTTTTGAGATTTATTCATTAGTCATTCTTGCTACACTGCTTGCTTTGTGTGACAGCTTGGCTAGGCAGTGCTTGTAAAATAGGAACCTTCTCACTCTGTCAATGCACCAAACTAAAGCTGTACAGAGAAGGTGTATCAGTTTGAATGTTAAGGTATTGTATGTAGCCTAAAAAGCAAACAGAATAACCTGATAGTCATTTTTGATGGCCAAAGGAAGAGCTTTGCACGAACACAAAAATTACCTACTGCCCTGGAAATATTTTTTTTTTCCTCATTATCACTTTGGAAAAGGTTAGTATCAGGACTGGGATAAATTCTTGACCGTAGATCGAATACCTCTAGTGGGCAACCTGAAACACAGTAAATTTTGTGCTGAGCTGGTAGTCCTGTCCATAAGGTGATCAGAATATTTTCCTAGTTTACAGCTTGTTCTTTGCACATTGAAAAATATTGGTCTTAACCAATCAGGTCTCCAACTCATGAAGTTTCATGCATGAGGTTCTTGCCACAGTGGGAACCCTGTCATGCTCCACGTCACGAGCTCCAGGAACCTCAGCACAGCAGTGAGTACCTCTGGGTCTGGGATACCATGGCTGACCATCCTGCTTGCCTACTGAACCTGGCATGCCTGGTCCTGGTCCAGAGGGAAAATGCAGCACCATGAAGTAGCTGGAGGGCTTGTGCTTCTCTTTAGCCACAGATTCTCTTTGGTTTTGCCCCATTATACATCCCAGTGAGGAATACAGGAAATAAAATTTGGTCAAGAGCATCTGCTCAGTTGAACGTATCTCTTCATTGCTTATGGATCAAGATGAATAGAAATTACCTCAGTCCAGATGAACATTTTCTGTACCTTTTAGTATCATTTCTAATCCTTATTTGGTTCAAAACTTGAGATTTATTTCCAAGGAATTCGTCTGTGTGTGTGTGTACATACTATATTAATGATTTCATCATCTGCTTTCTCATAGTCACTGACTTCATTGTGATGGCTCCTAGGAGAGATGCACAAAAGATTCTTCCTGAAGTTGTTTGAATTAAGACATTAAGGTCTGAGAACCGGGCGGGTCTTGGTTTCTAATTCCAGATACCTCACTGTTGACGTTCATGTTTTTAATTTCATTTCTGTCTAATTTGGCACAGTGATGGTGAGGCTATTTTCACTAAGAAACCCCTAAATCCTGTCAGTTTTGGGGGTGGAAGGTGTCTATTTCCTTTCCCCCATGACTTCTAATCTCACTTAAGAGCCCATAAATAAGTGACAACCTCAGAGGTGGCTGATGTAACTTCTCTGGAACCCAACAGCATTGTTCTTGAGGCAGTCACATCCCCTCATCTCAGCTCAGGGAACGCGACCGTTGCTTCTGCATCTCTCCTTTCTCATGCTAGCCAAAGTGCAAAGGAGTGTGCTGCCTTCATCCTGGCTGAATTGAGATTGTGAATTCCGTGTCTGAGGCCTGAGGAGCACTACTTCCCTTCATCTGCTGAACTCATCTGAAATTTTTTTTTTTAATTATTATTTTTAATATCTGCATGGTCCCTAGGAAAACTGACAAGGACATCATCTCAGGTCAGGCCTAACTATGCTGCTGCAATGCAAACCAAAGGAGGTAACTTCTTCAGCCTATATGCCATAAAAACTAGCTTTCTTTGGAGAGCTTTCTTGAATCTTGGATCTGTCTGCTTTTCTGTTCTTCCCTTCCTGTTTCACTTTCATGCTTGTACCCTGTACAAAATATCTGTATTTCTGTGTGTCTGCTCTGTATTATTGGATGTTTGGGGAAAAAGCAAGTATCACTTTCCCAAAACCTTTTGGAAAGCTGGTATAAGGAAGGAAATGGTCTGATGCGTGTATTTGAATTACTGACAGTCTCCAAATACTTCAGATTGCCAAGTCACAGAAGTCTTTGCAATGAAAACTGTTTCAATGAAAGCAATACTTCAGAGAGCTAATTCTTTCAAACAGATAAACCATGAAGAATCACAGCTGTGTACTTCTTTCTGACGGATCTAATGTTATTGATGAGTTAGAAGCTTGGTCTTTTAACAGTGAATTCTAACTGTCCTTTCCCTAAAGTTTGCTGTAATGCAGAGTGTCATGTTGTTTGTGTTTATCAAGAATTAGCATTTTTCTCATGTTTTGTGCTTTCCATGATCCCAAAGTAGTACAGCTGGTTGGGGGTTTTTCCCAGATAGCATTCCATTTTCATTCCTGCATCAATTAGCAGCCAAAGAAGATTCTGCAAGTCTCCCGTTTCCTAGCCTCATTTGGAGCTAGGAAAAAGGAAGCAAATCTAAAGCTAGCCCAACTTTGCCACCATTCTTTTCTCTGATATTGACAGTCCTACACATCCTGATATGTTCTTTCCTGAAAACATTCAATCATGAATGCCCTTTTCCATTTATTTGAATACTATTATGTAAAATAAAAATTGCATAAAGACTCAGAGGTCAGTATCCCATAATTAGAATAAGTAAAAAAAACCAAACCAAAACAAACAAACAAAAAAACCCCCACCAACCACCTAAAACTTTATTTATGAGGAGATTCCTTGTGTATTTTCCATCTTGAAAATAAATGACTCCACAGCTTGCATTACATGAGTCTATTAATAATCTAGCCAACTTCTGATAAACATGAAGTACTGCAGGATACTGATGAACTACCTTAGCAAAATCTGGACACAGAGCTGTTACAGTAACTAAGGTCTTGTCCCTACCTGGAAATAATACTGTGTCATCACATGGTTTAGTAAAGTGGTGGTGAACATGGTTTTGCAGGTGCCTATATTAACTGTTAAGTAGAAGCTGACATCAGTATGCTTAGTCCTGTGAAGTCCAGCTGATGTGTTGAAATAGTAATATTCTGGGTTATACCTGCTCATGCTTAAAGATGCTCCTTCCTGTGTGGCAGCCTTCACTGTAACTCTTCTGTGCTCAAGTGAGAGGCTTTGGTCTACGAGGTGTCACTCTGTCACCCCTACCAAACACTAAACTGTCTCCTTCCCACGCAGTACCACTTGTGCAGAGTTGCCTCTCGGCTATCCATTGGCATAACTGTAGCACTATTTCAGATGTAAGCGTGTGACTTTCCAGTTGCAGATGACTTATTTCCTGTAGAAAATCCTAAAGCTGATTTGCGTTGCAATGTCCACTGTGGAAACCATGAACAAATGTTCCAAAGAAACCACTTGTACTTACTTCACTGGAGAAAGAGAAGTGCATCAGAGATCATTTCTGTAGAGTTGCCATCCTACACACAGCTCTATTACTGACTGTTGAGCAAGTCATAGTAACTACATGTAATGGTGGACTTGGAGGGGGTAGAAGTGAACAGGAAGCACTGGAATAAAAGCTCTGATCTCATGGCACATGGTGAATATCTGAATTAATTGTATATCTCTAGCTTACTTCTTCTGGAGTGACTGCAGAGCAAGACATGATGAAGCTGGAGCAGCAACTCCTAACTAGAAAAAAGTCTGATTGCTGAAGAGAATGAGGTGACTGTTTATAGGCAAAGCTGTGTGAAGACAAATCTGCAGATAGGAGTTAAGACTGCCTACCAATTTATAAACTGTAAATGGAAACCGGTGGAGAAATGGTAGATTATCCATTTCTGTGAAACAGTTCTCACTGTTAAGCGTGAAGGGAGTTAGCTGCCGTTAACCTCCTGCGTAGGAGCTTATAACTGATGGTGCAATAACAGTAGCTATCTTGAGAATCGTGTGGCCTTGAGGAAAAAGAGGTAATTGCCTCATGTCTTTGGCTTTCCTTCTGTGCAGTGGTGCCTTTTGCGGTGCTGCTCAAGAATCTGCTGTTGAGGTGCAAAGGAGGAGGGCCGTTTGGCATGCAGTGCCTCGGCAGCACAGATCACTGTCCCATACTTGAGATACACTTCGCAAGGCAAGCCACCTTGGGCACTGGCAGGGACACATTCCGTGTGTGACTAATCTGAGAGCAAATTAGATTCTTACTCTGACTGTACAAATGTGTGTCTCATGGGACGTTCAGATGGGCTTTTAAGATTTTGTTGTTCTCCAACTACCTTTTCCTGCATCAGGCTTCCTAAGAAATAAGGGTGCTTAAGATTTTGATCTCCAGCTGTTTATGGGGCACCCAAATTTGCTGCCATCACAAAATGACCTGTGCTTCTTGGGGCTATTTGAGAAAACTGCCTGGAAAAATTCAGCTTCATCCAAATGCCAAGTTGCATGCCTGGGGTAACTAATCACTCTCTTAAAAATGAAAATAATTTTCATTTAGAAGCCTACCTCTTTTAGTGTTTTACAGCTGTTTTGTATAATGTTCAACTCCTTATTTCCATAGACCTCAAAGTCCTTCACAGACTGGGTATGCTTTGCTAGCATGGAATAGAGTCATTTCATATCAACTTTTTAAGTGGGATTTTATTAGGAGTAGGAGATATTCATAACTTTTCCATTTGAGGCTCTGAGGAAGCATTAGACCAGCAATTTTAAATTGTGCAAGTGCTGTTTCCCCAGGATATATACAGTGAATAGTTTTGGGTTTAGATTTTTTGTTGTTGTTTTAATTCTGCTGTGTAGCCTTATAAGCAGACTGAAGCCTTGAGGTTTTTATTATCATATGTGGCTGAGGAAAAGCACATGTGTGAAATCCCAAATTATTTGCCCTTTTCCAATATTAGTCTTGAGAGCTGGGTGAACACATGGACTATAAGATTCTTCGGATACTTAATGGAGTATTTTCCCTTTCGGAACACCTTTTTCTGTTCGGAACAAGGAGATCCTCAGGTGCTTTCAGTGGGATCTTAGTGTCAATAGAAATCTCCCAAGAAACAGCACTCCAGTAAAGCTTTTGAAACTGGAAGCTCTTTTCTTTCATGAGATATCTGGCTCAACATACTAAATTACAGGCAAGAGAGCATTGCGAAGCTGAAGTTGTTTAACCCATGCTAAACCCATGGTGAGCCCTGGGTTATTCTCCTTCTTCCCCTGCGATCCCACAAACACACAGCTGGGGGAATTGGCAGTGGGCATCGCGGATACCACATAGTGTTAGGGAGGGGAACGGATTGATCACTTTGTTCCTCTCCTCTCCCTTTTTCTCCTAAAGAAAGGTTGGTCCCTAACAGTTTGTGAAGGTATCTACACTTGCAAGGAAGGAAACTTCTTTTTTTTTTTTTTTTTTTTCTTTCTGAGTGAAAGGTAACTGATAACTGCTGTTCCTTTGTCTCCAGCACCATGCTGAGGTAATCATTAGAGGCATCTAAATTCCCCATTTCATAACAGGTGGGGTTTAGTGAGTTTAGTTGCAGAAGCCTATTCAAGTACTACCCGACTTTGTTTTGTATGCTCTGCTGAACATGGCGAGACCCAGAGGATGTTATTTTTGGGTGCATTGAGGAACCTGTGGAGTGACCACAGAAACAAATAGCATATGCACCCACTGACCTTGCTGTTACCAAGTGATCTTCCTCTCCCAAGCACACATGACTAATCACATCTGCAGAGAGCTGCACAGAGGTAAGCTCAATGGGAAAGAGAAAGTGGACTGACACAGATGTTTTGCAAGCTGAGTTGCATGGTCATCTATGTCAATCAGGCTACCAATAGTGAAAGGTTCTGTGTTTTACATGCATGCCTAAATCTAATGGCTGCTTGCAATTGTGTTTACCTGTCTGGATGGGTGTTTCTAATGCAGATTACATTCAGAACTACAAATGCCAAATACTTAAAATCCTTCATTTTCAGTCACTTGTGCATAACACAGACTTTCTCATTATCTATTTAAATAAAAAGCACAATCTAGTTATTTGCAACATATCTTTCATGGAAGTAAGAATACAAAGTTGAAAGAACAGGTGATTACTCAAAATGTTGTTGGCTTCCCTGTTGAAGCTGTAGGGCTAAAGCCAAAGAGATGCTTAAAGGTTTAAACTTACATTGAATAGGATTTAAAAGCTAGATTCCCAAATACCTTTGGGCGATTTGTCCCTAAAACTTTTAACAACAGTCACCATGTTCATCTTCACAGTTTGTCACAGCTGAGAAAGCTAGAAGCTATCTTTCTGTGTGAAAGCATAGAGGTGAGAGCAGAAGAGTGCACAAATTAAAGGGACGCCGTAAAATTGTTTGACTGCTTTTTACTACCCCGAGGTGAAGTTCTCCCTACTCTTTGCCCAGAAGCCTGGGGGGTGGAAGAGGAGGTGAGGCCAGAGTCTGCGTCCTCAGCAACACGGGCTTCCCCTCAAAGCCTTGTGCAGTCACCTGCCTCCGCAGAGCAGCAAGGCGAGAGCCATTGCTAGCACTGGTCACTAGTGTTTGCAACGGGGACTTGCAGCTGACGCAGCCTGCATCAGCACTCGCCCCTCCAGAGGGATGTAGTCCCGAGGGAAGTGCCAGCTGCTCCTTCCTCAGAAACCACTTACTCCTCTGAAGAAGCGAGTAGCGGTGTCGTAGGGGGAATGAGTACTTACCCGGTAGAAAATGGTGGCATGAAACAGACAATGCTCAAAGTTCATCTTCAAGCAGTCGCTTGTCAAAGCACCTGTGCCAACCTACAGGGGCTCTGCCTTCCCGTATTGCCTGACCAGAGTCTGGGTGTTTCTTGCTGGGTGAGATTCTGCCTCGTGACCATTCAGGGCATGTGCATGTGCACACAGATAACCTAAGATACAGCTGCTGAGTCTTAGTTATGGGGTGTGCAGCACTGGAGGGACTCTGTAGAAGTCCCACCACACCTCCCAGAGAAGAGACTGGCTTCGGCATTTCCAGAACCCATGTACATTTTTGACCTGCTGGTTTTCACACCTGCTGCCAGCGGCACCTCCCTGCCCTGGTCCTCACCAGGGGAGCATTGTGCAGATCTCTGCTGAACCACTCGTAGAGCAGATACTACCAGTGGTAAGCTGCTTGTGTCACTGTGCGAGGGAAAAGCATTGGTGGGGATTTTTGTGTGGAGATGGTTCCCCCCCCTGCACCTATCCCCCACCTTCTTCACTGTCCTGGAAGTTCCCTCCAGTAACTGGGCAGCATCACCTGGCATCGACTTACACTGAAATTACATTTCCTTCACCTTCTATTAAGGACTTCCTTCTGCCGCTAGTAGTTTTTTAGCCCATACCTCTTCCTTCACAGTTTAAGATTTCTTCTGAAGTTCCTATACAGGGATGAATGTTTGATCCGCTATCAGCCTACCTTCCAGTGTGTGTCCTCTTTAGTTCCTCTCCCACTGCTTGAGTTTTTGTAACTAATGTTTCTACTGGAGTGTTGGAAGAGGAAGGGGATGACCAAAAAATCCTCTTTATTCAATTTTTTTTTAAATTGCGTTCCCTTTAATATCTAAAATGTTCTGACTCACAAGGGGACCATTTAATTGCACATTTATGCTGGTATCTGTGAGAAAAATCGATCAATCAAAATCTAGACAAAGATGATGCTTTGCATGCTTTTCCTGAGCACCCTCCAGGGAACTGAGTCTTTCCCCTCTGAAGACCACAGTGAGAGTTGTGAGTCAGGCAGAAGAGGCTGAGGCTGGGCTACCTGTCTGCAGTCCCTGCTGAGAGCCCCTGGGCTTGCCCGGGGGGTGTGCGTGGGACCGCAGGTCCTGCTTTCACCTCATATATCAGCCAGGCTCTGAGCAACTGGTGCTAATGGGCGAGGGGTATTCCCCAGCTGGGCACGGACCTGCTGTGGGTGCTCTCTGGCTTCAGAGCTGGAGAGCAGCATCCCTGGCAGAGAGGCAATCAAGGCGGTCATGTGGAGAAGCACCAGGGTTTACTTATCTAGTATATGCTGGGGTTTGGTTTTGTTCAGTGTTTTGGGCTCGCTTTCTTTCCGTTTCAAGAGTTTGCTTTTGCCTTGGGATTCAGACCACTTTGGTAGCATTAAGGTGAAATGAAAGGTTGCAGTTCATGCCTGAGGTTTTCAAACAAAAAGGTTAAATGGTTTATTTGTCCCTTTTACTTTTCCAAAGGCCTGCAATATATTTTCACTAAGGTGTCGTATTTTATGTTAGAAGAGAATACTTGTGATTTTCTGAATGCAGCTTTTGTGGTGGATTCTGCTACCCCCTGAAAAGGAACCTCTTCAATTTTACTGACGGTAGGAAGCAGCTGTACATGCTTTGTGTTTTTTCCCTGTCTGTGGGAGCCTGCTCCTATAGAAATAAGTGGGAATTTTCCCATTGATGTTGGCAGGAAGGATGATCAGACTAATGCAAAGCTTCTGCGGTAGGGATCCTTAGTGGTGTTGGTCCTTTTGATGTAAAGCGTCTGGCTTTGTGAAGATCCTACTCCATAAAATCCCTGGCAATGAGAATGGTGAGTTCTGGATGCAGAATGATGACAAAAAGCACATTTCTCCTCTGTGGCAGAAACTTTGAAATTGTTGGCACAGAGAGATTATTGTTAGAAACTCTAGAAGACAGAGGGTGTAAAAACCTGCGAGAGGAAAAAACCCCACATAGCTGATGACTATTTGCATTATGTGAACACTTAACGGCATGAATTGGGCTTAGCAGAAGCAAAAATCATCAGGAGCACTGAAGGTTTGGCTGAAAGTGGGTATAGCACTGACATTCCAGAGATTTAGTACCTGTGATTTAACTTGCTCAACTCACCCAAGTCTAAAGTATAGAGTTACAGCTTTTTAATGCAATGTGGAAGATCAGTTTTCAGGTTTTAAAAATAAAGTATAAAAGCTCTCTTTTTTTTTCTTGATCGTATTCATTTAACGTCAGTTTATTTTGTGCCTGTGGATGTGTTTAATAAAAATTCTGCATCTGCTAGAGGAAGAAAATAGAACTTGTCAAAGTTCATCTGTGACAGCACTTTATTGTGGCTTACTGAATATAAAGGGCTAGTAGATAAATTCAGTCATTCAGAGCCTAAAGAGGCTAATATTTCAGTTTGCCCAGACATCTTGCTCTTTTAAGTCTGAAGCTTCAAGAAAGGTTATTTGCTGTGTTTTCTA
This sequence comes from Harpia harpyja, assembly GCF_026419915.1. Taxonomy (NCBI): domain Eukaryota; kingdom Metazoa; phylum Chordata; class Aves; order Accipitriformes; family Accipitridae; genus Harpia; species Harpia harpyja. The sequence goes on along the minus strand of NC_068942.1, from coordinate 7,139,795 downwards.
TATACAAGTAAGTACAGGAGACTTGATAGGACTGTCTGTGCAAGATGTGTCAGCTGGAGCATTGCTGTATTCATCTTCAGTGCCAAGCAACTCCAATTACCCTTTGGTCAAAAAAACTTTTTATCCATTGAGGTGCAGTCATTTGCCAGAGCTACTTGCAGTCATGTGGCAGAGGGGGCACAATTAGTACATTGTAGAAATGATTTTATTTTTTTAATGGTGTATGCTATGGAGATGTAATGGAGCCCTGCTGGCAGTGATCTGAGGAGAAGTGCAGGGCCAGGGTGAGGATTTGCCAGATCGTAGCAGAGCACTTGAAATTCTCCAACCAGCAGGAAGGAAAAAGTGTGCATGAGAGAGCCCGTGGGAACTGTATTTTGGTTCAGCAGTGTCCGTTAACATTGTCAAACTGCCTGTCTCAAACTGTTAAGACTGATAAACTGCCAGTAATTATCATTTAGAAAATTAGCAGCTGCCAAGACCACCATGCACATCACATGTGTTGGTTGGACTGGTTTGAAATTACTTTGCTTTAAAAAAAAAAAAGAAAGAAAGAAAAGAAGAATTCCTGAGCCTGCTTCTGCTCCAAGAATAGCATTGAGTTTTGACACATGACAGTTGGTGCTGGCAGTAGTTATTTTTGTTGTTCGGAGTAGGCTTGGGGGATGCTTTCTTGGAGTGCGTCACTACTGCTGTTTACCTTTTGGGTAACAGGGCTACTGAGACCTCTGACTATTTGCAGCAAATCTAAATAAATAACTGAAACTAGTGGGATCTCCCTTTCCTTCCTTGCCTATGACACTGGGCAGAGAGACAATTAAAAATACTGGTTGCCAGAAGGAAAACTTTCTTATTTTGCAGTTGATTTCCAGCCACTCTAAAGAAACAGATTGAGAGTGGAAGGACTGAGCAGGGCAGGGCAAGAGCTTAGAAGCAGCTTTGGCTGGACACCACCATCACTTTATCTCCTCCCAAACAGCCCATATGTAGAAACTGTGGCTTGAGGCAGGGCGAATGTCATCCAGTTCCTCCTGAAGGAATCTAAATGCAGCCATGACCAAGAGCTAGGGACACAACCATATCGCACAGCCATTGCTAGGAAGGGAGATGGGGGTGGTGAAAAAGGCTGTGTAGAAGCTTGCGTGATGTTTTTCATACAGAGGTTTGTGATTTGGTCAGTCATCAATGAATGTGTTGGTGCAAAGCCTCTGAGTCAATGACCTGTGAGTCTGAAGGACTCCAAGTTTGAGTTGTCAGACAGTCCAAGAAAATAACACTTACATTTTAGTGTGTGTACCTTTCTACTTGTATTGAGTCCAAGGATGTAAAAACTTTGGGTGCTCTCTGCTTTTCTCTCCTGGTTCAAGACAGGTCTTCTATAGCCAACCTCCAAAGTTCTGCTTGCGCTCGCTTTCCTGCACAGCTCACCTACTGTTTCAGAATTTAAACCAAAACATTTCGGAGTGATTGGTTTTAAACTCCAGTGTCTTCAGGACCCAGCAGTCAGTACAATGTAACCAACAGGCAAATCAGTTGAACTGAGGTAGTGAAGAATTGCAGCAGAACAGCCTCTGCATCTAAGCGATAGGAACAGCTCAGGGTTTTCCTTCATCAGCACTCCCAATTTGTATTGGATCTGCACCTTTACAATAAGCGATGTCATATATCAGCTTAATCTAACTCTTTGTGGAATACGGAAGGAGAAATTCCTCTTCTCAAATAATATTTCAAGTACTGTGAAGCAAGATGCTTGCTTATGACTTGGAAAGTACCAGATATTATATCATGAAAATAAAAGGAAAACGTATTGCATTTCATTATTTCATCTATGTGAACACTTTACTGTGTCTAATTCTGTTAATCTAAAATTATAAACAAACTTACCCTGATATAATCTAATTTTCATTATAGACACCAAATGCTATTATGTTGGGCAACAAATTGGCTTAAGATAATTCTGTCTTTAGAAAATAAGATTGTAATCAACAGATTTATGGTTTAATAAAGTCTCATGATATATGTATACCCTATAGCTTTTAGAGCTTTATTTTCAGTTCAGGGTTCCCATTAGTCTAATCTAGGTTTATTGGTACAATCACTAGATTTAAGATACACTTTTTTTTTAATCAACAAAGAGTGTCAGCGTGAGATACTGGAAAGAAGCAGTATGAGGGAACCATCTATGAGGGATTTTATTGCACAGCTGTTGATGGATGAGATTTAGGGGCAAGGGTTTGCAGTGAGATCCTGTGTTTTGTCTAGAGTTTGGAAAGGGCAGAGGACAGTGAGGATGTGTAGGGACCCAACTGGAAAAAGTGAGGTTATTTTAGTCTGAAATAAAGCTTTTGCCAAAAAGTAAAAGCTTTTTGTAGATCAAAATTTTTTTTCTTTCTTTCTTTTCTTCCCCACTAGTCAGGTCTAAACTGTAATCTCTGAAGAGTGTGGTACAGCTTATTGGCCAAGCAGCTCTGGTCTCAAGATTTAAAAGCCCAGCAGCAGAATTCTCCCAGATATGGATGTAGAGAATTAATTGCATCTTATTTGTGGAAATATTTAAACAAAAGAAATTTATGGGTTTGCCTGTTTGCACGTGTGTGTTTTAGTTTCTGATTTATTTGTTTATCTACTTTTTTGTACTTTGAAACAGCAAATCTGGTCTGTTTTGCTTTTTTTCCAAACCAGCTTTTTGTTTTATTAAGAAAAGTCACGTGCCTGCAGTTTGCTCAGCTTCTTGTCTGAGCAAACTTGTAGAAATAATTAATTAAGCTTGGATAGTAAGCAGACCGTGGATCTGGGTCATTTGTAACAAATAGGCGAGATTTTGTGTGATGATTTTGCAAACCTGATAAGGTGTGTATACAGGGGTGTGGGTTTCTAGCTGGCTGGCTGCGCGTGATCAGGATTTCAGAGAGTGTACGAAACGTGAGGATATGTGAACACGCTCTGGTTTGGGATCTTCTGAAGGGCTGGCTGGCTGGCGAGAGACCGGGATCTCTCCCTCTTGGTTTGTCCCTGTGCTGTTTCAAGGGACTGTAGTCTTCCCTAGGCATACTGGGATTAATGTTGGCTAAGAGCCTGTAATTAAACACATGTGGAAGGGCAGTCCGTCTTGGTTAGGGGCGTCCGTCGCCAGGATGGGAACAGCTCGGGGCGGCGAGCAGTGGGGCCGGGCACAGGCAGCTCTCTCGCCATGGCTGTCCACCCAAGGGGGCTGGGGAAGGGCGGCGTGACTGCGCAGGGGCTCAAACCACGACTGACCTTTTGTGCCGACGGCACAGGGAGACCTTATCGCCAGTATAACTGGAGGTGGCAGGGTGTATGTTGGGGAACGGCTTCCCCTTCCCCATGCCCCCCCCTTCCTTCACCCATGCTGTTAGAGTGAAGAGGGGGTTTCTCTGGTTAGAAAGCTGCATTTCACGAGGACAGGAACCAAGAGACAGCTCATTTCTATGGAGAGTTGCTATAAATAGCTTGCTCTGTTAACATAAATTCTTTCACTAAGTGAATCCTACAAACAGGGTTTTGTTCCAAGCCTACAAAATGCTTTGTATGCCCTTCTCACTTTGTACGTGCTTGTTCAGATGCTGGCACTTCCCCCCTCAAAATGAGAGGTAAGCCTGACACTTGCAGGGTGACACTGCTCTGTTGATGGAGTGATGGAGTCAGCTTTCATAAACAGACCTGTTACGGCTTTAATTTTTTACATCATTGATAGCAGAATGTCTGCTGGACGTTTTTAAGGCAAGTAGGGCAGAACTTGCTGAAGTCCACACTCACTGGTGTTTAAACCTTCACATAGGCTGCAATGTTTTCTACTGCACTGCTGTCTGCTAATGCTTGCAGTCTGTCTGGGTCAGAAGCTGTGGCTACTGCAAGCCTTGAAAGCTTCATAGGGCTTTTAGGAAGCTTGTAATTGCTCCGCTGTGAATCCTAGAGTGAGAAAGAGCTTGCCCAGGAGGAAAAAGTCTTCTGCTAGTGCAGTGGAAACTCTATGGACATCAACGGTCCCAGCTGTATGATATGCATCTGTCACTCTGCAGAACTGCAGCTTTTTATTTTCTTCCTCTTACATAGTCCTGGAAGCCCTCTCCCTGGGAGAAGATTTTCTGCTTCTGGTAAAACACATTTCTGCATTTGACGATCTGATGCTCAGTCCACGTCCCTTCCCCCTCTTCTCATGAAATGGCAGCCAGTGAGCTGCTGAAATTTTAACAGAGCTGAAAGATGTGACCCAGAGGTGTCTGTCTGGAAAAGGGAAGTGATTTGGAATCCAGGCAGTTGATAAAACACATGTGTTTATGAGGAAGCATGCTCTCTCCTACTTTCTGTCCTTTTTTTAAATGCATCTGTTTGCTTGTGGAGACTGTACTGTTTTCACGCAGGTATGACAAGGTCAAATACAATTCCCTTTCTTGATACCCTTTTGTGCATGAGGTGCTTCAAAGTACTTGCTATAGCTGTATGTCCGCGTAGGTGGGTTAAAAGTGGAGTAAGCAGTGGATGGGCATGTATGTACCATGGGGAGAGGAAGCAGACTGAATAAACTGGTTGTCGTCCAAGGTGAATACTGCGGTGCGTGGCGAGAAGGGCATGTTGATGTGGCAGATAGCATTTCTGCGTAGGCTGTCAGCTGCAGTGCCAGTGGCTTTGTGGGACTGTCATAGTCCCAAATCCTGTTGACACTTTGCCATTAGATGTAAGAGTATATGCAAGAGAAATGAACTTGACATTTTTGGCATGTACAGTTTGGTTTTAAAATATGACTATTGATTAGCTGTTGCTGATGCTGTTTACTGTTGAAATCTTCACAACTGGCCCTTGCAATGGCTCCCAGATTGTGCAAATGGTTTTTGGAGGGGAAATTAATTAGCTTGTTTGCATACTCAAAGGAAAAAAGTCTCGCCTCTTTGTGGTTCTCAGGCATGCATCCCTCTTTTTTTCCATAGGATTGTTATGGATATGTACTTCCAGGGATTGTACCATCAGCCTGTACCATTCACACATTTTGCAGAGTTCATAATCGAATGCGTTTGCAGCTGAAAAGTGGCACACGTGCTGCTCTGAATGCTCCTTCTCAGATGTCTCCTGCTTCTGGTAACCCATATTCTGCAGCTGGAGGCTGCGCTCCGGGCACCGCATGAATGGCGCGTCTTGTGTTTCAGCGACGCGGAGTGAACTTGATTCTAGGTCAAAATCAAATGTGACATTTCCTAAATGTGCGAGTCCAAACTAGTTACAGCACTAAAAAGCGGAGCCTGTGAGTGCTTTCTGTGTGTTATTTCTCAGTGATTTATGGTCTATTTCACTGCAGGCAGGTTGAATGTGCTTTTATAATCCTGATTACACCTGCAAAACTGAGAGTAGGGAGAAAATAAACCAGTGCCACCTCATCACTTAGGGGTGCAAAAAGACTTACCCTTACAGTACTGAAAATCCACTTTTCCTGTTCCAGGGTGAGGGTATCCAGTTTATGGCCAGTGGCCTAGATAAGATCTGCCAGCACAGCTCCTCAAATCTGCAGCCTGCTCCTCCCTGCTCCGCTCTTCTTCCCCAAGGTCCTCGCAGGCACAGCAAGAGCAGGCAGTGACCCAGATGCACCGCTCTGAAAGTGCCATTTGTTTCCAGCACTCGGCATGCTGGCGGATTTGACACATGGCTACACACACGTCCATTACTGGACCAAAATACACATCCCCGGTATTGTAACGGGTGTTGTATCAGCTAAGTGACTGCTGACAGGGCCGGTAGCTGCTTGCCCATCACATGAGGTGCGTGAGTGCATGGGACGCTCGTCCTCCGAACATGGAAGGATTTGATGAGCTGCAGGATGTGGAAGCTGGCTACAACAATTTTTAAATTTTTTTTCTTTGACTGCTTAAACTTTCCAGGGGGTTAACAGGCAAGTGTTTTGCTACTACATGCTTTGTTACCTGTCATGCTGTGAAAAAGAAATAAGGGGAAAGGCCTTTTTCCACTTCTGGTTTTGGCAGGGAGTGCAGGGCTGTGTTCTTTCTCTTCTCCTATTCTTCTGACTACAACTTTTTTTCAGATTCCTTTGCCTACAGACAGAACTATTACATGTATGTATGTAAATATGTATTTATATACATATATATATATATAAAAATGATCATAGAGTCATAGATATGTATCTATACATATATATGATTCTTAAGACTGGAACATAAAACTAGTTCTCTCTCCCCTTGTCCAAGCTATAACCTCAACTAGTCTTTCTTCACTACTTTGTGGATTCCAAGCCATCAAATCTCATTCAGCATGGCTAAACAGATACCCATTGATACATGCCTTCCTCCCTCCACCCGCAGTTCACCCCATTATCTCCCCCCTCTGTTGCCATGGTCAACACCAGTGTCCCTCAGTCAGGCCAAAATCCGTCCATCTCCCAGTTCCCTCTGTCCTTACTCTGAGATCAGCTGATTCTTCCTGCATACTGTCTTTTAAGAAATGCCCTGCGCTATCCAGACCACACAGCTGAAATTCACACCTAAGTGCTCCTTTGATGTCTTGAATGAATGCGACATCCTTTTCTCTCGCCTCTTCAAATTATAATTCTGTCTGTCCAGAACATCTTTGCAAAAGGAATTTTTTCAGCTTCCTCATTTTTTAACACCGTAACCTGCTCTATGCATTCCTTTACTGGCTCCCTCTTTATTCAGCACAAGGTGCTTGGCTTTGTCACCAAAGCCTCTCACTCCCTCACTACTTTCTGTCTGTCAGCCAGTTCCAAGAGGGCTTCTCCAGCTGCCCATGATGCTGGTCTCTCCAGTGCGCGCAAGCTGCTTTCTAACAAGCAGTTAGGCGTTTTCTGCTGACCTAACCCACCCCGTTAATGTTGGCAGGACTACTTTCTTCTAGTCCTTTACGACTCTCCTTTAAAATACTCTCTTCTTTTTTTTCTTTTTTTTTTTTTCCCTGGGATGCTGGTGATGCAGAGTCCCTGCCTCAGGCAGTTCACCCACCCATCTTTTGCTTTCAGAGTGCGGTTATCTTTTACAAATAGTAAGCACTTGTTAGAGGAATTTTAGACCTTATGGAGATTAAGGCCTTAACCAGCATCTTCTGTCATTGCAGGCTTTTAAAAATAGGCTCGACGTGCATGGTAATAGCAGCGTTGTAACCATGGCAATGCAAGGAAGGCAGGGTTTGCAGGCAGGGATCTTTTACTAGACCAACTGGCGTGGCAGAGGGCTGGACCAGGGCAACACGGGGGTGAGATTTCAGGCTAAGGAAGGGACTCGGACACCAAGGCATATCTGTTTTCCCGCAGCTGGGTCAGGTGGCCTAATAAAAAGAATAACATAAGTGCAGTTGATCCTGCCTTGAGCGGGGAAGCAGCCTTAGATGGTCATTTAAGGTCCCTTTTAATACTGTCGCTCAGTTTTAATAGGGAGAGCCGACTTCTTTGCGTGCTGTGTGTTCGAGCATATGCTGATATTCTGCTGATACCAACAGAAGGTCTCTGAATATCAAGAAACCAGAATATCCTCATTAAGGATCTGCTTGGAGGATGTGAGAGTAATATATTGCTCTTTGAACGGGGGCTGACTTTGTGCAGCAATAAAACACAAATATTAAACAGGAAGCCAATGACACTTCTGAAACATGCCTGAGACAGAAATCCAGATGCTGTTCGGGGGTATAGTATAGCCCTTAAGCATTATGTCTATGCTACTCTTTTTTTTTTTTTTTTAATTTAATACTGCATCTGCATAGTTGGGGGGGGGCATAGCAAGAGAAAACCCAGATTTTTTTTGCCTAGTTTCCTGAGGAAGTTGGGGTTAGGCTGTTAACTCGGTGTGTCTGCGCTCCAGTCCTCTTTATAACTTTGCAGACTGTCTCCATCCAGGGAGGGGGCTTCAGGGGCAGCATCGGGCTTCCCAGTCCTTTCTCCAATGCATTTGCTGCTGCGAGGAGACAGGCTGGATGTGGGATGGCAGGGGCAGGGTGCTGCAGGCTTCTCCGGAGTGGCTGCCCAGCAATGTGGCTGGGTACCAGACATCCTGGGGCATGGGGGAGCCAGGAGCGGTGGGATGCAGCCCGGGAGGGGCTCGCATTGTAAATTTAGCATCATGAGCCCAAACAAGCTGGAAATCCAGTTTCATTAGTTGCACCGCTCACGCATTTGCTTAATCTTGAAAAACAAAAGACAAAAAGGGGGGGGGGGGTATGCTGAATAGTAATGATATTTTAAATCCATAGAGTATTTCAGCAAAATAAATGCATTTGGGTGGCTTTTGTATTGCAAAGACGTTTATATTAATGTAGCGCAATCCTGGAATTACATGAACCTTGTGTTTATTCTGGTTCACACTGGGACACTCACTTTCTAAGGGGAGAACTGATGTATTTATTAAGGGCAGTGTGAAAGAATAAAGACTTGATACTGCTCGAGGCCGAAGCATTATGTCACTGCAAAATCTTTTCATTTGTACTTCTAGTGTGTTGCCCTGAGAATTTAATTTCCTGTTTTTCATTATGGGAGAGTCTTTTTTGGAAGCCACTAGAGACCAGGGGTGTTTTTAGAAAGTAAACTGTCAAAATACAGTGACTTTGGGGGGTTGTTCTTTTCTTTTTTTTTTTTTTTTTCTTTCCTGGATATAGAACTCACCAACATGAAATCTCATCATTAAAATAAGTAAATAAATAATCAGTGAAGTACCATGAGAGACAACCCTCTTTTTTTTTTTTCACTTTTCCCCACCCTCAGCCCATTGGTAATTGTTCCTAGATTTTGCAATGATGCTTCTCAGATTTAAAGCTCTTATAACCTTCTGCTTTGTGCTGTTTGACAAGCAAGGACCTTATTTATTTGCTTTACTTGTCTCACGATAAAAAAACCAGAATGTCACATTTTCTGTTCTTCCATTTCCAGTACTCTTGTTTATTTTGAAACTTCCAGAAAGAGGTAAAAACAGCTTAAGAAAAATGGTCTCCAGAGCAATCCTGTAAAGAGCAACAAACAAACATTGCAGATTGGTCCTAAAGGCTGTGCTTCCTTTCTGGGGAGGGAGGGAGGTGGAGAGAGAGGATGTTTTCTTCTTAGCTTTGCTCTAATCATCCGATCTGGGATTTGATAAACTCCACAAGTCTGAAACTGCTGCCTCCTCCTGTCTTCCCCCTTCCTGCCTCTCAGAAGATTAAAGTGAACATGGCAAAAAGGAAACAGTTTATTTTCAGCTCGTCATAGTTAATAATTAGTTTACAGTGCAGCATTTTCATTGTTTGTGTTTTAATCGTGTTGCTATATTCTTTTCTTACACTGTTTACTTTTCGCTTCATGGGCTTTCTTTGATACAGAAATAGGTTTACAAATAGCTCACTCTTGCAAAATTTCAGCCTCTTTTCAACATTTTTGTATTTCACATCAGGAAATGTGACCACGTGTAGGTGGCATAGCTTCTGCAAAGACATGCTTTGCCTTCCCCCCTGCAGACCCACAGCCTGTGGGGCGTGTTCACAGACCATGCCACCCTTTTGTTTCACTCTCAGACAACTTTGGAGTTAGAGTAGTTAGGAGAACCAAATGTACAAAATATGGAGTGATTAATCCATTAAAGTATAACATGTACAAGGTATAAATATTATTCGACATACTCAAAATTAGCTAAATCTATGAATTGACTGAACTACAAGAAGTTCTTAGTACTACACTTGTTCCCTTTTCACCCCCAATTTGTCCTAAGAATATAGGGTATGGGCTGAATTCTTTAAAGGTTTAAAGCTTGCAAGTGAATTGGCTGTGACTTGAGATTGTTTCTTCCCATGTGTGTATTTTTTATGATATCTTGCACAATGGGAATGGCTGACATTATGGGTACTACAGTATTACAACATTAGCATATATATTCTATTTATACTGTATATGTACGTGTTCATTTTCATTGTACATCATGGATATAGCGTCCTTAATTAAAGCTCTGGACACTGATTAAAGTACAAAAATGTTTATTGCATAGGTAAGATTCTTTCTTAAGGGGGAGGAGAAAAATTTTTTATAAAAACAATTGTTTATAAAAACAAATTTTTATATATAAAAACCTATATTTACATTGCAATGTAATTGCACTTCTAAATGGCCTTTACTGCTTCTGTGGAGGGTTTGTAAACATGCTGTTTGGCCAGTTTCTGCTAAAGGTACTTTAGGGTCAATCCTGTATCTTCAGAAGAAAAACATTTTCTTCTTTGAGACAAACTGCAAAATCAATTATTAAAACAAAAGCTTCTAAAATCTTACATTATGCTTGCTTTTTTTTCCTTGCTATCTTTTTTTAACTTTCATAATGATATGAGTGCCTATTTCTGGCCGTAGAAGCGGTTCACTGATGCCCCTGTGTTATTAGGCATGTAAGGATGTGCAGGCTGAGGGTGCGGGAGAGGGACCCGGTGCTGGCTCCAGCCACCACGTCCCTGCCTCGCTGGCTGCCCATGCCCTCTCTCAGCTCCGGGGGTGCCCAGCAGCATTCCTAGGAGCCAACTCAGAGGGTTGGAGAGTGCAGTCTATTTTTAGGACTATGGGCTCCATTCATTTATTTGTAAAAAAAATTGTTTGGGGTGCAGTACTTCTCATTTTTCAGCAGAGAAATATGAGCACTCTTCCCCCAATTAATGAAGTCATTTTTCTACTGTTTTGATAACTAAAGTATGTTGCTGCAGTCACATGCTCCTCATATATGAGTAACATTCTCAGTCTAAGTGCATGTTTGGTATTGAGCTTGCTAATAGCTTCCCCTATTGATTGCTCAGCCCCCGTGATTGCAGATGGCTGCCTGACACAGGGGCAGGCAGTTCCAGCGGGGTGGCCGAGGTATGCAGTACGCACGCTGGCTTTCGGCTTACACAGGGATACGCGCTTGCTTATCTCCCAGGCAGTGCAGATGGCAAGGGACGCCACAAACTGTGGGATCTTCTTGGAATGATTTCGAAAGGCAGCATTCAGGAACGGGCCGTGAGTGCCGTCGCGTTTGCCTTTCTGTTGCTGGTACCCTCGCAGTGTTGTGCTCCCCTTGCTCACCGTAACCGCTGGCTGTCCCACTGAGTGTTTCTTAGTGCTTTTGGCATCTTCTGATTCATTGCATCTGCCTCTGCTGCCTCTCTGTACACATCTGCACACGCTACCTGTATTGGCACTTCCCATGCCGGAGTGCTTGGTTAGATGGTGCCTTGATGTTTTCAGATCCCAGCTCCTTTATACTTTCAGCTCTCTGCTGTGCCACAAAGCAACTTGCTGTCTGGAAAAGCAGCTGTGAATGTAAGGAAGGTTTAGTTTAGTTTATCCTGCTTGAAAGTTGAGAGAGGAAAAAGGTACTAATATCGCTGATACTGAGCTGGCACTATTGAGGGGCTTGAACTGCCTGTGGGAGTGAAGCATCCCAGGGAGAAGGAGAGCAAGCAGCATGCTTTGGCAGGGCTGGAAGCCACAGGACACGCAGGACATGGGGACCAGCTGACAGCAGCATGTCTGCTAAAGATAAGTCAACAGATCCAATGTGTGAGGAGATTAAAGTGGCACAGAAAAGAAGCATTTCAGCTTATGATCTTTAACACAGTTTGTGGTTTTTTTCTCTTCATAGCTCCATTTTATAAAAGTAGAAAAAGTTCAAGCAAAGCCTCTGTATTTTCCTGATGTTTTTCTCCTGTGTTTCCTGTTTCTTAGGACTTGTTGCCACTGCAACAGTGACATTGCATCTGAGTTCCTCCTGCTCCAAATGGAAAGGGCAGCAGTTTGAAAGATGTGTTTTTAGACGGCCACAAGTTTGATGGTGCAGACAAACATTTTTGTTTTGAAACTACTAATGTCCTTTGGGACTCCTTTAAGAGAGGGACCTAGTTATCCTTATTTACATCCCACAACTGTGTGAAGCTTTCAAGAAACTGTTTTAGAAATCCAGTGACTTTCACATGAAAAAATGCAGGGTGCCTGTCCCATAGCCACGGTCCTCTTTCCAAGTTTTGGCACTGCTGCATGGGAGGATGAACCACCGGAATGGTAGTGTTTAATCTTAGTAAAGTCTTCTAATGGCGTTGCTGGGTTTTGTCCTCCCTGTTGTCCAGGGTTGTGTCTGGACTCGTTGCAAGAGCTGCTTCCCATGGGAGCTCCCTCTTTCTGCTGCTCAGTTCTCCCCCCACCCCGCTGATGACCAGGCTTTTTCATATCATGTGCCTGCTGTCTGGGACCCTCACTTAGCAAGGGGTAGTTTCAGGCTAACAGGGAGGCTTCTGTCTCTGTCTAAGAGCAAGCTTATAAGCTTCTCTAAAACTTTAAAGGTTTTATTGTTGGAAAGCTTTCAGATGTTCACAGGATAAGGGGTCTTTATATGTAATCTGGCATTGCACAGTAAAAGATTGCTTTATGTAAGTTAAGATGTGCAGTTCCTTTATAAACTGGCCATATAAAGTCAGTATGCAGGAGATTGTTTTTCTTCTTGTGTTCAACGTTGCTTTTAGAAGGGTTTTTTTGAAAATGTTTTTTTGGGTTTTGGTGGGATTAGAAATCGTAAAGTGGTGGGAATAGGCGGAAAATGCTGCACCCTAGGCAAAACTGAGCATGCATGCCTCCATACATTTGTTCAAACACTAGTGTCAGCAGCCTCCAAGGTAACAGAAGTCCTCAACCTGTCTAAAAAGGGTGACTCAAGACTCTGTTACTGTAAGGCCATAGTAACCTACTACTGAAAAATACTTTTCGGACTAATTCATGGCCCAAAATCTATGTAATATGATGTGTTGTAAAATAAGCACGAATGACATTAGAACATACGAAAAAGGAAGGCAATTGCTCTCCAGACTAACCAACACTTCCTCTGCAAAGTGGATCCAGCTCATTTACAGGTTACACATCCTGACCCAGATATGTTCATTTGTAAACTGTTCCCCAACCTGAAAACCTTCTTCCCAATTTTTGTCAAGTAAAATAGCAGCCCAAGAACCAGGGATGCCTGCTTCTACTTAAGGTTTGAAAAAACAGCAGCAGAAGCATGTTACTAATAGAAAACTGACAGATGCTTATCATTATGTGGATTTTCTTCTGTGTTTGCATATCATAAACTGAATTGCATCTACTAGCATTTGAAAAGTATTTAAGACCACTTATGACTTCAGCCAGCCACTTTCTCCAGCTGGGTGAAGCTCGCGTGAACTACAACAACTGCAACATGTACCAGACCAGAATCCTCCATGTAACTGTTTTTATGCCTTAAATCACATTTTTATCTGTTTCAAATGGTGGGTAAATTGTCACTGACTAATTTTTGCTTTAATGAAAAATAAGGGGGGGTTGTGTGTTCTTGTCTAGGATTGTTCACAGTGGCCTTGATCCAAAGATCCTTGAAGTTGGTGGATGTTAATGGATTTGGGAGTGCAGGCTTGAAAAAAATAGTAGTTACTATGTCTCCTGACAGTCATTTCTCTTTTGCCAGTAGTAATAAACTTAATTCTGATCCCAGTATGAACTGACAAAAACGTATCCAGAAGCTGATGAGAATAAGCAGGGGTTGTCTCATGAAGCAGGCAATGTCATGAAACCAAACACACAAATGATTTGTGGTTATGCTACTCACAGCATTCTGTTTCACAAACCACTTTTTTCTTTACAAAAATAAAGTAATTTTTACACAAAGCTACGTAAAACCACTGCTGGTGTTGCAACACTGGGGGGGGGCGTGGGTTATTGGTAAAAAATTCCGATTTGTTGAAGCTGGTGTTGCTTACAGGAAAAGGCTGTTCCTGGCAGATAATAAGCCTGATTATCTCCCAAGAGTGGTTTTGTTTTGTTTTTTTTCTTTAAAGTTTCAAATCAAGTCTTCTTGAGCTTCAGAGCAACTTTTCTTGTCTGTTGGTGTGCTAACTGTTTTACTGTGTCTTGCCATGTAGGAGGAGATGCTTGGACAGCTTTCATTTGGACACCACTTCCATATTGGCAGTGACATGTGTGTCACAGTTTGGGGTGACCCTGTTGTAAATGTTTTAGCCTGGGATGGGTAGCAAGTTGCAGTTACTTACAGGAAGCTGATTTTTCTTAAATCTAATACTATTCAATTGATCGTACTCTAAAACATCCTCATTCTGTGTTTGATTTTAGATGGCAAGCAGAAGGGGAGTTCAATGTGAATTTTTTCAGAAGAGGTTTTCATTCCCAACACATTTCCTTTGCCTGCAACTTCTACTCTTCCTTCCCCGCTCTTCCCCTGGCTGGGGTAACAAATAAACGCAAACTTTTACTATATGCCATTCAGTTGGTGCCAGCAGCCTGTTGGATGTTAGGGTATACCTTTGTACACTTACAGCCAACTCTTCGTAACAGAAGCAAATGAAAGCCTTTTATGGTAAATGCCTTCTGTTAAAAGAACTATTTGTGAAAACAGACTTATGTGCACCTTTCACTGAATAGTCAGGTGGCTACCTCCAGGTTTTCCTTTTTCCCAAGCACAGAAACTTGGGAAGTCAAGCTCTCTTCCAGTAATTCTGGTCAGACAGACCTTTTGTCATCTCTTCTGTTTCTTATACTAATTGCAAAAGAAGCCAAAATTGGTGTGCTTCGAAGCCTGTATTAATTTATTTTGTATTTTCTATGCTGTGTTCTCCAAAGTCAGCAAAGCTTTTCTGAAAAGTGCTGGTCAGAATTTGGAGATAAGTAACATTATCTGAAGCCCTCAAGAAAAAGGAATATTCCTCCTACGTGCTTAGGCAGGATGAAAATCATTAGGGCTAAAACCAAGTTCTGTACAGACCCCAGACTGAATACAAAGAAAGAGTGAATAATCTTTGGTTTTCTCTGCAAGCCACATCCAGCCCTTGCACCCAGTTTCGCAGCAAAAAATGTTTGCTTCCTTTCTCCTTCCCTGCCCTGCTCTACCCCCAAATACCTCATCTTCTTTGTAGCCAGAAAGACAGGGCACGTTTGCATCATCTTCTAAAATCAAGCAAAAAGCATCCCCTGGAAAAGTTTCAAGCTTTCTACCTGCCACCCCCAAAGTTCAAAAGATCTTGCAAGGCTAGAGATGTGGTAAATCATCTCTCTGCCTCAGATTTAACTAGACGCCCCTTTATTTAAACCCTCTTACTAGTTTTTGTTGTTTCATGGAGGTCTTAGACTAGGCTCCTTTAGCAAGTATTAAGGCAGCTGCCTGCAATCCAGTACTGTAAGAGTGGAATCTTACTGTTGGTTGAAACTAACACTGCAGCCAAATAAGCAGACTTGCCATTCCCCAAATCCTACCTCTGCCTGTCCATCCTTTCCTCCCTTTTTCCCTCATGCCAGCACAGGCTTTTTTTTTTTTTTTTTTTTTTTTTTTTCAGTTACTTTGCAAACTGGGCTGGAGAATTCACCCAGTTCATTTTAATCCCGGTTGCTTCCCCAGCCCAGTTTGCTGCACAGGCATTTGTGCTGGGGTGAGGGAGGGAATGCTGCTGGGGCTGCGTCCAGAAGCTCCGCACCAGTGCGGGGAGGGGGGGGGTGCTCGGCCTCTTTTGGCAGCAGTGCTGGCCCCTGTCTTTCAAGTATTCATGGGACCGGCAGCATGGAGTACAGAGGTTCCCTTATTTGTCGCTTCTCTGGGGAAATTATTAAATCAGTCTCTTGGTGTAGAAGAAAATAATGAGCTAATCTGGAGTTGAGGTGCTATTGGATTGTTTTGGACCTGGCTCATCTCTTAAGCTCCTAACTTTTCTGCATGCAGATGTTATCCAATTAGTTCGGAGGCAGAAGTAGAGCTTCTTGACTTGATTTTTTCTTTCCACGCCAAATGCCTGGAAGCTAGGGAGGGAAATGGATGGCACTGGAATAATAACCACCTTCCCTGAACCTGAGCAAAGCAGTTAATACCCATCTTTTTTTCAGTGTTTTCACAAATTCTGCCAAGCTGTACAAAAGGTGTTGGGGCAGGAGGAGGTGTTGGGCTTTATTTTTTTCTTTATTCCTTGATATGCCCAGTTTTTTTTCTCAACCACTGAACAAAGAAAGCAAGCAGGGGAGAAGATGCTTTGGTTTGTAGGTTTGTGATTAAAAATGTCTATTCCTAGAATCTTTCACAACAGCCCCTCCTGATTTATAATGAGTTATTTTTTTTCTTCTCTCTCCACTTTGAACTCTCCACCCAAAATTAAGTCTCAGCCTTATGAGATCAGAGGTCTGCTTCCTAATCAGGATTTAGAGCAGTGTAATCCAGTTGCCATGTTTTAAGGAGGATTTATTTGGTGATTCTTCAATAGAAATTTTATTTTCCTAGCTACTTTTCATGTAACCATGACCAGTAAAAGTAATTTGACCTAAGAAGCCATTCACCCTTCCTTTCCTGTGGATGCCTACAGCATCCTTCAGGAAAGGTGCTGGTCCAAAGATCTGCTGCTTCTGCAGCTGAGGCAGGTTGCCGTGATCAATAATGCAGGGCTCCAAGTCATCTGTGTATAGCAGTAAAGTTACTCAACCAGCAGTAATTTCACAGATGCCTCTCATGGAAAATTCAGCCACGTACTTGGGGGGTAATGGGAGTTTAAAGCAGTTCAAATTCAGTCTGGCTTTGCTGGTGTGGACACCTGGGCACTGAAATGTGTGTCCTTCTCCATTTGCTGTACAGTTACCGCTCCCGAACACCAGCAGAATCATAGCTCCTCCATCTTCTAGAAGTTTACAAACTAAACATTTTAACATCATTGTTAGTCTGTGCTCTGTGAGTTGTTCTTTCAAAAATTTTGCCTCAAGGAAAAATAAGGAGTAGTTGTCATTTGAAATTTACTCAGGGTTGGCAAAATGATGGCATTTGTCACTTCTGCTCTCCATCTTCTTCAAACGGGCCCTAGTGTGTGTCAAACTGGATATTGCGTTGACTTACTTCTTCTCCCTCTTTGTTCTTCTAGAGAACGCCGGGTAATTAATATAGTCTAAAAATGTAGTGTGGTACAAACCCTTTTTTTTCCTTTGTGTAGCTTTCAAACAAGGAGGCTGTCGAGACCCATACGTGCATCGTATTTCAAAAGCAGTTTGTTAAAGCAAAATCGCTAAGAGATACTGGGTTGACCAATTTTTTTAGGGCTGGATCTAAAATAATTGGCACACTTGCTGTATGCTGCTGCGTGTTTCATGTTGTTGACCTTGTCTCCCTGAAGTCTGAATAGCTGTTGTGTCAGTGACAGTGATGTGTCTGAGCAGTCTGAGGGAGTCCTGCAATTATTTTAATATTTTGCATAATACCTGTGGAATTTAATAATTAGTTGTGAAAGTTCACATCCAATTACCTTCTTCCCTAAAACAGGAAAAATGGTGGAAGTTTGGTGATAAATGCTAGCAGAGTGAGAAAGAAGTGTAATGTAATTTGTGGTGTTCCAGTCACTAATTTTTTCTTTTCCTTTCTCTCATTTTACAGGGCATGTTTTCAAGCCGTGTTTGAGGAAATGTGGTGAATGTAAACTTGCTCTGTTTGGGGGGGAAATTCTGGTAAGTGGTGCCGTCTTGATCAATTTTGGTTTCCAATGAGAATTTCAGAAAGATTGTTTTAGCTTTTTTCAGTTTTAATTTTTTTACCTGATGGGAAATACAGAGATGTAGTTGATTATATGTGTTTTTCTTCCTCCGGTATGGAGACTCGCAGTATGAGAAGCATTGACAGAAAACAGCATGCTAGGCCTCAGGGCAAGGAATGTAGTTTCATTTGCTCCAGTGGCATCTGCTTATTGTGTCTGTAGCTGTTATATTCTGCTGAAGAGTGGTTGAGCTAAAACCTAAAGTAGAAGAAACACAAAGGCCTAATTTAAAAACGAGGGGAACAAAAAAACATGCTAGTAGTATAAAAAATCAGGAGCAAAAATAATGCAGAGGGAGCATGTACTTCCTGAAGCGGTGGGGGTGTCCGGTCACTCTGAAATCTTTCCATCCATTCCCAGAATGTCTGACTGGCACAATTGCCTCTAGCCACCACATGGAGCTAGGATGGTTTGCTTATGCCTGGGAGATAAGGAGATAGTTAGTGCTCCTGTGAGCTGTACCAGTTTTCCTACGCCTCTTTTCCCTCCCACGTGACAAGCTTTGCTGCTTCTCCGGTTGTTGTGTGCGCAGCACTTCCAGAGGCACCAGCTTCCTACAGACTTCTGGTCCTACGGTGCTATGGGAATATGGCACGTCATGTGTGATGTGTCTCTGCTGCTGAGCTGTGCTGCTGTGAGGGGAAGGAGGCAGAGAAGAATGGGAGGTAATTAGTGACATGCCCCAACTAGTGGGAAGTAATCCAGAGAAAACTCTTCCAACCTGAAAAAAAAGCAGCAGACCTGGAGCAGTTTTTAGGCTCATCTTGCTTTTCCCTCTAGGAGGCTGTCAATATATACAATTCTGGCTGGTGCCAATCAATCAGCATCGCCCTGGGGAAAAAAATGCCAGCAGAAGATTGTGTCCCTTCTTTCCCTTGGCTGAGCAGGGTATTGGACTCGTATTTTTTCTTCAGCCAGCATGTGCAGATTGCAGATGAAAACTGGCTTACTCTCCACTGGCAGAAGACTTCAGAGTCAGATAGCCTGCAGGGTAGAAAACTGAAAATCAAAGACTGGCTCTGTGAGAACACTTGTTCTTTTCTGCCATTTAAAAAAACCAGATGTTGTTACATCATACAGAAAGATCTGGATTAGCTAGCAGATGTTTAAATGTAGATGTTTAGCCTTCTGCAGAAGTATAGTCTTAAAGATAAGAAAAGATAAGATAACCAAGATCAGAATTTTACAAAGAAGTTGGCCAAATGCACGAAAAGTCCTGCACAGCGATACCTGGGTAAACCCCACTGTAGCTCATTCTTTTAAGCAATTTTCTCTCTACAGTTTGGCTTTTCTGGCAATTGGGCGTGTTGTAAGCTTGCATCTATATCCATATACTGGGAAATACTAACAAAAATTATTTAACTAGAATTTAGTTGTAGGGCCAAAGATGAGCCACAGACCAGCAGCATGAGCTCATTAGTCCACGAGATTTTGTGCTGACTTCTGTTACTGCAAAAGAGGGTAGGATCTATATCTAGTTTTCTTTTTGGCAATAGTAATGATCCTTTGATCCTAAAAGTTGTCTGGTGTCCTTACAGATTGGCTGATCTTTGTGTGGGGTGTGACAAAGCTATGGTGCTCACAGGTCAAGGAGTAGAGTCATAATTCAGAAATAGTGTTGCCATGTAACACCAAGAAAAAAACAGTTTGTCGGCAGACCTGGTAGTCAGATTGTTGTGTTTTAATTTCCCTTCAAAGATGCATCAGCTGACACCAGCCTAGTCTCCATGGGTAGCCTTAATAAAAGGGCATAGTTCAAGAGCGACAAGAGGAAAGAGACAGAAGAAGTCTGTTTCTTAGAATCATAGAATAATTTTGGTTGGAAAAAACTGCCAGTTGTCATCTTGTCCAAACCCCCACTTGAAATAGGTCCTATTAGGTCAGGTTGCTCAGGGCCTTGATTTTCAAAATTCAACAGGATGCCAAAGCTAGAAACTCTACAGCCTCTCTGGGCACCTGTTCCCATGTCTGACCATGCTCAGAATGAAAAAGTGCTTCCTTGTTGCTTCTTGTTGTTGCTCACTGATGATCAGTGTGGACTTTGCATCTTCTCTGCCTGTGAGAGAGGAGTCTTGGAGAAGACCCCCAAATTGGGGAAGCTGCTTCTTGTGGCTCCAAGGAAATGTGGGGTCACACAAATGCAGTAAATTTGCTAGTGGGGTGAAAAAAAAACATAATCTGGTTCACAGAGGTTCTACTTGGGCGATGTTTCTCAACCTATAGTTCATGCTCAGACTAGGAGAGCATGGCTGCTTGACTTGGTTGAATCTCAAAACCTGGGAGAAGGTTAGCTGACAAACTGATGCTCCTGAAAACTACCTGTTCTCCTGACTTGCTTAGAGATACAAGCCAATGAAAAGAGACAGTTCTCACTGCTGGATTGTAAGAATCCTGGAATTTCTTCAAGCCAGTCTGGAGCTGGGTTTGTACCACTCCATGCTCCAGGATTTTGCCCTAGAATTTAATATTGTATTTCTGGAGCCATTATAATAAGTAAACAGGCTCTGCAAATTTTGCTTGTTTTCACAGCTGTTCATTCCCCTCTTCCCACTTCAAACTTTGCAAAATCTTATTTTGAGGTAGAATAATCAGGAACCTTGAGTTTCTCATCTGTAAGGATCTCTGACATATCTCTGACCCCACTGTAGGTGTGTTTATGGCATTCCAAAGTCCCAGAGAGTTTAAAAATAATTACAAAAAATATCAGACAAGGAAACAGTTTTGCCCAGTCTCTGTCCCTAACCCACTGAATCCAAGAAGGACTGGACATCAAGAGAACGTTTTGAATTTATCTGGATGTAGCAGCTGAGCTCAGAGGCTCAGCGGTTATTTATTCATCTTGTATCAAAGTCCTAGAAAAGGTCATGCAGCCTCCAGATCAAAAATTTATAGTAGTTTTAGGAGCTGATTAAAGAAATATACTTGAATGCTGGGAGGGAAATCTTGGCTGAATTTAAATCTCCCTCAGCTAAGCTGATGATATCTTTCTGAGCAGTGTGAGAAGAGACCTCTTTTGATGAGATTTCTGTAAAGCAGCCCTGTGGATGTCAGAGCAGATATTTGCATGGCACTGTGGGTTTGACCTGTCTTGCGTTGAGCGCAGCATTTAGCAGGCCGTCAAGGAAGGGCTATCCCTCCACGTCAAACACTCGCACGACTGCGAGGAGTCCCAAGAAGCATGGCTGATGTAGGACAAAAAACCTTGGGCTGATCTGTGTTTTGGTTTTGTCCCTACTCAGACTGCTCTTTGCCAGTCCAAACTCCCCTTGAAACTCTTGCCTTTCATAAGAGTTTTTTGTATTTTGAAGCTATACAGTGTGGTGTTCTGTCCCTGTCCTTCTAGACCCTGTAGTTGGTTACAGCCATCAAGATCAGAGGAGGGTCAAGCTGTGAAGCGGATAGAGGGGCTGCTGTATCGTAAACCTGATCTGCATCTTCCTGTGCCAGGTGTGCCACTGTGTGCTTGTCCTCTTCCTATAGATATCCTCTTTCCAGGAAAGCTGTGAATGCTTCAAACACAGGCCTTGAAGCTGAATGTATACCTCAGGGTCTGGAAGTCCACTGCTCTTTTCACTCTGAATTTAGGCAGGGATACCTCCCCAAGTTCAGGGCTTTTTGATGTTTCAGCTGAAATCTTGAGATGCTGTGCTTCTGTCTGCACACTTCTCTGTAGATTAGAAGCAACTGCACATCTTAAACAATGGTTTCAGCTATTTCTAGTTGCTCAGATATGTCGTGGAAATTTTGGATTTCAGCTGCTGAGACACTCATCTGGTATTTTGTTTTGTTTTTTTCCCATTAAGGACAGTCAGATTTTTTTTCCTGTTTTAAACAAAAAATTAGCAGGTAGTGACTGCTTTGATTTCAAGAAATTATATAAAAACAAATTTTCAGTGTCTTTATACATATTAAATTTGTTTGCCTTTAGATTGTGATGCCCTCAGCATTCCTGGGTGTCCGATTTGTATGATACAATTATTTACGTCCTTGATGTCTACCAGAAATGCTATTGAATTTCTCTTGGTGATTCTTCACACTTGTCAGGTTTCTGACATAAAGTATTATAGAGCAACTATGTATTATCTGCAAAGTGCTTGGAATATGTGCTCTCACTGCAAAAATAACCCGCTGTAACTTTTGCTTTATTACCTGTATTCTGCCATGCCCACAAGAGGCTTTGCCAGAATCATTAGCTGTTCTCTGTAATTAGGGCTGACCTGGTGCATTTTGGTCCTATTTCTAATAGCTTTTAGTTTTCCAGAGTCATTAATTTGGTCACTGATGCACCTCATAATGTGCTTCTGTTGCGTATCTTCATTATCTCTTCCTACGGGGTGAAGATTATCATGCATCCTTAGGAAGGAAAGTATGTGGAAATGCTTGAGCATTTTAAAATATCTTGGGGTTTACCAAGATTTGCTATGCTATGCTTATAATTCCTTCAATTTAGTCTGTTTCTTTTCTTCCAGTCTAGTCTGTGTGAAAGATGTGCATGTTGGTGCCGCTGGGTGTGGTAAATGTGAAATCTGGTCCATAAGATTTCTAAGGAATGCGGCTTGTCCCCTGCCCAGAACCACATGTCTCCAGTCCTGACCAGATTGGATTTACTCTTCTCTCTTAAAAGATGTGAAGCATTGTTATACTTGTGTTCAGTTTATTAAATCAGATAACCCTACACAGGGAGGTTACGTTCCAGTCTCCTGCAGAAGAGATCTTTGTGTCTCAGTCTCAGATGTTTTCCCAAGTGTTTTCCTACATCTCCCTGGTAATCCATTTAGTATAGCTTTTATTTTTTCTTTTTTTTTCCCTGAGGTTGAGGTGATCCAATTGTTGGAATTGCTTAGCAAAAGAGGGCTGGTCTGTGGGCCATCCGTCTGGATGTCCCTCTTGCTGTAGCCACTGGAGAAGAAATAGGGAAGGACAGTTAGGACAGCAGATGGAGCGGAGCACTACGTGCAGCTGTACCTCCCAGCTTTCTTAGCTGGTTCAATGGCAGAGAAGTTTGCAGTGGATCATGATGTTACAGCAGCTTGAAGATCCGTGATAGGATTTTGCAAGTGGTAAATTGGTTGTTTTTTTAAATCTGGGTAACAGGCCCTCCAAGTGCTCTGTTGAAAGAAAAGCATTAAATTTGAAAATTCAGATGTTGCTTTAGGGAGCGTTACATCAACTTTGCTCTTTTCTGTATGCGCATCGGGGTATTTTTGTCACTGTGCAGTTGATACAGAAACTCCTGTTCCATCCCACTGGCATGTTCTCGTACCTTCTGTTCCCCTCCCTCCCCTCAAGAGAACCGAATGAAAACATGTATGTGATACACTGCAAGGGCCACTACCATCCAACCCATTATGAGTTCAGATTTAGGTACAGAACAGCTTTGCACTTGGTTTCACGTCCAGCTCTGATTATTTAATATTAAAGTGTAAGTGCAGCTTGGAGCAGACAGGTCCCACCCAGCTGGTAAAGGGATCCTGGGGCGTTGTAGGTGGGATCTGCAGGGAATTTAGTTGCTAGGAAGCATCCTTAGTGAGCTCATGCAAATGGAGATTTTTTTTTTTTTTTCTTTTTTCAGAGGTTAGTAATTTAGTCATGTTTGGGAGTTTTCTGCAGAGATCAAAATACAAAGATTTTCCCTTGGCACCTTGCAAGTTTATGGTCCAAATCACAAAACCTCTTGAGCTGTTCGAGGAGTGACCAGAAGCTTTTAACATGAACAAATCACTCCAGTTTCCCATGTCTTGTTTCAGAATTAGCTTGAAAAAATTTGGCTGAAGTCATGCCAAAAATCCAAAACAGCAACAAAGCAAGGAAAAAAAAAAATCTCCCAGCAAACATCCAGCATAGAGAATATTGCCAAACTTGGGACTGTTTGTGCCAAGTTTATAATCAGGCAGCAACAGGGTCTTAGTAGGTAATGCTCTCAACCCACAGCTAATGAGCCCTGCAGCGCAGGGAGTGAGGAATGCTGCAGAGAGAGGCAGGGCTCTTACCAGGTGCCTGGTTTGTATGATGTGCTGTGTGTAAGACATGGATCATACCTGAGATTAAAAAGAATAGAGAGCATGAGTTCTGGGCATGAGATAAGACCATTTCTGTGGATAAGACTCTTACTAAATAAATATGTGTTGTACTAAATGAATATGTGTTGTAGTGATAAAGACATCTATAGGTAGAATTTAAGGTGTGTGGATGGATGTAGATTTTCCTGACGTGAGCATGCTGTATTTTGTAGTACAGCCACAGCACTGCTTTACTTCTAGAGTTTCTTTTATGAAATACAGGGGGAGGGAGGCGGTTAATGTAATTCTCTCAACATTAATTCTGCCTCATCAATACTTCATGAATTTAATAGATTTTAGAGCTACAGTCATTTGGGAGATTATTTTATCAGCCAAGCACAGTGGAGGTTGCTGAAAGTAAATGGAGGACAGAATGCATGCACGTGTGATATAGGATGCTGCGGTATCAAGAAGATTTAATTATTATGGGATTTGTTTAGGACATTTCTCTGTGCCTTTTGTAAAACTTTGTTGGGCACTACATACTTTGCATATAGGCAAGTTATATCTTCAGTAAGAGTTTGGTATGGATCTCTAGGCACAAGTGTCTGTTTCCACCTCATAGCATAAGCACACTGCTCTAGTTCTTCATCTCTCATTACGTCTCCCTCTCGCTTAAATGCTCATTGGCACGAACATAATGAAACTGCATATAAAGGAGCATGAAGAAGAGGAGAGATCTCATTGCAGATTACCAAAGCTGAATATTTTTGGACATTGAGTTATTTATATTAATCAGTTTGCTAAGCTAAAGATAAAAGAAAGCCTGGGATGCAATCCAGAAAAACCAAGAACAGAAACTAGTGTGAAGATCATGCATTAGTGCGTGTTTCGAGAATGCCTGCAGTGCTATATCACAATACCCCTTTCAAAATAAAAATTAAGATGGGCACTGCTCAGTGGTGGGGGAGATTCCAGCTTGACGTGTTACTCTCCATCAGCTGGGGCGGAAAGCTCTGTCAGGGAGCGCTCTGCATCGTCCTGCAGCAGCCCTGCTAGCAATGGTGAACAGCATTCATGGGCTCCAAGGGGTCCCACACAGCCTCCACTGGTCTGGGGAAATCAGCTCTTCCAAGACACGTTATCAAGGAAATCACTAATGGCAACTTTTAGAAAATATCCAGTGAGCTTAAATTCATCAGAAGTTTGTGTTTATGCTGAAGGTATCACCCTGAAAACCTCAGAGCTAACAGAGGTTTATACAGCCTTCTAATAAACAGTGTTTTGTCCTTGTGACCTTTATGCCTGTTCTCCGCCCACCTATAGGAATATATCCAATATAGGAAGTCTTATTGCTCCTATTGTTTTTAGGGAAGAGAAAATAATAAAAGATTCAACTGTGTAAATGTCATTCCTGCCCAGCCCATTTAGTATTACAAGACAGGGAGAAGTCTGCTTTGAAATTTTCCCTCTGGCAAAAGCTTGAAAAGCCTTGAAGATTGTGTGCATCCTTGATCGTGTCATGCAACAGCAGTAGTGAGAAATATAAAATCTACTAGCTCAGTCTGCTAGGGTTTTGAATGCTTTGCTGAGTGCTGAGAATCCTGCCTTTCTAGTCTTACAAGGTGGTATCTAATCCTGTAACAACCTTTCAGACCGTATTGATTTACAGACAGAAGTTTTGCTTTTTTTTTTTATCACATCGCATTTCTTACCTTGTACTTTATTTTGTGCAAAAATCATGATAATGGAAGCAAGTGGCTTTACAGGCAGAAGGGTAAAAATAGCATGAGACTTTTTATGTTCTTTGTAAAATTATTAGTTAAAAATATGTGTGGATCTTAGATGTGATCTGGAATGTTAACTACTTTAGTCCCTGGTTAACAAACCCTCCCATTCATGCAGTTAAGATGCTAGAAAGAAGACTCTGTGGAAAGAAACCTCAACTGCACACTTTGGAAACAGGATTTCAGGTCATTTCTCGTCCTCTTTTGCTGCTTATCAGAAATGAAAAGTTTGCCTTTTTTTCAGTGGGAACTTACACCACATTATAGTACAGTATGCTTAAAGCTAGTGGTTGTGTTGGTGCACCAGCACCCATTGCTGTGATGGGTGCTGAGTCTGGTTAGCTGTAATTGGGCTGAATCATCAGTTTATGAAAAGTCCTCATTTTGCTATGGTATTTGTTGGTTGTGCAGGACACTTAGGACTTTTTGTCCATTTTTTTCCCCCCGCTGCTAATTCTGCAATATTAGGCCATTAGTCTTTCTCTGCATGCCATTTACTATCAAACACAATCCCTTTCCCCCCCCATTTCTTTCCATTTACCTCCTTTGATGAGAAATATTTAGGCCACTACATGTCTTTATTTTTGTAAGACGGAGGCTGATGGAAGATCCATTACATAAAATTCTGCTCTATCTATAGAGCAGGATTATCTCCACATACATCTGTAGACATATAGAAAACATAGAGACTGACAGCTGATAGATGCTGTAGACTTCTCATTGTTTTCTACCATGGTGATTATGCCAAATGTGTCAAAACACAGAGAAACAAATTCGTATATGAGTGAAGAGGCATTTTTTTTTGGCTGGGAAGACTATGGAACATGTCGCTATTGTTGATAATAGTCAATGGCATACTCCACACACATGACCAGACAACATGTGCAGTCTACATCCGCAGTCCTATTTTTAAGATATCCTTTATGACCATTTTGGTATCTGCTAAATGCCTTTGCAGGAGCCCAAGATCATTCCATTTGTTTTTTTAAATGTTTTGCTCTTGAGTTTTGCCCTTTAACTGACTGTAATTACACAGGGAGGCTTAGTGTGAGTCTAACCACCAGCTTTTCTGTATGTCATTAGATGTTGCTGGGGGATTAGCGTGCACAGTTGTAAATGACAGTATATATCTTCGTCTTCTTGTTTGGATTAGACTGTTTATAAGCCAAGTGTTTCAGATGTGAGAGAGAGAGAGAACACTATTCAAAGCTGACAAAGTAGAAGGAAAGCTTGTGTTGAATTAAGGGGCTGCTTGCAGCAGCCTTTTGCTCACCCTGAGGAAGTAAGAGCATGCCAAAGATGCAAGCTGCATTGCTAGTGTAAAACAATTCTTGCATGTTGATATTGAAGTATTCATCATTTCTGCGTTAGTGCGGCATGTGCCTTCCACTTGTGTGTCATCCTCTGCATGTGGTGTAGATGTTATCCAGAAACAGTTATTTCGAGAAACTTGTCTGGTCATGTGTGTGGAGTATGCTATTGACTATTATCAACAATAGCAAATCCTGCATGTAACTGTGGCTCCTGTCTTGCTCTGAGCAGTTTCACATGGCTTATTCTCAGTAAAACGTGTAGCACCTTTCATCTAGTATCTCTTGCAGCAGTGTGCAAAAGGACAAAGTGTTGCATAGTACGCAGAAAGCAGCCCACCTTGAAGGCATTTCAGAAGGTGGATGCTGTGCAGAGCTCTGAGAAAGGAGCTCTGTTTCCAGGCAGAGACACCAAAGCGCTTGAGCTGCTCACTGTGCACAGCCGGGGGTCTTTGGGAAGAGCTCACACTCAGATAGGTTTTGTTATTTTGCTTTTCCATCCAGTTTAGGTCCCCAAACTTGCATCTGCTTTTACCCATGCTTTTATGCATTTGTGATTTGGGTGAATGTATGTGAGACCTGAGTTTTAAATTTTGTGGGAAACACAGACCTGTTACTCTGGCGTTGCAAGACCCCTTTAAGTTTCCAGAAATCAAAAGAAAATTATGGTTTTTCCTTTGAGGCTTATATTTGAGACATCATTGAAAGTCACGTGTATTGCAGGGGACTTCTAATTGCTGTATTAAATACTTGCTTAACATTAAATTGCTTAATATCAAAACTTTCTATTGCTGTTATTAAATATATCCCTAGCTGTACTTCTAATTAAAGAAATAAAAAATTCCTAAGCTGTGACTTTTAACAACCTCTTCTCTAAGAAAACTCTTCCTCAATAATATGAGAGACCAGCACCATTCCAGGCCACCATCCTGTTTCAGCAGGAGCTGTAAGAGTGCTGCCATGTGAATTTTTGTGTCAAATTATCTCTGCTGCCTTGCTTCCACTGTAAAAAGCAATCCTCATGGTATTTTTTCCCCAGAATATTTTTCCTCTTTTTGAAGCTACCCATGAATATAGTCAATGTCTTGCTATCTTCTTTATCTTTTGGATCTCTTATGTCTGGGATAAATTCCAGGAGCTTTATGGTGTAGCTTTAGGCTCCTCTGGGTTGGAGATGCTTCTACTTGTCACCCAGACAAGAACTTGCCTTATTATTTAAAACAAGAAAAAAAAGACAGACAAAAAAATGCAGCAAAACATAGAAAACCCTTTTTAGTTCCATGGTGGAGGAGGAAGACACCCTAGGCACAGCTGGCAATTAGTTGTATAGTTTCTTCAGGTTGATAACCAGCTCTGGTAGAAATCTGTTCTTTGATGGACAGTTCTCTAATGATATTGGACAGGGAAAGCAGAAAATTTAATATGCTCTGCAAGTCAGGGTTGGTTGAAGCACTGGAAAACTGTGAAAGTCTGAGAGAAATCCCCTTGGAGCTTGCTTTGTCGGCTCACCACTTGCCCTTTCTTGTATTTAACCAGTCTGAGTTCAGGTCATGTGTCCTAGACTCATCTGTGTCAGTAGAGTGGGGGAGTGTGAAGGGAGCTTTTTTTTTCCTTTCTTTTTTTTTAAACCCAGAACACATGAGCAAAATAGCAGGCGGTACACAAGTTGAAATCATGGCAGTCCACGCAAAGTGTCGACGTAGCTGTTGGTAACGATGCCATCAGAAATCTGTTCTTGGTCAGTTTGGCAAGACATAAACTAGCAAGTGACTCGCCAAAGGTACTTCTGTGGTTATTCAGCAGGTAATGACGAATTTACTGTGTTAACAAGCTTGACTGTAGCTTAACATGTCCAGCAACCTCCAGTTAAACTTTCTGCAACTTACAGAAGTAATTCCTTCTGATGTTGCATGCTGTATTCCTGCAAGGGTCTGGAAATATCTAAGCCATCCCAATCCATTTGTTAAATTTTATAGGTGTTGCTCATCTTATGATTAAACAAAAGCTTGAAAAATAAGATTCTTCAATGGAGCCCAGTTAAATCTTTTGCAAAGGCTGTTAAAAGTGTCAGATATGGCTTGCAAATAGCACAGCCTGACACTGCAGATTATTTAAATCTGTATGACATCATCAGTGGATAATTTACAAACCCCACTTATTATGTAAATGTGTTCAGTAACCAGTAGAAGGCTTATGTATGTAAGAAATCATACTTTTGTGGGCTGTAAGTCATCTTACCTGCATTATGTTTGTTCTGGGTGGAAAACAGTGTCTGACTGTGACTGGGACCCTCTCCAGGGAGCTCATCCTCAAATTGCCACCGCTGTGATTTACAGGAACAGCCTCACGAAGCTTCTTGAACCTTTTGGAGCTTCCTGCTTCTTTGTTGGTCTTTTCAGGTCTAACGTGTAATTTTAGCTACTTCTTAGCAATTAGATTAGGCACAGGCAATTTCCTTGTAAGATTGCCTGAGCAGGTCCTTTGGTATACTGTAATAACCCTGTTGTGGCTCAGCAGCATTTGGCAGGATAATTAAACTGGACTTCAGCACCGCAAACAGGTACGCAGCTAAACACCACAGATCTGCTCAGGTGCTTGGTTAAGTTTCTATATACATAGGCTCTGTCATGGCCATATGTGTCTTCTCTTTATGCTTTCTGCTGCAAGCTACACATCATTTGCTCTGGAAAATCATGTTTTAAGTACATTAAATGATAAAGCACTTGTATCTCTTATCCCACAAATGTGCCAACATTAGACAGATTCACGTTGATTTGTGCTACGTCTTTCTTAGCTGTTTATTTTAAAACTATTTTAATCCCTGAACATTCAGGGGGTTTAAGATAGAGGAAAGAGAACAGTTAAAGATTTCACACAAATCAAGAATCACCTTTGTGAGGATCCTTCCAAATAAGCCTGAGAACTGTACAAAACCGATGATTACTTTTTCATGCAGGGTCCATATTGATTTTGTGCTGCATGACACATCCTGCTAGGTCTTTGTGCAAAAGAAACCATGCTAACCTCCTGCCCCTTCCCCTGGCAACCTCATCACTTTCCGACCGCCCGTGTCTGGTGCCCCTGCAGCTATCCCCGCAAATACAAATGCACCTTTCAACATCATTTCTCAAGCTTTTGCCTCCTCATTTCGGAGAGCACAGAGAAAGCAGTGTCCCCATCCACGCACAGACATAGCATTACATTTCCAACCAATAGTCTGATTGCTAAAAAAATACCCATGGGTAATTAGTACTGTGTATGTAGTTAATCGATTTAAAATTAAATGCCACTGGCACTGGCAAAAGGTTGTACTAGGTTTTGTTATGGCTTTGAAAAAAAATCTGTTTTAGTGAAAGCTGTCTCTGAGAAGGGACGTTGGTTCTTTGTGTGCTGCCCACAACAAAAGAAAAGCCGGGGGTACAGTTTTCACAAAGGGTGCTGTAAATTTTATTGTCATGTTTTCACGGGGGTATCCATGTTGATTTTAAGAAACCAACCCTTCAATGTGAGGAGGTGGGTGTATCTTACGCACAGCAAAAGGAGCCAGTGTGCCAGCGGTCTTGTGGGTGAGATAGGAACCTCATCTCCAGCTTCCTAGTTCATCATCCTCATCATTAGACAATTCTGCCTCCTAGGCAGACAGATTACTTCATATTTTCATTCATTAATGATTTATCAGACAGCTCCTCCCCTAAAGGCTCATCTCCTCTGTTATATTCACAGCCCACACGCAACCAGCAACATGTAGCTGCCAGCTGGCTCTCTGGCATTAGGAGTGCAAGCTGCTAGCCCTTTCTGCATCTCCTGCTGCCCCCTCCTCACCTCCCTTCCCGGCTGCTCAGCTCACCTGCCTGCTCCTCAGTGCCTTAGATTGCACCAAAGCCATCAGATCTCCATGTGTCCTGTTCTCCTATCCCATCTCTCCGTTCTGATTGCTTAACGTGCTTTTAATAACTATATTAAAAAAAAAAAAAAAAAAAAAAAGATGGTGCAACCCCACTTGTAATGCGGCAGTACTTGTGTTTTTATTATGGAAATAGTGGCCTCTCAAAGCACAGCAAATTTTGGTGTGAGGGTGTGCTCAGTGGTGACTTAAATTTTAGTTCTAGGTAGAATTCATAGAGAAGAGGGAGTGCTGGGGAGAAAATGAGCAAGCCGTGTCTATGAGCAGGAAGGTGTGGGTTGGCTTCAGTTTCAGGTTTTGCTATCAGGTGTTTGGCACAACAGCTCTTTTGAAAGCCTTCTCCAGTTGCCTGTGTGAGAGAGTGATTTTTATCACATTGCTACAGATTAACTCTGTTCTTGTTCTCTGTTCTGCTCCCAGAAATCAGGCATGCTCCTAGGTCTGGGAAAGGGAGTCCAAATGAAATCTCATGATGAAAGGGGAAAAAGGCAGAACTGTTTACCACTCTCCAACTTGTCCAGTGCAGGCGGCTTGTGACCCAGAACAACAGGGGAACAAGGGCTGCAGGACAGGAGGAAAAAGGTATACGCTAGGAGAAAAGGGATAAATGAAACTCCCTTGAGTCATTTATACATGAATGTGTAACTCTTGAGTGCTTAATGTACCCTTGGTAAGTGGTGACTGGTAACTAATTTTCTCTCTTCCCTCTCCCACACCCTCCCAGCGTCTTCAGAAAGGACACATGACAGGGATAATAAATCTCATTATTTTAACAGTCTACAATGGAAATTATGGATTAAAAGTGCTATGGATACCTCAGTAGAGAGAAACTGGCTGTTCCTGGGATGCCTAAAATATATTTTCACTTGCACTGTTTTTGAGAATTTTCTGAATTATTTAGGCCCCTCCACATACCCCTTTGGCACAACATTTTAAAGTAAACCAGTGTTAAAGGCACCAGGGTTCAATCGAGTGGCCTCGTTGCTCCTACCGCTTGAGGACAGCCAGACCCTGACACTGAGCGAGCTCAAGCTTTGGGGGAATTCTGGATCTAAATCCAGACTGGATTAGCTTTACTCTGGGTCTCTGAGCTGGAGCTTTGCGCTGCTGTTTTAGGGAGAGAGCTAGAAGGAGAAGGGGAGTTCAGGCTGACACGCATAATGGTGTTGTCGTTCTGTTGTACACCACAAGACTAATAAATTTGGATGCCTTTGGCTTTGGAGGGGAGAGAGGCAGGTGAGAACAGCAGGTGCTTGTGTGCTTTGGGCAGCCAGGTCTCTGGAAAACCAGTGTCAGCTCTGAGGGAGTAGGAACTTTGGTGCTCCTCCGTGCCCTCCCTGTTGCAGCCAGAGCAGGTTTCAGGGCTCCCATGGGGGTGAGTGGGAGGCTGTGGCAGGGCTGTGCTCACGCAGGCTGAGAAAAGAGGTCATTGTACGGTGACTCAGGTCAGAACAGGGGGGAAACCAAGAAAAAACAAGTAACTTATTTCATGGGGTAGTTTGTGAGCAGAACAGGGACTTGGGACATGGGTCTTGCAGGTCCCAGACCAAAGGCAGAGCCCAACAGTTGCTGCAAGACTGGGGCATCCCAGAACCGTGGACGAGGACAGCAACTGAGCTGGATAAAGCACTTCCATGCATTAGCATGTGTGTCAAAACTTCTTCCAGGTCTCTCAGTAAAACCTGTCAAACCTGGCACGTGACTGTCAACAGAACTAAGGGCTTGTTTGCCTGGGAGTTTGCCATCAGTAAAGCCAAGTGTAAATTTACAGCACCCAACTACTTCGTAACAGTGCTCTGTATGCAGAGTATGTTACCTCACACATACCATGCATTAAATGTGCAAGAAGTTGCTGTAGCACAAGGAGCATGCACTGAATTTCCATCTAGTGCTAACTGCCTGTGGTAAACCACAGTTTACCAAACAGTCGTTCAGTTTTTCTTGCATCCCGTCTCTCAGCTTTACCATTTGGATTAGAGCACAGGTTCTAAAAAAGCAGGAATTTGAACCACACTATTTCCCTGCAAAATGCATGCCATGCTGACTGCATTGTTGCATTTGTCTCTAGTTTCTAAAAGGAGGATTTTAGTAAGTACAGCAGGTCTACATATCCCTGGAAGATCCACAGATCACTAGGGTTAGAAAGGGTCTCTGGAGATCATCTACTCCAACCCTCTGCTCAAAGCAGGGTCAACTTAAAGTTGGTATCATAGAGTCATGTCCAGCTGGGGGTTGAGTATCTCCAGCAATGGAGACTCCACAGCCTCTCTGGGCAACCTGTGCCAGCGCTCAACACCCTCACAGTAGAAAAGGTTTTTTTCTTATGTTTAAACAGCATTTCCTGTATTTTAATTTGTGCCCATTGCCTGTCACTGGGCACCACTGAGAGGTCTTGCCTTGTCTGCTTTGCTGCCTCCCATGAGGTATTTATACACATTAAAAAGATCCTCCTGAGCCTTCTCTTCCCCAAGCTGAAAAGTCCGAGCTCTCTCAGCCTTCCCTCATAGGAGGGATGCTCCAAACTCTTCACCATCTTTGTGGCCCTTTGCTGGATCCACTGGAATGACTCCATGTCTCCTCTGTACTGGGGAGCCCCAAATTGAATCCAGCGCTCCAGACGTGTCTTACCAGTGCTGAGTAAAGGGGAAGGATCACCTTCCTGAACCTGCTGGGAGTGCTGTTTCTAATGCAGGCCAGGATGCTGATGGCCACCTTTGCCATGAGGGAGCATTGCTGGCTCATGTTCAACTTAGTGTCCACTGGAAGACCCAGATTTTCTCCTGCAAAGCTGCTTTCTAGCTGGTCAGCCCTCAGCACGTATCCCCAGCATGGGGTTATTCCTGCCCAAGCGCAGGATTTTGCGTTTCCCTTTAGTGAACTTCATGAGGTTCCTGTTGGCTCGTTTCTCCAGCCCGTCAAGGTACCTGTGAATGGCAGCACAGCCATCTGGGATATCAACCACTCTTCCCAAACCTTCTGAGGATGCACTCTCTGCCATCATGTAGATCACTAATGAAGAGGTTAAACAGTATTAGCCCCACTATCGACTTCTATATCAGCAGCAGGCCCCTTTTGCTACTGACATACCTGTGGAAACCCTTCTTGCTGCTTTTGACAACCCTCACTGGATTCAACTCCAGGTGGGCTTTGGCTTTCAAAACCCTATCTGACCCTGCTTCCACCTCTTGTGCACTTCCATTTCACATTCAAGTTTAGTCAGGCATTCCTTGTTCATCCATGTGGGCCTCCTGCTGCCTCTGCTTGACTCCCTGCATATTGAGATGGACCTTTCTGGAGCTCATAGGAGGTGATCCTTGAAAATCAACCAGCTTTCCTGGACCCCTTTTTTCTCCAGGGCTGTATCCCACAGGATTCTTCTAAGCAGATCCCTGAAGAGGCCAAAGTCTGCTCTTTGTAAGGGTTGTGATCCAGTTTTTTGGAAAAAAAGACCATCCACCATCTCATGGTCAGTACAGCCCATGCTGCCCCTGACCTGCATATCTCGTGATCCTTGTTTGTAACTGTAAGGTGCAGCACAGCATTTCCCATTGTCGGCTCAGTCACCTGTGTTAGGACGTTATCGTCAATGCACTTCAGGAATGTCCCGGATTACTTGAGCCCTGCTGATTCAGGTTGGCATTTTCAGTCTTTTCTCACGTTTAACATATCTGTGGCTGCTATTTCTTTGTGCAAACTGTTCAGTCGTTTTACATGATTAAACTTTCGAACCCCATCCTGAAATTATGTCCTGTGGAAAGCGGTTTGCAAAAGAAGGCTAAGTGAGGCCTGTACCAAAATGAAACATGTAACCCACCTAACA
The DNA here is from genome assembly GCF_026419915.1 of Harpia harpyja. Lineage (NCBI taxonomy): Eukaryota > Metazoa > Chordata > Aves > Accipitriformes > Accipitridae > Harpia > Harpia harpyja. The sequence continues at coordinate 7,105,437 of NC_068942.1, read as the reverse complement.
TGTTGGGTTTTATTTCCTCCCCTTTTCTCACGCTTAAATGTAAAATAAGCATTATACTGTAGGAACCAGGCAAAGGCTAATTTCCCTCATTTGAATGTGAAAAGGAGCCCACATCCTTCCTGTGCCCTGCAAAGAATGCAAAAAAGACTTTACAGAGAAAACAGATGTACTAATATGTATCACTTGTTGGGGGTAGGGGGAATCCAGGGTGCTCCCATTAAAGCAATGCTGAACTTGCAAGAAAACAAAAGCACCGGCATACACAACATAGTGCTGGGAAGTTGACAAAGTTGGGACTGTTTTCTTTTGCTTACTTTTATGCTCCTGGCATCTGAAAAACTGCTCTGAAAAAATATATACAAAAGAAAACATGTAGCCTCATTTTTCACACTGAAGAAAATCTTCACTAAAGAAATCTTCACTGAAGATGGTTAAGTGCCCAAATACAAACAAAAAGCAGAAGGTCCAGCCCAGCCTTAGGGAAATCTTCTCCATTTCAGAGTCAATATTGCCTTGCCAGAAGAGTACACTACTGACACCATAAACAAAACAAACATAACTTTTTGAAGTATCCCTTGATTTTATTTATATTTTTAACTCCCCTACCTCTCTAACACATAAATATGAAAGAGTTCGTCCTGTCATCTCACCAAAAATGCAGGATATAGTGGGGAGGGGTTTAATGGTTTTTAATGGTTCTCTATCTTCCCTGCTAGAACAGCACAGAAGATAGAGAGCAAATGAACTCTGGATGTTATTTCTACAGCTATGCAATCCAGTTCAGAGTACTGTCCTCTCCTGACCCATCTGTTTATCCCTTCCCAAGAACTTCGGCAATGAGCAGTCAGCACTGACCAGTCAGCTTGCATATCCGCTGGTGCTCAAAACTACCCAAATTTGGCAACCTGCCTGATGCAGATTTGGCTCTGTAGTTGTATAGAGTCTCTTGCCAGCTTTTAGCTTGCAGACAGGAGGCAGTTGCATGTGGCCATTTATAATTTATTATATACATGTATTGTCAGTCATAGTAATAAATAGGATAAGTATAAGAGAATACTTGAAGGTTTCCTCTTAAAAGGCTACCTCAGACTTCCTAAATTAAAAACTGGTTTTGCAAAAGCAGAGGAATGAAGCATAGCCGTCAGGTTTCTTTGTTCAGCAGTGGTAGCTGGGTAACATCCAAGGATGGGTGCAGCACTTCGTGAAGGTGTTGTGCGGTTTCCCTAAATGCAGCACAATGGCCATTTTCTTACAGCCTGCAATACTAAGGTTCAGGACCACAACAAAGACCCTTCAAAATTGGCGCTTCCTGCTTGATGTACTGTTTGCATCTTTCGGAAGTGTTCTTAATTCACAGGAGTTTTGAAACTATGGCATTGACACAAAAATACCCAGACATGGATAAGACAAGCTCAATAACCTTGAAAAGAGAAATGTTAAGCCCACTTACCTAAATCAGTTACATAAATGTGAATGCAGTACAACAGTTTGAGGTGTTTGAATTGCAGTTTAGCTGGAGGCTTGTTTTGTAGGGTCAGGGTAAATAAAATCTTGGCCTTGAACTAGTATCTGTGTTTTGGAACAAACATCTCAATGCAGCACACTGCAGAAGGAAGGAAGCAGAATAGAAACTAGATCATTTTCCTTTCCTTCATTATTTGTTGTAAGTGTAGGTTTCTTACGTATGGAATACACATTTCCTGTTGTAAAAATATTGTAACAGCCTGCAGTAACCAAACAACTGATAACCTACTGTCACTGAAAACTGGAGTCATATTAAATGAGCATGTTTTAGAGGGAAGTGTTCAAAGCCTGCAGATGATCGGACCTCTTGTGCTCTAAAAAGATGGTGGGTGTGAACTACATAATAACTGCTACGATTGTCATAATAGCTGTAGCTTTGCAGTATGGAATAAACTTTAACTCTTCATACTAATGGCAGTGTAAAGATATGGGTGCATTTGCTTCTTGCTTTTTGTTTTGTATCATCTATGGATTTAGACAAAATCATGTGGGTATCTTATCCTCTCTTTTTCATGTGCCTTAATCCTAGAGTACAGGGGCTTTATTTATCTCTGTCTACGGTAGTGCTGGTTTGTAACCCTATTCCACAAGTTGTCTTACAGCATCATTAAGTCCCAGCTGCGCTAACTGCACTGTCTCTGTACTGTGGTAACAGCCACAGTGGTGGGAATCCAATTTAATAACAGAATCATCAATCAGATCACCTAGTCCTACACCCCTACCCTGGTCAGGGACATCTTCCACTAGACCAAGTTACTCAAAGCCCCATGCAACATTAAACATTTACAATGATGGGGCATCCACATCTTCTTTAGGCAACCTGTTCCAGTGTCTCATCACACTCATCATAAAAAAATTTCTTCCGATGCCCAATCTAAATCCACCCTCTTTCAGCTTAAAACTGTTGCCCCTTGTGCTATAACTACAGGCCCTGGTAAAAAGTCTCTCTCCCATCTTTTTATAAGCCTTCTTCAAATATTGAAAGGTCACAATAAGGTCTCCCTAGAGCCTTCTCTTCTCCCAGCTGAACAACCCCAACTCTCTCAGCCTGTCTTCATAAGAGAGGTGTTCCAGCCCTTTGATCATTTTGTGGCCCTCCTCTGGAGCTGCTCTAGCAGGTCCAAGGTCTTGTGCTGGGGACCCCAGAACTGGATGCAGTACACCAGGTGGGGTCTCATGAGAACAGAGTAGAGGAGGAGAATTACCTCCCTGGACCACACTTCTTTTTATGCAGCCCAGGATATGATTGGTTTTCTGGGCTGCAAGCATACATTGCCAGCTCATGTTCAATTTTTCATGCACCATTGTCCCGTCCCCAAGTCCTTCTCTGCAGGGCTGCTCTCAATCCCTTCATCCCTCAGTCTGTGCAGATACTGGTGATTGCCCCGACCCAGGTGCAGGATCTTGCACTTCATAGCATCATAGAATCATTTAGGTTGGAAAAGACCTTCAAGATCATTGAGTCCAACCATCAACTATGCCCACTAAACCATGTTCTAAAGTGCCTTGTCTACGTGCTTTTTGAATACCTCCAGGGATGGTGACTCAATCATTTGGCCTTGTTGAACCTCATGAGGTTCACAGGGGTCCACTCCTCAAGCCTGTCAAAGTCCCTGTGGATGGCATCCCTTCTCTCAAGTGTACCGGCTGCACCGCTCAGCTTGGTGTCATCTGCAGACTTGCTAAGGGTGCACTCAATCCCACTGTCTATGTCATTAATAAAGATATTGAACAGTACCAGTCCCAATATGGACCCCTGAGGGACACCACTTGTTACTGATCTCCATTTGGACATTGAGCCATTGACTGCAACTCTTTGGATATATGGCCATCCAGCCAATTCCTTATCCATCGAATAGCCCATCCATCAAATCCATATCTCTCCAATTTAGAGACAAAGATGTTGTATAGGACTGTGTCAAAGACCTTACAGAAGTCATGATAGATAGTAAACTTTTTATTTTGGTTAAAGGCTTCTTCTCATTCCTAGTATCAGAAAAATGTTTCAACCATAATTTTGCATCTTGACAAATGCTTTAAAAAAATATAACGTGACAGCATGAGAAATTCAAGGAATTCCTTAGGAAGTTCAGTGGTATTTTTGATCAGCCTTTGTCCTCTGACTCTCTAGAGCCGTGACCCCAAAGTTTTCTTTCTGGAAGATTCCGCAAGGAGCGGGACACCACACGGTCCAGGGACTAAAGTGTTTGATAATTCCTGATGATTGGTGGTCTTAAAACTCTTATTCCTTGAACATCACAACGTTTACGCAGGTCCCCACATAGCTGAAAAGGTCCTGCAGCCTCTGATGGTCAGCCAAACTGTGGACCACACTTTGTGGCCACATTTTGGGAGCAGGTCACATAAAGGGTGGGAGATGAAGGACAAAAGTCTTTTTTTTTCCTTTGTGTAGGGTGGTTTGATGTTCTAGGTCAAGTAGTTTCAGTGGCTGTAACACATGATCACTCTTCTCTCAGAGACCATGCTTCTTATGGACACTAAAAGTGGTAATTTTTATCTTTCTCTTCATTGTGGTCAGATAGCAGATGTGGACTTTTATTGTAGTAGAGTGACCCACACAAGTAGCTGCTGAAAAGGGAAGTGAGAATCCATTTCTTCTTCACAAGACTTTCTCTTCTTGGAAGCACTCTAGGCACACAGAAAGGGGAAGCCTTGAGGATCTTGTCTGGTTTTTGCATGATACTATTACAGACAACCTGTCTGCATGGACTGATAGGGAGCTAGGGGAATGGAAGAAAAGGAAAATTGCGAGTAGCAGAGGTGGAAGCCTTTCTTAGGAGAGGAGATAAAAGAGGAAGGAGGGAATAAGCTTGGGATCTGTTTCTTCGTTCTGTTTTCATTGTATAAAATTGAGGGATGAGACACATTCAACACTGGTATTTTCCCTTATGAGTTCTGAAAAACTCTACCATTGATGTATGTTTTTTTCCTCTTCTCCTTTAATATAGAAGTTATTTCAGGAGCAACAGCAACCAGGTAGAGAAGAAAATCTTTAGTTTAATCTTTTATTCTCAAGATAGTAATTGTGGCTTCCTTGATATGTTTTCCTACCATAATTCATCTTTCCCTTGGAAAAAATATCCCCAGTTTCTATTCTTGTAGTCCCTGTCACTGTTGCCTCAACGTTCTGATATCCAACTATGCAACCTCAAAGCTGCTAAAGCTTGAGCATTTAAATGAGTGGCAAGGCAGGAAAGTTTCATCCTAACAATCATACTGAAAGCAAGTCCAGGTAAACCCCTAAATGTTAGAAGAGTAGGAGAGAAGGAAGAAGAGCAGCTTGCTTTAGGGTGAGGGTACTATGTTAGGAACCCTTTTGAAAGTACTATGACCATAAAGGACTGAATTACGCAGTTCGTGGGGTTTTAGGTTAATATCCTCTATGGAACAAATGTTTCATGCATTTTATGTGCAAAGAGCCAATTATATATACAAGTCAGGTAAATTTAAGTTATAAATGAAATGCTGTGTATACATCCAAATGATACTTTAGAAACATCTTGGTTGTCCCTTTCTTAGACAGCATGTATTAGTTTTGCTGCTGAGAGGTGAGCATGTGTTTGGCTAGGGTTTGGGTTGTGCTTTGTTTTCTCTTGGTTTTTTCTTCAGTGAGGAAAGGAGATTGGGTAAAACTCTTTTCTGGTTTCTGTTGACATCAGCACATTTGATCTGCCTGCGTCCAAAAGAATTATGTCAAAGCAATTGCCTGCATTTGTTTCTTAGCGTGTTCTCCAGCAGCAGTGTCACCTGAGGGTCAAACTAGAATACATTAAACTGGAATTGGGGCAGAAACTGCAGCCAGCCTCAGGTCAATGACGCCTCTTGAGATTTGTGAAAGTGACACTTCTGGGGTTCATTGCACTAACTTCCATAGCATTTCTGCATCTGGTCTGGGTGACTTACAAAGGCAGATGGGGTGGTTAGTCTCATTCTCCCATTTAATTCTTTCTCTGTGTGTCTGGAGTAAAAGGACAAGCCTCGCATCTGACTTATTTCTTAGTATTTCAAAAAAGATTTTTTAAATCCATGTATTAAAGCTGTTTGCTTCTATGTAGTTTCTATCACTTATGTTTAGGGAGATGACCACAGTTACTTCATTTGTAAAACTGAATTTGTGGATTCTAGCCTATGTAATCTTTGTAATGGTACATCTTTTGACATAAGCAAGCCTTTACAAGGCTTAAAAACACAGTTGCATACATGCTTAACAGAACATCCTAATCCTGTAGGGTATAGCTGGGGTTGTGCCAAAGGAAGAGGGAGAAAAATGCATCGAGGAGGACAGAAAGTATTAAGATGCAAAAATGCACAATTCAAACTGTACTTTAGCAGGCTCTGATTCATCTTTTCTTAGTAGCTCTGAAACCTTGCTTTTGATCAGCTTTCCCAAAACTCTTGCTCTTTTAGTGACTAAGGAGTTACCACTCACAGTTTTGAGTCTTGAGATCTATTAATAGGAATACCAGGTATAGCAGAGACCAGGTGGTGGGGTGTGCGTGAATGCATGTGCACATATATACACACACACTTGGACAGGCCTTTTTCCTCCCTAAAATTTTCACAAGATTTCTTGTTTTAGTTCACTTGCAGAAGTTTTGTACTACAGTAGTTTACTTAAGATGGGATATTTCTTTCATGTTTGTAACATAGCACCAAGATTTTACTATGCTATGTATGCTGTGTTTTAGCAGATATCACTTACTGAAAGTGATGGAAAGTTTGAAAAACACATTTTTTCCCACCTGTTGAACAGAAAAATATCTGTAGAATCATAATTACATATAATTAAATGTTTGTATGAAATAATGCCTTCTAAATCTTTGGAGTGGCATATGTCAACCAATGCTGAGCTCAAGTAATTGAGATTATTTTATCTGTTTTATTTGCAGAATTTACACTGCAGCATTCAGTCATAAGTGCGTTCATTCCAGAAGCTTAAAATGAGCTGATGCCAGCAACGGGCACAAATCAAACACTCCCCAGCCTTCACCACTCCTGCACATTGACAGGATTAATACTTTCTGGCCAAAGGCCCAGGTTAAGACAGACAGCATGGACAAAAAAGCTTGCACTGCGTCCTTAAAAAACCACCAAACTTAAATATTGGCAGGCTGTGGGATGAAGAAAATTCAGCAGCCAGGGCCCCCCACTGAGCGCATGGTCCTTAGGAGCCCACCTGCCAGACCTCACCCTTGGGACGCAGAGCCAAAAGCTTTCTTGGCAGCACTCAGTTCCCTTGGCAGGGTGAAGGGGAAGGAGAAAACTTGTGGATATCCCAAGTGAGCTGGGAGGTGCCTGCAGAAGCGGTGCTCACGTCCACCCACCCCGCTTAAAGGCACGAACTTGTTTTCCTGAAGAAGGTAGCTAGTCCATCAGTTCATCCTGAGAGGGTGAAGTTGGGAGAGGAAACATATGTGAGGTATGGAGGACTCCTTCCCTGAGCCTAATTCTCTGAGGTCACCCTCTGTGGCTAGGAGATCCTGGGATGGAATCCCAGGCAGATCCCTGGGATGAGATCCCAGCAGCAGGTAGCAGATGAAGTGAATTGCTGAAGCAAGGAGTTGCAGATACTCTCTCAGCAGCAGAGCTGTAATAACCCCCATCAGTTTCCTAAAAGTTGTTTCCTTGGCATCTCAGTATGAGGAGCTTTGCACAGTGAGGTTTTGTGCGGAACCAGGTGCTGGGAATTCAGAGACAGCTGCCTGCACATCCTGCAGAAGATGGACAGTTGGGAGTCATCCGTACTTAGATCGCACCTCAACCCCAAAAGTTTGGGGGTTTCCCTGGAGATATTTTGTAGGCCATGAGCAGGAAGGCTGCCAGGTTTACTACCCTGAGAGGGGAGGCAGTGTTTCTTAATGGAAACACAAAGCACTGTCTGATGCAGCGACCACCCACCTGACCTCCAGCTTTATGCAGGCAGTGGATCTCACCCGAAGGAGCTCCTGCCTAATAACCCAAGCTGCATGGGCGTGCATCCTTTTCAAATCAAGCACGGTTATTTTCACAGCTTTGCAGAGATGGACAGTACATCACAACCTGTGGTGTAAAGGGTTAATTACTGGTTAATTGCCCATAACAGATCATTGCTGAAAAAGCAAAACAAAATTGCCTGTTCACAGTCTGGATTGGATTTAGTTTCCAGTTCTGGTGCGTGTTCCACCTTTGCTAGATTAGAGCCTGCTCTTATCAAATTTATTCCCCATACGAATATTCCTGTACTGTGAACAAAATAACAAAATTCCCTTTAAGCTTTTTGTTTATAGCAAAACCTTCTGCTACCCAGTGTTTTCAGTTCTTTAATCTCTCGCCCCTGAACACTCTTCCAATTTTTCCAACACTTTATTTGAAAACTGGAGCAGCAGAACCTAATACATTATTCACGGAGTAGAGGAATGAGAGCCAAATACAGCATCACCATAACCTACCTACTCATCTTTTGATTTTCATCTGTTTGTACAGCTGAGGCTCGCATTAGCCCTTTTGGCCACAGCCTTGTGTGGGGAATCCATGCCAAGCTGATTGCCTCCCAGGACCCCCGGTCTCATATTCAGTCTCTGCTTCGGAGGATAGAGTCCTCTCTCTCCCTCTCATCCTGTAAGTACGGCCTGTATTCTTTATTCTAATAAGGTGATTCTGCACTTGGCCATATTAACACCTAAGCTGGTTTCTCCCATCTTTCTACAGACCCCAGTTGCTCTGTGTCAGGCTTGTCCTTTCGTTGTTTGTTTTTTGGTGTCCCCAGTCTTGTATCTAACCATAATGACTTAAATTTAATCCAAGTCACTGATAAGGCTATTAAATAGTAAAGGGATGATCACCGATACCTGTGGAAAACCAATAGGAACCCATCTGTTTGCTAATAAATAGTTTCCCATTTACAGTTACACTTTGGCTTCCTCCATTTATCAACTACATTTAATAAGATTGTGGACTCAGAAGTGACTTCAGTTTAAAATATGTTTGAGATTTTTGCCTGACCTCATACAGTGCTCCCCACCTATGGAGTCCTGCTCTCCATGTACAGATGGAGACACTCCATACAAGCTTCAAAGCACTCAGTTTCTCCATAAGATGTTCTACAGAACAAGTCAAATGACTTAAGACTTGTAATACTGTCAGCAACGTGGCCTTCATCAATTGAACTTGTAATTTTTGCAAGAAATGACATCAGATTAGTTTGACAGGATCTGTTTTCCTTAAAGCCAAGTTGATTGACTTTAATTATAGAGCTTTTTTTTTTTTTTAATATTTTAATTAATTGAGTCCTATGTTGGTTGTTCTATCCTATGCAAAATACTGGAAACTCAGCCAACTGGCCTGTAATTACTTTCTACCCTTCTTAAACAGTGGCCCAACATGGGACTTCCTCCTGCCCCTGCTCCTTCCCCAGGAGCCCAGAACTGCTTTAGAGGCAGCAGTAGCAGCTCCAAGGCTAGCTCTCTAAAACTTTCTGAGACAAGTTTATTTCTAGCAACTAATCTGAAACACCTTGAACCGTGTATCTGCTGCTTAGCGTCCCCTCTCCAAGGGCTGCTATGGTGGGAAGTTATTTCCTCGTCATCATAAACAGATCATCTGGCCTTTTAGCTGTGTGCTAATCAGAAATATTTATTGAATAACTTCTGCCACTGTCATATTGTTATGAACAATCCTACCACTTTTATTGTTTAGGATTCGTCTTTCATGATCTGCTTAGAAAAACAAAAAATTATATATCTCTGATTCTATCTGCCTTAATTTTTCCTAGTATCTTCTTGCTTCCTCTATACAGTCTTTTTTTTTTTTTAGCTTTTTTTAGCTCATTTGCCCTTTCCGCCTTCATGTATTGGTTTTGTACATAACATTTTATATGTTTTTTCACTTCCCTGGTAAACCCAGCTGTTGGGGTTTTTTTGTTGTGTGTTATTTTTATCTAGCCCAGTCTTCTTTTCATGGTTGTAACACTGTAGGCATTTAGGAAATGTCTTAAACCATTCACAGATGTCAGCAACTTTCTGTACGTTCCGTCTTCAGCCTGATTTGACTCCCATCCACTATAGTTTTGTGAAATTGCCTCTCAGAAAGCATGCACCGTGATTTTAATTTACGTATGTATGAAGAGCACATGTTCACATACTGCATAAAATTTTACTAGTCTGGATTTGATCGCAGACAACTGCACAGAAAGTGTCGGTCCTTTTCAGGCAGTTCAGGTGTATCTACATCATACGACCAGCGGTGAGTTGTGCTTGTGCCGGCACTGCAGCTCCTGCCTGTGTTGCCGTCCCTGGCTGGGGCAGGGAGCAAGTCAACAGGTTCTGCTGTGCATGGCGTGGTAGGGTGACCACTGTGGGTTTTAGCTGTGTGCGGTGGAGTTTAGCTACGTCCCACAAGCTCTTCACGTGGTCATTGTGCTATGAACTGCTCATGAATTCTCTGTTCCCTTTGATGCTGCAAGGCCTATATTGTATATGACTCATTTTGCTAATTGGCAAGAGCTTTAGTTCACAGGGTTAGGAAGGCTGATCTTTCCTTTCAATCAGGAGTTAGTAACTTGTCATTAGTAGCCTTTTGGGAAGTACAGGCGTGTTTTAGTGCTAGTGACATAAGGTCTCCAGCATAAATAACACAAGGGGGCTTTTTATACTTGTATATAGGTGTTGAAGAAGCCCGTCATCCTGTGCTCTGCAGTGATTCCAATGGTCTGTTAACAGATACCAACTAATACCCCACCTTGGGTGTATCTTGATTCATAAATATCCAAGATTACTTACTTCCAAGTCATCAGTCACTCGGACAGACGTCATTTGTGACATATAGGGCCTGTCAACTCCCCTCTTCCATTTGGACTTCTTAAATTGGCTACAACTGTTTCTTTTAACAGTCTATTAATCTAAATGTAGCTATTATTTTTCAGGAGTATTATTTTGCATTGCTACTCTGCAGGCAGAGGGTTTATCCATTTTTTCAGACGCTTGTAATTGGCATATAGGCATCTGAAAAGGGTCATCTTCTTACAGCCTCTGCTTTGGTTAATGTTGTTCTTTATATCATGGTTTTGTGCTGAATGTGCTTTTGGTTGCTTGTTTAACCTGACTCGCCCAGCCAGCCTGGCTTACAGAGTGTGCATTTGTTCGCTGTCAGGAGGTCACTTTCCCTTTACAACACGATCCACAAATCTGATGTCTGTCCCCTGTGCTGTTCACCTAGTTGTTAACTTCAGCAGCCTTCAGGTTTTTGTCTTTTTGTGCTAAGAAATGGGGAGGAAGTCCAGACAGGATCTCCAGATCTCCTGAATTGTCAACAGTTGTGTAGTCCATGAAAACAGTCACCTCTGGTGAAACCATGCCCGTCTGCTCCAGATTACCATCCAGTCCTGCAGTTCTCTTTTGTGTCTTAAATACAAAGAAACAGAGAAACCTCTGTTGACTGCCTCTTCCTCACGCACCACTCTTTTCATTCTGCTGATGTGGATGGTTGGAGCCGTCCTTGGGGGCACTTTAGGTCAGTGCTTTTCAACTGCTCTTGCTCAGAGAACCGAACTGGGGAGGGCGTGCAGGCGGTGTGAGGGGGAGCTTGAACACCACGAGCAAAATGTTGCCACAGCATCCAGGGGATGTGTATTTGCTTGGTCACGTGTGTGCTATGGGCTTGTGGACCACTTGATGATTTATGGGCCCCAGAGCTCTCTGGATCACCAGTCAAGGAACACCACTGTACATAATCCTGTGTACTAGGTTAAGCAAACGTCCACTTGGGCAAATTTCCACACTCTGTTCTGTGTGACTAACAGGGTCTTCAGGTGAGTTTTTAGAGGTTTGCATATCTACCTTCATTCACAGGCCAGATTTAAAGTACAGTTTCTTCTCCTAAGCATATGAACCTTGAGAAAGAATGAAGGAGGGAGAGAGAGAAATAAAGAAATCACGCTTCCTCTGGCTTGAGTAGGGGGGGCTATTAAAAAGTGTTTACATCTGCTGGTTTGGTCACTCACTGAGTAATAGAAAACCGGACTGAGACTCACCCATCCTCCTGACCAGAGGCAGTGCCATGCCTGGCAGATACTTGTCTAGCCTTCACATTGCCTTGGGCAATCTATTCCAGGTTGTTTTGCTGTCCTTGCCAGTAGAAAGGATTTTTTTCCCTGACACCTAGCCTAAATATCCACAGCTTCCATTTAGTCCGTTATTTCAATGTGACTTCCTGCTTAGGCCAGGAAGGATTAAAGTAGGACCTTCTATGGCTGCGCTGAGGAGATTGCAGTAGCTTTAAGCTAAAGGACCAGGTCATGGACCTGTAGCTTAGAGTCACTACACATGACCATCCCTTGCAGATCATTCCCTGGGCAGTATGTGTAATGACCTCAGGTTCATGATGAAATAAAATTATCTCTTCTACTTGCCCTCAGAGGTGGACAGAAAGCTTAAAAATAGATCTACCATATGCTTAGTGATACTTAGGTATTTTGATCAATGTGGAAAGGCCATCTAGCTGTTTGCTGGCTTCCTTTGGAAAATGCTCACTAACCCAGCAGAATCTATTTTCCATGGCTCTTAGCTGGCATTTGATCCCTTTTTAAGCCCTATCTTCTCTGGTTAACAGAAAGGACTTTCCCTCATGATTTTCCCCACCATCACCTCTTTTCTAAACTCCAAGTCTCGACCCTTGAAGTGCCTGTGGTGTTCTCCCATGTTTCTTGTTGGCTCATTCTTCTCCAGACTGTGATATTCCGATTCAAGCAGTGCAGCCACCCAAGAGTCAGGGCAGGCTGTGGGATTAATCACCAAAAATGAAAACTCATCAGTCCTACAACTATATACACTGATGCAAAGACAAAGAGGACAATACATTGAGGAGAGAAGGCATCTGTCCAGCATTGTTGTTGTTTTGTGTTCCCCTGTTGCTGCTGCTGGTATCTTGAATGCTGGTATCTTTTCAAGAGACAGAGGGAGGCAGAAAGAAAGACAGAGACGGAGAGGAGCAGGCCTTTTGGGGCATAGGTCCATGTGTATCAGTTTCAGTACTACCTCCTAGAGTTTCCCTGGGGTAGCAGTGGGATGTAGGCAACCTCATTGGGCTTTGTGATACTGCAGGGTCCACTCTGAGCCAAGCAGTATTGATCCACCTTTGGAGACAGGGATTTTGCTGTGAGTCACTGGTCATCAGCAGAAGCCAAGGAAGGGGACAGTAGCTGCTCTTTTTCCTCCCATTCTTGTGGATTGTGCCTCAGTTCCCCTCCTGTTACTCATCCCCTCTCTGCCGATTGCCCCGTCCAGGTTTGTGTACGTTTTTTCTGTTTCTAGGGGCATTTCCCAGCTTTTTGGCACTAGCGACTGTGTGTGGTTAGAAGGAAGGGGAGACTGACCATCGACTTCTAGAAGACATCCCTCATGGTACAGATGCAGCTTGCGGCAGCACAGGATTGTAGAATATGGGGTTTGTAGGGTAGTTGGCAAAACAGAGTTGAGAATCGCTGATCCGAGTGGCCTCGTGGTTGGACTGTATGCATCAATGCTGTCACTCTTCTGTAAGAGGGAATGCAAGTTAGAACCTGTCTCCTTCCACATCCCATTGTCCAGGGTGTTTTTCACTACCATCTCAGCCTCCCACTCTCTGGTTTTCCAGATTTCAAAATCTCGGCTAAAAATGGACTAGATGGTAATGTGTCATCTTTGTAATCCTGGCAAATTCATCTCCAGGTAGTATCGCAATTCTTGCCTGTCTGGTTAACATGGCTTAACCTGTGTGCCTCTGAAGTTATTTTCCAGACCAAGAACATCACATTTTACTCACTGTGGCGGGTCGACCCCGGCCAGCAGCTAAGCCCCCACCCAGTCGCTCACTCACTGCCCCCCAGCAGGATGGGGGGGAGAATCGGAAAGGCAAAAGCAAGAGAACTCATGGTTTGCGATAAAAACAGTTTAATAAGCAAAGGAAGTAAAAAGAAAACCAGTGGTGCAAAGGCACTCACTCACCACCTCCCACCAGCAGACCGATGCTCAGCCAGTCTCTGAGCAACGGCTGCTTTCAAAAAACTCAGCTTTTATTGCTGAGCATGACATCATATGGTGTGGAATATCCCTTTGGTCAGTTGGGGTCAGGTGTCTCAGCTGTGTCCCCTCCCAACCTCTTGCCCACCCCCAGCCTACTTGCTGCAGGGGCAGATTGAGAAACAAAAGTCTTGTGCAAGCACTGCTCAGCAACAGCTGAAACACTGGTGTGTTATCAACACTGCTTTGGTCACAAACCTAAAGCACAGCAGGGTTCGGGCTGCTGTGGAGAAACTTAACCCCATGCAGACCCAGTACACTTACCTAAGCTGTCATACAGAAATAAGCTGTCATGCACTGAAACCACAGTGGCGACAGCTGGGTTTGAGAAAACAGGTCTCACTAGTAGCACTTTTTTGTGTGTGTAAGTGTAGGCAGAGTTTTCGTGTCTTCCCATTACTGAGGTAGTCAGTACCTTCAGCGCTCTGGTTGTTCACTGGCCTTTGTCACCATGTGGTTGCCACCTTGTCTGGGCTCTCTACCTGTAAGCATCTTCGCTGTTGTAGCTGAAGCCAGTTGCAGTGATGATGATAAGACTGGGGATTTCTTTGTGAGCTGGCCACAGGCAAATTTTTACTCCTATTTAGGAAGGAGAGTATTTTTTTCCCCAACATAACTGGATAAATAAGGAATTTAAATGACACTTCTAAAATATTAGCAGTAGCAACCTTGGTGAAATGAGAACCCCTTTGGGAGGGAACGGCATCTGGAATGGTCTTGAAGTAAATCATCTCCTGATTTGAGATGCATCTTGCTCCTATTTTCTTGCTGTCACATCCTCCTAGTTCTTCAGTCACAAAACAGAAATCAGACAAGGTGGAGAAGAGGTTAGTTTCGTTTGTGCATAGGCAAAGGTGGGGGGTGGGTGAGGGGGCAATGGGTTTCTTTAGAGAAAATCTTTTTCTATGCCTCTTACATATTCCAAAGAAGCAAACAGGCAGAACTTCTATACCAGTCCCTTTCCCTTTCCCCCCTTCCTTCCCTGCCCGTCTTGATTCGCATTTTGCATTCTGCTCCATGCTGCTCCCATACTGCGGATCAGAAGAACACCCATTAATCCCGGGTAGATTCTAAAAATAAGAATGGAAAGAAAAAAAAACAGAACAGTGTGAATCAACCTGCAATCATCTTTCTGTTCTCTTAACAGGGGAAAAGAAAGAGGAAATCAGTGGAGACACTATTTCACTTCTCTTTCCAAGATAAAATGATTCTGGCATTTGCAGCAGTTGTTCTCTTGATACAGGTTTTCTAATTTATATACTTATAAAGGCACTTTAAAATTTAGGCACATTAGCTCAAAATGCTTATGCAGACCATACACCCACTTCTCTCTGCTCGTGAATAGAGCTATCACAAGCAGCCTGATGAAGGAGGAATGTAGCTTGAAATTACACTATTGAATTTACATGGTGTTTCTCGTGTGTTACTCAGAAGCAAGGATAGACCCATCCTTTGGGGGCTTTTACTGTAGAGTAAGCAGTGTGTTTGCTGTGTGTAGCTGCTGCCTTTAGCTGTTAATTTCAAAGCTTTCTTTAACTCGTTTTAAGCACCAAAAAAAGAAAAAAAAAAAGGAAAGAAATCCTATGTGCAGTTTTCAGTCTGACTTGCTGTCCTGGTTTCAGCTGGGATAGAGTTAACTGTCTTCCTAGTAGCTGGTACAGTGCTATGTTTTGAGTTCAGAGCGAAGAATGTTGATAACACTGATGTTTTCAGTTGTTGCTCAGTAGTGTTTAGACTAATGTCAAGGATTTTTCAGCTTCTCATGCCCAGCCAGTGAGAAAGCTGGAGGGGCACAAGAAGTTGGCACAGGACACAGCCAGGGCACCTGACCCAAACTGGCCAACGGGGTATTCCATACCATGGGACGTCCCATCCAGTATAGGAACTGGGAAGTGGGGGCAGGGATTCGCCGCTCGGGGACTGGCTGGGTGTCGGTCGGCGGGTGGTGAGCAATTGCACTGTGCATCATTTGTACATTCCAATCCTTTCATTATTGCTGTTGTCATTTTATTAGTGTTATCATTACCATTATTAGTTTCTTCTTTTCTGTTCTATTAAACCGTTCTTATCTCAACCCACAGGTTTTGCTTCTTTTCCCGATTTTCTCCCCCATCCCACTGGGTGGGGGGGAGTGAGTGAGCGGCTGCGTGGTGTTTAGTTGCTGGCTGGGGTTAAACCACGACACTTGCTCTTCGGTTTATGAATGTAAAATCTGCAGGCCTTCCTTTTCAAGTTAGCTATACGTAAGCTTCTTTCTTTTAGATTACAAGTGAAGTTTGGATGTTGGTGGGAAAACTAAAAATCACAGAAGAACCTCTCCTCAGAACTGATCTTCCTGTGCTGCATTATTCTAGGGCATCTTTTTTTTAAAGTAATAAAAGCCCTGAGACAGTACAAGGTGTAACTCAGTTACTGTTACTTTAAGAGATTGGAGGGTGAGACTCTGCTTTAATCGCTTCTTATGTTTTGTTCTGGTTTGGTTTTGCTGAAAGGGATGTATCGCAGAGAGTGGAAAAGAATTCAGTGATTTTTGAAAAAGAGGAGGCCACGACATTCACAGACTCAGCTGGCAAAGAAGCTGCAGAAAACCAAAAGGGTGGCGACGTGTTCTTTTGTGGGCAGTGTGGAGTGTTTGTCTCCTCTTCTTGCATTGGTTGCACGGGGGAGCTTTTGATTACGGCTGCTCAAACAGCCACATTGTGCTAATGCATCTTCCTGTGGCCTTGCCAGGTGACCTCCCCACCAGCCAGCGACCAGCCAGTCCCACCACCACAACTGTTGCTCAAACAAGCACCACACGTGGACATGGTTATTGTCCCTCCCGCCCGGCTGGAACGCTGACTTCCTTTTTCCTCCCTAGCTTGTAATAAATGTATTGTGTAGATACATAGATAAGAAATAGATTGTCTAGGTTGTAATAAATCTCTTGCCAGGGAGGGACCATACCCCACCAGCAGGACGATGGATCTGTTTGTGAAGACATTCATTGAACTTTCTTCCTGGCATTCGGTGGCCACCTGCCCTGCCCCATGGACAGCTGTGCTCACAACCTCTGGCAGAAGCCAAGGGTCTGGTTGTAGTTCAGTGAAATCGCTGGTCCTGGCCTCCGAGGCTGGCTAAAATTAAACGGGCAAGAAGAAGCCCAAATCTTCATCTTTCATAACTGACTTGTAGTTCAGGTCCCAAAGGGGAAAAAGAGGGAAGGCAAGCACAGTGCTATACTTTGCAGACATGTGTTACAACTTAAACATCGTCTGTAGTGTCAGGAAGCTGTCATTTCCAGGGCCACATCCCCAGTCACTCAGTAAACGGGGAGGAACAGCAGGGCAGAATATGGCACTTCAAAGCTCCTTGCAGGGTCTGCTCTTCTCATGGCAGCAGGAGCTGCTCCTTTTCCTGAATCCCTTCTGCCACCACTGTAGAAGACTTCTGAAGCAACTTTATGCTGACAAGAAACAATAGTAAGAGCACTCCGGCACTGTAAAAGGCATTTGCTTTGAGCCAGAGCAGTATGGCAGCAGGAGCTCATCTAAGACTGCTCTTTCCTACTCCTCCGGCCATGCATACCCATTGACACTGGGCAGTGGCCTGACTTTTGACTGCTGCAGACAAACAAGCAATTAAGCTGCTGAGATTTTTCTGCTCAGCCCACTAAAGCAGAATCCAGGAGTGAAGCATTAAAGGACTGCCTTCAAAAATCAAAAGAATGCAGCCCAGGCATTTTTCAGTGCTGTTTTTCTCATGAAAATGCTGTTTCAATGCAGTCATTGATCCTGATACATACTTGACTTGAAGTTTTGCCCTGGTGTTTCTGGCCTTTTGTTCAGGAATACCACATTGTGTATGTGAGATTTTCTGCATATCTTTAATAGTAACAGGACATCCAGTGGTAGTACTGCGTCTTCTCTGATTTACATTTTTTAATGCAGTATGACAGGTGTGGTGCACATGTAGATTTGCAGGCATTCTACACAAATCCCCAGTCTCCAGTCTCTTTCAAGGCTGAACCAGATCTATCACACTGCAGTAAAATTCTATTCTTTCTAGATCAGGCCAGTAGTATAAAAATTATATGTATATGTATAGTAACCTGCAGCCCACAAGCCTGAGAAATAATGAATAACACCCAAGAGTTCGAATTATTTTACAGTATTTGTTGTATCTTTCTGACCTGCTTTATGATTCCTAAAAATTGTGGAATCACTGGTCAAGCTGGAATGAAGGCAGTCCTCTGAAAGGTCCCAGAGTTAATAGATAAAAACAAAAATAACACAACAAGTGTTGCTATTTTATTCCGTCTGTTGAGTTTCAATTGCCTTGAAACTGACACAGAATTAATTCTGGAAATCCAAAATGCTCCCATCAGCATAGATCTAAGTCAAAGAGAGGTCAGCAAGCAGACAGCATGAGAATTACTGACCTACATAGGACTAGTTTTAAGTGCCTATTTGTTGCCTAACTTGAAATGCCTTCCTAACGACTTGTAATGGTCAAAGTGAGCAAGACTTTTCTGAAAATTGGGGGTTTTAATGTGTCTCAGGCTTGTGTTTCAAAGTATGTACTCCATCAGTTTCTCTCTAGGGAGCTACTAATGGTGGCATGGAAAGTAAGACATTTCAACTTCAGGGTAAATTTCTGTGTTGTTTATTCCCCCTATCCAGCCTGCAGGAGGCATTCCACAGAAAACTAAAGTCTCTTTTAAAAATTCTTGTAGTTCTTATTCTTGGAAAGCCTTTTCTGTCCCTCTTGCATCTTCACGATAACTCAGAATGTGACATTTTGAATATTAAATCCTACTGTAGCTCATGAAATTTGGCTTATTTGATGTCACAGACTGATACTTCTGTGGTGCTTTCAGCAAAACATAAAACACCAAGAAGATATCCCTTAGAGAATATATTTTTCACAGCCATGCTGGATGCAACCCTTGGTTTGATTAACAAGCATGTTCACCACAGAGACTGAATAAAAGCCAAGGATTTTGTTCTTCTGATTCCCTTTTAACATAACTGTTTCTTAACTCAGATTTCCTGCTGGTGCTTTCCAGACAAGATTTGTTAGATTTGGTCAGAAAAAGACAGTTGACAGTTACCAGTCATCCAGTCTTTCCCTTTCGTGTCTTGCACTGAAAGAAGTACTCCTAAAAATATACCATCAAATGTTATTCCAGAGAAAACCAGGAGGAAGGACAATGTGCCCTGCTGGGTCTGAACCTGCTCCATATCTCTTCAGCACGTTGGAGCCCTCTCCCGTGGTGGTCTCTTTTCCTACAGAAGGGGTTGGAGGACAGAGACCATGGCATGGATAGGAGGGTGCAGAACAGACAGGTTTTTCCTTGCATCTCCCTGTACCCCTCTCTCAAGCATTTTAAAGACCCACTTTCTCCTACAACACCCAAAAAATCAGGTTCTGAAGAGGTACCGTAACTCAGAGTTTCAGCTGCAAGTTGCAAAATCTCATGGAAAATCTTCTGATGTTCTGAAGGAGTCAATTTACACCAGTCTTCCTCACATCCATCTTTTCCTGATGGCTTACAACTGCAGAAGCTAGACTAAGCAAAGGCTTATCAATACTTTTTGCTTTTCAAATATCACGTGTTGGAGCTTTTACTTTTAAAATAGAAGTATGAAAAATTTACCTTTCCTGGTACTCCTGGACTTTTCCTAGGCTTTGATTAGCTAACAGAGGACTGCTTTTGTTTCTGTTAATGGAGTGGATGTCTGGCTTTGGCGGGTGTTTCAGTCTTGGCTTCCATTTTGTATCAAGAACCGACAGAAAAACTGAAGGAGGGTGATTTACGATAATAATAATAGTGTTAATAACATCTCCTTAGCCTTCATCTGTTTCTTAACTGAAAGTAATTAAGGTGCTATGACTATGTAAATAATTAATAATTATATGATTTATGTTATATCTTTGTCGAATAACGTTTCTACCATGTGGGAGGAAACTACTATTCTGGTTAGGCTGATGTTGGATTGCTTGCAGTGTGAATGTTGGAGTCCAAGAAACATAGCAAGGACAGGAAAGGAGACAAATAACATAATGGTTATTTTCATGTGTCTCTAAGGAAGTATCAAAAACCATGTAAATGTTTTATGTTTTCATGAAAACACATGTTTTATATTGACCATAAAAACACAACTTTGAAATAAACAAATTCAACTTGCTTGCATTAGAAAAGTTCATTTTAATTAGGCTAGTTACATACCTTTTAACAATACCAGTGTCAAATTATGATAATGTTGCGTGACCCATAACTCACCCATCTGAGAAATGCTGCCTTTCCCAATGGAAAAGAATAAAACCTTGTTCCTTTACTGTAAGTTGCGCAGCTTGTTGGATGGACAATGTTGTGTGCTCGTCCCTAGAGAGTTTAGTGTAAAACAGCTCCAGATTTTGTTTGGTGATCTCAGAGCTGGCTGAATAACTCCAGCTTTCCACAGCTTCAAATGCTGACAGGCAGGGAGATGAGACTTTCGGATATTAAAAGCCTGCTCTGTGATACTGAAGGAGATTAGTTTTTGGAATCCATTCATTGACACAAAGGCCAATGCTGAATGGAGGTTATATTTATTGTCTATGAAACCCCTGAGTTAGCTGAAATCACTTTAAGCATGTACATGCATACATGTATTCTCTCACATTTAGCCAACTCCCCATGATGCTGGTTTCTTTGAGACAGGAACAGACAACTTTCAGGGACTCGGCTTGAAAAGATGCGTGCATGTAACACCCTCTGTCACATTTTACAAGAGGCTACAATCAAGCAGTCTTTATGCTCGGATTGTCTAGACACTGTGACAAAGCGGGAGAGGGCAAGTGAAAGAAAAAGCCCTTTTTGTCAGTCATTCACTTTGCATCAAATTCTCCTTCCCTGTGTGCTGCCATTGCCAGCAAAAAGATAAAGGGAGCAAAAACCAAACAAAAATCAAGAAACTGACAATTTGCTGGTTTTCTATTCATATCATTCCTTGTAAAAAGAAAACCGCAAACCATTATTTTTCTGAAACTACCTGTACATACGTATACCATCTCCTGATTTATTAACCTCTTTCAGAATTAATACTTTGAAAATTTTTTTTTTTTTGTAGCTGATTTGTTGTTTTAACTTTTTCCTCATCAATGTGTAAATGAAGTGTGTAGGGCTGTCTTGTCAGCACTTGTAAATTGGTATGCGAAATCTTCCCAGATTTCAGTGGAGATTTTTTTCCCTGCTCAGCTGAACGTTTGTGAATGACCAACAAGAAAACCCCTTTCCACTCACCGCTCTCCCAGATTTCATGTTTCCCATCTTTTTTTTCTTTCATTCTTTCATTTTCTTTTCTACTTTTTCCCATGAAAATACATGGGAAAAAATAAGAGGAGAAACAGAGTTGGGAGGGGAAAGGGAGGAGGTGATAGAGTTTCACAGGGAGGTAAGTTTGCAACCCAACGGAAAGGCTGCTGAGAATCTTCTTTAAATAGTAAAGCCCTCATATCGCTTAACTGTTTTGAGGTGAACAAGCATATGTTCCAGCACTTGTACCTTTTAACCAGTCTGCTTTAATGGCTCACTCTTCCCTGTTTGGACGGTCAGTGCCTCTCTCTGCCCTTTCTCTCGAGCTGGGACTTCCCTCGTGGCATCTCCCATGTTTGCTCGCTACCTGTGTTTTGCTCTCCGCGCACCGGAGGCACGCTCCCGCAGAGGCATAGCAGGGTCCAGGCAGTGAGTCCCAGACCCATCCCTCCCACCCGAAGCCTCCCTGGGCTCTGCCCGTGCTGACAGCAGTGAGACGAGCCGTCGCCCCGTGGGGCCCTCACCCTCCCTGTGGTCCTGCTTCACTCCCTGGCATCGCTCGTGGGGCTCCTCAGCTCTGAGAGGAGCCGGGGAAACCTCACCTCTGAGTGACGTCTCCAAACAGAGGGTCTCCAGAGCCAGACCGTCCTGCTGTTGAAACGGGCAAAAGCAGCAGAGAGATCTCTGCAAGCAGTTTTTCGCAGGTGATACAAAGCTGGCCGGGTCACCTCTGCACCCATCGCCATCCCTGCGGGCTCAGCTGGAGTCACTGCTGGTCCCGGGGGTGGACAACCTCGAGCCCCCTCCAGCACCGACCCAGCTACCAGGGCGAGCAGAGGCTGGAGGCCAGCACGGCTGCCGCAGCCGTAGCAGCAGCAGCAGCGTGTTTTGCAGCTTCCAGGCTGCAAACCCCTTTCCCTCGACCTGTTGTCGCTTTAGTTTCTTGGGGGATCCCAGCTCGTGCCACCTCTTGCAGCAAGGGCAGAGTCAGGAGTCCTTGTTTCTGTTTGTGTAAAGAGACTTAAACATTTTGGTGAGGGAACTCTGCTGAGTGGATGTGGTGTCTTGAAGAAAATAAAGAAATGCAAAAAGGGCACCTTTAAGTTAAGCGAAGAGCAAGAGACAGTAGACCTGTGCTAACAGCAGGCAATACAGCTCAGGGAAATACATTAAAAATGGTGCTTGTTTTTCGGAACAGGCCTGTAGAATAACTGGAAGTATCTTCAAATTGAAGAAAATAACCTTCAACAGAAGGGTTTTTTTAATTAGGCAGGTTAGATTTAGGAAGCACGTATCCAGACTGTAGACTGTCACAGACAAGCAGGGAGCTGCTGCATAATTTTTCAAGCATTAGCAGCAGAGGAATATGCTTTTTCTGAATCCCATGGGTTTGTCAAAACCAATTTCCTGTGTTGATGTTGGGGTACGGCATATAAAACATCCAGCATGGCAGCTACAGAAAAATGAGGATTTGAAAAAGGATAGGCTTTTTATTTACCCTAAGCGATGGATATTGGCTGAAATGTGGAAATAATAAGGGGGGGAAAAATGTGCTTCGCTATACTTTTCCTTTTTTTGTGTTCTCTGTATTTTCTCCCCGTTTATTTATATATTCTGGACAAAGCATGTCTAGTAAGTCTAATTTTTTAAAGATTTTTCTATTGTCATTGCTCTTCTTGCAGCCCCAGTGTTTTAGAGTATGTTGTTTGTGTGCCAGGTTACATTAGGAGTCGCTGTACCAGTTCAGATCAAGGGTGCATCCGGATGAGTATCTCATTCCCTAGATTCATCACACCCAGCTTCAGAAACTCAGGTTTTGTGTCTAGATTCAGCTCAAGTCAATAGGACAGAGTTCAGTAACACCACCACATGGATTATAAGATGTTAGAGCTCGCAGATGAAAAGCAATACCAGGTAACAGAACTAAACTTGGAGGGCTGCTTCTAAGATGTGGCAAATCACTCTCTGTCTCCCTCCACCTAGAGAGAGGTAGGCACCTAAAATGAAGAGAGATTAACCCAGGCCCTGGTAGTGCCCCATGAGGGTGCTGAACAAGAGGTTACAAGAATTAAAAAACTTAGAGCAACCTTTTCCAAGCCGTACCCTCTCGGTTTCCTCCTGTCTGGGATCTGAACTTCGAGATGCGCTGCATTTGACATGTTAATTCTTCTGGGACTTTCTCTAGTTTCTTAACTCACGTATACCTTTGGCAGCCCCACCTTCTGCTACCAGCAAGTTTTACCCTTCAGTTCGGTACTGCATAAAAGGGCGCTTCCTTTTGGTTTAGTTGTGCCATCTGATAGCTCCCTCCTACTTTCCTGTGCTGTAATAGCTATCGGCTCATTGTGTCTGCTTTTCTGCCTGTCACGCAGAGCTCCAGCAATGGAAAAAGGTTGTATTGCCTTTAGGTGAAGTCAGCTCTTGTGTAGTTGGCAAGGTCAAACATGAGCCGTGAGCTGAGCGCCTTCCTCTGTGTTTTGGAGGGCAGACTTGAACACCTCCAGCTGCACTTTTTGGCCGAGTCCTTTGCCTGCCAATCGTGCTCTCCTGGTGAAGGGCGAGCAAGAAGGGTTTCATCCTCTCGCTACCTCCATGCAAGCCATTGCTTGGCAGGGCTGGGCAGAGAGCTGCCACTACCCTAAGAGCAGGCAGGACCTCCTTCCCCAGGTCTCGATGGGAAACCACTGCGAGGAAGGTTTTGTGTGAGCTTTTCCCAATGTGTTGCTGTTTAGATTCAAACCACTGTGGGGTTTTTTCAAAGTACTTAACTTTTGAGTGGTGAACTTAGTTTGATCCTCGTCATATGTGGGTTTAGGGGAGATCTGGTGAGCATCAAGATATGAAGACCTGTCTTTTCCTTCCTCTCCTAGGATTTTAGATAATGGGCTGTGTGCAATGTAAGGATAAAGAAGCAACAAAACTGACTGACGAGAGGGATGGCAGTTTAACTCAAAGCTCAGGCTACCGCTATGGGACAGATCCCACTCCGCAGCACTATCCTAGCTTTGGTGTGACTTCAATCCCAAACTACAACAACTTCCATGCCACAGGAGGCCAAGGACTGACTGTGTTTGGTGGAGTCAATTCCTCCTCTCATACAGGGACGCTGCGTACAAGAGGAGGAACAGGTGAGTTTCAAAGTCTTCTTTCAGTGCTCTTAGTGAGTATCAATCATGTAATTACAGCAGAGGCACAACTGTCTCAGCATGCTGCTTTGGGGAAGTTATTTCATTAAACAGTGCAAAGAATTGAGGTAGGGGTGGAGCTGGGTCTTCAGCCCTACCTTTGCTAACTTGCAGGTGCTCATTCACTTCAGTGTTGAGAAATTATGTATACATGCCCAATTTGGCTGCCTGCCTGCCTCATCGCTCTACCAGGGAACGGAAAGTGTGGTCTGAGCCACCTCAAGTAGTTGACAGGAAATAGTCGGCATGGCTATGTCTAAACTCTCTCTTCAAACCCCCTTTGCCCACTTGGGATCCTACACTGTGTGTGGGTACCAAACCAAGAGTACTGATGACTGTACAGAGCGGAGGAGGCGGCATGCCCGCTGGCTGCATAAAAGTAGAGGGATTAGAATGGTTGTCCAAAAAGTAGGAGGCGTCAATTTATTTTGCTCCTCAGCAGCCAGAGTAGCTTACATTTGGCTTAGCCACCTCATCTCTTGAGGCTCCTTTCCCTCCTGTTTTTTGTGATGGAGTGTAACTCACCTATCTTCTTCTTTAGGTGTAACTCTTTTTGTGGCGCTTTATGACTATGAAGCAAGAACAGAAGATGACTTGAGTTTTCACAAAGGAGAAAAATTTCAAATACTTAACAGCTCGTAAGTTTTAGGCTTGGGAATGTGCTCTTTAATATTTTTAAACTTATAATGTTGACAATTATAATTGCTTATGTTATTAGTAAAATCTAATGTTGGATATTCAAGATATATAGGGGTTTTACTCTATGCTTACTAACTTGTCTTTGCATTTAGCGTACTTTTGCAAAGTACCTTATTATTAAAAAAAAACCACCAACCACATGCAGCTTTACTTCAAAAATAAGTTTTAGATTGTGTGATTCACTGCTTACATTTCACAGTAAGCTCACATGCAGAACTGAGAGTACCAGCTCTGTACCTTACCAGTAGTCACAGAAGTTCTGCAAGGCGTGTGCTAACACTTTTTGCAATCTGCCGCAAGTATCTCTACGCAGAAACGAGCTGAAAACTGATTCACAAAAGAGACGTTACCCAGACTTGTGTGCCAATTTAAAAGCTTTTTTTTTTCCTTTTAAAGGTAGGTGATACAGTCAGAACATGCTAGGAAGTTCTGTTACGTGAGAATGCACCATTGTACAGTTGCATTTGGCATGAAAACCACACTTCCATCCTGGAAATCATCAACTTAAAATTAATTTTATTAACTGCCCATAGAAAAAAATCCCTTAGCAATTTAAAAATAACATCTAAAACTTACTGCGCTACTGACCTATATCTGAACATCTTGTAATTCTTGGCTAAGAACATAAAGTTGAAGGCTCTGTGTTATGTTCAGTATTGCTATCACATAGAGGTAAAAATGGGTTAACAACCAAGTATGTCGCTTTCTAGAGGCTTTGTTATATTGCTCTCATCTTTTTTTCTTACACTATGTGACAGTGAGGCAAATGCATCCCTGGTGCAACTCCTGTTAATTTTAATAGAACAACTCCAGGGTTGGAATTGGCTCAATGTGCATTAAAGTAAAAAAATAAATAAATCAGGTAATTCTGCGGAATATTTCATGAAGCCATGAAGCTGGAGAGCTTTGATGTAGATGAAAGCACAGAAACTTCAGTTACGACTTGTAGAGGGAGCAGCAGTTTAAAAACCTCTCTACTTCTAAATTAGCACTTGGAAAAAAAAACTTTTTTAACCTATCATCCATTTTGTTCACATTGCCTGCTGCTTTCCTAACCTTGCACAAACTATGCCATAACTTGAAACAAGAAGAAATTCCACACATTATAAATTCCTTACACACGCCAGTTGATGAAATCAGGGGATGCTCACGGGGACTTGCGGAGCAATCATACTTGGAGTCAGTGGGACAGAGAGATTCCCCCATGTGTGGATGGTTGCAGTACATGCATTTTGATGCAGGTAATTACTGCCTGGAGAAAGGTTTTCTAAAAGAAAAAAAAAAAAACAAAAACAAAAAACAAGCATCCACTGATTTTCCTGGAGGATTATAGAAGCTCAGTTCCCATTGTTGTCAGCTCTGTCTACTTACAAACACGGACCTAACCACACTCCTGGAGTAGTGACAGCCAGGCTGGGAATCGCCAGAAAGCAGCTTTTCTGTGAGAATGCTTCCTCTCTCACTTATATCAGAAATGATATGAAAGAAGAGCTTTTTTTTAAGAGTCTGCCAATGCTGCTTGCAACCAGAAAGCATATATGTGCACTAGTTTGTCTGGAATTTTTGGAGGGGTTTGGACTTTTTTTTAGCTCTCCACAAATGAAATTTGATTTGTGCTTTGGATTAGAAGTTCAGGACAGCCATACCTGAAATGGCATACAAAGGGTTTCCCTGTGATTTGAAGTCAGAAATTATACCAAGGGCAGTCTGGGGGAAAGAGGTACCTGCAGGGGTGGTTCAGAGCAGAGCCTGACTTCAGGGCTCAGAAACACTCGGCCATCCCCTGCATCCCCACCACCACTCCCACACACCCTGGCTAGCCCTACTGACTAGCCTCCTCCTACCTCAGTTGGGTGTCTAAAATTAAGAGCCAGGAAAAAGTCTGGATTCTTCCTCCTTTCTGGCAGTGCTTTGAGAGATTTAAGCTTCTCTGTCAAAGCAGAGGGGGTTGTCCCTGATGGTGTGATCATCTACAAGGCTGCTTTTTTCCTCCCTAGATATGATAAAATACCTCCATCTAGTGGACTCTCTGTACAGTAAGGAGAACAAATATAATGGTACAATTTATCAACCACAGTATGGCATAATCTCTCAAAAATATTCTACAGCAACATATGGGGGAAGGGTTAGCACTTCAGCTAGTAAAATTAGGGACGCAAACAGATAGGGCCATTTGCCTGACATACTAATGCACACAAGGTGTATTAAAATAGTGTCAGCTGCCAGCCTCTAGAAAAGCTACTTGTTCTTTACTTTTTTGAACTGTAGAATTGGAAATGTCTCCTTTTTGACTAATCACAGCTGTTTTCTCGTTGTTTTCTATAGAGTTTGTACTCCTTCAAAGTGTTAAAGAAAGTGGAGTTGAAAATTTAAAGAGCTCACCTTGACACAACCTTTCCTGCCAGTAATAGCTTACACAATGTGTTTTCTGTAACTGCTTGCTTACAGAAGAGGCTGAATTCTCTGGCCATGTTTGATAATAGTGTTTTATTTAGCGAACAGATCTCTGTTTTACAGAGAGGGGAACTGAGAAAGAGTTTCTAAGCAGTCCAGAAATGGAAAAGAGAATTAGTAGCAGTAGGAGTTAAACATTGGTGAATCTGGTGCTGAGAATGAAATACAAATTGCTAAATCCCAAATTGCTGCATCCTGTAAAAAGCTGAGAAATAAACTTCTCTTAAAGCTGCACATTCTACAGCAACGCGCACTGTCTGAAGTGCAGTACCATGTCCCACTGTGTGCACCAGTGTACAGCAAAAATTGATGCTAAGCCTGTGGAACACTGCCATGAGATGGTCCTGCATGGACCTCTTCATGTTTAAATGTTGTAGAAGAATGGGGTTTTGTAAGTATTTGAAAATGCAGCTAAGTCCTTTGCTACTTCAGATACCTCCTCTAGGTGGCCAGGAGAGGAATCTGGACAATGAAGTGTGATCCTCAAGGGCCATCTAAAACTCCATGTTGATTGATGGCTTTTTGATGCCTTTGGGTTTCAGATTAATTATCCCCACACAAGTTTAAAATTAGCAGTGGATGTGACAGTGTTCAGTTTGGCAGTTTTTCTATAAGCTCTCTCAAGGGTCCATATTAGAATAATTGCTATGGAGACAGTTTTCAATATTCTAGTCCAAATCCAGCCCTCAGCAAACCTGATTTCACTGGGTTGTTATGCCTGTTTATGCCATTATGCTACATTTGGAAGGCTACATTACTAATCACCGCTGAAATAATAATAAGTGTAAAGAAATACGTATATTATTTGGGCTTAGATGCAAACACCTCTCTCAGAAGCACACAAGTGATAAAGAGATGAGTTGCTGTGGCTTCTTAATGCCACGCAGCTGCGGGTGCTGTTAGCAAAGTCAGACCATTGCCTTTACATCTGTGTCTCGCTCTCACTTCTCCTCACCTCTGTTTCTGCAGGGAAGGAGACTGGTGGGAGGCCCGGTCCTTGACAACAGGCGAAACTGGTTACATTCCCAGTAATTATGTGGCTCCGGTCGATTCCATCCAAGCAGAGGAGTATGTTTTCTTTTTGTTGTAAAGACCCATTAGTGCTGTATTTTAAGGAGGTTTGAGGACTTGGTTTTGATTGATTGCAGCGATTTTTCAAATGACTTACATTATTTTTATTTCAGTTCTTAACTGCACTGATAAATAATTAGGTAATTAGTAACAAAAGAAGCACAAGCTCAGTGCTTTTTCAATGTCAAAACAAAGGAAGAAAACCTAAAGGAACATAGGTCTGCTTCCTTTATTCGAGTGTTGACTAATTTCAAGCTTTAAGCAAAAGGTGCCCTTGCTTGTCCTGAATCAACTTGTAAAAATATTTGGAGTCAATTAGTGTGCAAACTGTCTATTAAAGAGGGCACATTGTATCAACAAATACCTACCAATAGGTAGGATGCCTACAACACATACAGCAGGCAGCATAATGAGGACATATCTATGTGAAAAACGGAGTGCTGTGTGTATCCATATTATTTATAGTATAAAAGATACACTGGAGGAGCTTATATAGCTGAGGAGGTACTACTGTAGTCTGTACTTCAGGTTCTACTTGGTTGATTGTGAAACGAAAAAAAAAAAATTGCTGCAGGAAGGAAAAAGGTACCGAAATTCTGAAAGCCTTATACAACCACAGTAAAGTGGTTGCATCTGGTCCTTCTACTGAGGTTTTATAGCTGTGCTGCAACAAAAATATTGAATACTAATACATCACTATGTAAGTCAAATATGTAGTTTATAGCAACATCTATAAAAATACTGCTCTTTGGCAGCAACACATTTTTCTGCCCTTTTCCTTGTCTATTCCTTCCCCCCCGCCAAGTCTTGCTCTCTGTTTGTCAAAGTCTGGCCTTTGTTGTAAGACACTAAACAAGCATTCTCAGCACCTATTGATTATAAGCTTAATGCAAAGTGCTACTGCACAACTTATACAACATCTACTACACAATTTGCCACATTAGCTTCCCCCCACAATAAAAGAGACACAGTATAAGAAAAATGGTTGAATATACTTGAGTAACAATAGTTTCTGCAAATAATCCTCCCTGTCTGAGCTCTATGACACTACCTAGTAATCCTATGTAGCATTTGTCTTACTATTTCTGATGTTCCCTAAGGTGGTACTTTGGCAAACTTGGCCGAAAAGATGCCGAGAGGCAGCTGTTGTCATTTGGAAACCCCAGAGGTACCTTCCTGATCCGGGAAAGCGAAACTACCAAAGGTAGGCTGGCCAAAGCTATTCTGACAATGAATGAGAAGATATATGAGAAAAATTGTGCTAAGTTTGTGAAATACTGTTTTCAGTGGTATGAAGGTAGAGATAAGCGTCATCTTGCGTGTATGTGTGCTAGGGAACTAGATGTGTGGACGTCCGAGGTCTTAGAGTGAGTATTCAAAGCAGAAAACAACCCAAGTGCAATCCATGCTGTGCTCAACCCATGGTATCATCAGTGCAAGTCATGCACAGGCAGGGTGCTCCGCTCTGCTGTCACACTCTGAACATTGCACTGTCTCTCTCAACACGTGTGTTGAGGATACTACTGTTGCAATGGAGTTGGGTGGAGAGTTGCCCCTCAGAACAGCAGCTTTGGGGCTACAGGAGGCAGACCTCTCAGTGTCCATGTTTGGGTCCAGGCACAGCCAGCTAGATTACTCTGAACAGATGCTGGGAATCTCGTCTAGTTTGGTGAAAATTACTGCTTAATCCTGAACAAGCAGAATATTTGGATCTTCTTGCCTGGAAGATGTAAGATAAGATTGCGGAGGTGGGGGGGCGATACTGGTTATTATTTTGGGAAGATTAGGGGATTTTTTGGCCTTTCCCCTTTGAATTGCTGGATCCCTGGGCAGAAAGAAAAAAAAAAAAAAAGATGTAGCAGTTTTAAATTAATAGATTAACAGTGAAAAGACTTGAAAATATTTCTAATTAATATATTCATGAAGTATTCAACTATATCCATTCTGTTGAAGCCAAGTGGAAGGATGTATTCTCCTCCTTCCCTCTAAAATTATTGGAGGAGTTCCAGTTTTCTCAGTGGGTGCTATCTTTGCTTTTACATTTTGTTCGTGAGGCCTGTCAACATCTTCAAAGCTTCACATGTATGAAAAGATCTATCTAACTCATACAACTATTGAGGAGAAAACCTGCAACTAAGTGAAAACAAACCTGGCCATTTCTCAATTAACCAGCAATCCAAAACAATAGCTGTGGGAAGCATAAATCACTAGACTTAATTCCATGTACGTTCTGAAGTCTAATGATGGTTCATGTAATTAAGCACTGATTTGTCAGTGCTTTGATCAGAGCACACTCTGTCAGCTAGAGTTAGCATGCAAAGTGGTTGGAGGCATGGCTGGTAACGGGGTTTAGAGAATAGTAGCACTACTTCCCACTCCTCTCTACCTGACCTATCTTCAGATGCTGCATTCTGTCATCTAAAATTGTAAGTTTTACATTTTTGACTCCTGCAGTCACTGGATTCTTCCTTCACTGCCCATAACTCCAAAGACTGTTTCAGATGCAAAATCTGAATAGACGTGCTGTTGTTTCAGACAGCTAATTTCCCATCTTGTCACCCCACAACTTCACTATACCTTATGTAGCAGCAAGGCAGGAGCCTCACCAGGAGCAAGACAGGCTCTAACTTGTTCTTTTTCTGCAAATAGCCTCCACCTGTTCATTTTCAACAACAGTTGTTGTGATGTGTGCGAGGAGCAGGACTTCATTCCACTCTGTGCTGAGTTTAAAAACTCACTCATATAGGCACCCATGGATCCTAAAAACAAACACAAGACCGTTTCTCTAAATTATATTATCAGCTTAGTCTGTTTTGACCATTTTTTATACAGTGATAGGGGATATGTTTTGCAGGGCTGTTTACTTAGCTAAGTCAGGGCTTTTTTCCAGAGCTGCTTGTGAGACACAAAAGCATTGGGGAAATGGAGTAATCCATCATGGATGGACTTAGACCAGCAAGCTTAATTTCTCTGCATTTGAACTTAAGGCTTTCTACATCTTCAGGCTAAGTTTGCATCAAAGCCATTGGAAAAAACCAAACATGCATGGTTTTTGTCAAAAATGCCTATTTCCTTTCTCATCCTTGTGGTGTTTCAGTATGTTGTTAGAAGAAAACAGAGGGAGCTTGTTGTTTATGAGAGAGAAAAAAGTCAGCTGGAAGGGCTCGAATGGTGCATTCTCCCGTAAGTCTTCTCAAAATGCCTTACTCCAGCTAGTCATCTTGGGCTTGAGGCAGGAATTGTTTTGTGGCCTAGAATCATCCCTTCTGCTTTAAATAATAACAATAATAAAATTAAGCAGGATCATGTTAAAAGTATCATCATGGATGACTTCAGCATGAATTTAACCTCCCTTGATCACGGTTGCCTTCTCTTCTTACTTCCAAAATAAATCATATGTAGCTGGCTTTTCATTTTTTCAAGGCCTGACTACCCAGGTACTTCATCAGCTCTTGTCTGTATAATCCTTCACCTGGTTTCAATCTCCACCCTCCAAGGCTGTCTGGTTTTAGGTTTGTTTTTTTAAAAAATTCATTAGTATGATATATTGTAATGTCGTATTTCTATCCAAATTTTTATTATGTGTCTCTCTCATATTTGAATGTATCATCATCAGATAATAATGAATAGTATAAATAACCAACAGCCTAAATAAATGAATAATGAAATCCATCTTGGTTATTGTTTTTGTCCAGATTTGAACTAAAGCTCCAGTCCTGCAACTTGATCCGAGGTCAGCGGGGGTCCACAGAGGGCCACCCACGCAGCTCTGATTGCAGACCTGGAGCCACACAATGTTTACATTTTCCTAAAGAATCTAAAATAGTGACCAGATAGGCAGGGAGCGTGACTAAAGAAAATACAGCTGCTGCCAGTGGATCAAAACTCACAAATGCAGAGGTGGAGAACACTGCCTGGAGATTTTTGAAAGGAGGCTGACAGTGTACAGCCCAGAGTGGTGGTACAAAGCATGCATGAGATGTGCTTGCAAATCCCCAAAAAGCTTTGAACTCCTAGCTGAGAGACATGTACTTACTCAGTGGGAGAACCTCCTCAGAAAAATATCCTAAGCAAACAGTATTTTTCTACACTTAGAAATTAAAAACCCTGTCACTCCTCTCAGGGTGTCTCCCATTCACATAAACTAGAATCATCTGTGTAAGTGCTGGCTCTTTTCCTCATATTTAGGTGACAACAACCAGGAATTTGAGAAGTCCTTGGGTGGAGACGTTTTGTTCACTGCAGCTCCCTCGGCAGTGAGCTGCCCGCCAGTGCGACCTGTTGCAGGTTAACATGGTCAGGGAATCTTCTTCCTGGAGAAACATCCAGGAAAGACATCTTACACCAGGAATCGCAACCGCATAACTGGGGGGGGTCCTTAAACCATGTCACTTA
Organism: Harpia harpyja; assembly: GCF_026419915.1. Taxonomy (NCBI): domain Eukaryota; kingdom Metazoa; phylum Chordata; class Aves; order Accipitriformes; family Accipitridae; genus Harpia; species Harpia harpyja. Next base: position 7,072,777 of record NC_068942.1, on the reverse strand, counting down.
GGTGGAGGTGGTTCTGGAGAATGTGAACCTGCCAGGTGTGTTGAAAAGTACCCCAACTTGGGATAAGCAGCAGTTGGTGCTGTTTGCTAATCAGACCTGTAGGAAATCACTCCACCTTCCATGTTGTCCAGAATTGTCTGCTGGCGGTTTTACTTTCCTGCCCTTAGCTGACATGGCTACGAGTGAAAGCAGCCCAAGCTCCAGAAGGAGGACCTTCCTGACATCTCTGCAGCTGCCAGTTACCTCTAGGTTTTTTCCTTTTAATGCCTGAATTAGCTTTGAGTAAACACAATATTCATCTGAGCCATGAGTGAAGACTTGTCTTCCTCACTGCCTTTGAAATGGCCATGTTTTTGCTCAGAAACTGCAATATGCTGTAAAATGTGGCTTTGCTTTTGACACTGTAGAGAACCAACATGTGGGTGTCACTGTATGTAGAATAGGACTGTGCTTCAAATTAAGACACCTGAATGTGCAGGTCCCCATGTAGGTGGCTGTTGTGGTTTAACCTCAGCCAGCAACTAAGCACCACACAGCTGCTCACTCACTTCCCCCCCACCCAGTGGGATGGGGGAGAAAATCAGAAAAAAAACCCCTAAAACTCCTGGGTTAAGATAAGAACAGTTTAATAGGACAGAAAGGAAGAAAACAATAATGATAATAATAACAATAATAAAATGACAATAATAATAATAATAAAAGAATTGGAATATACAAAACAAGTGATGGACAATGCAATTGCTTACCACTCACATGCTGATGCCCAGTTAGTCCCCAAGCAGCAATCCACCCCCCCAAGGCCAAGTCCCCCCAGTTTATATACTGGACATGGTATGGAATACCCCTTTGGCCAGTTTGGGTCAGCTGTCCTGGCTGTGTCCCCTCCCAACTTCTCGTGCTCCCCCAGCCTTCTTGCTGGCTGGGCATGAGAAGCTGAAAAATCCTTGACTTGGTCTAAACACTACTTAGCAACATGAAAACATCAGTGCGTTCTCAACATCCTTCTCATACTGAACCCAAAACATAACAGTATACCAGCTACTAGAAAGAAGATTAACTCTATCCCAGGCAAAACCAGGACAGTGGCCAAGCTCCCTTTACGGTCAGCGGGAAGCTGGGGTTCAGTTCAACTGCCCGTGACTGCAGGCACCTAGTGCTCAAACCTGCATTACACCACCAATATCTACAGTGCCATAGCACTCACGGAAACTAGGCTGGGATTCAGCTGCCCTAATAGCACCAGAAGCTGATGTGTGGGCATCTAAATCAAGCCCGTAGCCCACCTACAGACAGCCACCGCTACACCTAAAACTAAATCCAGCCCCTCAGTTGAAGTTCCTGTGCTGGGCCATGAGCATCCAGAGCCATCTGAGATGCTTGCAGGGCATCCACGTGGATCCGACAAACATGACAGCCTGTGGGAAAACTGCCAAGCAGGATGTTCTGGGGCATCTCGCATGGCACTTAACCCCTGTGTTTGGGCATCTGAATCCCACCAGTAAGCTCTAAAGCTCCAGCATGGATTTGGAAAGTGAAACACGCAGTTCTTGCAGATCTCCTAGTGCACAGTCTTGGTGTAGTACCACCTTCCAAAGACTGTGACATGCAGAGTATGCTAATTTGGTTGTTCAATGTTTATAAAGAAGTTTGGGATCCATCTGGGTAACAACACTACACGTATATAAAGTCATTATCTCCAGTGCTTCCTATGAAAATCTTGATATTTACCGCCCACTGGCATTTACCTGAAGTATAGTATTTGTAGTGTAACCTGGCACTTAGAATAGGAAAAGTCAATTTAACAACCTGAAGCAGTAAATGTTAAAATGTGAGTTTTCATTTACACAGTAGTCCTGATTTCTTTCTAGAAAAGTGTGAAAGGGATATGGTGTGAACATCCTAAGATTTCTGTGGTACTTACTTCGTTGTGTTAGATTCATTTGTTGTTTTTCAAGGTACAGTAAGCATTTTTTGGAAGCAATTTCTCTCACTTTATAACAACTGACCAGCAAACCAAAATCTTTGTGTCTAAAAGCTACTTACAGTTTTTTATTTCTCCTTTGCTTTGAACAGGTGCCTATTCCCTGTCTATTCGAGACTGGGATGATATGAAAGGAGATCATGTCAAACATTATAAGATTCGTAAACTTGACAATGGCGGATATTATATCACAACTCGGGCACAATTTGAAACTCTTCAGCAGCTGGTTCAGCATTATTCAGGTAATTTTTCAGATCATACACGGCACTCTGAAGTATTTTAAAACAAAAGTGTTTACTGCTGAGCTGATGTATGTGTAAGACGCCCTAAAGAGTCATTTGAGCTATGTCTCTTGCTTGTTGTAATGCATCTTCCATTATCCCTTTCCCATTACAGTTATAAATGGCTTTGAGTGCTGTTCACAGTGTACAGTGGCAGAGCTTTTAAAAGCTAGCACTCTACTGAGGTAAAGGTTTTGCCTGCTCTCCCTCTTCTAAGCAAACAGAATTACTGAATTTGACTTGCACATCTCAAAGCATGAATTCCCTGTGCACAAGCAAGTGCTAATATGTACCATTTTGCAACATACTATGGCTAATAAAGGAAATAGGGAATTGCATTGTGGAATTCAGTCACCTAAGGCAATGACCAAAAGGTTTGCATATTACCTGACTCAAATTTTCCCACTGGATTTGTGTTCAATGTGCAAAGTATTAACATATAAATTATAATCAGTCTAATTTTAAAAATAAATATGGCAAGGTGGGTATTTCTTTATGCACACTGTTTGTGTCCACCTACCAAGCTCACTCTTTTTTTTTTTTTTTTTTTTTAAATTCCTGTGATTAAAATGTGGCATGCACTATTCAACCCAAAAGTGCAAAGTGCATCCTACTGTCACTGGCGATTGGTGTACCACAGGTACAATTTTAAAGCCCCCCAAACCTCTGCATAGGACAACCAGTTCTTACATAGAAGACTGCCATGCTTCTCAACATGGTCATTTTTTAAGAAGAAATTAGTAATTTGAATTATTTTGCTTTTTATTTTTTCCTTACTTTAGCTTTTCATAATATTAACAGATGACCCCAAATGCTCATTGCTTTAAAACTTTTCATAATTTTTACTTGTGAAATCAACTTCTCTGTGGGATGTTTTTTCTGTATTCTTTGTATTCTGTCTGCTGTATTCTTATGCTATTCATACTAGACATCTGGCTGTCTTCTCCGCCCAATTTCTGATGGTTGTATGCTGCCTGGGAGAATTTCTAGTTGTTTCTGGTGACTACATTAAACCGAGCTAAATAATGTATAAAAACTCACATCTAAAAGGAAGATAATTTTCAGCCCTACTATACCAGCTTATATGTCAACTTTTAGTTTTCTGTGGTCAAATTATTTGGGTGGTGTATTTTCCATACACAAACACAGAAACAAATAGAACTGGAAACAGCCATTTCTGTGCAACACAGAGGCATAATCAGTAGGGTCCAGGTAGGGTAGCTCAGGAGGGCATGGTACAGACCCACACTCCAGAGGTTTCACCTGCAGTCTCCCAGACCCGGGTGAACACAGGAGCCCTTATTCAATGCCAGACTCGGCTGACTTGAAACAAAAAGGCTGCCTCTAACTGCCGGCTCTGCACTCTGGGTTGTGGGAGGTAGAATAGCCCAGGGCCTTGTGAGTACCTAGGTTTACTTCTAGGGAGAGCTCAAAGATGCCCAAATGACTCCATAAAGATCAGCATGGTTCCTGTACCTGTTTTAAGATACAAGTCACTGCGCAAGCTTTATATTGTAGTCTGCTTTGTGCAGCATAGTATACTACACAACAATATGTGTGTGTGTATATATGTATTTTTATATATATCATTGGTTTTACTCCTGCTAAAATATCTTGTGACTTTTGTCACAGTTCAGTCTTCTGTGAAGCTTTGCAAGAGATAAGTGTAATGAACCTGCCCCAAACAATGTAGGACTGGCTGCATAAGCTAATAAAGGTTTGCTCTAGAAAGAATGGCAGAAAAAGTCTTTTACAGGACACCTGTAAAACACCTTTTCACAGAGTAGAATATAGAAAATACCTTTTCCCAGGATGCCTAGGAAAAGATTAGCAAAAAAGTCCGCCAAATTTTCATTGCTATGATTTTCAGAAAAAGTGAATCTTCTCTGTGTTTCTTTTACTCAGTACAGAAACAATCCAGTTTGTGACTTACAGATGATTTTTTAAAAGTTATACTGTACTATAATATACTAGTTACTCGTGAAGTTATCTTAATGCAGCATTGTGGGAGAAGGGAAATCCTGAGTCCACAAGAGAAACCATTGGTGGTCACCTTCCATTTCAGGCTCTGGAAGCAGAGACCAAAATATTTCCTGTTCTGTCTCAAATGAATATGTTTCAGTGTTCAATTTCTAATCTTCCAGGATGCTTTGTGGTATGCAACTAACAGCTGTTGTGAGTAGCATTGTTTTTATGCTTACTGTTTTTGTTTCATGTCACACTTTTTTTTCTTTCCTCTCCTTTGCTGTTGGCTTCACTTCTGGCTCCATCAGAGAGAGCTGCAGGTCTTTGCTGCCGCTTAGTAGTCCCCTGTCATAAAGGAATGCCAAGGCTTACTGATCTGTCTGTCAAAACCAAAGATGTCTGGGAAATTCCACGAGAATCCCTACAGTTGATCAAGAGACTGGGAAATGGGCAGTTTGGGGAAGTATGGATGGGTATGGAGCAAAATAATTATTCTAAAATAGCTCTCTGTGTGGGGATTACAAGATGGAAGGTGAAAATGTAGGACACTGTGACCCACAAGAAAAAAAAGAGCAAAGCTCAAACTGTTAGGAAAAATGTCTTTGGAATCATGTCTTTGACTTTGAAGTTCTTTAATCTTCAACTTTGACTGTAATTGATGGCAAAAGAAAACTGAAATTCCTTGTTTCCTTGGAAGGCTTTGATTTTGACAAATTACCACTGTCTTAATAATAAATCAAGGCTCGCATCGTAATCTATTAATTATACCAAGGAGCCTTTTTCTGCAAGCTAACAAAAAAGTCCTTACCTTCAAGTATCCAAAAATCAGTGTTTGCAAATGAACTTTAACACAGCACTGAGAGACAAGTCACCTTCCATCTTTCTCAATGCATGCATAATTTTGGATTATAAGTGTGTTTTTTTTATTAATTTCCTCTCCTATAGAGAAAGCTGATGGTTTGTGTTTTAACTTAACTGTGATTGCTACGAATAATACCCCTCAAACTGTTGGATTGGCTAAAGATGCATGGGAAGTTGCACGTGATTCATTATTTCTGGAACAGAAGCTTGGTCAGGGGTGTTTCGCTGAAGTGTGGCGTGGTAAGGCAGAGAATATATTTTGCTTTGGATGGATCTTTTAAGGCCCTCTTGGCAGAAATAAACATTTCAAGTACAGATCTTAAAGCTAAAAAATCAGAATAGTACGAAATGTTAGTCTGTGTCGCCTAAAACAGTCAGACCTAAATACAGTAATCCATGGGGAAACTTCCTTTCACTTGCACAAGCTGGTATGAGAGGTTAGGGTATTAAACTTCATTAATTGTATTGGGTTTATTTGGGTGACTACACAATTGCTAGGTATTAAAATAGGAATGATGCTAAACTTGTAAGGCAGAATAGCTAACCAGAAATTAATCTGGTAAGTAGACATTTTGCTTTCCTCGTGTGTTTTAGCACTGATGGGGTCAGACCCTGAAAATGCTTCCATCCGCTCTCTCAGATTAAAATAATGGCAAGTAACAGCAAGCTGATATTGCCAAGCTAGCTTCCCCATGCATCCACTTCTTCAAGTCCATTTTGAAATTTGTATCTGCAGCAGAACCCCATAACTGGATATAGAGACCAGGGACAATAGAGACAATACTTGCCCAGCCCAGCTGAACCTCCACTTTGAAGTCCAGAAATATTGACATTTTCCAAGTCCGCTGACATTGTTTTCTGCGCACTTGCTGGCTTTACTTACTGCCCCCACTCTGTGGGCCTCATTCTTTTAAGAACTGTAAAACAATAGCAATTTAAAATATACATAAATCTTAGTATGGCCATAGCATTGAAACACAATATAGTGGCCATTTAATGAGAGGTGGGCTCAATTTTTGTGCCATATTGCATTCTGTGCAGCCTCTTTAAAATGACCAATTCAAATAAAGAATTTCTATATGTTGTTTCTTCAGAAAAATTTGGTGGAGCAGTTTGGCCTCTCTTTTTGTTGAAGTGACACAAAAGTATGTACAACCAAAATAACCAGTGGGCTCTCCTGGGTTCTTGCAGCTGTTTTCCATTGCAAGACTACAGCAAGGAGCATCGCAGCAAGTCTGTGTAATTTATAGAATTTATAGACTAGAAATATAGAAATTTATAGAATTTCACAGAATTACAGTTGACCTGTTGCAAAGAAAGCTACCTATGGTTTCTATTAGTATACCCAGATAACTGCAGTTTCACCTTCTTGTACTCCATCTTGAATGCATGCAAGAGTTTCAAGTTGATGTTAATATTTAGTGGTCAGCTTTGTGTGCCGTAGATCTTAAACTGATGCAATAAGCTAAAGGAGCAACTGCAATTTAAAAAAAAAAAAAATCAGCTATGAGAAATAAAGTGCCAAGTACCAGTACCAAATATCTGTCAGAAATGCAAAAATTATTATTACAATTATGACACTATGTTTCTTAAAGTAATATATAGTAAAAATATGTTAACAGCCCTGAAGCATTACCAAATTGGAATAGATTAACACAATAAAATTAATAAAAAATGCATTAAGTAGTAACTAACTACATATGGGAGGAATTCAGAGGGAAGTCTGTGCTGATTTTCTATTAGAGAGAAACACACCAAACCACAACAAGAAAATTTAACAATTTAAACTGAAATCTGGGCTGAGAGGATAAGTTAACCTTTTTGTTTTATTTTCTTTCTTTAACTGGAGAAATTCATAAAAGTATTTAAAAATAGAACTGGTGAAAACACTTCATGGTAACAGAACGAGTCCTGGGATTTTTATTAAGGCAACGCTAAGAGATAATACACATTTAATCCTGTTAACACACCAGGCAAAATCCTAGTTTATTAATGTCCGTGACAGAAACCCTGGTGCCCATGAAACTAGGGTTTCATTCCTGGTTCATATAATTCACAGTACCTCTGCACAGTGGCTGTGACTGACAGCACTCTGCGGTCCGGAGCCTCAGTGGCTCCCGATAAAACACGCTCCCTTTCACCCATCGGAAAAGATTTTGGCCATCCTGCTTGAAATTAGGAGGCGAAACCACATCCTTCCAAGCTTACACGGGAGAGCCACCAAAGCCAAGTCCTGCTTCAGCTCTGATTTGAAGGACTGAGTGAAACTCAGATCTCAAGAGTCCTCCTCGAGCGCTGGGGTAGCAGTGGTAGTAACTCAAGATGTTCCTCCACCACCAGTAGAGGTGACAGCACCTGGCAGAAGAAAATCAAGGCATAGTGAAAACTGGACTTGCACTGCACACTTTTGGCTAATATGTGCCTCAACCCCCCCTCAGACAACGTCACCCTGTAAGTGAGGGACTGCACAGGCAGCAGCTCCCCTGCCGCTCCTCCCCGGTCTTCGGCTAGGTGAGGTGGCAGCTGGGATGTGGCCACTTGCACAAAAAACGATCCAGCTTATTTTATGCTCTGGCCAGCTGCAAAAACTCATGTTGAAGTTATTTTGGCTTAACCAGTTCCCAGGCAGCAGCTGAGCCCTGGTGACTGTTAAAGTGCTTTTAAGAAAGACAAACCAGGCTTATTTTACATGTTACCTTTTTTGATGACATCTTAATTTATAGAAACTAGATCTGAGTCTGAGTCTTCACATACTTTGTAGGCCTTCTGCTATCCTCATGCTTAAGTGCAGAGGAGTAATTTTTACCCAATGTGATTAATTCCCGAAGTCATTTAGTATTGTTTTGCCTTATCACACAGCAGCTCCCTATCAACAGATCACAGGTCCTATTCAAAGCCATTTCAGCCCGGGCTCTGGAGCAGGGTTCTGGCAAGTCTGGCCAAGGGACAACCAGAAGGCATTAGGAAAGTGATATTTCTGCCCATTTTAATTTTCCTTCCTTTCCCTTCCCCAGTCCCCCATCCCCCAAAAAACCCTGTTAACATAGGTAGGTGTTTGGGGTTTTTTTCTTTCCAGTCTTCCTTCTCCCCCTTGCAAATTCCCAAGTGAAGCCCCACCTCTTGTGGGATGCCCTGAGTCAACCTTTCCCAGCTCTCTCCAGGTCTTTGTGCAGGCTTTCAGGTGTTACAGAAGGCTTGGTAGCTGACAGCTGAAAAATGATGCAACTTGTCCATTTCAGTGCTGACCGCAAGTAAAGAACAAAGTGAAGTGGACAGGAACCACTTTGTTTTCAATCAGCAGCTGCTAGGTTTCTGGGGATGAGGAAGGGAAGGAAAAAGATGCATTTCGGTTTGGAAACAAACCCGTGTTTCTAAAATGAAATCAATTCAGAATTTGTTTCTTGGGAATTTTTCTTAGAATATTTTTTTTTCCTCTGACTCAGAACAAAAACAAAATGTTAAAATGTCCTGCAAATGGAAAGTTCTGCATTTAACCAGTTTTGTTATCCAAATCTGTGACTGGAGCTGTGTCGTCTGTAGCAATTACTTGTTAGCAAGGGAATACATGAAGATGGGTTTCAGCAGTCCCACATTTCTTACTCAGAGAAGGTTTCTGTGAATATCAGTGGAAGCATTGTCTGAGTAGGACAACGACAATTGTGCCCCAGTGCCAATGGGAGTATTATTTTTCAGTATAATAGACTAAAATACGAGGGAGGCGTGGGAGGAATATAATGATAAGGCAACATGGGAAACCACACTTTAAAAAAATTATTATATTAAGTGTCCTTGCTAGTTTATTCCTTGGTTACACTAGGCATCAGGCAGAAAAATGAGCGGAAGAGGTTTAATCTAACTAGAGTATCTGTGCTTGTAGGTACGTGGAACGGAAATACTAAAGTGGCTATCAAGACCCTGAAGCCTGGCACTATGTCTCCAGAATCCTTCTTAGAGGAAGCCCAAATCATGAAGAAGCTAAAACATGACAAATTGGTCCAACTTTATGCTGTGGTATCTGAAGAACCTATCTATATTGTCACGGAGTACATGAGCAAAGGTGAAGCCGGAGCTGCTGCCCTTGATAACAATGTTTTTTCTTTGTTGACACTCCTTGGGGATATAGAGGGAGGTGCAATGTGATGTATGAACAGTGTGTGAGGAAGGAGAGAGGGAACAGGAAGCTAAATTCACCTCTGGCTTCAGAAGAATTATGAATTCAACTCTGAACTGGGCCCAAAACCTGAAATCCACTAGACGTACAAATAAAATTTGCACCAGGTGGGGGAGGGAGAAGTTGGGGCAGCCTAAGTGCTTCCAACTGCATCAGCATCTGAACTTTCCTTACAAGTGGAGATTTGCATTTTCTAGGTTTGAATGATATTACATGCTGCTTCCTAAGATCCTAGCTTTTCCTGGGCCCAGAGAGTTCATATGGCATCTTCTTTCAGTGTTCACTTGTCGGCCTAAGATTTCTGTTTCTTCTTTTAGCAGTTCTGGGTTCTGTCACATGTACCTCACTCTCAGATCACAGCTTAATTTTCAGTCCACCCCATTTATCATTTTATTACATTATTTGCACATATGATTCTTTCCTTTCTCTTTCCGCTTCCCTTCCCCTTCTCCCTTCTTTTTTTCTTTAAGCTACTTAACTGGTAACGATGTAGTAAAATGAGAAAAGGAAAACTTTTCGCTCTGTCAGATCTCCAGCAGGGGTGCTGAGAGCAGAGCAAAAAATCTGCTTGTTTTGGAAAAGCAAATGAACCAAATAGGAAACATAAGTTCTCACAGGGAAGTTTCATTGTACATTGGAGGATACACTCTGAAATTTTAAGTGCATTTTTTCAGTCTATTTGGAGTTGATTTTTATTTTCCTGGCAGGTGCCTGCCCACCTCCCTTCTCAGAGGCATCCAAGCCCTGACTAACTCACACTTTAATCATATGTCTTGGTGACAAGCATGTGCTTTTTCCCCTTTAAAAAAAAGACTTCTCAAAGTCCTTCTGAAGTACGTGGTTTATTTTGGCTTACTATACTAGTTTTTACTGTAACATTTTACATCTTTGGATCTGAGCTTGAGTCTGACAATTTATCAAGGGAGAAACGCCTAATCATCTGTCTTTTCTCCTTATTTATTAAAACAATTCACTGACCTTATTTAAAGGAGACTGCCACACTTCTCTGTTTGAATACAAGATTGGGAAGGGAGCTATAGCATCCCAGGCTTTTTTTAAAAGCTACAGGAAACCTCCGTGCTTTCAATTGCACAGGGGAGCTATGTCCTTATTGCTTTTGCTAAAATTGCTTTCATTTGATCTCTGCTTTGTCTTCTCTAGTTTTGCATAGTGGTCTTCTAAAATTAGTGGTTTGTGCTACATTTAGTCATGGGTTACCTAGAGAAGAAGCACTACTAATCTCTAAGGAAAGTTAGCCTTTGTTAATGCTAGCCCCTTTGGGCTTACCAGGCTCCAGGCTGACCTTTCTTTTGGAGCAGGTTGAGCTGGGATCTGACTTTTTCCATAGTTTGAGTGGCTTGGAACTGAGCTGATGCTTTGCAGCTAGCTGAGGCCTTTAGAGAGCAGCAGGTATGTAGTTGCAAAGAGCACTGGGAAAGTTAAGAAAGATCAGCTTTCTCAGTAATGGTCAGGAAAATTTAAAACAATGTTGTTTCTTTTCCCTGCAACTCTCTTTGGACTAGCGACATATTCTTCTGCAAGCCAACCTTAAAGAAGAGTGAAACAAGTATAATAGGAGAATTCTAAGATATTGTGGGGGTTTTTTTAAAGGGTCCACTTGAACTTGAAACATTGCTGTCTTCAATATTGCACATATTGCTGCACCTCCATCCTGATGAATAGCCATTGTTTTCCTAATATCTCTATTGTGTCAACTTTGCATTTGCAGGGAGTTTGCTAGATTTCTTAAAAGATGGAGAAGGAAGAGCTTTGAAGTTACCGAATTTGGTGGACATGGCAGCCCAGGTCTGTCTTCAGAGTATTGAGCACTTAGGTGTATATGTTTTATAGCCCATGTATGTCTGAGTTCATTTTAAAATGCACTGATTGTGTTTCATGCTTCTCGCAGGTGGCTGCAGGAATGGCGTACATTGAGCGAATGAATTACATACACAGAGATCTGCGGTCTGCAAACATTCTGGTGGGGAATGGCCTAATATGCAAGATTGCCGACTTCGGATTGGCAAGACTGATTGAAGACAATGAATATACAGCCAGACAAGGTAGATACAGCAGCAGGCGTAGCACTGAGTGTGATTCTTGTGGGAGGGAAAGAGTGGAACATGGCTTTAAAAAGCTCACTCTCATATGCTTTGGGGTTACTTTCAGTAAATCCTGAACTTATATTAACTCCTAGCCCAGAACTTCACTGCTGAATGCATGTCCCAAAAAACCCAGCTTATTTAGTTGTTTTCCCTTTAAAAACTGATCAAAATGAAACAAAAATGGTGAGTGAGAGTACAGGTGGGTGGGTGAAGTGACAGTAAAGACAATATCTTTATGGTGCCATAACAAAGAGGATACTTTACTTACCAGCCTTGAAAGCCTGAATGGGGTAATCCAAAAAAGCCTATGTAAGCTATTTCTTTCATAGTGTGCCTTCTAGTATTTACTAACCGCTATCAACATTGCTGTGCTATTCTTATTTTCTTTATTTCAAACGGGTCAAAGAATTGTGTCTCTGTGCAATGGAGCTGTCTCTCTGAGCACTGTGTTTTCTTTGGGAACTTAAAAAGTTACTTTAATAGGAAAGCCATTTTCCAGTGCCACACAGAGTGCTGGGCACAGCTGACCACTGATACACTATAAAAATGTATCAAAGAGTATTGTAGTTTTTTCTAAAAAGCATGTGTGTGTTCAGACTGAGCCATGACACAGGCTCTTTGTAGTTAGTCATTCTTTACAAGTCATGCTTAGTTGTCAGATGTTGGTCCAAGTTTGCAGAGCTACAGTTTTGTTCTCTTTCTGTTGGCAGTACATTGGTAGTGCTTGCTCAATATGTGTCGGTAAATACCACTCCGTCCATTTCAGTGCCAAAGCCAAGGAATGTCCCGTTAAACCCTGTTGTATGTCATCAGAAAGCCCAGGTTGGTTAAGTACTTCATAACCTGCATTTACCCCTTCGTGTTGTGAGTTTTTTCTCTTGACCAGAAGTCCCTGTTTCAGCATGGATTTTGCCATTAATTCTTAGGAAAGAGCTAACCTCTTTCTGTAACTTTCAAGTGTTGACAGAAGGAGCCAGAGAGTTTCCAGCATGCCTTGTCTTGGCCTGGGAGCAGCAGCTCTCATGCCATTCACACCCCTCTCAACTGCTGTCAGCAGTACCTAGTCACAAGGATGTGGACCACAGACTGCATCTACCATAAAAGTTGCCTGCTTCATATTCAGATAGTGAGGCCTGAATATCTGGGGGGGGGGGGGGGGGGGGGGGGGGGGCTCGAAGAACCCGTGGTAGGTACTAATGCACTATTCATTTCTGCCTGAGGGTGGGAATTGCTCCTTGCTAGAAAAAATAGCCTTGTGTCATTCTCTCCAGAGTAACAAGAGTCTCCGCAGGCTCTGGTAGACAGAAAGCTGCCTGCTTGCACTTCCCCTGTGTAAAATGAGAAGAGTTTTCCTTGAACAAGGCAGCCAGATCCAGTCTGCAAAATGGCTTTGAAAAAGTGTCCTATATTATCTCTGTTTCTGTCTGGTTTACTGCCATGTCTTTTGTTCCCTTTGGAAACCACCCAACATATAGTTTGACATGACTAATTATTTGGTTTAATAGACAAGTATGTGACCTACTTCTGGCCAGATCTCTTCAGGCTCCTGATCCCTAGGAAATCCTCTGATGACCTGTTTGCTTCCTGGTTTAAATCTCTCAGAATAGTTTTGTCCTCTTCACATGTTAGAAAGCCATGAAAACCTGCCTGACTGGTGTTGAGGAGAAGATTAGACTTTTAAAGACAATAAAAATTATTGGATTTGGGGGGGGGAAACTGAGCTGAGAAAAGCATAATGCCGGGACTGGCAGGGAGAGGGAGCGTAGTCGTCGGTATCTCTTGCCCTTCTTCCACAGCAGAAATCACTTGCATTGTGGGAAAAGTAGCTGGGAAGGGAGTAGTTTGGCTTTTAACCTGCATCACTGATGATCTGGAGATCTGAATCATGTTTGCCTGGCTTCATCTCATGGTGCAAGTATAGAGAAGTCACCCATCCTTCCCATACTTAAGGGCAATGGACAATACTTCCCTCCCCTGACCTCAGGGTCAGGCTTAAGTCCTTCAGAGCTACAGAATTCCTTAAAAGAGAGACCCAAAGAGCTGAAATCACAGGTATCTTGTAGAAAGGTTTTCCTACTTTCACTAGTGGTTTTTTGACCCTTTCTTAAGTGGTAGCTTGTTCTAGGGAGGGGTGCATTTTTGACCAAGCAGCACACTCTAAATTTACATTTCATTGCAATTAACCTGGCTTCTAAGCCAGCTGGGCAGCCAGGGTGAGCCTAGGACCTTTAATTTATTGAGGAAGAAACATGATGTCTAATGCGCCACTGGAATTTTTCTTCAAGTGGGATTCGGTCCTGGTTTGTTTAATTAGACTTCAGTTTGAGCATTGCTTGGTGGAGACCACAGTATCAGAAGGAAATGGTTGCCTCTGCTTGTTTCCCATGACCTATTACTTCAGCCTCCAAGGGGATGCATCTGGGGACTGCTCTGTTTATCTAGCTGACTACTGCTTCAGTGGGAATTTTGACACGGGAGGAGAGCCTGGCCAGCAGAGGGGAGGGGGATGAGGAGCGCTCCAGACTGGCAGCTCCTGTGGGAGAAAGGAAATGTTTTGCCTTACAAAATCTGAAGATTAAAGCCTCTGGTCACTCTCTCCTCAGCAGTCATCCTTCTCTTGGCTTAAGCGTGTTAGTACAGAGCTCACTGTCGGCATGGGGAAGAGGTGGTTTTCTCCAGCCTCGCTTGATCTGCTACTCCCTTCCCCCACTGTCACTTTTGTCTCTGATTAAATATTTTGAAAGGAAACAGATGGGGATGCTTTGAGCCCCAGCGGGCTAGAGTGCAGGATTCCTGAACCTGTATGGGTATTACTCAGCCTGGTGGTAACGTTTTACTGACCGGTTTATTTTCTTTTTGGTTTGAGCAAAGGAGGCCTAACTGCTTCTGATTTATGAGAGGTAAATAAAAAGCGGTTCGTTGTCTGCGCTGCCATTTCTCAGCAATCTTCAGGAAGGAAAGAGATGGTCATGCCACTAATGATTTAAAGTGTGTGACTAGCAGTTATACACTGCCATTAAATAATACAAAAAAAAGTTCTTGGCTTGTAATGAGCATTTGGCTCCTCTAGCTTTTAAAGGAAGTGAGTAATCAAAGGGGAAAAACATGCCTGTTAAAGTGACGCCCATTTTAAAGGCTACATTGGTGGACTGTATAGCAGCCTGCACCATTGGCGCTTCCTTCTTTTGGCTGTTGCTGTTGCAACATCTTCCCCCCCGCCCCAACAGTGTCAGGCATTCAGTCTTGTTTCCTTCCATCGGTGGTGATGCTTGTGTCAGTCCTGTAAGGCAAGACTTAAAACTCCTGGTATCCTACAGGACACAGAGAAACTTCCCATCACCTCCAACACAGGATTTCCCATGTAGTTCTGCTACCCTTACACTGATCCGGTTCACAGCTATGCAGAGTTTTGGCCAAGCACATGGCATTTTTGTGGAGAGTGCTGAGTGCTCCACAGAGTTGCTGGGGAAGAGTTGTTACTATTCTAAGCGGTAGCAGCTGATACAAATTTAAAATTGCCTTAATAAAAAAAAAAGAGCAGAGTTATTTTCCAGGCCATGTTTCTACTGCATACACTGGCAGCACTTGCAGCAGTGCTGCTCCAAGCACACATGAAACAATAAGGATCTTTCTGATGCCTTCCAGACAAGTCAGAGCTATTTTGGGAGCACTAGTACGTGTTTGTAAACTCTCAGATCATTTTTGCCTCCTCAACACTTAGAAATATCTCCTTCCTGCCCCGCTTAAAAAGAAGTGATGCTTCTTATTTTGATTTCCTAGAAATGAGTGGGGATTTTTTCCCTCTTCCAGGCTCTCCCCAGTCCTTTTGTAGAGACTTGGCTCCCAGCTCACCGGCTAATCTCTCTTGTTCGCGACTGACTCTACTGTGGGCTGTAACATCCAGGGCTTTGTTCTTGCTCTTTACCTGCCATTCCCTCGGCCAGCCGTGGAGCGGACAGGAGGAAGGACTCTTGCTTCTCAACAGCCAGCCCCCAGGGTCCCACAGGGGGATCACTGATACGCTCCCACAGAGATGCCATCTGTTCTGCGAGAAGGAGCGCGGCCAGGTCAAGAGGAAGGGCAAGGGGAAGGGGGGGTACAGGCAGAGGGTGAGAGGGGTGTTTAGACCCACGGTTCCGCCCCTCGTCCCCCGCTTCCCGGGGAGAGGTCAGCCTGCGGAGCCTGCTTCTGATCACTGATGTTTCGCCAGGCTTGTAGTTTCATGTTCGTTCTCACAGCACAAAAAATGTAATTGCGCAGTCCCTCCCACACGGCACTCATCATCGCCTACCAGGGCTGACTCGTTTCCTGTTACATGCTTGCTTCAGCACTTCGTTTTTACCTTTTGCGGCTTTCCCTTTCCAGCCCCAAGAGCAATTCAGTGCTGCAGTACGTTCTCTGGTCGCTAACCCAAGAGTTCCCCTGGTTTGGGGGTCTTGGACCTTGGGGTGCTGCGTTGGGTTTGGTTTTAAGGTACGAGAGGTAGCAGCTTTGTAGCATTTCTGGAAACAGGATCATTATAAAGCTGGCAGTGGCTCCGGGGCATGAATTTCAGAGGTTTCTGCTTTGTCGAGATTTAGATCTGAAAAAACAAAGCTCTGAGGGGTTTTCACTCCCCTCAGAAGAAACCATGCTGAGAGTTGTACGTTAAGGTCACTCAATTATCCCAGCCCCCTCCGCTCCTTCTCATCACGTGACCTGCTTATAGCCGACGAAGAATTAAAGCAGGGCCAGGATTGATTTTTCCCACAGAAATCCTCCTGGGAGATAACCTGTGTGAATGCCTGGGCAGAGGGCCCAAGAACAGGGCCGAGCCTCGCAAAAATCCTCAGAGGTAGGAGGCAGGACCGGCTGCCCTAACAGTAAATTGTACGAGCAGCTTTGGCTTGATGTGGTTGCGAGCAGCGCAGAAACCCAAAAAAGGCTTTCCCCGGGCTGAAATGTTTCAAAAGAGGGACAGAGATAAAAGCTGCAGATTAGTACCTTGCTTTGGGGCAAAGACAGGCTATCCTGACCTAATGAATGTGGTGCGCGGTTGGTTTGTACGCATGGAGTTACTGCCCTGCTAGTTTGTAATAAAAAGGGTTCCAGCAAAAAAAAAGAGAAATCCCCCCCACTGATGTAAAATCTGCCTTCAAAGTAGGAGATAGGCTGCCTTGTTAGCTGGGGTAATTTGGCTTATCAGATTTATTAACGTGCTTGTCAGTAATACGCATTTTATCAGATGATCTGGTGCTGTAATTTGTTTGCAGCACGAAGTCAGCTTGTTTAATAAGCTGCTGAGGCCTGGGTGGGGGGCGGGGAGTTATTCCGTGTGTTGGGAAGAGAGTAAGCGTGGAGACTGCGTGTCGGTCAGGAGCCATGCACAGCATCTGGCCTGTGCTGCGAACATTTTGTATAGCAGTAGCAATCGGGAGGCTTCGGAGCGGTGCTCAACACATTTGGGGATTTTTGTGCTTTCACAGAAGTGCACTACTGCCAGTGCCAGACATTAGATGGGAGGCAGCACCTTGGGGGGATCCCTGCTAGGCACACACACACACACACAGAGCCCATTCACACAAGCTGTGTGTGATCTCTTTGTGTTATGGCAGTGCATGCGTTGTACCTGCAGCTGTGCAGGTGGTCAGCCTGGTACAACCTCACTGGTCTCTGCTCTCCCCTTAATGATGGCTCTGCCATACTGGGTTGAACGCTCTCTTGGACCATCTAGTCTCCAGCATGCGTTGCAGGGCCAGAAAACCATGAGGCAGGGTTCTGCTAGCGACCTCTCTGCCAACATTGCCTTTGCCTCCTCCCCATCCACCACTTCAAACCAAAGTTCAGGAAATACTGCACAAAACGCAGAACGTGATTTTTGTATTAGTTGTTTTAGCCAGAGAACCACCCACAGCAGAGGCAACATAGAAACGTAATGAGTAGCTATCCTGTCATCAGAAAATCCACAGCACAGACCATTTGTCTTCTCCAGCAGTGCTCATCACAGTCCAATGGGGTTTGTACTGCTCTAGCTCTCAGGAAAAGGGATGTGCTGGAATTGTCCCCCCTTCTCACCTACCTACCTTGCTTCTCATCTTCCCACGGTCCCTCGGCACACCACATACTCACCTCTCAGTGCCACACCAGCAGTAGATGAGGAAGGCAAAAATACTGGGGGAGTTGGCCACAAAGGAGTCTGAAGAGATTTCTTTCCTCCAAAGATGAGTTGTATGTGGTTGCTACCTTTGGATCTGAGTACGAAGCACAAGGGAATTAGACCAGGTTTGGCTCAGCTTCTCAGAAAAACACAGCTGATTAAAGAGTAAAATAAAATTTGTTGAATAAAATGTGTCTACCACACGAACGAGCAAACCCTCACGCTTGGCTATCTCACACACCACCAGTCAACGTCCAAGCCTTCAGGCTGCTGGCCAGCGTGGAGCTACTCATTCAGCTGGCATGGTGTGTGTGTACTTTCTCAGCCGCATGTATGAGAAAGCAGAGGGACATTAGCCCTCATATTCATGGCATACCTGCATAAGCCCATCTAAAGCCCTGCACTGTAGGCCTAGGGAACCAGACCACCAGATATATGCAGCTTGCGGTTTTTCTGGGGATCAGCAAGGGATATATAGCCCCAGGATCTGCCGGTGGCTGGGAGAGCCGTTGGCCAACCCCACATGGCTGCTGGCACTGCTGAAGCAGGGTCAGCTTCCAGAACAGAGGCTCAGGTGATGGCAGGCTGCTGCTGCAAAGATCTCAGACGTCACGGCCAAGGCGGTTTTTAATAGAAGATGAAGTTCTGTAAATTTTGAGTCTCGTAAACTAAGATTGGTCCCGTGAAGAAGTGTAAGTTAGGGAGATTGAGACCAAAGCCAATTTTAGCTCCTTCCTGCATATCAACTAATGAAAATACAAAAGAGACAGACTTTTCTGAAAGTGAATAGACAACCAAAAATCCTCCAGCACCTTTGCAAATCTAACCACTGATGTGTTGATGCTTAACTCGACTTCAGTTCCTGACTTCAGGCATTAGGGATTTGAAACTTTGTCTTGCATCTTTTAATTTAGCAGGACTTACTTGAGCAACTACACTTTTCCCTTGAAAAATATATTTGTTTCTGAGTAGTATTCTCTCTTAGGATCACTTACTTGTAGAGCAGGAAAAATTTTAGCACACCTGATGTTTTACTAAGTAAGGAGATGAGAATTACCATGTTTACTTTGTACTCTGAGTCAAGTCAGATTGTGGCATGTAGCAGAAGATACTGGGCATCAAGTACTGGATGTGATGGCAGAACAGCGCCAGCAGGGAACTGTAAACAGTGCCATAACTTCACTCCCTAAGAGTGATTTGTCCACGTTGTTACACTTTCTACACTCCTCCTGAAAGCTAAGGGAACTTTTATGAGAGGACGGTGAGAAGTCAAAGTCAGTCTGTTTCCAAATTCAAGAGTGTTTTTCACTAGGGATCAGCAATAAGCAATGCAACTCTTGCCTGTGTGTTAACACAAGGCACCAGGGAAAAGTCTGCATATTTTTTCATACATACTATGAGTTAATTATTACCACAAGACTTTTCTTTAAAGTCATACTGAAAATATTTTCCCTAAGAAAACAGTAAATGATTGGAAAAGCAAATAAATCAGTGTTTAAAGGCTTGTTATCTTACCATCCTTACCACAACTGGCTCCTGCAAGCTCTGATGATGGATGAGCATATTAGAACTGCACGTATTTAAGGCACTACAGGCTTTTCAGTGCCAGGAGCTTAAAGTACACTGTCAAGTTATAAATCACAGGCCAAAGTTCTGCCTTGACATCACTGTACTCCAAGCAACTCGAATGGCAGTATTATTTTTAAGTCCTTGCATGTTTCTAATGAAATATTAGGTTTGTTTTTAATTTACGTTTTTACCATGTTTGTTTTGCATTTTGCTCAGCTTGAGCAGGGAAACTGGGAGGTACACTGCCAATAAATCTCACTTCTATTCATATGTGCTAACTGTGTTTGACTTGCAAATATCACAGGGAAATGTTAATTTAAAACATTTTAGGAGAAAGAATTTCTATTATATTGGGCTTATTGGTTTTTAAAACTTTTTTTTTTAATAAAAAACTTCAAACCTGGATTAAAATGTCTTAGCCTTCTCTTGGGATGTGGGACAAACCCACGCCTTCCCTGCTAAGTCTTTACTTCTGCCCTACATGTTCCACCCGCCTGTCCTCTCTGACTATACTCCATGGAGCTGTTTGTTAAAACTTCCCTGCAGTTCTGTCCACCTGCATGTGTTGCAAAACACAACAGTCACCTGTGAACTAGTACTTTGATTCTGTCTCTATTCTGATTAAGACTTATTTATTCTTTCATTAGGTGCAAAGTTTCCCATTAAATGGACCGCGCCAGAAGCAGCATTGTATGGAAGGTTCACAATAAAGTCAGATGTGTGGTCTTTTGGGATCCTACTGACAGAGCTGGTAACGAAAGGGAGAGTGCCATACCCAGGTAAGAAAACAGTCTGAGCCCTGCTTCACATGGGGAAAGGAGTGGGAATGAGCCATATGCTTAAATTGGAATGTTTATTTATTTTCACTGGGCTCAAAGGAGGATGGTTATCATGCATAAGTTCTGCGTATGCTTGAAAACGGTCCTGACTCTGAAGGCTGCTGTGTGATGGTCATGATAAAAATTACAAGAGGACAGAAAATACAGCATATTAATTTCTAATTTTTTTAATTGTTCTGAATCCAATTAATATACTTTCTAGCCAAATAATGAAAGAAATGTAAAATTACTATACTGTGGAGCAAATAGCTCTCCACAGTACTGCATTCACTTTAAGATACCAACAGTTGAAATCCCAGAGTGGCGTTACTCCATTTATTCTGTCAGTCTGGTTCTCTGCAAGGTTTGATAACTGCCTGAATGTCTGGTATTACCAAATCTCTTTTTTATAAACTCTTAAATTTCAATCCTTGCTTTCGAGATGAATGGAAAGGAAAGAAAATAATTCCGTTATGTGCAGGCCAGAGCTCATGGCAGGGTCACAGCGGGGCCAGATTCTCTGCATGGGGGAACTGGAGGCCCCATGGCTCTTTGTTGAAACCCTGCCAAGTATCCGATGGATTAAGATTTGTAGGAGGGGTGATTGGATCTGCCTATGCAGAAAGAGCTTTTCATTCTATTGCCCCCCCTGAAGATTGTAGGCATTCAGGTGAAGAGGAAAGGGGTGAGGTGAAAGCAGTGCATTGCATGGAAAAGAATTTAATCGCTTCGTTTTCTTATCAGCACAGATACTAACAACAGGGCATCTAGCTGCATCTTTATTCTTTTTATAAAAAAAATTTCTCTAAATACTCACTAGTATGGCTGTCTGCACTGCAGCTGATTTAATGGAAAGTGCCCTAAAGCAGTTTCAATTTTCCAATCTGTGCTGCGATCAAGCAGTCAGATCCATACATCAAATTGCACAGGAGAAGCATCAAGGTGGAGTTCAGTTTATGCTGTGGTATGCCACGCCACTTCAGAAGGCTGAACTCAGCAAAACTAAGCTCCCAGAGTTTTACCAAGGATTTCAACTTTGCTAGCACCTAGCAGCCAGTAGCTGATATTTGGGAAGAGAATATGGGGACTGGAAGGCTTCTCGTGATCAGCAGTGAATTTTGGCATGATTAACAGGGAGCAGCTTAGCAAAGCTGTGACTGTGACAACAGAATGAGGTAGCAGAAAGCAAGATGTCGTGTTTCTGGGGGATGGATGAGTCCCTCTGCCCAGCACTTCCCCATGCGGTTAAAGAAAAGCAGGTGTTGCCACCACACAGAGTGGCTGTGTCAGTAGCCGGCACAAGGGTCTTCTTGCCATGAGGGTTACTGGCAGTGGCATGGGAGAGCTGTGATTTCCGCGAGTTTACAGAGGGTTAAATGCAGACATGGCATGGTGTGCAAAGGTTAAAGACAGAAAGAAGATGTGTAAGGCTTAGCTGATACGGTGTTGCTACCAGAGGGTGGATATCGCTCCTCGCTGGGCTGCAGGAAGAGGAAATTCCTAGTCACTACCAGCAGAGTGGGTGCGCAGGGGCTTTCGCCAGCCAGGGCAGAGTTAAGGTGAATTTTCTTCCCTGAGCTCCACAGTGGTGGGGCAGAGGTGCTTCGTGACTAGCCTTCTCTCTTATCATGTGCATGAGCGCACACACACACACGCAGAGGAAAAATACTATTCTGGGCAAAAGTGACCATCTAAGCCCTGTGTTAACTCACAAGTTTGTAACTGACAACAGTGTTGGCCATGGCAGCAGCAGATGTCTGCACTTCCCAAGTGTTCCTTTCCCTCCCTGAAGGAGAAGGAGGCCACTGGGTGTGCGTTTAAGTGCTTGCAATATATAACTTCTTGTAGGACCCATGACAGATATCTCAGGCATGGTCTGTGTCCTGAAAATGTGGACAGTTTTATTACGTGGCAGTTTGAGCATATCAAAGACAACTAGCGGCGTCTCTCCTCTTTCAGCGCTGTCCTCCCCCTTCATCCCTCACTACATAAAGCCCTCACACACTGAAAGTCCTTCCGACTCACTCTCCCCCACCAGCACTAGGAAGACATGAAGTAGCTGGAAGCAACTTTTTGTGCGTTACATATCACAGAGTCAGCAGTTTTCTGGATGGTCATGCGCTGCCTGGGTCACGCACTGCCCGAGCTGTACGCCGGGGCCCTTCCTCCCCACCGGCACTGCCGCCCTGCTCGGTCACCATCACCACCCTCTCTGTCAGTTTTACCTAAGGGCAGCCTCTATTTTGAATTTGAATTTCCAAAGTCTTTAGAGATTTCAATTCCGTCTCATCCCCCAGGCCCTAACTGGGAAAGCTTTTACAGGCTGAGGCAACAGTGGAGGGGAACCGGGGCCTTCTCAGATGGGTCTGTCTTTGCATGTGGGTAGAAAAGAGGGCTCGGACTTCCCAAGGTGACAAAGACCTCCTGAGCTCCTCAGAAAAGACTATTTTCCCCTGACATAGAAAGGATCATCCATCTCCTGCTTCATGCTGGGGAGAGGAAGGACCTCCTGCAAGGGTAAAGCTTCACGAATTCAAGTCCCTGTCTCGGCAGGGAGTGGGGTTCAGATGCACCCACAGGGCTTTTCCTGCCATCACGGCATGGCTTGTGCGAGGAGGAAAAGATGGAGTTCAACCACCCAGAGAGGCAAGAGTCAGCCCTCCTCATCCAAGTAGACAACTTATAGGTGAGAGAATGCAGTTTGTAGGCACTGCCGACCACTTTGGCACCCAAGGCATGTGGATTTGCAAGCTCTGGAAAGGGTTAGCCTGGAAACAAAGAGGGTCATGGAGCTGTCACTCTGCTGTAATACCCAGTTTCTGAAATAGTTGTGGTCATGTTGTCCTGGTGTTCCTGCTTACAGCTTGTAGCAGGCTGGGGGGAGCTGGGAGAGGCCCTCAGACAAAGAGATTGCTCTCTTGCTTGACAAGATCTTAGTGCCTGGAGAGGTTATTTATAGCACAAGCCCCAGTCCTGTGGTGGTAACCGTGCCTGCAGGGCACTGTACCTCATGCCTTGGAGAACCAGGCATTGTTTTAAGCTTTGCATAGAAGGAGGGAGAAGCACAAGGAGGAGGACAGGAGAAGGCAGGCAGTATATACAAGAGGAACAGACTGTGTGGAACAGGATTTGGCATTTATTGTCCCCCAGATTTCAACCAGTTCCTGTCCTGATGCCCCATTTTGGAAGAGAGGCTGGAGCAGTGGCGGGATATGTGAGCAGTAAAAATTTTGCTGGTGGAGACGAAGATCAGGCTAGAGTTCATAATCAAGCCTTGCCCCAGACCCTATAGCTCCCACAAGCAAGACTGACTTTTTAACAGGTGTCCTCATCTTCATCCTTCAACCAAGCCTGCTTCCCTGTCAATGGATGTAATGGACCGCTATGGTAACTAATTTATTTGTGCATTTCCCAGCCTTCCCTAATGCTTTCCCATTCTTTTCACAAGGCAGCAGATTGAAATAAGCAACTTTCACAGTCTTTCTGGGCATTGAGTTTCTATTTCCACTACTACAGCGGGGAAATAAAAACTAGATACGGCCAGAAGAGGAGCCAAGTTTAAAAAATAGTCTGCTTAGTCAACCTTTTTCAGTGTCTGTTTCTTTCCCCTTTCACAAATTCCCCTTGGATCTTAGTTTTGTGGGGGGGTTTTAATGGAGTTTAAGAGTAGGAGGCTGCATTTCCCTAGCAGCAGTCAAAGAATTTGGGGATTTTTAACATGTTGCCTTTTGGATAGGCAAAAATTTCAGCTGCACTAAACAAGCACCTCTGAACTTGCCCCTTCTTTCTGCTGCACTTGTCACATCAAGAGCATTTACATTTTATGTCTAGTGTGACAGCCACCATGATGCTATCCACATTGCTGCCTCCAGCCAGGCAGGTCTTTGAGTTTGGGCTCCAGGCAGCTCTGCAATCCCTGGGGAGCTGTGTTCAGACTTCTCATCCCTGGGGGAAGCTGGGCCACAAGTGCCAGAAAGCACATGGTACGCTGCCCGAGCCTGGGGCCGAGTACACATCAGTGAGCCGGCATGTGTGTGTGTACCGTCATCATGGATGGTAGATACGGAGTTGAGAGAGATGCGTACTCATCGCATAGCACAGATAAACTCGGGTGGGTTTCTTTGTAAGCAGGAAAGCTCCACTCACAAATGCTGTAGCTCAAAGTTGCATCTCTTATACTAAGCAAATAATAACTTATTTTAAAAAACAAAACAAAAACTAACCAAAAAAAAAAAACCCAACAGATATTGATAGCCTAGCTTTGTGGGTGTTTTGAGGATGAGGAGTTGTTGGGGGTTTTCAGGCCTTAATTTCTCAATGAAGTGGCATGACTTCCAGATTTTTAAAACTTATTACTGCTTTTGCACAGAAATAACTAGGTTCATATTGCACTCAGTAAGAACAGCATTATGCTTCAAAGGTTGTCTTACTTTAGGAGCAGTTTTCCTGTTCCCGTCAGTGCACTGTCGTGCCTACGTATGGGATAATCTCCCTGCCTAAGTCCCATACCCCACCC
Organism: Harpia harpyja; assembly: GCF_026419915.1. Classification (NCBI taxonomy): domain Eukaryota; kingdom Metazoa; phylum Chordata; class Aves; order Accipitriformes; family Accipitridae; genus Harpia; species Harpia harpyja. The sequence continues at coordinate 7,048,374 of NC_068942.1, read as the reverse complement.
CTGTGCCGTCACCTCTGGCTTTTCTTTGGGGCTGTCCGTGGACATCAGAAATTCTGCTTCTAGATCAAACTGAACAAAACCCCCAAATCAACCTGTCTCCATTGTACCTCTCTCTTCTGAGAGCATGCTCTGAGTGCCAACATGATCCAGCCCCTCTGGAGGACTACGCAGTTTTACCTTCTCAACTGTACTAGAGAAGGGCCAACATGTCCACGTCTGAGGAACCTTTGAACATGAGCAGAAGCACAGATCTGGATTCTTAGAGAATCTGAAATACAGCATTTCTGGGGATGGACAGCAGCTGAGCTGTTGTTTTAAGAGTCCTACTTTAAGCATTTGTGTCTGTATTAGTTTGATCTTTGGTCTGAAAGCACGCAGTAGGTCTTGAAGGAGCGTAATTCTCAGTCCAACAGAAGAAAACAAGAATAAAGTGGCTTAAAACCATCACTGTCCTCACTGGACTTCACATTGCCCAAAGTAATCTGTATAGCATATTAGCTTTGGATGTGAGGATGCTGCCTAGTTACAGTAATGTTTCCTCTCTTCTGGAAGAGCAGCATTGCCCAAATCTGTGCTATTTGCACATCTGCTGTGCTCCATCTAAACAAGCTCGTCAGAGCACTCCAAAGCACTTTCCAGTGTTTTCTTTAGCCACAACTGGAAACTTTACATCCTCTTTTATGTCACAGTAACTCTTACTACTGCAGCTTTTCTAGGAAAAGTCAAGCAGAATGGCGTTTCTGTCCCCAGTCCATATGGGCAGTAGATTTTTTTTATTGTACTGAGCATTAAAGTGGCCATATCCTGTGGCAACCTAAGATTATTGGAAGTTTCACTAATAAAGCTGGATGGTGGGAGGTTATTTCATTTTCAGTCTTCTCAGGGAATAAAAAACTAATGGAAAAGCCATCTTTTGGAAGTTGGATGTTTCCTTCTTGGTCCAAATGGTAATTCTAGAAACATCATGAGCACAAACTGATTTTTCAAGGAGGTGAAATAGTCTACAGAAGAATATTGCTGAGTATTTTATTCCACAGATTTAAGGATTTTAGGATAAACTTTTAAGGGGTCTAGAAGCGTACTGCAAACAGAATTTCATTTATTATTTACTAAAAGAGTTTAAACTCTCGGGTATTCATTAGGAGAGAGGAGATGTACAGACTGCTCAAATATTCTCTCTGTGGTGTTAGAAGTGCAGATACAACAGGCTCCTGCTATCAAAAGAGAAACACTAAAGCTTGTAGGATAAGATAAGCAAACCTAGATAATAGGTTTGTAAACATAAATAGGCCTTTTAAGAGGTAAAAAGTATATCTGAAACACTGCTATTTTTATGTCTGACTAATAATCCAATTGATTTTGAAAAAAATGTATTTGAAACTCCTTTTTTAAATCAGCAGCACATGTCAAAACTGACAGAATATCTTTGGCAAATCCTAGGTGCTGCAGCCCTTGCTGGATGTATGAATTCCAGTAAGGAACATGAGGATTACTTGGTTTAGTTTCATACCTGGTTTTTACTGGGAGGGAGGGGAAAGGAGAAAGGAAAAGAAGGGCATTTTCCTGGATTATACCATGATGAGAAAACAGAAAACCTGGCTTGACTGACTTTCCAGGGACAAAAAATTACTATGAGTTCAGACAGCAGTGTCTCTTTTATGTTCCTTTTTCTGTCTTTTTTTTAAAAAAGGGGAAGTGAAGAGCTGTTTATGTTTTTCCTCCCCCCTCTCTCTCCTCAGGGTTTTTCTTCCAGCATACAGTTCGTTATCAAGTTTCAGAGTCTGCTTTGCAGCACTGAGTAATGCACTGGATAAAAATACCAAACATTTGATATCTTAGAATAACAAATCAGTTGGGAAGGAGCTTTTCTGCTGCTGTTGCTTCCACCCGTGTTGTACTTAAAGGGGTACTGCCCAAATAAAAACAAAGAATGCAGGGGCTTTTTTGTTTAGGTATATACAATAGAGGAGTTGCTGGTAACACTTATTTTCATAGCCTTTAATATGTAAGGGGAGCAAAGCATGGCAGAAGTTCTTACCCCAAAACATGAGGTAATTCAGCTGATTCAAAGACAAGGATATAAAAAAAGGGTGCAGATTTTGTTCAAAACACAAATTAAAAAAACTAGTATTAAGAACACAACGTGAGCAAAATGCCCATTTTTTTCTTGTAGCATCTTGAAAACAGCAAGGCCAGAATGTTTGGGTTGATGCTGCCTTTGGGTTGGTGATGACTAACAGACCACTAGTGTTTTATAATGTAATAAAAAAGTAAAATATGTTTGAAAATGTTGTTGTTGGATAATGAGGAACACCCAAACGTTTGTTCAGTTGTGAGCCTGTGTGAACTAACATCATCAGTCTGGAGTCAGTAATACAGGAGAACCTCAACTCTGTGCAGAATCTGACGTCTGCAGAGGACCATTATTACTCTATTTTCATCATTCTGTGGAGCCCTAACCACAGAGCACTTTAGGTGCCATACAAGGTGTTTGTTCCTACTCATAAACATCTAACACCAAAAATACAGTGGGTGAATGCAGGTGATAAATCAAACACAAGAAACCAGTGCTAAAGTGTTGGTCTGCAGGTTAGAAAATACTGTAAATCAGTAATCTAACCTCTCTTTTTGCTATTACCACTGCTAAAGGGAACAGTAAGGAGAGGTTTGTAGGAGGATGAGGCAGTTTTCTGGGAAGGTTCCTCCATGCACATCAGGCAGCATAAGGTACAGCACATCAGCACTTGTTTGGAAATCGAAGGTGCTGCAGTAAGCTAACCAGAACTGTGAATCGACCCGGACATGGCCAAATGAGAGCCTAAATGCTAGTGGGGCAGCCTGTGAGAGGCTTTGGAAGTGAAGACAAGCAGCTGGTATTTTACATAGTAAGCAACAAGAAGCAAGTGGCAAGACCGTGCAAGGGGTGGTTACAGTAACAGGCTAGGAAAATGATCCTTACAGAGACACTGCAGATGGCTATCAGCAGGAGGAAATTACCCTGCCGAGATAAGAGGAAAAGGCGTTTTGTAATCCTAACATGAGATGAGAATCTACATGTGGATGGTCAGGAACGGCTGTATTTTGCAGATCCTTCTTTCAAAACGTCTTGAAGAATTAAACACAGCCAGGACATGAGGATACAGAGTAAAGACCAAATACAAGGATACACCTAAGTTACCAGCCTAAATGCTGTGCAGTGTAAGGATATTATTCCCACTAGTCAAGGTGTAGAGTAGACAAATGAATCTGTATTGAAGAAGGTGGTTGAATTATTTCTCACAAATAAGTTTACCAAAAATATGAGGTAGAGACCCGTAAGGGTCCTGAAGGTGGGACAAGAAAATTCTTCAAGAGGTCACCCTGAAGGAACAGAGTGGAGGAGACCCAGGGAAGGATGGTGTCATGGAAGCCAGAAGGAGGAGAAGCTAACAGGAGCACCATCAAGGGCTTATTTCTAGATTTGCTCATCGAGGAACATAATTGTCCCTACTAGTTCTCCTGCAGAGCTGCTTGGCAGGACCCACCAAGTGAGAGGAGTGAAGCCTGCAGGTAGTTTTCAGCAGAGGACTGGGACACAGCTTGCCAAGTGGCAAGCCACAAAGCTTGCAGTCAGTGTGCACACTTTCTCTGAAATATTTCTGCATGCCTGTGGTGCCAGTCTTACCTTTGGTACTGTTAAAAAGCCAAAGGAATTACTGCAAGAGATATTTAAACTAAAGTTGAAGTTGACTGCAATTAATGTATGGTGAAAAGCACTTCAGCAGAGGAATCAAAGACTGAAGGGGCTGCATAGAAAAAACAAGGTAGCGAAGGGCCTGGCTTGCCTCTTAGAGACAAGCATGATGGCAGTATAACTTTTTGCCTTTTTTGAGAGAGAGCTATGGTTCTGCAGTGGAGCTGTTTTGCTTGGCATTTGGCTTGTCTTCTGAGCAACTTGGTTCTGTTCTGGGTTGGGATGGAATAGTGGAATATGTTAGAAACAATACTAACCAGCACAGATCGGGGGAGTACAGATCAGCAGCAGCAGTAAGCTTCTGAACTGACGTTGAAGGTAATGCTGCTGGACATCCCAGGTAGCCCAAAGTAGCAGTTTGTCTTGAATTCTCTGCAGCATGACCTCACAGAGCACTTCAAGAAAGGACCATGCTCAGTGTGAGTGTTTCAACAATTAATCTTAATTTCTAGAATTTTGAATAGTATTTGTTGTAATGCATTTACCCTCCTTAACCACTAAACATAATATATTTCACAGCTACTGTTGTTGGAGAGGGAAAGCGCCAAATCCTGCCCATTGTAAGCCAAGAGGGTAACCATGGGAGCAGTGTTTTACTCATCACTGGATCCTAAAACCCTGTACTGAGAAAGAAAATAAGCCAGGTTACCTTGCAGTAGATGAAGAGCTGAAACAGGACATTGGGGTGGTTTTGTTTTGCTTGTCTGAACCTGATCAAGAACACCATATGTATTGTAGATATAGTTATACTCCGGTTAATTTTCCTGTAATTTAACAGTGTGGATTTGTCTGCCCTTTACAGGCATGAATAACCGTGAAGTCTTGGAGCAAGTAGAACGTGGTTATCGGATGCCATGTCCTCAGGACTGTCCCATCTCCTTGCACGAGCTTATGATCCACTGCTGGAAAAAAGACCCAGAGGAGCGTCCAACTTTCGAATATTTGCAGGGTTTCCTTGAAGACTACTTCACTGCAACAGAACCCCAGTACCAGCCTGGTGACAACCTGTAAATCCCTGATCTCCAGACACTGTCATGAATTACCAGGTGTTTCTCAGCCCTGCCCCACTTGCCCTTCAGCTTACAACTCCGTGATCGGCTTCTCCAGAGTGCAGCATCTCCCAGCACCGCCGTGCACAGGAGGGGCTGAAGCTGGGAACTTCCACAGCCCTTGCCTATGACCACTTGTCCTAATAATCTGAATGTCCTGGATGAAAAGGAGAAAAACACTTGTTTTTGATTAATCAAAGACTCCAAAACTGCATTGTATTGATGTTATGTAAACTGCAAAACCTCTGTTCATTGTAAATAGTAACTCAGTGCCAATAACTGATCCTAGTGCTTTCCTTTTTTTAAAACGCAAGACCTATGTGATTTTAACTAGTCTTCTCCTGATTCAACTAAAAGTATTATTTTCCAGAAGTGGCCTCTTTGTCTAAAACATTTTTTTTCATGTTTTAACAAAAAAAAAAAAAAATCAGGACAGGTGTTTGGTTTTTTGCTTTTTTATATATAAAATATATATAATATATATACATACCTGTACATACAGTATATGGGTGCTATTGCAGAGGAAACTCATTTGGAATTGAATGAATCCTACTGCAGCAGTACCCAGAAAGCGATAATTTTACTGCAGACATGAAAACACTGGTAGGATTCTGAAAACCAGTGATCTAATTTTTGGCTTTTGCCAAGCATGATTTTTTTAAATTGGATTGCACTTTTTGTTTATGATTATGTACCTGTAGATGGTTGTAACTTTGCTCTTTCAGGAATCATGTGCTGTATTTACAGTAATGTTTCCAATGTTTGACAAGTGTGTGATGATTTGTTCTTGAAACTAAAATGAACATATTTAAAGCAAGAAAACTACACCATCACCGTTTGAACTGGAAAATTGAAACTGCAAGGACTTCTTGTATCAAAACATGTATACTGAAATGTTTCAAAAAGATTTATTAAACAGTGTAACCACATTCAGATGGTCTTAAAATCATAGCATTTTAGCCATGTCCACCTGCTAAACTGTTGGTCATGCAACTAGGATTTTTCTGTTTTATGTGTAACATTTTTCCATTGTAAAATAAGTGTGTTAAATGTCCTGTACTGCTAATGAAATTACTTTCTCTATGTCTGCAAGTTCTCCAGTGGAATTACTATGCACTTCTTTACATTTCATGGGGGATGCACAGAACAAAGTATTACCTTTTCAGTTGTCTGTACCAGCCTTGAATTACTTACGTTTAACCAAAAAAAAAAAAAATTCCTTTCTATTTCTATTGAGTTTTTAATACTGAGTTGCAAATTTTAAAGTCTTAATTACATTTTGTTATGGTTTATTTGCAAGTTTACATTTTAAAACTGTTTAACTTTCTTAATTTAGTAATTAAAAAAAAAAGAGCATTTTACATTTGGATAGTTGTTCTTTTGTTTAAACTGTGGAGATAATGGTGAAGATGAGATAAAAACTTTTCAAGAAGGGGTGTCATGCCATTTGGGGCATCATATTTCATAGGATTATGCAGATCAGTTACCTATAGGACATCATTTTGCAAAGTATGAAGTCAATATGTTTTTAAACAGCTGGAGTTCAACTGCAAGGAAGATGGTCGAACGCATAGCTAGTCTCTCATTTCTCTGTTCTACAAGTGGTTTATTCTTTGGTAGTTCTGTTGCATTTAACGTGAATACTTTTACATTTACAAGTGTTGTAGGAAAAGATTTTCTATGCCTTGTATTGCTGTTATTGCTTTAAAATATTGCAGCCAAGTAAGACTTCCTGACAGTTGAAACTTTTTTTTTAATTATTTAATACTTAGATTGTGAATTCATATTCTGAATGTTCACACATTTTCTAAAGACAACCTTTTTCCATTCCTGAAAACTAATCCAATAATGAATTGAGATTCAGAGAACAAATTGTCATCATTTTAATATTTTCTATACAAAACATTGACTGAAAATCCTCTTGCAAAGGAGACTTCCACACTTAGCCTTTCTTGAAGTGTGAATTTATATGGCAATGTTGCTTGTTACCAGATTTCCATGATAAATTGGTTAACGTTTTACATGTAGAGTCTATAAGTAATGTTATGTACATGATATATTCTATGTTGCTGTACCTGTAGCTGTGGAGTACTGAAGAGGCCATAATTCTTGTTGGACTTTTAGCTTCCTCTTAGTACTTACAAAGCAAGTGGTGGTCCTCTTTTTTCCCACAGCTACCCCCCTGCCTTAAAACGTCATCCACTGAACTGAGGACTCCATAGTAACTCAGCGGGCTGGCGAAGCCAAAACGTCACGTACTCAGCCCAGTGCTCGGTGGCAAAGCATGGCCATTCTGCCAAATTCCTTAGCAGCCTTTGCTATGCCACAAACTTTTAAGCGCAGTTTCCATCTGTAATGCGGGATGAGCCTAAAACATTAGTTTTGCCTATGTTTCTCGTTGGAAGTAAGACTCAGATGGGGCATTGTTGGGGTTTTATGGCCTTTATTTCTGATTCTTGGGTTTGCTGTTTCTTGTATCGCATTTGGTCTACGAGTACCGTGTTGGTCTCTGCTGCATCTCTGCCTGCAGCTGGCTTGTGTGCAGACTGGTGCCACTGTTGGGTGGCAAATCCAGACCATTTCTCATCGGTAGCTCTTCTGCTTCTTTTTCTTAATGTTGGGAGTTTTGTTGTTTGGGTTTTTTAATCTCTCAAATAAAAACATTAGCAAAAATTTAAACAAGGTTGTTAGCATTTTTGCTATAAATTAATAAAAACCTTTTCCTAAGCACTGTGTATACACCACAAATAGCGGTGTGGTGACTGTAAAAGTAGAATTATGAGATTAAGAATCTCCTGTTCCCTCCAATAATTTTTTTTAATGTAAGGCTAAATAAATCCTATCCAGATAAAAACAATTGGCCAAATGCTCCCCCCACCGGCCCACCTGGCTCCCAACCGGTCCATGGTGTGGTGGAGAAGTTCTAAAAAAGGTGACCTACCAGCAGCTGAAAGGACTCCGTGGGGTGAACCAGGCATCTCTAGGCCAAGCTTAATCTAATACCAGTCCCAGGAAAAATGACAGGTGGAAATGCAACACTGCCATGAAAGGGACAGTTAGTACAATTAATGCCTGTTAACATATTTCTGTGGGAAGGAAATTACATGAGACTCGGTGGGTCTTTGAAAAGGTCCAAAGTTTGACAAAGGCACTAACATGGTGTTATTTGGCTTCTGCAAACAGTGCTCGCCTTAGTTGTATGTGACGCTCTGGGTTTGATTTAATTACCACTGTAGAAAAGCAAAGTAAATACAAAATAGAAAAGTGATTAACTGCTAAAATTACAAGAGTAATCACAAATGGAAAATCTGTCCCCAGTGCGAGTGTTTCTCCTGAAGCCTCTTGACTGGAAAGGACTACCTGCAGACCGAGAAGGCAGATTGCTAAATGTATTTGACCTTGCCACATAACTTCAAGGTGAGTAGGAAGCTGCTCAAATTTATTTTAATATGCACCATCCTTTTCTCAAATGCTGCAATAAAAAATGCAGTACACTAATGAATGCTACCACATTGTACCCAAGGGGTTTAAGGGCCTCACATGAGGCTGAGCCCAAGCATGCAAGAGCTATTAGGAGATATACAGTAGCTCCTCTTCTAATGTGTAGACAATATTCATTCATCAAAGAAGTCTTTTCCTGTCTAATGGGAAATTACCACCAGCAGTGCAGACAAAAGGATATTTATTTTCTCCAATCGTGTCAGTCTGAGGGTCTGTCTGTCTTTCAAGAATAATTGAAGTCTGTTTGTAGCTCAGAAATTTCATTGTGTTCTGCAATCTCAGTAAGCAGTGATTATAATTTCCTGTGACTCATATGCAGGGAAATTTTATCGCTGAAGGGGCTCCTGTCAATTGGGGCAGCATTCCCTGCCATCTTTACTAAAGAAGGGGACACTTCAGTTTTGGGTTTTCCTGCACAGACCAAACCAGAACGCGTGTCCTTTCAGCAGGAAAGGGAAAAAGGCCCCTTGCCAGGATGCCACCAGTGCAGGGTGTTAGTCTCTCCCTCTCAGCGCTTCTAAATTTGTCAGGAGATCCTCTGACAGCTAAAACCAGGTTACTGAGGTTCATTTTGAATCTAAGAGGGGAAATGCTAGCTTCACTTAAGTATGTGAGATATTTTCTGTCGACTTTTAATACAGCCAGTGCTCTTGTGTGTGTATATATATCTGTATGTCAAAATGCAATTCGCACACAAAAACATCTATACCTACACAACCACCAACCCATCTCCTTGTATTCCTCCCCTGCAGCTGAATGCTTAACAAAAATGTAAGACTGGGACATGAGTAGATTAGAGGACAGAATGGTGTTAACAACAAAAGAGCTTCTCTTTTTTTTTTCTTTTTTTTTTTTCCCCTGGCTGCCACTATGTGATCGGTTATAATCCTTATTCCCAGGCCAGTGGTAGGGTGGTAGCAGCAAGCACTGCTGCTGCAGCCTGGTGATCCTGTGGGTCTCTGGCTACTGCAAAGAGCAACCTGCACCTGATTTCAAAGTCGGGGAGAGAAAACGTTTCTCCCAAGGGTATGGCTGCAGTTTGGGGCCTGCGGTGAGTATGCAGGAGGGCCAAAAAGGGAGAAAAGTGCCCTCCCAGGAAAAACAGGTCATTAGCTGGTAGGCTGTGCATCATGTCGTGTAGAGGGAGATCCAAAGGTTGCAGCACCAGCTGTGCTCGCAGCGCCCGTGTTTCGCTGTGCCCAGGGATTTAGGTGATCAGATTAGAGCAGGCTGGTGAGCATGAACTGCAGCTTCTGTTACCAAGTGTAAATATCTTCTCTGTTACAGAGTCAGGGTAAATAGTATATGTTCAAGATGGGGAAAAAAAATCGCAGGACTGGCGTGCCTGTGACTGGAGGGGCAAGTGTTGCATTTGCCTGACCAGGCCAGATGGAAGTTCGATTGTTCTGCTCATTGTTGGGAATAACTCGGCATTAAGCTCTGTGAATAGCAAAAAGGGCAAAGAGCAAAGAAATGAGATTATCCTCCTTCCTCTACAGCAGGGCTAGAGCTTGCCGAGGGCTCCGGTTTGCTTTTTAGTGCATCAGCGTTTGTTGCCGAGCCCCCTCACCCAGAGTCTTGTGAAGTTTGCTCAGCTACTTATTGTTGCAGCTTCACACAAAATCCCTGAGCCCTGTAATGGATGGATTTTCATCTGGAAAAAGACAAAAGGCAAAAGGATGCAGGGAAGCTTTCTGACCGTGTTGTAGCCTTACTCGCTGACCCTGGGGCTCACCCTCATGCCGGAGGCCTGCCCAAAAGCCCTGGCATCCCCTACTCTTTATTCACTGCTGCAGTTCAGGCTCCGGGCTGCCTTCCAGCCCCACTACGCTGCTGGTCTTCCCCAGCTAGAAGATGCTACTGGTACAGGAAGGGTCCCTGGTGTTGGGGAAGGGGTGCGGTGGTCCCAGTGCACCCCTCCTGGCACTGCGCGGGGCCAGGGCCGTCCCTGCCGCTGGCCCGGGCTCCCGGAGGGGAGTGACGATGCAGAAGGGGCCTGCAGCTTCCCTGGATGCCCCTCTGGCTCCCGGAGCCGCCGCACTCCTGGCCATCGGCAGCAGCTCAGGCATGACTGCGTGTGGCTGCAGCTGGGTCTTGGGGTGACTTGGCGGGGGGCTATGTTGGATGCAGCCCACAGTCCCAGTGACGACGGAGAAGCAGATGCTAACTCCTGCTCTCCTAAAAAAAACAGAGGCAAAGAGCCAAATCAGGAACCGCTTTGCATCTTGAAGACAGAGGACTAGGTACATTTGATCATACGAGAGCTCAAGTGCTCCCTCAGATTCCCATGCCTCCCAAAAGCAGCGCGGCCACCAGCTGAGCTTTGTATATGACCTCATATACATCAGGCGTATAAAACACATACCGCATACTGAACATTTGCATATGTTACACGTCTTTTGTTCCACTTGGGTGGCCTTCTCCTCCCCTTCCCCCTACCTCTCGTCCCATTACTCGCCCACGCAGCTCCCCTCACGTTATTCTAGACGTGTCATTTCTGAAGGACTACACATCCCGGTCCTGCAGAGAGTGGGGGCTCTGTTAATTGTCAAATGTTGAGTGGGTAATGATCAATGGATGACTAATTGGAAGCAAGAGGGAATAAAACAGGTATTACTTAGCTTCTCCTCTTAATTAAGAGGATGCATAATGCTGTGGGGAAAACCTTAACAAATGGCAGGAGGGGTTTTGTCATTATGCAAGGTTTAATTAGAAGCATTGCACAAGCTAACATCCAGGTACTGTTTTCTTTCCTTTCAGGTGTCTCTCCAGGACGTGACTGAAAAATGCCAAGGCAGGAGCCTTAAAAAAAAATAAGTGGAAAATATTTTTGTAGGCATGTGCCTAGCAATCTAAACAGCAAGACATGGAAGAAAGCCCCAGTTTCCCTGGCAGTGCAAAAGCAGCGAGGGGCGAGCCGAATGCAGAGAACTGGAGCGAGATGGTCGTGTGCGTTACGCTGAGGCAGATGGGATTAAATGTTCATCGCGATGTCTCCAGGTTAATTCACAGCACCAATGTTAAAACTGGAGCAACGTGACAGTGCTTTATTTGAACAGTTAATCATTTGGAAGCAAAAACATTTATGATTTAGTTCTCTGAATATATAGATGCGGTAGGAAATACAAGAAGCAGCACTCAATATTTACATTATCTTCCTAATCAAAAAAGAAATATTACAACTCCTGAAGGACTAGGAACTACTTGTTATAAAAAAGCTCTGTGTTAGTTGCCTTGCCAATGAAAACACTCATCCTGCACTTGAATATTAATCTGTACTTTCTAAGACAGGCCCAATATGACGCATCACATTCTGCTTGTAAATAAAGTACAGATGAGATACTAACTTTAAAGAATTCAGAGTTTGATCCGGCTTTCAGTGAAGTCAGTAGGAAAACTTCAGAAATATAAAACGGCCTTCAGAAAGCAATTAGGATGGCCTCAGTTTTGGGGACGGGGGAGGCTTTTGAAATGGTGAAATAAACTTGGATATCTGTTCTCTAAGTTTTCTAATCCAAAACCAAGTTAGTTGATAGCAGTTTCTACAACTTTGTGGGACTGCACTTAGATTTGGGCTGGACCTCATCTTTGCTTTGAAACCCACTCAAACCCACCAGCAGACAGTGCTGTTAACATGGTTAGCAGAGAGTGTCTTTGAAGCTTTTTTTTTCTTTTCCTTTCTCTTTCTCAGGCTGCTAAGAAAGTATGTAAAGCTCAAGTGAGAGGAACTGCCCCAAGTACCTGCTGGTTTCTGAGGTTTGGCAAGGTAAAGAGGGGACAGAGACTGGTCCTTTGGCCATGGCTGCAGACACCATTAGGTCCATAGGTGTGATTTCTGGACCTGGAAGTGCTCACACGAGTGTCAGGTGTCACAGCGTATTCCCTGGGCATCGCATCCTTCGGAGCCAGGCTGCTCTGCGCTCCTTTCTTTGGCCCACAGATACCACTTCAAATAAAGATAGGTATGAGTGGTCAGGATGGAAATAACCCCAGGAGACTGAATGCTGAGTGAGCTAGCATTAATTTCTAGGGGCATTTCTAGGTGGCCAAGTAAAATATATATGGAGCTACTGGAGAGAGGCCAGTGAAGGACCACAAAGATGATGACAGGACTGGAGCATCTGATATATGAGGGAAGGCTGAGAGAGCTGGGACTGTTCAGCCTGGAGAAGAGAAGGCTCAGGAGGTATCTCATCAATGTATGCAAATACCTGAAGGGAGGATGCAAAGAGGATGGAGCCAGGCTCTTCTCAGTGACAGGACCAGAGGCAATGGGCACAAACTGAAACACAGGAGGATCTTTCTGAACACCAGGAAACATGTTTTTGCTGTGAGGGTGACCAAGCACTGGCACAGGTTGCCCAGAGAGCTTGTGGTGTCTCCATCCTTGGAGATATTCAAAACCCAACTGGTCGTGGTCCTGGGCAGCTGTGTCTAGGTGGCCCTGCTTGAGCAGGGGGGTTGGACCAGATGACCTCCAGAGCTCCTTTCCAGCCTCAACCGTTCTGCGATCGTGCGTGTGAGATTCTGTGTGAAAACGAACAGCCTGAGGCTTCGCGACTTCTCTGTCCAGCCACAGCCCATATGCTCCAACTGCCTGCCGGCCCCAGGGCACCTCACCAGACAGGGACCCTGGCCAAGCTCTGCTGGGACAGACTGGTGAGGGTCACGGCCACAGCCACCCTTCTCTGGCCAGCTGGCAGCTGCCTACAGGGGAGGCGGGTGGCCGCCGTTGTTTGCTGTGCGTTGCGGCCCGGCGGCCAGGGTACGACCAGTGGAGAACGGAAGACCGTCCATAACTGTTGTCAGCAAGGGCGGCCGCTCCACTGAGGGAAGGGAGAGGTGTTCAGTGGCTGCACAGCAGAGGCCTTTAGAAACAAACCCCGCAAGTAGGGGTACTGATGCAACGTCCCTGTGAGACACTCTGCCCGCCACGTCCCCGTGCCCGGCCATGGCTGCCCGCTCTCCCTGGGGAGCTGGTCGACGCGCTACAAACACTGTGCAAGTCCTTTGCGTAAGCGCCGGGGAGGTCAGGCACTCCTCAGAGCAGCTCTCCCGCCCCGCCGCCATCCTGCCCACAGTCACCCAGGCCCCGATTTTGGCTCCTGCGCGGCCTCGGGCCCCTTGCTACCCTTCCCCACCGTGGCACACAGGCTGAAGTGGGGCCATCACCGCTCCTGGGCGGGAGGCTGGTGGGGAGGCCAGCGAGCAGGGCAGCCGCCAGAGCCGGGTTTGGCATGGCTCAGGGCTCAGGCAGCCCTGCTGAAAATGGCGGCTGTCGGGGTGTTCATGGCACAAAATGGCTGCGCAGCAGAGCCGCCGCGCTCGAGTCCAAACCAGAGGGATTAAGCCTTGAGCTGACTCAAACAGCCGCGGTTGTAACGCAGCCACAAGCACCGGCCGGCCGGCACGTCTGGGTCTGGCCGGGACCCACCGGCAGAGCAGGCGTTGCCTGGGCGGTCTGGGGGCAGCGAGGGACAGCTCCGGGATGCCCCAAAAGGGAGGCTTGACCAGGCCAGGCTGCTTGCCGGGCCAGGCTGACATGAGGTTTCTCCAGGAGGAAGGCAAGCTCAGGCTGCGAGGCGTCACCACACTGCCATGGATAAAATAGTATTTAGTGCTCGGCTGGGGGCACGTGCAGCTCCCAGCTGCTTCAGTTTTCCCTCCAGAAATGTGGGCAGTCATTCCCTGACAAGAGGAAATTAGTGCCTGGGTCACGGCTTCAACTCATGACCAGAAAGAGGGGCTGGCGGAGCGGCGGGCACCCGGAGAGGGCCTGTCCTTGGGGGGAGGAATGCCGGGCAGGCGGCTCCCTCCTCCGCCCCCAGTGCCGCAGGAAGGAGAAGCGGTGGCACTGCCCGAGCGAGGAGCTCGGGGGTGGTTTAGACATCCCTGAGCGCGCCGGCTGGCCGACCAGGCATTAAGGCAGCATGTGGTGGCAGCCCACGGACGCCTAGAGGACGAAGAGCTGCGCACAACTTGCAGCCAAGCCAGACTCCTCCTAGGGTTAAAGTAAGAAAATGTAGGCTAAAGATCAGGAAGAGCTTCTTGGCAGGGAAACGCGCTGAGTGGGGGGGGTCGGGAAAGCGGTTGTAGGCTGGGGTGCGCAGCTGCGTCCAGCAGGCACGCCGGGGACCACCGCTGTGGAGCCTGGCACCGTGCCGACGAAGCGGCCGGCGTGGCTTACCGGGGCTCTTCGAACCCCACCGCACTGTGCCATCAGCACCGGCGTTACTGAGCTTTCAGGAGCTGTGCGAATACGTAAGGGTTTCAGCTTGTAGGAAAAGTGAGTTTCTGTTCCTTGGGGGTGTAGAGAGAAACTTGGAAGTGTCTAGAAGTCTAACCTAAAAGAAAAAAGCAGACGAGAAATCCTATTTTTGTTCTTTACATAGTTCTTACACCCATCATGTGATTGTCTTCAGTAGTCTGAATCACAGTTGGTTTAACGTTTGTCATTGACAGTAAGCGACTGAGGACTAAAAAGCAAAGGATGACTTTCCCAACGAGGCACACTGTTTAGGAATCACACCGGGTTTCCCCTACAGTTATTTATCTGCAGGGCTCACGCAGAGGCAGCCTGGCTTCCTACGAGAGAGGGGGTGAGCCGCACGCAGGCATTTCGAGAGAGTTTTAAGCTTCAAAGTGTCACTCCCCCATGGAAGCTCTCCCACCGCCGCGTCGTGCCGTGCCGTGCCGTGCCATGCCTGCCTCTTCCACTTCCTGCTGCAGAGCCAGTTCTGCCGCTTACCTGGGAGAGGCAGGGAGAGTGTCGTAAAAGGAGGAGGAAAAAAAAACACCCAGCTGGCCGAGGAAGGAGACCCGGGCACGCCAAGAGAGCGACGGGTTGCGCAGGAGGCACGCCAGCCCTCTCGCTTTCCTCGGTCAGCTCAGCGCAAGCCTCCCTCGCCCGCAAGGTAAGAAGTATCAGAGATGCTGCCTTTCTCGAGCCCTGTTTGTAATTAGCTGTTGACCCACTTCTGGTTCTCGGGGGGGGGGGGGTCCCCTCAAATTGTTGTCTCGCTCCCTTCCCCCCCTCCTCTCGAGTTTCACAGATGGTTACAACATGTTTCAGCCATTTCACTGCAGTTTTGTTGTGTTTTTTTTAAATCAGGAGGGTTTGGGGGGTAAACACTGGGAATGGATACACCTGGTGTCGAAATGTTGTTCTGCCTATTTACGTAGCTGCCTGGCAATGCCTGGCAGCCAGGCCCGCTCCCGCTCCCGCCCTGCACGGCTGTGCAGCCTCAAGGTGGTTTGTGGGCCAATGGCCCTCTCCTCTCCTCCCCTCTCCTCTTCTCTCCCCTCTCTTCTCCTCTCCTCCCCTCCTCTCCTCCCCCTGCAGCACTGCTCAAGGCTGTGTAGGATAGGTCCACAGACCTGGTGAGAGAGAGGTGGCTGGAAAGCATGAAGAAAACAGGATCATAGACCCTGTTTGCACCATTCTCCATGGCGTTGGTATGGAAACAGTGGGAGTGAGCCGGTAGTACTTCTTTTTAATTAGAGTAAAATCAGCCATATAAAACCCGCTCCCATTTCACACAGTAACTGATTGTTCCAGGACTCGGGTTTTGTAGGGCAAATGTTGGCTGGGCAACGAGAATGGCAGATCTGAGCTTGCTGGTCCCCGACCGCCACCACAGGCCACCAGACCAGAAATTCCCATTTCCTGCAAGTCCCGGGCTTGTTCAAGGCTTGGCCTGGCCGCATCCGTGCCGTCTCAGGCGGGCGGTGATGCCCCGTCACCACCGGACGGGGCTGCAAGCCCCGCAGCGGGTGACGCCGAAGACGGGGGTGCGAGGGGTGCTGGCCGCAGGGCCGGTGCCCCAGCGAGCGCTCGCCAATGCCCCTGGCTGCTGGCGAGCATCTGCCGATTGTGCTGCTGCTGCCTGCGATGCTGTCAGCTTCTGAGGCCGGGCTTGCTCTTGCTGAGCACCAGCGATGTCTTGAAGCATGCTGTATTTTTTTTTTTTTTTATGGGGTTGGGTTTTCTTTTTGTCTTTCTAAGGCAGGAAAGAAGGCATGTGCAATTATGGTGTTCGTGTCTGTCTGTGCCCTCCACCCCCAGCAGTGACTTTTGAAGTTTGATAGAGGGTACACGTCTGAAAGAGATATACATTTTTGCACGTTCCATGAAAGCAAGTGAGCGAAGCTGTTCTCACACCAGCCGAGGGAGACGTGTCAGGTCCCCTGGGCTTCCCCATGCCCTCCCACCACCCACGCACCCTGCAGCCCTCATGCTGCAGAGCGGGGAGAGCGGTTAGGGATGAGGGATACATCAGCCCCGCAAAATGCTGGAGGTTCTCCCTTATTAGGAACCAGAGGCTCCAGTGTAAGGCACGAAGCTATAGGAAAGCAGGCTGGAGAGATTTACACCTCTCAGGGTGGTCCCCCTGTCCAACCCCACTCAGCTAGCCCCAATTTTGTGCCAGCATTTTTAGACGTCCCAGGGCTGTGGGATGTCCCAGTTTGGGGGTTATTCAGTGCCTATGGGAGTTTTATCAGCATCAGAAATAGGTGGGAAGCAATCTCTGAAAAACAAACGCATTTTTAAGGATGCCTAAGATCATTGCAGACATTTTTATATTTCACAAATATTAGAAACCTAGCAGAGAATGCTGCCTATATGTGAGATGCCTGTTTGGATCCTTCCAGAGGATGTTGCACTTAGAGTTTCATAGTACTTATTGCCTAGCATTCCTATTACGCGCGTATCAAAGTCTACACTAAAGAGGTGAAAAATATCGGGTCTATGCTAGCCATTGCACCATGGATTGCCCAGTGAAGCAACATTAGTGCTGCAAAAGGGAACGTGATGTTTGCCATGCAGGGAGGGTTGGAATTATGTTCTCCCAGCGTATGTAGACTTTCATGCCATGGCTGCAGAAAATATGTAAAAGAGCAACATAGTCAGTGTGGAAGAGGAACATTGTTTTCATATTCTTTTTCTACTTTTTCCAGAAGTTGTAAAAATAAACATTACCTGCCCTAGAGGGCTTCAAATCTGGGCTAGGAATGTGACACGTTGCCTTAGTCTTCGCTGTGGAGGGTACCCAAGGGAGACGGTTAAGCACCCGCGATGACAGCAGCCAAAATTCTTCATGGTGAAGTGTGAAACTCTGGAGCTTGGATTTCCTTGGCTGTGTTTATTTAGGTTATAGACCCAAAACAGTTCCCACATTTGCACTTGCTCTTCCTAGAAGGATTTGTCTCTGGGTTTTTTTGAGGAAAGTTTCTTTCTAGTGTTTCTGTAGGGAAAGCTGCACTGAAGGCAAGTGTACTCACACACTTACGCTTATCTGACCCCATGGCAACAGCATTTGTTGTAATCTCAACATGTGCACCCTCACGGCAGCTTGCAAATTCTGCATCCGTTTACTCCCATCCTGCAGATGGATATCAGCAGCACCAGGGATTTTAAAGGATTCAGCCAAAGTACACAGGAATTATTTGGAAATCAAGAAATTCCTGTCTATCCCCACCCCTTGTGAACTCAGCTTTGCCTTAATCTATACCCGTGCCATTTCAGAAATGCCATGACTGGTGAATAAAAAACCCTTCCCTTGTGTGTTGTGCACCAAGGAAGGTGAGCTTTCTTTCTCATCCTAATATTTTCTTTTTTAACAATGTAGACAAATATAACTTTGATCAAAAGAGCAAAGATATTTTCCCCCTCTCCGGAAGTGACGGGGAGCGCAGCTATGCTCGCATTGCAGAGTCTCTCTTCTGTTTCTTCACAACAGAAGTTTTCTAATCAAAAGCAGATAGATGGTTAGTGCGTGTTTTGGGACAGCGCATCCTGACAAGTCTTGGAGCTGGGAAACAGATGAAATACCTGACGGATTTTGCAATCAGCCGCAAGAAAACCGCACAGATGAGCCCGAGCCCTCCCTCTCCCTGGGCAGCCCCTTGCCTCTGTCGAATGTTTTTTTAGGGGAGTTTGGCCCTTGCTTCAAACTTGGGTGCTCAGGCCCGTCCCTACCGACCTGCAGAAGAATTTGTTCCCCTTCATTTAGGCTCTCCCCGCACCTTCCTGGGAGCGGCCATCGCCAGCAGCGGCCAGCCGTGAGCAGGAGGGCTGGGCAGCCTCCCTCCGGGCTCCTTGGCAGGAGCAGCGGGAGAACCTCTCCAGGTGTGGGAAGGCTCGCAAGGGAGGTGGAATGGGGTTTCTTCCCAGGAGCTTGAGTCACTGAGCACCCACCCGGGAAAGGTTATTTGCTGAATTAATGCATGTTGCAGAACTGGGTGTATGAGCAGAAGAAGGAAGAGAAGGAGAAAGGGTGGTTTAAGGAGTTCCCTCGACATTTTTGAGAGCAGTCCAGGCCTGGCTGCTCTGTCTTTTAGGAAGGGCCTCTTCACTTTATTACAAGCAGGAACATAGGCAAGAGCTCCAGCTGGTTATCAGTAATCTCCTGCATAGTCACAGGTGCAGGGGGGATATTAAATTCTCGAAGCTTTCTGGCAATATCATGATCTGACTTGAAGCTGCAGTGTCTTTGGAAATGAGATTGGGCACGATCTACGCTCTCCAGCGGTTTCCATGCCAGAAAAGGGATCAGGCTACAGGTTTCTGAGGGTATTTCAATATGCTGAAGCAATCCTTTACCCTAATTCTTCAACACGGGAGACCTAAGCAAGTAATTTTTGTGTCCTAACTATATTTGCAGGATAAGCTAACTAGAAAATTCAAAGGAAGCCTAATGAAACTCTGAGGTACAAGGCAACATAAAATACCAGGATAATGGGCTCAGCGTTGGGTCTTTTTCCAAAAGCTGAGGGTCTTCAGCAGAGCGGAAACAATGTCTTGAAGCACTGCTGTTGGAGGAGGATGTTTCTGAATCATCTGTAACATTTCCAGCAACGTGGGGATTTCTCTTGGGAATTCCCATCCACATACCATTGCCAGCATTGCTCAAAAAAGTGTTCAGCACGTCCTGGGGTTAATTTATCCTCAGGGCCATCTCTACAGACAGAGCTCTGCTGTTTTAACAGCTTCTCTCTCCAACCAGAGCTACTGAGGGAGGAGGAGGATGAAGTCACTTTTTCTCCTTTTTAATGATGTGTCTGTTTTAACACCAAAGCCCTCGGCCCCTCAGTGCCTCCTACCTCCGCCCTGCGGGAGCAGGGGCTGTGCGTGGGTATCAAAGCTCAGCTTTCGCTGCTCAGCTATCCTGCAGCAGGGTCTAAGCAAAATCATATTTTAAAAAACTAGAAGCTTTTCCAGGTAAAAACACAAGTGATGGAATCAGGTCTTTCTTCTCTCTGACCAAATTATTTTTACTTAGATATTTGGAGTCATTTTCATAATGTTTAGCTCATGTTACACAGGAAAGAAATAAGGCTGTCATTTAAATATTAAATTGATTTGAGAGATAAAGAGGTATTTATCCTTTCAGAGGGCTAAACTAATAGGAAAGGCATTTTTTAAACTATTCTGAAGTAAGCCATTTGAAGAGTTTGGTAGCTGATCATTTGCAATAAAGTTTAATAAAGTCTTAATATCCCTTGTCCAAAAGGCAGAGTAAATACACTAAATAACAAACTGAAGAAAACAAGTCTGAATTTTTTCTGCCCATATTGTGCCTTTCATTAGGTCCACACAGTCTGTGCGTGATCCGTTTCACAGATAGCCAAATGTTAGCAATGGAACTAAAAAAAAAAGACCAAAAACTTTGGAGGTTGTAGCCTCCAAAGGAATTTAGTAACTTTTAAATCCCATCTGACATCCAATCCAAAACCTACTGAAGTCAATAGAGAGATTCCCATTTCCTTCACTGAGTTCTGGACTGAGTTCTCGGTTTCTCTGCGGAAATCTGTTCTTCCTGTCATGGTGCTAAACTAAAGGTGGTTGAATACAGAGGATCTGAGTTCAAAGTGTTTTCTAGCAATTTGATCTGACTACTTCAGAGACCATCAAAGAAGCATCTCAGTGTATGAGGCTTTGCAAATTTATTTCTGAAAAGCCACGTTTGGGTGTTTGGTAGGCATTATATCTAATGGGGGAGACGCTCAGACAACACGTGGGGCTAAAGAGGTGGAGCTGTACCCCAGTACCCCACAGCTGAGCTTGTGCTTTGTGAACAACAGGGTGAATTTTGCACAAGGAACCAGTTCACTGGAGATGCTCGGGGCGGGGGGGATAAGATTTTGCAATATGATTTGTGCTGCTCGAGTGCATGTCATTCAGCTTACAAGCAAACGGACAGAGATATCTACAAGTCGAAGCACGTCTGAGCAGGCACTTCAAGGCCAGATGATCCAAGGGTCGGGTTTACAAAGCTGTTCAGATGAGGGAAAGGCAGATGCCTTGCAGGGAGTTTGACACCTAACCTTCACAGGCTCTTCTCTAAGTCTGGTAGGGGACCACTCGGCAGCTTTACACCCTGATTTGCATAAATCTGACTTTGCACCGTACTGTCCTGGTGAGTCACCACCACAGGACAGTCATCATTTAAACTGCCATCTGACCAAAGGTCCCAGGTGAGGGACATTTTGCCACCACCGCACAGGACAGCGCAGCACAAGTCCCCGTCACAGTTCTGTGCTGATTATGAGAGCTCGAGGTTTTCCCTTTCCCATCACATCGGTTATGACTGTCAGAGAACCATGACTCAGCGAGCAGGGCCGGCGTTAGTGACGTGGCGTACAAGAAAAGCGATGCAACCGCAGGGAGAAGTGTGTGGTGGTGGTGAGCTGACCGTCAGGATTTCAAGCCTGGGTGCTTGTATGGGAAGGAGCTGGTTTGGCACCAGACCCAGCGCGCTCACGCAGGGGGCTGCAGCTGTCAGAGCAGCAGCCTGTTCACTGTGTTGGTGCAACTAATAGCTGCTCTGAGGACTTGCCTACATGGGAAAATTTACCAGCATAATTATCCCACTGTAATTATCCCAGGATAACTCTCCCTGTGGATGTGCTTATTATACCATAGGATATGTACGAATATATGGTAAATCTTCTGCATAGATGGGTTTTAAGTTACACTGAGGAGGAGTATTTACACTGCAGCCCAGCAGCAAAGCACAGTTTTTATCCTACTTCCCAGCAAATGTTACACCCAGAATTTTCTACGCCAGAGGTACTTTCAGTGGGAAATACATATCATTTGATCTGATCAGCATGAATGGAAAGCCTCACACTTGCCCTATAGCATGGGGCACATCATTTGCTTTCACAGAATCGCTGTGGGAGCCAGGGTGAAGGTTGGGACACTGCCTTATACCTCTCTGTGATCCTGTTCAACTGTCTTTAATACTGTGGACATATGAATATGTTCTTCATTTGACCTTTCTGTTCAAGCTACTGTGACTGAAGTTGGGAGAAATCCTTGGATCACTAAAAGCTCCTCAAATGTGTTGTGATTTTGACTTTCTTTACCAGGCTTTCAAGCCAGATCCTGTTCTCAAACGTTGTCATTCCTGTTGCTTGAGTGCTTAGTCCATTCTTCTCCGATAACTCTCCTGCTTGGGATTTTAGCTTCTCCAATGTGATAGAAGGAAAACAGCTGGGGAAATTATGAGCACTGGGCTTGTTTTTCTATACTCCACGGTAACAGATAAAATTTGCTGGGAGCAAGCCAAACTGCACCCCTGTATAAGAGGATGAAGATGGCTGCACTTCCTGAAAGCCCACTCAGCATTCGCCCGTCACTGCTGCTGTCATTCCAAGTGAAGGTGGAGCAGAGGCATCCATCATCAGGGATCACTTGGCTGGACCAAATTTACTGACAGCACCCCCAAAAGGAAGTGATAATTTTGATGTTTGGGCCCAAGCCAATTCCAAAGGAAGGGAAAAAAAATCCAAACAGTAACTAATGTCTCTAAATTGTCTTTTAATTTTCAATAATTTGAAATAACAACAGCCATGTGGTAATAGGCTGGATGAAGTGGTTTGATAAAATAAGCAGCAACACTTGGAAACAAGATTTGGAGTTGAAATTACTCAGCTAGGTGTGTGGTGAAGTTTAGATCCGAGGCATCGGTGTAAAGCTATTATTAGAAGGTCCGGAGTAAAATAATTGCAAGTGATTTTGTTCCCTGGAATATGCCTGAGCCAAACCTCCAGACCTAAACAGCCTGCTCTTTTGCCAGGTGCAGAAATTACCTCTGAGAGACAGTTCATGTGCTTTTCCCCCCTCCAGTCTCAGCAGGAACAGTAAGTTCCAGAAATCCCATAAAAACGTCTGTTTTGCGCAATGCGATTTCCAGAACTCTGACCGGTATGTCTTTTCCAGGCTCTGAGATAGAGTTATTTTAGGATTATTGCCTGTGTGAAACTGTACCATGTTCACAAGAGCCCTTTCTCTTGTTTTCCAGTTTGCTGGAAAATCCTGGCCTTGCAGTAAGGCAGCTGACTCTCGTTTCCATTGCAACTACAAAACTTGGAAATGGCCTCTATGTCAGGTTAGTCCAAATTATAACTCTGTGCTAGCCACACTCCAGCTAGCCCTCTACTTTATTGCTTTGCCAAAATTCAGCCAGACCTTTCTTGCTGTTTTCCGCCTGTCTTTTTAAAAAACATAAAAATATAAACAATATAAAGCATACATATTGCTCTTCAGTATTCCAGCTCACAGTTATTGAGTAATGACTGATGACAGGCATTTGTCTGTACGGCTGTCCATCTACAGTGTTTCTTCTCCCACTTTTTCAGGCACTTTTGTAGGTCGAAGCATACCAGTTGAAGTGGATGAATCCATGCCATGGTCCCCATTTCCAGAACATGTCTTGGAAAAGGCTTTGCAGCCTTCTGGAGAGGATATGGAGGATGAGGAGTCCCAGAGACCATGTGTTGCTCAAACGCCTCAGCCTGTGGCCGATCCATCATGCCTCTGCAGAGCACCAGCACATCATCAGTCAGCACCATCCGTGGAGCCGGACAGCAGTTTGTGGTCAAAATATACTGATCCTGATGGAGATGGACACTTCTGTTCCCCCGGTGAATCAATAGCTGGAGTAGTTCCCTCCAAGATGCATCTTGTAGCTATGGACAAACCAGGCATGCAGCCAAGATCACAGCTTTCAGCTGACACCGGGCACAACTCCAGTAAATCAGAGCAGAGCTTGTCTGATGCTCCCAAGGACTCACTGGAGGAAAGCAGCCAAGGGAGTTCATGGTCACAGCAACCCTCAGGAAAAAGACCCCCAGCAGAGCTGGGGACCGTGGACACAGGGTACAACTCCCAGTCACGAGACGTCATGGGCATCAAGCACCTGGAGCCCCCCTTACCGCTGGTGTCTGTGCTGAACCCCCAGGACCTCCCAGGACCACTGATCTCCAGAGAGTTTTTTGGACCTGAGCATCAGCAGTGCCCTATGTGCCAGCACTTGCCCCATCCCAATGCCTCCTCGCAAGCCCACGGCTGCTTTGGGCACCGCTGCCCGGCAGAGCAGCACCCCCAGGGCCCATGTGAGTAGCACCGCTCACCCCACGGGAGGTTTTCTGGGTGTATCACAGCCATCATTCACCAAGCTGGTGTTTTCCTGCTGTACTTAATGGCAATGCACAGCATGCAATTATTAACCTTTTTAAACATCTATTTGCAGTCCATTTTATATTTCCAGATTTTCGGGTTATGCAGCCAGACTCTCTGATGCAGAACCTCTGAGCCAGATAAAAAGTTAAAGAGGTCACAGTTACTCATCAAATGAAGGCTAATGATTTTGCCTAGAAACTAGCCTTTGTCGGTCATGCTGAGCATACACAGCCTTCTCCCTGCTGTTATTTCATATTCTAGTCATTTCCTTCCTCCTTGCATCAGTCATTCAGCAGCCTCCTATACCAACTTAATTCCTGTTGTTTCCATAGATTTCCTTGCTCCCACTTGGATCCCCAAAGTTGAGAATTTCCTGCCAGAATCAGGATGGGCGGTTACCCTTGATCTCTGTAAATAGTATCTCCCAGCATTCTGACCAAACTCACCCATGTGTTTTATTTCTATGTGAAAAGAGCGTGACATCCATCATCCTCATTTTTTTCTGTTGTCAGCTGAAATGAAAGCTCATTACTTAAAATGGAGCCCTCTCAGCTGCTGGTGATTGTATCACTGAACGCTGATGTGACTCCGTCAATATGGGTGTTTTGGCTCTTGGAGACTACGACGCAGTTTACAGCCTGCTATTAATTAGTATTCCTTTTCAGTCTCTGAGATTTTTATCTGTTATGAAGTGAGCTTTGAACATTCAACAGTAATATCATTGTTTTAATATAATTTATATTACATTAGACTCATGAGACCCTGACCTGTTTTGGGCTGGCTTTGTAATAAAAAGCTGTAGGCCTGTTCTGATAACCCTTTTTTTTTTTTAACCTTCTATTGACTCCACAGCACTTATATTACATCCGTTTAAGGAGTTTTGTCATTCCAGCAATGTGCTATAATTAGGTATATGAAAGAGAGAGGGTATCAGAGCCTCAGTTTTCACCTCTGATCTTGGGACTTTGTAAAGGGGAAGGGGCTACAGATGGACTTTCGTCAATGTCTACAGCTGAACATTTGCAAAATGTCCTCTGGTTTTCTTTTCATACCTTCTCCTTTCCATTCAGCTTTAAGCAGACAAAGAGCTGGTTGCACAACACCCCTCACTGTTTACCTCCATTTACCTCCTCCACACGCTGGCATCGTGAGAAGTAGGACATTTACTGAATGAGGCTATTTTGTTTTAAAGCAGGAACTCTGAAAGCCTTTCTTTAGAAAAATCACTACCGTTTCAACCACATCCAGAGGGCAAAAAGAATAAAATAAACTGAAATGGCTGGAGCAGATTTGGTGAGGACCAAGAAGCTGGCAACTGTACTCCTGTTTCTCACACGCCTGGTACAGCGTAAATCACCTCCTGACAGCTCCTTGCGTTTCAGATAATTGTTGGGCAGTGGCAACCCACAACAAAGCTCTGCAGTTTGTGTGTTGCAACACGCCTCTCCTGGGGAACAGCAATTGTGCCCGTAGGCTCTAAGCTGGCTCCGGACACCTGCTATTTGAGATACAACAGCAAAACTGCTTCTGAAGTCAAAGAAATACTTGCAGCAATGCTACGTGCCCAGGGACCATTATCTCAGATATTTATATATGGGAGCTGTTGGTGTGTGCAGGCATGCATGCCTGGCCATACTGTGCTTCTGAATGGCAGTGGTTGCATCCATTAAAATACTGTAGCATCAGATAGATCCAAAGGAAGCTGGTGAACCATTGGCCTAAAAACCTGTAAACCAAACTGAATCTCCGAGAGCCCAGCCACCTTCCCTAGAGCTGGTCATGAGGAACCATATTTACTTTCAATTTTGCTCTCCCAGCCTCTTTCACCCTGTCCTGTTGCAAATAGTTAAGAGGGGGAGCAGGAAAATCTCCTAAAACAATCTCAACAAATTCGTCAGGAATCTCTTTGCAATTCTGGGGTTAGTTGGGTTTTTTTAAAGTATTGGCTCCTGGAATTGGACTATTTCATTGAAGCTTTGTTGTCTTTCTTTTTTTTCCTCCCCTTTAAAAAAAAATTTTAGTCCTCATGGCTGCTATGAAAATGAAAGCAGTACCCCAAAATAGCTAAAAGGATTTAAAAAAAACAGTCTGGGGGGGAAAGGAAGAGTGTTTGAGTACTGCAGCTTTCAGAGCCAGCTCATAACACCATAATCATGCAGCGCTAATAAGCCCTGCCAGGCTGGACTTTGATCTGCGCACAGCAGCTTGAAAGTGCGCAGAGCTGCTGCCTAATGAACACTGCAAGCAGAAAGACTGAAAAAAAAAGAAAAATCGTTTTCTCCGTTTGAGAAACAAACGGCTTACATATTGCTTTCTCTTTCAGTTTATGCCAACAGTTCCACCGTACGTTAGTTATTAAACAGCATTACATGTGTGCGGCCAACAACAGTAACGTTTTTCAGAATTACTTAAGCAAAATTGTAACTTTGGTCTTCCCCTACAGCCTCCTGGATAGCAACAGGAGCAGCAGCAAGGCCTTAAAAGGTCACTTAGGCAGAAAATTCATACAGGGTGAAGTAACAAACCAAGAGATTATTTCTTCTCTTTTCATTTACAATAATCACAGTCTGTTTAGCCTTAGTGTTGCAAACTGATTTGTTCCAGGATTTTGCATCTGCTTTCATGAGAACGTTGGGATGATTCATTTTCGCAAGTTATTGCCAAAAAGAAATTTAAAAAAAAAAACCAACCACCAAAAACCACTGAGGCATGGTAAGTGCAGGGACAAAGCAGCCCTGAATGTTTAACTGTCAGTTGACCCAACAGCCCAGCCCAGGGCAGGAATCTGAGCCGTGCCGTATATGAATGGGAAATAGGAAACTTCAGACTGTAAAATGTTCCTTAATCTGGGTTCTTTCAGACCAAGATACCTGCAAATGCCTCCAAACTGCTCAGTTTCCCAAGACATGAAGGAGGACGTGCCTGGAAAGGATTAAACACAAACTGAGGCAAAAATGTATTGGCTGAACTGATAGTTGCTGCCTTTATTTTCTCACCCTCCCAGATGGCAGAGCTCCTTACCAACATTTTGCACATACGTCGCAACCGTTTCCTCCTGTTCCTGGACCTTGCATGAGAGTTATCCACCCAGCCCAGCAAGTCATCCCAAATTACTCAAACCTTCGTGCTCCCAAGGGCACCGGAGACCGACCACCCCAGAGGACATGCTCCTCCCCTGGTCCTCGATTCCCGTAAGTATGCCTCGGGGGGGTGGGTTGTGCGCGGTAGAAGCTCCTCTGATCTGATTTTGTGGGCTTTCAACCAATAATTCTGAAGCCTTGTAATGTTAGCGTGCCTGGGCTGCAGGGGTACATGCGAGATGCTGGGTAGTTTTCTTTATTTGCTATTTTACACCCAACAGGGGCCTGACCTTACCCTAGAGAACTTCAAAGCCGGATACCTGATATGTTGTTACAGCGCACCCTGAAAAGCATGCATTAAGGAAGATAAACGCTTGAAGGTTAAAGGGATGAGGGGTTGAAAAATATCTTAGCTGAAACCTTAGAGCTCTCCTGCTCGAGAGCAAAGGTCAATTTGGTGGCTCACTGCGGTCTTCAGCTTTACGCTGTACCAGCCTGGGATGCCTCAATCACTGGCTTCAGTCATTTCCTTCTTATCTCTTCCATAGTGCAGAGAAAAAGGGAGGAAATCTCATCCATTGCTGATACATCTCTACCTTGCAGTTTGCAGCCTTTTCTATGATTTTTCATGTAGTAATAAACCACCCTGTCTAGCACTTCTCATCCAGGGCTTTTTGACTCATTTTCAAATATTAACTTACCAGGCTTTATATCTCCCTCCTTATAAGGATGTCATTAACAGATGGGAAATACTATCCATGCAGGGTTTTCTCCAGACTCAGCTACTTGAAGACAAATTGAAGCTTCAGGTATCGAGCACTTCTGAAATCAGACCATTTTTATTTAAGTGCCACAGTACTTTTAGAGGTGCTAAACTTACAGGTATCTGTGTTTGAAAATGTCCACTTACGTGACATGGTCTTGGAAGAAAACTGGGTGAATAGGCGGGACAAAAGAGGACGAACAGCTGAAATACTGCACTGCT
Organism: Harpia harpyja; assembly: GCF_026419915.1. Taxonomy (NCBI): domain Eukaryota; kingdom Metazoa; phylum Chordata; class Aves; order Accipitriformes; family Accipitridae; genus Harpia; species Harpia harpyja. Next base: position 7,020,557 of record NC_068942.1, on the reverse strand, counting down.
CTGGCCTGCGAAAAGTTAGGGGCTGTGACAGCAAGATAAGGCAGTACTTGCAGTAGAGATAATTGCACTGAAGAATTTGTACGAAAATGTAAAAATACTGAGGAATAGTGGGTATCCTTTGGAGTAGTAAAATTTAAAAACAGGCTCCTAATTTTTGGCACATTTGTTAGATAAGGTGAAGTTTTGGGAAGATCTGTAAATTAGCCATAGGGTAGTTCTTTGTGGCCGTTGATGAAGTACGTGTTGCTTTTCTTGGTACTTTCTTCTGCTAAAAGAAATCCATAATATGCGGGGTCTGTCCTGCGGCTGCGTGGCTAGTGTTTGAATGCTGATTCCAGGAACAGCAGTTATATGTTGGTAATATTTGCCTATAGAGTATTTTGTAACAGAAAACATCTGTACTGAAATGAATAAACCAAATCTTAATGTGACAACAGAAAACATGCTGTGACCAGCCTGTCATCATTCATTTAAGGAAGGCAAAGAAAAAAAAGAGAGTGGGCTTGATTGACTAAACATCACTGCTCTGTGGGGAAAAGCTCTCAGAGAAACCTAACACTCATCCAACAGATTCAACCCAGCAGCTTCAAAGCACACCTCACGTAAAAATCTCTATAGATTTCCCTTCCTATTGACTTAAACTGTGAAGCCAAAGTGTAGTGGGACAAGAACTGCTAAGCTTCCTAAAATCACCCCTTTCTGTCTGTTACAATGGAGAAGACACTAGGCAAAGTTATTGCAGGTCTGGAGCGCAGATCCCTGACATGAGAAACCCTCATTGGGTCTGCTGTTGCTGGTCAAGAAATTAGCTTTGTTCCTTTTAGCAAAACTCTTGAGTTTTGCCCAAAACTGGAGATGCTCCAAGCTGTGCCAGAGCTGGAGGTGGAGTGCCCTTGTACCCCCATTTTTCCCAATCCCCATCGTGCGCTGTGCCTCCTGTGCTGCACAGGACATTCTGAGAGCACCTGAGGTGCGATGAAGCACCCTTTAGATAATGGAAAGAGGTTACCCAAGTGCCACCCTGCTCCCATGCGTGCGTAACAACATCCACAACATTTCTCACTCAGAAACAGCCTTTGCTTCTGCTAATTGCAAACATAACAGCTTTCAGCTAAGAGGTGCATTTACTTCCTGTGGCTAATGCTGCTTCTGCAATAAACTGCTTCTTGTGGCAGACTGTCACCAAGGTATCATCTGTTCAAAAGATGCTGTAATAACTAAGTAGAAATGCCGAGCTAAGCATTTCTACAAGAACTTTTCCTAGCTAATATGCAGATAAAGTTCTTAGCATGTTATTAAAAGAAAGAAAAAATCTGAATTTTACCTGAAAATAAATATTTTTTAAATGTTCGCTTGCTTTTTTTGTAGAAACCAGCTATACAACCAGCTACCTAATGGTCAGCTGCCCCCCAAGGCATGCGGCCCAGATGAAGCATGCTGTTGTCCTTCTGACAATTTGCCATCTCCAGCTGCCGTCCCGAGACCTCTCAGTAACCCTGCAGCCAAGGGAACTCTGAGAACCAGCAATTTGCCGGAGGAGTTGCGTAAGTGGTTAGCAAATTTGTTCTGTGCAAGATTTTACAAAGCAGCCTGACAGCTTTAGGTGGGAAAGCTCCGGGGGGGAGAAGGCAGGGGGAACAACATTAAGACACAAAGACAACAAGAAAAGAAAATACTGAGTGTCATCACATCTGTAGGGTGTGAGCATTTGTATTTAGTGGGATGGAATTATCCCCTTGAATCCTGAAAACATAATTGTCATTAATTATTTGTTATTTTGTTTACAAAAAATAAATACTGTTTAGATTGCTTTGGTACTTCTTGCTAAACAGGATGTCCCTTTGAGGCAGAGGCACTGAAGCTTACAGTAAAAGACTAATAACAAACAAAGCCCTAGGGATAAAGTGTTTCTGCCTGTCCCAAACCAGACAAATATGTCGAGTCTCAACCTCAGTTTCTCCCTGACCTGGTGAGTGGAGAGGACTTCTTTGGGCCGGGAGCCCACACGGAGGGCTGAGGGCAGCACAGGCACTGGCTGAGGTGCTTCCACTGCCACCAGCCCCTGAAACGCTTTCACCCTTCAACTCTTACGGGAAAGTAAGGTTTCAGAAAGCTGGCTTCCTTCTTAATGGCGTGCTGGCTAGCAGGTGAGATATACCATTGCTAAGAACCCTCCACATCTCTCCTGAGGTTTTGATTTTTCCTTTATTCTTCATTTTGCACATCACCTTTCAAATCCAGAGACTTGCATCTCTCTGGCCCGCAGGAGTAAGTTATGACACCGGATACCACTCTTGGATAGACCCTACTTTATCAGTTAGTGTGTCCTAGATACAGGAATTACTGGATAAAACTGTGTCATTTGTGATACACGCACAGCTGGATTAGATTAGCCAGCTGGCTCACCCTGACCTGCAAACCCATGATTCTTTAGTTAGTAAGAAAACTCCTTCCACGATGGCAAGGACAGCTGAGAACATCGCTGTCATCAGCCATCCTGCCTGCCTGCACAGGAGGTTAATGCTGCTCTAAGGTGAGGCAGTACGGCGTGCGTGAGGGTTCCTCCAGCTCTCAGTCAGATCAGTGAGGTCTGGAGGAAAGCCGTGCTGGTTGCAGCCGGTGCAGGCGGCACGAGCTCTGGGTGAGGGCCCAACCTCACCTTCGCCAAAGGGCTGGGGAAGAAGCAGCTCTGGCAGCAGGGCAGGGCGAGCAGCAGAGCGATGTTACCCTCTGCAGCTTCCGCAGGGGTGCTTGCCAGCGGCAAGGCGGTAGGAGCTTAAATCCAGAGCAAGGTTTCTGTACGGGGGGTTGAGTTCAACACCAAGCCACTGCACTGTCCCGCATCCATTTTGTAAATAATCTGAAGAGATGTAGGTGAGCAGAACCCGCAGTGTGGTGGAAAAGGAGGGCTGCGAAAGTCTCGCCCTCCGAATGGTGTATTTTAATGCATCACATATTCATATGGACTCTCTCTCCTAGGCAAGGTCTTTATAACCTATTCGGTGGATGCAGCGGTGGAGGTCATGAAATTTGTGAACTTCCTGCTTGTAAATGGATTTCAAACTGCTGTAAGTATTCCTTCCGGAGAACATGACTTTCAACCAGGAGAGAAAAGAGACATTTTTTTTAAAAAGCAGAGGCGATACACTGTCCATTTAAATGTTTTTCTGTTTATCATCACATTTTGTAGGTTAAAGAAGATACAAATAGAACGAACTAGCCTTGGCTTTAAAAACTGTAACTTAAATGATTTGCCTTTTTGTTTGCTCATATTTTAACTGAATTTCATGCTTTGAAATGTGTTTTAATAATGACCCTGGAAAATTTCATTTCGTGACACCAGACAGTAGATGGGCAATAGTATGAGGTTTTGTGAGCTATTCCATTAACTTTGTCTCATATTTGATCTGTAATATCAATATTAAAAAAGGTCAATTTTCATGTTCATCCCATCCCAGCTTTTTTTCTGCGATGCTATTACATCGTTAGTTCTTCAGATGTGAATACCTTTCTGCTAAAAAATCATCTAAAATCAGTGTATTTCACACAGCTTAATGAAACAGCCCATCTCATGGTTTCATTTGCTTTGTTATAGTTTTAAAAGGGATTCTAAAATCACTAGCCTGAAAAGGTCTGTGTCCTACTGTCTAATCCCATAAGCTATCCAGATTTTCATTTAACTTCTCATGAGTTTGCTTCATCATAACATCCTTCTCTAAGGGAACCATCCACAGAGGCTCTAGGATTCAGTGTTCAACAAAATCTTGATTCATATTTTCTTATTTCAAGTACATATGCTATCTGACCCCTCAACCTTCACTCTGGCTTCAGTTCAGGAAAGCATTTAAGTAAGTGGCTATCATTAAACTGAATGAGACTCAGTGGGGGGCTGTGCACACGCTTATTTATTTTCATGAATCAAAGATTTTTTCGAGAGACTGCAATTATACTTCTATCCAGCAGTTCTGTACTATGACCAATTCATAAGAAAGCTTTGGGCACCATAGCGGTATGGAGTAGAAGGCTCATTAATGGCACCTTTGCTGGACAAAGAATTCTTGGAGCCTGCTGCAGCATAATAAATATAGCAAAATGGTCCCAAAGCAGGGAAACAAATATTCTCTCTACTTTCAAAAGGGGAAAAATAAAGACTTGAGAGCAGAACATGACTCTTTTATCAAAAGGTTGGAGAAGTTAATACTTACTCCTTGGTCACAGTCATTGATTGCCAGTTTCTGGGCTTACTGAGTGTGCAGGGAGCTGAGTGGTGTTGGTCATATTCAGTCCTCTGAAGTCCTCCACCTCTCTGCTGTCGCTGAAGTCTGGGTTACTGCATCCAGTATCAGTAACCTGGTTGACTTCCCACCACACACCCTGAAAATTTAGTTCAATATGAAGCTAAAACTTGACACTGAGTATATAACCTTGCAGCCAGAAAATAGTTGACATTTGCAGCTACACAGATAGAAGAGGTGGGCAGCCATCCGCCTTCGTGAGGTGTTTAAAGAGGCAAAAAAGCCATTTTGCAAACTTCGCATATCTAACGTTCGCTGGCAGCGGCTGTTTCTTGTTCCGTTGAGCAAAAAATGCCTGGGAGTTGGGAGCTGGCAGGGCAGGGTGGCCGGTCGAACGGCCGGCTGAGCGGGAGCCCAGCAGTGTGCCTGCAGCAGCCCCACTCCGCCTGCCTGGGGTGCCCATCCAGCTCGACTCCGGACTGCAGGGAAAGGGAAGTTGTGCATGCACACGTTTCTTTCCTAAGGGAATTAGGCACACATGTTAGAAACTAGGGAAAAGAGCAGGTGCCTTTTCAGTGCCACCAAATGGGGAGGAAAGGTGAAAGGATGCTCACCACAGGTTTTCATTCTCTTGCAGATTGATATATTTGAAGACACAGTACGAGGTATTGACATCATTAAGTGGATGGAGCGCTACCTAGGTGATGTATGTAAAGGCAATTTAACCTTGTTCATGGCAGAGGTGACCTGAGGAAAATGGTTGAATTATTCTAATAGTAACAGGAGCAGAATCAAAATGCAAGACCCTACTATCGTCTTCCCTGCCCCTACACAAATGGCAGAGGCCTTACAGAGAGACCATAGGCAAATCTCACTCACTTCCATATCTTATGGTCCCAAAGCTCTTTCTTTAAGAAATGAAGTGCTAATCCTGGCATTCCTGCCAAATTCCAATGCTGGCTGTTACATTCAGCCTGAAGCTGCCATTGGACCAGTTGCTCCTCCATCTCATTTTTAAATAGTGGGGTTTAGCTATGCTTGGTTAAAATGATATCTGGTTTTCATCCCAGGCTGCATAGTAGTGGCTAATGTTCATTCTGCTTCTCACCTGTAGCTTTTACGTTGCTATCTAAAACACTAAAGGGTTCTGCTGGATAAACCATCTTATATGTAAACTGGAAATTGGTGTTCTGTTAGTCAAATGATAGATTTGCTCTCATCACTGTGTATCTATCTAAGCAGTAAAACAGAGATTTATGTTGCTGCCAGCACAGCCCCCCGCAGCAACAACTTCCTCTGAAGTTCAGCTGAGCAGTGAGTGCACATATCCTTCAGGATCACGCTAAGTGGTCCCATTACACCAGCACAGCTGGACACAAACTGGCGATTCTGTCTCTCGACACATGCCATCATGGGGTGGCTTCCTTTGATTCGTGCCTTGCTGGGTAGCCACTGGGCCTCTGACTCTGGGCAGATCTCCATGGCTTGGGAACAGGATGACAAAGTGGTGGGCTCTCCCCCACCTGAGCAAGGAAGCTCAACCACCTGAGACAGCAGTACCCAGGTTTCCTAAAGGTGTCCAGCAGGACACCTTGGCTCAGGTGCACTACCACGCAGGCATGGTACTACTGCATGCGGAGCAAGCTTGGGGCCTCTGTTGCGGCAATGCAGTTATCCCTTCTGGGACTTTCATCAGGGCAAATTAGGCTTGGGCTCACTATGTGCAATGGAGGTACTGAAATCAGAAGCCAGGGTGAATTTGCTTTTGCCAAAAACATCATTATCACTTAAAATGCAACCTGGCAGATCTCCTTTGGGACTCCTGCACAGTCAGTAGGAGAGACCAATATGTGCAGGGAGCAATTCCCTGCCTCCACATGAGGATCCTTCTCTGACTGCCTGCCCCAGAAATGTTTGTTTTCCTCTATTGACTGTAAAGGCAGTTTCTAACTTCAAAACCTTTACATGTGTGAGGAAGAAAGGACTGCTTGGACACAAGCAGGGGGATGTGTGCAACCGGGCATGTCTCTGCAAACCCTCAACATCTGTAAGTGCTTACATACATGTCAGGCACAAGCAAAAGTAATTCTGGAGTATGTTAAGTTGGTGTAAGGGATAATGGCTCCTTACCGTATTTGACCCTGTGGTGGGGCAAATTCCCTTGATATTGCACAGAAGGAAAGAGTTAATTAGGTGCCAGGCTGACTATGAGGCACAGACTTGGAAGCCTTACACAGCCTGATGTGGTGGGGATGAAAGACAGGCCCTAGGTAAACACAAGTAGGAGGCTTTCATCTGCTGAGCCTCTTCACCGGCCCACCATTAAGGAGGAGAGACGTTTCCCAGATATGAAGGATGGCCCCTCTGTGGAAACCTGAGCTTAGTGGGGGCCTGGGATTAAACAGGCCGCAGGCAGGATCCGGTCTGTCCCGGCAAGGCGAGGAGCATTGCCTTCAGCCCACTGCAGCAAGGTGGGACGGAGCTGCTAGGTAACCCTAAACCTGCCCAGGCCATCCCGCAGCAGCCCACCCCTCTGCACAGCCACCTCTCTGCACGCTTCGCTGCTAAGCTCAGCAAGAAAAGTTGTCATTTCTGTTGCGGAGAGCCCTAGATGCAGCTTCCATAGACAGCTGCCTTTAGTGGCTTTGTGCATAAAAAGCCATAGATGGTTAAATAGATGCACTTTTACATAAGCTGTTGGAAAATATTTAGGTCTGAATTTGAAGATAAAACTTTTCTGTGTATGTACATAGACAGTCTACACTGATAAAAAGTAGCTTTTTATTACAGGGATTCCAACTGTAAACTGGTAGCTGCTAATATATCTCTTGACATTTAGAATTTCTATATTATGAGATCTCGAGAAATAATGAGGAGAACGAGTGTACGAGCTTCTCCTGTATTTCCTGCCAGAATGAATGAGATCCTCTCATGTTTGCCAAGAACATAAAGATCACTTAAAACACAAACTGGCAGATTTCCGATCTGCCTCTACCAAACACACTGCGTTTCCCAATTTCATAAAAGTGCTTTTCTCCCTAACAGAAGACGGTGATGATAATCATAGCAATCAGTCCAAAATACAAACAGGATGTGGAAGGGGCTGAATCCCAGCTGGACAGGGATGAACACGGCTTACATACTAAATACATCCACAGGATGGTAAGCAAGGACATGCATTTGCTGTTTTACAAAGACTCTGTCTCTTCTTCTCAAAAGACAAATCTGTCTCCAAATGGCAGGTTCTTTGCTTTGTTTTCCCTAATCCCCATAGTTAAACACCCCCCTTTGGAATTCATTAATCCTCCCTCTCATCAGCTCCGTATGCTCATTAACATCTGCTAAGAGGTTCAAGGAAGAAAAGTCCTATTAAACATGCTCATCTTGTTTCTCCATATTCTTTATTGTTCTATTTTTTTTTCCCGCCTTCACCTTTTTGAGCCATTGTTGCCCTGCCATATAGCCCTGAGCACAATCTTATCTAACAGTGCCTGACCTTCCTCCCTATAAACCAGCCCCTATCGCTTCGGCCATCCTGTAACTGAGGTCTTTTTTCAGGCAGCAGTAAAGCTGGCTGAAAGGTGGAATTGCAAAGCGAAGGCCAGAGCTGCAAAGGGGGGGGGCTCCTGGGGAGTGCAGGGTGGCAGGGCACCAGTGGGGGTCACAGATGCCCATCTCTGCAGTCTGTCACAGGATGGACATTTAGCCCAGAAGAGCCCACAGAGCCGTGAAGCTCATCCTTTCTCCCTCAGTTTGCAGTTTGCTGCCTTTCTTAACCTATAACCCATCCAATTCCCCGCTTTGATCCTGCGGTCAGACTTCTCAGAAGCTGTCACCAACGAATGAGCTCTCAGCAGCACTTTGCTGTCCTTACCACCCCCAGGATGCCTGTGTCTGGGGACACGGGGGACAGGCTGGGTCCCAGCTCAGACACGGAGCTGGGACATGGGGAACAGGCTGCGTCCTAGCTTGGACACAGAGCTGGCCTCCGGCTGAAATCTTTCACCCTGTTAGAGACTGAACAGGGGCCTTAGTCAAGTCAAGCTTCATCGGTTCTAGATGGATTTCATGGGATTGAAACTGCAGCTAAACCCACAATTATTTCACACCACAGAACTAAATGCTCAAGAAATGTTGATGGATCTTTCCTGTACCCTTTCTGTAGTAATGAAGAATCAGATTAAGTGGCCAAACAAAACGATACCGAGTCTACCAGCAATAGACCAAGTCAGTTAACAGAAGAGCAGTTTAAGTAAGCGACAAATGTTTTTATGCATAGGATTCAGATGCATGTGAAGAAAAATTAACATGTCATTACAATAAATCTGGCAATTTGTTCTATTCTAGATGCAGATCGAGTTTATACAACAAGGAAGTATGAACTTCAGATTCATCCCTGTGCTTTTTCCAAATGCCAAAAAGGTAACATACATACATGCATATATACTTGTCACACGATTAAGCACATATTATTTTGATCACTGTGCACCAGATGAAATCTTAAAACCCAAGCCCTCAATTTCTTGGTTCTTAATATCCCACTAGTAATATTCCAAAGCTACATTTTACATTAAAAGTTTATAGTTTTATGTACATACAAATAAAAAACATTTCATCCACAATATAAATCAGCGCATAAATGTATTTCTGATGATGAATGTACAACTAAAACTCAAATTGTCTTGAGCATTGAAAGAATTTAAATGGAGAGAGACAATCTATCCAGCAAGCATGCTTTTTATATTAACCCTTTTATAATTTTCTCCAGATGTAATGCCGATGAGTGAGATGGGAGAGATTTATGACTGATGTGAAGTGAGGATCTGGAAGAGGGTGGGTTGAGAATACAAAAATAAAGAGGATAATAAATATTAAAGTACTAGGCCATTGCTTGAACTTTGATGGGCCCATCAAAGGCAAACTATAAGGTTTTTTAGGACTTGCAATTTCATCTGCCCTCCTTATTGGTTTTAAAGTTTCATTTGAGAATAAGAAATAAGTAATGCAACAGATTCCCATCTCTTCTTCCTCACTGAGAGAATCTCTTGGATTTTTACAAGGCCAGAAAAGTTAAACAGCTTCAGTTATACTTGAGAAATTGCATTCTTCCCCAAACATAGAATGGATGTGTTGTATTCGTGTTCACTTTTCATCGCTAAATGCCGTGTGTACCGTTGGGTAGCTGTCATGTTACCCCCTAGGTACAGCTGCATTTTGGAAAAGTATGGAAAGATTCTTTCTATTTCTTTAGGTGCCCAAATTTTGGAATGCGGGTCAAAATTTAAACAATGTTATCAATGACTGTAGGGCTGTGAAGTTCCACTGCACTTGTGGATTTTAGTGTAACAAAGTTCTTTATTTAGGCACTGATTTAATATAAGCTCAGAAAATTGAAATTATGTCCCTGGCTTTGTAAAATATGTGAGGTCCTCTGGAATGAACAGTAACTCTGGTATTCCATGTCATTCAGCTCCCTTCCTGAATGATCACAGTCTGGTATTTGCCTCAAGTGTGAAAAGCTGGGAGGTGGCCCTGGTGGGAATTGGGCAGACCAAAGGCAGGGAACTGGTCCGCTTTTTCAGTCAGTCTTTGCAGCTTGGTCTGGGGGGAAAGGGCAGGACTGCTCCTGACCTTGGGGGCTCCTTGAGTGCCTGCCACATGAACCGACCATACAGCCTGGCCACTCGGCACCTTAAGGGTTGCAGAGAGAAGTGGCCCAGCAGGCACTACAGCTGCCTTTGGGCTTTGAGGCAGACACAAGAACAATACACTTACATTAATTTTGGCTGAACTTTATGTATCAGAAGACTATTTAGCATATAGCGGCGGTTCTCTCAGACAGTGATCTATAAGGAATTTCCAGGGTTGGTTTATTCAGCTGCTGCTATCAAAGCATCAGGCTCCAGGCAGCCTTCCTGCCCATCCTCTGTAGTCCACATCACCCTTCAGTTTTTCAAGAGGTGCCTTTCTCATCTAAATTATGCAGATCAGCATTTTCTATTGCCATTGCTTTGCTCTCTTTCTCCACACATTTCTTTGGTACATCATCTACCTTCATCTAACTAGTTAAATGATAATATAATTGAGGACATCATGGGTGGGAGGAGAGCATCAGAGCCTGAACAAATTGCAGTAATGAAGTCTGTGGGCAGATAAAGCAAGGTACCTGAAAAATGCCACATCTGTGTACAATTGGATGATACTGGTGGGCAAATTACTTTCGTTTTGTCTTTTTTGTACTGTCCTTTACATGTTCAAGTACTACTGTAGCTGACAGTGGAAAAGAGCAGGAAAGCAAGGTTTGGAAGGTTTCATCTGGGGACGGGGCTATTATATGAGTTAATATCTCATACGAAGCACATCATAAAGCACTGCTGGTATGTGAAAGTTAGTCAGCCTCCAACAGGAAGGGATCTATGTGATCCAAAGAGCATTCATTAGGAAATTGAATAATGAGGGGGAAAAGCACAACACACAGTTAAGGTGGAACTGGTATTTCCAGCTTCCCATTGTACACTGCTAAAGGAAACCTGGGTCTTGCTGGTTCAAGGCTTGCATTGAGCCAAACCACAGAAATGTGTCCTCCTGATCTGGTCACCCCATGACCAAAGCATTAAGCCTGATTGCCCCACACTGGAGGCTCTCTCTGGCAGAGCAGCAGCAGCCGGAGGGGTGAGGTGAGCAGGGTCGGTGCTGGAGAAGCCAGGAGAGCTCAAACCATGCTCCGCCGACATGGCCCTGAACACACAGCCCTGCCCTCTGCCCTCTTCCTACCAGTTTGATCCTCAGACTTACCAAATACTCTCTGTGGTGTAGAGAGAATTTCCTCTCGGCTTACATATACACAGCTGAAAAAAAAAAATTAAAAGGGCGGTAACCATTTTCCCATTACTCCCACCCACAATGACAGCTGGTGTCACATAGCAAAGAAAAGCCCCCTTCTCACTTTCTCTGCTCTCCTTCTGGATCAAAATAGCAGCTATAGTTACCCCTTTACCCCTACACACCTCCCTCAGGTTGAAATTCTTGCCAGAGTTGATAAGCATGCAGGTAGTTTTTGCACCGAGTTCATTATGGAGGATATTAAATGAAATTGGCCACAGGAGCAGTTCTGGAAGAAAGGAGCAGAGCCTGTCCCTGGATGTATAGTGCCTCTCTCATTATATCCCCACTTGCTGGTTTCTTACCTACTATACATTTCTCACACTAATTCCATCTTTTCAAGCTTAACTAATGATTTCCCATGTGGACCAATATCAAATGCTTTACTGAAGTCCAGACCGACTATGCCTACTGTATTTCCTTCCTCCAAAAAATGTAGTTTCTTATCAAAGACAGAGAGACGGCTCATTTGGTAAACCCTTGCTGTATTTCATTGCATTTCCTTCTATAGCTCTTAACAAGATTTAGTAAAGAAACAAATTTTACATAATAAGAGTGTGCACGTAAACATAATTATCTTTGTGTCTCCCAGTAACGTTTGAATCTCCTGGCCAATTTCAAACAGCTTTGTCAAAGGAGTAAAGTTCACAAAGATTAAAATCCATTCCTGTGCAAAAACAGACTCGCAGGTGGAGGCAAGAAACGTTATTCATGCTCCTACCAAAGGGAACGCTGCAGGATCTTACCCTTGTTGGGCAGTGAGGTGTCCACCTGGAAGAACAACATTTTAAAACCTCCACTTTGCGGAGATGGTTGACCAAAGCCTATACTTTCTCAGTCACTGGAGAAAGAGGAAAGCCAGGCTTGATAGATACCTTTGCCACTCACCAAGCTGCTTGCTCAGAAGTCTAGGTGAGGTCAGACTAATGGGTCTGTAGGTGCCTGTGTGACTTACCTCCTTCTTCTTATACAAAAATCGTACAGATCTAACAAAGTGGTTGCATCAATTAACACAAACCGCTCCCTGAGCAGTGGAAATGATGCAGCCTCGTTCCTATGGCTATACAGGCCAAGGAAAAGGCAGCCAATTTGAGAAGCATGAGGCTTCGGAATGAAAGATTTGGACTGCAGCTAGGCTGTTTGCTGGCAGGCAGGACGTGTGCTGCCCCTGCCAGGGCATCCCCTGGCAAGGAGCCAGAGACGTGGTCCATGCCAGCAGCTTTTTTCTCTGTCCTCTTGGAGCTAGCTCCACTCGCTTGACAGGGGTTGTGCTGCTCCTAACAGGGGCCACCTTGGGAGAATACTGCCCTGCTAAATAAACTCTCCAAAAAGAAATCTCCACCTCCACGGTGGACATGAGCTGGTTTTGGTCAAGGATCAGTCTTTGACCCTCTTAATGAGTGGTATGATAATAGCCCTTCACTCCTACACATCCAGGCTGTCCATACGGAAGCCTCCCAAGGCTGTGGAGACATGGGAACATGAGGTCTGAGCAGGCTCCTCTCCATCAGCCCGCTGTCACTGTCCAGGGGCACGGCGGTCCCAGCTTCATTGTGTTAATGGACATAGCCAACCCCTCTGAAAGGCTGCATCTTTCCCAGGATCCAGGGAGTGGTGGAGGTTTGACCCTGCTAATCTGGAGATGCATTAGCCTCTTCTCAAGCTCAGCATTGGCCTCAACCTCCTGCTGAGGAGGTGGCCAGAGGACACCACACTTGGTGAAGGAAGGTGCAAGGGGAGGGGGAAGAAGGCTACCAGGATAAGAAATGCTCCGCTGGTGTCCTGCTCTTTCCCTATTGATTCTCATCTCAAGGTTGAACATGTTGTGTAGATCCTTCAGCAGCTACTAAAGTGGCAGCCTTTCCCTGGTAGGGGCACTGAAATGCCTCCCTTCTCTTCTCAATGTTTATTTTCACAAGCCTTTAGATGCCTGTCATTGAGATCAGATTGCCTTTGAAACGTGGTGAAATTAGCCAATGTGATGGCAGAAAAGAAAGAGAGACAGGCAAGCTGTGAGATCACACGAAGTTCATTTATTTAGGAACCCAAATACAATTCTGAAGCCAAATTAAAATTTCTTGTTGTTACGGGAAGTGCCTAGAACAGACAAAATGAAATCTTGCTTGGCAGAGTCTGATGGAATCTGCAAGGTGCTGGTACAGATTCAGGAGGATTTATGGGATTTTGCTTTTTTTTCCATTTGTTTTTCAGGAACACGTGCCTACCTGGCTGCAGAACACTCACATTTATAACTGGCCAAAGAATAAGAAGAACATCCTTTTGCGGTTACTGAGGGAGGAGGAATACGTTGCTCCTCCAGTAGGACCTTTACCAACACTCCAGGTTGTGCCATTATGAACGTTATTACTTACAGTGCACGACAAGCAGTTGTTAAAGGGTTGTTCTTGGCAGAGAGCCAAGGCTCTTCCAGATGGCTCTTTTTGATGACAGAAGACACGCTTTCTGCAAAAGGAATTGGTTGTCTTGGGTAACTCAGGCTCGACTTGTTCTCTACCATGTTAAACATCTACTTCTGAAGCTGATGGGACAGAACTCTTTTCTCTAGATTTTTAAATAAGCTGCAAATGGAAAGAATGCCCAGTTTTATTTTAACATCTGTTTTTAACATATTCCTTTATTAGTCGATATAGCAAACAAATACCAGAAATAATGTTGCAATAAGTGTAAAATAAAAATTACATCCTCCTTTTTGCTCAGGGTTTCTTTAAAGATATTCCTGCCTTGTATAGCATTATCGAACAGTTAATTTGTATAAACACTATTAAATATATTTGCCTTTTGTAAGGCAACCTTATATATTGCGTCAGCTTTTATTATTGCTGGGAACAACGGAGGAATGGTAACTGTTGGGTAACGCAAGTTTTCCTTAGCCTGTCTTGCATAAAGACACTGTCTTCAATTAGAGGACTCTCAGATCTGAAATCTCTGGAGTTCCATTTCCTTACAGCTTGGCCCCTAACACCTTCAGCATGTTGCAGCAATAGTTCACAAAAGGAGAGCTAAACGCATGCCTATGTGTGTGCTGTCAGTACCGTGAAATGCTACAGTACTTTTTATAGCAGGCCTTTAGCTTCATTACTGCTCTTTGGCCCTTATTTAAAACAGAGCATGTCAAAGGACAGTTGGCATTTGGAAAGCCAGCGATTGTTAAGAGAAATAACATTGACTCCTACAACTTGTATGCAGTATGAAACAATAAAATAATCAAAGATGTTGGAGAGCCATGGGGTGTTAGCAACCAGGAAGGTTCAACAACATCACATCTGCTAAAATTTGAACTTTTTTTTACAGAGCACACGACTTTGGTGAGGGTTCTTTTTTTAAAACTGCCTTAACCTTACTGAGGTAACAGTGGACCGCATTCTCTTAAAATTCCGCAGCCCTTATTCTTTAGAGTAGTTGTACAAGAATGTCCTGCTCTGACACAGAGCACTTCATGCCTGCTCAATGCAGGCTCTTTCCAAGATCCTCCTCAGCTTTATTATTTGTTATAGAATGACTCAAACACAGCTTTATAAAAAAGTACATGTGTTTGGCAGTCCAAAAGTAAATTAGCCCAGAAGTTGATACTCCTGTTACATTACCCAAATTATTTAATTAGCTTTCCATGAAGGTGATGCCAGTGTGGTGTGTTGATACAGGATGTGCTTTGTGGTGCTGATGAGAAACAACTGAAGAACCACATTGCAGATATACTCACATTTTCCTTTAGCAGGCTTTTGCATAAAGAGTTGCAGCCATTTAAGAGAACTGGGAGAAGGGTGTAGCCAGTGTTGCCAACTCTTATAATTTTGATTGAGGTATTTATTTGCTGTGCTTCTTACAACTCCGATTCTAAAGGGAAGCACAGCAACTGAAATAGGCTAATACCTACCGTGCCAGCAGCTTCTTGACAAGGCACAATAAAATTGTGTTAGGTAGTGGTACTTCTAGTTACCTACTTGCGTGTGGGGAGGGGAGATCCATTTTCCATGTGATAAAATGAAAAACTAAGCTTCCAATTAAGAAAATAACTTTCTAGTATATGGTGACAAGCCTCAAATCATGACAGAAATCCTTCTTAAAAGGTCAACAAAGTGAAGACAAAAGGAGTGGGATGTGGGTATCTAAACATTGACATTTAGGGTCACTTGGAGTGCCCTACAGTATTGAGCTCAGCCTCCAGGTTGAGCAAGTCTCCTGAAATGCTATGGCGTATCTGCCAACTCGATATGGCCGTCTCCGGTATTTTAAGATATCTGAAGTCTTTTAACACTATGAACTAGTCTGTCTCAAATGGCTTCTGAGCCCCTTAGCCAAGTTCTACCACATTTAATAGGGAGAAGCTCAAGGATACTACGTGCCTACGAGTTTCATGGAAATACTTAACCTGAGCAAAGAGCTAGCCCCAAACCTGCATGCTGCGGAGGGAGAGGCTGCGGGGGTTCAGGCCAGGGGAGGTCTCTTCCCAGAGGTGGGCAGCTGGCCAGCCAGCGCTCACAGGAGTCACAGCTGGCCACCCTGACCGTGGACGGGGCTGGCAGGGTGCTGGGAGGGCTTTCAGGGTGCACAGTCTGGGTAAGGCTGGAGGAGAGAAATCTGTAGGGCATGAGGCTGTGTCGGTTTTGCTGCTTGCAAAGCAGCATATTAGGGAGCGCAGTTAAGCATTCAAAATGATTAGCGAGGCTGGGTAGTAAATTCCTTTCATCATTTTGGCTGTCATCCTAAAATATGTGCTCTAGATTTACCACAGATTTGCTTGGTTTGGGCCAGGGAATTTCATTAAGTAACTCCTGCATCATGTGATACACAAGGTTGCATTAAATGGTCCAGTGATCATTTCTATTCTTCTGTTTCAATGATCCTTTTCTGAAAAACAATGCTAGCAGAGCGAGGAATTAAAACTAAGCATTAGTGTTTAGGAATTACAAAGACCCCAATCTATTTAACTGCTGGGGCATTATTTTTTTTTAATTGAATAACAATTCCCAGGATTCATTGATCTTTACATTAGTTAGAGCATCCTACAAGGACAGAAACCATGATGGGGAGAGTGTGAGTAATGAGCTAGCAGCCTAGTGAATCATTTCCCCTAAAGCTTTGTATTTGTAGAGAGACAGATGGTGGGAGCTGTGAAGAGGGAGAGGGAGGAGAAAAGCCTTTTTTTGCAAACAACAAAAGTAGGGATAGAGGACAGTGAAAAAAAGAAATAATCAGCAGGTAAGGGAGAAGAAGAGGCTGAGAATACACCAGCTGTTTCAAAACTAATGCGTTAATGTCAAAAAGGATTAGGGTTAAGGGAAAATATAGGAAGGAAATTACAGAAAACAAGAGCTTTGTGGCCAAGAGGGGAAAAATTTACCAAGAGCAGCCCTAAAAACATGTTTGTAGATGAACTCTTGAGTCAGTTATTAACTTTATGTGTAAATAATGGGGAAGTAGCTGAAAGTATGCAAGTCTCCCTCCCGCAGGCTGGCAGGTACCCACAGAGGCAAAAGGCATTGCTTGAACGGCGACGGTACCGCTGGGGGTTTCTCTCACAGCGCCTGTATATTTGCAAGGGGTGTGTGGGAGAGGAAGTACACTGTCCCTAATGTGGAAAATAAAAAGCAAAGCAAGAGAGTTACATACTTAATGCTGGGATGAGCGCAGCATTAAGATAGAGACAGAGATCATTGAGACAGAGCCTGCTTTGCGGGCTTGCCAAAGCTGAGATGACATTAATCCATGTAAAGATTTTTTTATGCAAGTCACCTCTGTGACAAAAATATGATTGTAAAGTTTTTATCCCAAAGTTAAGCTAGATCGGCCTCTCCAGTGAGGGAAGTGTACGGCAGTTCTCGTACAAAGTTAATCCAATAAAGCCTTGCATGCAAGACATGAAATGCTGCCCTAAGAGCTCATTTTCTCCTGGTAGGCTCTTAACTGCTATCATTTGGTGCCATTTAAGAACATAAAGCAGCAGACCTCCCTGCAGCCTCTCTGGGACCAGCAGCAAGGCAGATAGATAACAAAGCTGGCTCATTAGAGCAGCTCCACCAAAGGGCACCTTGCTAGGAGCATGCCCTTCCTTTGACTCCAGCCAGCGACCAGGCTGCAGCTACTGGAGATCTGGGCACCTTCATAACAGCATCAGTCCGGGCAGCAAACTTTGGCGACATGGTCAGCTCCACAATGAGATGTACGGATGGAGGAAAAGGAGCAACTGCCACCATTATCATGCTTCTAGGTTGTCCGATTGGAGATGCTGGTAAAGCTGAGGGAGATGATACCTGGTCTTAAAAGGTAACGGAGGGGGAGAAGGGGGAGCTACGTGGCCTCACAGTGCAAAAGGTCTACTGTGGTAACAAAGGAAAACACGCCTCGGAGAGTTTCCTCACCCTCAGCGTGCAGAACAGGTGCACATTATCTTCCAAAGCAAACACCTCTCTTGTTATGCTTTGGCTTTAATTTAACAGGTTCCCCCATGCCCACACCTGCGGGAGTCTGCCACTGTTTAACGCGTGTTTGGGAAACAGATCCTGCCTGGAAGGTCACGGCTTTCAGCGGTCTCTCCCTCCACCACCCTTTATCACGAAGTTGCTGCAGGAAAGCACTCCCTTAATACTGGGTTTGCAGTACCGATGGGCTAGTGCTGCTCCTCCCCGCTCCCCGACACAGGTCTTCTGAAGTTCAAGGCTGGCACGCAGCACATCAGTGTCATCAGAAATCTCCACTGTGTCATTTCTGCTCAAGCTGTGCCAATAGCTGCTCACACGGGTCCCTGCAGCCAGCAGGAACCATGCTGGCACACGAACACCTCACAAAAGCCACTTGCGAAGCCCTCTCTGAGATGCTAGGGCTTCAGACGCGCACCTCTCCCACCTTGTCTAATGCTGTCATAATTAGTAAAGGAAGAACAGTATCTGTGTTTGTGCGATATTTGTATTAAAACAGTTACTGTGAACAGTGAGAGGTGTTCTCTGGTCCGCAGGAGATGCGTGTCTGGAGCAAGCAGAGGCATCCATCGTGCGCCTGCTCTGAGCCACGGCCGCAGACGGGTGCTGGATGCTGCTGCCCGTGCAGGCAAAGCCAAACCAGGCTCCGAGACGCCAGCCCGCAGGACGAGGCAGCAGAATAGCAGCCTCTCCAGTGCCAGCTCCAAATTAAGCCAGGAGTAAGCTGGAAGAGCTCAGCCCCACTCCAGCTTTTGCAGGCTCGGAGCCCTGCCTCAGCCTGATCACGGAGCCATGCACAGACCACCAGCTGTGTGTCCCTCTCTGTGGCCAACATCACTTGTAAACAAACAAAAAATCATCTAAAACTAAGTTTCCCAGCCTGACCAGATCTGCCAGCTAGGCTACATTTCAAGGGATTGCTGGTGTAGATGGGACCAGACAAATACAAACGCACGTATCCTCTGTCGCAGCTCCGGGCACTGCACACCGTTGTGCCGATCTGTGCAAACTGGAAGAAATGCCACCAAAAGCAAAGGCAGGATTTTTTTTAACTATTTGTTCTTCATTGAAAGGTATCAGGAACTGCTCCCGTTTCCAGAGGGGGAGAGGGCAAGCATCTGCATGCCCACCTAACCCTCAGGTCAGGGGAGCTTCACAGCAACTTCTGCAGCCGCCAAGCCCATGGGGCTAATGGATGGATCCAGGGAATCTCAGGAGAAACACAGATGGACCCAGTGGGTGTAAATCCCTGCAGGACTGGCTGTTGTGGAAAGGGGAAAGGGGTGGCCTAAATCCTGCCAGGGAGTAGGCAACTTCCCAGCACCTAGTTTGCAGGTTGGGCAGATGAAGTCCTCTGTTGTATCGTACCAGTCTTCAAAGGTGGGGGGAAATGCATGCTGTGGGAAAGCCCCAGAGAACCACAGAAGTGTGGGCTTTCTGGGGCTGAAGAAAAAGGTACTGTAATGGCAGACACTGAACAAGAAACAGTGATTAAAATAGTTAATAATTAAAATTGATTTTAAAAAATCATGACCAGCACCACCTGCAGTGAGCTCATTCTGGCTGAATTTCATTCTTTGGATTTTCCACTTTTTTTCTAAAGAAGTGTATTCTGGAAATACTGTCTCAGAGGCTCTATTCAAAGCCACCTTCCTTTACTTGGGATGACAGCCCTTACAACATGCCTGTTCTGTTTTTCATCAGCTACCTCCAGTGAAAATCTGCTAAATGTGATGCTTTGTGACTGGCATGTTCGGCACTGCAATGCTCTCATGTGCCAGCCTCAGGATTTCCAGCAAGCAGCAGGTGCTGCAGTCCACTGTTAAAAAGCCTGCAGTCTTCAAAAGAAGCAATTTAGCGAGAAAGATTTCTAAATAGATAACACTCCTGGGGATTGAGTTGAACGGTCCAGGAGCAGCAAGTGCATCAAAGAGTCTTTCATCCCTAGGCTGGGAGAGAGAATTGAGCCTGGCTTGGCACTGACCAAACCCAGTCAAGTTAGTATCTGGTTGCACCACTTCAGTTCTCAGTGGGCATTGTGTACATCTCACTCACACGTGTGAATGCACACAGCCAGATGCACACAACACCCATCATAGTCTTCCTCCCAGATCTTCCCTCCAAGCAGGTCGTGCAGAGACACCGAGATCCAGCCTCAGCATCGATACGGGCACTAGTGGTTCCCAAATGCCAAATTAACAGCACACAGCAGACAAGTGACCATTTCTCTTTACAGCAGACTAAAGATATCCCTACCAACAATGATCCCAGGTGCTTGGTACTGGCTTTCCCCATGTACAGGGCAGTGGGTCAGGCACTGAAAAATCATTTGGAAAACAGAAGTTTTATTCGCCACTTTACTACTGCATTGCTGCAGACAGCAGAAAGTTATCAACTCACTCTGCTCCAGTCTCCTTACCTAAGAAGCTGAGACGATAGCAAACTGGCCACTCAGGTAAAGTTACTGGAGACTTATTGATTAAAGTACTATGTGCATACAAACAGTATTTATTTTTATGGGACCATTCTCCTCCCAGCCTTACTAGAGAGGCACTTTTTTCTTGAAGCACCGGCTGTGTAGAAGCTGAAACAGCAGAAAGCCAGCATTAAGACTGTCCCAAAAGAGAGATGAAGTGGGGGCTCTTTAAATAGGCACAATAGAAACTGAGAAGACAGACAGGAAGTACGATAAAGAAGTGAGAAAGAGGAAGGGAACTATACGGTAATAAAATTCAATGAAGTAGCAAAACTAACCATAGATTCATCTTTTTTGGCTTCATGCTTTATTTTAAAAGAGGTAAAATAACTTAGCATTTACTATTTTTAAAATGAAGAGGGAAAAGACAGCAAAACAGTATTTTCCTCCAGGCTTTTGTGTCCTGTTTCAACTTATTAGTTGGAAACCAACCTATTAAAGCAGCACAGTCCCTCCTGAGGACACGGCCATACCGACACTGATTTGGTATATCGGTATATCAGCAGTCAAGAGACATCTTGCTGCATCAAGACAAGACAGCCAGGTACAAAGTACATGGAAAACAAAGAGGTTTCCTCTAACACAACGAATGAAAACTGCACATCTCAAACCCTCACATCTGTTGATTGATGCAGTCCAGACTCCTTGCTCATTCCAGGCTGAAGTTAATTACTCCCAGGAGAAATCAACAGGTTGAATTTTAAAGCTCTGGGCTGGATGGACTTCAGCATCCAGTGAAACAGGTCACAAAATTCACGCCATTGTCAGGGCACCGCTTTGCTGGAATGGTAAAACCTGTCCCTGGACAACGGCGTGAATTTTGTGACCTGTTTCACTGGAGCTATGCTAGGAAAAAAAGCATCATCCCCATCAAACCAGCTTGGGGTTTTTTGTTTCTGTTGCCCATAGTTCTCAGGCCTGCACACTTCCCTGTTTTTGATGTCTTACGGAGTAGCTTGTCTTGAACTGCCCGATGCTCCTTGCCCCAGTGGCAGTTTCCAGTACAAAAAAGGGTTAACCCGGAGACCCACATCAGGCTCAGCCTGTGCGTCCCTACACAAAATCAACATTCGGTCTGGTGTGACCCTGTACTGCCTTCACACAAGCTTGGGAGGTCAAAGAAGAGGTGTAGCCAAGCAGCGCTATCATATGGAGACAGAGTGGTGCTTGGGAAAATTATTCAGGGCATTTCTACATTAGGGTTGGTTCAAGCCTACATCTGTGGTGGTACCCAAACTGGTCTTTAGTAGATAGCAAGAAGGCAAGCCTTTACGAGATACTGTCTGTGAAACAGCATTAGTGAGAAAATCCAGTGAGTGCCAGAAAATCTGGTGTCACACCGCTTGTGACAGAGCTCAGAAAAATGAATGCCTTCAAGGAGGCAGAGCAGCCCTTGACCTACCTGCTCCCTACAACCAGAACAGTTCTAGGCACATCACAGGGAAATGCATTTTATCCTACCAGATGTACAGTGTACAAACACAGGTTGCAAACAGCATGTCTGCGAGCTCCTAGCTTGTCAGACAAGTCTCAGTGTCTCAAACCCTAGCGCACGCTGGGATTTAGCAGGCTTTCAAGGCATTTTGCATCAGCCCAGATATTGGGTCTGCTACTATTATGCAGTGTATGTGCCATCACCCAGCTAAAAGCATGGTTTCAGTTCTGATTTCTCTTTTTTCTCACATGCTTCCATTAGCTAACCTCTAATCAAAAGAAGCTAATAATTTCTCATGTGTCATCTGTATTTTACAATATTAGAGCCAGCCACATAGATAGCTGCTCTGTGCCTAACGCTGAAAACCAGAAGGCTGTTCTTACGAAGAGCTTACAGTCTGAGTCTATCTGGGATTTGAGTGGCTAACTAAAATCCTTTGCAAATTATCTGTCGCTTCTTTGTAAGCCCTGCTTCCTTTCTTTACGTCTGAATTTGGACTGGGGATAATGAACTTCCTGTATCATAGACCAGGATACAAGGAAACTCATTGTACACTCACCAAGGAAGAGTATATCAGTAAGTAGCTTATAAGGCAGCTCTGAAGGGTCTTGTTAGAATGACTTATTCTCCGACTTTCAGTGGTTTGATTAAGTGGATCATGTGATAAACACTTATAATGAACTTCTTCAGATGCTGCCAGGGGAAACCCAGCAGATAAAATGCTGAATCCCACGGCATTGCTCTCTGCATAACAAACTGATTACAAAGATGGAAAAATCATGCAATTCACTGGCTGCTTCTCCTACTCAGGACAGCACAACAGTGTTATACAATTTTCTCTCTGCTGCCCCAAATTAAAATATCCTTGCTACTAAAGCCAGTTCAAACTAGTGCAATTTTCCTCCTACAACTCACCAGGCCGATTACAGCTAAATGTAACCACCTGTGAGCAAGCTTAGTCAGGCTTCTGAGCGATTTCTTTCTTATTAAAGAAAACAAAATAATACAAACAAACAAAAAAGCCCCAACCAAACAAAAACTGAGCATAAACTCACAAGTAACATATGCTAGTTTCATTTGTTTAAAAAAACCAAATCTAAGTCAACCTGAAGCACCATAGGGTAAACCTCATTTCATTGACAAGTGAGAGCGGTCAAACAGCAGGCCATGTTCAAGAGCATCCCTTGCAGTTTTGGCCAATACCTGTAGGACCAATGACCAGGGTAAGATACCAGCACCTGCTACGCTCTCTCCTCAGCCCAGTTAGCAGCTCGTTGTTTCTGCTTCTCAGCAGCACAGCCTCTCGTCTTTAATGCACTCTGCCAAGCTGTCTCCATAGAACAAGCTACAGTGCCTCTGCAAAAGGCATCCTGGCTCAGGGACGAAGCATGGGAGGTACTTGTTCCTGCCCTGTCAGCACAAATCACGGCGCTGCTTCTCCAAGGCCAGTGCTGTATCACTGACTCGGGTGTCAGCTGTAGCAAGTGTGATGGATGGGGTGCCTTTAAGAAAGTCTTCTTCAGGTCCTGGGACTGAGATGAGGGAAAGACCCCAATAGCCTCTGCTCCCTGAGTAGCAATACCCGCGTACTCCTGCTACCACGGGCGATAGCTGTTTGCACCAGGACACGCATGTTGGGCTGGTCCGATACCTGATTAAAGGATCTGTAAAGGCTCTGCTATGCAGAAAAGGGCTAAGAGCTCTGCTGGCACTTTCAGGTGTCAGGGTAGAGGGGCAACCATTTCAGCTGGGTATGGTACTGCTGTCAGTAAGCACGTGGAGAGATACACAAGTGCTGGGCTCTAAGTGAGGTAACTGGTTTGACTTGGGACCCTTAATTCAGCAAAGGTGGGGGGGGGCACAGGGGGTGTGGATGATGCCCCTTCTTTTAGCTCCTTACTGACACCGGGTTTCCCCCAGTCCAGATCCCAGACCTTACAAAGTGGTAGCTGCGATGGCAGAAGCTGCAAAGCCAGCCCCCAGTAATGCCTGTCCTCAGGCTCCCTCACTCCCTGTCATCCCACTGAGTAATCAGCTCTTCAGGGTCACTGGGTGAATCACCTTAAAGGGAATTGCGTTGGGAGTGCTGGTGTCAGGAGAAACAAGGAGGTAAAGGGTGGTAAACGTCATGTCACCTCAGCAGTTCTGTCCTGCACATCACCAGTAGGTCTGACATCCGTCAATGACGCGCAGTGGAACCAAACTGGCAGTGCTAATTCCTCCACCACACATACAGCCCTTGCATTTCCCTCCTGCTCGGCAGCCAGTACGCACAAGGCAAGAGTGCCCAGCCTGGCACAGAAGTGCAATTGCTTGTGCATCATCACTAGAAAGCCTGTATGGCCAAAAGCCTGCTTTTGCACAGCACTTCGGAGAATGATCTTGGTTTTATGGCTGGCATCTCACTGTGGTCCCCACTCTGTCTGCTCCTCATGCACATGAGCAGCCCCACATAGCCTGTCCATTGTACTGAGCAGTGTGTTATACCACCCCACTGACTACCAGCGTATTAAACCACTAGACACGCACAGATACGCAGACAACCTTGCAAATGAGATCCTGCGCTTGCAGTTTGCATGGACACTAGAGCTGGCCCAGAGCCAAGTCTAGGAGCATCCTTGAAGTACAATACCAACATATTAACACGCTTCATGGGATGACAGACTCATCGCACCTAGTGCAGCTGTTATAAAGAGTCCTAGGGATGAAATAATTGCCAGATGAAGAACACATATATGACTATCAAACTGACCTGTCAAATAAATCACAGCATCAGAGAGGTGTGTTGGGGGGGGGCCTTGCTCCCTGGCTTGACCCATCAGAATACTTATCCACCAGTTCTGCTTTGAGGAACAGTTCAGTGGTTATGGCATCTCACAGAAGTCCTAGCGGATGGTAAAAAACGTGTTTTTTTCAAGCAGCCAACCTGTAAATACAACTGCAGTTTAAAATGTACATCAAGCTTTGTATATCAGCTTTCCTATGCAACATTACTAGCCATTAAGTTTCCCCAGGTCATGACATTTTTCAATTAATGGGATTGTACAGGTGTAATCGAAGGGATGATACCAATCATCCATATGATACCAATCAGCTCTCATCAGTTGTGATGGCATGTGAGAAAGAGGGCCTTTCTTGATTTATTTTACAGCCCAGGGGAATTCATGCACGTAATAGTGAGAAAAAAGGTATCTTTAAAACACACTTTCTATGCAACCAGTAAGAATCAATAACAATAGCAATGCTGCTATTAGTCATCAGAAAACAATGGAATTTTAATTCTGTAAACCAAGCCAGAATTTTCTCTTTAAATTATGTTCTTTCCACTTGACAAGGAAGACTCCTGGAAATGTTAGCTCATTGTCCTTCATCACATTTTGCTATTTTGAACTGAATATACCCCCACAAAGTATTCCCTTCAATTCTACTTGCAAGTTTGGTATTTCAGATTAGGTACGGATGTTGGACATGAAAGGATTTTTCTCCCCCAGTTCACACTTAAAACAATTCAGGTAAAAATAATTTAATTCTAGGAAGCAGCTAAAGAGGAAAAAAGCCAGTATGGTTTTGATGTTAAATCGGTGTGTCCCAAGCTCTGCGTGCCCAGTTTTAAGAAACGGAACCCATCAAATTCCCCAAGAACTAAAGGAGACTTTTGAAAATGTGAGACATACTGAAGCTAGGTATTCCAAACAGAAAATTGGGTTACAGTACTTCATTTTTCACTCATCTAGCACCACAATAATTATCCTATTGTATCCTATGTAATAATCCTATTACAAAGGTCTATTGTGAGACTTTAATATTTAAATATTTAGCAGCCGAAGAGCATCAGTGAGTGTTAAGTAACATTTCTTTCCCACTTCCTAATCTTTACCACATCTCTTCCTTCTGTATGACAAAACAGATAAAGGTGTTCGTGGTTTAAACCACGGACGCTAACCTATCCACAATCTAGTCTGAAATTTTGAATTAGATCAATTTGGAGTACCATTCAGTAGCTGCTTTTTTACTAGTCTCATACTTGTATGTATTAAATATCGTCCACAGATTTCCTGTGTAGGCCTGTCCCCAGGGACTAAAAACCTGATGTACACAACTCATAAATAAAGCTAGTGAGACATGAGCAAGAAAAAGCATAGCATACTTCTGGGAATCACTCCAGTAAAATAAATATGCAAGATGGCACATCACCCTACACAAAGCTGGCAAAGGTAAAATAACATTTGGGTTTGATCATTATGGAAAATAAAATAATTCTGTGTTCATATGTACATGCTGATCTTCCACTGAAACAAAAGGGCAAAGGCAAGACCGGAGTTTGACTCACAAGAAAACAAACCTGCTGGTAGCAGTTGTAGCTTATTTACCTAAATTGGGGGATCAAGTCTGAATTCAATCTCTGGCTTTCAGAAGGCCCGTGAATTGTCTGGAAATGACCACCATAATTTATTTCCTATCTCTGTGGTTCATGACTCTTTCTATGGCATATGCTTGCTTTTAAGAGCCTATCTAAATTCTAGGTATACCTTTCCCTCAACAGTCACAATGCATGACTCCATAGAAAAGTAGTATCAAAACACAGTGAAGAATGAAAGAGGAACAATAGTCTTGCTTTCCTATAATGGGTTTGGATGAACACGCCCTCCCACTTCCATCTGTGCTTTACTCTTTTTTTTCTTGAGAGTAGAATATTACATTTACTGGCATTGACTCTTTCCTCAGAGCTTATTCTTTTGCTCCCCTTCTGCTCTGCTCTCATTTTCCCAGTCTTTTCTACTTTTTTGTATAGTCTCCTGAATCCTTATTTTCCTATCAGGTTTTGCATTACCTAGTCCCCAGTTTTGTTTACTGTTTTTATTTATTAGACAGTGAAAAGTTCAAGCCACTGTATATAAGCTATGACAACAATATGATTGCACAGAAATGTTCATTATTTAAGGGATGAATTGGCACAAGAGACATCCTGCAACTATTTAGATTGTAGACAGATGTCTACGTGTGTTTTGCTTGGCTGTAATTTGGAAATATACAGATTTCTTCGAGAGCAAATGTGATGTGTTCTTGCCAAGTTTTATTTCATTGTGGATTGGTCCATATTTTTGCTTGCAGGGAAGAAGGCTTACTGTTGTCTTATAACTGTTTGTTGGTAATTTTGCTTGGGTTCTTAAATATTGTAAGTGAGAGTAGAATTGCACACTTCCTGTGCAGATATAGCTTTAAAACATGATATTTATTGATGTCACATTTCATTAGAAAATTTTAAAATTTGGCGTTTAAGAATAATATCTTAAAAGCAGTAAATAACACTATTCCAAATGTGTTTTGTTCAGGTACTCTTACTGTTGCTTTGTGTGGGGGTTTTAAAATCGCCTTATCATTTGTATGATTGAACATCCTTATGCTATCAGATATCACTACTTTTGCTGCACAAAGAACCTGTAGGAAAGCTTTTCATGCCTCTGATGAAAAGTTACTTACAATATAGGAACAGAAGTTAGATGAGAGGTATACACGCGTTATCTACTGGTGTTGCACATTTGCTTATGGGACTGCAGGGCCTGACATACCTATATAGCACATGTAAGCCTTGAGACTCCTTGAGATTTTAATTTGGGCAATAGCACACTCAGTGCACCTGATGTCTATGGGAATCCCAAGTGTGCAGGAGTGTAACGAAAAGAGAACAGGGCTGTGGGGGATATGCACACATCTAACGCTGATCAGTTACTGATAGGTAACTCATTTTCTGTTCTCCTCCTGGCATTTATCTGTATGCAGTATATATCCATATTTCCACCACAGTGTACTCAATAGCAATCATTAGTTTCTTCCATGGCAGGCTCAGATTCTTAGGAGGTTGTGGTTGGAACACTTTATGTTGTATCCCATCAAGAGTTGTTAATATACCCTACATAACATCTGTTGAATTAGGAAGACAGAGCTTCAGGTTGATGCTCTGTAGATGTCTAAGATAAATAATTTTCTTGGTGAAATTGCCGGCACAGATGCTGCTCTGACAGCATATGATCTAACGGTTTACCTGGAATTGCCGTAACAATCTTAAAACAGACTTGCAGTCTGGAATGTAACTAGGTAGGAAAAGTCAAGTGAGTATCTTAAAACACTTCACTTTTTGTAGTTGACAGGGTACCTGTTACATCCCAAGTCTGGAGAGATGACTCTGTCTCCAGGAACTTGTGGTTTGAGGGAAGAATTCAGAAAGATGGATTTTCTAGTTCAGATGGAGCTCCGTAACCATCATTGGCAGAAATCAGAGGATGCCATTAAATGCTCTGTATCCATTTAGAGGAGAGGGATCTGCTGTACTCCTTCCTCACTCTTGTCACTGAAGTGATGGCCTCCAGGAGGTCATCCTAGCTGACAAAAATCAAGGGCATAAAATTTTTGTCAAGGATAGGGACTCCTGGTATGTGACATGTCCAGACACAGGTTCCAGTCTGAGGTGGGAGGACAGCCATCCAGCATGCAGGCTAAGAGAGGGAACAACTTTTAAGTACAGATATCAAACCATTCCTTTGTCCAGTGCCTCCAAATGCAGGAAGTCCATAAATTCTGCAGATACTCTATTCAGGGTATTTGGAAGCCAGGACTCTTTTGGCAAGTGGAGATTAAAATGAGTCTTACTCGATTTTGCCAAGTAATCTAGGAATTAGAAGGATTGACATATAAGTATAAAAGGAAACAGCTATCCCTGGAACACAGAAATCATTGTCTTGTTGACCTGTGCTGTGAAGATGTCCATTCAGAATAAGTCTATTTTGAGAAGATGCCTTCAAATGTATTTGATTTCCTGTGTTTCGAAGAGGAGCATCTGCTGAAATCTTTTACCCAGCTATTCTGCAGACTAAGCACAACACAAAAAAGAAGATTTTATGCAAATGACAATTTAATTTCTTCCTGGCACAGAGGCTAATGCCACATTCTCGCACTATTGACATGAAGCCGTATAAGATCGCTAACAATCATGATGGCTTTTCTGTTTTAGGTATTTGTCCACTAGAAACTGGTTTAAGGGTCTGACTTAACTGTAAAGGGGCCATCCAAAAACTATCAGATGACAGTAACTTTCTGTCAAGACTTGTGTGGTGTCAAGAACTAACCTATATCCTGTGAGTATACATTTCCTACAGGAAATTCATCTTTGCTACTATCATGTAACAGAATAGCAACCACCTATTCTGCACTGAAATATTTGTCTGCTTTCTGCTGTTTCAGTCTAGCAGGCATAATTTTCCTGAATTGATGGTATTTTTAGAGTAAAATGAGAGGTAAGGGTTCTGTGGTTTGAGGAAGTCAAAGGCAAGTTCAATGTCTGATTCAAAAGCAAATTTCTTTGTGACAATGTGCAAACTGATGGGTTTCTTTAGCTCACTGTCTCCAACAAGAAAAAAAAAATCGAGGGATAAATTGATTTGTATTTGTGAAATATTCAGCTAATCTTCCCCCTTGACTTGTAAGAAACCGAGTGATGTATTTTGGGTTTGTTTTTTAATCCTCAGTATTTGGAAGCTCCATCTCCCAGGGTAAATGAGACCACTACAGCTATGCCTACACTGTAATGGGCCAAAAAGTCCTTTGGACCAGAAGTAAGCATGGCATGTTCCGTACCACCTCTCCCTCAGCCCTATCCGCTCCAGATACATCATGGCAGCAAGGACCACCAGCAGACTGCTTGTGAGCATTAGCATGCTAGCGCTACCCACCAAACTCATTCAGGTATGCAGATGCCAACATGCTCTGAAGAAAAGGCGATGTGCCCATCTGAGGTCAGTCCTGTATGCTTGCAGTATAAAATGTGGGTAAGTGTGATTTTCAGCAAGGTTTCAGGTCTGCTTTCATTGGAGTACAGATGAAGGTCTTAAGTGATTATGTAAATGTAGTAATTATGTAAATCTAGAAGACTTATAACAATTGGAATTAAGGCTGAGAATGTAAATGAGGACCTTGCTATCTTGCATTTGGTGAGAGAAGTTTTATTTTTCTGAACAATGTAACACATGAAAACCTCAACACAGATCTTTACTAACAAATCAGGTTGATGGGTGGTAGGATAAAGGTTAAGCATAATTTGTTTTTTGCAGTTTTCAAAGTCATATACAAATCCTGTGTTCTGAGTGCTAAACTCTTATGCCCCATACATATGTTGTTTGTTTCATTAGACTACATGTGAACGAAAAGAACAGCTGTGACCTCCCCTTGTACTTCTAAAGGGCCCTGACAAAAAACCAAACCAACCCTCTTTAAGAAAAAACCTCTTAATTTTAATTCATTCATTCTGCATGTGTAAGGACCCACAGAATTATTCCACATTTTCACTACACTCAAAATTAATAGTGAAAAGGCAGCTAAGGTAGAATTGCACACCTGTTCATATTCAGTTTTGGAGTTCTCTCTTAACATTTCGGTTACACTGCATAGCTCTCCACCACTGTTTTCTAATCTAGAACCAGACTCATTGTAAACTGATATGACATTCATGTAAGCCTCTACCTGGGCTGAAACTGTGAGTTCAAGTAACGCTATTTCCTCTTTGTACAATCTTTGGTTACCTAAAATATGTTATTAAAATGATTTTTCTCTTTCCATATATAATTTTAACAATTCTTTGTTGGATTGGGTGTAATTTTTTAAGTGTAATCATTACGCTGATACAAGTATTTAGCTTATTTTAATAAATTCACTAATATTACTGTATCTGCACTGCAGGCTTATGTTGCTTTTATTACACCAAATGATTTGTTCCAAACAGCTAAAGGTATGCAAAAACCGGGTGTGTGTAGCCCATAGTTAAACTAATGCAAAGCCCTTTTAAAGGGCTTTTAAATCTTTTAAAGATTTAGCTTAAGTCGGTAGATGAAATAATTAATAAGTTTTGAATGTGACGAAAGCATAATGATACACGTATTTCACTGTTCAGCACTCACAGCTATTATCGATCACCACCCCCTTTCTATGCCTCTTGGACTGCATGCACTCCTTTTTTCCCCAGAAAATACAGATCTTCAAATACAAGCACAAGTAATGAGAATACACAACAACAAAACAACAACAACAAAAAGGCCTCTGAACTCAGCTGGAGAAGGAGGCTGCTGCCTCCCCATCAACAAGACGGTGTTGATCAGCTTGCCTTTCTGCTAGGCAGCTGCTCGCAGCTTCTGCTAAGCTCCGCACTCAGTATGGGACGTGGAAGAGCAGAGATACGGATGCTGGGATAGGAATCTGGAAACAGGGAATACTGTAGTTCATATTATGGTGGGGAAGGAGGTAAGGAAGGAAAATGCAAGCAAACAAGTGATTTGTGACTCACTAACACTGTATATTTTATTTGCCTTGTTCTTGGCCTGTGCCAGTTTGACAATCTCTGTCTTTTGGTCTTCTTCCACATACTCCCACTGCTGTCTAAGCTTTCCCATGTGTCAAGTGACCCAGATGTTTCTCCTCCACTGTCTTCCCACTTGACTGAGCTACTCCTGTGATTAACAGGCAAGAGGTACATGAACAGCGTGCATTTTCAGTAACAAATTCTGCAGCTCATTGAGAACTAAAAGTTAATAAAAATATTTTTAACATTTAGGTAGTAGCAGAGTCTGATTTGGTGTCTACTAATTTTGTTAATTTTCATATGTAATCATATTTAAAGAAATTTAAATTATACAATGAATTACCCAAGTCTGTTACAAAATCTCTCATTTTTAAGACAGGAGTAACAGAAAATTTGCTCATGCTTGCTGTATCACTGCCTGAAGAGATACAGGAACAGGCAAAGAAAGCAAGCAGAACATAGCTGTAGCTGGCTGTGCTCATGTAATCCAAATAATCCAAATATTTAATAGCCAAATGTTCCCAACAATAAATAAGCAATAATAATCTATTCTATATCAAAGGATATATTTGAACTCCCTGGGCAAGTTTTGGCTTAAGCTTGTGAGGCATGTGGTAGTTGAAAGGAAATATACAAATAAAAGATAAACATGTTCTGAATTATTTTACCAACAAAGGGGAGGGGAGGGGGCAGGAATGACCTACACTGTTCTGGACTTTGTTCTTGAAACAAGCAGAGTAACTATCCTCAAAGCACACACTGTGAACTGCGCAGTCTGTGACAAGGTACCAGGCCTGGCCAGATACCCAAATCAGCTCAGCATGCCCACTTGGAGTCACGTAATGTCAGCGGGCGTGTTAGCTTAACGCTCAAAGGCGTGATAAGAATGTATTTATCCAGCCGTGAGGAAAGTGCAGTAAATCTCCCTGTGTCATATTCCCCCATGTTCTTCAAACACAGTTACATAAACCCAACCCACATTTCCCTCTTACTATGTGGCAAATATAATCCTCTCTCTAATAAAAAAAAAAAAAAATGAATCTGAAATAACATGTTAAATAATTTGCAGGAAAGATTAATAGTTCTGCTGACTGGTAAAAATCTGGTTAGAGCAGTTAGGGTATGATGACTTTTTAGGAGCAGGATAAAGTTTATTCGATTCTCTGAGTGTCCTCAGCTGAACTTACCAGCCCTTTGCTGTGCAAGGATTATAACTCACGCTGCAGTTGGATCAGCCTCCATTTCTATTTTTAGTGCAGATCTTGCTCCTTATTTAGTCCTGATTGCATAGCCAGAACTGCATTCTCAGCAGCTCAGTGAAAAGCCTGCCTGTTCCATTTTATAACTTTTCCAGACAAAAAGATGGGAAGCCTGTAGCTTTCCAAACAGTCTTATTTTAGGAGCTTGCAATACGATACAGTCCAAAACCCAAGGGCCACATGAATCCCTGCTGAAATACTATTGACTTTCCTGGAGTTTTACACAGCAAGAGTTTGGCTGCTTCTAAGTTAACTAGGATATTAAAAAAAAAACCAAACACAAAACCAAAAAAACCCCAACCCAAAACCCCCCAAAAACCTTCTTCACCCTAAATACTTAAAAGGTATTTATTGAAATCGTAATATACATCTGGATCAAATTCTCCAGAAAACATTTTATCCTCCTTAGATTCATAGTTTATAAATCCAATTCATGGAGGCAACTACTAGCCAAGAAAGAAATAAACAAGGAAAAATGGAAAATGTTGGTTTTAAAGAATCTCTTAGCAGGGATGACCACACAGAAGTAATTTTCTGCCACTCAATTAAAACCATAAGAACATTTTTAGTTTTGAACAAAGTTTTCCCACTACAGCAAGGAGTTGCTGTAATTCTGTCAGGATCAGCTGCAATGCTTCACCTTCACTTCTAGGATTTGTTTCTGGAGTATCTCCTTAGTCATATATACTTAGTAAGCTATATTTCCATGTGTTGCACGTAAGTGCATGACTAAAAACCAAGATCAAGATGATCAAGGCCATTGTGAGGCTGTAAACACACAAAATGCAAAAAACCTACACTGATAATACATGTAAAACACATTTTTATCTACATGTACTGAAATACATTGTCAGTAATGGATCTTATTTCCATGTGTGAAGACACTTTGCATCTTACTTTACACTGAAATTACTGTCGTGGTTTAACCCCAGCCAGCAACTAAACACCACGCAGCCGCTCACTCACTCCCCCCCACCCAGTGGGATGGGGGAGAAAATCAGGAAAAGAAGCAAAACCCGTGGGTTGAGATAAGAACGGTTTAATAGAACAGAAAAGAAGAAACTAATAATGATAATGATAACACTAATAAAATGACAACAGCAATAATGAAAGGATTGGAATGTACAAATGATGCGCAGTGCAATTGCTCACCACCCGCCGACCGACACCCAGCCAGTCCCCGAGCGGCGAATCCCTGCCCCCACTTCCCCGTTCCTATACTGGATGGGACGTCCCATGGTATGGAATACCCCGTTGGCCAGTTTGGGTCAGGTGCCCTGGCTGTGTCCTGTGCCAACTTCTTGTGCCCCTCCAGCTTTCTCACTGGCTGGGCATGAGAAGCTGAAAAATCCTTGACATTAGTCTAAACACTACTGAGCAACAACTGAAGACATCAGTGTTATCAACATTCTTCGCATACTGAACTCAAAACATAGCACTGTACCAGCTACTAGGAAGACAGTTAACTATCCCAGCTGAAACCAGGACAATTACACATACGTCCAAATAGATCATTATTCCTAACCCAAGATAGAGAGTCATACCCTCGCATGCACAGATCTCTTCTTAGATGTAATCCTAAACCCTTGCTCTCCCAACCTGCCACAAATTTCTAAGAAATTGTTATGCTGGTCAGGGAGTGATCACTGAATTCAGCCATCTTTATTGTACATGTAAGGATATCCAGCATTCCTCCTGCAGTGGGGAGATTGATTGCAGATGGAAATTTCCCTCAACTGCCCCTGTATTCAGGCCGTTGACTAGTCCTTTTATGCCACACTGAGAACACAAAGGCAGATTTAAAAGAAAATTAACTGGAGGAGTAAAGAATAAAAATCAGTGAAGGGAAGGATGGACTAATATATTCTCATTGTAAATTCAGTAATTTAATTAGCCCTCAGTCAAACACTGGACAAATTACAAAGCCAATACAAAACAGAAGGGCCATAAAAATTACGTATTCAGCAGGTCTGAATTTGCATATTCTGTGTTCCCCAAATATCCTATTAATTCCATGAAAATGGAGGGTATTCCAAATACATGAAGTCAAGTTCTGTATCTTGATTTAAATGACACAAGCTTGAGAGAGAGAAGTTGAATGCCAGAAGAAGTACTCAAGATCACTATCTCAAAGGCAGGAGGTTAGAAACTGCAAGGACTGGAAGTTATTAACCGAAAAGAAAAGGCCTAAGTACTTGAAAGCCTCTTCATCCTAGCTGCTATCAGGAACATTGTACCCTTGTACCCTAAATGGAGACTACTGAAATTAGGGTATTTGGGATATGGAGTGTCTTGACTGTGCTTCTCAATCTGATACATAAAGTTGAAACTCTAACGCATTTAGAAAAATATAATCATAAAATACTGGCACTGTGCTGCCAATGCTTAAATCAGGGCAATGGAATCATGACGTGTGTGCCTATAAATTAGGAACAAAAATTTAGGTGTGACCATTCTGACACAAAGGTGTTTAAGAACAAAGCTTTATTCTCAAAGAGCCATGAAGGCCACTCAGATTTTTTTCAAGATTACACTGAAAGAGACTAAACTGCACATGAAATCCTTCAGAAAATGTCTAAAAATATAACATATCCAGAGCCTATGCTAACTTCCTTTGAGCCCTTTTCAAGAACGGGCTTTTGAGCTGATCCATGGCAGAGGAGCCCGAGAAGCTGATGCTGAACTGCAAAGGGCCAAGATATAGTGTGGAAGTCTATACCTTTAGGAGAATATGCCATATTCCAGGAAGGTTTGGAGAAATCTTCCACAGGGAGGCTCTACATCTAAGAATAAAACTTAGAGGAAACACCTTAAGGAATCATGACAAGATTTTCTCTAGCAAGCCACTGGCATGGACTTTCTTGTGAAACACCATAGTATAGTGCAAAAAGTATCAATTTGCCCACAACTACGTTCTGGATGTAATTTTTAATAAAGAAAGTGACTGCTGAATCCATTTGGAAGAAATACTGATCTAAGTGTATATAGCTTTGTTTGTAATTCAACACTATAAAGAGTACCTTAACAAATTACGAGTATTTTGTGTCTGATGTAATAACTATTTCTGTATTTTCAGTTAGGAGTGACCAGTTCTGTGTTTTGAGTTAGGAAATGTGCATAGCATTAAAATAAATTATTCAAGTGCCATTTTAAATCAAAATGAAGTAGGTCACTTTGAAGTCAGCTTTGATGGGCAGTTTTGTTGTTGGGTTTTGGTTTGTTTTTTTTTTTAAATGAGAGCATGAGTCTGTTCCCTTAGCACCACTTAATCACTGCTAACTTTCATGAAGAGCAAACAAAAGGCCTCTTTTATTTATCCATTATGTTCCTAAGAGGTGAGAACAGCTTGATGCAAATGAAAATCATTAAAGCATTCTGCACTACCATTAACTGTCGGAATATCTGTCCATGCAAATGCAGCACATAAGCCAGTGAAACTGCAGCCTCATGACCTTCGGCATTGAAAATCCATGCCTTATGACTCTCTTAACTCAACAGTTAAAATACTCACTATGACATGCCTTTGCATAAGTGCTTGGTTTGGATAGGCATGGAAATGGAGTGCAAGCCATTACACAGAAACATATTCAGTTTCAGATACCCCTTCACCCTGACTGGGCAAGGGGTAACATCAGAGATACCTGATTTGTAACAGTGCTACAGTATGAATAATAAGCTAAAATGCGATTGCCCAGATTGGATCTTGCATGCAATTACACCCATAACTTCACTCAAATGAGTACTTCCATTTAAGACACAATGAACATATAATAATGCAAAACCATAAGTGGTTTGTAGGATTAGAGGCCTAATTAGATATAAAACCTACTGACCTAATTCTTTAGAACTTTGTCCTTTGTGTAGCCATTTATGCCCATGCGAACGGCATACAGAACACTGCTATTCTCACCAACCGACCAACAAAGATGGGTGAATGTATGGAGCTAGCGAGTTTAGTCCTCCAACAGCAGTACCTAGCAACAGAAATGCACCAGAACTCTGGCATTCTTAGTAGTTTCAACCGGAGATATACTTGTGATAGCTCAGACAGCTGGTTACAGAAGGCCATTTATTGCTGTTCACTCTTGTCTCCCTCCTTGGCGAAATTTAGGTCAGTCATCAGGCACAAATTTACATCTGCTGCCTAAGAGCTTTTCTAGAACTACGTCTTGGCAAAGGTTAAGGGTGTGTCCCCCTCCTTCGGGACACATACCTCTGTTGCATACCCTTACGTAGCAGCAGAGTGGTTAGGACACCGCATTATTCAATAGCAGCTGAAGAGGCAATAGTAGATTGGATTCTAGGCTTTCCATTGCTTGAAGGACACCAAACCAGACTCTCTTGTCTCCTAGGAGAGTGCCCCTATCAGCAGGTGGTTGCACGTGAAGCATCTCTTACCTCCAGCTTGGGTCTTTGCCAACCAGCACTGAGGAATGGAAGACTTAGAGGCCAAAAAGAATAAGGAAGCTTTAATCTCCTAGGCCTGCTTATGTTTTTCATTAAACAGTAATTATATAGCTTGCATGTGTAGTACTGAGTGCAGGGACTAAAGGACTCTTAAGCGAGGGCCCTTCTTACTCATTTATTTAGATGTTATGAAAAGTAATTAATGTATTTGAAGCACTTAGGAAAGAAAGAAATCAGTGGAGCTGAATAACCCTAAAGGTCTTGTTCTGAATTTGGCAAATTGGCACATTTAAAAAACCTCATCTGAGACACTGCTGCTCTGCCTACACTGCTTAGTAAAATGGTACCAAGGAATAAGCTTGAACACCAGCTTGCTCGTCACCCACGCTGTTAAGCTGCTAGCACGCTGTGTGGCAGTTTAGGCCCATAACAACTAGTACCATCTGAAACAGTGCTCCCACACTGCGCAGGGGACAGCATTCGGAGGCAGAGGGACATAGCAGTCTCTCTAGCCCTGTTTTATTTCACAGTGTAGATGTAATATATGGTAAGGAACATTACGAAGAAGCCAACGAGGAAATTATGAATTCTACTGTCACAGTACAGTTCATGCCAAATCATTCGGAATTTTTGAACCTTTGAAGTAGCAGTGTTATCAATTTCTACACAATTAAATTAAAATAAGCTTTAAAAGTTTTGTTTTTATTGGGGACATAGAAATAAATCATGCTAACAACAATACAATATTTACAGAAACATTGTGCCTCTAACATGCTCATTCATCTCCTTTTCTGTCAGAACGTAAGAAATAAAGGATATGTTTCCAGGTAGTGCATTTTATCCCTTTTGGCAACTACTGCTGTATTTTCTCTTTATCTGAGCGAAATTTACTTCAAAACAGAACTATTTAATTTAAAAAATGCTAATACTTTCAAAGTGTGATAAAAGATAAAGCTACCCTGGATGAGCTTGAAAAACATGGATGCTGTTGATTTCTTTTGTTTAAAATAAGCAATTTCTGAAGTACTCCAGGCAAAAAGCAATTCTGTGCCAGTCATGAAAAGAAGAAATAAGGGAACTGACTAGTAATTTCATGCTGCAGCAATAGAGAGAAACTCAGGTTACTGGTAGTGAAATCTTTATCACAAAACAGGTTTAAAAAGTTGCAGCTAGAACATGGTCTTTAAACACATTTTTTTCTCTAACTACAACTACAAAAAGGTGGAGATTTTTTGGTAAGAAATTCAATTTCCTTTTCAAACAAATAGATACTAAAAAAATCTTAGTGATTTTAAAAGCTTATTCCTTACAGCACAAAAATACAGTCTCATTTTTAATGTGCACCTAAAGATTCACCCAGAGCCACCATAACTGCTATCTTTAGAGACAATGATGAAGAAAAACAATCAGGGGATGCAGGAAAGGTATTGTTTAATGAAAGACATGCCCATTTTTCTCAAAGCACAAGAAGTCTTGGCACTGACAATTCTTGCTTCAAATGTCCAGTCTTAATGCCTTATTTCAGAATGATATGGTTTTGCAGACAAGCCCACAACTACATTTGATTTACTGACTGATTCTCTTCTGTTTCCTTTTAAAGATAAAGAATGTGTTTAAAGCCAAGTGTGAGAATGTGATCACTCCTTGGAAGGCTCTCTTCCCTCTCTGAACAATCTGAGACTCTTTTAAAGTTATTTTTACAGCATAATCATTTCCTACTTTTCCCTGCATATTCGTACTTTCACTCAACAATCATTTTCTTTGAAAAAAGCATGGTCCTAATGTGAACACATCACTTAAGTATTATCACATCATTAATTATTAGAGAAAAAAAATGAAATAGGTCAAAAGCCCAAGTGCTGTCCTCAGAGAAACAGCTATGCACAATACTGTCTCCACGAAATAGTTTAAAAAGTAGCATAGAAAAAGGAAGGTGGAGGTGCAGTGGGTGGGGAGACTGGACTATGGCATAGTGCTTAATACTTTACAGATTTTGGGGGCAGTGTTGTATAATCTTATTAGCCAAGTCATCAAGTTCCTGCTTGTGGACAAAAACAAGTATTACTGATTTTCTAACTAAAGCAGCTGCAAGATTACTCAAGAGACAGCAGGAAACACGCACCATATTATAACAGAATCCAGTCTCAGTCACTTAACTGCACAGCTTCCAGAGAGAATGTATCCGATTTCTGTACTCGACTAGGAGTCTATAAGCAACACACACAATTTTCCCCCCAAGAATCTGGAAACGGAATCATGGTGTCTTTCCTTTCAATTTTTCCTAACTTCAATTAACCTATCACATTAGATTAGCAGATCTACTCTATAAATTTGTTTTCTTCCCAAGTTTGTATCTCCAACTGTACCTATCTCATGCTTTGATATATAAAATGACCAATATACTGGTATGAAAATTAATTTTATTTGCAAGACTCCAAAATTGTTGAGGTAGATCTGTGTGCTGATGGGGCCTGCATTTTCAGTGTCATCCTTTAGTAGGTACTACTAGAATTGGTAGATTAATAACAATAACAAAATAATGATAATAATATCATCTCAATATGTAATAATAATAATAATAATGTAATAATATCATCCCTTCAATGCGAGTACTGGGCAAAGAAGAATGCTAGCAAAAAGTCCTCAGTAAATGAACATTTTTGAAACTAGGTTTCAGTAGTCACAAAATTAGGTTTTTAAACATCTAGATAAGAGCACCGCCTTTGAAATTCTAAACTACACTAAACAATTTCAGGACACACAAGCCCAAAAATGTCAGCCTTAAAGGACAACAAAATACTAGGCAATATTTAGCCTATAATAAACCAAACATCAACACTTTCCCCAAAAGCCAGAACAAAATACACAGTCCAAAGGAAATCTTTAGATATTACATAATTCAAGTTTACGAAAGCATTTGGCACTCTCATGAAACCTCAAAAATCACTCAGAATGTGTTAGATAGACTATGATGCTGAACAAGAGGTACAAAGACACAATGACCATGTAAAAATTCTGAAGCTTAAGGAAAACAGTG
The DNA here is from genome assembly GCF_026419915.1 of Harpia harpyja. Classification (NCBI taxonomy): domain Eukaryota; kingdom Metazoa; phylum Chordata; class Aves; order Accipitriformes; family Accipitridae; genus Harpia; species Harpia harpyja. The sequence goes on along the minus strand of NC_068942.1, from coordinate 6,981,043 downwards.
ACTATTGTAGGGCTCAAGATAAAACTGTGAAAACTGACAGCAAATAAAAGAATCCTAGGAAAAAGGATAAGTAGCAATCTGTCTATATGCGTGGTGCCACAGGAACTGTTGTGAGGCCCTGTTTTATTTGACATCTTCATTAATCCCTGAGAGGCCACCATGCAGACAACTTTGAGGACACTGATACACCTCAAAGTAACTTAGTGTGGCTGAAATGCAGTCAGAAAACAGTAAAATGAAATTGAGTACATGAAAAAACAAGCTACTGCTATGGAAATGACTGAGACAAATATTCTGGAACAGATTCTGGAATATATTCAATAGGATGGAAATACCCCAAAGGCATAATATTTGTAAAGGATCTAAGGATAACAAGCAAGCAGGAACTACAAATAGATTTGCAACAGAGTACCAACAAAGAGACTAATCTAGATTTGACTTGCATTCTTGGAAGCACTGTATCCTAGAGCATGAAGGTAACAGTTTTTATACAGCAGTAGGGCAGACTGTAGAACATTTTATTTGTGGACAACTAACAAAGTCCTTCAAGCCTCTTGGTGGACCAGACATTAATACGGTCAAGTAATTAATTCTGCCCTACACATAGAGGTCATATGGATGCCTGAAACAAAGTAAAAAACTCTCTGGACATAAACCATAAATTCTTCATCCACGCTCTTTACAACCACGCCTGGAATTCACCAATGAGTACTAGGCATATTACGAGACAGATCTCTGCAAATTGGATGGAATTCACATAAAAATAACAGAAATTCTTTGGGAGCTGGAAAGACTCAAAAGGAAATGTTACAAACCTATACAAGTGTTACCTTACTTGCTCAAGCTAAGCAAGTAGGAAGTTCAAAATGCTTCCTTCTTAACATTCAGTTTGTTCTGGAAAACTATTTCAAAGGAACAAACCCCAAGAAGGAATAATAATTATTCAAGGTGATAAGAGGTTATATATACATACTCAATTAGGAACAGAAAGATTTAGACAATACAGGAAAGATATACTGAGTTCCAAACTACAGGTAATTGTTGTAATAGAAAAAAACAGTAGATATCTGAAACTGCAGCATAAGATATACGTTCATATATTACAGGGATCAATGCTGACAGATATGGACAAAGCATTTAATGGAGCTCTGCCATCCCTAATCTAATCTTAAAACATTTTAAGTTTACTCTTATGGCAATACTCCTCTCTCCTTTTGGATAACAGATGGCTGTTTGTGATCTACATATTGGACTGAGGTTTCTTTCACTTTGTCTGATGCATGAATGAGGAATGCCTCCCGTAAGTCAGGCTACATTATAACTACAAATATAGCATCTAAAATTAAATGGATTTCACCACTTACCATCCAGCCCCATTTCTGTGATTCATTCACAGAAACACATTTCACATTTTAAAACAACAAAAATTCAAATAATAACCACATACTCATGTATATTTGGCTACATAAGTTATAGGAGACTGATAGGGCTTTTGGCAGTTATAGTACTTGAAAATTTTCCATTATGTCATCTTTTTAATTACTTACTATTTGAACCATTTGGGCTAACTCTCTTCACACCAGACATTTCTCAGTTGACAGTTTCAACTAAATGCTTCAGCTGTTTATTAGAACTAGAATATGAAAGATTATGTCTCGCTTGCCTGTTTAGAAACAATTCTTACAACCATTTACCTGTGCTGCATCATATGGAATAGAAATTTCAGAGTTTGGTAGGGATATGTATACATGCAGAGATGATGGAAGGATCAACCGCATGCAGCCTCAACTGGCAGCTCTGTTGTAAAAATAAACCAATTACTTTTATTTTTACAACAAAAGCTATTCAAATGCTCAACCATTTTTCCCTTTATACTCCACTACTTGCCAGAAACTCTCATTGTTGAACATACCATTCCCACAAACAGTATTAATGTTCAAGTGTTATATGCCATTACACACAATTTTCTCTTTTAAGTCCATATCCAACTTTTATAGTCATTAGACCAAAGCACTAGACATCAGGTTTTTTAATTATGCTGATTCAGCAATGCCACTCAAAACCAGCTCTAGCACTATTCCTTATCTAAGACTTAATCAGTTCATCTTAATCAAATTTCATCTACGAAATTCTCATTGTCATATATCCAATCACTAAACTTCACTTATTACTATACTGTTAACTGTTCCCCAACAATGTGTATGTTCTTGTTATACTAAACTTAATTCCTTATGCAATCATATAAACATTTCGCTCTTGATAGTAGGTCATCCTCCCAGAATGGGAGGGAACCTCAATCCGTTCTTGACATGCAGAATTCTGTCAGCACAGAACAGACCAGGAATCTCATCTTTAGAATTAAAATTAAGTGTTTACTGATAATTTTCTCTACCTTATGCATATGTTGCCTCTCAATTAAATACATTTTATCAACTTAAAGAAAAAGTGGTATAGTCCTACATTGTTACACGTGTAATTCTTTATTAATTTTTATATTTCAGGTAATATTATTTTCTTGAATACTTATGCACTTTCCTGTATGCACATTCACCGGTAGGTTTTTCTGATATGAGGCAACGGCAAGACCTGAAAATGTTGGAAAAAAAATTATTACTTTCAAAACAAAAAATTGAATAACTTTCAATCAAAACTTCTGTTTGAAATGGAAGTTGCTAAATGCAAATACAACCCAGGAAACAAAAATGGTCAAAGGCGACTTTGCATTTTCAGATAAACATTATGTATGTGAATGCATATACACAACTCATTTACAGATATGAACATATACATATGGCCACAATACGTGTTGTAATGGTTGCATTTGTGCTACAGTCAAGGTTTTCTGAAACAGAAAGCTATACCATATTCATGGTATACAATGTATTTTGTACAATGATGATGAATACTCATTTATCCTAATGGGTAAATTGTCTGCATCAATTAGAGGAACCCACTGTTGAAATGTTCAGGGAACTACATGTAATTCTTCTAGAATTTTGATCATCAGGTGCAGTCATGTGCGATAACCAGCAAATATCATATAAGCCTTTTCATAATCTCATCAACTTCCATATTAAAACTTGCTAAAATGCTCTGCCCTCCTACTTTCACCGAGAGAAGAAATTCATTCCTCCATTGGTTAGAAACCTTCTTTCATGGCAAGTTAATTTCTAGTTTATATCTAATCATTCTACATCAACACTGCTCTTTGGCTTAAATAATTTTTCTTTCTTGCTTACTCCAAAGTTACAGATATACTTACAAAGTTCACTTATATTCTTTCATCTTTTGTTTTTCTAGATGAAGCCAACTTATTTTTATCTTCTTGATAAAACAGGCTTTTCACATCCATGATCATTTTTAGAACCCCACTCTGTACCTCTTCTAGTTTAAATTCATCCCTTTTGATGACTTAAAAAATAGTCCAAATAAGGTATGATGAAGATGTATAATCATATCGATATATCACTTGCTTTGATAGACATAACTCACTTCATGCAGTTTAGGATTGTACTTATCTTTTAGGACCCATCATGGGGATAGATTCATACTACCCTGACTCCCAGATCTCTTCTTCTGTCATTTCTGACGTTCTAGTTCAGAGCAGAAAATTCTTAGCAATTTTAAAGTGCAAAATCTTGCCTTTCCTATGCAAGATGTTATGACATTCCTATTATTCCAATCCAAACCACACAATCCTTCCTATATGATATGCTTGTTCTCCTCCAAACTTAAGGTTACCAGTAACTTTTATTTATATGCTAAATAGGACTACGCTAAAGACATTAAATGGGCGGACTCTGCCTGTAGCCAGCTTCCAGTTTTATAGTTCTTTTTTTGACACAATCCACTGTCATTTCCCATTAGCAATTCTTTATGTTACGTATTCTACTTCATTTCTCATATGGCACTATACTGAATCTTTTTATGAAGTACAGATTAAATCTCCTTCATTTCCTTTGTCAAGAAATTGATTATTTTATCACAAAACTACCCAGTTACCCCAACAAAATCTACCTTTACTACACCAAAGTTACATTTTTTGCTATTTCTATGCCTTTGCTTATCCTACATTATAATTTGTTTCCTATGTGCCATATACTGCAACAGTTGCATGTAACACTTCCTTGGGCTCTCCTTCAAATACACCTTACTTTCCAATCACATGGCACCATTCTTGCCCTGATAGGTTTATTGAGAGTCTTTGCTAAAAGACTGCTTTGATACTTCTAATATTTTCATAATTGAGACCTAGGTTAATTTTCCCATCAGGTTTCTAGTGGTAAGACATTGTTGGTGTAAGGCCATTGACTAAATATAGTGACTGCCCTGGTTCTGTCAGAATTTGACTACATTACACTTCAGAGCCTATTGCCTAGCCTGCATCTCTTCACTGAGAAAAAAAAAATAAAATCTCATGAATTAGGATCTTAAGCATTATTTACAAAGCACAGTTACCTCCACGAATGAATTCAGCAGCCTAAGTGGCACTTTAGGCCAGTTTGGTATCCACAAGTTGCTCAATTCCTTGCTGTTCACATGCTGTCCTAGGTTTTTATCTGATAACATCCAGACAGTACTTGACTTTCTGCTGGTATGATGGGCATGTACAATGTTGCCTCAAATTCTGGCATAAATGGGCCTAACTAACTGGAGTAGAACAAGGCTTGTCATGACTCTTATATGAGGAATCCTCCTGTGTACCTTGCCTATGATATGTGATTTAATAAGCATTCTTAAAACATGAAAGACCACCAGAAATGAATCTTCCCGAATATTTACCATAGGTGCATTAGTTCATCCATTAACCTACTGTTAAGGCACTCATATGTGAAATGCAAACCTGTTTTCAAATCCCAGATCTGCTCGACTTGGAAGAGCTATCTTTCCCTGTTCTTTTATCTCCCAGATAAGATAAAAGTTGTACTTGCTTAGGTACCTAACTCTAGGAGAGGACTCCAAACTGAGAATCCTGAGAGAGGACTTCAGCCTTACTCCTTTGGGCAGGGTAATGTTGAGTTTATACTTTCTCAGCATTTCTAGACAGCTTCTCATCCAGTGTACTCATTTTTGCGGACTAAGAGGACTACTTCTTGCACTGAGCGTTTAGGGAGCCCGAGAGCCTAACATGAGACTATGGATTCGTGTATGTGGCAAAGTACATACAGGTTTGGCAGTCCAAAATTACACAGCGTAGCACCAAATATTTTAGTCTAAAGATTCAGCCTTTTTTCATTCACTTAGTCTGTGGGGCACACCGGGAAATAAACTTCCAGTGTAATGCAGACGCTTGACTGTCTACGTCAGGATACCAACTGGGTGGACCACATACTACTCCTGATCCGCGTGCCCAGGTTTTCTCCCTGCAGAAACCATGTTTCTGTCACCTGAAAAATCAACACCTGAGAATATGCGGGCCACACTCAGCCCTCATTCTGAAATATAATTTGGATAAATCCAGGGCATCCCCAGACTGAGAGAGCACTCCAAGATTTCAGACCATAGACCTCAGAAATACTGAACATCCTGGAAATCAATAGGAACTCAAACACGGATAGAGAAGTCAGTTTTGAAGTTAAGATGTACTGTTCGAAATTCTACCTTTGTGTTATAGTCTAAACTTTTATCATCAAATTCTGTTGCATCCTGCTACTATAATTAGATATTTGAAAAATGTGGCTTTTCCCTGGCCCCATCATGTTTAGTCACTAGATGATTCTGTGTCTGCTCATATTTGCATTTATAAATTTTTTGTGAATTGCAGATACTGTTTTGTGACCGTTTTTTCTTAAAAGTAGGTACACAGTAAGGATTAAGAGAAAGAAAAAACTGATGTGCCTTTTGTTCAAAAAAAAAAAGGCAAAACTATATTGATTTACTCTATAGAGGAATTCTAACTTTTACGACAGTCATCAGTTATGGTGATAACTAATACTATTACTACTCAAATTTTTATTGTACAGCTGTTTAACTGTGCATGATTAGAAGCAGTTATATATTCAAGCTTGATTATTTTCATGCAAATACATAGCTGGCTAATGGGGAAAACAGCTGCTGCTTAGCAACTGGAGGAACAGAGAAAGGGGGTGACTTGCTTTATAACAGAAAACTGGATGAAACCTCTTAGAGAGAGTACATACAGAGTTTGGAGATACCAGGGAAAATGGGTGGTAGTGCCCTCTAACCATGATGTTTCCTTTTGCAATTATTGACATCTGAGGATGGCACCATTTTCAGGTAATAAAGGATAAACTACAAGAAAATTTATATACAGTAGATGCATGAACAACAAATAAAACAAGTGCTAAAGACAAACCCTGACACAGAAGCTGAAATGTAGGAAATTCAGAAACAGGCTTTGTGACTGTCATCTACTGTAAGGGTTAAACTGACTTTTAGACTTCAGCAACTTGAACTACTGATCTTAAGCTACCACAAGCCAAGACTGCTGGAAGAAGTGTTTTCTTTTTCTTGCTGCTGCTCAAGCTCAGCCCCTGCACTGCCTCCTCCACTGTGCAAGCACAGGCTCTCACACACCTACATAATAAGGCAGATCAGGGACCTGATCTAGGTTAAAACTAACCCATATTTTTCAGTTGGATCACTTTTACCTGGATCAGTTTCCGAGTCCCATTTGTTATGCAGCTACTCAAATGCTTGCACTGACATGAGGAGGAGGGCAGGGGGACCTCCCATGACAGTGCTGACTCAAACCTTTTCTGAAAATATATTCTTACCTTGGTGTGACCCTGCAGACTAACTTGACTTGACTGCAAGAAGAAAATGAAAGCAGAAGTGCGCTCTACGAAATGAAGGGAAACTGAAAAGGCACAGCTCAGAAAGCATGTGAGTTCCATATAAATGTCTGCATGGCTGTAAGACTACCACTTGGATCAAGCTCCTTACATCAAAAAGGGAAGTCACTTAATTTTTTTCTCTGAGAGTAACATTCAACACTTTCAGAAATCAAATTAATACCTCATATGAACAGGAAGCTGGCTCTAGGTTAGGTATCAACTGTTCTTGTCTCAGCCCTGCTGCCTTCCGTTTGCAACAGTTATTCCTAATTCAAAGCATGGTTCTCTCTGATTTTAATAAACAACATAAAATTTTTTGTAATGAAATAGAAGACTCTGAATGATGTGCTTTAGTGAATCCTGCTGTATGCTTCTAAAAAGCTAGTTATTCCAGCTATCTACACTATTCTGTTGCGGGCAATTGCTTTCTCTTCAGCAGGACTACTACCAGATACAAACCTGCGCCTACACCTCACGCACCACGCTCATTTAGAAAAAGCCGGAATCCTCCAGTAGCTTAAATGTCTTGGATTATGTACCCACCCAGCTGAGGTGCAGATGCACATCATGTTCTGCTGCCTATGTATATGACAAGAGAATACAGTAGTGGACTGGTATCCCCTTGCACAGAAGCGGACTGCTGATGTCGTAGTAATCTTAAACTCATGCAGGAAGGGGCACCAGAGCACATCTGCCAGTGTTCAAAGACATTAAGCCGTCAGTGAAATAAACAGCGGTGGGAAGATACAATGCTCAGGAAGTTAAAGAGGACCATGTGAACAGAAAGACAACAGAGCACAGAATAGAGTTAACACAAGAGCAGAGCAGTGTCCCTACCAAAGTCCTACGGAAAATGCGGGAAATGTATTAGCTTAGCACCAGTTCAAAATGTATTCAAATAACAAGAGTTAGAGATGCTATTTCTTAACATGCTTCACCAGTAACCTCCTAGTGATTTATCAGCCTTTGTGAAATTTCAGTATTCATAAGAGTATTCCTGCAGTTCCAAACGTTTTCCAAATATTAGCCTTGCAAATGTAAATAACTGTGAAAAAATTAAAGTTGTAGCTCAGTTATTCTTTAGATACAATGAAAATAGTTTGGGTTTCAACCCTATTTCAACTACTTATGTCTGTGACGCAAGATTTCTTGATAACTAGGTAGTTCGACTTTTTTTCTGTTTGCATAAAAATGAGTTTAAGGAGGAAAACAGATGTGAGCTAGTGAACATAAACAGCTTACAAAGAAAGAGTAGGAAACGAGTTACCCTTGAGTAGACAGGCAAGCTTCCTGTTCATTACAATGAAAAAATGAAGGGTAGCAACTGCCTGACCTGTCTTTTGTTCAAATCTAAAACCAAAACATATGTAAGCAAAATGTGAAACATATGTTTTACATATTGGACTTTTGTCAGATTTTATAGATTTGTACGTTTGTCTCATATCATCCAGTCTTGCACGCATATGTAACAATATCATTCTAAGTAGATGTAAGAATATTTGGCCTTTTTATAGGCTGATGTTCCACGCTGCCAACTCTTTCGATAGTTTTTTTTCCCCCCAAATCCTCAGCTCTGAGACAAAGAGACTGCAATAGGAATCCCAACTCAATGTTTTTTGTTATCATTTGACATGAAAACCTGCACGAGAGAGCGGTAAAATGCAAACCAAGCTCCCCTAAAGGGCCAAATAAGAGAAACCTAAACCCTCGTGAATTTTTACCCGAATTAACGACGGGGAGCAGGAAGGCACCCAGCTCTCGGGACTCTCTTCCTCCCGATTAACGCAGGTCTCTCTGCTGGGGCCCAAGAAGCAGGGAGCCTGACCCCCGCCTCGGGGCGGCCCTCCCCAGCCGGAGAGGACCCGCCGTACAACAGCAGGCCGCTCTCTCACCCCCGCCAAGTACCGGCGGGGGGCAGCTCCCAGCCCGACCTTTATACCCCCGGGGGGGGGGCGGGCAGGAAGGTAACGGGGCAGCCATGGCAGGGGAGGTGTAGAAAGAAACGCGGTGGCCGTGGGGAGAGCGAGGGCGGGGGAGGAGCGCCATGGTGGAGCATGCTGAGAAGAAGAAGAAGAAGGAGGAGGAGGAGGAGGAGGAGGCCGGAGGGGCGGCGGGCAGGCTGCGGGCCGGCCCCCGCCGCTCCGCCGCAGCGCGCCCGGCCCCGCCCCGCCACCACCCGCGCGCTCGGCAACGGCACCAACCGCCGCCGCCCTTCTGCAGGCCTCGCCCCCCGCGCGCAGGGACCGTTACCGCCAAAGGGGGCGCCGGCTTCGGCGGAAGCGCTGTGCCGCTATGCGCCCCCCGCCGTGAGTAACGGCGGCAGGAGGTTTCCCCGTCTACCCTCCCCCCTCGCCCCCCATATTTTTCTGTTGTTGTTTGGGGTTGGTTTGTTGTTTTTTTTTTTGTTAGCCCCCGCAGCCTGCGGAGACTCACCTTCCCGCAGCGAGGCGGCTCGGCATCCAAAATGGCGGCCGACCCAGTTTAACCCCATCGTGTCCCAGCAGCGCTCCCTCCCCGCCCCATCCGCGGCTCGGGATTCCGCAGCCTCACCCTAGCCCGCGCGGCCGATCGCCGAATCACCGAGCACCCCCGCCGCCGCCTCCCGCCACCGGGGGGAGGAGGGTAAAGCATCGGAAAGGTTTCCCCCACGCCCGCGCGCACTCGCGCCCCGTCTGCCGAGCCCACCCGAAAGACGGGGGAGGGGGGGCGGGTGTGCGTGTGGGGGAGTGACACTTCCCCCGCTCGTTGCCCCCCTCTTCCCCCCCCCCAACACACGGCCCGTCCACCTCCCCGTTCCCCCAATGGTTGCGTCCGTGACATCATCATCATGGCAACAACAGCTGCAGCCCGGAGCCGGGGAGCTGTCGCCGCCGCCGCTGAGGCGTTCGCGCTGCTGCGGGGGGACGGGCCCGCGCTGCCCGTCAGGCGCTCGCGGCCGGCCGGGCTCTAAGAGCCCCGCGGGGGCGACCCGGCCGAGCGCGCGCCGCCGCGCACGCGCCCGGAGCAGCAGCAGCAGCAGCAGGAGGAGGCGGCGGCGGCGGCGGCGGGGGGGGGGGGGGATAGGAGGAGGAGGAGGAGAGGGAGCGCGAGCGAGCGAGCAGCGACAGACAGAGAAGGGCGCGCGCCCTCGCACGCGCCTCTCTCTGTGTGAGTGAGCGAGCGAGCGAGCGCGTGTGAGGGAAGGCTGCGCGCGCGCCGGCGGGGCGTGTGCGCGCGCCGGCGGGCGGGCGGGCGAGGATCGGCAGGCGGGGGGCTGCGCTCGCTCGCTCGCTCGCTGCGGCGGGGGGAGCCGTGCGGGCTCCGCGCTCGCTCCCTCCCTCAGTGCGTGCCTCGGCGGCGGCGGCGGCGGCCAACAACATGTTCTCAGTGCGGATCGTGACTGCCGACTACTACATGGGCAGCCCGCTGCCCGGCCTGGACCCCTGCCAGTCCCACTTCCGAGAGGCCCCGACCAGGCGGGTGCCCGTCGTGAGAGTCTTCGGCGCCACCCCTGCAGGTAAGGGACCCCCGTCGTCGTCGCCGCCGCCCCGCCGCTCGACGGCCGGGCGGGGACGGCCCCGCTGCGGCGCGGGTCCTGCTGGCGCCGGGCCCGCCGCCGGGCCCCCCCCCGCGGCGGAGGCAGCGGCAGCTCCTGCTCTTTGTGGCTGGGTCGCACCCCCCCCCCCCCCAACCCCCCCCCGCCGCTGCGGCGCGTCTCACCTGCCAGCGGCGGCTGTAAGGGAGCGCGCCGGGCCCAGCCGGACACCGCGGGGCGGCGGCGGCGGCCGGTGAGGAGCGGTACCTGCCCCGGGTGTCCCCGCGGGGGAGCCCGGCAGCCGTCGCCGCCGCGGGCGGAGGTGTCGCGCCGCGCCGCGCACCACCACCCCTTCCCCGGCTACCCCCGGCCGGTGGCGGTGGGGGGCCGCAGGTGCGGGCCGGGGCGGAGCAGGGCCCGCGGCCGGCAGGGCTTTGTGCGCGGCGCGGGGGGGGGCCTGCCCCGGGCGAGCGGCGGCAGCTGTGCAAACACCGGGGGTAGCCGCCGGCCCCGCGCCCCCCCCCCCCCCTCGATCCCTGTAAAGGGTAGAGTAACGGCGTGTGGGCATGGGGGGGGGGGGGGGGGGGTGTGAAGGCGGCACACCAGGAGGTGTGTTCCTGCGGGGCGAATAGCGAAAGGGTGAGCGTACAGGGGGGGAAACCTTCGACCGTAGTCACGAGTGAGACTTGTGCAGGACTTAGAAAGTGGGGGGGTTGTCTTGGTCTTACGCTAGCGTGGTACAGACCGCGTAAAACGACAGGCATGGGTGCTGCACTGCAGAAGGGAACGTCCTAACCGCTGGCCACATGTTGCCCCCCGGGACTTCCTAATGTCACACCCCGCTTCTTCGTTGCCTCTTCTCTATGGACTCATGGTTATAGTCTTCCCACGTCTCAAGTATGTTTCTGACTGTCATAACAAATTTCTAACGAATTTAGTATTTAGGAAAACGTATCTCATGTTTATTGTAGTTTACACATACGTTAAATGTGAAGTTGGAAAAAAAACCCTGTTCTCTGAGATGTTAGACATGTTAAGCGTCATTGCTTGTGATCCCTTTATAGTTACATCGTGTAATGCTGACCTTGGGAATTAAGGTATTTCTGCATATTTTATTGACTTATATGTTGAAAATGAGGTACCAGTATATACATTAAACGTTAGGCAAGACAAAAAACATGCAATAAAAAAAGCGCAGTAACAGTATCTTTCCCTTCACCCAGCTATTATAGTAGAACAGATTTTTTTGTTGTTGTTGTTTTTTGGGTTTGGTTGTGGTTTTTTATTTAGAATTATCTGTCCGTTCTCTGTTTAGGCACAGAGGAATGTGAGATATTAAAGCTGTTGTGCTCTGATGCATCTACAGCTCCAAATTCTTAAGTGGATGAGTGGGATTAATAGATACAATATTGAAATAGTGGGACCTATTTTATTGTAGTTCCAATTTTGCATACAAAGGAGATATTATGTAATAATATTTATGTAATGGCATGAGTAACTATTTCATTATTAAAAAATGTAGAGCCTGAGGTTGTCTGGCAGGTAGCAGGCTTTCTGTGGGTGCGTGTGGTTAACTCATTAAGGCTTATTTTCTTTTAAGAAAATGTTTAGGCTATGCCATATCATGAATGTGGCATCATAAAGTAAACAGTGAAGCAGTTTTAGTTGTCCAGCTATTAGGAACACAGTAGGAAATCCCTGGCTTCCCAAACCATAAACTTTAATATTAGTTTGCATAATAGAAGCGTTTCTAATTCGTCTTGGTTAGAGAAGACACTTCACTACAGTCTGCAAAGGAAGTGTGACTTGGCTATCTTCTATTTATTTCCTTGTTAAACTTTTTTAATGGCTTTTTTTTTTCCTTTCTATACCTTTAGTAATGTTTGCTAGTAAGCTTCAAGAACTTATTACATTTCTGCATTATTTTTTTCTTTTTAAAAAAAGGAGACAAATGTAATTCTGCCTCTTTTTCAGAGGTGTTGGACCTAAGCAGTCATTGTCAGAAGTAACGTGTGTGACTTCAGAGGAAGGGCTATCCAGTTATTTACTTGAGAGTTGAAATATAAAAATGAAATAAAGTATTAATCACCTACATCTACATTGATATTTTCTTTGGGGAAAAAGAAATAGTAAAAACAACTTCTAACATACTGTATAAGACAATGGGGTGTACTTATTGTTTGGCTTACAGGCAGTGTGATGCTTGTCTTCACTTGAGTTGGTCTGGATAAGAATAACCTTTTCTCACTGGGTTTAACGTGTACGTCTTGCCTGCAGGAAAGGTGTTCAGTTGCCATGCTGCCTACGTGACAGCAAACCACTATGTGTGTATAGGCTGCTTCACCTCCGGCGTGATTAACTCTGCATGAATCTTAGTATGTTTAAAGCTGTGTGTCCATGCTGTGCAGCTAATTGGGAGTCAGGTTCAGAACAGACTCCAAATTCCACCTGCTGAGTGAAGGGGGATTGATTGGTATGTGGAAGAGGCTTTATGCATATGTTCAGAAAGTCAAAGCGTCTAGCAGCACTGTGTCTTCTGTCTAGTATCAGCTATGGACGTTGGTTCTGAAGGCACCTACCTATGCTTTCTGCCTCTTCTGGAGGTATTGTGCTCAGTGAGGTGTATGAATGATAAGGGTTGCCAGTGTTCTTAGCTTTGAGGGCTTTTATGTAATCCTGTACTAAACAATTGGTTTGTAAAGGTTTGCTGGTACGATCTATAAAATTAAAGTGGTTCGTGGTATGGTGGTTGGGGGAGGTAAAAAACCAGACTTTTAGTTAAAAATAATGGAAGGATGAACTCCTACAATGGACTGTGTTGGCAATAACATTTCACAACTTCTTTAGGTCTTTTGAAGAAGAAATGTCATTGTATTTGGCAAGACTGTGCGAGTCATCTCTTGACGTCCTACATCTTTGCGTAATAAGAGCTTGAAAGGCAAGGAATCAAAATTCTGTTTAAGCCCAAAGATCTGGCTACTATTTTCTGTTGTTCTGTGAAATACAAAGAGCAAAATTCTGACTACAATAGCAAAAGGTGAAGTGAAGCACTACTAGAATTTATGTTTGAATTCATCTTAGCTGGTTGAGCCATTCCATTTTAGCTGTTTGGTGCTTGAAGCAGACTGGCATGTCTGTTGACATAGTGACTTGGACAAAAGTATAATTTAAAAAATGCTACAATGCTGCCATGGTGGTAATGGAATGAAAGCAGTGTTAAATTTATGCTTTGTTGTATAAGATCGTAGCTATTATTTGATATAGTAGTCTTTGGATCTATAAAGGAGTCTTGTAATATTGCTGCTTGTATTTAAAAACAATAGGTTTTAATTCACTAAGTAGTGGTCAACTATGAAACAAAATTTCATTATCTTCTCAGGCAGTATTTCTTTTTTGGTAGCTAGCAATTTTTGTAAATGCTTTTCATAAAAAAAAAAGAAAAAACCTTTGAGAAACTACAAGGCCTGTTTATTAGAGTGAAATCGTAATGAGAATTGAATTTTCTGTTTATGTGTGGTCTTCTGTTTAATTGGGAATTCTTGAATTGTCATTCTTGTTGCTAAGTTGTGGTGTATGGAGGTATCAAAGTTTTGATTTATTTCCTACTAGCTTTTGGCCATTTCAAGCTCTTGGAGTCGTTCCTCAAGATTTCACTGACCACTTCAAAATAAGTATGTGAATGGTCAGTTGGGTGTTTCTGTCAGATGCTTATTCAAGTGCAGGAAGACAGAACCAAAGTGTAAATCCATCCATAAAGAAATTGGGGTGCGACTAGATGTCACGTTAGGGGAGACATTAACAAACGAGCTGAGGTTGCTAAATTATTGCTTCACTTCACAAGACTGAGTGCAAGTAGCTGACGAGACCAGTTGTAAACCGCATACAAGATACTTGCTGGCGTATGATAATGAATATTGTAAAACGGAGAATTGAAATATTTTTTAAAATCACAATTCTTATTTGGGCATGATTTGAGGCTGATACATGATAAATTTTACAGAAATAGGTACACATTTTAGAATTGCTTTTGAAGAGTGTTAGGCTGGGAAATACGTGTTCAATTGGCAGGAGGGCCTTTGGAGAAGGCAGATAAGGAATTTACCTAAGAAAAAGCAATGTGTAATTTGAGGAATAATATAACTCTGCTGTCCTCAACTGCCACTTTATATATTTGTCTCTTTTTGAAGGGTTTTGTATTTTAGATTATGAAATCACTGATCCAAGAATGAATCTCACTTCAGGGCAGCACAAAAACTCAGCCAGAGAAGAGGATGTTTTAAGTTACTCTTGTGTGCTTTTGATTACGAGTTTTGCCAAGGCTAGGTGTAATTTAGAGTAGGGGTTTATAGTCAGCAAAAGCTGTATGCATTTCAGGTAGACATCCAAGTTTGGTGGCTTCACTTCTTGGTTTTGTGAGAGGGGAAAAAAGCAGAGGCAAATGCTCCAGCTCACATCTGGCTCCTTTCCAGCAGCAGTAGCTCTGGTATGACACAGTGAGGGGGCCTGCTTATCTTCTTTCTTCTGTTCTTCCCTCCCCTTTCCCCCTTAACTGACCTGGCTAGGCTGTATATCTGGTCCCATCCCAGTGTCTTTCTCTCTCCTCTGTTGCTGCTTACTTGAGAAGGAATGAGCTCATTGCAGGAACTTGCTGCTTCCTAAGGTCAGCTCCTGATTAACTTTTTTTCTCCCTTCATTTTCGCTATCATTTCAGACACTGTGTCCCACAATGGTCATTCCCCGTAGCCTCCTCGGTTCATTATCCCAATGTTCACAGCCGAGCATCGTTCCAGTTGCCGCTATTTTCCATAATCCATTTCCCAGAAGTGGGCACTTCTTGTCAACAGTCTTCCAGTCCCTTCTGTGGCTTCATAGTGAGAGGATGCAAAATAGGATACAGCCATTGTGGTGAGGCTTATGCCTCTGCCTTTTACCTTTTCACACCCTCTCCCAAAATATACCAGTGTACAACTCTTGATGGGGGTTGTTCTGTGGACTGCAGCATGGACTAGAAGATTTTCAGCATTGTACAGCAGAGCTTCACTTCCAGCATACCATTTCTGCATCTTGCACTGGCAGGCTTCTCGTACTTCTGAAGAGCTATTTGAAAAATAGCCTCATGTCCATTTGATTCTCTTTTCTCCAGAGGTTCATAGCTTCTGTGGGATGTGAACAGGGCTGGAGTACGAATGAGGAATTTGAGATAATGTATTTATTCTGAGATAGTTTCCAATGTTTGAGTTTTGTCAATGATGTGGTTGGAGGTCATTAGTTTGTAACTTACCTTGTTCTTAAAAGGATGTGTTTTCTAATGTGTTGTGGGGTTTTTGTAGGGGTTTTTTTGGTTGTTGTTTTGTGTTTGGTTTTTTTTTAAGAACCACCTCCTTTTTTTGAGGCATTTGTTACATACTTCATATAGATTGCCTGCTGAGTTGTTTGAACAATGAGAGGCTACCTGAATAAACTATGAGATTCTGCTCCACTGGCATGAAACTTGTTAAGCAGCAAATTTAGTACCCATGTATATATGGTGTCCTTTAATTCTGTGTCTTAAATAAACCTTAAAATATTGTGACAAAATGGATGCTCTAACTAGAATCCAGATACTGGTTTCATAACCAGTATACTGTTTGCTACTGTAGAGTACCTCTTGGTCAACTCACTGAATATATTTGTGCTTTTGTCAAAAAAATACATGTATAACTGACACTATGTGCTTAGAACACCATCAGCTGCAGACTTCAAAGCGTTTCACAAAGTAGCTGCACCTATATTGGGTCTAATATATAACTTGGGACTGATTTTTATGATCAGTGCCCCTGGAAATAGACTAACAGCATATCTCTCTCAGCTACAATTTCCAGTTCTGTTAGATACTTCTTGAGGGTGCTTTTTGGCTGCTTGTTGAAATATCTTCTTTTTCAGTGTGTAAAATGAACCTCCTCAAAATAACACACTGGCCTGAAAATAGTTGTCTCTCTCTCATTTTTACCAGAGTAGCACATGCATATCACAACTGAGGTTGGCAGGATTAGATAATGTGTAAACACTCAGTGAGAAACAGCTCCTGCTTAGTAATTTTTGCAGTCTGAGTAGACAAGATAAATCACTGGAAGAAGGAAACAGGTGTGGTAGCACCATGCTATCCATTTCTTCTCTGTCTCTCGTTTCAGAGTTCCAGTATTGATCATTTAATACCCTGTTCTGCTAACTGTTGTCATTACGCTGTTTTTGTCCTTTACTCTTGGTTGACTTGATTGACCTCTGTGTGCAGTGGGCCTCTGAGAAGGATGATGATGACAAGGAAAATGTAACCATTTGGAAAGAGGCAGCATGAACACTCACACTAAAAGATTTACAGCGGATGTTCAGTCTCGCAGATGAAGCAGCTGAAATCTTTCAGAATGATCGGACAGGGTCACTGGAGATTCAGTCTCATGTTAAGGGAGATCTGCTGATCAAAATTTCAGAACAATTAGCAGTCAAGTTTTTTTTTTTTTTTTTTTAATTAAGCATTTGGTATCTCCAGCTATTGCAAAGCCAGCTTCTGAAAAGCCAGCATCTCATCCTCCTCATCTGTCATCATGGGATGTCAAGTTGACAGCCGATGAATTTGCTTCTTCCTCTCTGTCCGCCATGTCATACATGCTGTCCCTGTGTGTTACAATTGTGTGTGTGTTTTTAAGTTCCTGTATACGTCTCCTCTATATTACATTTATTCTATGGGGAAAAAATGTTTCACTGTCTATTGAATTGCTACTTCGCATTTCAGGAACATGTTCTTGACAGACAGCAAGGTATACCTGTGTAAAGAAAAGAATGGATTTTCTTAGGGTCCCACATCAAATCAATAACAGAACTGATAGTACAGTGAAGAATCTACTGTCTACAAGCAATGTTATTTCTGTGGTACTACCCTGCCCAACAATAAATTAATGTAAACAATAAAATAATATTCTTTTATGTGTTGACCAAAGCTATAGTTGTGGTAACAAATATAACATTAAAGCCTAGGCTTGATTAACAAGGTCCAGGGACTGGTTGCAAAGATTTGCCATGAAATCTGTATAGTTAGGCTGTAATTGCACTGTTATTCGTGATACCTATATGTATTCTGGTGAAAGCAATAATTTTGAGGAATGTAGTGGAATAATCAAGTATATGAGCTTGTAAACAGGCAGTATTTTTCTGCTTGTAATACAGTTACTTTAAGACTGAGGATAGAGCTCAAAATATACAAGAATCTAAACAAATACTGGAGAATTTTGTACTAGATATAGGGACTGTCTGAAATGCCAGTGTTTGCATAGGCTTCATTCATGCATGTTTGTTAAGGTTCATTTCTTTCAAGAACTGCTTTTTATTACAGAGAAGTTATAAGGTGTGTAGAAGTTTGTGGGTTTTTTAGCAGGCCATTTAAATGAAACTTCACACTTGCTGGTTGGAGTGGGCCATATGGCTTATTACGGAACCATTTGATGTCTGTATGCTCCAGCTTTTCTGTGATCGGCATGCAGACAGCCATTTCGGATGACTTCTTCCCCCACTCGTATATATGCAGTCTGTCATGTTGACTGCGTGTTTATGAGTTCGTGTTATGTGACCTTGGCGTACATGTGCATGCCTTCTCAGATTCTCAGGTTGTGGAGTCATCATGCTTGGAGATACTCAAAAGCTGTCTGGATGTGGTCCTGGGCAACCAGCTCTAGGTGGCCCTGCTTGAGCGGGGGGGGGGTGGACCAGGTGAACTCCAGAGGTCCCTGCCAACCTCAACCATTCTGTGATTACTGAGATTACTCTTATCAGCAGTGAGTATCCAGGTGCTCTGTACAGTCTGTTTGTGTGTCCAAGTAAACACAGTTGCATGCAAATGGTGTGGAAAGGTTGCCAAGTAGTTGTCTTTTAAGATGATTACCTTTCAGCTGTAAAAGTTACTGGAAGGTTGTGGTGGTGTTAGTGAAAACTGATTTAGATTTGGAAAGAAGAAGAAAAAAAAGAATATTCATTACAGAGACCATTGCTAGGTTGGGTTTGTCCCTCAGTGACAGGTTCTTTTCCTGAAAATTACAGAGAAAGTAGGAGCAGCCACTGCTTATTTACATTCAAGTTGTGCCTCTGTACTGTTTGCTGACTAAACCAGTGTTTACTACAGCAAGGCTGTATGTCCTATTTTAGGTGCAATATCAACATACAGTACTCAGTGAGAATATTGAAAGGGCTGTGGAATGTTGCACCTAATCCATAATGCTTGGCATTACTCCTCAGGGGAGGTTTACAATACAAGTTTTCTGAGTTTTGTATAATGAGATGTATAATGAGTCTTTCATTTTGTGTTTGAAACTACCTAGGTGGGTTTCTGTATAGCACAGTTCTTATTAAGCAGTGGGAATTGGAAACTGATTCAGCCCTCACTTCTGCAGGTACTGCCTTCAGATCAGTAATGAACAAATTTTTATTGCTGCCACCCCTATTATATTTATTATCCAGATGAGGAGGTTATTTTCTGGAGTTCTCCATATAGCAGCTTTTATATTTCCTTTTAAAAAGTTACCTATTTAACCTAGCTAAAATGTTACAAAATAATTCCATTGCGGGTGAATCTTCCTTCATGTTCTTGTGTGGTTTTATCCATTGACCATTAAGCAAATGGTTTTGTGGCATTCACATTTGTAAGCATTGAAACAATTTTACTGTCGGTAGGAAATTAGAAGAGATTACAGGCAGTTTCTTTACGTTGAGATAAAATGAATTTATTTTTAGAAATACTTGGTGTCAAATATTTTAACTTTTGAGCTGTTTGAATTAGCTTTGTAGAACTGAGGCTTAACCATCTTTACGGTTAGGCCTAAATAGGAGCAGTAAAACCAACCCAGTTCTGCTGTATTATTTGTTTGTCTATTTCCTACACTAGAAGTGTGTTTTTACTCTCAGATTAATGTTGAGGTTGGAAGGGACCTCTAGAGATCATCTAGTTAGTCCAAGTGCCCTGCTCAAAGCAGGGTCACCTAGACCAGCTCCAAGGATGGAAATGCCACAACCTGTCTGGGTAAGTTCCAGTATTTGACCACCCTCACAGTAAAACAAAACAAACAACAGGAAGAAAAAAAAAAAAAAAAGCCCATTCAAAACTTTTTTTTTTTAAGTTTCTTGTGTTTCAATTTGTGCCCATTGCCTCGTGTCCATTCACTGGGCACCACTGAGGAGAGTCAGACTCACTCTTCTTTACTGCTTCCTGTCAGGTATTTATACACATTGGTAAGATCCTCCCCCCACACCCCCAATCCTTTTCTTGAAGCTACGAAATCCTGGCTCACACAGCCTTCCCTTGTATGTCCCATGCTCCAAGCCCTTAATCATCTTCATGGCCTGGCTCCAGTATGTCCATGTCTGTCTTGTACTGGGGAACCCAGACCTGGACCCAGCGTTCCAGATGCATCTCACCAGAGCTGAGTAGAGGAGAAGGGTCACACCCCTCGACATGCTGGTGTTGTTCTTCCTAATGCAGCTCAGGACACTGTTGGTCTTCTTTGCAGCTGAGGCGTGTTGCTGGCTCGTGTTCATCCAGGACCCCTGGGTCCTTTTCTGCAAAGCTGCTTTCCAGACAGTCTGCCTCCGGCCTGTAGTGATGTATGGAGTTATTCCTCCCCAGGTGAGGACTTTGCATTTCCCCTTGTAGGGCTTCATGAGCTTCCTCTCTGCCCATTTCTCCAACCTGTCAAGGTCCTGCTGAATGTCAGCACAACCCTCTGGTGTATAAGGCACTCCTCCAAATTTTATCATCTGCAAACTTGCTGAGGGTGCACCTGTTCAATGTCCAGGTCATTAATGAAGATGTTAGACAATATTGGCCTCAGTATTGACCTCTAGAGTATTCCATTATTGCAAGGCTGCTTCTCCTCACTTAAGTTTCATTGTTCTCCCCACTGCATAACAGTCAAATCTGGTTTAGAGCTCTCCAGTGTGTGTTTTGTTGTTACCTCTTCCTTTTTTTAACATGCCATCCGCTGAGGTGAAAGTATACGCACTTTGTTTCATTTCTGATTAGAGCAAGGTTTGTTTTGTAGTGCTTATAAAACATCTATGTAGATATCTTGGGTATGGTATGACTATGTAAAAGTAATAAATCCTGGGTCTGTATTTTCTGGGTGTTGATGGTGTGTTTTACCTGAACAGAAAACACAGGAATGATGTGAAATAACTGAATATAAGTCATCATTTGACTAAAAAGGTGTTCTGTATCAGAAATACAGTTTTAAATTGTCCCACGTTTTCCTTACTTCAGAAAAGTAGTATATGTTGTGCGTAAAGTAATTTAACTTGCCATGGTAATTCAGGGCATTCTTCATTATGTTTTTTTATGTATGGTTCTTAAGGAATTTGTGCATTCACATGTACGTTTGTAAACCTGCAATTCCCATGAAGAGGTGAATTTAGTATCTAGTATCTTTACAGTCTCGATTCCTGTTTTGAGTCTGATATATTAAACAAACAAACAAAAACCCCACCAACAAACCCCTCCACCTTAGGATAGATGGCAAGAACAGAATAAAGTTCTGTTAAGCACTTACAGATTGTGCCAGCACGTCAGGTTTTGGTGAGCTTGTGTTCTTATGCCAGCAGTTGGAAACCTAATCAAGGAAATAAATAGTAATTTTTAACCACTGCTATATTAAAGATGAAGGAGTTAAGAACAGAAACAAGTTGTTTTAGGCAGTGTGCAGATAATGGTGGATAGTCCTCACTCCAAAAAAATTATGTTCTGTATAAACGGAGTGTTAAAAGGTGTAGAAAGAGTGATATGTTACAAAAACAGATGGCGTGGCAATATTGTTAGTCATTATTTTGAAGTGGAATTTTGTAGGAGGGATTGCCTGAATGGAAAAACAGGAGGAGGGGAGGATGTGTTGAAAGGAAGGCTGGGATCGGAAAGGGATATGTAGAGCATGTGAGGTGAGCTGGGGGGGGTGGGGTGGAGGAAGGAGAGTGCTGAGAGCCAGGACTGTGGAAAATACTGACGCTGGTGTTGCAACAACAGGGACCAGTTATCTAAGGCTGCTCCCTTTTGGTTTCACTTGCTTTGGCTCATGGGGCTGATTCATCCCCTGGAATTTCTTATCTCCAGAATTGTGGCTGCTCTGTGCAGTGGGAGAAGAGAGAAAGAAAACAAAGTCCCCCTGACTGAGAACTGTTCAAGAGGTGGAGAACTACAATATTCTCATGAGCACTGCGCAGTTTGTGTTGCCTGCTTTCATGAAAATTTGTATTATTATTTTTAGGTTAAGGGATGTGAAAATGTAAATAAAACAAATTCTAAATAGCTGGTATTCATCTTCCCAGTGTATCAGTAGAAATAAACTAAAACCAGCCAGACTTCAAGCCTGACTCTGCAGTGTGATGCATGATGCATGCACAAGAAAATGCATCTTTTGCTGGCAGAGAAAGATTAGGTAGACCTGCATAATGTAGGTACATATGTGGCAGATTTAAAAAACAGAACAAAACCCAAAGACAGTGAGAAACAAGTCACTTCTTCAACTGATCATCTCCTCTTTAGTGTAAATGAGCTTTCTGCAGCCTGTTTGTTTGTCATGTTCTTCAGTTGCATCCATAAAAATATTACTCATTTTGTGTAAGCTTGATTTGTTGAAAGAAAACCTTCACAACATCTTATTCTTTCCAAGTTAGTCTTTGGCTTTTTAGAATGTCATTCTCTTATGGAAACCATTAGCAATGCAGTGTTTTAATTTTATTAATAATTTGGCTTCTGTAGCCATCTGACTCATAGTAAACCACTTAATTTCACTGAATATTTGAATTCTATAGTTTTTAAAGGATGAGTGATTGCATTTTTTACTTGTAGTACCCCCATGACCAGGGACTTGGTATTTTGATAGCAGAACATTGGTGGTGAAAGGCTGAAGCTTGTGCATTTGACAATAAAGTTGTGGAGATAAAATGGTGATGGAAAAATAACAGTAGGTCAGAGTGGAGTTGGCCAGAGAACCTTTAGTAAGAAGTTGTTTTAGGAGAAAACCTGGTTACTAAGATTGCAGTGTAATGCTTCTGTTATCTGAAGATACATAATTTGGTATACAAGGGTCGGGAGAAGCACAAGTAATGTTTAGAACTGAGTAGTACAAAACTTTGCCTGTTTTTACAGCTGCTCTGCAGCAGCCATCAGTTGAAACTTAAAGCTTGATCATACAGTTGAATCTCTGCACATGCCTCTAAGATAGATTGATGAGTTTTCAAATCTACTAGCTTACATTTTTTTTCTATTTAGTTAATGATTTTAAATGTTTTATGGTGTGCAGTATTGAACAGGAGTTTCTTAGTCCAAGAGTTTGATGCAGTAACCATCACACTGCCTAAATGTTGCTTTCTGAAGCCATCTGATTTTATTTGACTTGTGTTTGGACAAATACATGGTGTGGGTATTTGTTAGTGCTTCTACACTAGGAAGTCACTTAGAATTGCAGGGAAGGGAGAAGAGGAGGGGAAAGACTGATGCAATATATTTACTGAGCTGCGGAGGCTTTGGGGGGGTTGTTTGGTTTGGGTTTTTTTTATGAAGGTAGACTCTGTTGTCCTCAAATAATTGGGTTCTTTGTTAGCACGGTGTAATTGAGGTTTCAGGTGTTCTAGAGCTGAAAATAACTTGCTGTTTCAGAGTATTTTGTGAGCTGCTTATTGATGCTGTAATGAGTAACTAAAGAAGGGTAGGTGATTTTCTACCAGTTGTGTGTTCTGAAATATTGCACACACTGAAGCTCTCGAGAAGAATTCTGCTGTTTCAGTTCATCAAAACAGTAAAACAGGATACTGCTAGTACTACTAGAGGTAGTATATTCATTTAAGGATTACAGGAGGAGACATATATGAAGAGAAAAAGAAAAAAAATAAAACTTGAAGAATTGGAAGTCCATTCCATCTGCATTCATGAAGGAGTCTCAACTTTTTTCCATCTAAACATGATTAAAATGGTTTCTTAATAATTTCTTCAAATGTGTAGTGATCTGTTACAGATACCGGCTATTCCTTAATGTAACTAGTCATGATGGAGTTAGATCATAGAATCATAGAATCATTTCGGTTGGAAAAGACCTTCAAGATCATCAAGTCCAACCATTAACCATGCCCCCTAAACCATGCCCTGGAGTACCCTGTCCACTCGCTTTTTGAATACCTCCAGGGATGGTGACTCAACCACTTCCCTGGGCAGCCCGTTCCAATGTTTGACAACCCTCTCAGTAAAAAAATTTTTCCTAATATCTAACCTAAATCTCCCTTGCCTCAACTTGAGGCCATTTCCTCTTGTCCTATCTCCAGCCACCTGACAGAAGAGACCAACACCCACCTCACTACAACCCCCTTTCAGGTAGTTGTAGAGAGCGATAAGGTCTCCCCTCAGCCTCCTCTTTTCTAGACTGAACAACCCCAGATCCCTCAGCCGCTCCTCATAAGACTTGTGCTCAAGGCCCCTCACCAACTTGGTTGCCCTTCTCTGGACACGCTCCAGCACATCCATGTCTTTCCTGCAGTGAGGGGCCCAAAACTGAACACAGGACTCGAGGTGCGGCCTCACCAGTGCCCAGTACAGGGGAACAACCACCTCCCTGCTCCTGCTGGCCACACTGTTCCTGATACAGGCCAGGATGCGATTGGCCTTCTTGGCCACCTGGGCACTCTGCTGGCTCGTATCTAGCCGGCTGTCAACCAGCACCCCCAGGTCTTTCTCTGCCGGGCAGCTTTCCAGCCTCTCTTCCCCAAGCCTGTAGCGCTGCATGGGGTTGCCGTGACCAAAGTGCAGGACCCGGCACTTGGCCTTGTTGTACTTCATACGATTGGCCTCAGCCCATCGATCCAGCCTGTCCAGATCTCTGCTATTCTGAATATAAGTCCGGCTTTTCAATATCTGTAAATTGTATATTTAAATGCGTACCCAGAATCATAGTCTTATTGACAGAATAGAACCCAGTATAGCTGTTACAAATCTTATGATACAGTTTTCAACAAAATTTTGGATGTTAAAATGTAATGTAAATCTAATTTTTCGCCTTTTTTTTTTTTTTTTTTCAATTAAGTCATCCTTGGAGAATTCTGCAACTGTTGTATTGATGTCCTTTATTTTCCTATAGTTTTTAGGAGAGGAGAGGAGGAATATGTGATGGGTAGAGCTATCCACTAAATCTTTGGCCCTGTCAATACCAGAGGGATTGGGTATGAGTGCAGTCTCTTGTGATCATACTTTGAAGTGTATGTTTCATTTGTTGGTATGGGTTTGTCAGGGAAAATTAAACCGATTTTTAAACTATTTTCCCAGACATTTTAAAGATGAAATTTGTAATTAAAGGTGATAGCGTCATCTATAGAAAAGGAATGACTTCTAGTAAACTTTTATAGAAGTGATGCCAGTTGGGGTTTTTTTGGTGTCAGTTTTCTAAATATTCTTAAAAATAGGTTATTGTCACTGGTGCCAGCCAAAATCTCTCAGTGTCACTTTATTACTTCTTGGGTAGATTTTTCTATGAAACTTACAGTGCTGGTGAAAGGGATGGCATGATGTGGTTGTCATAGTGGTAGTGAACTGGACCTTAATTGTAACTCCACAAATTCTTTCCAATGTTCTAGCTAAGGAATATGAAATCCTAGTTGTGTTTACTGTTAGAATACTAATAAATTATTTTTTAAAGTACGATTTTTCATTCCTCCTTGTAGTGCTTGTATTCTCTCCATTTTAAAAGAAATGTGAGAACTAAATGTAGTTCTATGCAATGTCTTAAAAAATCACTGTATGAAGGAAGACAAGATTACATACTCCAAAGAACAGCAGCTCTTTTACAGCATCTGATTACAATGATTGTTTTTTTGCAAACCACTGTGTTTTAAGCAGTCTCTAATTTGAGTGTTTAATGTATTGTGATTATTAATACCTAATATAAAGGAACTTTATATTCTCTGATATTATTGTTTGCAAGCTAGGATCAGAATTGAAAGGAAAGAATACAAGCTTTTTGTATGTAAGGAAGCAGTCTTTTCTTTTTTTTAACCTCTTGGGTTGTTTTTTTTCTATTTTTGATTAGTTTTCAGTTGCCTGACAGAATTCATCACCATGATACATTACATATTTTGCAAGAAGGAAAGTGTTTTTTCATCAACCTATGTTCTCGTAGCTGCCAGCATTTAGAACAAGGAAATCTCCAAGTTGATACTGGAGGCTAGCCATGTAAAAGGATAAGGTGCCAACTGCATGAAGTGTTGTTTTTCTGGCAAATAGCTTCTGTGTACACTCATCCCTAACTCAGAAGTAAATCTGATCTGAGGTGGTTTCTGCTTTTGTGAGTTAGTTCAAGTTTAGCTCTGAGTTCATGAAGCATAGGTCACATCTGTAGTGAAAATTGTTGCTCTTTGACTGTTTTTGTGGTTGCACAGTGAGGTCAAGAGCTCTTTTTCCATTCAGGAACTTCAGTCACATTATTTTAAAATAAGCTCAGTTGCAACTGGACATCATTGTCTCTCATTGCCAAGCTGTATGTTGAACTATTTAGCTTTAAAAGGCTTCTAAAACTCATCTCTCGTGAGGCTTAGTGGTATTTCTACACAGGCCCAATCATAGCCAAAAGGCTTTACTCCAAAGAGGGTTTGTAATGGTTGGAATTGTTGTAGTTTTTTATTAGAATTTGGTCAAGCAGTTAAGAAATCTGTTTTTAAAAAAAATCAGACATTTTCTACTGTTAGTAAGAATGTGATGAAAATGGAGTGATCTTTTCCAAAAGTGAGAAATAAACTGATACAAAAGGAATTGTGGATGCAATTAAAACTCATAATTTCCATTAAGTGAAAGGTGAAAAAAGTGAGAAATGCAGTAGATGATGATGATTATGATTAATATTTATTTAGAAATGAGTTGCATTTTTTCCAGTGGGGAGACAAGTATTTATGTTCTGCAATTGTCTGTTAACAGAGATCTTGATCCCTAGCTATTGAACAGTAGCAGCCACAATAACAGGATTAATGTGTCAAAAATGCCACATTTTAAGATTTTTGTTAACTCGCCATTGTTGTAGGAAGTAATATATTAGATCTTTCTTTGTTTTAAGACAGTTTCTTAATATTTAAGACATTATTAAAATTTCAAGGGACAGTTCTTCAGTTGGGTGCAAGGAAGTTTGTCAGCAGGTGGTTTGGCTAATGTGGTTCCATAACATCCAAGACTTAATTTTTTCAAAAGTATATAATATTCACAATTCCTATAAAATCAGTGTATTTCTGGCTACCTCCAGGAGTTCCATCCTTAGAGTCTTTTTTATAGAAATGTGCTACAAATGTTTTTATTTAGAAACAATTAATTGGAGTCCTGTGTTTTTTCTAATGCATAATTGTCAAGGGTAGTTACTTATTTGTAGGAGAGCATAAGCAGAACCCACAGTCACATTTGTGATTTGCATATGAGGTTAAGTTTTTAGGTCTTTATGACCATAATTTTTAAGTGATTGCTATTTTTCATGCAGTCATAACTTAAGGTTTTTGTCTCCCCAACAACTCCCCATTTCATGTACTAAGCAGAATTTTGTACATCAAGACTTGAAAACCTGATAATAGCAAGATAAATCAAAAGACTTGCCATGTCAAACCACTGCCCTTTTAAACAATATCTTTGTTGTTTGGTCATTACTTTGTACTTTTACTAATTAGAGTTATTTTAAATTGTATAAACTCTTGCAGGAGAATAATTCATTCAAGTTGGCCTTTCAAGATTATGTTCAGATTGAAAGCTGAGAATCATGCATGTGCAGAACCTTTGCAAAGACATTTGACTTTTCTTTCTTTTAGTTCTACTCCTGCAAAGATTTTGTTTGTTTGTTTGTTTATCACATATATAGACTGTGTGACTGCATTTCTGTCTGAATGCCATGTATGCAGTTAGCAAATGATTTTTGCTTTAAAATACTTAAGTAATTCTTAATTTGGTATTATAGATGTAGAACCAAGACTGAGAGATTGAATGACTTGTACAAGGTCATGAGGGGCTTGAAGTGGGAGTCATCCTCCTTTTTTTGCCTTTAGGTGTCTTAATCACAAGACCATAATTTAAGATAATGATATGCACCAGTGCTTCTGAGAATTCCTCACAAGATATGTGTCTTTATGCTATCATATTGTGTGCAGTTTTGTACAGCTAAACCAATAAGCAATAGACCAGAAACAGACATTGTAAAATATGTATTGAAAAGTCATAAAAAAGGTCTTCTTAAAAGGTTATATTTTGAGGGGAACTAAAGATGGCTGTGTTCATCAATTTCAGCCTATTTCATTAAACTTTATGCTTTTTTCATCACATGTTAAGAAAGATTTTGAATATTCTGTACTGATAAATTATTTCAAAGGCTCACAGCATAGCATTTTGTTTTCTGAAGATTAAAGTTTTGACTGTGCTGTGTCTTCTAATGTTTTTGAACTATATTCAAATACAAGTCTGCATACATGCTAGTGTACTTCCACTTTCTGAAAGAATTGTTTGAAGGATAGTCCTGACATAGTTTGGCTCACACAGTTCCTTTTTTTAAAAAAAAAAAAAAAAAAAAAAAAAGCCTGGACAGGGAAACTTGGCAGACAGTCATATTGGAAAATAATAAACACGCCTCTGCCAGAAGTGATTGAATTTGCTACAGTCATCTGGTCTGGACTAGTAGCTGCTTAGAGATCTATGAATAGCAACAGCAGAGGCAGAGGAGCAATTTTTCTACAGGCATAGGGTTGAAATGATGGAAGTCTGCCTTTGTCATCAAAGAGTTAGAAACACAGGGGTTTTTTTTCTCTTAAAGTTTTTTTCTGAAGAAATTAATAATATGTAGTAATAAACAGAATTTAAAATTTACTGGGACATTCATTTTAGAACAAGACACTGCAGAAACACCCCGGTGACGCTGATGAATGATTTTCGGACCAAAGCCAAGACAAAAAATAAATAACCTTACCTGTGTTTTTAGATCTCAAGGTCTTTTGGTGGTTTTGATGGCAATTCTCTGCTTTTCCTAGAAATAAAGGAATTCTTTATCGCTTAAAGGGCTAGAGCCCGAGAGATTTTAATAGCTTCTCTTTAGAGTTGAACAAGACTTACTACTGCTTTCTCTCAATACAAGGTTTTCAGGTTGTTTTCCCAGTCTGCAGCCATCACTTAATACTACAATGTAGCGGTCACCTGTGTGAGAAGTTCCTGTTGGTCTGTGCTTTGCTCTCGATGCACTTCGTGTTTATTTTGCTTTTGATATATTCAAGTTAATTGACTAGGATTTGAAATAATCAGTTAAGTGTTGGTCTTAACTATGCAAAATACTTTTTAAGCACAGATTTTTATTCCTGGTTGTGGTCCATTTCCTCCAGCTGTCCAAATGTTTGAATGTCCACTGGGAAGAGTAAGCGTTGAAGAGCAGTCTGATGGTTAGGGTGTTAGAGTTCAGATTTTGTTTTTTCCATCAATTTCCTGTGCGGCTTTGGAAAATGCTTCTAATATCTATAGAAATATAAAATAAAGTAGAAGAAAAGTCCTAGTCTATAAATTGGCACAGTGCTGCACTGGTAATCTGATCTAAATAATTTGAATCTACATTATCTTATTTTCAACTTTTGGTCTAATTGCAAGTAAAAAATACATCCTTTTCTTCATTGTCCTGAACTTTGCTATCAATACTTCCAGGGTTTTTTATTCTGGATGTCTGAACAAGTTCAAGTGTGTCAGTTGTTTCTTAAACTCATTGTTAATAATCTCATCATTATTGTTCAAAGGATTGAATTAAACATTTCTCTCAAAAGGACCAGGAGCTGGGACAGCGGAATAGATTTCATTGTCCCGAATAAAAATGATACCATTAGTACTGGAAATAAAATGCAAATACTTCCAAATCTGAAACACAAGAATGAGAATATTGTGTTCTGTGCTGTTGGTGTTATCAGATATGTTTCTAGACTTGAACTAGGGTCTCTAGTTATGTAGCACTCTTACTGCTTTACAAAACTGGGTACATCCTGAGAATCCTTTTTTTTTCTTTTTTTTTTTCTTTTTTTTTTTTCTTTTAACAAGTGAGAGACGATGGTGACTTTATACTCCAGCAGCCCCAAAACATTTTACTAATTAGTAATCTTTATGGACTGTGAGTTAGCTGCAGCAGTAACTGTCCAACAGACCTCAGGGACAAAAAAATTGGAGGTATGATTTGTCAGTGTACTTCTGAACTTGTATAAACTTTTTCATCTGCCTCTTGACACTGGATGATTAGTGTGAAGTTCTTGCATGGCTTCAGGAAGACAGCCTTTCTTTTCAACTCTTGGAAATATAAATAACTGCTTCTGAGGAAGACTCTTAAGTGCTCCTTTAAGCTATGTCTTCACTAATCAATTAGCAGTAGTGGTTTTGGTTCTTGCCCAAAAGTGTATCATACCATTTGCATTAACAACCTGCATGTACTTTCAGATTTGGTCAAGTTTACTGACATTAGGGAAAGTCATACATTAGAATTCAAGCACGTTTCTTGCTCAAGCTTGCCATGTTGATGCAGATAAAATTACTTGAGGGCCTGTAGTCCTTCAGTCTTCTTGCTGCAGTTGTTCTCGAAGGACATGTAAGCTGACATCATGTGCTGGTAAAAGCTCGGAGAGGATCTCAGCATGAAAATATATACCACTAGAGGTACATGGATGAACAAAAAACAGTACTGAAGATGCAGAATCACTGAATAGTTTTACAAGGTTAACCTGGGTCTTCAGACTTGGTTGCTAATCTGAGTTCTCTATGGGGTAACCAGATGCAAGGGTATCTAAACACATGTGAATAAAGCAAAAGCTATTTTCAAAGAGATGGAGACAATCACTTCTCTGACAACGAAAAGAAAAATATGTTCAGTAGCTTCTAGTCCTCTTTGTTTTCTTTTAGGGCTAGCTTCTACTATTCCAGTAGTTGTAGCATGGGAAAACAATGGTTTGGGAAGATTACCGTATGTGTATTCTGCCATCAGCTGAAAAGAAGACCTAATAAATGCTTGTTTCTGTAAGCCCTTGGGTAAAAAAAGCAATAAAGCCACTACAGAAAACCAACTAGCATGGAATAAACTGGTTTCAAATGTTTACTAGTTTCATCAAAAGTTATACTCAAAATGCATAAAATTACCTCTCGTAGCTAATCTATAGTGTTATCCCCAAGTTTTACCTGTTACTGTGATAAAGAGACTTCATCCTGTTTACTTACAAAGTGTACAGTGTCCTGGAAGTTAAATTATATTTATTATATAATTATATTTTGTTCAGTTTTGTCCCCACCCCATTGCTCTCTCTTTAGCTAATATTTAGTCCTAAAACTCTCCAACATGCTTTTTGTTGGTTTGGTTTTTTTCAGATCTGTACTACCGTTGCTTTTGTACAAAACCCCTTTAGTACACATAGACCTTTGATTAATGCAGTGAGATGTCTGTATTTTGTTTGGATGTTCGTTATTTCAGTTACCAGGTTGTAGTGAGGAGCTTAATGAAGTCCTATGGGTATCTTAAATGTGGGATGTCCTCCATCCTATTACTAAAATATGTGGCTTTTAAACAGATGAGAGATAAAAAGTGAGGACTGACCTTGATCCAACTAGATGATGATGATGATATTCTCAGTGCATTGGAAATGCAAGTTCTCTTGCATTCTTCAAGATTTCCTGTTGCTTTTGATGATCCATTTTGCTCAGAGGCTTAATACAGTAAGATTTGAAATGTTTATATTAAACTTGTATAGATACTGGATTCCTTTTTATAAACATAGTAATCGGTAGACATAAATTTTCAAAACCTGAATCAATAAAGTTCTGTTAGTGGAACTTTGTACGCAGGTTTGTATAATACATGGTATTCCTTGCCATCTTCAATTTAAGCGGGATTTTGTGTAAAGCAAAACTTCTTAGAATAATAGCAGCAATCCCAGGGGACATAAAAGAAAGCATCTGGGGAACACAGGTAGACCTGTGTTTTTTGATTTGTCATCTTAACTTTGTTTTCAAATGAGAACCAGTTCTGTAGTTGTAATTGCAAGGAAACATTCAATGCCAAAACCAAGTCAATCCAATAAAATGCTGTCTGCTTGAGCTGTCAGAGAGCTTGAAACAATAGCTCCGAGGTATTCTTAAAACTATGCCAATCTGGGTGCCAATAGTTATGTTCTAAAATGTCAGAGTACTTTACTGTTTCACTATTCATTGAGGTCTAGAAAGTAGTACCATATTTATATGCATCTTACTTGCATTCTGAAAAAGGTAGAGCCCAGACAGGCTGATAGAGTCAATAAAATGAGTGAGAGAACATACGTATGTGGATATTATACTAAGCAGCAGCAAACTCTTAGATTTGGAATTGCTTTTCTGAAATAAGTATCGTAAAACTTTAGACTTAATAATAGTGAAACTTTAGAATTACTGTCAATTCAGGATGCTTCAGTCGTACAGCATACACATGTTAATTAGTGAAGTTTAGTGATATTTATTTCCTTGAAGAAAAACTGCCTTCACTGCCTTTTCTTTTGTTTCTCTTTGTTGTTGGGCTTAAGGTTAACTGTGATTGGATGGCACAAACATTTGTCAAAATACTTTTGTGTAGAAACTGGAGTCAAAAAAAAAACCCCAAACCTAACTAAAATACTAGATGAGATCATAGGCAGCCTGCTTTAGGTGACCCTGCTTTGAGCAGGGAGGTTGGACTAGATGGCGTCCAGAGGTTCCTTCCAACCTCAACTGTTCTGTTAATCTGTTATGTGACAGAAGAATTGCATTTAATATACCTGCATTAAAATAGGTTTATCCAACTGGCTTGTATTTCAGATTATTTTGTTCTTTGCTTTGTTGAAATATTTTAACTCATTCTGTTGTCTTCAGTTAAAAGAAAGAATACCTAAGTAATTTCTACATATTATTTATTAATGGAATTAGTAAATAAAAACTAAATTAAACTAAAAACAAGTTTTCAGCTCTTTCTCAGTTTTGAGTGAATATCATTGATCTATTTGACAAAACTGAAGTGAAGATACTTGTTCTGCACCTGCTTGAGAAAGATGGTCTCTGTCACAAGCTGGATTTAGAAAAACTCGGTAGTTCTAGGCCACTTACTTTTCCATTTCCATGGTTTGATTTTCTTTAGAAATGTTTGTGTTGGAGATGGTTTCCTGAACTATTAAAAGCATTTAATTGAAATTATGTTAATAGTTTACAGCAAACATAAACCTCTGTATAAGTTGTTACACTTCCAAACTTAATCCTTACAAGGTTTACTTTAAAAAGAAGCGGTTTGTTTGAAAGTTACTTAAATTGAAACAATTTGGGTTTATGGCTGTCTCTTCCTAATACAACCCTATCAAAAAGTTTTAATAGTTTTGTGGTATTTAGTTGCTGAGGGTTTTTTGGTATCCATTTTGTGAGAGTCACATGGTACTGCGCACCACTTCAGTGATTTAAGGCTCAGGACTGGCTTGATTATATTTTAGTTTACATTAATTGGTCTTTTTCAGAAATGTGATTAATGAATAGCATTGACATATAATTTGTGACTCCCTAAAAATATAAGGGTGACAGTTAACTATTTGGATAAAGGACCATGATTTTAACCAGGTGAAATTAAGGGAGAAATTCAGTACCACTAACAGAGATGCACTCTAGTTGCTCATGCTGACATACTGCAGCTGTTGTGCTCAAGCATTAGACTTCGAAGAACTATCTGAGTTTGAGGAGAGACATACTATTAAGTCAGAAGTGATTAAATCTTCAATCATGGAACAAAGGCAAACAGCCAACACTTAGTAAAATTTGCATAGTTCAGACTAAGTTACATTTGATTGTTGGCATTGAACAGCTTGCTTAGCATGCAGAGTATCCCTTCAGCAGATTTACATTTGTCAGTTTTGGTTATTGCAATGAGTACCAAAGAATTTTAAACTAGGAATACTTAAACACAAGTGAAAAGAAGAAGGAAAAAAAGAAAATCTGAGTTTGGCAGTGCTCTTTTAGTCCTGCAAGTAAAATTTTAGAATGCAGACATTTCAACTGGAGTGCTCCTTGTTTGAATGAACATACCCACATGCTGCAGCTACCATATATATAGATAAAATGTATGTAGTTAGAAAAGTTACTATGTTTTTAAATATACAATGTATCTTGTGTTCAATTTGACTGGTTTTGAGCTCTGATAAAAATAATTCTTGCATGCTTTTGCACATATGTTTTTGGTATTGTTATTGATGCTTTTTTTTTTTTTTTAATCCTTCTACTGTTTGTTTTATTGCAGCTTTATTGTTCTTTAGCCATGTGCCATGAAGTGTAAGCATACCGGCTCTTTCTGGCCTGGTGATCAACAATACTCGTTCTAACTGTAATAAAACTAATGAAAGTAATTTATTGAGAGTAGAGGACACAGATGAGCTGCTTGGCAATTTTTTTTTTAATTTCTTTTTTTTTTTAAACACTCCCTGCAATGTACAGAATTCAAGGTAGAAGTTTTCTAATAATTCAGAGCATGTCACCTGATACTATATGCTTTCATTTGTTTTGAATTATAATATGCGGTTGCAAAGTAAGAGCTGGAGTTTGATTTTTAGAAAAGTTTAATAACTTTGGGGTTTTCATCCCTTGAAGGAGCATAAGTATTTCACATGAGAAGCTACTGGCTATAATATTTATTTCTAATGAACTATTTTACTGCAAGTTGACTGTGTAATTAGTTTGTATCAATAATGTATACTGTTGAATTCAAGGAATGCAAAGAATTGCAGAAAGTTAAATAGTGCAGCAGTCATACATAGTTAGGTAAATCACTTGATAGAGTTTGGGTATTCCAGGTGGGATGTTGTATGTAAGAACAATGAAGATAAGCAGTGTCCATGGTATAGAAAACAGCGACTGTGTAAAGAATTTTGGGTCATTGCAGACAAGCAGCTGAATGAATATCAGTGTGACGCTGAAAGAGCTAATGTCATTTTTGGTGACTTTAATAACAGGAGAATGCTGAGGCTGAAGGTAGCATTTGTGAAATGTGGTAAGCAGTGTGTCCGACTCCTGTGCCAATGTATTTTAAATGATGTTGAAAAAATACAGAAGTCTCAGAAGAGAGCTCAAACATGTTTTTTCCTCCTCTAGAGGATATTAAGATATATTTTTGTTAGTTTGTATCAGGAGCTTGTGAAGAAGTGATGAGAAGTTCTGGTCTAGTGAAGAAAACCATGGAAATAACAAATATCTGAAATTTAAGCTAATCAAATTCAAACAACAGCTCAAACAAATATTTAAGCAAAGAGTTTTAGAGAGGGGAATTTAAGGGATTTTGAACTGCCTGTTAAAGGAAAGTGGTAGCTGCCTCTTCTCCTAAAGCTAGACATGGATCTTTCTAGAATGACTGCTTTTGTCATCTGAGCTACTGGATGACCAGGTTAACTTCTAGGTCTGTGATATCCTGGAAAGCAGATAAATTGTTCAAATCTTTCCCCATAACTTAAAAAAAAAAAAGTACATTAAGTATCAATCCACTGCATCAATATGATTCAGTGGTGTATCACCACAGCGTTGCGTCTGGGTGGGAAGTACTGGTTCTAGTTCAGTCTCAGCAATGTGGAGTACTAACGATAGGCTTGTGAAGTAGAAAGATTTGAGTTCCAGTTCCCCATTAGGCTCCTTGCGTTATCTCAGAGCTTACTGGCTTGTGCTGATCTGAGCTGTATGTAAACAGCTGACCCCAAGTATTGGGGATTTATATAAAAATCTGTGGGTAGGATTGTGCTTTCTGTATCCTGGAGCTCATGAGAGAGCTCACTAGCTTTGCAGCACCACTCTAATGGTGTTACCATGTAGTAACAGCTATGCAAACTGTCATGGCAGGAGCAGCTGATAGGTTGTAAATGTATGCACTAGTTCAACCAGCTCTAACTTGTGCATGTGCTCATGCTTCCAGGGATGACAGGCAAAACATCATGCCTGTACTTTCAAAGCATTTGAGCAATCAGTTGTAATGTCTTTACTTGGTGTCACCATCACCATGGGCACTGTCACAGTGGAATCAGAATTTGAAGCTAAATGTAACTTTTCTATGGAGTGTGTCTTTGGGTAATCAGGGTGTCTGTCTGCCATTATCTTACTATGGGGAAGGGAGGTTAGTGTTATAGAGCAGGGAAGCCTTTCTTGTCTTCCAAAAGCAGCTGTAAAATGCACAATTTGAGTAAACTTTAGCTTGACAAACCAATTTTTGAGATGGGCTTGTCCTTATAAATGTATCTGACAAATAATTCAGCATGCACAGGATTGGATTCTTCTGACTGCTTGCAACCTGAGAGAAGATGCCAGTATCGGGAGTACTATCACACCGTGTAGCTCAGGGCGTAAAAGGCAAGCGGCTTCTACCTGCTGTCTGTTCTTTCTGGTTATGAGAGAGAATCCTATGATGAGTGCATACCTTACTTTTAGTAACTAATTCAGTTCTTAGCTTATAAAATAGATGTGATGTGGATAGAATTTACTTGCCCCTTGATTCTGTCTCCCTTTCAGATAAGATAAGCAGTGTTTTTTACATATAGTAGCATTTTGGCCAGGTGCAAAGCCAGAAATGTTTGGGTTGAATCATTGGGCTTCATTATCTATCCATTATTGCTAAATATTTCTGAAGCTTATTGCATTTTGGCAGATGCCATTTCCTTGTTTCCTTTGTGTGAAGAAACCCTTCTACAAAAGGATGTGAAAGACACGACATACCTTTTCAGGCAGTGTTTGATCTGGTTAGATCTACAGAAAAATCAGGCAAGTGTGTCAGCCTAATAAAGCCGGTATTTTAGTAAACAGAGATGCAGTTTAGCATACCCAGTCTATTTTTATTTAAACCTCTTTTTAGTATATAAAAAAGCAACACTGTAAAAAGCAGCATCAGGAGAGCACAGCATCAGGCCAGACCTGGTTTGATTCTGTACTGTGTAAAATAGAAATAGAAAGCCTCTGCTGTTCTTTTCTAAAGCAAGTGTATATTTGTTCTTGTTAGTGTTGAGCACTTCAGTAAGTGTACTAATGCAAAATACAGCATCGCAATATTCTTTGAAACAGTTATCTTTGTATCTAGACAGATGTGTTTATTTTTGGCAATACAAGGATTTCACTGGTATTGCACCGATTTATGGCACTGAGAGACCTTCCTGGCGCTATCATTGCCCTTGTCTGTTTCTGAGAGTGTGAGAGGTCCTTCCAAAATACCAGTCAGTATTGTTTCGGAAACATATGTTTCCGAATAGTCAGGCCCATCTACTGAAAGAAGCTCACCCCTTGCTGTCAGAGATTTCTTACTCAGTCATACTTTATACAACCCTTGTTGATGAAACGCAAGTCAGAATCAATCATTGGAGAAATCTCGAGTGGAATGGGAAGATAACCGTGGTCATACAAGGAGCAGCTGACATAGTCATACTTACTCCAATACCCACACCAATCACAGGAGGATTGAGCCTCTTCTAGACAACCGGCTTCATTTGTTGTCTCTGAAGTTAGATGTCCTTCCTTGAATATTCACTGAATTCAGTAGTATTCATTTATGTCCTTCACAGAGTACACACTCCAGCTTGATTGAGTATTGTCCTTGTTGAAACTCAGTTCTTAAAGGGGAGAAACTAATAAAGGAAGAAACTATTTGTCAGATCACTGCTTTCTGGCCAGTCCAGCTATCAACAATTTGCCTATTGTTCGCCTTCTGTCAGCTGTCTTCATCTGTCAGTTTGAGGGTTCAGACGACTCGCAGAAACTCCTAAGCTACAAAGCTATGCAGCTATGCCAGATCTTCCTTTCTGAGGGGCAAAAGAGAGGTCTAAAAAATGGGCTTAGTTGAGAGGACTTTATACTCTTTAGTGGCAAACTATCAAGCACCCTTCATTGTATTCCTCAAAGCTTCGTAGCATAGAATCACTGATTTGCTTGGCAATGTGAGTTGCATTTGATATTTCTGTTCAAACATTGCTGTGGCTTTGATTCTTTAAGCAGAATGTGTTCCTAAGAAGACTTTAAGGAGGTGATGACCATTCCTCTGCTTAAGGAAGGCAGTGAGACATATAATTTAATTTAAAATGTCACAAATATCACAAATAAGTGATTCTCTTTGTGCTTATGAAAACATCATTTTGGAGGTTTTCTTCCCCTCAACTTCAAAGAAAAGTGACAGCATGACAAAAAGCTGTGCTCAGTTTCTGTTTCGTGTTATATATTGGTGTAAAGTTCTAGCTTGGATGGTAATAGGAAGAAACCAGACTTAGTATCATCTGGTAACCACAACACAGAGGTGAAAAGTAAGGCAACTTTAGAACATGGTCGAAAGTATTGGAAGTTCGTTAGAAAATGCATCTGGTAGTGACAACCTGAAATTTCACCCAGCTCTTCCAAATCTTTAGGCATGTAACATGCCTTGAAAATGTAGTTCTAAATTTACATGGCAGGGAATCACTTTCCCATCTTCTATTGCTATTCTGCTTTCTGGCTGTTTCTAGATGTAGCTGACTGTGCCCCTGAAACACTGGAGAGGTGTTGTCTGTACAACCACTGTCTCAAAGTAGGATGATTTACCTGTTGGAGTCCATCTGTCCCTATTCCTCTTTTGACTTAGAAGCAGCATAATGCTTAACTCATTAGACTGGATGAACCTCATGCCTAAAAGAAAAGGTAGGCCTCTGGACCAAGAAAAAAGATCCATCCAACTCATACTAGGTATGTATAATATGCAACTTGGTAGAGATGATTGTGCAGTTCCTACTATTTTTTTATGATTCTTTCTCAATGCTTACCTTCTTCCTTTTTCCTCGTAGGTCAAACTTCAGTGGTAGGAGTCCTTAGGCTTGTTTCACTGTTAGGTTCACATAAACAGTACAGTTCTGTTGACAATTAGACACATAAAAATAAATGTACTCTTTTTTTTCCCCGGGGGACAATAGTACAGAAACATCTTTATGGAGTGAACAGTAGCACGAAGTATGTGATACAAAGTTTTGAATTCAAGTACACACAGTAAAATGAGCCAAGATAGGGAATTGCAGATGAGGAGCCTCACACATGTAGACAGGATGCACGGGCCTGAAAAGTGCAGGCAGGTAACCAGACAGATCATGTAATTTATACATGGTGTGATAACTACATGAAGAGTAATTTTTATCAGTATATTGTCTTGTGTCTACTCATTTTTGCAATGATTCTACTTTTGCTGAAATAATTGACTTGGGACTAGGAAAGTTTTAAAAATTACTTTGACTGTATTAGCTCCATTTGAAGTTAGACAATTCTTTACTAGATGTGTTTCCATTCGAAAAAGGGAAGTTATATTCATGCATGTTTATCGTGTACACTGGGGGCTTGTCTGCACAATTTCTTTATAAGCAATGAGCTGTAAATTAGACTGTTAAGGATATTTTTTTTTTTAACTAGAATAAAGAGACTTTAGAAAATAGCATGTTTTGTAATACATATCCCTAGAGCTATATATCTTCCAGTTGAGTGCAGATGTTAATTATTAGTTGGTTAACCTCAAAATTTCTCTGGAGCAAAAATGTAAGCCTGGTCACATGGCAGGCCACGATGCTGATTTCTATCATCAGTACTTCTTAAAAGTTTTCTTAACAATAGTCTTACTCTTTTCTGAATGTTTTAGTAAATTGGCATTCTTTGCATGCCTAGCTACAGATTGTGGTGGGTGTGTCTTGAATCCTCTATTGGGGGTATTACAATTAGATTGCTTTTGTTTCACTTTTTTTAAAGTGATGTGATAAATCATAATTCTGACATGGTAACTAAAAAGTGTGCTGTACTGTCCTGATTTCAGCTGGGGTAGAGTTAATTTTCTTTCTAGTAGCTGGTATAGTGTTTTGGATTCAGTATGAGAAGAACGTTGATAACACACTGGTGTTTTCAGTTGTTGCTAAGTAGTTTTTAGACTAAAAGTCAAGGATTTTTCAGCTTCTCATGCCCAGCCAGCAAGAAGGCTGGGGGGGCACAAGAAGTTGGGAGGGGACACAGCCAGGACAAACTGGCCAAAGGGTGTTCCATACCATGTGATGTCAGGCCCAGCATGTAAACTGGTGGGAGCTGGCCGGGACAGGTGGATCGCTGGTCAGGAACTAACTGGGCATCAGTCAGTGAGTGGTGAGAAATTGCATTGTGCATCACTTGTTTTGTATATTCCAATCCTTTTATTACTGTCATTTTATTATTGTTATTATTATCATTGTTAGTTTCTTCCTTTCTGTCCTATTAAACTGTTCTTATCTTAAGCCAGGAGTTTTAGGGGTTTTTTTTCTGATTTTCTCCCCCATCCCACTGGGGGGGGGGGAAGTGAGTGAGCGGCTGCGTGGTGCTTAGTTGCTGGCTGGGGTTAAACCACGACGTGTACTATATCTGTGGAAGCATTGCTTCATTTGTGCAGATATGTTTGAATCTTCAATGCTGAGCCAATTTCTTGTGCCTTGATTTCTTTGAGAACTTTCATGCACGTTTGTTTTCATTGTGTAGATCTATCTTTTTATAAAGGACATTCCCCAAACTGGCATTGGTTCACTCTGGGGGGCAGGAAGTTTCTTGCTGTATGATACTTTGTCATGTTTGTGTTCTCTTTAATTCTCAGTTTGGGAGTCATGGCTCTTTTCTGACCAGTAGGTGTTCAGTAAATCTGTCTTGAAGTGGTGCACTTGAAACTGTACTGGTTTCGTTCATTTCTGGTGTATTGTGATCCCATAGCCTTAAAAGTATGAACATATGATTTCACATTGGTTATTTATTCTGCCCATTTATGTTGTCCAATAAATAGCTGCAAAGTATATAAAGCTTTATTGGTACATTTCTTGATTATAAACAAGCCCCCTTTTTAAAAAAAAAAAAAGGCAGAAATCAGAGTTTCCCCATTCAAGGGCCACTGTCCTAACTCTGATCCAGTTATATTAACATTGGTATAATTGTTCTGCTTTTAGAAACACTTAATTTGCTTTACACTCTGGATTAATTAGTTCTTTTTCTCCACATGAAACTCAAGTCATCTTATGTTGTTGACAAGTGATAAGAATAATAGGATTTGTGTCTTGAAAATGTAGAACGAATCCCTTTCTGTTTTTATTAGTCTTTGGAAGTTACTTGCTTTGTCAATCTAGTTTGCCAAAACTATTGTAAAATACTGTCTGGCCAGCTTGCTTTAAAAGTAAGGAACATGTAGAGATTATTATTGTTTTTAAAACCGCTTACAATACTTCTAAGAGTTTTCTGTCAATAGCTAATGAAAGGCTGGCCTCAAAAATGACTTTGCTC
The DNA here is from genome assembly GCF_026419915.1 of Harpia harpyja. Classification (NCBI taxonomy): domain Eukaryota; kingdom Metazoa; phylum Chordata; class Aves; order Accipitriformes; family Accipitridae; genus Harpia; species Harpia harpyja. Next base: position 6,940,425 of record NC_068942.1, on the reverse strand, counting down.
AAATATTTTATAGTAGTTAACTGGCATTCTAGTATTTCCTTGTATTTGCAGAAAATACTGCTTTTTATCTCTCTTTAGTAAAATATTGGAGGGGGCACAATGTAAAAGCTATATGGGTGTACATACTGTCCAACTGTTCCTTCCCACTTTTAAGAATGTGGCAGTACAGGATTGTTTTCCTTTGCTTTCAAAGTAGCTAGCATTTAGGTTATAGTTTTGAATGCTGCTTACACTGTCTACTAGCTGACATTGATACTGTACGAAGCAAGAACTGCACACAGCTGCCCTGTGCAGCTTTGCCTCGGTGTGTGCTGGCACAGTAAGTTGTGCAGTTATGGTGAACTTGGGGAACTGATATATGTTGAAAAGGTAATGTTTTTTGCAGGATGAATTTTTAGCCAGATCAGTGTTCCAGCTCAGTTCCTACTGCGGATGTCCCAAGTCTTGTACAGTCTCAAAAGAAAAATGGAGAACGGGAGCAAGAGCAGATGACTTAGCTTAGTTTTCACCTGATTTTGGTTTTACTGTACAGCTGAATTGCTTTTTCTAAAGAATGATCTTTCTATGTCATGTCTTTTCTCTGTATAAACACCTGGAGGATATTTTTGTATTGAAATGGTTGGAGCACAAAGTTGGTTTGGGGGTTGGGTTTTTTTTTTTTCTTATGTTGTATTTTGCTTTTTTTCCTTTCCCTTTCCTTTCCTAGAGGAATAAAAGGGAAAAAATTAAAAACTGAGGAGCATATGTAGCAGGTGTAATACTTTGGGGTTGTGTATCTGTGTGTTATTTCACTTCTTCCTATGTGGTGTTAGTGTTAAAAGTAGGTGGGGGCAAGGAGGTAGTATCTCGAATGTTGAGGTGTTTTCCATTCAATTCACTGTAATCTGAAAACTCAAAGATCTAAATGGACAGTTTGCTACATGCTAGGTTCAAATAATGCTTTAATAAATCTCTGAAAAAATTACTTTAAAATGTAATAACTTAAAACATACTTATATTTCAGCAATAAGTCATAGGTCATATTTAAATAAATTTGACATTTTAATTTGGAAAAAAACAACCAGTAAGCAGGTACTTTACCTCTAACTCAAATGAATCTATGTGCTTTTATAATGTAGCTTCTGCTGTGCTGGTATGAGAAGGAAGTCTTTAGCAATTCAGCTGTAGTACTTGCAACCAACTGCATTCACTGTTTCACCTTTTGATATGCTTGCTGAAGCTGATGTGTGCAGATGCTGAATGTGCAGTATTGTCACAAAACTGTTTTTAGATTAAAGTTCATAAGGAATCTAGTACATTATTCATTCCAGCCACAAGGTGACTCATGCTGTTATATTGCTCTTATAGGGCTGGAATTGTATGAGAAAGTATAGATTCACAATAAAGGACAGCATACATCAATAGCTGAACCAAATGTGGTTTATAGTGTACCAGCTTTGCTCTTTTTGGCCTGGCCTGATCTTGGCTGAGAAGATTAAATAGTGTGATAGATGTCAGCTGTGCTGAGGTTAAACTTAATGTTGGTCAATTTGTGTTTGGTAGATCGTTGTTCTCAGAAGTGACATGTAAGAACTGATGTCATTGTTACGCTAGCAAAGCCTATGTGTCCTGATACCATACATGGTTGCTTAGTTCTGTATGTTCTGGTAATATGTTGCTGTTTCCTGTAGGAATTTTATGACTTACCAGCAACCCTGAACTTCAATAAATTGATGCGTTCAGCTTAAACACATCTAGCTTTTACCTATCTCAAACTCTTCCATTATTCAATGTCTTATTGTTAATTGGCTTGCTTGTTTATACTGTTTGTAAAAACATAGTAAATCATCAGAGGCCTAGCCTGAAATATCAGCAACACCTAGGCAACAAAGGAGAAATACAGGCTTATGGACCCTTAGAAATACCAACAGAAATTTTGATAATAAAGACTTTTGGTCTTTCTGTGTCCTGAGGAAGGAGCAAATTATTTTAGTTCTTATCTAGCTCAGCAAGGTCTGTCAAGTGGCATCTACTGGCCAATTCAAATTGTTTTTTCACCTTCATAGAATCATAGAATGGTTTGGGTTGGAAGGGATCTTTAAAGGTCGTTTAGTCCAACCCCCCTTCAATGAGCAGGGACATCTTCAGCCTTCAGAGTTGCCAAATTTTAACTAGTTCCCCTCCCATCCCGTCTTTTCCTTGTGCTGTGTAGGAGTTCTGCAGTCCTTGTTTATTAATGTTGCATATAAATTCTAAAGAACACCAGGGTTGCAGTCACTAAAAAGTGTGAAGGTATGCCAGAAATCTTTTTCCCTGTGTGAAAGCATTAGGATGATTTTCAATAACGTGATCAAATGCAATTTTTTCACATTCTCTCTAGCAATTAGCACATGGTGCTTAGTGACTTTTTATCCAATTACTCAGCTGGTAGGCATAATCAAATTTATCATCCACAGTCAAAAACTTAACCCAAATAAAACATCCACTTTGAGAGGGTTTTTTTTCTTGTAACATTGATGTATTTATAATTTTCTGTGAAGTTATGTGCAAGTCAGAGCTGAGGTAATGATATTATCTTGTACATGAACTGAGATTCCAAAATGAAGATACTAGATTTTAAATTTTTTGAACTTTTGTGGGGTCTCAACCTGAAAGTATTAGGGTTTAAGTTTTTATAACAGGACAGTGCTTAATGATTTAATTTAGCATAGAAATACTTAGCAGTTCTCTAAATCATTTTTAGCTGTCTCAGTGTAAAAAAGGCTCCCTCTGCCTTTTTTAACGTATGACTTAGCATCACAATAAAAATTCCAAGACAAAGGTGGGAATGGTATCTGTTTTCTAGAATGGCATTCATTTGCCTTGATGATGAATCTTTCTGTATGTGTGGGTGCCTGCTTTATTGGCATAAATTTCTAACTACTGTGACAAATGATATGCATTATCCAAGTAACTCATTCAGCATGTAGTTCTGACTGACTTGCAGATTCCAGGTCTTTCCTGTGTATGAGGTGAAGCTAAGGTTCAGTGCAAGAATCACTATCAGTTGCACAATTAAACTTTAATTTAATACATATACCTGAGGAGCCAAAGGCTTAACTAGTAGCACTCAGTTCTGGCACTTACTAAGATTTCTGTCAATAGATTGGGTGTTTGAGTTGCAAGTTGAATTCAGGTTGTTATCGGTGGTTATCATCTGCCAGAGTGCTCTATTTTTCCTGTCATTCTCAGACTCCAGCTTCCTGTTTTCTCCCTGCATTTCTTTATCTCTCCATTAATCTTTTCGGTCTCCCTCTCCGTGTGTGGTTTGGGTTTTGGGGTTGGTGATTTTTTTGTTTGATTGGTTGGTGGGGCTTGTTTGGGGGTTTTTTGTTTGGTTTTTTGTTGTTGTTGTTGTTGTTGGGGATTTTGAGTTTGGTTGGGGTTTGGGGGTTTTTTTTTCATTTTTCTTTCTATGGTTGCTGGATACCACCAGTAGGGCTGCTGAGAACGTAGGGAGGGGGAGTATTTGTATTTGATTGCAGTTATTCTGCTCTTGCTGCACACTTTATTAATTCTCTTAGACAAAACCACAGAAGAAATCCCCATTATTGCTCAGATTTTATTATTATTTTTAAAGGAAAACTAGTAGTGTGTAATGTATCATTTAGTCACAAAGTATTAACTTGTCTTTTCTTCTGGTTGGTCCTACAGTTATTCAGGCTTTTTCCTGTTAATTTTTCTCTGAACAAGGTGCTACATTAAAGAAAAATTAAATACCTGAACAGTTTCCATATAGAGCACTACTTAAAAGTACCATGATCATCCACATGGTTGTTATTGTAAATATGTGCATACACAGTCCATTAAATTGTCAATGATAATGGTGATAATAAAGAATCTTTCAGTAGGTGTAGGATGCATCTGTGCTATTAAGATTTGAGAATAGTTCCTAGCAAGCTGCCCGTGTAGTGAGTACATTCCAGAGTGACCTTTCAAGAACATGAACAATGCCGATTATACCCAAAGCATATATACTCTTATCTTCTCTGCCTCTCTGATTTCAGTCTGCTGCAGGCCATTCAAAACACAGGATGAAGGGAGCTTCTAAAGTGTAGTATCCTGACTCTTAAAAGAACAGGAAATCTCTTAAAGCATTAACAGAAAATTACATTTTAGAAAAAGCTGTGAACTGGTAGTGAAAATTAAAGATCCTTTTTGACAACGCATCAGTGCTGGAAGGAGGTTGTCACATTTCTGTCACTTTTGATAATGTTCTAGTCTTGATCTTAAAATTTTAAGGTCAAATGTGAGGAATACATTTTTGGGAAGGCTGGTTAAAAAGTGTCAAAACATACTGCCTGTGTATCCCTGCTGTCACTGGTTTGGGAAAATGGATGGGTAAGTGGGGGTAGAGAAGATTCAGATCTGAACAGAGCAAGGGAGGGACTGGTATTAAGTAGTCTCTGAGCATTTGTTGGATTAGCTTAAAATGTGAAGCTAGATTGCTAGCTCTTTATTCTCCCCTTGTTCTTTTTAATTATATGTGAGGGAGAGCTTTTGTTTTCAGTGCAGAAAGGTAGTCAATAATTAAGAGTTGTGCTGTGCACAGAATTTCAACAATTTAAAATCTAATAGCCAGTGAGATGACCTTGTAAAATAGGAGTATCTGGACTGGGTGGTATTACATCAATGACAGATACTTCTGACTAACACCTAAAAACATTTCTTAAAGAATGCAGACATTGCTATAAATACCTTGTCTTGGCAAGTGACGCATCCAGTCTCCACAGTCTTTACAGCCACTCCGAAGGTTATTGAGTAACTACAAGACAACCACATGAAATGATCTGTACAAGGCAAGCAGTCTTTGGATACATGCTTTCTGTGAAGTGCTTGTTGTGGTTTAAGCCCAGCTGCCAACAAAGCACCATGAGGCCGCTCACTCACTCCTCCTCCCTGGCCACGCTGGGATAAGGAGGAGAAAATACAAAGAAAAAGCTCGTGGGTCGAGGCAAGGACAGGGAGGGATCACTCACCACTTGTGGTCACAGGCAAAAACCAGACTCAACTTGGGGAAAAACAGAATCAATTTAATTTACTACTAATCTAATCAAAACAAGGGTAACAAGTAAACCAAACCTTAGAACACCTTCCCCCCAGCCCTCCCTCCTTCCTGGCTCAACTCCATTCCCGGTTCTCTCTCCCTCCTCTCCCCAGCAGCGCAGGGGGACGGGGAATGTGGGTTGGGGTCAGTTCATCACACGCTGTCTCTGCCGCTCCTTCCTCCTCAGGGGCAGGACTCCTCACTTGTCCCCTGCTCTAGCGTGGGGTCCCTCCCACGGGAGGCAGTCCTTCACGAACTTCTCCAACCTGAGTCCTTTCCGTGGGCGGCAGTCCTCCAGGAACTTCTTTGGCATGGGTCCTTTCCGCGGGCCAGTCTTCAGTCACAAACTGCCTCAGTGCGGGCTTTCCCACAGAGTCCCGGCCATCTTGGGGGGCATCCATCCCCCTGCTCCGGCGTGGGCTCCTCTCTCCCCGGGCAGCAGGTGGGCATCTGCTCCCCCGCTCCCCTCCGCGGGCTGGGGGGTGGACAGCCTGCCGTCTCACCGCGGGCTGCGGGGGCATCCTCTCCTCCCCCACTCCTCCTCCCCTCCTTCTTCACTGACCTTGCTGTCTGTACAGGGGTTTCTCACATTCCAATCTCCTTCCCCACTGCAGGTTCCCCTTCTGAAATCTAATCTCCTTCCCCACTGCAGGTTTCCCCTCTTAAATCTGTTCTCCCAGAGGCGCTACCGCCGTCGCTCAAGGGCTTGGCCTGGGCCAGAGACGGGTCCGGCTTGGAGCCGGGGAAGCTTCGAGCAGCTTCTCACGGGAGCCACCCCTGCAGCCCCCTCCCCTGCTACCAAAACCCCGCCACACAAACCCAAAACAGTGCTCAAATGTTTAATTTTTTTTTTTTTTTTGCTGTAGCACTGAGACAGAAAAAGATCTTGCAGTTCTAATTATGTGAAGAACTAGAACAGTGTGTATGTTATCAATTAATGACTGTAACAAGCCTAAGATAAGAGTGCTACAAAGACTGGGCATTCTTTGGAGAAAGAAAGGCTAGAGCAGGCAAAAAGCCATGAAACCCTTCAAGTGCTGCCAAGAGACAGCAGACTTTACAGAAGATGAAAAGAGGGGGATGGATGCCTAATTCAAGATGAGGAAGTGAAGTAGCATGTCACAAAAGAAACCAAAATAGGAAGTAAGATACTTAATAGTATTGCAAAATGTGCGGAATAAAATAGTAACACCAGCTGTATTACTGAAAGAGCATTCATTTACATATTTTGTAATATATAAAAGAACAGAAGAAGGCATAAAAAGATCACATTTGAGGAGTGGCAGATGCTGTGCCTGCATTTAACATCTGTTGACTTTAGTGGATGCTAAGGTCTTTGTTTACCTGGAGTGGGGGGAAAAAAAAACCCCTGCTCTTTGGTAACCACAGCTGAGGGTGTGACAGAGATCTGAGGACTATATTCACAGCAGAAGACAAAAAGCTAAAATATAGATTCTTTTGAAATACCGTAGATAAATGTGTGGGAAAAGAATAAGTCTAAAAAGAGCTACTTTCATTTACTTTTAGTTTCAAGAACTTTTTTTCTTGTATAAGACTATTACCCTCCCAGGTCTTTTGACAAGCAAGCAGACTACCTAGTATTTTGGCAAGCAAAATAAAAATAGAGAAATGACATTACTGTAGCATGATTTCCGTATACCATGCTATTGTACTGTAAAGGGGAGAACATCATTCGTCAGAATAAAAAAAAATACTGAAAAATACCGTAATACGAATTTGATTTTTTTAATGCTGCTGTTGTTTCTACTGCTTAAAACAGTTATTTTTGCACTTGCACAGTACCTCTCAAGAGTTAATCCTGAATAGCTATTGAAGATAAGAATAATAATTATTGAAAAACTGTTAAACTGGAGCAAAGAGGCTAAAAGTTATCTGAGGGAAAAGGGAGCATTAAGATTTTTTGTGTGTGTGTGTTCATGTGTGATATAAACTATAGAATTGCTCAGGATTTACAATTCTGTTAGATGAATCAGGATTCAGACTACTAGCTTTCAGGAATACAGCTTCTGTAAATCATCTGTTGACCTGCTCCCTCTGTAACAGCTCTGTAGAATTGAATTTGACTGGGGATTGGTTTGTAGCAAACCAAAGGCTGCTATATCAGCTGAAAATCATTTCCCTTGTGTAGCTGGTTGAAGGGTCCTATCATGAGAATCCTTAGGAAAAACTTCAAATAAGGATTTGAGGTATGTACAGTCTCAATTTATAGCATCTTTTTAAAAAGCTTCAGTGGATTAGAACATTTTATCGCCCTATCTGCTTGCTGTAGCTTCTTTTTCCCCCACTTGGAAATGTCTTGAATATTCTGCACCTTCATAAGTAGCCTTTCTTGGAAGACTCATGAACAGGCATATCTTTCACTAATATGTTTTTAAATAGGTTTGTTGTAAAGGATAATACCTTCTCCCACATTGTTTAATTATTATATTAATACAACGAATGGACAATCTTTATACCACTACATTATTTAATGTAAGTTATGCTAATATGACTAATTTATGGAAAGTTTGTGGTTAAGTATGTTAATGTTGCATTGAAAGATTTATTACTTTGGGGATTGGGGCTGTATGTTGTTCTTTACTAAGTTAATATGGGTAGGCTGAAACTTCTACTCTGAGTAAAGGTTTAAAGCAGAGACTTGCAGCTGTAACACCCTCTGAAATCTTCTGGAGAAGTTAGGTCACAAGATAGCAGGTGTAAGTCTACTAACACTAACACTTGCTTTACTTTGTTACCTTTTCCGCACCTTCTGAAATAATTTGTAGGCTCTAGAGGCTGACATCCAGGGGATCGTTTTTGTTAACTGGTGTGTGCTGGGTTAGACATGGCTAACAGCCAAATTCCCACCCAGCTGTTTGCTTCTGCCACCACCGTGTTCCCCCCCCTCCCTGCCCCGTAAGGCAGAGGGATAAAATGGGAGAAACAGAAACGGTAAAACAATAGGTTGAGATAACAACAGGGGAATTGCTTAGCAATTACGGTTTCGGGCAAAACAGACTCTACTTGGAGAAAATGAACTAATTGATTGCCAATTAAAATTGATTCAGGTGGTGAGAAACAAACTCAAACATTAAAACAGCACGCCTTTCCTCCCCCCTCTCCCAGGCTCAGCTTCGTTCCTTCACTCCAGAGTCCCCAAACCACATACCCTACCTCAGCCCTGCAAGCTTACTTGGAGGATGGCAGGGGGGTTGCAGTCAGTATATAGTGGTATCTCTCTGCCACTCCTTCCTCCTCACATCTTTGCTCTGCTCTGGTGTGGGCTCTCCACGGGCTGCAGTTCCTTCAGGAATATCCTTGTGCTCCACTGTGGGGGGTCCTCCACAGGCTGCAGGGGATATCTGCTCTGCCATGGAGCTGTTCCTCCTCCTCTTTTCTCTGACTTTGGTGTTCCCTTTCTTAAACATGTTTTCCCAGAGGTGCCCCCAGCTTGGCTGAGGACCTCAGCTGTGCTCTGTAGTGGGTCTGTTGGAGCTAGCTGTGTACCGCACAGGGCAGCCCCTGGCCTCTTCCCTCAGTGGCCAACCCTGCAGTCCCCTGTCTGCCAACAGTTTGCCTTGTAAACCCTGAACACAGAGTTAGTAAGATACTAAGAACACAGTTTATTTTCTGGATCATGAAGTTCTGTTCCCTGCTATTACTGTCACATGCCATATAGCCCTTTCAAAAGCTTATAGAGAAATTTAAAAGGTGTCTAAAGTAAGGAAGTCCTCCCTAAGTTGCTGCTTGTCCAAAAATAGTAAGCTTAGAACATACAAAAGTTGTTAAGAACTTCTTTAATGAAATAAAAAGATATGTGTGATAAGGAGTATCAGGTGTCACAAATATACTTGTTGACGTGGAAGTCACGGACACTGCACACAATCAATATGATCAAGCAGATGCCACTTTATTGCCAAGATAGCTCGGTTTATATGTTCATTCTAGTTACTGTTCACGCATAAGCAAATTAGAGATTGGTCAGCATGAGCTGTCCACGCGCCTAGTTACACCTAATGATTGGTTGTATCAACACTGTACACGCACATAAACATAAGGCATAATTGGTTGTATTAACTAAAACATGCGAAACTTGTCTCAGTCTAATTGGTCAAGATAAGCTGCCGAATTGAGGTTCTTTGTGCCAAGTTCCCTTTATCGTGGAATGCGCACCTGTGTTCTAATTGGCATCTTTCTTTTTTTGTCTTCTTGTTTATTCTGTTCAAGGCCTTCTAAAGGCATCTGGAATGCTCTTACTACCGTTAGCTAAATATGTGTCCACAAGCAAAGCGTCCTTGAAGCCTGCTGCCTACAAAACATCCTTGGCTCACAAATTGATCAATTCCATCGAGTCTGGATTGTTCACTATGTGCCCATTACTTTCCAAGTATCCCACATATACTTACGGGTATCCTAGAACAGGGCTTGTTTTTGTGGAGCATGTCCTCTAGCTTTCCTCAGCTAGAGGAACAGGCTAACATGGCACCTACCTGTGAGTGGGAGATCCTAATGCAAATACAAAAGAAAAAAATTCCAAGAAATACTCATAGAATTAGTTAGCACTGTTTGAAGAATAGGGGAAGAGACAACAAGCAGAATGTGGTGTCATTTACTTGTTAATGTAAACTAACCTGACTCACAAGAGTGTGTATACTCTACAGTGTATCATTTTTCTGGGATTACACAAACTTGCTGGTGTTCAGGAGTTTATAAATAGTCAACATTTCTGAAAAGTGTCTATGAAAGATAATGCTGATGAAAAACACTGTTAACCTTATCACAATTAATGTCAGGGGGTTTTGCCTGCAGTTTAGAGTAACAAATAGTCTCTGGCAATAATTTATTTTTTTCTTTTTTTCCAACTAGCTATCTAGTTGCTAGAAAGATACCTGTTGAACAAAAATGTTTCGACTGGTTTTGTCTGATACAGGAAGAAGAGAGGAATTGTGACCGGAACAATGCACACTCATTACAGTACTTAATAGACAGATGAGCCTCATACAGAGGTGAAAGTTCAAGTTCAGTTACCAACCAGCAGAACTTTTTCTCCTTTCAATATATATGCACCAATTTCTATTTACATGTGGCTTGTGTTGATTTCATCAAGAAAGGCTAATAAGATAGCTAAGGGAACTTGTGTAGCAGTAACGGTCTTTAATGAAAGCTAGTTGAAGGAAATGGAAACCAAAGGCTGTGTGACTACTCTGTTCCCCCTTTTTACTACTGACTTATTTTTTTCACCTTTTACAGGGTGTGGTAAAATACACACTATTAATTTTTCTGGGACTAGTAAATACACTCTATTCAGTTATGCTTTGGTCAGTGTAGTCTAATACAGTCTGCCTCTTGCATTCATGTGGTTGCTATTCTTACCAGAATAGCAGCTTGGCCTATGTTGCCGGCCTGTGCATCCCAAGAGCCCAGTATGATAGCTAGAATCTGTAGCTGGGGCCAGCTACATTTTCCTCATTCCTGTGTTTTAGTTCATTTTAGCTGGCATCCTCATTCTGGAAATATTACTGATATTGTCCAGCTGCTTACATGAGTAATCTGTCAATAGAGGAAGCAAGAGTAACATTTTGTAGATGGCTCATTTTGCAGATGGGCGTTTAATAAGCGAATACTTAACGAAAATCTTGTGTGTGCTTCTTTCTATTAAGAAAAGAAAATACTGTTGCCATTTCTCGTAACTCACAAGTCATCAAGCTTGTGAAGAATGGTGGGTACATAGCTCAACCTTGGTATCTGAGGTGCTTAACTTACTTGGTCTCCATTATTTCAGGAGACTTGTACTTTTAAATTATCTTCTGCTTCTCTGGACTTTCCTGGTTTTAGTATGACTGCGTAACAGTAAATTTAATGAGTTATATTTTTCCTACAATATCCACTATGGATTCAGTTATTTTTGTTTGGTGATAACTGTAGTTAATAGCTGTTTCTTTCAAAAAAGGTCCTAATCAATTCAAGGCAGGAGGAGGTAGTTTTATGGAGATCATCAGAATATCTTCACTGAATTGACATATTAAATATCCTGTCTCAGTTTTTATGCTTTTCTTGGGGTTTGCTTGCTATTTATGTGAAAAGGAATAACAGAGCCTCTCTTGCATATTGGAATAAAAGAATGCAAATTAAAAATTCTCAGTAAGGCAAAGATAGTAGCCTTGCTTTTGGGGCTTGCAGTTGATATTTTCCATCAACAGTAATGCCCGATGTAAACTCTAGCCTGAGAGGCCTTGAAGGTTACTTCTTTTCAAGATACCTCACAGTTCAAAGTATCTAATGGACTTCGGTTTTGTGTGATTTTTGCATGGCTTTCTAGACTGGAGAAGACAAGACTTGGTGAACCAGGTGGTCTGTTACGCTTAATGTTTCAAATGATTAAGACAACATATACTTGATATGAAAAGCTCTCTGTGAGCAAATTAATTGAATGGATATCGGTTGGAGATGTGACAACTAGCGTATGTACTTAGGCACTCAGTAAAAATCAGTTTTTCAAATGTAATTTTGTTTGGTGTTACATATGCTATTATCTTTGAACCTCTGAGCAGCACATCTGTTCCAGGGTTCTCAGACCTCTTGACCTTGCGACCTGACACATTTGGTGGAGAACTTGAGAGGAATTTGTCTTTTGGAAGATAATAGATTCAAGGAGGCTTGTAGACTTCTTGCTCAAATCTAGAAACTGCCGAGTCATCCAGGATTCTGGGGAGAGGATCTTTGTGCTGCTTTCAAAAGCACAAGAATGCTATTATGCTTCTGGGTTTGGAGGGGAGTACCCTGTCCCCAAAACCAATGATACATTGGATTTTCTTGCAATTTGTGAGATCTCCTTATCTGCTTTTAGGCACCTACTGCAGTGGTGTGATGCTTATTCCAAATTTTGATCTTTGTTTTTGAATATAGAGAGAGACTTTACTTATACTAATTTTTTACCTTTTTTCTCTTGTAGTGGTATATTTAGGCATCTTATATGTTTGGATTCATTTTTTTTAAATGTAATTCAACTTCACATCTGAATATTCTGCTTTTCTCTCACCTTTGTTTCCCTCCATAGTTCAAGTGGAAGAACAAATTTGTTGACTTACTTTTCTTGCTGCACTGAGCCATCCCATAGATGGAAGATTGAGGTCATAGATTTTTCATATGGTCGGGTTGTTTCAATTTTGCTGATGCAAAAGTGTTAAAGAAAGCTGGGTACAATTTCAGGCTTTAGTAGTGTGAGATAAAAAAGGATGTGGGGGGCCTGCTATGTGAAGAATAATATGTTAAGTAGTGTGATTCTAGGCCTACAAATTGCTCATGAAAGTTTGCTTTCCTTCTTGAAAGCTTGCTGAGTCAGACATGGCAATATCCTGAATAGGACACTGCTGCTGGTTTGAACATTTTGTCCTATGTCTTTCTAGCCATTGCGTACTCCTAGAACCCATATTTTTTTTGTCTCAGAGTATTCCTTTTGTATATTTATCCCTTTAACAGATCTTTCAGATAGAAAAGTATGGTTACATCAATTTCACAATGAGAAAGTGCATCATCTATGGTAAGTAACTTGCCCAAGGCCACACATGAACTCTTCCTAGATGGGAATTGGACTCTTATCTCTTTGATTCTAGGCTAGGTATTACTTCAATATGTGCCTAGTTACAGAGAGATTTCTAATTTTAAATTACAGATGGAATACTCAGCCCTTCTCTCTCTCTAAGGATCTCTACATCAAGGATGAGGAAAAATCTATTTGTAATGAGTCACAGGCCCTCATTTTCCTAGTGGATAAGCTTTCTTTTATTTTTTCTTTTCATGAGAGTAGAGATATTACATGTTACAAGGAACAGCTACTGACTAAAGAATTTTAAATAACCAAACACTACATTTAGATTCAAACAAATTTAATTTAAAAATATTTTTTTCTGTCCCATTTACAAATCTTACTGAAATAAGCGTTTTCTCGCATGCCACGGAAAAACTGAAAGCCTTGACACAAATATCTAATATTATAGATGAAATATCGTTTTTGGGCGCTGTTCTTGATTTTGTTTTGAGGATATCTTGCTGCTGCAAGACCTTATTTTATTATTCTTGTTTCTCTAGTATCCAGTATTTAAGACTACAATGTGTGTAGTCCTCCCTTTCTTCTCACGCCTTGCAAAAAAGCTGACTTGATTCAGGACTCTGGGAAAAGGTTGAAAGTTTCACTTAATCGCTGAAGAAGTTACATTAATGTGATATACTACTAAAGAACTCTTTGACATTAAAAGATTAAACTGTTTTTTTTTTTTTTTAATGACATAGCAAACATTTTAAGAGGGAAAGACCTTCCCAAGTTTCGCTAGGGAAGGGACTTGTCTTCATCAAGGTATTACACGGACTGATACAAGTAAGGTATGTGATTTGTTTGCTTTCTGTGAGAGGTAAAGAATGGTGACTTTTCATAGGCTGTATTAGCACTATAAAGTAATTGAGTCCTATCCATTTTCAGTAGGTCAGTTCTGAGTGATATTCAGTGTTCAGTGTCTTGACAAGCCCACTCCAGTGAGCAACATAGCTTAAATTTAAAGCAGCATCTAAACTGTGCAGAAGATGCTCATGTTGCACCTGCCTAGCAGGGTAGAGTAAGTACTCCAGTTACAACTTGATGTTGCTCTCTGAAGCCTATTCCTGGAGAAGGGGTAAGTGAGATTGCCTATGGTATGGTAAATTTTATTGTGGGGAAAAAAATTAGTTTGAAATTGAGTTCTAATATTTATCCCATTTACAAATTTTCATTTTTAGAATTGTTTTTCTAACAGGATTGTTACTTTCCCCCACTCTCTGTAGTCGTCATTGTTCACAGTTTGGTTTTCAAATTTTTTTAAATCTACATGGTTCAACAGTTATTTGAAAATACTTATTATCGTTTAAAGATGGTAGTGTCATGTCTTTTGGTTTCTAATGACTTCACTTTACTATTGCTGTTAAAGGAAGGAAATCCCTTATGACTATCTAACCTTTTCTACATCCTGCAGTGACACGCTTGATGTGTTCATGTGCGTTCTTTTGCTAATACTGTCCATGTTTAATTAGTCCTGCCACTTTACAAAACTGCACTTAAAGTACTTTTAATAGATGGCAAGTGTATAAAAAGCCCTTTGTCTTCCATCTTCTGCATCCTTTCTTTAATGTCCAGCCAGAATTTTTCCTAAAATCATGGGATTTTACCATATATTTAAATGCTGCTGCATGCTCCTTTTTACTCCCACCCTATTGTATTTTACAATGGTCTGGGAGAAATGGATCATAGTTCAGCAATTAAAATAACAGTTTTAGGGAGAGCTTCAACAAAACTGGTTGTTCATTTACATGGGAGTGGATCTGTGTAGTTGTTCCCCACGGCTCTGTTTAGCTTCATATAATGGGATAGCTTATTCTGTGGCAAAAATACCACATCAAAATACGTTTGCATGTAGACCAGCATTGAACTGTTTTCTGAAGTCATATTTATATAGATTTAGTTTTTGTTTTCTAAATACGAAATGAGGTGATGTCTATTCAGAATGTTTCCAGTATTAACTTCAGCTTGTGAGGGTTCTATAGTCAGTTCCTAAACTAAGAATTACAGAACAGGAGCTAAATGGCTTTGAGTGTAATTTATAAAAAGTTAGTAAAAACTGTATCACAACTGTAGGACGTGCTCTCATTCATTATTAGAAATCTCAGATGCAGGGATTTTGTATTTTAGAATCATCCTATCTAATGCATAAACAACACTGAGGCTGAAACGCCCCTGAGCTGTGGAGTCAGCCTCTTATTCTTACTGTAGAAATCTTGCATTCCTGTCTGTGGTGGTAGAAATTCAGGTCTGTAGAGCTTTGCCTGTAGCCTTGTGATTAGGCCAGTCTAATGTGGAAACATTGGGTTTGGCTATTGGTAGGTAGAGCAGATCCTAAAACCTAGCGTGGGGTTTCTTTGGGGTGCCTTGACCTCAGTATTGATAGTCATGTGTGTATGGAATTACATCCAGAACAGGTGGACTTCTGTCGTCTTCTCCTTGAATATATATACACAGATTTCCATGTGGTTAGGTGCTCCTTGCCTAACTTTTTTGCAGAATTTATTCCTGAACTGGACAATACAGTAAGGTCCCTTATGAATAATTTTCACATTTTTCTTTTGTACAGAAATTTGTCCAATTTGATCTCAGCGGAAGGAAATTTTTAGAAGTTAAAAAAAAAAAAATCAATTTTTTCAAATGGTGAAAAAGCACTTCTCTGAGGACACTTGAATAATAATTCTCAGGTTCTCTAGCTTGTTGTACAGTGAAATTAGGTGTTCATATGCTTGGGCGGGGGGACTGGACCAAATGACCTCCAGAGGTCCCTTCCAACCTCAACCATTCTGTGATTCTGTATAGATTGCATCTCGGTTTTATCCATGCTAGATCATCCTGTGTGGCTTAGCATTCTGGTGGTCAGAAGATGTCTTGAGTAGTTGTTGAGCAACTTTGCATTCCTTTATCATACTGGTTCCAGTTCTCTTCTAATTATATTGAAGTTTTCTGTCTTAAGAGTTGCTGCAGATTTTTCTTCTAATATTTTAAATGATACAGTAGCTCAAGGGTTATGCTTGGTACTTGTTCCTAATAGTAATGTATATGGCAACCACCTTCAAAAAAATAGCAGGCTGGCTTTCTTAATCTCTCTCATATGGGTTTCAAGTATGCAAAATGCTATATTTGGTTTTAATACTTCAGTAACGTTTATGCCACTTGCTTTTGTAAGTATGGGTTTCTGTACTGTCTGAAAATGTTGTGTTTATATTATTTTTGGAGTATTGATTCATTATTATTCTGGCTATTCATCTATATTGGCATTTAGTTTGCAGTTTCTTCTTTTCAGAGAAAATGGCCAGTTTGCTAGTTGACTATCTCATAATATCTCAAGGTTTTGTGTATTGCTTCTTTTCGATGTTATAGCAGCACTTTTTGTGTTCCTTCATTCACCACTTCATTCAGTGCCTGAAAAAGACTTGTGAATAAGCCTCAGCTTTACTTCTAGATTTCTGTATGTTTACTCAGCAGCCCACTTGTCATATTCTGGGATGCTCGATCTGTGACCTGCAGATAATTCAACCAGTGCAGACCCCATTCTTTAAGAGAGCATGGGCCAGAGAAATTGTTGGTGCAGCAGCCTCCTCCTGGCTGATAACCCATGATCACCACCGGTCCTAGCATTTATGTACACATTACGTTCATTTTGTTAATAGAGACATCATACGTATGGCTTGTGTACAGAATGGTTGTGATGCACGTGTGCAGTAGGTCCGTGATGAAGCCACAGCATGAAACATTTTAGTGGCCTGTCCCATCTGAAAACTCGGGGAATCAGTTCCAGGCATCCAGTTTTGCATTGGGAAATTCTGAGGAGAGCAATCATATAAACTGTATGGCTTTTCTGCAGAATCTGCTGTCAAGCACCAGTTCCATTGATTCTACAGATATAAAGAAACTGATGAATAGATGTAAAAATAACATCCGTTGGTCACTGTAAGTGGTCACTGTAGCAGTCACTGCTGTTCTAGTGGTACAAATTTGCTTCTGTCTGTATCTCTGAAAAGAAACAGAAATATAAGATTGACGCATTTAAAGCATAAAACTTCTTAACCTTATCCCAAGCCAAGTTTTTAATTTATGTTAATTGATGAGTCTGTGTGACCCGAGATCCTCAGTGAGTAGATCTGTTTTCTCCTTGTGACTCTATTGGAAAGAATGCACTAGAATTTGTAATGGCTTAGTGCAAACCATGGTTGCTATTACTGGAGTCTGGGCTTCAGACTCAACACCATGACATTTGGTGCAAAACGATGCTTTTACTTAAACATTGGGAGCAAATGACTCTGTTCTTAACACTACCAGGGTAAGACTTGTAGTAATGTGGATTGTAAATAAAAGTAGCAATATAACCAAATATCATGGTAAATGAGTCAATACTAACAAGGATCAAAGTGAGTAGCTGTATAAACCTATGTCACTTGACAGCTGCTGGCCTAGTGGAAGTCTTAGATCAGCAGTGGCTTGTTTGCTTTCTTGGCAGAATCAACAATGAAAAGCAGCTCAGTGTGTGTATCTTATAAGATTTCCCTGAGTTAGGTGGTAACTACTATTAATTTTCTGTTAATTATATCGGTGGGGGGAGGGGGAATGCTTTATTTCAAAATCAGTCTTAAGTACAACCATGAGTAAACACTCAGATTTGTTGGTGACTCCGGTACAGAAAATAAATGGTCTGCTACCACTTCACAGATCGATACTCTCTCAGTTCACATGCTACTAATAAATGACTTCTCCCACGTTAGGGGGCAGAGGTTTTCCTGCCATATAAAGCTGTTACTGTCCTTTATTTTGCCATTGAAAAAACCCCTCTAGTTCATAGTTTCTCTTTCTTTAGTTTTCCCTTTTTCTTAGCGTATTATTCTTTGAAATACATAATACATAAATAAGAAATTTCTTCTCCTGAAATAGTCTAAAAGCATGGGCAGAATTCATCGTAGATGATGACCTCAACATTATGAATGTGTATGTACGTTGTATTTAAACACTGCTGAAGAGAAAGACTTGATAGGGGTGACTTACAGGAAGAATAGAAGTTGCCGTGGAAGTTGGACTTGTACTACCATCCTTTAAGCCATTTCTTTCACTTCTAAACATTATGTGAAGGTCTGATAAATATTTGAAGAAAGAACGATACATCTGACCCCCAGTAAAAAAAAATGCTATGCTGTTTTTGGTATTTGGAGGCATGCATTTCACAGGTGTAAAAACTTGCGGGTGGTCTGGATTCTGAAGCTCTGTTCCTCCTGCGCTTTAATGGACTTACAGCTGACTTCACTGGATGGCCAATGGTGCACTGATGTAGGTATGAATGTTCAGGCAAGGTCCACCTGCTGAGAAATAATCTCGGTTTGAAAGAATGGACTTTTGGAAGTTTTTCATTGGTCTTGTGGACCAGTGAGGTTGTGCTGCTGCTTTACCTGTAATATTTATCTCCTAGTTGATGAAAGCACTGCCTTTAGATACTGTTTTGCTATCTTCATGCAGGGAGTTAATCCAAACAAAATGCAAGATGATGTATTTTGCCTATCATTACAGTGTGGTGGGAGTTAATCAGCAACATGTGCTTATATAGTATTTTTCTGTGAAACTTTTTCATTGACCAGTGAGAAGTCATGAATGATTTTGGGGGCTGGAAGGGTGGCGAGCAGGATCTGATGTTAGTTTCAGCAGTGAATATATGCTCTGTTGTATTGTGGGGAGGAAAGAACAGAGAACATGCATTACAGTTGAGACTAGCCCCACAAAACACATGGTATGTTTAGGAGATCCTGGTCCACATCACTGTACTGCCTTGTCTGAAGCAGAAGCTCAAGCTCTCGTCTAGCACAATGATTTTCATGGTGTGTTCTTTCATTCAGCTGTTATCACAGACTCATGACAGCCAATGCTGAGAAGTAAGTGTGTTGTTAGAAGGCTAGAGGTCTGCATATGCAGTAGAGGCCTCTCAGGGATCCACAGATTAAAAAGCTGAAAATCACCTGTTTTTTTTCCATATCCCAACTTAGGCCTTAACTAGAATATTGAATGGCCTCGTAGATGCTCTGGATGTTCTTTTTAATTTATGAGAGGTTGCGTGCTTATTCCGGTGAGGAATGGGAAGAACTGCAAAATTTACACAGAGGCTTAGAAACCATTAACCATCCAACACTGACTCAGTATGCAAAATTATTCTCAGAGAGGTGTTGTGTTATTAGTACAAAGAAAATTGTTAGTGGCAAATTCAGCTGTTACACAAATGTAATCCTGTGTATGTCATGTAACCACATCTGTTCTGTATTGCTTTTGTCAATGAATCAAATGTGAGAACTGCTCTAAATTGGTACCTTTTGTTTGAAATACACCTGAACTTGTTTCATAAATTTATCCTGTCTGTAGAACCTGAAAATAACCTGAAAAAATGCAAACTTGGGGACTACTTAAAAGAAGAAAAAGATGTAGTCATTAGAAAATAAATGTTTACCTTTTCTTTTTAGGTCAGAAGACTTGTCTCCACTTACATGGTATCTTTCCTTACCTCTATGTACCATATGATGGTTTTGGACAGCATCCAGAATACTATCTTCGTCAAGTGGCATTCAGCATTGACAGAGCACTTAATGTTGCTTTAGGCAATCCGTCTTCTACTATTCAACATGTTTTCAAAGTGTCATTAGTATCTGGAATGTAAGTATGACCTGTTAGCATTTTTGCTTATTTGTTTTTAAATATTTTTGCAGTTGTACTACATAGAAGCACTTACTATGGACTTGGGTAACTGCAGTGCTTTTCCTTTTTCTTTTCCCCTGTGTGTGTCTTCATACAGCCCTGTACAACTACTAAATAACTCTTCTCACTTGCTTTGACTTTAACGTAATCAACAGGTTTTCCCCCAAATGCTTGACACAACCATTTTTTCCTAAACTTGGATCCCAGTATCTATCACTTATCCAAATCTGTTCCTTTTAGCTTTTTTTTGTCTCTGCTATTACAGCAATACTTTCCAGCCAGCATTTTCTGTGTCTGGGTTATTCTAGGTTCCCTGTGACCAGGCATGTCTTGCAGGAGCCTGACTCTAGGTCTCCTTTTCTTTGTTTGTCTAAGACGGCCCCTTTAGGAAGCATATCACAGAGACTGTCAGGTCATGTTTATCCATCTGATTCTCCCAGCAGCACAGGCCATGAAGTGGAGGCTCTTAAACATTAATTTACTTATCTGACAAGCTGACTGTTCTGTTTTATTTGGTGTAGCTTTCTACTGCTGCTGGAACTATATGCTATTATTGCATGTTAACATTTTAAGGATTCTCTTAATCAATTTTTATTTAACTTCCGTAACCAAGGACTGAAAAATAATGTCAAATCATACTGAATAATAGGAAGCTGTCCTGGAGGAACACAGTCTATGCATGCATTGAATTTTTCATCTTCAAAACAATGTAAATGCTAATTTTCAGTACTGTGCAGCACTATCTTTTACTTATCTTTTTTTCATGCACTTTTGCAGTATGTTCTTTCTGACTGTTAAGTTTAGGAAGATAATCTTTCTGTTCCCAGCCATTTTTAGTGGTATCTTCCACATGCTGCTAGTAAAGTGGCTGCAATAACTTCCTTTCATTTTTAATCAGAACTTTCTGATGTGTTTTTGTAGTAACAAAGAAGGTAACACACCAAATTTATTTTTGTTCCTTCTGTGAGAGCTATGTGAATTGTAGTATAGCTCTTCATCTCAACAGTGAAAGCTGGGCAGAGTAAACTGTTGAAGACAGTCTTTCATCGAATCAGTGAGAAAACACAGATGGAGAGTAGGAGAACCTGCCTCTTTTTCACCTCTCTTGCCTTAGAGCTTCAAAACGGTCATTACTGAAAGTCAGATGCTCATTGCCTCAAAGAAGCATAGAAAAGTGTTTCATGTATTTTGTTTGCTTGCGTAAGAGGCTAATGGGAGGCACCTAACAGAAACTGTAATACGTCTTCATCTTTACCTGGGTAGATAGACATGCTTATGTAGTCACACAAATTTACTTGTTTTCTTCTGTTCTGACCTGAGTCAGATTCTGCTTATAGATACTATAGTGTCTCTGTGGTGAGAAACCTGTATTTTTCTTTAAATCTTGGAGATTGTCTTCTCTTCTCTTCTGCATTAGCAGGAAGATTGTTATGTAATACAAGATTTTTGTTGCATTAACTTCCAAACATAGTGGAGAGCCAGGAATACAAAAGAGGCGAAATACGCTGTTCTTGTGCATTGTGAAGTTAAAGTAGGTGTTCATAGCTAACCTTGGAAGTGTTGTAAATCTTGCTTTCCCTGCTGCTTTCTCAATGTGAGTATGGATCACTTGCCATGCAAGTGCTGAGGTTTTTTTTTAAAGTAGCTTTTAATTTGCATGCCTACAGCACATTGAGTCATTATAACTCAATGTTTATAACCTGTCACTAGGTTTATACTATCTCTATAAGAAAGAGATTGATTCATTATGCAAGATCTGATCTCCTTTTCAGCTTAACAGCTTGAAGTTTGTTGTTTCAACTTAGCTCAGTTTTAACATCATAACTTTTTTTTTAAACAGTTCAGTCTAGCTTTTGGTGATATTAAATGTGTACACATTTAACTGTATTAAGGATAGCAGTATTAATGCTGTAGTTGTGCAGTCCTACTGAGTTTGCATTTAATTTAGGACTGAAATCCCTCTTACTTCTGAACTTCATTTTGACTTAGCTGGTAAGCATCCCAGTTGCATTTTTTTATAATATTTTTGATGAAGAGATTTTATTTTATTTTGTAGAGGTAACATTTAAATGTATGCTTTCCTGAATTTCTGTTGACTTTGGTTGTGATTACCACAAACTGTAGACTTCTTGCATTCACCTGATGTGTTGAATTATGGCCTCTTCCCTTAACATGCTGTTCTACAAGCGTGTTAGATTAGATTAGAATTCTAGATGCTGAAAAGTCAGTAATTCACTCAAGTAATACCAGAATTAATGCTGCCTGTTCAACCTCAGTTTAGTCTTGACACATTCATTATGCTATGTATTCTTTAATTGCATTCTCAAATCCTATTTTCTTCAGGATTCATGCCTCATTTAGTGCATGAGATGATTAGTAATCACCGAAAAGGGGCAGCTGTTCACTCTTTTAAGCTGTTCTCATTGTTCAGTTATTTGTATTACACAGCCAGTATTTACTCATTTACACCTGATCTGCAGAATTGATGTCCTTAAGGACTTTGTTACAGCATTTATCAAAAAGGCTGAACGCTGTTTTTGAAGCATTCCAGCACTAGTAAATTTATTAAAAGTACTATTGTGATGGTATGCCGTGAGGGGAAAGTGAGAAACAATGCTAAGCCAGAATTGCCTTCTAATTTTCTCTTTTTTTTTAGATACTTTGGCATGCATAGGGCCTATTCTTTTTATCTTTATATAGTAACTTAGTGGTCCCCTTTGGCCTGACATATGGGAATTTTCATTCTCCTGGATATGCAGTTTATCTTCTAATTTTTCTCCCCTGCATTTTAATACTTGTTATAGTAAAATGTGGTTGAATAAATGCCACAGCATAACTGGCTGGCTTCTTGCTTTTACTTCTTCCTCTCCAGGCCTTTTTATGGTTACCATGAAAAGGAGAGACAGTTTATGAAGATTTATCTTTACAATCCTGCAATGGTAAAAAGGTAAGGATGTGGTGATACGAAGTTGTGGCTGATTTCCTTATAACTTGAATTAAAAAGTAAATTTTGAAGCAGGATTCACCTACATCTTAGCAAAATAAAAGCAACAAAACTATTGTCCAAACTTTTCAAAACACATAAGAAAATTGCTAATTTTAAGCACACCAATAATCTTTTTAAAGTAGTAGCACATTAGGAAAGCGAGGCCAAAGTATACTTGCGTTTAGTTGTCTTGTATAAACTGTAGTTCTTGAACACTTGAACAAATTTGCATCAGGTTACTTTTCCTGTAACTCTTAAGGAACACAATGTAGTACTCATTTGTATGTTATGAAGTAGATTTTGGTAGTTTTTAAGTTTTTTAAATTCCAGCACCCATTATTAAATTTAAAATATACTTGGAAAACTGGATAGTTTTTGTTATTAGACAGTTTCTCTGTTTCTCAATAGAGTAATGTTCTGTTAGATGAAAGCACGGTTGATCTCAATCTTACTGTCACAATAGTTGCCGTAAATTCAGGAATAAATAAGGAGGAATTATTTCTCAAGCATAAACTGAAATCCCTTGAGTGTGTAGTATTACCTATTGTAACTGGTTTTTTAAAGATCTAATACATGATCATAAGATAGGATTGTCTGGTTTTTGTTCTAGGCTAGTAAAATTTTGCATTATTTTAAATTTGTGTCTTTAATCTATATGCATATATGACATTACAGTTGTTTCAAACTTTGGAGCTTCTCATGTTTGAATTACTCCTATCGGAATAAGGAAGGACTGACACTTCACTTAAGTTATTTCTTTAATTTTTCTGTATAAAACTTTATTTTTGAACCTAATTTGTTGCATTTAGAAATGCTTACTGCTTTTCTTTGATTTAGATATATCCTGTTACTTTGAGATAAATTTATTGCACCAATTTATAATTATCCAAATACCTCCAGTTATTTTTTTAGTATGTAGATGTCTAAAAGAGCAGATTTATCATACTTCTAGGAAGTTGTTAAAATACTGCTTCTCTGTATATAGTATGTAACTTTAAAACTGTACAGGACATCTTCATATATGTGTCGAGGAGAACTAGAGAGACTTTCAAAGTTATTACTGATGTGTAGGCATACAGCTGCCACAGTTATTCTGTACAAGGATTTCCATGGACTGTAGTGGCTTTGGATCAGTTGCAGGAATAGTACATGGTATGATGTTTTTTCAGAGATTTTTTTTTTTTTTAAGCTGGAGGATTCACAGCTCCTTTGTAATTAACACCCGAATATTGAATCATTATTAGCAGAGATCATTTTTGTGGGTCTGTTACTGTGAAAACAAAATTCTGAAGTTAAAAATAAAACTAAGGCAAAATTTAAGAAGTTTAAGTATTTTGTATTTCGATAAAATCAAATATAGATATTGTTGTAGTGGAATGATTTTTTTGGTTTATGTCCTAATTTGTCTTTAATTTTAGAGTATGTGAGCTTCTGCAAGGTGGAGCCATAATGAACAAATCTTACCAGCCTCATGAAGCCCATATTCCCTACCTCCTTCAACTCTTTATAGACTACAACTTATATGGAATGAATTTAATAAACCTGGCTGCTGTCAAATTCAGAAAGGCAAGGAGAAAAAGTAAGGTGTTTATTTCTTAAGACCAAATAATTGTTTTGAAGGCTAAAAGCTACTGTTTTGAACAAAATGTCACTAGCTGTCAGACTTTTGCTGTAGTTCATGGCCGAATGGGTATCACGTGTTGTTTCCCTATAGCTTGCTTTCTGTGTCAAAACAAAGTCTGTGTGTAGCTTTCTATTTTTCCTTTTTGTGCCTGTGTATTGGGACTGAGGAGGAGTCTGCTTCCTGAAATGAGATGCTGTGTATCAAGAAACGTGTGTTCTGTCAGCAGTACAGCAGTGACCATTTTCACAAGATGGCTACACCTCTTTTCAAGTTAGAAGATTAAAAATAGTTGATATTTAATTGAAGAATTTAGGTGAAAGATAGCATACTAATACTATTATTTTAATTTTTTGACATTTGTTTTTGATCCCTATATCAATTATAATTAATTTTTTTGCTGCAGTAGTGTCTTTACAAAATTACGGCTAACCATTATGCTCTGCTGACAAATAATGTTTTTAATTAAAATGCTTGTGTTTGTACTAAGGTCATTTGCTCTAAGGTGAAATTTGAAATATAAATGTCTGAGCAGAGGAGGTATTTTAAATTTTCATTTTAAAAAAATTAGTTTGGCATTTTGAATGTACACACTTAAATAAAAATGAAGTTAGGCAAGAACATCCATAATGTTATCGAAATGCTTCAGTATAAAGGGAAGATAACAGTACGAAAACCAAATACTTAACATTTAGAAAAATAAGTATTGTTTACTTAAATCATAATTGTTCCTACAGCTAACACAAGAGTTGAAAAGAATAGTAAAGTATCTTTCTGTAAAAACAGCAAGTAAGAATCGTGCTGACTTTAATTTTGTCCCATTATTTTTATGCATGTATATTCAGACAGTAGATTAGTGCATGAGGTTTCATAACTGATTCTCATATAAAGAAAAATATTCTTTTCATACTCAACAATAGGCCACACTCTTTGTTGCAGTCAAAACTGTAGGAAGACAAAAGCTCAGCCACAGACAGAGGATCTTCAGTCCTGAGGAAGTACAGTCAGGTAGCTTTAGTCTTCCAAACATCCAAAGCGGCCTTCTGGAGACATGCAATGTGATTGTATCGAATAGTTACTCACATTCTTTTTCCATAGCTCTTTTCCCTCTCTCTTTCAGATGATAGATGAAAGACATAAGCTATTTATATTCTCCTTCATCATTTATTTAAGGATGGAGAGACCTAGGTCTTGAATGGGAGGAAGAGAGTGAAAGAGGAGCATGGGCTGAGACCAGTGGAATCTATTCTGGTAGGGGAGAATCCAATAGGATAAAAACAAGAAAATGACAGACTACCTTGTCCTGGCTTGATCAGATAATGGCAGCAGTGCTCCTAGCAAGATTCATACCGTTTTGCTTGGCTCCACATCACACGTATAAGTAGCCTGCCTCAGTCTGTTGGCAGTCCCCAGGCGCAGGATCACTATCTACTACTCCTAGCATAGCAGCTGGGTGACAAATGTTTTGTCCCTGGTACAACCTTGTAGAAGCAGTGCTGTCAAGAGGCCAGTCCTTGCACAGCAGCCCTGAGAAGCGCCATCCTTTCTAAGCTCAGACCTGTTGGAGTGGTGTAGAAGGTACAGCCTCTGCTTATGACTGACACTTACCTACCTGTTCCACAGCTTCTTGTCTTGGGGGTTTGCATTCATTTTAGTCAAGTGTAGTTTGTGCTGTGCAGGCCAGGCTGAACATTGTTTCTTAGATGGCAGTAAAAGCCTTTGCCTAAAGATGTGCAGCAAACACTTATTTTTCTTCCCTTGCAGATGACGATATAAAAATTGGTCTGGCAAGGAATAGAAAATTCAATAATAGATCTGTTCCTAAATATAAGTAAGCAGCCTCAGGAGCCTGTTTCCAGTGGTATTTTTCTCACTGAGATAAGTAGACAAAATGTTTTGAAGGCTGAGAGACGTTAGCAGGCAAATTTGTAGTAGCAAGAATACTCTGCCTTCATCAGGCTGTATCCAGAAGATGCAGGAGTTCTTTTTTTCAGGTTCTTCTCTTTATGGATGGTGAGGAAGAAGGCTGCAAATTCATTCGTGCACCACATGCCACTAAAACTATTACAAAACATTTATTTTCAGTAGTTGAATCTTCTTCTGTAATATAAGTCTGAAAGACCTTGATGTGACTCTACTTCTGTCTTTAAAGATCTTCATGTCAAGAAAAGGGGAATATTGAGTGTCCTTAAATCTCTATCCCTATGAGTAACTTTTCCTGTATCAGTTTGTTTCTTCAGAATTTGAGCCTTGATTTTTAGAAGTATTTGAAAGTAGCGTTCATAGGGAATAAGAAAGGGAGTAATGCACTGAAACTGCTCTAGTGTGGTATTTGAAATGCATATGATTTTTAGAAATAATAGTATATGTTTTACCAGTTAGCCTATAATCTTGCATAGCTACTGTGATGTATTTTCCTTTAAAATATACAAATGTTCAGTCCCATTTCGTCAACTCAGAATAGAAAAATGCACATGAAAAATAACAAGAGATGTGTCCATGCATAGTCAGCTTGCATTTTAATACGGAGAATTAGCTGATATGCCACACAGTAAAAACATGGCTGTATTTCTTCCTGGACCAGCTCTGCCCAGGGGCAAGTTGTCCCTTTTGAACACCACAGACACCAAGCTACACTAGGTTTGAGCTGGGTCTGTGCAAATGGGATCAGATATTTTGTGTTGTCTTTCTGGAATCACCTGCTTAGGCATTGCAGTGGATAGACCATCTTAGTGCAGATGTGGCTGAATGTGAGCTAGCCCCTGCATAAACACAAGCATGTCTTTTCACCACACTTGAGTGCCACGTTTCCTGTGTGAGTTTAGTGTCTGTGTGCCATGTCAGTGCGCTCAGGAGTCTGATGTCGGGGCAAGGTTTGCAGGAACTAGGCTGGGTGCAGTAAGATTTGTCTGGAACATTTTTAATTAAGCCTGCTGGATTTCAGTTGCTTCTATTTGTAGCTTCTAAGACACTTTGGCATGGTGTTTCCCAGTTGCTTCTGTAGTAACTAAATTATTCAGGGCTTTTTGCTACGTGAGATATCCCTATCCCTGCTATTCCAAGTAGTGGAATTCACATTGGCAAGACTCTGTTATGAGATCTACTTTAAAATTATAGAATAAAAATACATGCTCTAATAAATATTTATTTATTGAAGGCCTCTGACAATTGAATTGTTCAATTAGTGTACCTTTAACAAATGCAAAGTGTTTGCTGTTGCTGAAAGGCAAATTTAATACAAAGAAACCTGCTAGTATGTGACACCAACATAGCTGAGAAAATTCAAGATTCAAGCTGGTCTTTCACAGAAGTGAGAGACTGAGTAATTTTCAAGGTCTTCTCCCATTCCACCTCCCCCCGCAACTTCATTCCTGGGCTTTTTTCTTCCTTGTACCACATCCTGTGTATATTGTCATTCCTTCCTCTGAAGAGTGAAGGTTCAGGAGGAGACCACAAGGGAGGCAGTAAATCTTCAGAGGGGACTTCTCTAGCATTACTTTGGAGTACACATCCTTACGCCGAGACCTCTGAGCAAACTTACATGGTGTTTTCTTTATTTGTAGGTCAGACAACATCTGCTTTCATTGCAGGTTTCTACTTACTGCTACTGCCACTGCATCTGGAATATATTGTGTATTCTCTTTCAGTTCACGGATAAGAAAGAGGAAAAGTGTGAAGTAGAATTTAGTGTTTTCTTTGGCTTCTCATTTCCACTGGGATCTGACCTGAGGACCCAGACACTTGAGAATTCTGAAGTTTATATCAGACTCTGTATGATTTACTTTGAAACTTGCACAAATAGGAAAAGATTGAATTTAGGTTATGATCTGACTAGAACACAGCAAGTGTAATTCTAATAATGTCTGTGTTGAGAATATATTTTTCTTTTTATATGTATCTACATGTTAGAAAGAAAGTCAAATCATTTAAATGATAGCATAGTTACTTTTTGAAGATGATATGCAGTGCTATTTATTCTTTAGGAGCATTTGGACTGGTAATATTAAATAATGAATGCAGTTATATAATGATATGTGTAAAAAATATTGTTGCATAAATGAATTCATTTCTCATTCTATTTTTTTTCTAGGTGATACATCAGGTGTAAGTAAACGTCATAGAATTCATTTGTCAGAAAATTCAAACAGCGCATCTTTCATTGAGTGGGAAGAAGATGAAATACCAAGGTCAGCATGCCAAATTTTTTTTTATGTATGCTGTATTTTCTTACGTACATCAACTTGTATATACTACAGGGTTCCAGTCTCTCATTTAAAGGACCCTTATATGTTTTATATGTTAAAAAAAAAAAAAAGTGCTAATGTACACAGACTATCGTTATTTAGTTTCTTTGTATAATTCTGGTCATCTGACACTTTCTGGTATATGGTTGTAAAAATCTAACTGGGAGATAACAGTAGGAATATATATGGCAAATTCAGCTTCCTGGTTTTTGGAAGATATATGTTTCTAGCTAATGACTTGTGATGAAAAGCTAAGCACGTTTGATAGTTATAGAGAATACTTACACATCAGTTCACAGATCCTGTTTTTGTAATCACCCTTAACTAACATGAGTAGTGTGCTGTCAGTATTCCAATTTGTCCATTTCAAAGAGTAGCTACATAAGAATCTCAGCTTGGCATTTTTATGTCTGTCTCCCATGCTATTCCTTTTTTCTAGACATTTCCTAGTCTACAGCTTGTAATTTGTAATAGCTTTACTTCGATAAGAAAAGGAACACATCTGGGGTGTCGGTCTTTTTGGGGTCGGGATGGGGAGAGAAACAGACAGTATTTGGTGCTACCTCGATTTTTATAGTTTACCCATAGCAAGTTCATTCTTCAAGCTACTTTCTAATGCTTGACAAATCCTGTAAATGCTCTGTCATCTAGTAGTCTTCGCAGTCTTTGGGTAATTCCTGTCATTCTTTGAATAGCTTATCAGGTTCAATATGCCACGCTGCTTGCTAGCGTTATGTACTGGGAGCGTTTGCTTCCCCAGTAGAAAGTAAGTGCCTTAAACCATACTTCAGATTTTTCTAGTGTGCAAAAACTTGAGCTTGTGCAAGGTAGCATCTGTTTTTCTGATTCTACAACTACTACTTTAAGGAGGTTTTGAAACAACATTCATCTGATGGTTGTCTTGTGATTTTACTTGGGGTCAATTCATATCCAGTTGTTCTTGGGCTATTTCTTCTCCTTTTTGGCTCCATACTTCATTCGTAGTCCATTTCAAACTCTATTTGGCTCACTTATGTAAGCCAAGTTACTTAACCTCTTGGGGGATGGATCATAAGTTAGACCAGGATTACCTGATGCTGCTTTACACAGATCTGGGGAAGGCAGATAAAAAGAAAGCAAAGTAGCACTTCCTGGCTGTCAAACCCAGAGAGGGATGAGCACAGCATAGCAGGAGCCAAGGGTGTCTTCTCTGCAGGCACTCATCCTCATGGCTGTATCCACAAGCCTTCTTTCCTCCTCCTTCCACCCTTTTGTGTGTACAGCCAGGGGTGCAGCACCTCACTTGTGCCAGTCCTTCTCCAGCTCTCTCACACGTTCCAGCAGTGGAATGTTAGCAGTTAGGGGGCAATTACCAAGCCTGTCCGTTTCCCTAGCGTTCATCCTCTGTACTTTTGCCAGTAGGAACTTCTTTCTTGAACATAAAGCCTGAATATTACATAGTATACCAAACAAATTCTCTCTAGTGCCGTATGCAATGATACGGGTAGTTCTCTCCCTGATATGCTTTACAGTCTCATTCACCATGCCACTTTGGCTTATAAACATTTTAGGATTTATTAGTACAAGATGTTTCTCCTCTTCCTTTGATTCCAAGTGATAATCTTCCATTTGGATTCCCTTGTAAGTTCATACAGGGTCTTGCATCCCATTTTTAAATTTCATCCTGTTTCTATTATTCTACTTCTAAGTTATCCTGCTTTCATTTTATGATACTATGATCTGGTTATGTATGCAGTATGTTTACCAGCTTGCCTTATCAGCATATTTCATTAGTACACTCCTGCATTTCCTGCCAACAATATTAATGAGATGTGAAGTAAACTCAGTCCCAGAAACTGGTCTATATTCTGTTCTACAAATTTTGTATCAACCCTCAGTCTTTTTTATATAACCAATAGGAATTTCACCTTTAGCCAGCTCTTAAAATGCTTTAATAATTTAGGAACTAATTTACATCTCCTACAACTGAAATTGTTTCCCATTTGATACTATGTCAAACATTCCTTTGTCTAGAAAATGAATTCTTTTATTAAAGGTGTTCTAGCATGGCTGTCTTCCATATGCTCTTGGATGTACATGCCACTGCAAAGTAACAAACCTAAACTCTTTTCCATTCCTGATTTTACTCTGTTCTGTATCTACACAAAATTAATTGCCTGTTGTAATTTCTCCTGGATTATTTATGGGAGGCATCATCTTAAAACAGTGTTCTTGTAATCAAATCCATACTGCAGTTTGTCTCACTTTCAGGTCACCTTCCTACTTTATTTCCTTTAAAATTCTGAAAATTTGCATCTAGGTTGGTTTAATGGACCTGTAATTGTCGTGATCAACCTTGCTGAGGGTAAATCTGACCCAGATAGTATATGAGATATCTATCCAAGGAAACCCTTTTAACTATTCCCTAAAATGATTGAGACTCAGATTTTTTTCCTTGCTGTTTTTATTCTTGCTGACTACAGCATGACTTGATATCTGTAAAGCTGCCCTTCTTCCTTTATTTTTGTCTTTCCTTAACATTTGGTTTCTGTGTATAGCTATATCAAGACCTATATTGATTTCTAGTTTCATGTGCAATAATACCCACACAGTCCCCTCACTTCATTATCCAGTCTTCTTGAGTTCAAGTTCAGAAGTTTACCTGTTTTGTGAACTGTTTAGCAAAAAATTTTTAGTTACTGTATTTCACCATCTGACTTCTATTTCCAGCAGCCTTTGGAGTTTCTCCTCTATGTCAGTACTGAACTTCTAAGTCTTTGTTTGTCCTTTATATCAGATATGAAGAGCTTGTAAATCTTTCCCTACCTTTCACCTGTACACTTGTTAGTTGTTCTTTCAAGAAAAAGCAAAAGAGGAAAAGACAGTCAAATGTTGTTTGAGACTGCAAAATATCTAGGGCTGCCTTGTATTCTTAGTGATTGGGATGTCTTTTTAGACTCATTATCCTTGGTTTTGTGTACATTGAGAATAAATTTTGGAGGTAGTCCAACGTGTATCTGCCAAGTCCTTGCTGCAAGTGGCAGTTGACAAGTTCTCTGGTTTAACCAAGCAGTGCCAGTGATTTGCCATTTCTTGACTTTGGAGTAGAGTATATCAAGTGGTTGAAATCTGATGCTGGATGCCTGGTAGGTAATATGCAAAATGTTACGTACTAACTTTTGAATAATATTAGCAGCATTTTGCATGAGTAAATGCCGGTGGTGGTTCCTTATTTCAAAAAACATTTGAGAACTATGCCAAAGTTTTTTGGTGACTGAACTCACTCTTCAGTACTAGATAACACCTTGCTACTCTGCCACTTCTCCAGAACAGTATTTAACCCATCCATGTCCTGCCTTGCTCCTGGCAAATCTCTGAATTACTAACTTGCAATTATAATTAGTGTACTGTATTAAGCCAGGGACAGTTCTTCTAATCTAATTCTAGAGCGATTCTGTTATGAAGTAGACAAACGTCCAAAGCCACTAGTGCCCAGGAATCCCTGATATTGTAAGGCTTTTAGGTACAATACTTGCCAGTGTTATCGGACTGGAACCTACAAAGCCCACCTTAAAATAGGCAGTAGTCACCTGAGCCTGGAAGTGCAATCCAACAGCTTTGACAAGAGGAGTTCTTCACACGAGACACATTTACGTTATCCCTCAGGCAGCTGATAATAAATGATGAAACACTTCTATGAGTTCCAGTGAGAGAACTTTCTGGTAAACATCAGGCTTGGAGTAATCTGCCGGTCAAGTCTATGACTTGGACATGATGTGTTAAAAGCAGAATGATTGGTAGAATGCTTTTGAGAAACACTTTCTTTTTTAACTCCTAGATTTGCTGTTGAACGCTAGTTTATATGGAAATAGAGAGATCGGACAAATAGCACTATTGCACAGTCTAGCAGTTACATAATGTACAGATTTGTACTAGGTTTGTGGCTGTCATAATTGCTTTTACTGCTTGTCAGGATGTACATGTTTTTGTTTAGCTATTTGATTCTTAATAAAATGTGCGCATTATTCAAGTCGCTGGAACATCCTGCAACAAAGACATGTTTTCTTCCATGAACAGAATATGGAAAACGATTATGTCAAAGTTTAGAGTCCTTATCAATGTAGTTGAGTGCCACCTTTCAGATTCTCTGTGGGCTTAATTTTTTATCTACTACCCTCAGTTTAACATTATAAATACCTGAGATGTGGTCATCACAGAACTTGTTTCCATAGGTTGTCATTAGTGTTTTTGAATTAAGATACTGACCTTGATGTCCATTCTTCAAGGTTTTTTGAGGGTTTTGATCTAGCTAACTGTATGTAGTGGGAACTTTTTAAATTGCGTCTCCACTATTGCTTTAATTCATTGCCTCAGCATCTGAGGAATCAAACCTTGGTACTTTCTCTGAGCACAGGTTTCATCCTACATTGTTATCACTATTGCTGCTGCTGCTGTTATGATGATGGTGCCAGTAGATAGTACCAACAAAGTTTTACTTTCTTCAGAAATAAGGACTGTTCTTTCTGTCTGTTCTGAAAATATTTTATTTGAAGCTTTTTCTGCAAAGGTATGCTGAATTTTTATGGCAGTTTTTCAGCATGGTGTGCAGGTATAAAAGGTAATTTTAAATTAATTGGTTTGAGTATCTCAAGTAGCCTAGCCATGGCATCTCAGTGTTGTGCAACCCTGATTTATCTTGCTTCTTCAGAGAGTAAACTTTAGTTCTCTTGCAGCTGCATTGCTTCCATTCCTATGCCACCTCACTTAACCCTGCCTTTCATATATCTGTATTACAAGTTATACCTTGTGAACTATTCTGTCTGCATTCTCTTTTACAAAATGAAACCTAGATGCTATGAAAAGCTTTGGCTGGGACTTGCTAACTCGTCTTTTCTAACCTTGTTCTAATACAGATATTCTCAAGTCATGGTATTGACATTACATAAAATTACCTTTTTCTTTCAAAACTGATGCATGTGATGTGAGGCAGGTTGTTAGTCCATTGTATAGGGCAATCTGTGTCAAACAGGCCACTTCTGAGTATCTTCCAAGGCTTAACAACTGCTAATGACCTGAGGTAGTTCATATTTGCAACTAACTATAGCTAGAAGACCGGACATGTTCTGGCTTCTTCATGCTGTCTTCTCACCTGCTAACTGCAGCACTGTAGCTGCTCAGAAATGTGGCTTGATCTGGGAGAGTGGGAGATAGTGTTGCTTCATGTATTTTCCTGATGTGTTGTGCATGTCTTAGGTAAGCAAAACCAGCAAACCTAACAGCTTACCAAGCTATTGGCAGTACTCAGATGAAATAGTTCTCAAAGCAGCACGTAATCATGTTAAATAACTGTACTTCAGGACAGTTTGTACTCCTCCCTCTCCCCCTGACATTTTGTTTTAATCAGAGTAAATTAAAATGTTAGAAGGGCCAGTTAAAGCTGCTCTGCTTTCATATGCCCTTTGAGGTTTTTCCTAAAGTGGGAACAAATGGCTCCGTGCCCTTTGTGGCTTACCTAGATGTTGCAGAAGCTTGTAGTGCTACTGCCCTCGCTTCTGCTAGTGCAAGTGTCTAGCTACTCACCTTGACAAGGATGTAAATGCCAAGTTAATGACCTGGTTGTATTGAGAAGACATTTTTCAGGTCTTATGAAAATCTTACTGTACATGTCAGTTGTCTCTACTGGCCTCCACATCAGTCTTTGGATCGTGCAGTTTTGACTGCCAGCCCTGCCTTAATCCTGAAAATGTTAATGAGAATTATGGTGATAAATCCTAAATTGTTTCAAAAAAGGGCTCTTGTTAGCTCAGTGTTTTTAATTTGAATAGTATGCCATGTTAATTGGAATACTGTCGTTTTTGACAGAAAGACTGCTTACATCTGTTTGATTTAGAGCTTGGGCAAAATGAGCTTTTCTGCTTCTAATTGCCCAAATCGTTTGAATCTTGCTGAGTTACAGACAAAGGACATGCTTCAAATTAATACTATTATGGAAAAAGACTTAAGTTACATGACAACTACCAGTTTGTTTTGAATTCAGAAATGTTGACTTTAGTGTTATTTATATAGGATAAATCCATATTAGAATCCCTTATAAATAAGAAATCTGATTATTTGGAAAGCTCTTGGCCAATTCTGTCTGTGGTATTGATCAGTTCTCAAGACAGATCACTGGCCACACTCTTGATGGGGATGTGGAAAACCAAAATGTGTTTGTTTTTTTACAAAATGTCCTAACTAGTTAAAGGGAAAAGAATGGAAAGCTGTCTTTTTGTCGGAGGAAAGGCAAATGTTTCAGTTTAATGGTTTTAGTCATCAAACAAACTCTTCAGAAATAGGTTACTAACACTAAAAATGTATCTTGTCTTAAACTTTTCAAGAATTTTCTTTTTTTCTCTCTTCCAGTCCCCCCCCCTTTTTTTTAATTGTATTCTTTTTAAAGGGGAAATCAGTGAAAGTAGAAAGCTCAAGAGTTTTGCTGTTGTATCTACCAAACAAGTCAAGGGCAGATCTTGACCAGATTTCTGGTCATTTACATGTGCCATTTAGCAAAGGAAAGTATTAAAATCAGAAACTCTTCTGATATAAATGACCATTGTGTATTGTGGTACCTTTTCATTTGTTCCCAGAAACACTTGGCTTTCATGAAGGGAGCAGACAAAATTTTTGTGGTCTCCTCCCTCATTCTTGTTTCCCAGTGATCTTACAGTTCTTTCTTATTATGTGATCAAAATGCAAGTCTCAGCTTGCCTGCAGTTCCTGTCGCCCGCCGTGCAGGCAGGCTCTGTTTGAATGCTTTGATGAACACGTGCACCTAAAGTGAGTGACATGAAAAGTATGCATTTTGATCATATTATGGACTTGTTTCTCAGCTGATGGCATGACTGGGAAGGGAGGGAAGTAATGACAATGAATTGTCCTTTAAGTGTGCATTACGGCATGGGCAGTCTACTTCTGCTAAAAGGCTGAGCTGCTCTGGTTTAGGAGTTCTATGATCTGCTCTCTTAATTCTCACAATAACTCCAAAACAGTACTGCTGACTTGAGGATTAGTAATCATATATTAATGCACAGCATCTTACAGTTGTTAATGAATTCTACATAAGTGCTTCACAACTTCTGCCAGACTACTTTCGGATGTTTAGAATAAAGAAATATCCTGCTCTGCCTTCTTTTGCTGTGACCGAGTGAAACATACATTTACATACAGAGTGAAAAATACATTTACTGAATTAATGCAGCCACAAAATGTGACATCACAAATTTTAAAAGTATGGCTGCCAAGAAATTACTCTGGAAACTTTGTTTTCTCTGCTTTTAAACTATATGCTTTCAAAATGTTAAGTGTCAGGCAGTTTCTAAAATTGATTTTCAGGATGCCTATTCCTTTTTTCTTATCCCTCACTCCATTAAAAATCCAATTGCTGAGATTTCTGTTTTGTTTCTCAGTTTCATATTATGTATAACACAGGATTTTACTTTCCAATAAAAATTCCACTATTATAATGTGATACAGGAGGAGAGCAGAGATGATTCTTGAAAGCTGAGTCTGCTGTAGAGAGGTTGGGGTTATCACAGTAAACCCTATCAGCCTTTCATAGGAGAATATTTCTTTCTTACCCCAGAATCAAGTTACGCATCAGCTGAGCAATTGAACTAGTAATACAAATTGAACTTTGTATTACTGTGATATATAGAAAGAGTCAATGACCAAATAACTAGATCTCCTTTCAGTCCTCTCTGTCTTTTCCCTTGTAAGTGCAGGTAAATAGATATTCTAGGACTGGTTTAATTTCTGCTCACGCTTCTAACACTGTTTATTTCCATCTTGTCCAGTTCTTTGCCTAAACAGTTAAGCTAACAAGCTGTAAGTTTACTGGGGTTTTCTATCTCCACTGGAGATTTAAAAAAAAAAAAAAAAAAAAAAAAAAGTGCATTTTTCCAGAACTTCATTCTTTTATGGTAAAAATAATTTTCTGATTTCCTTGTAAGGTTTTGGTGTTCTCTCTAACAATGCAGGAAGCTATTTCTGCATTATGCAAAATGCAGTTGGTATTTTAATTGACTGACATTATTTCTTCATAGGTGGACAAATAGATACAGGCGTAATGAAATAGTTATAGCCTAACAATGTCGGTTTTCTCTGTGCATGATACTGCCACTTAACAGTCTTACGAAGCAAAGTATTTGTTTGCCAGTGCCTTTCTTAATCTTTATGAAGTTGATGCACTATTGTGGACCTAATAATTCTTGCTTTTGTAATCACGAATGAATGGGTTTGGTATCTTAAACTAAGTCATATGGTACATTGATACACTTCAGAACTCCATTCTACTGACAGAACTGGGCAGCAGTCAATAAAAACTCACATTGTGATATCCCTTCAGATAAGTAGCCCTCTTAATTTGTTGTGTTGTGTGTCCCTGTCCCCACACCCTTTCTTGTTTTGAACATACCTCAGCCTTTGCCCTTTGGGCACTAGGACCTCAGTTTGTGGAGGAAAGGGTTGTTCTTTTGGGGGAAGCAAGGAAAGCTGAGGGCCAGGAGGAAGTGAGACAGGAGAAATGTTGCACCTGTTTAGAAGTACTCCTTTGTTCTGTACTTCACTTACAGTGTGGACTCTTCACGTGGGCTAAGTATGTCAGGAGTTCTGGTGTGATGGTAAAGCAGTAGACCACTGAAGCTGCCATGAAAGCAGCCCTTTAAGTTTGGGTTCGGGCTGTTTAAACCAATTTAATTGCTGCAGTGCATTTGAGAGAACCTCTTGGTCTTCTGCTGCTTCAAAGTCAGGAAAAATATTTTGGCGCTTTCTTGCAGGAGGCATCCTAGCAGTTTTAGTTAGCTCTCTATTGAGCAAATCTACATGCTTTGCCCCTAGATGACCCTCTTAAGGAAGAGCATGTGTCTGAACTAGCTTCAGTCCTAACTTCATGTAGTTTATAGTTTGCTGATGGTCTGTACCATAGGCCTCTGCAAAAGGAGTTTAGAAGTAAATATTTTTCTTTTCTAGAATACTACAGATTGGGAATGTGATGAAGGGGTCAGTTTGGGGTTTTTTCTTGGCATGGTATCTTATCTCTTGATAGTGAATATGGTACCCTGAAGCCTTTTAGAAACTCAAAATATTTTTGTGGTTGAGTTCTCTGACGTTTTCTGAGAAGTCATTAGATTTTTGCTCTTACATAGAACAGTTTGGGTTGGAAGGGACCTTTAAAGGTCATCTAGTCCAACTCCCCCTGCAATGAGCAGGGACATCTTCAACTAGATCAGGTTGCTCAGAGCCCCATCCAACCTGATCTTGAGTGTTTCCAGGGATGGGGCATCTACCACCTCTCTGGGCAACCTGTTCCAGTGTTTCACCACCCTCGTAAAAAAATTTCTTCGTTATATCTAGTCTAAATCTATCCTCTTTTAGTTTAAAACCATTACACCTTGTCCTATCGCTTCAGGCCCTACTAAAATGTTTGTCCCCATCTTTCTTATAAGCCTCCTTCAAGTATTGAAAGGCTGCAATAAGGTCTCCCCAGAGCCATCTCTTCAGGCAGAACAACCCCAGCTCTCTCAGCCTTTCCTCATAGGAGAGGTGTTCTATCCCTCTGGTAATTTTGTGGCCCTCCTCTGGACCCACTCCAACACGTCCATATCTTTCCTGTGCTGAGGACCCCAGAGGTGAACACAGTACTGCAGGTGGGTTCTCACCAGAGTGGAGCAGAGGGGCAGAATCACCCCCCTCGACCTGCTGGTCACACTTGTTTTGATGCAGCCCAGGGTACAGTTGGCAGTCTGGGCTGTGAGCTCTGTGGCTCATGTCTAGCTTTTCATCCACCAGTACCCCCAAGTCCTTCTCTGCAGGGCTGCTCTCAATCCCTTCATCCCCCAGCCTGTATGGGTACCAGGGGTTGCCCTGACCCAGGTGCAGGACCTTGCATGTCAACTGCAACAGTCAGCTTGGTGTCGTCCGCAACATAAGTGAAGCAGTTTAATTTTACATTTCTTTCAGATTTCATTTTTCTAGATAGTTAAATACTTAATTTTCAAAGAAGATGTCAGGGATATCCAGCTTTTAATTACATTAGCTACTACCTCCTTGCACTATAGTGACTTCTATTCAAAGCTTATAGAGAGCATTGAAAATATTAATGAATTATATTCCATGCTGAGATTTTTGAAGCTGTGTGTATGTCAGGGAATGTAGGAATACAAGTAGATGTTGTAAGTCACCAGTTAATTAACCTAGACAAACGGTCCTGAAGAATAGCATTGTTTTAACCATGGGGAGCTTTGGGGAGGGTTTCTGTGTTTCCCTAAAAATTTTCAAAGGTAAACAGGCTTCCACATAAACCTGGGAGAAGGTTTCTTTTTCCTAGCTTCCTCCATGGACTCCTTAAAATTAGTTCACTGACAGCAACAGGTGGAAGGCCACTGACCTTAGCAGATCTGAAAGGCATGGCAGGAAGATGATCATATCATTATACAATAAGCTTGAATCTGTTTGTAGTATTTTAAGTCTTTACCAAGCCAATTATCCTTAGTTCTGCTCATGTTTGGGGTGCTAATACTCTGTTTATATTCACCAGGCTACCCCTAAGCCCCCTAAATAAATAAAAAAATCTGAAAAATAAAACATTTTTTGCTTCATTTCCCTTAGTTGGAAATGTGAAACTGTTTTGCATTGCTCTGAACTGTGAATGAGAGAGAAAAATTCTTGCCACTATGTTTTCTGGGTGCAAGATCATGCAAATGCAGGTGGTTCTATTGGCTGAGAGTTCTGTAGAACATTTCATCTTGTATTTGAGGAGAACATTATTGTAATTGCTGTAGTATTTAGAGTTGTTTACCACTTCTTTCTCTCCTCCCCACGAAAGAAAAAGCTAATCCGTCTAAGTTGAAGGTACAAATTTCTCATCTAATTAGACTTGAATATGACCATTAATTTAAGGACTTGCAGGTGAGGATGAGAACTGGTAATTCTGTATTCAGGTACTCGCCTTCATTCCCCCTGAAATATTTTAGATGTTAGTCCAGTTAGAAAACAGTGATGATGCATGTTTCAAAATCAACATATTGATAAAATTAACCTCTGTGGTATTTATGTTGTCACAGCTCTTTAATGTTGAAAGGTGTTGAGCCACAAAGTACCTGTGAATTGGAGGTGGATGCAGTAGCTGCTGACATTTTAAATCAACTGGATATTGAAGGTGAAGTGTTAATAACTTTTCCATATGTAAAATGTTTTATGACAGGAACTATATTGTCATCTTTTTTTAAGGCTCAGCTTAGTTAAGCCACAATTCAGATTTCAGTGTTAGTGAACTGTCGATCTACAAATTTATAAAGTTAAAAAAAAAAAAAAAATTGAATGAACTCTGAAAGAAAACAGGTTATAAGAATAGCCTGTTGGCAGAGCAATAGAAAGATACCTTCTGTTACGCATTAACAAAAATATCAGACCTATAAGGAGAATAAGTGAAATATCAACATGAAGTATGCATGTGTATGTACATACATACACACACATACTTGGTGGGAAGACCAGCAAAAGCCAAAGTTATAGATAACAAATAGGAGATCTAGAAAATAAATGAAGTTACACCTTAACTTCTACATAACACTGAATCCTAGAGTAAGGCCAGAATTGCAATTAAAAAAATAACAGGTTAGAATGACAAAAGAGATGAAGAAGAGTGTCAGAATCTAATTTGAGGGGAAGAATGCTTCGTCACATTGACGGACTTCCCTTCATGTATTATTGTGTATTTCAGCCCAGATTGGCAGGAACCCTGGTTTGCAAGCTATATGGGAAGACGAAAAGCAGCGACGGAGACAGAAATGTGAATCTTCTCAGATTAAGCCACCTGAGTCACAAGGTAAAAAAAAATAAAATTGTGTAGCTGTTTATTGAAAACTTTGAATGAGAAGCAAGCAGGAGATAGAATTTAAATCAGTGTATCAAGTTTGAGGGCTTTTTAGATGTACTGTTTTTTCAGTTCCAAGCTTACTGATTGCCCAGTATGTGTATTCTAATTTTAAAAGCAAGATATATAACCCTGCCTGAAAACTTCATGATTCAGCTAGCTGCAAAGCATTCTAGGCAGAATGAGTGATAATGACAGTTAAGATTGCATGCTTTATGATGGAAAACATTTAAATGTTTAAATACTGGCAAAATTAAATCTCTTATCCTGAAGCTTTCCATGGTAGTTCATGCACAAGGGCAGTTCCTTTGAATTTCTGTGGAATTAGAGCTAAGGTGATATTAGACAAACATTCTAAAAGGGTGGACAAATCCCTGTATTTCTATGTAAAATTCATTGCACAGGGAAGACCATGCTCTGCAAATTAATTGCATAATGAACAGAGCTATTCTCTGCAGAACCTAGGCCATGTTTTGTTTAAAATATGAATGATATTTGGCAAGTAAGCCAGAGGATTGCAAGAAGAAAAGAGGCAGGTTCCTGGCTAAGGCAGACTGCTTTCTGACTGTGTTTTTTTCCTGTGTTTCTGTGTAATATTATTGAGGCTGCATAAACCAGACTTTTCAAAATTGTTCACTGATTGTTCTTTTCCTGCATGTTCACGTTGGTGTAATTGAAACATGATTTGTAAAGGCTCTTGATACTCACAGTTGCAAATGAGATCAATGGGAGTATG
This sequence comes from Harpia harpyja, assembly GCF_026419915.1. Classification (NCBI taxonomy): domain Eukaryota; kingdom Metazoa; phylum Chordata; class Aves; order Accipitriformes; family Accipitridae; genus Harpia; species Harpia harpyja. The sequence continues at coordinate 6,899,593 of NC_068942.1, read as the reverse complement.
TGTAGTATTTTAAAGTGTTTAAATATACTTGAAAAATCAGCCCGCAAATTTGGCATTTAAAATTAGTGGACACTTCAACTTTGAGCCGTTTCCTAATAGAATTAGTAATTTTAGCTGCTCTCTGTGTTGAGAGGTCAAAGTAAAACTGAATAACAAATATTTTTCAAATTTTAAAGACCGTGGATTTATGCCAGCAACAGAGAGTGAAAAATTTTTTCAGAAGAGACTTAAAGAAATCCTCAAGCAAAATGACTTCTCTGTGTAAGTGTTTAGCCATTTGCCATAAAGTATAGTATTCCATGCAAACCTTAAATATGCGTTTAAAAATTGGTTTTCAATTAACTAGAACGTTGTCAGGATCAGTGGACTACAGTAATGGATCAGAGGAGTTCTCTGCTCAGCTAACACTACATTCTGAGGTACTTTCTCCTGAAGCCTTTCAGTGTACGCCAGCTAATATGGTAGAAGTGCATAAAGATAAAAAGATGAACAAAGGTGAGTATTTTTAATAGCATAATTGTTTAGGCATAAATCTATGACATGCTTTGGCTCTTTATACTATTAGCGGAAGTAAGCCGAGGAAGATCTGATTGTCAGTTATGAAAAAATGAAGAGTAGTTTTGCTTTTATTTTCATCATTGTTAGAGTAAGCCTTCTAAAATTGCGATACCAAATAATGGAAACATACTTGAATAGTAAAATCCATTTTAAAGTGGCTTGCTTTCATAATGTATTGATGTCTGTGACTCTTTGAAGTTTTATCCTTTCTCTTTTTGTTTTTCTTCTAAAGAATCCAGTAGGATGCATACTGTTAAAGAAGAGGAAGCACTTATTAATGAAGAAGCAATTTTAAACATTGTGGAGAATAGTCAGAGCTTTCAGCCTTTGTCTCAAAGACTGAGTCAGACTACAGTTTTTAGTGAGTATAACTGGAATGTCTTTTCTTCCAGGTTATTTTATTGTTCCACAGTCTTTGTTGTGTTCATTTACATTACCAGTCACAAAAGAAAGATAGTTTACCTTAGGGAGTTTGTCAAGCAGATTGAGACTTCACACACACCCCCCCTACCACCACTGCCACCAAAAAAACACCTTATATTTTCTTAAAATGTCACCAGGACAGTGTATTTGTAGAGGCTACTATGCTTTACTGGTTCACTAAGCCTGTCCTCTTGCCACATCAGCTCAATGCAATCTCTTATGGGTATTGCTCTTCCTTATGCTGCTAGGGTTATAGGACTAAAACTATCAGAATAAAGAGGATTTTGATATATATCCATGATATTCTTGCAGTTACTGCATCTTTCATATAGTTATGGTAGGGAGCATGCTCATTGGCTATCTTTAGAAGCTCAGCTGTCTGGAGATACTGGGGGATAGTAGGCTGATAATGAGAGGCAAATTGCAGCAGAGCATTTCCCAAAATTTATGGATACAAAAGAATGGTTGAAGGCAAAGAAACAAGAAGTAAAACATTAAAGAGGGGGAGAAAAACCATGACAGCAAACAAATGTGAATGGCATGAGGGGGAAACAACAATAACACAACAAAGGAGCTTGTATGAAAAGCTACTTCAGGTAGAAATAGTTCAAATACTCTAGAGGAGATGAAAAGCACATAGTTTATGCTATCTCATATATATACATTCTTATGTAAACATGAGGTATAATGTTAATATGCACTAAAGTTGATACTACAAGGTGTGGAGGTCGGGGGGGAATATCTAAAACCCACAGCCTCCAGTGCTTTTGATACATATGGTGTGAATATGTGCATGGGCAACAAGAAACAATATGGGCAACAATATATGTCTATGCATAATACAATATACAACAATATAGTCTTTTCTTGCAAAGAAGGGAGGAGTGGATGGAGTGAGATTAAAAGTATTTTTTTGGTGCTGTTTTATTTTTCAGAAAGTAGGCAAGATTTTGGTTATGGAAGTTTTATAGGCAAGGATTTAGATTTATCAAGAGAATTAAGTAAAGAAGTTATGTGGGAGCTGGCAAACATGAACATTGATTTATCTTTTTTTTTGGAGTGAGAAGGTTGTACTGAGAGGATGAGAAGTGGCTAAAATAATATATAGGGTACGTCTTATGACTATGCATTTGAATTGCTTAACCAAATAGGAGTATTGAAATGGTCTGTTTTTTCCAGTCGCTAGGGAATCAAATGGGGACTTTGACTTTTTCTCCCCCCCCCCATCCCCCCTCTCCTCCCTGTCTCCCCTGTCCCCTCTTCTTTTCTTATCATGGGGCTACTAATTGCTGGTGTCTTGTGTGGCCATGAGTAACATGCTGCATCTTTGGGTCTCTTATGCTCTTTCATAGCATGGACTAGTCTTTACTGTGCCTTTGTACAGTCCTGGCATCACAGGGGCTGTGAAGCGCACTACTTCTACTGCTGCTGTGAAGTACACAACAAGGTTTATATTAATGGGAAGTAAAGGATGGAGTTTAATCATGGACCTCACAAAGGGCAAAAGACCCAAGAACAGAAAATACAACTGAAAGTGGGTTAATTCAGAACTCTGGCAAAGGGGATGGTTTCCATTCTGAATGGTTGCATGGTGTCTTGTGAAGCCTTTGTAAAGTGTAGAAAATGCCTTCCTCACCAATGTTGAGACCTATTTTATATGATTCTCAGGATCATTGTAAATCATATGATATTTCCTGAGGAAGGAAAGTAGAGATTGTAGTTCTTCAGCCAGAGGAGGAGGAGAGAGAAGTAACAAAGATGCCTGGTAGACTGGAGATCATAAATTGGTTATGAGGTCAGATGAAAGGTAAGCAGGAGGAGAGTGAGAAAAAATTGTGACTTGGAAGGATGTTTAAGAAATAAAAATAAAGAATGAGAAGGCAAGTGCATGAGTTAGTTTAAGCTCGGGTCAAATAAAGGAAAATAAAAAATAAAATTTAAGGGAGGAGTGAAAGCAGGTAAATTTTCAGTGTTTAGAGGAGCCCAGGAAGAGAACATGTTATAGTGAAAAGAAGAGGGAGATGAAGTTAAGCATTATAGTAAAGGACAGAAGGAAAGAAGTAGTTGGTCAAAATCAGCATCACTTTTCATGAGATGCAGTGATTGAAAGTCTTCCAAGTGATACAGAGAGAAGTGCCCAACAAAGTTAATGCAGCCATTGAAATGGTGAGAGCAAGAGAAGGCAGTGATGCTTCAGAAGCTGGCACTCATGCTGAAATAAAAGGGGAGAGTGAGGCTTTACTGAATGTGAGGAGGTAATAGGAGGGTGGAGAGAGAGAACTGCTTCCACTAAATCTACTACAATCAGAAGAGGAGGGCAGAAATAAAAAAAGAAGGTTGTCAAGATTCTAGATAAAGACCTAGAAAAGATAACAAATCATAAAATAAGATATGAAAAGAGCTTTGTTTCTGTAGCCTGCCTTGCTTTAGACAGTAATGAACTAGTAGATTTTAAAATGTTGAGGGGTTTTTTGGTTTTGTTTCTTTGGTTTTGTTTTTTACTGGTAGATTATAACTAGTCATTTACAAGTAAAACAAAATACAGATTCTACTTGTATGGGCTTTTTCTGCAGTGGACAGTAGTGCTGATGAGGCCATGATTGATCTGTTGGCTGGATTGGAAAATGATGGATATCAGATGGGACATCACAAAACACTCTCTCACCACCGTTCTCTCGGAAGCTGTCGAAATTCTCAGAACAGTGATGATGAAGAAAATGAGCCACAGTGTGAGAAAGAAGAAATGGAACTTAGCTTGTTAATGTCCCAAAGGTGGGACAGTAGCACTGAAGAGCCTGGGCCAAAAAGAAGGTATGTATGTGATTTTCTTTTCTTAATATGTTCTTTTCTGCCAGATCGTTCCTCCCTCCCACCCTGTTTTCAAGTGTGCTATGAGCCCAGTGAGCTGTAGAGAGGTCTCTGTTGACAACATTGGAAAAATCTATGCAGATCTTCAGATAGAATGCAGTTGTTCAGATGATGCTGTGAATTATCAGTTTTACACTGAAATAAAGATTAAATGTTTAGGTTTGGCTAGACCTAAGCTTCTAGTTTGCTATTTGAGGAAAAATTAAGTTTTTTGTCCTGCAAGTCCAAATATAAAAAACTTTAGTTCTTATCTCATTTTAGAGGTCACACCTTGGATGTAGTACAAATGTTAAAGTGTATCTTGTGAATCTCATGTGCCTGTAACTTTTACTGAAGTGAATATTTAAGAAGTATTCTTGTAAAGACTGACCCAGAAGCCTGAGAAAAACACCCATTTGTTTCCATGCTCAAAGCTTAAATCAAAACATGAATGTTGCTCACTCTGCTGGACTGCTAAAGGTCAGCAGCTTGAATATTTTTAAGGCCAAGATTCTTGGAACACCTTCTCAGGTTGTAATGACCTTTTGTACAGTCTGCACTGACAGGTGTTGAAAGAAGCTATATCCAGTTTCTCTTCACCCCAGCTTTGGGCAGACCTGCTGGTATTTATAATTCTATTTGAAAGATGAGAGACTTCACAGTCATAATATTTCGATATTTGGGGTTTTTACATCAGAAATCATAATTATACTATGATTCAGAGAGCAAGAGAGGCATGGAAATATTTAATCTTTTCTTTCCTGAAGACATACAGAAAAGTTGTAACAATATCAGATCATTAGTTTCCTAGTTCTAGAGATAATTAATCTCTAAACCTACTTTTCCTATCTGACCTTTGATTTTCTTTGGGTTTTTTTCCCCTCACAGTAGTCTGAAAAATTGGGATTTCCATCTAAAACACTTAACGTTAATCTTCACTTTAGTGGTAGTTTGTGTGTAAAACCAGCCTGTATCTTGCAGAATTTATTAGCTCAGGCTCAGGTCTGTATGGGCATGATTGTACAACTTCCGGAGTCAAGTAGGATCCTGAAGCAATTAACTGCTTTTATGCAGTAAAGAATCCTATTTAAAAACGCATCAGACTTGATGAGCTGGCTCATGAATAACTTGCTCATACATGCCTACATCTTAATCCCAGACAGAAAGCACTAGGAAGAATGTACATACCAGGTGCCTCCACGGGGAGTCAGCTCATGTTCAGAGGGAATTACAAGCTTTGTTTCAGTGTGATCTATGTAGAATTTGGACTGACTTCAGAAGAGAGCGTGGACATGGGTATCTCTGCCCGCTGCGTGATTCTGCTCATGCATAAAGAGCCAGTTTGAGTCTGACGACGGATCCAACCTTATTCTGCTGAAGTTCATTCTATCTGTACTGCTTCCTAATGCATCCTACCCTATTCATACTATCACTTTCTCTTATATTTGGTGTTCACCAATCTTCCATTGTCTCAAAAAATACGTTGAGATAATGAGGAGTAACAGCATCCTACTGAGTGAATTAAATGGCTTGGGTTTGATTTGTGCTTAACTGGAGAAAAAAGCACATCAATACAAATTTTCCTGGAATCTAAACTGATGGGCTTGAATGCAGAGAGATATAAGTTATTATCTGCAGAAGTTGTCTCCAGCCTGACTGGGTTTTCTGAAGTTGACAAGGATCTGCTTCATGCGCAGGATTATAGCATAATTCACTTTGGAAGAAGCATCTAAATGCTATGTAGTCCAGTGCCCTGGTCAAAGCAGCTTTGGTTAGATCAGTTGCTCAGGGCCTTGTCTGGTCAAGGTTTGAGTATCTCCAGAGACTGCATAGCCTATATGGGCAACATGTTCCAGTGTTCGAACACCCTCGTAATGAAGAATGTTTTCCTTGTACGTAACATTCCCTGAGGCAGTCCTGTGCCCATTGCCCTTTTCATATCACCGCACACTTCTGAATCTGGTTTCATCTTCTCTCTACCCGCTCATTGGATACTTGACAAGTGCAGCAAGATCTTATCTTGGTTTTTTTCTCAAGGATTAATAAATCCTGTTCCCTTAGCCTGTCCCGATACATCATGTGCTCCAGCCCCTAGTCACCCTGGTGCTCCTCAGCTGGATTTGCTCCAGTTTGTCAGTGTCTGTCTTGTAGTGGCATGCCCAAAACTGAGCACAATACTCTAGATGCAGCCTCAAAACTACTGAAATTGGCTACAGTCTGGCAGTCACAGCCCAAGATGCAACTGGCGTTCTTTGCTACAAAGGCACACTGCACGCTCTCAGATTAAACTAGTTGTCCACCAGGGCTTTTGTATCCTTTTCTGCAAAGCCACTTCCTAGCCAGCTCTCTCCCTGTCTGTAGCGGTGCATGGGGTTATTTCATCCCATTTGTGGGACATTGGATTTGTCTTCTTTGAAGTCAATGAGGTTCCTGTCAGCTCATTCCCCAGCCTATTGAGATCTCTCAGAATAGCAGCCCTACTCTCCAGAGTATTGATTGCTCTCCCCAGTTTTGGTATTCATTTGCATATAGAGCTGAATGTCTTTGAACTGTACTTTTCCATGTTTTGGAAACATAGAAGAGAGAGAACTAAGCTCACTTAGGTCATGGCCACTGTGTACCTAGCTGTGCTTGTTAGGTCTCTCTTCCAGGTCATGCTGCTTCCAGACTTGAGTAGTCTGGAAATTATATAGCCATATTTGAGCCTATTGTTCCTGAACTAATAAACATGGCTAGATCTAAGTTGGCTCAGTGCTGAGCACATTCAGATGTCTGTGGTGTTATGATACATGTAATTCATGCTGTGGTCAAACTTCACAGATAAGAGTTCTTCAAAAGTTGACTGCGTTTAGGTTATTGTGGAATTCCTTCCTGTAACTTCAAAACCTTTGTATTTATACCTTTTAAGGTACTACACAATAATGTTTTGATATATCAAGCTACTAGGATAGATTATTATTATCTTAAAAACAAAAACAAACAAACCAAAACAAACGAAAAAACCCCACCAAACCTCAGTTCCTTAATATTTATCTGGATTTCTCTCTTGTAGCCACAGAATAGCTTATGTCTATGAACAATTATGTCCATCTTGCACTTTATTTTAAAGAAGAAATCAAATTCCTAAGTGCTTCTAGAGTTCTAATGTACTGGAGGGTTTGGGGCTTAGGTTTTTCTATATATTTTTTTCTTTTTTTTTTTCCCCCATATAAAGCCATGCCACCTTAAAAACATGAAAAATTCATAGCAGCTTTTCTTTGTAGATTTATTACTTTTTTTTTCCCCAGCAGATTTGTGACTGTAAAAGTGGCGGCGTAAAAGAGTTAACTTGCTAATACTTCAGCCACTTTTACTAACAGCAATATCAGAAAGTTCAAGGAGGGATGGAAACAAACGTTGTTTTGGTGGTTGTGCTTTAGTTAAGCCTGCTGAGAGAGAACTGTTATAATACAGTAAAGACTCCTTAAAAAAAAAAAAAACCAGATGTTTACAAGAGCTAAACTAAAATAATTTTGCGTAGTTGGTTTAGTCTTCAAATTTCAAGCACTTTGAAGCAATGAAATTAAATTTCAGTAAAATTGAAATAAAATTAAGCATCTAAATGCCTTCTCTCTAACTTCTTAAGCTAGTGAATCACGCTGGTTTTGTCTGTAGTTTTTAAATGGTTGGCTACCACTGTTGCCTTTTAAAATGGTAACATTGAATAATATTTTGAGTTTCTCGATGAGAAATGTAATAATTTTGTTTGTTTGTTTCCCTTTACTCCCCCAAATTATACAACCATATAGCACGACACCCGTTTGATTTTGAGGTTCCCTGTGGCTGTTTGTATTTTCTAAGAGAATTATTGTGCATTAATTAGTTCCTTCATTTTCTCTAGGTCAGCTGGCAAAAGTATGCATCGAAGTTCAACAGAAGAGGATTCATCTTCAGAGGAAGAAATGGAGTGGAGTGGTAACAATATGCTCCTAACTAATCTCTCTATACCTCAGTTAGATGGGACTGCAGATGAAAATGGTGGTAAGTAAATAGAAAAACAGCTTTGGAAGTTGAATTATTACCTGGGTCATAGTTCGTTTTCAGATCAATTTGCTACTTCTCAAAAGTGCTAACCATTTTCAATTCTTGTTTCAATTGGAAGGAAATGCTCTCAACTGATTGCAAAAACAGGCTCTTAACATTGTCCTTGTAAGCCAACAATATTTTAATCTCAGTGCCCTCTACGAATTACCAGAATCTGCTTTTCCTATTGTATTAAAGATCCAAAAAAGGGCATTGTTTAGTTAGTTTTATGGAAAAGATAGTTGCCTTCTTGCAAGGGGTATTTTTCTGTTGTTATGTTGTGCAAATATGGTGTTAAAATTAATGATTCTGTAGGATCATTTATCTTTATAGGATTTCATTGTAAATAGTAAATGTATTGTTGTGTAAATTTAGATGGTTCTTTGCTTTGCAAGTATTTGCCATGCATGCTAAAATATAGTGAGCCTTTGTATGAGCCTATGTTTGGTTCAGCAGATTGCGTGTTCACATCTTGGGATTGCATGAGTTAAAACTATGTAGTGGCAAAGCTGATGCAGAAGAAACTGCCTTTCAAAATCTATAAAAAATTAAATTAATCTGTAGAGCTATCTCTTGCCATCTCTTTATAACCTGCTGTCTTTTATCAAATAACCTTAGTTAATAAAATGCATGCTTTGAGGTTAGGCAAACATATAAATATTATTATTTGTTTCATTAAATAATTACATATTTTCACACTTATAAAATTCTGTTGAGCAAAACAATGTAAAGTGTATGGATCTTGTGGGGGAAAAATACGTATCTGTATCCAGGGTTTTCTCACTATTAGGTTCACTTTTCTTCTTGGTCTAATCAACAGTAGTTATTCTTCTTTGTTCAGAAATGTTGTATTAGTCATACTTCATTGCCTTTAAAATTTGAAATTTGTGGTTAACATCACTTTGTACATAAGCTTCTTTCTTAATCCATAGTACAAACTGGTTAATGTAAAATCTTATTTGTGCTCATGCATGTACCTCACTTCCTATTACTGCATTTGCTCTTCAGGGCAGGAATGTAATCCTTTGCAAAATTTCTGTATTAGTTTGTGTCTCTTGAAGCTAATTGACAAAAATAACAAACATCATACATTAGTATATAAAATACATACGTCTCAGATATATCTGTTAGCAATTCTTTATTAGAGAAAGTGAGCTATGTGATCTTGTTACATAGACAACCACAGCTATTCTTTTGTGCTCACTGTTTAAAGCATACTTTGCTTTTTCCTTTGCTTTTATAGGTATAATGGTAGGGTTAATACGTGACTTGATGTACTACTAATATGATTTGGGTTTGCAAAATATACAATTGTAATTTCCTTATTTGCAGTACTTTGTAATTTAATGAAAAAGGGATGCTTCTGGCTAATGAGACTATATCTTAAATCATTGTTTAAGTTTTAGAATATTTTAAGTATATGAAGTATCACATGCAGAAGAATAATGTCAGTTTAGAATGAGTTTATTACTGTGAACTTTTACATCAACTTCTCATAATAGGAGATACAGTAAATTCAAAACAAATCTCAGTCCAGTTCCTCTAAATTAGAAAATGCTTATCCACCCATGAATCTGTGTCCATAACATCTGACTGACTGACAAATATTTTTGCAATTTTTGTATCTGAATAGTCGGGTATCTTCCAAGTGTTCTTTGACACTTCACTAAACTCCCATTTTCTTGTTTTTCAGTTAATCTTCCTCATTCTTTGTGTGGACTCCTACCCTCAAAGAATCATAGGTAGCATCTCCCAGCTGTGTTTCACAGCTCAGGGACTCTGTGTATGCATTAGAAAATGTTACTAGAAACAGACTGAGAATTCCTTTTATTTTTCTCACCCGGCAACAAATAAGTTGCGAAGCTGAAGGCAGCATGAATCTAAGATAATCCCCAAATTGGTTGAGACTTACAGTAAAGGCCCCAAGGATCCCCCATCTAGTACAACAGTGTGCAGCGTGTGCTTCCAGGTCATACAGCATATTTCATAACACCTATCTCCCTTCAACATTTCACCTAAAGATGTGGACACATGAACAAATTGCTGTGTGCCAGGAGCTCTGTGGTAACTGCCTCTTTGCAGAGGAATAAACTTAAATTACTTGGTGTTCATTGCGGTTATGAGCAAACAGTTGCTGCAAACCAGTCCTTCATTTGCTACTTATCACCTGCCTGTCCATGCTTATCCTGCAGTAAATGTGGTGAAAGTATCAGCAAAAGAGAGAGAAATCGTCCAGGTATCATGTGATGAGTCTGCACAGGACAGTTACCACAGCACATGCTGGTCACAGATCTGTGTGAGAATGTTAATGCGTGGATATGAATTCATGTTCTAACTAAATGGTGCGAGCTCCTTGCATAAACACCTGAATGGGTGGTGGATTGCTCTGCTATATAAAAGTGCAGCAAACTACCTATGCTTAGTGCACAGGACAGTTAATACAAAGCCCTTACCATGTTGTAAGATAGTATTTTAGCTTTCTGTGCAATGATTTTTCTAAATGGGGAAAGTCATGTAAATAAGTTCTTTGTTTTTCAGAGCCAATGAGTATGCATACTTCTCAGGGACAAAGCAGGATACAAACTTTTCTAGAAGTCAATGTTTGTATTTAGTTATCTGAAGGTGATTTTAGAAGCCTTCCTTCAGAAAACCAGCGTGGAATCTTTGGCAATTGCATGCAAGCCTACCATTTAGGAGTAACTGACAGAACAGCTGAGACACAAATGTACTGATGATGCGATTTTGATAAAGCAACTTGTGCTCAGGGTCTGTAGTTGTCATTATCATAAATGCAGTGTGATTTAGAAGAGTTTTGTTTCTTCTTTGGATGGGAGGGCTTTCAGGAAAATGTCATTAAAATGATTAATGTCTTAGGTTGTTTTTTTTTTTACAGGAAAACTAGAGTAAAATTGCTTGTCTTCCATTTCAGACAATCCTTTGAATAATGAAAGTTCTCGAACTCACTCCTCCGTCATTGCAACAAGCAAAATGTCTGTAAAGACCTCAATCTTTCACAAAGATGCTGCTACACTAGAACCCCCATCTTCTGCTAAAATTACTTTTCAGTGTAAACACACAAGTGCCCTTTCTAACCATGTTTTGAATAATGAAGATTTAGTAGAAGACCTCTCACAACCAAACACAGAAACAAGACCTGAACTTTCAGTCCATTCTCTTACAAAAGAAAGCACTTACTCAGCAAAGTACCCAACTCCATTCAGCAACAGTACCCATGCAGAAAACTCTCACAAAGAGAGTAACAAGAAAGATACTCTCCCAGTTCCTTCATGTGAAAATAATATTTTTGAGTATGAAGATGATATTTCATCAGTGAGCAGACAGATACCTAGTAGGAAGTATACTAGCATCAGAAAGGCTGAAAAGGATGTCTCTTTTATGCATGTGGGCCGCCACATTGGTGACAGCATGTTGAATAAAAACTTATTTAACTTTTCCGATTTGAGCCACTCTAGCCACTCCAAAGGTAAAATGTCCTCTGAAGTAAATGAAAAATCCAGCACTGCAAGTATAAATAGTTTTTTTCCAGCAGCAGTTACAGAAAATTGTGAATTGGTGTCTTGTTCAGGAGGCAGTCGAACTGTGGTACATTCACTTGAAAATGACACTGATGAAGGTGGCCTTAATAAGCTTAAAATTAGGTATGAAGAATTTCAGGAGCATAAGGCAGAAAAGCCAAGCCTCAGTCAACAAGCAGCACATTATATGTTCTTTCCTAGTGTTGTTCTTTCTAATTGTCTCAGTCGACCACAGAAGTTAGCTCCTGTGACATATAAATTACAGCAAGGCAACAAACAGTCCAGGTTGAAGCTGAATAAAAAGAAACATAGTTTTATCAATCATCAGGAGCCTGCAAGTGTAAATGATGTTGCATCAGTGAAGGAAAGCTGCTATACACAAGGTAATGCTTGTAGTAACATTCCTGATAAGGATAGTGCTTTACCTAGTGACTTAGTTCAAGTTCCTCTTGAGGCTTTTGAAAACAAAATGCCTACAAGTACTGCTAATTATACTGACTGCCAGTTTGCAGATGGATCTCTTGAAACTGAGCAGTCATTTGGATTATGTGGGAATAAATATACACTCCGAACGAAACGGAAGGTAAATTATGAGACTGAAGACAGTGAATCAAGCTTTGTCGCACACAACTCAAAAATTAATCTACCTCAACCGATGGAAAGTGTTGAAAGTTTGGATGGGTCTCAGAAGTCTCGAAAGCGTAGAAAACTTTCTAAAAAATTGCCACCTGTTATTATTAAATATATTATCATCAATAGATTTAGAGGGAGAAAAAATATGCTTGTTAAACTAGGGAAAGTAGATTCTAGTGAGGAAAGAGTAGTACTCACAGAGGAAAAGATGAACTTATATAAAAAGCTTGCACCTTTAAAGGACTTTTGGCCAAAAGTTCCTGACTCTCCTGCAACCAAATATCCTATTTATCCACTAACACCAAAGAAAAGTCACAAAAGGAAAGCAAAACATAAGTCAACCAAGAAAAAAGCTGGAAAACCACAAAAAACAGGTAGTAAAAACATTAAAAGAACTTTATCTTTCAGAAAAAGGACTCATACAATTCTTTCTCCTCCTTCGCCATCCTACAATGCTGAAGCTGAAGACTGTGACTATAACTATAGTGATGTTATGTCTAAGTTAGGTTTTCTTTCTGAGAGAAGCACAAGCCCAGTAAACACCTCTCCACCTCGCTGCTGGTCTCCCACTGATCCAAAAGCAGAAGAAATTTTGACCAACCTGGACAGAGAAGCTTTATTTAGTAGGGGGCCCAATATGTACAACAGCAAGACTGTTAATTCTAGTGTAGGAAAAAATAGTCGAGCAAAAACTCAGGTTAAGAAATGTAAAAAGAAATTTGCTAGCCCCACTGTATCTACCAAGAAAAAGAAAAAGATTAATCAGGCTGATAAAACAGGAGATGATGGAAAGAAGAAACCTAGAACAAAACAAAGACAAAAAACAGCTGAAAAAGTGTCCTCAAGAAAGCGTGTTGTATTTAAAGATGAAAAAGGAAATACTCGCTCTACTGCAGAAGTAAAGTTTGTGCTGAAACGTCAAGATCTGCCTGAGATTTCATACAACTCTGTCAACTCGCAGGCACTTCATAACCGGAAAGACAGTCCTCTTCCTGGCTATTCAGCAGGATATCTACCATCAGCACAGATCCCTTCAGCAGCTGATGCACAAGGTAATTCATCAGGCTGTTTTCATTCATTGATGGAAATTGATAAGCCTGTAGATGCACAGTGTTTACCTGCTCCACGAGAAGACCCTCATTCATCTTTTGTATCTACTCCTGTGGCATCTGGAAGGGAAGTACCAAAAGTGAGCTCTCAAAGGCCCAGGACTCAAAGTGCTATATTTAGAATAAAGGATTCTGCTCTCATTCAAAACATATTTGATCCATCTAATCACTCAACTCAGGTAACACAAAATGCGCGCATCTCTAAAGATAAGACTTCTGCAAAAGTAGAAGAGATAAAAAATTTGCAAAACAGATACTTACCACCAGCTGGGAAATTAAATGAAGCTCGTGAATGTTTGGACACAGCAAAGATGGATCAGTTACATGCCACTAACTATTTGCATTGTAAAGACAATATTCAACAGCAGATTTTTTGTTTACCAGAGGCATCCAAGCATTCTGATCCTTGTTCTTCTATTCTTAAGTCATCGGAGGAAAGCCCTGGGCCACTTCAGTTGCCTAAGAACTGTTTTGTAACATCTTTGAAGAGTCCAGTGAAACAGTTAAATTGGGATCAAAATCAGAGAGGATTTATTTTGGATATGTCACATTTTAAACCTGAAACAGTAAAACAAAGGTCTCTGTCAGAAACAACCGTGCAACCAAAACCCATCTCCCAGTATAAAAACAGGACTATAGTGGCCCCATCAGCGTTCAGTGAAGGGCAGTCTGGCCTAGCTGTTTTGAAAGAGCTGCTCCAGAAGAGACAGCAGAAAGCTCAGAATGCAAATGTTACACAGGAACCATTACCAGCTAAAACACAACTGAGCAGGAGTATACCATGCCCTCTTGAACAGAATAAAGCAATCAAAAGGTCACGATCAATCACATCACCAAGAAAATCTCGTGCTCCCAGGAATACAAAACCTAAAGAAAAACCACCAAAACTTTCAAAAATGGAGTCTTTAAGCCAGCAGATCACTAGTCGCATTGATCACTCTGTATCTGATGACAGCCCCATTTTTTTTTCAGACCCTGGTTTTGAAAGCTGCTACTCGCTTGAAGACAGCTTGTCTCCAGACCACAATTACAACTTTGATATTAATACTATAGGGCAAACTGGATTTTGCAGTTTTTATTCTGCAAGCCAGTTTGTCCCAGCAGATCAAAATTTACCCCAGAAATTCTTGAGTGATGCAGTTCAAGATCTTGGTTCTGGTCAGACAACAGAAAATGACTTTCTGTGTCATAATGACCAAAAATCAGAGGAAGAAAAGCAGCATTCTTCAAACACAAGTAAATGGATACGGTCTGGTTCCCTGAGCCCCGAGCTTTTTGAGAAAACCTCACTGGATAATAATGAGAACCACTGCCATAGCCAATGGAGGAAAAATGTTCATCCTTCAACTTCTAGATCTAGTTCTATTGATACCTCTTGTACACAAGAGACTGAGGTCTGTTTAAATGAAAAATTCAAATTGAATAGAAATACAGTAAATAAAGAGAGATTTCTTAACCTTCCTCAGCCAACCAGCTCAGACTGGATTCAAAGCCACATTAGAAAAGAAACCACTTTTGAACCCTGTCAACCACTTGATTCAGTTAATACCTCTTTTACATCCATATTGTCTTCTCCTGATGGTGAGCTTATAGATGCAGCTTCTGAGGATTTAGAATTATATGTTTCGAGAAACAATGAGGCATTAACTCCAACTCCAGATAGTTCACCAAGATCAACCAGTTCCCCCTCACAATCAAAGAATGGAAGTTTTACACCTCGTACTGCTCACATTCTTAAGCCTCTCATGTCACCACCCAGTCGTGAAGAAATCATGGCAACTTTGCTGGATCATGATCTTGCAGAAACAATTTATCAGGAACCATTTTGCAGCAATCCTTCAGATGCTCCAGAAAAGCCAAGGTACTATGTTAAATGCATTTCGGTCTACATATGCCTGTGATTATATTAAATTTAATTTATTCCTGTAAACAATTTTATGCTGTTATGTGGCACAGATGCATGAAAGATCCCATCTGATATACATACATCTGAAGTTGAAAATTACTGTACCTCCTGTGCAAATACCCGTTTTCGTTCATGACACTTTTTTTTTTATTGCTTGATATTGTAGTAAGTGCGAATGTGCCTGCTTGGTTTGTGAAAGAAAGATACTGCCCACAGGTATTGCATAGTGAGAAAGCTAGTTAGCAGGACTCTGCTTGTATATCATCTTGAGGACTGCCTGCAATGCAGTTTAGAGCAAAACAATAATTCAAACTATTTTCTTCACAGGGAGATTGGAGGACGGCTTCTCACGGTGGAAACTAGACTTCCAAATGACCTGCTTGAGTTTGAGGGGGACTTCTCATTAGAAGGTCTACGACTCTGGAAGACTGCATTTTCAGCAATGACAGAAAGTCCTAGACCAGGGTCTCCTCCTCGTTACGGTCACTCTACTGTTAATAAAAGAGAAAGTAATAGCCATAAAACTAGTGAAGACAAAAAAATAGTCATAATGCCATGCAAGTGTGCTCCAAGCCAACAGCAAGTTCAGATATGGCTTCATGCCAAAGAAGAGTATGAACATTTCAAGAAATTGCCTAAGAATCATCCTGCTGAGCTGGCAAAGGCAGCTGAGAATTTCAGCTCTGCAGTATTGTCTGAAGAGAAATCTATAGAAGTAGTAAAAGCAGCTAAAGATTTAAATTTATCTAGCCTGGAAGACGAAAGACCTATTGTGCCTACAAAGAATTCTCCTGTTTCTGTGGCAGAAACCAAGGAAACCTGTGATAAGTCTATAAGCACTATAGGAACTTCTATAAATACTAAAAATGATATAGACTCTAATAAAACTCCATATGAAAGCAAGACACTTACTACTTCAACACTAGAACATGATAAGGAGGAGGAGGAGGAAGACTATTACGTCAGCTACAGTTCACCAGATTCTCCAGTACTTCCTCCTTGGCAGCAAGTAGCATCTCCAGATCCCAAGCAGTCTAATTTAGAAGACACAGATTGGAAAAGTCAGGATATTATTTTGTCTTCTGTGGAGGGAAATGATGTAGTACCTGTTGGAAGTGCACAAAACTCTCCATCCACCCAAGAGGACGTTAGGACATCCTTTGACACATCTCCATTTCCAGTTAATGAATATCCTGGAAATTCCGAATCTGTTTGCCTACATAGTACACCCATTGTGCAGAGAAAAAATCAAGATGGCGTACCTGAAGTTCTTGGTTTTACTCCTTTATCCACAGGTAAATCCATTAAGTGATTCTAATGATGCACAAAAAAAAATTCTGAATATATTATATTTCTTTTGACGTAATGAGAAAATAATTACATCTCCATAAAAATATATTTAAAACTAGTTTTAGAAAGAAAAAGACCTGTGCATTATTGTTAAAATAACTATTGAATTATGAAAAAAGTCTAGAAGCAGAACACCCTTTTGCTTCCCGATGGTCTCTAGTATCTGAACTCTGAAGTGCCGGTTAAAGACTTAAAAGTATAGCTTATTTTGGGGATTTTGAAATCTTGTTGGTTATATTGCTTGTATTTTTCAGAACATGATCTCAATGTAGAGTGTGAATAACATTGCAATGTTCAAGTTGATAATCATGTGAGGTTTGGTAACTTACTGGCCTTGTACTATATGTTCCTGTATGTCCATAAATACCAAATTGTAATAGTTGTGCTTTGGATTGGATGGAGAATAAAGTTACTTTTGTTTATATATATATTTGTTTATAATGTTAACTAAATGCCTCTGTTAATGTTTATATCTGTTTATAATGTTAACTAAATAACATAGCATGTTATTTAATGTCTAGACAATATTATTGAGGCTAAGCAGTTTTGCACTCATGTATGTTTACAGAACCAAAAGCCCAAAAACTGAGCCACAAGAGGGGAAATAATACTGATGGTCTTCGAAGAGTACTTCTAACCACACAAATGAAGGTAAATTAAGATTTTTATGTACAGGTGTATTTTTATTATGCCACATACACATTTCCATTCTTGTTCTTCTGTGTTGTGTTTTTTCTTTTGCTGTTAAGGTCTTGAAAGTACATTTAAAATGGTAGGGTGCAATTGCTGTAGAATCAGTGTACACTCAAAGTTAGGATGAAGAAATCAGTTTAATTTGTGGGCGGGGGGTGGAAGTGGGGGGAAGTTGGCTACTGAGAGTATGTTCTGTGTTTTAGGGTTGTGAGACGCTAGTGAAACACTGAAGAGACACCATGTAAGGATGTTGTTTTGGTCTTTTAGTTACAACGTCCTTTTTAAGTTGTATTATGATTTCCCTTTTATATTTGTGTGTGTGTGTGTATATGTACACACACAGAGATGTGTATATTTATGTGTCTGTGTGTGTATTAGTTTTGAGACAATGTTGTAAGCATTTTCTGAAAACAACATAGGCAGTGAATAGCACTGGTATGCTGACGGAGTAGAAAGGGAATGGATTGCATACAGTGATCAGACTCACATGTTTTCCCTAAACAGTGTTTCTGCTCCCCATGCTGGAAAAAGAACGGTGGGCTAGGTGCATTACCAGAATGACCCAATAGTCTTTTCTTGTGTTCTCAACATACTGGTATTCACCCAGTTCAGGTGGGTACTTAAGTGTACCCTTAATTCAGTGCCTTAAAAAGTGGTGACCGAAACAGAGGGGTTTTATGAGTTGTTGCTCAAGAGAGAATACAGATTTGCTGGTTCTCCTGTCTGCAGGCTTTTAAGAAAGCCAGTATGTGTGGGGTTTTGTGTTTGTTGGTTGGTTGTTTTTTTTTTTTTTTCAAGTATCTCAAACTGCCTCCTGCTTTACTATGAGGTTTCATTAAAATCATTCCTAAAAGGCAGAAAGATACAACTGTTGCTTCCCTGTTGAAAAATGACATGAGAAGATAGTGAAAGCCTTTTTTATTTTAGTAATTATAGTGTAGTATTTGCATTTTCATTGATAAATTTGTATTTAATGTTGCATATGAATTTAGCAACCTGTAATTTTTTCAATATTATACTGTGCTTTTTTTTTCTCCCCCCCCCAACAAGAATCAGTTTGCTGCCCTTGGCGTTCCAAAGAAAGAGACTTCTCAGATTGAAGGACCATCTTTAAATAACACTTATGGGTTTAAAGTCAGTGTGGAAAACCTGCAGGAAGCAAAATCTTTACATGAGGTAACTTACATGGTATTTTATAAAATGATAGTTTATCAGACCAGTTTTATAATGGCAGAATTTAAAAATCTTTTCCTCCTTGGTCCCTGCCTGACTTAAAATTAATCAGTGTGTGATGTCTGCAGCTTTAAGTAGTTGCTCTGCTAGTTTCAGCTTGTTCTCTGAGTGCCTTTATTTAATAATATTGGACTAAATTTCACAGTATTTTTCTTGAGAAGTTGGTAAACCTTTCTTTAAAAAAATAAAAATCAGGCAAAGATCAGAAGGAAGAAAAGTTTTGTATAAAAACATTACTGGAAAAACTAGTTGACCGTAACTTTAATGGATCGTTTCCTTAAGAAACAAGGCATCTGGCATCATTCAGTCAGGCCCTCCCAGTATCTCTGCATATTACCTTCTCAACCTGTTGGCCAACTCCTACCACATTTAACAAAATGGTACATGTCTCGAAGAGTGTCTCTACATATTACATGTAGATCAGTGGTTGCTCTGGGAAGAGAGATCAAAATTGGTGCTGGAGAAAGGGATGCAATGTGAATGTAGTACTGCTGTGTTTGGTTGCTAACTGGCCAGCCAGCATGTATGTGCTCCCAGACAGTCACCACATCCATGGCTTGGAATTAGCTGTTGACCAATTTACAGATGAGATGGGGAGATAGTCGTTTTATGTGCTGAGTAGATGACGTAGGAGAAGCCACAAGAAACTGATGATTTTGCAGGAAGTGGAGATAGAGCTTGATAGTAAAATTTAATGTTGGTGATGGCTGTAGTGATTCAGGATGCAAATATAGAGGAAATCAGGCTGCCCTCAGGGCAACTTACATACTCATAAATATCTGTAACTTTTCCCTTGTAATCCCTCCAACTTGCCCATTAGTCCACATTATCAACTGTATTATGCAAGATGACAGCAACAACATAGTGTTGAAACAGTATTAAATACTACAGTATTTATTGTAGTCAAAACTGTACAATATATAGGGATTAGCATTTTCTTAATGCAAACCATTCTGCAAAAAGCTGTAGCAACATGATGCGGAAGTTCATTAATGCAAGTGAAGGGAAAGTCAGGTACTCTCCATATCTTCCTGTAAGTGACTTAGTCTTCATGCTTGTTTGCACGTCTTGGGTGAAGGAGGGAAAGGAAAATAAAGACCAACAGAGATTCTTTGCTCTTGATCAGTCTGGAAACTTAATTCAGCTCAATATGCAAAGCTGTTTGAAAACATTACAGGAATTTACAATTGTCAAAGTTGAACATTTCTGTTTGTTTATATTTTCTGCTTTTGGTAGAAGATAGTACTCGGAAGCAAATATTGAATTTTAATAATTGAGTATTAAAAATGTATTAAGTGATTAATCTTTGGGGGGGGGGATAATGCTTTTTGCAAAAAAATGAGATCCAGAGATGCATGTTTAATCACTTCTATTAATTTTCAGGTGTGACCTCTTAGTTACAATATAATATGACCATATAAATATCTGCAATGCACTAATCTGCACTAATAATTTTCTCTTAAATTTTTGAATAGAGCTCCAAAACATACTAATTTATTCTGTTTATTTGTTGGTAGGTCCAGCACCTTACCCTCATCAGTATGGAGTTACATGCTCGAACCAGACGAGATTTGGAACCAGACCCAGAGTTTGATCCGATCTGTGCTTTATTCTATTGCATCTCATCAGACACAACTCTGCCAAATACTGATAAAAAAGAAATCACTGGTGCTGTAGTGATTGATAGAGACAGGACACTCTCAAGCCAAGGTTCCTATTTCTTTTTTCTTAACATATTTTACAAAAGTGCTTATTTTGTAGTAATCAAACAGTAGCAAGCAAAATATAATCGAGTATCTATATTACTATTTAGCTCATTTAATTTTGTCTTGTTGACTGTTGGATGAATGGCCATATTAAACATAGAGAGAGTTTTCCTGCTTATATCTTCCAAAGAACTATTGCATGGGCTGTAAACCACAAATAACATAGACACATGCAAACTATCTATGTTTGCATACTTGTGGACAAGCTCCTGCAGTGTTCTAAAAGTATAAAGAGGAAAACCTGCCTTTAGTTTCCTACTCAAGTTGCTGGATAGCTACAAGTAGAAAATGTTAAAAGCAAGACAGTATGTTTTATATTTTACTTAAGGGTTATTTTTGTGGTTTTATCTGATCCTTTTAGGATCTAAACAGGGGCCCTTATTCTATTGTACCTTTTTGGCTTTGTTTAGACCAGTGATACTCAACCTGTGGCTCTAGAGCCGGATGTGGCTCTTCATGGCCCTACAGGCGGCTCTCGCAATGTAGGCGTCTGATCGGCGCTCCACTCTATCAGGCAGCGCGGGGAGCACTGAGCAAATGGACCAGCAGTGTGGGAGTCGCTGAAGTTCCCCCTCCCATAGGGGGAAAGAAAAGGAGCTGCTGGGATCCCCCCACAGGTAAGAGTAGAGATCACCTCCCACCCAGCAGCTGTGGGGCAGAATGGGGAAAAACTTGCCCTTTTGCCCCTTCCACCCCTCCACCCCACTCCTTCCTAGCAGCCAAAAGGGGTTGAAGACAGAACGCTGCTGGGAGAGAGGATTCTGATGTGTCATGTCGTGATGTATCAATATGTGATGATGTTGAGGCAGCATCATCACACATTGAAGTGTCATGATGGAGAAAAAAAATCACACTGTGGATACTTGATTTTTATGGTGCTCTACAACTCCATTTAATAAAGAAGTGGCTCTCCAGCTGTTAAAGGTTGAGTACCACTGGTTTAGGCTAGTAAAAATACAAAAACAAAACAAAATGAACAAAAAAAAAGTCCTCTTTCTTTCAGGGTTTCTTTGGCATTGTGAATGTGTATTAAACCACAAAATACTGTCTAAAATTTAAGTGTGGACAAAAACCTACCAAAAATAAATTTAGCATTAAGGCAACAGCTCCTTCTTTTACCAGTTTATTTTTCAAAGTATTGTAGATATTATATCATGTTAAGCTAAGTTCTTATTATTGTCAGTGAAATTTATTCTGGTATTATATGCTTGTTACTATCTTTAAAAAAATTATCTCCATTACCTTACTGACTGAGACTTTCCACAGTATAGCCACTATGGCTCCCTAGGTATATGCCACTGATAAATTACCAAGAAAAAGCTCTCTGTAAAGAAGTCCAATAATATTTTGAAAAAACAAAAGTTCTGATCTATTTTTGTTAGTGAAATAAAATGATGTGTTTAAATGTTATTGTGACATTCCTTGCTTTAATTGGTGTGTGCTGTCAATATTTTCTTGGTTAGAACTTTTTGAGTTCCCTGTGGAGTGAGTTGACATTGAGACACACCTTTTTTTTCCCTTTTTGTATTATTATTGCTTTGTAAGTTATGGTAATCATTTTAACATTTATTTCTGAAAGCGCACTTTTTTTCATTCTCAAGAATGTGTCAAAGTAGAATGCCTTTTAAAAACTCCACATTGTTGCCTTAATCAGAGATGCTACTATCTGTTGTATAGAGAAAATAAAAAGGCAGAGTGTGTGTTGCATATTATTCATTTAAAGAGGGGTTTTTTATATGGAAGGCAAATGCTGAGTTCCTGCATGCATGTGAATTTAGCTATTATTCACACATTATCAATGTAGACACTCTTAATGTGCACTAAGTGAGCAGTTGCTCGTGTTTTTCCATTTCTATTAGTAACTAAGCAGTGTTTTTTTAAGAAGCGTACTGAAAAAAGAGCTATACAATGTTATGTAACATTTTCATTCTTCAAAGCATTTTGCACTACTCTAAGCTAGCAATTAAAATTGATATTTTGCATGAAAGCAGTGTGAGCTGTCATGTGGTCCTTTAATATTTCTTATTCAAAAATAATTTTCTAATAGCTAGACTCTTGTACATGTAAAATGGTGAAATTTCTCTTGAATCAGATTTATTTATATCTGACAATTTGTGCTACATTACTACTATGGCAGAATTTTACAAAGTGAAAAGAACAGACTTTTCCACCCAAGAGGAATAAAATAAGTCCACGGAATTAATTATGAAAATGATTAGTGTTAAAGATAAAAAAAGGTTGTATTCCATACTTCTTTTCAGTCGTATGTTTTATTCTAAAGCAATATTGTTGACTGAAGTCATGGAATTCCTTCTAAATTGTAATGATTTTTTTACTTTATTTTCTAGGGAGCAGAGACCAAGCCCCCTTGCTTACAAGATCTGGAGTTACAGGACTAGAAGTCAGTTACGCTACTGATGAAAGAACTCTTTTCCAGGAAGTAGTGAATATTGTAAAAAGGTAGCATATCTGTACGTTCTGCTTTTATTTTTCAGGCTTGGTACAGCAGTTTTAGTTCCTTCAATCCTTGCCAGTCTCTCAAATACTGATTTTTGTTGTTGTTTCCCTCGAAGGCTTATTTCTAGAGTGGACAAGCATGGTGGTCTTTCGAATAAAAATACTTTTTGCTTTTCTTTTTCTCTGACAGCAAGAACATTCAGATCCTCTTAAGCAGCTGAGTTACAGTCTTGAAAATAATCAGCCATATAAGTAATCTTCTTTAACGTACAACCTTTCCTGTTAATCCCAAAATTCATTACACATCTCTGAAACTCTCGGAATAGTAGATATTAACAGTGCTGAGAGCTATAGAAAACGCCTCAGATGGGAAGAATTCTTCTAGGGACTTTGAGGCAAGACAGAAAAAAACCTACATGGTACTGAAACTGCTATGGACAGATTAAAATAACCAGTAGTTGAAAAATAAGTTTCCTTCATTAGTTTTGTCTTCTCTGAATGGAAATCCCCTGCTCCATCAGACTTGGAAAACTGCTGGTTTTCCCCATCTCCACCAAGGCTGTGAAGTCTGTTTGGTAGCCCTCTCAGCTGGTGAGTGGGTGGAACCACAGACGTCTCTCCAGGTCCTACTGTCAGAGGTGCAAAGCTGTAAAATTGCAAGGAAAAATAAACAGATTTAAACTATGAGTCACCCTGCTGGAATAGAGGCACAAGAAAAAAATGTGTACTAGGCAGAGTACATTTGCAATTCTTTCTCTCTCCAACCAGAAAACCTCTGATGAGAAAGACATTGACCAACCCCATGAAGCCAGAATACAAAAAGAGTTGCTGAATGCAACCAACACAGGGTGGGTCCTGACAGAGCAGCAGATCCCTGTTCAGAGAAGACAAAATTCAGGTAAGGAACGTAATTTTATTTTTCTCTTTCTTGGAAATCTAGTGCTCCATCAAACTTAGGAAGATTACTGAGAATGAGAAGCTGCCAATAAATGAAGAAATCTCCACCAGCCGTGTGGAAGTTTAAAAAGTGACAGTACATAAAGAGTATGGGAGAGAGAACTCAGCAGTTAGAATATACATTTATCACTGAAGAACAGAAGTCTACATCTGTACATATTGAAGGCATTATGGAATGAAAAAAAGCATGCAGTTTTTGTAGTACTTCAAGATGGAATGTACCAATCACCAGGTTGCTGACTGAGAAATCTCTTCTTAAGAGATCTTGTCTTTCAACACTGTGCTAGCATGCCTTTTTGACGCAACAACTTTATCTTCAAAGATTGAGTTAGTTAACTTGTGTTCCTAGAAGATAAAAGATTTGATCTATTAGTGGAGAGGCAGACTGCTGTCATCATCTTAGTCTACTTCCCTTCCCCCTCTATGCAATATCGCCTAAGGAATCAGACTTCTGCTAAACTCTCAACGAATGTGTTTTTAAAACTTGGACTGCATCTAGATGGCTGCTCTTTTCTCTCTTTATTTTCTGTAGCCTAGGCAAAAGAGAATAAGAAATTTTGCTGGAGTAAATGTTTCGTATTTCTAAAGCACAAAGCAAGTGTCTAGGCTCAGAGTAGCTTTAACTGAAGGAAAAAGTATGGTAAAACTACTTGATTAAAAAGTAGTGGACTGCAAAAATCTTCCTCAATAGGAAATGAACAAGCAAGCAGCTTTAATGAAAACTTTCAGCATCAGGAATTATTTTTTTAAACAATCTTCTGTTGCTGTTTTTAGTGTTATTTTTTCCAGCACAAGCTAGGTGCTCTAATTGTTCTGGTAGGTGCACTTAATAGTAGGTCTGATAGGTTAGAGAAAGAAAACAATCGGGACATGTTTAAGAAGCATTACCACTCGGGGTTCATGGAGCAAAACTCAAAATCACCTTAATTTATCAGCAGAGAGCCATATCAGTACCTTATATACTGATGTATGCATCAGGCTAGAGGATAGTAGGTTCTTGTGACCAAATAGCATGCCCAGTGTGACTGCAGCTTGCTTTTGGTTCATGTTCTTGGCCTCTTTGGCTGTTGGAGGGAAGGGTGGAGGAGTGAAATTCCAGATTCCTGGTACAATGAATGACAGAATATCTATTCAATTGATAGATTGAATTGTCAATACTAGGAACAGACTTTATCAACTTGCTGGTGCACTGAACAGAGGGTGCCTCAGCTGCGGGAGGAATTGTCTTGTGCACTCCAATTGAAGAATTCTTGTTCCCGTTTCTAGTCATTCTCTTAGTAGTTGGCCTAATTCTTGCTCTTATTTCATATGTGTGAAATTGTGGAACATACTCATTTGTTTCAAGTTCAAGCCTTCTGTTTAGGCCTTTTGTTTCTATTCCATTCTGGTTATTGAAAATAAGAAATGGTTGATTCTGTCACTTCTTGTCAATAGATGTAAACTCCGGAAGAGCACAGTAGAGAATTCTTGACCACTGTCCTAGCACACAGATGAGGGAAAGGTGATTTCTGGGAGATATATCACTTCCTGCAATACTCTTAGTTCATCAGTCTCTTCTTCTATCAGAGATCCGCAAGCATTTTGTATTTGAACAAATGATCCAGAATATCTACACAAATAGTCTTTATAACGTGCTGGCTGATATTGAGGGACACAGATGCTGAAGCAGAGTGATAAATTAGTGAGGTTTTAATGCTTGCTGGTGTTTTATTCTTGGGCTGCACTGCTAGCCTTTTGTCACTGAATAGTGTTTCCCAAATCTAACTTTTTATAGCAGAGCTAAAGTTCCTCTGTAACATGTTCACTGAAGATGAGTATTGCTCCAGAAAGCTCACTGGAATTGATGAGCTGAAGTTGGATTCAGTTTTACCTTCACTGTGAAGTTGTTCAGCGTGTGCTAGATCTGAATGACCACAGTAAGATTAACGTGTGTTTCCACCTAGACATCCGTTAATACCAGGTTAAATGTTCTTCTGTGAAATTAGTAGACGTTGTCTCTGATTAACTCAGGGTAGTTGGCAAATGAAAATAAGTCATCTTGAGGTCTATAGACCAGAAGAAGACCTGGTTGTTTCTCTGGAATTGTGATCTATGATTTTGTCTATGCTGAAAACTAGCAGATTATTTCTGGGAAATTATTACTGAGTGTGAGTCAGCTGTGAAATGGGAGTACTTATGAGCGTGAGTACCAAAATCTATGTAGAGACAGCTAAAAGAAAGCACATCGTTGTAAAGGGAATTTGAGAATTCTCTTCAATTCTACAAGGTATTGAAATACTAACCTGCTTGAGGGTTGAGAGGCAGGAAACAGTTTGAAAGGAAGAGCCGTAGAGGTGAGATTGGAGAAGGCAGGGAAGAATAAACAACATGGATTTGCAACAAAGAAAAGCATAATTAAAGTGGTTCTTGGTACCGTGACAACCGTCCTAGAGTTTGAGAGGAAGCTTCACCTACGTAGGTCCAGTTTTCCCTTCTTTGGTAAGCTGTCCTCTGGCTCTAAACAAAAAAATAGGACTTCAGCTCAAAACTGGCATAAAGCAGCTGAGAAACAACCTCTTTCCCATCCTGTGCAGCCAGTGTGGATGATCTGCAAGCACAGAGAGCCAAGTCGTAGGCTCTTTAGAGTTGTCATAGGGGAAATAATTTTTTTTTTTTTCTTGAAACGAAGCCTGTACCTATTTTGCTGTCCTAAAGGATTCTGTCACGCTGCCTGAACAGCCTTCTTGAATAGACCTTCTCTTTATCATAAGGTGTCAGCTGCAATGAGTTGGGAGAAAAATTGGAAGATACTGTCTGCTTGAAAAAGTAAAACAGAACCACCTCTCTGTCTGAACCTAAAGGCAGCAAAAAGAATAAACACATTCACATAGTTCCATAAACCAGTCAGTACAAAACACAGGAAAGCTGGCTGTTTAAGGAGGAGGAGGAAGGGAATGCTACAAGAATATTTGTCTTGGAGATTTAAAAAACACAGGAAAACTAGAGATGTCCAAGCCTGATGGAGCAGTGGATTCCCATGAAAGAGAAATTAAATGTCTGGGCCTCTCCTACACTTTTAAGGCAAATTGTGCCACTCTTCTGTAAATGCAGATACCAGAAGCAGAAAAGGGCTGGTCCTGCAGGCATGAGAGGAGGAAAATTTGGGGAATTCATGTGTGAATGCACAGTCCCCATCTCTGTGACACACAGAGGATGTGCAAACAGGACAGGCTTGAAAAAAAGTAGTAGATTCACTGCTACTTGAGACTCAGCAGCCACGCACAGCTCTTTGTCCCAATGGAAGTAGTTTCTGATAAAAGTACAAAACCAGAGTATATAAAGTTGCAAGATTTTTCTTAAAGATTTTGGGGATAAAACATTTGTAAATTAAGTAGTTGTTAATACTTAACATTTAAATATTTTGTATAATGTTTTTCTTGTAAAGTATGATGCTAATCAATTTTTTGTATTGGATACAATGCATTATATTTGTTCTTCTGCAAATGCTCTAGCACCATTTTCTTTTTAAAATCGAGATGTGTTAATCTAACATTCTTTTCCCAGGCCAGTATCATCTTCTGTGGCATTTTCCTGTAGAAATCTCTACTTAATGTCCTGTATCAACTTTATGGATTTTTATTGTCCAAAGCAAACTGGCAAAATGTTTTCGGATATTTCAGTTATGTATTTGAGTCACCAGGTATTCTGCTGCCATGCACAGTTACTGCTTTTGTCTGTATCATGGGTCTGGCCTAAATTTTTTTCCCCCTTTTTCTCTTAATTTTAGCTGGAAGAAAAATAGCAGTGAGGAAAACGAGACACATAATAGAAGGGAAGGCATAACTGGGGGCTTCAGTGTTCATTCATGAAATTATCAAATGAGAAAGAGGAAAAGATGGCATAACAGCCCATATGACTTAGCTAGAAAGGAAAACAATCGCATTTCTTCCCTCTGCAGCATGTATGAGTTGAATGCTAATGCTGTCATCTTTAAATCCTGCCAGTATAAATGCTGCTTTTCATCTTTGCAGAGAGACTGGCAACAGCATGCAAAGCAGTATCAGTGCCCATCCTTTTAACAAAAGAGCACTATGTTCGCAGGCACACCTCTTATTCCTGTTGTGTTAGTCCTAGCCAGCAGCTTTCAAATATCAGTATTACAACTTACTAGTTTCTTGCAGGTGTAAAAGCTGGTCTCATTACAATTTCTTTTAATAAAACAGCTTAAACTGATGATGAAGACCAGCTGGATAGTATACTGTAAAAATTGTGAGAAGGGAGGATGAAAAATATAAAACTTGTCCTCTCCTTAGCTCACAGCCTGTCGTCTTTGTCGTACCACATGAAAAGGGGAGAGAGAAAGTGAGACAGAGACAGACTTCTGTCGAGCTTACATCAGCTAAACCTTGGGTTTACCTGTTCGTTTTCCCATTTGGGATAACGTCTTCTTTTAGCTCCAGGCGTCTCTTTTTTAACAGCAAAAAGAATACCACAGGGGACCTCAACAAATGATACACTGATCCATTGGTACAGCTGGTGCATGGGATTGGGCTGCAGGAGGGGGCACTTCTGCTGCATAAATTGAGGAGGAGTTGATCAGCAAGGAATAAACAGCAAGAAACAGCAGAGCCTTATGTTAGGTGCAAGAAATCTGATAGGTCTGTTAAACCTGTTGCATAAGGTATACCTTATGCATACTGCAGTGCAGGAGTTTGGGGTCCCAAGTGCTGTTCAGTAGAAAGGAGTTCTACTTGAATTTAATCTTACTTTGTTTTTTCCTTCAGAGATAATTCAGAGATACACTTAACCAAAACTTATTTTGATTGTGAAGTTAAGGAAATACCTAAGCATCCATAAATTTGTTAATACTAATTATAGTCCTTTGTGCATATACATTGTGAATGCATACAGATATACATACAAAATAAATGTATGTGTAACTTACTGCAGTATCTGAGCAATTCAATTGCTGGTAGCATGTTTATTGGTTTTTATGCTTTCAGAAGGATACCGCTTGGATCCAAGTTTTAAATATGGGAAACTGAGACTAAGAGACTGTGTTTACAGGGAATTTCCAGTAGTGTTTGAATTCATCATTTACTAGCTACTCTACCTTGATTTTCCATGTCGATAGCTTTGTATGAATCATCTGACTGAAACTTAGACGTCTATACTTCATTGTCAGTGTCTAAGTAGCTAGCCTCATCACCATGTACATTAAACAAAGAATAGGATCTCATTCTGCAAGAGGTGGCTGAAATATAAGGAATAGTTCACCCAAAGAGGCCTTTTGTCTTCAATGACAATAAAGAGACCAGCTTAGAAAACTTGAGATGCCAAAATTAGTTGAAATGAGGCCCTCCCCTTAATGAATGTGCAGTGGCTAGTTGGGAAGGAAAAGCAGAGTAAGTAATGCACTGTAAAGTAATACCCTGTGACTCAGTAATACGCCATTACAGGCAATCACTAATAGCCTGTACAAGCAAGACTGAGTTCAAAACTAGCACACTGATTTTTTTTATTTTTTTTTTAATCTTTTGGGTGGTAAATTTAACAAAATTTTATGTAAATTCACATGTAGATTGGAAAAGTATGTAATACTTAAGTTAGATACAATGTATTTATGTAAGAAAATGCATGTATCTGAAAACATGATAAACTAAAGTGGTTTTATGTCTTGTCCTATAAAATGTCTTCCCATCTGAAGGATACTAGAGAAACAATTCTTGCGTTTATATACAGATGGTTTACAGAGGTCATTTTATTAATCAGCTTAAAAGAGAATAGGAAGATTAACTCAAGAATTGACGAAATGTTGTATTCAGTTGCAATACAAATAGGAGTATTTGCAGTTGTAATGTAATAGCCCACTAAAATTTGGTTAAGTAGGAAGTGAGAGAAGTAATGCACTACTTGAGCAAGGAAAAACCCAAAGCAACTGTCCTTCATCACAGGTGGTAGCTGCTAATATAGTTATGGCAACTTGCTGCTTCCAAACAGTATGCTTGTTTCTGTTCAGAACAGGCTTAAAAGAGCAAGCAAATTCCTGGCATAATGAATACTGTTTGATGTACCACATAAGCAGTTCTTCACAAGTTTCTCATTCACGTTTGCATCTATCATGGAACCCATCTGCATAATGTCTTGCCCTGCATAAAATCTACAAGTA
Source organism: Harpia harpyja (assembly GCF_026419915.1). Taxonomy (NCBI): domain Eukaryota; kingdom Metazoa; phylum Chordata; class Aves; order Accipitriformes; family Accipitridae; genus Harpia; species Harpia harpyja. The sequence goes on along the minus strand of NC_068942.1, from coordinate 6,869,915 downwards.
TTTTCCATTTTGAATTATGTGAAACCAGTTTTCAAATATGAACATAAATGACTACTTCCTTCATTTTAAATAATCAGTAGTGTTTTGCAATATGCTAGGACCAGGATAGTGTTGCTGCAAGAATTAATGTGAAAATATGTTAATTTTTTTAACATTTATTCTATGACTGTATAAACCATTACATAATTCCTTTCTATTTCAAAGCTTAGATGAAGCTATTCATAATTTTGGCACCTCAATTGGCAATCATTGTATGTTGTGCAGGCCAGCAAGTGGTCATAACTCTTTTTGACACTGATTCCACTGCTGGAAGGAACTGCAGGCTAGCTTCATTCATTTGTCCATAAATTGTTCCAAGTAGCTTTGGGTTTGTACCACTGGTAGAATAGGCTTCCAAAATAGGTAAATTTACTACTTCCACTCCTGATGATCATTTTCTGTCTCCAAAAACAAAGAATCATTTGTTTGACATTAACAGCAGATAGCAAAATACCCCCCAAATGCAAAATGCTAGATCTTTTACTTTCTCTAGATTGCTAGAAGTCAAAAACTTAACTTTAGAATCTTCTGCTTTAGCCAAAAATGGTATCAAAACCATTCCTTCACAGGTAGAAGTAGGTGGTAAAAGGGATTTTTGCAACTTTTGCTGGCTGGTGCAAAAGCCCAAAGTGTAATTAAGAGAGAGCTGTGCTGAGTAAGAATAGTCAAACACTTTTCCTTTTGTTTTTCACAAAAAGTTAGTGTCTGTGGCAGAAGTGTGGAGAAGCTCTTTTCTGGAGCTATTCTCAGAGTAGTTAGTTATTTCAAAGTGAGTTGTCATTTGCCTTTGGCTGGGACGTACAAGCAAGGAAGACACTTTCACAATAAAGTCTGAAGCTTCATTTGTAATATCTGTGATGCAACTTTAACTTAGGATTCAGGGAAAGGGTATTCTCCTATATCCAACAGTCAGGAAATGTTGGCATTTTTTGATGCGTTTAAGGATGCAAAAAGTACAGAGTTCCTGTTCATAAGCCAAGATCTCTGCCTACTGCTCCCGTAAACTAAGGTCTACAAGCCTCCATCTTGTTGTGGGGTTGGGCACAGACTGTGGTACAGGACCCTCAGCTTATAGTCCGGTCCTCTACCTCCTGATTGCTGCCCCTTTGTCATTCAGTTGTATTGAATTTTTTTTTTTTTTCTATAAAAGTAACATATCTGATGTTACTTTGGCCAGTCTCCTTCTGCCCAGCCAATGAAAATAATTCTTTGGCCCTTCAACAAGTCATCAGATCATAACTTCTGGTTTTAATAGTGCTTACTCAAAAGGTAGGTGATACAGACTCCTCCAAGCTAATTCCTACCTGTGCTTTGACTTTGAAGCCACCTTGTTTGTCCTTCTGTCTAGTCAACTCTTTTCTGAGCCTGATTGGAAGATGGACAGTGACTGTGTCAGAAGACAGTTCTGACTTTTCTTTTTGTCATACCTGAGCCAGTCAAATTTTCCACCTGGCATGAAATACAGCATAAAATGAGTTTTTCTTGTGTATCTTATAGAAAGAAGGTTATCTTAAAGGAAGAGGTATGTAAATAGAGCTGGTAGATACAGTTGCTTTTCTGCATGTTTCAGTTTTGACAGCTCTCAACTGCAAATTGTAACTTTTCCAATAAAGAGTCACTATTTAGGACCAGAAGTGTCCTCTGATTATTACAAGTACACTGCAGTACACATAAAGCATCATTATTTGCAAAACATTCAAGTAGCCTAGTAGCAAATTCTATTCAATTTCATAAAGGAAAATAGTACAACAAAGTTTGAGGACAGGACTATATTTCATTGCACATCTGTCTTGTGTGGGCAGCTAGGTTTCAGCTTATGCTCGATACAGCCTGATTCCATTGATAAAACCTGATTAGACCTAGGTTTTGTTCTTTATTTGTAAAGACTGAAATAATAGAAGTATGTTTAAAAAAAAAAGCCTTCTAAAAAATTTTTCAGTTGAATGTTATTGAAAATCCTAAAATATTGTCTATTTTAAATATTGTTTCCTAGTCCAGATGCGGCTTTCATAGAAACCCATTGTGGCTGCCTCTTTTTTAAAATCAACATGATTAGCATGTAATCCTGTTCATGCTCTGTTCATGGAAAATATTTTCTTAAATAATATGAAGCTCATTCTCCTTTTTCCCCCCCCTCTCTAGATATGACCCAGACATTTTGTTAGGCTATGAAGTCCAGATGCATTCCTGGGGTTATCTCTTACAGAGGGCTGCTGCACTAAATGTTGATTTATGCCAGATGATTTCTCGTGTGCCAGGTAAGTTATTGTATAGGGTTTCAGTTCAGTTCCAATAGAAACAAGTTGAAGTCTATGAATAAATTAAAAAAATAAATGCAGAGTATTTCTTCAGATGGACCTCTTTTTTTGTTGTTGCTGTTCTGTTGTTATAGGTATAATCACACACACGCACAAAAAAAATTTGAAATACCAATGAGATTCTGGTTTTCAGTGTTTTCTGAATTTTTAAATTCCTTGTGTATTCCACTTCTGGGTGTGTCCCATATCCATGAACCTAGATTCATTTTCAGTTGTCGTGTGTGTTAAGTTTTCAGTTCTTGGAGGTGCTTCTGCTACCAAACTTTCTCTGGTTTCTCCTTGGCTTCAGTCATACGTATGTCATTCAGGGTACCTACCATAATCATTATTTGTGGTTTATCTGGCTGGGATACGAGGACATAAAGATGCTCCTGAGCAGCACTCATCTTGGTCAGCACCTCTGTAATAAAATCCTTACTTTCAATAGCAATTATTGTATGGTGGGCAAATTTTACTGGTCCAAGTGCTGATGCTTTCCTCCAACATTCAGAAAAAGACCTGTTTGGGTTTTTTTCTTGAAAACCTTGGGAAAGTTTTCCAGGAGAGTGGTAAGCTTAGTGTCTAAACTTAGGCAATCAATAGAAGCTGTCATTCTGAAGAATGCAGTTAGTGAACAGCTAAATAAATGTGTTGCACCTGAGAAGAGTCAAGGTGACTTTGTAAAATTAAAAACCGTCTCAAAAATTTGTTGTAGCTCTTTGCAGTCATCAAGAAGATGTGGATGAGGGAGATAGGATTTTAAAAATCAAAACAATTGAAAAAGCTGCTTTTGTCAGGGCTCTTGCCAAAGATCTGTACAGAAACTAAATAGCCATGAAATAAGAAGTGCTTTCCTGTGATTGTCCTATTAAAAACTTGATCCTGTTACCCTGTAATGGTTGAAAAAGTAAATGAAATATTAAGAATTATGGAGCAAGGAAAATATAGAACAATGAATGTAAATGTCAAAGTCTGTAGTGTGCTTGCACCTCAAATACTGTGGTTCTAGCCTCTTCATAAGCTTTCCCCCCTCAAAATGGATATAGGAGAACTGGTAAAGATGAGAAGGGTAATCCAAATGTGTCTAGTAATTTAGTAAGTTAGGATTCCAGAAGAGACAAAACTGGGTAAGGAAGGTAAAAGCCTATGAAATATTGAGGGATATAAAGGGAAATATGGATTGGCTGTTCATGGTCTTTTCCAATGCAAGAACCAGAAATCATCAAATGAAGCTAGCAAATGGCATCTACAGAATAGGAGTTCATTTTTCACCCCTGGGTTGTTGAACTGTTGAGTTCCTTGCCACAAGGTAGTACAAATGCTTAAAGTGTATGTTGCTTTCAGAGGAGATAAATTCTTGGGACAAAAAATCCATTGGGAACTATTATATATGTGAAAATAATGTCTGGCCCAGGAAGCTGCAAACAGTTAGAAGCTGGGAGAGTTCTAGAGAGATTATCGATAGCTGCTTCCCCTGTTCTTGAAGCATCTGCTTTTGGGTACTTGATAGAACACGATACTGTGCTCGTTGCGTCTTTGGGCTTACCCAGCAGATCAATAGCATCTTTTATGTTGGCATCCTGTGTGCCTGGCCAGAAGAACACGATGTTTTAGAAGAGCTATGTTCACATACTCCTTCCTTGACGTTTGAATATTTGTGCACTCTTGATGCCTTCAAAATCTTTTGATGCTTTTGATACCTGTGACCTGTTTAGAAAAGGTCTGAGTTATAGGGACCTCCCAGGGACAAGAAAACATAAGAACAAATTTGCATCTTCAGTTGAAAGTTGTTGGCAGCTGGACCTTGGTGAATTTTTAAATACTTAATATATGAAAACAGGAACACATGACAGTTTAAATATGAATTGGCCATCAAAGGTCACAAGTTTTCTTCTTCAGCACAAAGGTCTCAATTTTGTTCTTCAGGAATAATTACTGATTGCATGAACCTTGTTATTAAATTCCCCTGATGGCTCAAATTGAGATGATACACTGGTTGCAATAATAATGCCTCTGGGTACAGTCTTCAGAGGTATTGAAGGATGTTCAGAAAAACTCCTGATCCCTTACACCTCAAGATTTGCAATGTCTTTGGTAAGAGGAATGGCAAGTCTTGCAGTCAAAGGTTTCTTAAACCTCCAAAGATCACAAAAGTTTACTCCTCTACTGTGGAAGTATGGCTGAACAATCTCTTCAGTTTGGGACAGGTAACTAATGTGTCTCTGCTTTTGTTCTCAAAGGCTCAGACACAGCTCTCGTCTTGCAGGACAGCTATGTCTGCACTGTAGTTGATGTAGAATCAACATTTACATCAGCAAAGCTCTCGATAGTACCCATCTTCATGACATAAGCTGTTGTTCAAGTTACTGGAATTGGGATACGCATGAAGAGTTCCTCAAAGAAGAAAGGTTACTTCTCTGGGAACTGTATGGTTCTTAATAGTGATGTCCCTATGTATTTCGCAGTATTCCTTCCCTACAACTATGATGTCCCACACAACATGGCTTCAGTTCTAGTGAAGGAAACCAGGGTTGTAGTCCGTAACATCTTTGGACATAAAGTTTGAGTGGGCATGCAGGACATAGGCATGATTTCCACAGCACTGGTATTCATAATACAGATGTTCTTGTGCCAGGTGATGGATGCACACCCAGAATTGGAATACATAACACTTAAAATGTTTCTAAGAACTAGTGTTTTTGTAAGGTAAGTAATTATTCTTTTTTGACTGAACTGCAGGAGAAAGACAAGGAAATGTTCACACTGATGAGCTCCTCCCAAAAATGTCATGCCATAAGTGTGGGCTTGCATGCATGGCCATAAACGTGCAAGTGTTGTGTTCTCTGTTGCTTTGTGGCCTCCTTGTCCATGGTTTTGACCCCATCTATGTTCCTCTTGCTTTTCCAACCCCTATGCTTCATATTTCCCTCCCTTCTTCACATGCTGTATTTTCAGAACAGGAAGTGCTCCTTCAAGCAGTATGCTCCTCTTTCCTCCTATTGAAATAAAGATGGAAGGTACTTTTCCTTCCCTTTCCTGTGATTTCAACTTAACAAAAAGAAAGCTGGACTTCTCTCTGGTTTTGCTTTATTGGCTGAGTCTGGTGCTGCCTCTGCCATTTACAAGTGAACTATTCATAAGTCATTAGGACACACCACAAGAGAAGTGAGTACTGTGCCTGTGCGTAGTGGCATTTTTTGTGTGTGCACTGTGGCCTCCTGTTTCCTCCTTTGCATCACAGCTCAGTGTTAGGGAGTGGGTAACAGAGGATGAGGAAACTTACTTTTATTTCGTCTTATGCACTGGAAAGATAGGAAGAATGTCCAGTTCTGCTTCTTAACAACTTTGTTTCCAAAGACGCTCACGTGGTTCTAGTGATATATTCTCCACACCAGTTGTGGAGCACTACGGGGTTTTGTAATTTTGCAATGCTCATCACATGCAGAGTCCCTTGTTCGTCAGGGCAGTGGGTCTCTTTTGTGACTGCATTATACTTTGTTGCCTGTCTTTACCAGCAAGACATGAAGCAAACTTAAGAAACATAGGGAATCTCCTAAAAAAGTCATGAGAGAATTAGGATGACACTGCAGAAGGTAGAGCTAACTGATAGTTTCTCCTTCTAATAAAAAACAAAAATTGAGGAGGGGAAAAAAAAAAAAGTAAGTTCCTCACTTTCGCAGGAGATCCAGCATGTGGAAATGAAAAAGAGCAGAAGAAGAAATGTTGCTGTTTGTGGGGCTTTTTTTCCACCCAAGCATGAAAAGAGAAACTGCTATTTTTCCTCCTTAAAAATCTGAAACAATAAGGAGGCTAAAAAGATGGTATGCATTTTGATAAAGTGTATGAAAGGTCTGCTAAATTTTGTCAAGGCTCTGTGATTTATTGATAAGGTCAGGAAATGACAAATAGGTTTTCTTAACCATATTTTGACTGATACACACATTTGAAAGATCAACATATGAAGTTAGTCTGTATTATGTTGTTTCACAGCAGTTCTGCAGAATATCAGGCAATTTTTACTTCTGTCTTCAAGGGTAAATGTGCTTCATGGCTGTCTGGGGAACTAATAGCTAAGTTCTGATCATTATTGCAAAGCATTATGTATCCACACTTCTATACACTCTGTCCAAAATGTTCTGCTTTTTGTTAGTAGGGTACTGTACAGGGTTATCTGATAAATGAATAGTGGCAAAGTACACAACCAACAGTTGAAAAATGGGTATGGATTTAGAATTGTAGGAAAATTGCCTCAAAGTGCTTTCTCTTCCATTAAACTAATAAGAAGGAACAAGACTGGAGGATCAAATAATATAGTGTGTTTTCATATTGAATTTTAACTTGTGTTGTACATATGTAAACTCAGGAAAGAATACGAAAACTGTAGCCTTAGGTTGACTGAAAAAAAGACAGTTTCAAGAAAAGTGTACCAAAAAGACTGTCTTCTGTTGTGTTGTAGTATTTCAAAGCATAAAAAAACCCCAAGGATGGCAAAAGAGGGTATCTTTCCTGTACTGTAGTCGCCGCTGTCTTGCAGAAAGATTCAGAATGCTGCTTCTGCCTCTGCATTTGTTCCTTCCTATTTCCTTCTCTCTCTGTTCGTGCTATCCAGAACTCATGTCTACCTGCTCCCACTGCAGTGGGTTTGCTTTTACTGTATGAAAAGGCGCTGAGTTTTTTCTCCCATGACCTGGTTCCAACTGTGTAAGATCATTACAAGTAAAGCCTTGAGTTATAAACTCTTTAGGGCAGAAATCACTTTTATGTTGTGCACTAGTGTGCGTGCAGCTAGCTCTCAAGTAACATTCAGCATTGCTTAGCCAATATATTCACTATGGAGAATATATTGCCATGGACACCATTTCAATGAAACCGAAGTAAGAGTTCTCTTCAGAGGGACGTGCAAGAGCAGAAAGACCTGGGGGAATTTTATTTAGAGATTGTGTGGAAGACTGGTAAATAAATAATCTTGTGCAATCAGTAACAGTCTTTATGAATTCTTACTTTTCTAGAGAGCTCAAATTGGAAGAGGGATAGCTTGATCTGGTCTTGATGTCCTATAACTTGTCTAATTATATTATCTTTCAATGTCTTTAGATGAAAAGAAAGAGAACAGATTTGCAGCTGAGCTGGATGAATATGGATCGGATACAATGAGTGAAATAAATATTGTTGGGCGAATTATCTTAAATATTTGGAGAATGATGAGAAATGAGGTAAAGTTTTTAAAAGGTTAATGTATTTGACTTACTGGGGTGTTTTAATTATTGTAGACTTTGTTGAAAATTTCATGTAATTTATGTAACTTTTCTTTATTTGTACACCTTTTCAAATAGAGCAGTCTGCCACTTTGTGAGAATGGATTTTGCATATCACTAAAATGTAAAATACTGAAGCCCTTATCTTTCAGTAATGTTTCTTAATGATATTTCTTTTCACTTCTTTGTGGGTTTTGAGAACAACTTACCTGTTTTAGCAATTTGTCTAGTATGGTGCTTTTAACTAAATTAAATACTTGAACTTATTTTAAGGTGTCAGACTTACTCATTGTTTTGGTGTTTATGAGCTTACATTTAACACTCAAATGGTTCAGTCTCTACAAATCTTGTTCTGACCAAATTCAGACCTGATCTTTGTGATCTACTTAATTCCGCATATTCTTTTCAATTGATGAGGGATATTCTTTCCTGACTTGTAGATAGTAAGGGACTTCTAAGTATAAATGTTTACCTTTTTAGCAAAGAATACTAATAAAAAGTTAGTTAGTCTAGTTGTTACAGTTTTCAAAAAGTAGAGATTTCTTTGACTATGAAAGACATCATGCATGTTAACATATACTCTGTGTTTTTCTAGGTGAATCTAATGAATTACACTTTTGAAAACGTGGGCTTTCATGTTCTTCATCAACGTTTTCCTTTATTTACTTTCCGAGTTTTGTCTGATTGGTTTGATAATAAGGCAGATGTCTACAGGTAATGATCTATTAATCCATTTTGTTTGTTCTTTTTAAGGCCAGATCCTTAACATTGGATAGGTATAAGCTAAAGTCGGCATAGGAAGAAATAATCAATTTAGCTCAGGTACTAGAACAGTCTATATGCAGCAACATGAGCTTATTTACTCTGCTGTTCTGCTGTGTTCTGTTCTGTAGTTATACCTTCAATATTTCATCTTTGTGTATTTTTCTGTTTACACAAAACCAAAACATTTTCAGTTACAGTTTCAACATATCTGAATAGATGTACTATTTTGAAGTTCTGTAACATCTTTATTTTGTATATACTATTAATCAGAAGGACTTTTAATGAACTGTGAGGTTTCTGTTTTACTTCACAGTGCATGTCAACCAAGCTAGGCTTAAAAATAGTACAAAACAGTGTGCAAGATGTTGAGACAGTAATTATAGCTGCGTAAAAATACCTTTATATGACACGTATCACACTGGGCTTCATTCTTCCTTGGAGTGATCTGGTATTGTGTGATATGAACAATTCATAAAAATGAGTACTGATCTGAACGTCATTTGTGACATACATATAATTTCTATAGAAGTTCAATACTTTTCAACTATGTGGAAACTTGGTTTTGTGCTGCAATTATAAATTTATGTTCAACTAAGATAGGTATTCTTTTAATACAGAAGGATGTTTCCACAAAAGTCCACTCGGTTAAAAAAAACATGTAAACAGATGAAGAAACTCAAGTTTCTGTTTCAGTAATCCTTTAGGGCAGTAAGGACAACAGTATATATTATGTCATTGAGAGATTCCTTAACAGTAGTTTGCTGTAACACATTCTGTGTATATCTTTAGAATACGTAAGTGTATGTTTATGTGTGCCACATTTTTGAAAGAGCCGTATGAAAATATCCTAGGGGAAATTTTATTTGCTAGTTTGTAACAAGTTATCATAAAAAATACTTTTTTCTTAGTAGAAAGAGCAGCACTTTCCTGATTGTTTATAATGAGGCGTTCACTTTCACAGGTGGAAAATGGTTGATCATTATGTTAGCCGGGTCCGTGGGAATCTCCAGTTGTTAGACAAACTGGATTTGATTGACAGAACAAGTGAAATGGCGCGACTTTTTGGCATTCAGTTCTTACATGTATTAACAAGAGGCTCCCAGGTAAGATCTAGTTTTCCTTACACTTCACAAAAGCAAAATAGTCTTTACAAAATGTTTTAGTTCCTCAGTATCTTTTCAGTCAGTATATGTATTTTTGTAACATCACAAAAGACTGTTTTGCATAACATGAAATTGAAACGTAAAGAAGGCAATTCAAAAGCAGTAATAATGGATTGAATGGTTAGTCTTGGAGATCAAAAATAGCTGTTAAAAATAGAGTGCCCAGTAATCATGCCAGTGAGTCTCTTCTACAGACTTTGGGAGCACTAAGTTTTCCCTTTGAGCTGGTATTTTTCACACTTAGATGAGTGAAAATGAATGTTTATTAAAACATTAAGAAATATAATTGAGCATGTTTTAGAAAGATGAGATTATTTTCTTGCAGGACAGACAAAGCTGCACTGAATATGTTCTAAGTCACATTTCCTGTGAAGCAGACCTCTAGGTGAGATTTTATGATAACACAAGAAGGGTTCTGGCTTTATTAAGTACATGTGTCATGCAAGTTGTGTGTGGTTCTGTTATTTTGGTACTAGCATCAGAGGGAAAGGGAGCAGGACAGAGTGAGATTTACGCTACTCTTTCTTTGAAACCCCAGCAGTCTGCAGTTGTACCAAAGGCTTTCCTTGCCCAGGTTCTGAGTGACTAGGCTAACCAGACTGTTTTCATGGCTTCACGTGAGCCCTGAACAGCACCTGAAACGAGAGACAACTACTCTCGCTCACGTCTGCTCTTCTGTTGTCGTCTTCTTTCCTACCATAATTCTTTCCTACCATCTTTCTGCTTTCTGTTTTAATAGACATGTAGCTGAGCTGACCAGGATTGATTATTTTGCCAACTCCTGCGGACGAAAAGACAACCTAAAAAATAATGTCCTAAACAGACCAGCATTGTCTTAAGCCAGAAATGGGAGTGTCTGAAGCTGCAGTTCCTTAACAATTCAACCCAATTTAAAAATGTTGCCACCTTTTTTCCTTTGGCTGCAGTTGCCCATGTAATCTCTTGACTCAGTGCAGGTTCTTGTCAGTTTTGCTGGTACTGGCCCTATATTTGGGGGGGGCGGGGGGGGCCGAGGGGCAGGGACAGCACTGTCAGCAGAACTGTGGTGGCATTCAATAGGTATTTGCCAGTTTAGCTCCCTGATCTGGTTTACCCTGTTATCGGAGAAGTACCGCTCTTGGAGCAAGGGAAGAGAAATGCACAGTTAGGGACAGAGAGGGTGGAACTGGCATACTGCCAGCATAGATATGCTTAAACTGTCTTGATTGCAGCCCACAAAGACTGTTCTGCCTGTCATTTTCTCAAATGGCTGTGAGTGGGAGTGAGCAACAGAAACATGCTGCATTTTCTATCCTGACTGTTCTTTTCTCTTTTCTTCTGTGCACGTATATTTTGTTTCCACTGAAACTTTCTAGATCACAAAAATGGTAGTTGCAACAATTCCCAGTTACCTCACATAATTTTTTTTTTTTTTACTCAGAAGAATCACCACTACCTTTTATGAAGATATTTCTTTTCTCCTTAGCTGAAAAAGATGTTAAAATGAAATAGTACTAAGAACAGATTTCAGATATTTTAAGTCATTTTTTTCTTTTATTTTATTAAGCTATCTTGAATATACCCTAGTAGACTAAACAAATCTAACAGGAGATGGTCATAGGCATACAGATTATTAGTCAGATGCTTGAAGAACTTGCTAAAAACTAGGAGAAAAAGAAGGAAAAAAAAAAAAAAAGAGAAAAACAACCCAAAAAAACTAGCTCTTGCCAGATCCAGTCCCTGACCACCTCATCACACATCTCAGCACTGGACACAAATTAGTGCGCAGTTAGCGCAAGGCAGCAGCAGCTTTTGCAGCAGCATAACTACACTTTCAAACCTCAACCTATTTGTAAGATGCCAGAGTCTTGTTAAAGCTGTTGGTTGTGTAAGTTCATTTATAACATCACAGTTAAAGAAATTATACCTAACCCATTCAGTACAATGACTGAATATGTAGTGTGTCAAGCAGAGGGCTTTTGAATAGTGATTTAGTAGTTGACAAAGCACAGGATCTTAGGATTATATAGGATTGTTCTTTGATATTTTTGGATTTTCAGTCCTTTGCCGCCCATGTATGTAATTTTCACCTATTCTGGTTTTAACTGTGAATGGACACAGTGAATACCTGACTGTTAGTGCTGTTTTTTTCTCATCTTGCTACCTCCACAGATGACATTTTGTGGTGTCTTGAACAAGCTGAAAGTTCTTAAACTTTTTGTTATTTTATGCTTCCTGTACAACTTGTGGCATCATCAGGGAGAAAGCATGATGCCCAGTGCAAAACAGCAGACTTTTGAAATGGGCTGACTTAGATTCTTCCCTTGGTTCTCTTGCTGCCAAGTACATTCTAGTTACTTCTCACGGTCAAAAGCTTGGAGGCACAATTATCAACTTACACAACTTGCATGTCATTACTCTGTTTTCCCAAATGTTGAAATAAAATTGCTGTGCAGATTCCTACAGAAAATGTTCGTCAACTGCGTATTACGCTTTTTCTTCAATGTTTGCAGATCTAATAAAAATACAGTTTAGCAAATGCTCGTTCACTGGCTGTAGCATGGCCATCCGTATATATCGTTGCAGCCTGTTGGATGTTTATTTTTTTAACCTGAGTTGGATGTTGGTTTTTTCCATAGATAAAAATTAGAAGTACTTGATTTTCAATTACTAGGGCTAAACGATGAGGAAACACATGGAAAAGTTCCACTATATGTGATAGAAAATATACATTAAAAGTAAGAGTATGGCTATTTATTTTGGAAAACTAGTTGTCTGTACTTTAAATTCAGGAAATGTAAGTGTGTATTTACACAGTTTTAATACACCCATGTTTATTCTTTATTTTTTAAATTATAATGATTATATCCAAACTGTTTTGCAGTATCGTGTGGAGTCTATGATGCTGCGCGTTGCAAAGCCAATGAATTATATTCCTGTGACACCCAGTGTCCAGCAGCGAGCTCAAATGAAAGCCCTGCAATGTGTTCCCTTAATAATGGAGCCAGAATCCCGCTTCTACAGCAATGCTGTTCTTGTATTAGATTTCCAGTCGTTATATCCTTCCATTGTGATAGCATACAACTACTGTTTTTCAACCTGTCTGGGACATGTTGAAAACCTAGGAAAGTAAGTTGTTATTCTTTTCTCTCAAACTTTGATTCCATAGAGACTTTAGCATCTTTTCTAAGCTACTGAGAACCCTTGGTTGTCATTGGAAACAATGGGTGTGTATGAATAGCACCATTTTCTGTTACACAATAGAGATGATAAAGATCTACCCTGTGTGCGTGTGTGTATACACAAACACATATAAATATACACATCAATATGTATTTTAAATTAAATGCAGAATTAGACTCTGTTCTGTTTAAAAAAAAGATTAACTCTGTATGTGCATGTGTGTACACCTGTTCCATTATTATGGTGATGCTGGTTTTCAATATTGCTTCAGAATAAGTTAAAATGTTAGATAAATCCACTACCTATTTTCAAAACTGGACTAGTATTATTCTGCTGTATGTTAATAAATTGTTGTTGTTCTCTTTTAACAGTTGTAGTTCACTCTGGTCTTAACTATTCAAAACGAAAAGATACAATGAGTTATTCTGTGTAGCATCTCTTACGGAGCTTAACAGTAATTCTGTTAATTGGAAAAAAAAATCTCATTGCATAATTACCTCTATAAAACAGTATTTGGAAGAATGGGAAGATGCATGCAATGATTGCTAGGTGTCACTATCAGGTTTTCAAGTTTTTGATTTGAAATTCTGATTTGTAAGACAAAAATATATGCAATGTGTTACTTGGTAAACATTCATGGTTTCCATAGGGGATTACAGTATGAGTATGTGCCTCCACTAACTCGGCATTTGGAAATAATGCATTAATGCAGAACAAAATTGATAAATTACACATTTATTGGCATTTAGCCATTTATTACTACTTTCTTCCTAGAGCTTTTTGCATGTAGCTAAGAAATTTTAAATTGTAATATGTTTGTTTATACCTGAGATTAAAATTGTGATTCTATCCTTGCTGGCATTATCAGCATTTTAATGTAAGTTGATGCTTTTGCTTGATCAGGCTGTAAATGAATGAATTGTCTTCATATTTATTTTTTCTCTTTATCAGATATGATGCATTCAAATTTGGCTGTACATCTCTCAGAGTACCTCCTGACTTACTTTACCAGATCAGGCATGATATCACAGTGTCACCCAGTGGAGTAGCTTTTGTCAAGGTAATGATATTAGTGCTCTGTGACAGGCATTTTCACTTCCTGTTGGCTGACTAGCTTAAGATCAAATTGATACTGTAGTTTATATTTTGCTGCATTAAGAGCAGACAGAAGGGGGGAGGTTCAGTCGCTCATTTCCCAGTGTTTTTTGGTATTTGTCAGAGTGCTGAACTTCTGGCAGTTCAGGAAATAAAATGTCATCTTTATGCTTTCATTTATACTGAAGGCTTATTTCATCTATAATTAAACTGTATTTTACTTGTGCAGTTTGGGGATCAAACAGTAATTATCTGTGTGTAACACTTCATTCTTCTCCTGCCTGTATAGCAGAATGCTTTCCTAGAACAGGAATCATGGTTCGGGAGATGAAACTCCCTGACTTGCTTTCTATTGTTCTCATTTTATGTTATGTGTACTGCTGGCTGATTTGTAATGAATTAATAAATATGGCCTGGAGCTCTTACAAATAATTAGCCAATCACCAGCGTGCATATATTTAATGTAAAACAAAAACTTTAAGTAAAGAATATTTGCAGAATTTTTAAAAGATAATATTCCTTTAGCATTTAACATTTTGAAAATTAACAGTTAAATATTGAAGTCCTGTTTTAGTTAATAAGGTTATCTAAACATTGCATTAGCAGGGCTGATGAAAACAAAGAACAAAAAGCTATTTACCCTGCCCTTAAGAGCTTTGCCTGTATTCTAGGTTGCTTGTAATATTTGTGGGAAGAGCCAAACCGTTGGTGCCTAGGGCATCTTGCTAATTAATTTGTCTCCTTAACAGTGATTATCTAACAGTTCTGGGTTTTGCTTTTACTCCTAACTGTTTAGGCTGGGCTTCTTAATGTAATTTTTTTCTTTGTTCCCTTTATGGCAGCCTTCAGTAAGAAAGGGTGTGCTGCCAAGAATGCTAGAAGAAATCTTGAAGACTAGGATAATGGTGAAACAGTCAATGAAGGCCTATAAGCATGACAAGGCTATAACTCGAATGCTTGAAGCTCGTCAGTTGGGTCTTAAATTTATAGCTAATTTTACCTTTGGTTATACTGCTGCTAATTTTTCTGGAAGAATGCCGTGTACTGAGGTAAGGGTTGCAGATAAAAATGCAGAAAAACTGTGGAAAAGACACATTAATAAAGTATAGTCAGATAACACAGTATTATTATATGAAATATATTTAATCTAAATACCTTCATAAAAGCTGTTTTATTTGTAGTACTGAAAATCAGCAACTTGAGATTTGTGATCCTTTTAAAAAAAAATTAAAAAGTCTTATTTTTCTTCTTCCTATAAAAGAGCATTTGGAGTTGGCATTTCTATAGAACTCTCTCCAAAGGTAGATTGGATTACAATTCTAATAGTGGAAATAAAATAAAACATTGTAACTGTTTCACAGTTTTCATAAAAGGAGGAATCAGCAGAATCCAAAAACCAGAGAAAATGATCCTAAGCAATCTTGTCTTGCTTCTTACACTTTTAATATGCCTAAATAAGTTTAAACCAAATTTTCCTTTATTTTAATTCTTAATAATTTTTCATTGCTCTTCCTTTAATTCTTGCTGTTTTGGGGTAATGTAAGCAACCTTTTTATTTATTATATGCATTTAAACCATTAAATAAAATACATTGTCTCAATATAGTAATTTTCATTAACAGATCAAGCAAGGTTAGACTATGTTTACCAAGAGCTAGTATTGGGTTTAGCAGTAGAATAAAGATTTTCAATATATCTTTAACTTTGCAGGTTGGTGATAGCATTGTCCACAAAGCCAGAGAAACATTGGAGCGTGCTATAAAACTGGTGAATGATACAAAAAAATGGGGTGCTCACGTTGTGTATGGTGATACTGACAGGTAATTAATGGTCTGCTTCTTACAATGTTTTAAAGTCATAGTGGTTCTTCCTAGATACAGTTTTCTTCTGTCTCAACAAGGGGAGGTTATGATACTGAAAGAGTACGTGGACCCTCTTTGGGGTGTTGCTTACTGTCTTGCATAAAATGCAAAGTAAATAATATTTATTTTCTTGGAGTTTCTTTTTGGACTTTTAGAAAGCACTCTGAGGGTTTTCTTTCTTTTGAAAATAATGTGAAACAGAAAGGGGAAAAAAATCATATTTTTTCAGGTGTGAATCAATGTAAGTCCTGCTTATCAAATAAGTATTTTTGTGCCTCTTTCTGATGTCATTTTTATTTTGGAAAACAGAGTATTTATAATATAGTAGGCATTGCATGTTAATACTTAGAGGAAGGCACTATTTTAAGCTTCAAAAGTGGATACAATTCAGAAGCAGTCACCAGAGCATACAAAGATATGATTAGGCTGCCTGAAGTACATCATATAAATATCTCCCCTTTCTCAGTCAATCTTTCATCTGAATAATAGCCATGCTCTAGGCATATAAATCTCTGGTGCTAGACTTGGATAATTTTTCAGCCATGGGAAACAAAGCTTGTGGCTATCCTTCCTTAATAACTTGTGAATCCAATGACTATTTCAGCCAGATTTGATGAAAGACTTGAAATTTCAAAGATACTAAATTCATAGTAGCTTCACCAAAAAAAAAAAAAAAAAAAAATGTTGGAGAAAGGAAGTAAAATCCTGTTGCTGCCCGTAACAGAAAAAAAGGGTGTACCCAGAGCTCTTTACATTTTTCTCACGGGAACTCAAGTTTTGCAGTGCCTGGGAGCAGTCACGTTCCCTGACTCACCAGAAAGTCGCAGCGTTCATCGTGCCTTCGGCATGCCTGATCTCACACTGAACACTGAAGTTTCTCAGGTTTTTGGCTTTTCTAGCTGAAGGAAGGGAACAGAATTGATAGCAACATCCCTGCCTTGCCACCAGGAAACTATAGCTCATAAATTTCAGGAACTATGTTGAACAGATTTGTGCTTATTTCCTATGTCTGATTTCTTGTAGCATGTTTGTACTCTTGAAAGGAGCCACGAAGGAGCAGTCTTTTAAGATTGGTCAAGAAATTGCTGAAGCTGTAACAGCAACAAATCCGAAACCTGTTAAACTGAAGTTTGAAAAGGTAAAAGGAAAATATTTTGCTTCAAGTGTGTTGGGTGAAAACACTGTTATCCAAAGAAAAAAAAAAAGAGTGAAGAGAAAAGAGATAAAAGATTTTTATGGACCCTAACATAGCACAAGGATATACAACAGTCATGCTGTACTCTTTCTGTGGGTATATTGCAAGCTCCTTAATGCCTCAGGGACCTTGTCAGACAAGCGCTGCAGCGTGAACAACAAAAAGTAGTATTCCTACTTTCACATCAGGTTGTGCTGGCAGCACCAGGCAATTTGAAATTCCTGTCTCATCAATTTTTGGAAACGTCTCCCTCGGTTTTGTATTGTATACACACAATCAACCCAACGTGTGCAACTTGGTAAAGAAAATGTACACCATGCCTTGAAATGATTCCAGAGCATTAATTACAAACCTGATATTTATTCTTCAGCTAGCCTTAGCACACTTCAGGATATGTCCATATGATACATATACATATAAAATGAAAAATTATAAAAATCCATTCAGTAGGCTTTTGGAAGAAGTATTAATGACAATAAGCCTTTTATAGAAGAGCAAGGCAATGTGATACTAATTTTGGTGGAAGTTTGTCACTGGAAAGTCATTAGCAACCAGTTCAGGTGCTCTAGATGTTTTCAAAGTACATACCTGACTCAACAGGTTCAATCCGAATTTGTAAGCAAATTGCCATTTTTCACAGAAAATACAGTAGAATAATATTAGCAAGAAAAGTCAGGATACCTGTGGAAGGGCACAGCAACTTTTCCTCACTGGCTAATGTACAGGGACCCTTCCCACTTCGAGCGATTCTGTGTCATTAAGCTGAAGGAGTAATTAACCAGAAAAAAATACTAGGTGCAAGGATATACTTGAGAAGATGTTCAACTGCTTCACTTCAAGTGCCCTTATTCACGTGTGGATCAAAATATTGAGTACTCTCCTAGGGTAGCTTCCTAGCACAGGAGGAGGAAAATGCCTCAAAGCTGGAGCATCTGTTCAAGAAGGGGGATACCTATGTGCAGGACCTTCTTCAGGCAGAGGCAATCTAAACTCACTGCTTCCTCTTCCATGAAGATGCGGTGTTATCTTAGTAATACGGGGAAGAAATTGTTCCCCATTCTTTCTTTTAAAACTGGTCAAGGAATACTGACAAAATCAAGAATGAAATAAGAGGTTGGAGAAAACAAGCAAAAGAGATCATGACCCTAAAAATCCATTCATGAGGAAACTGTTCTCCAAGCATAGGCATTTTAAAAGCATGCTTTTTCCCCAAATCAAGATACTAACTGATTTTAGGCACCTTGTAATTAGATGAAGTTTGAAAATAGGAGGATCAAAGCCACTAGTTTTCCTGGGAAAGTTTTCTTCTCTGATGTTTAAAATGAAGTTGTTGCCTTTTAAAGAAAGAGAGATAATACAGTTACATTAAAAATGCTGACAGGTGCAATCCAGAAAAGGGTACTAGAAACAAATTATACTGTGTCACACTTTTCATCTGAGTTTCAGGTTGCTTAGCCTTTACAGCTAGATGAAATATAAAGTGATTTAAGAATGGAACACCACTGAATCCCAACTTCCTCAGCTATTCTTTAACAGTCCTTTGATCTAGCTTATTGGTTTTAATGATTTTTTTAAAAAAACAACAACAAAGCAAAGTATTCCTTAGGAAACCCTCTATGTTCAGAGCCACCTTATATTCCCAACACATGCCAGATTGGGCTATCTTCTTTCTAAACTTTCCAGGTCTACTTGCCATGTGTCCTGCAAACTAAAAAGAGGTACGTGGGTTACATGTATGAAACATTGGAGCAGAAGGACCCAGTATTTGACGCAAAAGGCATAGAGACAGTCCGAAGGGACTCCTGTCCTGCTGTTTCCAAGGTAAAATACTCATGCATTTCATCCTGAATGAAATTACAGTATTCTGTTATTTCATTGTGTATTTGTGCTTTCTTAGAGTTTCCGGTCCTTTTAAGTTGTCTGAGACTTCATCTGTTTTTCTGGTATGAACCATTTGAAAGATAAATTGAAGATCTTGCACAGCATTACAAGGACTTGCACTTTCATCTTAACTACTGTCTTTCAGCCCCTAAAAACCTCATAAAAAGCCCTCAGCCCCATGTAAGTTCTCTAGAAGACCATTCTTGATCCAGTTCACTTTAACTGGAAGTATTACTCCAAGATGAGTGAGGCACACTGATGTGTCTGCTAAATAGCTCACTTAAATAAATCTAGTTTAGCTAAGAATTCATTTAAAATAAACTTCCTTGTCTGTTTATTTTAAGCCGAGTGTTGGGGGGGTTAAGAAGAAAAGGCCCTTGTTCTTAATCAAGTCAAAACAAATTTATGCCAGTAAGGAAGGTAACCACTTAGGAGGATTTACTTCCATTTTTCTTCTTAATCCCAATTCTTTTGTTTGCTGAGGTGGTCAGAAAGTCATGGCAAAATATTATAGATGACGGGAAAAAACACCTTCTCTCATACTCTGGAAAACCTCTGTAATTGTTGAAACAGTCTTAGTGCCAGAGTATGGCTAATGTCATGAAAGATGTGTCAAACTGAGGAAAAAGTTGTCCAGTAACATGTTTATGAATGTCTTTGAGTGGAACAGAATGCAACCTGTTGTCATATTAACATTCTAGTTCACAACTGATACTTTTTCTAAGCAGTGTATTAATATTTGCTTATAATTTACTGAATTATTTGGCATTAATTATTTTTTAGTTAAACATACGTGTTTTTCTCACCTTTCTCCTTTGGTTCTAAAGATACTTGAGCGTTCTATCAAGCTGCTATTTGAAACACGGGACATAAGTCAGATCAAACAGTACGTTCAGAATCAATGCATGAAGTTACTGGAAGGAAAAGCCAGCATGCAAGACTTCATCTTTGCAAAAGAGTACAGAGGGAGCTCAGCTTACAGACCTGGATCCTGTGTACCAGCCCTGGAAATCACCAGGTAATGAGATTAAGAAATGCTAATCATAGATATTTTTTCTGTTGACCTTTGTACTGCCAAGTTATAGTTCTGGGTAGCAGTGAGATGTCTCCTTTCGATATCGTTGCAGCAGTTGGCTCTGACTTTATTCCGTGTGTGAAGAGAGATCATGCATCAGGTAGTCCTAGAAAGCCATTTCATAGTCCTGGAAAGAGCTGCACATGTTTAAGAGTAAAGTCTTGTCAGGATGCTGTAACAGTGTATTACTTATTTGGGTTTTGTACAAGGGCTTGACACTCTCCAAGATTGTCCATCACTCACAGATATTAGATATGTTAAAAATTGTAATAGTGATGTCTCTCAGTGCTGTGAAATACATTACCAGGCATAATTTTTTCTTTGCTTTTTTTTTTTGAAGTACCTTACTTAAAGTTAATATTTCATCCTGTTGATATTGTTTATCAGTAACAGATAATGTGAGCTGGCACATTTTGCCACCTTGCTTAATATAAAAGGTCTTCAAATTAAGCCATGCGTTTTAAATAAAATAAAATTCCAAGTCCTGGATTGATACCTGCTCAAATTGAACGGTCCTTTGCTTTCTGGGTACTTGAACTCTTTTTAGTACCCTGGCTGGCCTTTATTAGATTTTTCTTTAAGGAAGGGGTAGCTAGAAAGCAACCTGCATGCAAATCCAAGTGACCTGAAACAGAACATATCTTTAGGGCTCATGTTCCAAGTTCTAGATTTTGGGTCTGACCATGAGACAAATTAAAAACAAAACAATTGGGTCCTGTGCTTTATAATAGACACTAACTTCAGTCACCTGGAGAGCTACTAATATCAGATGGGGAAGCTTACAAGCAAATGAAATGACTATGAATTGTCTCCGGATGCATTATAAAGGCTATTTTTAAACAGGAGAATGCTTGCCTATGATCGTCGCTCTGAACCACGAGTTGGGGAGCGAGTGCCCTATGTCATTGTTTACGGCATGCCGGGACTGCCCCTGATACAGCTGGTGAGGCGGCCCATTGAAGTCCTACAGGATCCCAACCTGAGGCTGAATGCTATGTACTATATTACGAAACAAATTCTGCCACCGCTGGCTAGGGTGTTCTCACTTATTGGCATAGATGTCTTCAGCTGGTACCATGAGTTGCCACGGGTAAGTGTTTGAAAACAGATTACAAATGCAGTGCATTTATACAGTGTTTGGTTTTATCGTGACTTTTAATGGAATGAGGTTTATACGAGGCAACAGCAAAGGTTATTTTACAAGGCAGTGTTTGATGCCCAAACAGGCAGACCTGATTCTTAGATCTTCTGTGTGGTTTTTTTCGCTTAGTAAACCAGGGTTTTTTTGGCCAGCCCTTCTGTGCAGGGTTGATTGCACCATCATCTTCTGTTTTCTGACCCCTTCCATAGTTTAAAAGAATATTTTGCTGTAACTGTATATTTTTAGCAGTACTTGTATATGTGTCTATTTGGCTGTAACACCTTTTAAATCTCTCTGTAGTAGATATTGGAACTCCTGTTTTTTCAAGATGGTCTGAAGATCTTTCCTCTTTATAAAAAAAGCAGTAGTGCCCCAGCAGCAGGAACACTTTTTAAAAAATCTGCATCACCAGAAATTTTAAACTAATTCTATCCAAAACTGACTTTCCTAATAGTTAAATCACTGAGATGCAGGAAGAGAAGTGTTAGATAGCTGGATTTTACTTTGTCATTTCCCTGACAAAAATGGATGGTGAAAGACAGTGTATCTCTGTAGTTTGGTTACTCTGCTTAGTGTAGGCTTCAGCAGCATAGTAGTACATCATGTTTCCCACTGCAGACTTTTAATATAGCCCTGATTGACTTCAGCTCTGCTTCTTTTCTGTACCTTTCCGATGGCACTGTGACACGCACCTTAAATATCTCCAACAAGCTGCTCTAAAAAGCCAAAAAGAGCCAGGCCAGGGAGCACCAAGGAGGTCATAGGGAGCAGAGCAGCTGGGCGTTTGAGGCAGGAGAGTGAAGGATAGCACAAAGCGTACGTCATGCAGCACCAGGAGCGAGTGCAGAGAAGGAAATTCCCTGGTGGAGCTTTGTCTGGGGAAATCGGAGCATGAGCTAGAGCCACAGACCAAAGGACGGTGGCAGCTCTGTGACCGGGACTGCACCGGCACAGAAACTTGAGGGGAGGCAGGATCTGGAAGGCAGCCACTGGGGCTGCAGCCAGGGCACCTTTGGATGTGAAGCAGATCAGCATCTACAAAGGAACAACTGCAGGAGGCAGAGTTTGAGATGAGATCAGGAATTTAGCATGTGACTGAGGATTTCTTGGGTTAGTCTTGCTCTTTTCTGGTGAGATTCCCTGTGAAATAGGTGTGGGTGGGCTCTGCTCAGTGTGTCGCTTCAGGGCAAGTGCTGCTTCAGGGCAAGTGCTACGGTCTTCAGAGTGATGCGGTCTTCAGAGTGATGCAATCCGCGTTAGTAATTTGTGTATGAACCCATGCCCTGCAGGCTGTGTTGCACTTTCATACTCCTTTTTAAAAAAATAGGCTATGTAATCTAGGAATAAGGCAAGCTGCTCTCTTGAAAGTTCATTACCTCTTAATTACTTTTTTTAACAGATTCAAAAAGCTGCCTCGACTGCCCGCAGTGAGCTAGAAGGACGCAAAGGCACAATCTCCCAGTATTTCACCACCTTACACTGTCCCGTGTGTGATGAACTGACCCAGTATGGGATCTGTAATAAATGCAGAAGCCAGCCACAGCATGTGGCAGTGATTCTCAACCAAGAAATCCGAGAGTTGGAGCGTAAGCAAGAACAGCTGGTCAAGGTATGATTAAAGCATTGTCAGATGTCTGTCAGCCAAAGACAGGGGCTGAAATTTCAAGGCAGAGTGTTACTGAATGCCCCCAACAGAAATGGGAAGTACAGTCTGGGTGTTAAACGTGTTATGGCTTGTTTGCTTTTCCCATTGCTGTTGAAGGCAGCATAGCAGCTGTTACTCTCCTTAGCTTTGGATAAAACTGAAGGCAAAGGGCGCAATCAGAACAGAAGATGCTTTTCTCCTTTTCTTCTTTAAGAGTATCTTACATGGTTTGTAGGTGCCTTTTTATAATGACAGCGATGGAGAGTTGTAAAAGTATGAAAGATTCACCTTTTTTGCATTAAAATAACTGACAATGTTCAAGTAAAAAAACGTTTGTCCCAGAAAATTTATTTATTTATGTGTATAATATGGATGGGGTTTTTTTTAGCTTGGGGGTTTTCTTGTTACCTTTCCTCTTGATAGGAATTTTCCAAGCTGGTTTTTTTCCCTCGAGCTAGAAGTCAATTAAGAGGGTAGCTGACTGTGCTCATGAATATATTACAGCAAAGCACAATGCCTCCCCTTGCAGAAACATATGCATATCCTCACCTAATTTTTGTACTGTTGTATTTTATAATTAATAAATATTTTTGTTTAAATTTATTTTTAGCACTAGCGTGTGAACCATTTTAAAGACTTTTCTGAATTGCAGGGATATAAATGTATAAATGTTAGTGTAGTCTAGGCATTGATTTGATAGGTTCCCATGGGGCTCTCGCTAGAAAACCATTATAATTCACCATTCATAAATATTGCATTACTAAGGTGTGGACTTCTATTTCTTGCTGTATTTTGTAATATTTGCTCCAGTCTGCATTGTAAATGGTAGTAAAGGAAGGTAATGCATGTTCTGCAGTTTCCCTGTAGTACTCTGAACCTTTTACATTGCTTTTGTTCTGGAATAAATCAGAACTTGGCAGATTGGTCCAGCCCCACGGAAGGATCAGTGGATTTGATCAGAACATGCTCTTGTCCCTGCAACATGCAACAGGTCGGCAAGGCCTGGGATCCTGTTCTAGTTAGGGTTTGATGACTCAACCTCTCTGTAAGAGCACCTGTCTTATTTTAATATGAAGATGTACATATCCTTCACAGCTTAAATTCTTGGCCCTCCTAGATTATAAACATGCCAGAGCCAGCAGAAAACTGATAACGCTGAATTGTACCTTATTTTAAAACACACTTAAAAATTACCTGCCATAGATGAAGGCCATAGACTTCTCCCCTCTACACAAACTGAACTTAGTGTCTCGAGTACCGTTTAGTTTGGTCCCTTGTGTTCAAACCAGCCACAGTCCCTCTCAAAAGAACTCTTGTAGGCTTATTTCTGAGGTTCTTCTAGTGGTTACAAACCTGGAACAAACCGTTTAAATCCTGTTCCTTTTGGTCATAGTTGCAGGTCAGAGGACTGGTTGGTATCCTCTGAGGTGCCGCATGTGGGACATGGCCGAGAGGGGCTGCTCCTCTCCAGCTGTTGTCAGTTTGAGTTTCTGGTCTGCAGGGATTCCATGCTGATACAGGTCTGGCTGAGCGGGTCACTGGTGCCCAAATAATTTTAACATGGAAAGAAGGAAAAGAACTGATACTAAAAGCAAAGGATATGATTTTGATGTGTTGTTCAAACTATGCAAACCATAGGATAACATTGTGTAACATTTTGATGTTACAAAACACAGGTCTGGTTGGAAGCAAATTTCTGAGTTTTTGGAAAAACCATTGAAGGTGGCAGATACTGGAAAGGATTAAAAATAAAATAGCAAAGCAGGGGCCTTTAGCTACCTTTGGAGAATCTGTGCCTGCTGTTATTTTATTCCATCAGGCATCTCATGTTACAAGTACTTCCAAGCAGCATGAACTACATTAACGAGTAGTTCCATGAATGAGGAGAGCAGTGAAACCTGTGTGCCCTGTGTGTTTGTCTTGGGATTGATTAACTCTGACTTGGGAAGTAAAACTCTAATTGAAGCTTATCTTGAAACAGGAGTAGTTTAAGTCCCTCTCCTGTGTAGAGAATAACTGCAGAATAAGAGTTTTGTCTTTTTTCACTAGGAAACTTTTATACAGGGTAAGTTTATCATGAATATAACACACTGCCCCACTGAAATCCACTCAACTTATGGACCTTATTTTTCCAAGTGCCACCACATATGAGTAGACCTTAAATTAGCAGGATTGAAACCCAAGCTGTACAGTCAAGCTGTTGATCTCTGCTGGGTTCCAGGTGCGGGCTGGGCAGGCAGCAGCAGCGAATGGAGCTGCTCTGGATCCCTCTGCGTTGGGGAAAAGCTTGGTGCTGGTAGGGCTGTGCCTGTTCTGCTGATAGAATGTTGAGGCCTTGGTAGTCCCAAGTGATTATGCCTTGCTTGTGTTAAGATTGAAATAATCTGTTTTGCTTTTTTACATGTAATCTAGATATGCAAGAACTGTACAGGCTGCTTTGATCGGCAGATCCAGTGTGTCTCCCTCAACTGTCCAGTACTTTTCAAGCTCTCCAGAGTAAGCAGAGAACTGTCAAAGGCACCGTATCTTCGCCAGCTACTTGACCAGTTTTAAATGATATGTGTTACAGGATTCCAGGTGCTATTTTTTTTTTTTCTTCAGTGTTTACCACACTAAGACTATTGTGCATGGTGCTTTTTCAATTCTCATCTAGTCCAGGATTTCCATTTTAACTGTTGGGTTTATTATCTGAAGAATAATGAACGCTTATCCTAACTAAATTAAAAAAAAATAAACAAAAAAACAAAACAAAACAACAAACATTTGTTGATCTATGAATAGCTCACTTTTTAAGATGTACAAATTTCTTCTTTCTCTCATGTTTCTAACATACTGTTTTATAATGCTGATGTTGAAATAGCTATGTGTAACATCTTGTAAATCCATTTCAAAGTAGAAGTCAAGTTTACTTCCTGGAGGAAGGAGCACTGAAAACCTCTTGAAACGATAAAACCGTTAGTGTGTGTTCTTGAACTGTCAGTATCAAGACGTGTTACTTATATATTATCCATTCACTTTATAATTTTGTCTGCGAAATATTTTGTAAATACACTTTTTTACTTTTCAAACTGAGTAAAATAATGTGCAATGACTTTTATACAGATAATTTTAAAGTTGGTTGGTATATCTCCTAAGTTTTGCTTGATTCCAAGTAGATTGTTATTTTGATCAGACTGTGCAAACAGTAGTATCATGTGTAGCATTTTGAAACATTATTTTCTAAAAATTGCTGTCTTGCTTTAGCTATTAATGGGGCATTGTGAGGAACTGTGCAAAGACATTTTTGTTACAAACCTGTGGGACTGTTGCAATACTTTAAATATAAAATTTTATTCCATTTTTGCTTGTTTTGTATAGACATTTCTATTGCTTCTAAATATGCTTAAAATATTTTCTTTCCTTATGTACTGTACAGTTAAATCTTATTTGCCACCATCTTGACAAAATGTGTATTTAGAATATTTGTATAACTGTATAAAATGGAAAAGGAATTATGTGGTCAGTGCATTGTTTTCTAAACTGGAAATCATTTTGTTTTAGAAGTTAATAATGGAAACCATATTAAAGTTGAATAAAATGATATGGTAAAAATTGCATGCTGTTTTTTTTTACATTTACCCTCAATTGCAGACATGTTTGTTTCCCTCATTTGGCACACAAATAGTAATGTAAACAAGACAACTCTTATTTGAGCAAGGAAGCCACAGTTCGGTTTCCACCTTAAGCTTTGGGATTTAAAACCTTGGTATCAACTCTTGAAGGCCTTCCCAAACCAGAAAAGAAACATTTCCAGTTTCCCATTAGTCAAAACAGGAGTAAGTTTTAAATTTAGAAGTCCAGGGTAGCTTTGAAAAATAGAACAAAACTTTATTTACATCAAGGAACCTGAGTGCCTTCTCCAGTTAAGAATTTATTACATTCACGATACAAGTCAGTCTATTAAATTTCACATTATACGGTACAATGTAAACCCACACCAAGCAGAATAAAAACTATTAAATATATAATAGAACACCCACAGATTGCAATGCGCTTTTATGCAAAGTAACTAAAAAAAAAAAAAAAAAAAAAACAACCATCAAGGCACAAAACTTTCCCGACTCTTGCATTCTAGCACTGGTCATGGACAGAATAAAAGTGCAAATGCCAGGACTAACACATTAGTGCTTGTGGTACAATCCAGCGGGGATAAAAAAAAATATTTAATGACATTTAACTGCAAGAGGTTACCTTTAACACTAGAGTAAATGGGCAAGTGCTTATCTTCAACTCAGTCCTGGCTTTATGGACAAAAATATGATTCTTAATAAATTCAGATACCTAATCTAATCCACGGACTGCGGTTCTTGTCCTCAACATCGAGACGACTTTTCTAGCGTAAGCAAGACAGTGGTAAAGTAAAGTAATACAGTTTGCTTCAAGTAATTTCAACCCATAACATGTAAGTTTAAGCTTTCTGGAGGATCTGTAACTTAAAAGGCACTGTAAATAGATCCTCACTGTATATGCCAGGAAGCAATTTACTTACTTTGGAAGGAAATTCAAACCTGTGAAAACTAACATTCATTGTCTAAAAAACAAGCCTTGAGGGGAACACCAAAATCCAAGAACTATGGAAGCTACAGCCTTGAACATCAAGGCTGTCTAGAACTGCTGTGAGCTGGGCTCATTGGAAATGTCCTAGATCTGTTTTAATCTTAAATTGCTTTAAACATTTCATTCTCATCAAAGGGCAGCCCCTGCTATTAAAAGCATGCTTTTAGGGGATAAGAACAAGCTCTGTAAGTACATTCCATTTCAAGTCTGAGGCCAGACCTAAGACATTGAAGGCTCATAAATGCTCGCTGAGATGACTCAGAATTTAGACACCATCCAGACAAAGGCCTGCACATATCAATCAGACATGATTCTACACAGTACTGCTCAAGATAACTACAGGAGTTCCGCTCTGTCTTCCTGCCACTGGTTTTTGGATCCTTTACCTTCTGAAAAAGGCTGCTCTTACCTTGGCATTCCAGGCTCTTGCTGCATTCCTACTACTCAGGCCTCCTGTTTTAAAGGGGGGAAAATGGTGATGAATTCAAGTGACTCATGCAGGAATAATTAATACAGCCAGTTTAAAAAAAAAAAAAAACCCAACTTTGTTTTGCACAGTATTTTCACATTTGTTGGGAAGACCATCAGACAGAAACACAAATAACTGTATATATAAACAGTAAGTAGATAAGGTTCAAAGAGCACATTTCCCAATGTAGCTTTAGTTGCATTTTCTGGTTTTTAGTACTCGATCATGCAAGACATGTTAGCTATCCCTGAGAACAATCTTACTTGGAGGACATTCCAATTTGGAATTTCATTCCAAAAATTAGCATATGAATTGGGGATTATTTAAAATCTTCCTGGTTGCCAGGTGGGTTTCTTAAACTAATTCTCTTCTGGCAACATGATCTCAGGAATGGGGAAACTTTTTTTACATCGCAGTCCGTTCAGGTAAAGCCTATGGATTGCCATTACAGCAGGGAGCTGCCACAGAACCACGGCCGTATCTTTTGTTGTTTGTCCTGCACCAAACCCAGTTTCTGCCAAAGGAAACCTGTGACCTCCCGGGGGGGGGGGGGCAGAAACTCCTGCAAAAGCAGAGCAGAAGCAGTTATCACTCCCCCCACACCCCCATCAGGATTTGTCCTGACCATCAGAGACCACCCCTTGCTTTTTACACACACGGAGCGGTTACTGTAGTGTGCAGGAGGAAAAAGGGAACAGGGAAGTTGAAGAAATGCAGGCTTGATCTGCACTTATTTAAGTAAGTGGCCACCTCTGCCACACCACCTCCTCTGTTACCATATGAAACCAACTGAACACACGAGGCCGTACAGCCTTACTCCTCTTGAACAAACGCTGTCACGTGTACCTAGGACAGGATTTGGCCTGATACTTAAAAGCATTTACCATTACTTCAAGCGAAGAAGAGAACCCTTGTGTAGCAAGTAAAACAAGGCTGTATTATTTTAAAGTGCGGGTTCATGCATTGCACTGGAAAAGATGCCATGGAAGTGCACGTACAGACATGAGAAAAAAAAAAAAGAGGACTCAGGCAAAAACACAATGGCATTTAAGTGCCAACAGCTGGGGGAGAGGGAGGCCCTTCAACATGGCGAGATGCAAAAGCTGTATGCGTTTCGCTACAGGCTGACTCCTGCTTCTTACTCCGCTTCTCAGAAGAAAGGAAAAAGCCAAGAGATTCTAGGCTAGAATTGAGATTGCACACTCAAAGGACAAGAGAGGGAACAAAACCAGACCTCAAAATACACTGAACGTCTAAGGTTCTGTGCTATGTTACATCTAGAGCTCTCGCGTTGGTAAATTAAACTTCTTAGCAAGAAAAATACTAATAAAAGTGCAAAGTAAAAAACCCCAAACATGAGCACATTCTGATCACGCAGCCTTAAAAAAAAAAATATATATATATTTAACCTACAAATTTGGAGTTTCAAGTAGACAAATTGCAAGACTGCTGCTTCAGAGTCAGATTTTGCCATTAGCTGCTGCATTTTTGGCTCTTACTGGGGAGGGCTTGCGGGCATGACTGGTCCTTCCCCAGGACTTGCTGCTTAGCAGCAATGAACCTACAACTACAAACCACTCCCGCTCCAGTAGGAAACGTCTGCCCCTAAGTCATCACCCAAAGAAACAAAACCCAAATGGCACCAATCCAACTGGCAAGGGGCACGCGATCGAAAGGACTGTCTCATCGACAGTTCCCTCTCTCGTTTACAAATTTTCACTTTAACACATCGCTATGTTCAAGTCTTGGCACAGGAAGGCAGAAAGGTTATAACCTTAATTTAAACAACTGGCTTAAAATATCACAGCTCTGTGTCAATACCACATATTAAGTAAGTAATCTGTTTACATATAATTTTATCATCACACATTTCTTGATTTCAGTGGTAATGCAGTAATTAAAATCAGAAGTACAATCACAAGTACTTTAGACTGTTTAGATTTGTCACCACTGTTTAACTAGTAAATCAGAGTTATACATTATAGCAGATTAATATGACCCATTTTGTCCCCCTTCCCATACACCGCTTGTAAACGACCCAAAGGCATGGTTCCACCCCTAAAAATTAATTTTTAATTTTTTCTCGTCTTAGTGACAGAACCAGGAAATTATATAGTTTGCCAGTAGGTTATCCAATTTACAGCCGCTGGGCATCACCTGAAATTTGACTTGATTTCCTGGTTTACATCACTCACAAACTTTCAATGCAGTAGAAACATTCCTCTTTCACGAGGTAGGGAAGTTCAGCATCACAGATAATGGATTTCGCTCCTCTCTCGTGAAAACGTTTTGTGACCAAGCACCTCAGAACTGCACCCTTCACCCACCCCAAAAAACTGAGTGGTCTGAGCAGTCCCCTTCTTTCCTAGTTAGTTCTTATTACAGCATATATTACTTAAACGCATGCCTCACATTTAGAAAACGTCTCTTACGTTTTAACATTTTTTGTATAGTCTATACATTTTACCACGTTAACCTCATTCATGTCATCATAGGCTTTCCCACACAGCTGCAGACTGAAAATGAAAGAGGAGAAAGGGCCGGACAAACACAGAAATGAACACGCTGCGCTCTGCACCACTATAAAAGGATTCCTGAACCACTTTACAAGAACAGCTACAATTCAATTGCATTTCCCTTTAAAAAAACAGAAAGTCAGCTTTTACTTTAATCATTCTTCTCCCGGTCAACATTCACGTTTTTCCTCCCAGGGGAGCCACCAGCAACCACTGGAGAATCGCGCAGTACATTGTCCAGATGGGGCTGGAGCGAGACTTTGGCTGGAGAGCCCCCTGGTATCTTACGGGAGGTCTCTATCACAGAGTTTCTCAGCGTGTCATTCATTTCTATTACCTCAAAGTCTGCTTCGTTCCACTCTCCCACATCCTCCTCATCCTCTTCATCCTCATTAAGCCCCGAGTTTGACAACAAAGCTTTCCGGTCCTCGCTCTCACTCATTTCTTTCAAGTCACTCTCACCAGGAGAGTTGGCCAATTTGTACATCAGAGGGAAGAGCATAACTGTCATTGCAGAAGTCACCAAGGCAGTGTACATCACCACGGGAACGTGGTGAAACCTTCCTTGAAGATACCCCACCACGGCCGGAATGCACATCTCACCCAGCGCGGCGCCGATCACAAAGAGGGAAGCCGATTTTCCTTGCACGACCGTGTACTGTTCTATCCAGGAAATGCCGCTGGGAAAGATGGTAGCCATCGACGCGCCGTACACAGCGGTTCCAACCCACAGCGAGGCTGGGTACCTCGCAAAGAAGGCCAAGCACGAAGAGGAGGCAGCAGAGCCAATGATACTCAGCAGGATCATGGTGCCAGGGTACAAGCAAGCAGCACAGAATATTGCCACTCCTCTGCAAGCGGCAAACGCACCCCAGAAGACAGAATTCAAAGCGGCTGCTTCGTTTTCTTTCATCTCGGCAAAGACTTTTGCGTAAGTAAATATGTAAGAGCCGTAAGTGACCTCCGCTCCCACGTAGCAGAAGAAGAATACAAACAGGAGAATAATAAGAGCGTAGTGGTATTTGGCAAACATGCACTTCTGCAGAGAAGCCTTTGATTTGTCTCGAGCTGAGCTGCCCTTTGAATACAAAATAAAAAAGAAGAAAGAAACTAACAGAAGATAGGTCCCTATGACAACATAGGACCACAAAAAATCTGCACCAAGGTGGTGTTTCAGTGCTGACATAGCTGATCCAGCTGATGCTGTTGGCACAGACCTCAGGACAGACTGGTTTGTCTTTTCAGCTACTGGAAGAAGGTCTTTA
Organism: Harpia harpyja; assembly: GCF_026419915.1. Taxonomy (NCBI): domain Eukaryota; kingdom Metazoa; phylum Chordata; class Aves; order Accipitriformes; family Accipitridae; genus Harpia; species Harpia harpyja. Next base: position 6,838,495 of record NC_068942.1, on the reverse strand, counting down.
GATTCGGAGCCTCCCAAGGCCATTTTAGCCAGGATCGGAGCCACAAACGCACCGACAGCAAAACTGAAGTGTAAGGCCTGCATGTGTGGCCCAGCCTCTGCTCCCCAGGTATTCAGTGCCAGTACATTGCCACCTGCAGATCGGAGAGAGGAGGATTCGGTCATTTCAGTCTGAAACCAGATACTGTTCTAAAGAAAGAACAGGACAAAGCAAACCATAACTTACGTTACTAATTCAATTTGCAATATTAGGTTTAGCAAATACAACGTGCAAAACTGCAGTTAACTGAAATTCTGCCTGTAAGCACCTTAAGCCCATGTGATTACTCGAGCTTCAGGAGGGTATTCACAGCAGTCAAAATGAAGAGCCACGCAGTGGCTTAATCCGGCTGCAATAGCCATACTTCATTACTCTGCTTGACAATTTGCAGCATTTTTTCAGCCTTTTTTCAAAAGAGCAAGTTTAACTGCTTCTCATTTCTGTAAGTATTAAAAGCAACAATGCACAATGCTAAGAATCAGAGGCTTCATTAAACAACATCCCAGGAAACATCAAGAATCACTTGCTTCTGATAGGCTCGGACTACCCCAACTGCATTCAAATGACTTTCCAGAAGCGGAAAAGTTTACAACAATACCGCTGCAAAACCCAAACTACAACACCCTCAGATCAACGATAATGCTAGAAAAATAAGATCTGAGAGACGTTTTTAAGTAGCTCCTGAGAAGAATGCAAGAAAATGAGAACAATAATCAAATTCCTGTGCTACAGTACAGCAGCCCTTGTCACTCAGCACTAGCACCCTTCCAAATGAATTCAGTTATACTCTACTGCCTCGCTCTTCGTTTCTCCTGCTACTCCTGCTCAGGCTGGGAAGTCTCCCTGCCTCCAAGGTCTGACTTCCAAGCAGCACACCCACTACTGAAGGCATTTTTACAATTAGCCGACAAGATTTTCCCACATGAAGAACTTTTAAACCAAGTGCTATGTATAATGATCCTACCAGAGACAGCAAAGACACTTCTGCACTCAGGTTATTTAGCATAACCTGTGCCAAGCAAAACCACCTTTTTCAATACCGGATCCTGTATCATGCTCTTTTTAGTGTTAAGAGAGCTCCCTCAAACTCCGCAGCATTACAGCGGATGGTTCATCATTCCTCTGTGTTGCCTACCAGCCAAGCCACCAAAACCAGGCCCTCCTTGGCTGGGATGCTTCCAGAGCTGTTTGGCTAGCTAGGCTAATTCATTAGCCAGCTCTTTCTCAGAAATAAGCCTACCCTGAAGCTGGTCAACCAGATCCAGTAGTACCTTGCTGGCTAGTAAGTAACCACAGGCTCCCTCGGTAAGCCAGGGAAGTTGGCACGCTGCTGGGACACGACTGGAGAGGTGCCAGCCGAGTGGCCGCCTGTTGCAGCTTCACCACCACCTTCTACAGCAATGCCAGAACACTCCACTGCTGACGTGGTTTTGGTTGTTTCCTGATCCCCATCTGCAAGTACGCCAGCATTCCTCAGTCGTCTCTAAGCGTGCTTAGGTCTCTTGCCACGGCCTCGCCTCACGATCCAAACTGTCTGCTACAGCCAGCCATCACTAACTCATCCCTTCTAAGCCATGCCCATTGAACTTATTTTTGCGGGAGTTTCTTTTTCGTACCTCTGGTATAACTGCACCTGTAGACATTTGCTCTGCAGCTTCACCAGTACATCTTCCTCCGCTAAGGAGCCTCTCCTAAGAAATTGGTTTTGAATAGCTTTCCAGCAAAAGTGTTTTTTCCAGGCCATCTGCAGTATGCACATGCCACAGACTTACAATCTAGAGCACAGAATAAATGTGTATTGCCGACCACCTAAGCAAGGCTGGCCAAGGGCAGCAAATAATCCCTTAATTCAGGGAGATGGATGCCACAGTACTGTGAGCGAGCTATGGCAGCAAACGTCTGCTGTGAACCCCCTAAATGCCACCCAGCCAGCTTTAGGTGGCCAACTCTCCAACACAGTAACTGTGAGAATCTCTCTCTCCTACACCAGGGCTTGCGTAGGACTAACTTAGCTCCAGCTGGCACTAATGAACCATAACCCGACTAGCTTCCTGTAGATGAGTAATTTAAAGAAAACACTGTTTAAAGAGCACATGACACTTTCTTTAGGACTGTTAATTGTCCACTGAAACCCGTACTGATCTTCTCCAGGAAGCATGAGACACCCAGCTCCCCAAACCCGTTAAGGAAGGTCTGTTACAGAGACACAAACACTGGAAGTCTCAGGACCCGAATAATCGAAGAATCCCGGCCAGGTAAAACAGCTCCTCTCTTTTAATTTAAGATGTGTCACGTGAAATACAGCAACAGTTTTGGTGAGCTTGCAGTTTCCAATTAGTTCAGTGAAGGAACTATCATTGGACCACGTGGTCCCTTACCTGTGTCTAGAATTCCCATGGAAGCTCCAATAACTGACATCAAGACAGTTAACAGCAGGGATTTCTTACACCAGGGTATTCCATAAAGACCAACTGTTGTTCCAAACATGGATAATGCTGGAAAGGTTAAAAAAACAAAACAAAAAACCCCACATACTACAGTTTCCATTTAAACTACAAAACACAGAGAAGACCAAGAAATGCAAATACATACAAAATTATTAAAGTTACCGATAATCCTAATAGGTGATGTAACCTAACTACCTCAATTCATGATTAACTGAAGCAGCTAGAAAGTTCAACAGAATCATTTTTCGCTTCGAAAAAAGGAATTTCATCAGAATATAAACACTACATGAAAAACCTGTTTTGCTAAAGCTTTATTTGCAAAGGGAGCAGCATCTGCTGCTAGAACACTAAGAAGTCTTCTGCAAACTTTTGATTTTGAAGTGCTATTTCAGTACCTTCTGCAAACTCCTGATCTAGAAATGTTACTTTACCACGAAAGAAGTAAAACGTGGTTTTGAACAGTGTGAAGTTTTCCCTCTGAGAACTGCAGAGCATTAAATTTGGCTCTACTTTAAAAGAACCCAAATCACTAAACTCTTAAAATCCTATAAAGTGATTGCACCTTGGCCAACATGCGACCTCCACATAAAAATGCTGACTTTCATTTATATTCTGTTCTCACATAAGGGATGTATTCCAAGGGATTTCTGGAGTTTTAAGAGACAGAACAACAAAATTTCTCATCATAAATTTAGTGGGAATTCATTAACTGTATTAGTTTTGCTATTATTAACTACGCTTACAACACGCCCTTTCAAAAAAATGTGGTTTAGCAGATAGAAATTATTTTTATTACAGTTTGGGAGGAAGTTCAGCAGTTAAATTCTATGCTTATCATCACCTTCATAATAAAATAATCTGTAATTAGTATCTTGAATATGCAGCATTAGGTTTTTAGAAAGCTTGTACCAGTTCAAACGTCCCTATTATTTTTCAAATCAATGCTTGATCATAGGTGGGGCAGATACTTAAAGATCAACGGGGACTGATGTAATCAAGAACTTATTTAGGTTAATTCCCAACAAAAACAACAGCAGCAGCAAAGGAAAAACTAAATATCCAAAACCCTAGAGCCCTAGCAAGATACTTGGATTACATGCTTCAAAACATTTCTGAAGGCAAGCACGCTGAGCTGCATAGAGAAAAAGCTAAAGATGGGGTGTATTAAGTACAGCTTCCTTGACAAAGACAGATTACGCCTTCCATTTTTTCTCTGTACAGTAGCAGAGTTTCAGAAGTTGAAAGATGGGAGGTAAAACTACATGAGCCAAAATCTCTTACAGGCAGCCCTCAGATGATAAAAATGAGAGACAATTCAGTAGTTCAAATCATGGTTTTGCCAAAAGCACTACCAAATTGGAAAGGATTAGGAGATGAATCATTTTCCAAGCGTTGTTGACAGACAGCTAGCCTGTGTGATACCTCAGGAAAAGAAGCAAATACTAAACTATTTCAAGATAACACTCACTTCCCCGGGTGTATTAATTCCATTACAGAAGGTAAAGTCTCAAATGTCAGACACAGACAACTCTCACCTTGTCAGATGCACAAAGAGGCTAAAGGAAACCCACTTTACAGGTGTTCTGGAGAAGAGGAATAAAGAACAGGGAGGAGACCAAATAAAGACCTCTTAGAACAGGAGCAAATGAGAACTGATCCAGGAAGATGAAGACAAGAAGAGGGGGGAAAAAAGAGAGGAGAGACAGACGTTCTATGACACGACTGCTCCTGACAGCAGGAGACAGGCATACAGGGATAAGAAGAGACTTAGTTCAAACGCTAGCAATGAAAAATGGATCTTCTCATATTCCCTGAATTGACCCTGTGATTACAGCACGGTCCTCAGGGGAAGCACAGTTCTGTTTGAATCTCCCCAAGTAAAAGCATGGGAAGGAGAAGAGTGAGCCCCAGTATTTGGTTTAGTCCCTAACCTACAGCATGAAGGCACATACTGCCATTGCTGCACTTGGAAGAAAAAAAGACATGGCTTCCAACTATTTTAGGTGTGCTCCGAGCATCTCTACCTGAACGGGACACTAACAGGACTCTAAAAGGAGCACTTTGTTTCTGGATGCCGAACGTGGCTCTTGGCGACACGAGAGCTGAGCAGCCGCGCTCTGCCAGGACGAAGCCAGTCCTGTGCTCCTGCCAGAGAGAGTTTCCATGTGTCCAGAAAACTTGTAAGACCGCGAACTGTGGTTCCTATAGTTTAAATGTTTTCATAGCTAAGCAGCAACTGAGCAGCAAGTTTCTACCATCACAGGTGGTATTTAATGTTTTTCCACTTTAAGTTCTAATTTGGCTAAGGCCCTCCAGTCAAAATCTCAGTACTTTCGTCCAGTACACGAAGATGACGGCTTCTGACGAGCTTTAAGAAAGGGAAGGCTGTGGAGAGAGCTTCGTAAAAGAAGCATGCCTCAGCATAACTGCTAGAGGTTTCTGCTGTGTGCATGCAAAAGCCAAAACACAGCTTCTCTTGTTTTGTATATGTGTTTCATAGAGTGACGTTACAGAAGCCTGTCTGTTCCAAGAGGATCTATAGTAAGCGTATTCCTTGATACAAAGCGGGGGGGGGGGATCCCATTATACTTTTTCTGTCCAAACGAAAGGCACCTTTTGGTCAATCCAAGCAGGTTTTGTCAGTTCAAAACCGGTTACCACAACCGATATGCCCAAGCGAGCCCAACCACTTGTAAACAACGCTGTACGGCCGCAACACTCGGGCACACGCGACGTCCAAAAAAAACCGAACCCAACGGAGCGTCGCGATAGCGAGCGGCAGCACAAGGGCAGCGATACGGGGGGGGAAGACCAGGCGCCACAGGCCCCCGGTTTCCGCGTCTCCACACGGCCGCCATCAACGCGACACCACCATCCCCCTCACGGGCGGCGTGAGGGGAAGGGGGACGGGGAAGGGGGAGAGAAGTTGACCCCAGCAGCTTCTGAGGGAGCCGCTTCCCTCAGGGCCAGCGGCTGTGCCTCGGCAGCGGCCCGGCCCGGCACTCACCGAGGAGGAGGTGGGCGTTCATGGAGTCGAAGAGCACCCCCCCGAGCACCGACCCCCCCAGGTAGCCCAAGGACCGGCCCACGAAGATGTAGTAGATGTCGCTGACGTTCTTGTGGACGTTGGCGGCCAGGTTTTGGAAGGTGGGCCCCAGCACCGCGATGCTCATCCCCTGCAACACATCGTAGAGGGGGGGGGCTGACCCCGCGCCCACCCCACCACCACCTTCTCCCCCCCCACCCCCCCCCCCCAGGCCGAGCGGGCGGAGGGACAGGAGGAAGGAAGAGAGGAAGGAAGGGGCCGGAGGGGCAGGAAAGCCCCCCCCCCCCCCCCCCCCGCGCTCACCAGCCCCAGGAAGGCCGCGCACAGCGCCCCGGAGATGCACCACCGCAGCGCGGCTCCCTCCCCGCACCGCCAGCCGCCGCCGGTCACGGCCACCTCCGCCTGCGGCGCGGCGGGGAGGCGCGGACCCGTGGCCGCCGTTTCCCGCCCCGGGGCGGCGAACCGGACGTGCTTCTTCCGCTCCGCGCCGGCCATGGCTCCTCGCGCCGACGGCGCCGGCACCAACGGCCGCTGCGGACCGCGAGACCGTCGGCCCCGCCCCCTCGCATGGCGGCGCGCGCGGGGGGGGCGGGACTACAGATCCCGGCGTGCTCGGCGGCGCGCGGGAGGGAAAGATGGCGGCGGCCGCCGAAGGAAGGAAGGACTTACCTTTTTTTATTTTATTTTTATTTTTTTTGGACGTTTTGCAGCGACCGCCTCCTCGGGGCAGGTTCCGAAGGGTGGGAGGGCTGGGGCGAGTAACAGCTGAGCTTGCACATTGCCGAGAGCCTCTGCTTTCTTTATATTGAGGAGCCAGTTAATTAAAAACCAGATTTATTTTTTTTTTTTTAAATCCTGTGTTACTACATAACTCAAAGCATACTGGACCTGTCAGACAACTGAACTTAAAAGGTCTTGGCTTTCTACAGGGCCTATGTCACATCACACTTACAGAGCTTGCCAAGACACAGAGGGGGGGTGACCGGGAGGGTCTCCCCTTAACTCGTACTAAATCACTCCCACGTGAATTTCTACCCCTTGCCAAGAGCAGTTACAGGTTTTTCAAAATGTCTCATTAGTGCTGTTGGGCACAGAGGTGCTACTCGGTGTAAGAACGGCTTTAACTTTCATACCTGTCACTTTCAAGCCCCACAGCGGCAATTCCAAGTTGAATTGTGTCTGTTTTTGGAGTTGCTCTGAACAGAAATACATGCTAAAATAAAACAGGCATTGCATGTAGATTACAGCAACCTAATCCTTTTTCTCCTAGCACTGGTTAGCATGTTGCAGGTACAGCTCCAGTTCAGGATAACCTGAGGGAATGGAGGCATGCATTAAAAAAATCTAGCTACAACAAACCACCATGCAAGATAACATTTAAATCTGACTGTTCAGATCTTTGCAAGGACTGCAAAGTCTTACTGTCAAACATCTGCAGAACACTGCTGAGCTTCTGGTCATAGGTCCGTTGGCAGAAAGTATTCCAAATAAAATAATTTCAAGTATAAAATAACAGTATTTCTTTTCTGAAAATCATATACAAGTTAAACCGCATTTCCAGGTGTTAGTATTTTGCCTTGTTAACTAGCTTTCATGATAAATGCTGGTATAAAAATAGCTTCCTGAAAAAGGTACAAAAGTATTTGAAACATTCCATAGCCATCTTCTCATTTTTGTTTTACATACTTACAAAGAGGTTTTGTACCTTAAGAATGTACAAATGGCAACAGCACTCAGGCTCTCATAAAGGTTTCGGGCATCTTTTTCAAATTTTAATTTGCAATACAAGCAGTCTAGAGAATAACCCCAGGTGGAATGGGAGTATTTCCCCCTTATCATCAGATATGTTTGTTAAAGAAAATGAAATATTTTGCCCTACTACAAAGGAAAGGTGAATGAACTCCTGTGATTTACTGAAGCTGTCAATGAGGAAACACTTCATACTGCCAAGGTAAGTCAAGGTGAAATTGGTAGTAGGCCAGTAAATGATCAAAGGTCCACTGAGTTATACTGGCAGTTCGGGGCGGGGGGGAACAAACACAAAACACCAAAAAAGACCACCCACAAAATTCTTTAAAAACACCACTCAAGTCTATTCTACTACAGTTTCCCTCCCTCCCTCAATTTTACTTCTGCCTTTTGTGAATGCAACTGTTTGATATTAAATGCCGGAATGGAAAATAGAGTAGATAAAATTTACAGAAGCATGTAACTCTGGAACTCAGTAGTTTAAGTTTGTAAACCATTGGTCTTAAAATGGATCGTCAGTGCAATCCGAATGAACTGGTTGCACCATATATTAATTTGGGGGCAAATGTAATGGGGACATTCCAATCAGAGCACAGTGGTAATAAGAACTGTAAAGACTTTTGTATAAAGTCTGTACATGAGATTCAATAATTACCAGAATACAACATAAAATTACTTTTAAAAAAATGACAAGTTTTATAGGAGAACAAGACTAAAAATGATGCATGCAGTAACAAATGGGGCACTTAAGAACTACCATCTTTATTCTGAATAATTTGAGACTGATCACAGTTACTTCAGCACCATCAAAAACATTAGACATTCATTTCTTACCCTTCTAACAATGCAGAACTTTAAAGAATGGGAGTTAAGGCTAGCAAAATGTATATCCTTTAATATCAAAAACAACATACAAAAGATTATGTCTATAAAGATACTTAAACATGTCAGTGTTATCAATATTGGCACACATTTTAGTATAAAATCACTCTAATCTTAGCATATGCAGTTTGAAACATTAAAAATGTTGACACAATATACATATGTAAGACTAAAAAGGCATACTGAAAATACGACAAGTTTATACAACTAGAAACTCACTGGCTGTCTGGAACTGTAATGGTACTGTGCTTGTCAACGCTGAAACACACAAATGAAAACAATTACTTTTTCCTCAGCTGTCTCCCACATTCCAGTGCTACAGCTCCTGTAGTTAAATGCAGAATGTTTGTGTATGCCCTGGTCAGAACGCATTATATTTATATATACATACGTACACAGGCTCTTCATATCAGAGGGTCAGTTCCAACAGGAGAGTGAAGATGCCTGAAGTCAGCTTCCATAACACTTCCAGCTCCCCAGAGGGGAACCCGGGCCCCAAGCAAGGCAGCACCTCTGCTCGCTGCTCAGAGAGGACAGCCCCTCTACGTGGGCTCCCATGCAGCAAGCAGCGAAGCAGGGCGCTGCCCCATGTCAGCACAATGAGAACCCAGCTGCTCCAGCTAACCCCTAAGGATGATTTTAAGGATAGTAGTATTGATTCCCATCCTTAGGTACTTCCTCTGGGGCTCCAAGGAAGCATCTTCTGTCCCTTCGGCATGTACTACTTGACGCAAAGAACTGAGCCGGGCATTTTTGCTTTAGAATGGTAGTGTTCATTTTTTACATCATAAGCACATGATCAAAGCATTCATCTAGTATGAGAGAACTGCCTTCAGCACTCCTGTGAACTGATCCAGCCTCACATCTCCCACTTCACAAAAACTCGCCTAGTCTGTCAGGCTATGGCTATTCAAAGGTTTAATGCAGGGAAGAAGTTTGAGAATGGAACGCTGAACGGTACTATCCATACCCAATATAGTGTGCACCAGCTTTGACAATCCAGTGTCTCCAAAGGGAAGGGGGGAATGTATATGCCCACACTGTGCATGAAGAGCCAAAGGAGAAAAATGTCAGTTGTCTGCCTCATCTGATCCTGAATATACCCTGAAGGATGGCCACAGAATGGCTACATCATCTTTGAGTTCAGTGAACAATTTAGGAAGGTCCATAAATGGTCACTGAAAATAAAAACTTAGGAAAAAAAAATTAAATGTTAATGCTGAACAGACAAAGATCTGGATGAAAGAAATTCTAACAGAGTATGTTAATTTGAAGTCTTGGTTTGAGACTTGTACAGGTCTTCTAACATGTAGCCAGAATAAATTCAACAACACTTTTTTTTATTAATTATACATTGTATATTGTTGCATAGCTTAGATGTAAATAAGAACCTGAAGGGTTTTCATTATTTAAGACTCTTTGCTGAACAGCTATATTAAGATTTACAAGGATTTCATACCTACTGAAAAGAGCTAAGTGCCAGCCACACACAAAACCAGCCCCTTGCTCAAAATTAGTCTTGGTTTTCAAGATGTGGTGTATTCAATTACAGCATCAAGTAGGACTGGAAATTTCACGCTGCCATTTTAAGTGAACTTCTTTCTACCCAATTTCTTCTGAAGCTCACCCTGAGAACATTTAACAGAAAAAAGACGATTACTCTGTTTATAGGATGGGAGAACAATGTCTATGAAAAGTACTCTATGAACTGTTCTGGAGACAGGGATAAATCTGAATGATTTAAGGGTTTTCTTGAACTAAGCTAGTATTTTAATTTTAGAATCTATCCCCAACAAGATTAAATCTGGCATGAATTAGGTCATCAAAATATGAGTTCAGCAGGTTTCTCATGAACAGGTTTTCATAACAAAAATTAAATTTTGTTACAAAAATTTATTTACATATACTCAGTCAAAATAAAAATTTACTCTTCAGTGCCTTTCTCTCCTAGTGTTCAGGATAGCAACTGTTTCTACATTATTCAATCATTTTTTCATAAATGTACTAAATAGTTGCTATTTGTGTTGGGTTTTGCTTCTTTTTTTAAAGGGAGACAGCTAAGCTTATTTTTAAAACCTCAGAGCATACAGAATCCACTATATCTCTAAGTAAGTTTCTCAATGGTTAGCCTCACCACTAACAATCTGAACTTCACTTTCATTTAACCTACATCTTACCTAGCTTTAGAACACAATCTTCTTATGCTTATGTCTAATAAAGAACATTTTCTATTGGACATTTTCCCTATAGATACAAGCTAACAGTAAAGATGCTAACAGAATTCTCATGCATTAATTTACTTTTTTTTACCTTTCCTGAAAAGTCATTTTTTTCTGAAGCCTTTCCAATTTTAGCATTGTTGTTAAACAAGCACAGGCTTCAGAAATAGATTCATTATTCCAACATCATCACACCAACATAGCTTCCTTACTCCTAAACTCTGTTTCCCTCTTGTCTAACATCCCATTCACTAGCTGGTTTTAACATAGTAAACACTCCTGAACAATTATTCACTCATTATATCCTCCTTCTAAAGTCTCTGCATTTGGTTTGTGTTTTGTTTTGGGGTTGGGGCTTTTTTTGTGTGTTTTCATTTTGGTTTTTTGGTTTTTTTGTTTTTTTTTAATGTGTCCTTCATATTTGTGACATAATTTACATTTTTAGTTACTCAAATATGAGAGTTTGGATTTTTATGTACAGGTATGTTTTTAAAGGGTATGGCAATAATTAATCCATACTATTTCTGTATTATTTCTAAAACTTAACAACAATTATTTTATATTCTCTCCCAGATAATTTATATAGATACAGAGCAGCAAATCAGGAAGATGCCACAATTACATCAAGATACCTGGTCACAATGATTTCAAATTGCATCAGTGCTAAAAAGCAGCCTGTGGTTAAAAACTCAACACTAAAACACATGAAATGTAAGATCTGTGATGAATACTAATTTTTCATAACAAAGCCATAGGAAACAAGAGGCTTTTACCACACTTACTCAACACCTTTTGCATTGCCCAAATAGACGATAATACTGAGTAACATTTCCTGCAGAAATACTTCAGACAACAACAGCATAGGCTGTTAACATCATTTCTGTAGTGAAGGCAGCACTTTGTAGTCAATTAACAATACTATGAATATTTTAATCAAAGTTTTAGAAGTACTCATGAGGTGCAGAAGCACAAGTCCCAGTGAACCTAAAGGGACCTCTGTTTTACAGATTGGTTTGGGGTTTTTTTCCCACCTCCCAGTCCCTCCCATGCACCTCTAACATTTTAAGATTCAATTCTTTTAAAACTCACTCACGTAAAGCAGGGATTGAAATTCTGCAATATGAAAAAGGTATGAGCTTTGGTCTCCAATAACTAGCATGCTTTGCATGATTCTTTTTAAAGAACTTTTATAAGTTGATAGATATAAACATTCTATGCAATAGTATTGCTAATATAATGTTTTATATCACAAACATACATGGGCTTTCTGAGCAATTTACTACAACTCTGGGGAAAAAAATAATAAAAATAGAAAAGAAAATAAAAGTTATGATTTTAAAACAGTATGCCTCCGTGGCTTATGTAAAGAACAGGTATTGTTACTAATTAAGACAATGCACTTAAATGTGCATTTTGTCTTCAGATCACATTTAGTTTACTCTTTGCTATGACACTTCTAAGCAAGAAAACAAAAATTATTGTTATTGAGTGGACCTGAAATAAAGAATGATTAAGTATTCCACTGCATTGCCAATCCATATCCACAAATGAACAATGTACTTGGAAGTGTTTTATGATAAACTGAAAAGCAGTGTTTTCATCTCAAAGTATTATGCTTTCAAATATTTTTCAGAGAAAAAGGTTTCAGAAATACCTGCTTGACAAACAGTGCATAACACCTAAGAATACATAAGTAATAGGGTCATATGTTTAGTATGTTAAGCAAGAAATAGGACATACAAAGACATTTCTTTATATTTGAATAAAATATGGAGCTATATCCTACACGCAATTGAACACAGCTATAAAGACCTATAATAAACCTGCATGTTCACTTAGTGCAAAAAAATCTTCAATCGTTGAATGTCATTTTAATAGCTTGTATATACTTCCACATTAAAAAAAAAAAAAAAACAACTTATTGCACTTAGAATGTATCCTTTAAAGCTGTCTTGGTTTTAAGACTAAAAAAAGAACCTAACAAGTACAACAGAATAATTTGAAATTTAGTCTAATTCACAACACTGCTCCAAAGTATTGCTGTCAGTACAATTTCAAAGCTACCAGCTATTCCAAGGATTAGCTAAAAAAAAAAATGTACACATATACATTAATAGTATTGCCTTCACCAAATAAAAAAAAAATCTATCATTCAGCAGCTTTACTTCTGAATGTGTTTGCACTCGGAGCTTAGTTTGCACATACTCGAAACCTGTGCCCATCAAAAATTTCATCCTTAATGTTCTTTGTTTGGGCTACTGTGAAAAGGTGAATGCAAAAACAGGTGAGTGTTTAAGCAAACTGAGCTGGCTGGGGTATTTAGAGAAAATAAAACAGACGTTTAATAATTTAGCTTTCTAATGCAAAATGATTTCAGCAAAAGTTAAAGGAATCAAAAAGATGCATATTCACATTCATGATATAGAATTGTAAGACTGTAAAACAGCATGAGAAACTTCAAAAGAAATCAGTCATAAGAGCTACTACATTTTCGAGTATAAACACCCACGGTGAGCCTGCATTGAAAGGACCATAAAAGTTATTGAAGAATCCTGGGTCAGTGAACCAAAAACAGCTTTCACCACTTCCAGAAACAGGTTCTGATGAGTTAGAAAAATATTCTCTTCACACACAGAATCACTACACACGTACACACTAATGCTACAAAACTTCAAATACCTTGAAAATGTGGTTTGAAATCAAACTCAACGACTCATCAAAAAAAAGTTCAATGGTATAAAAGATTCTTATAGCAGTTTTGCAATTTGAGCAATAGTTCAAGACTTCTTTAGTATCTTATAGTATCTTCAGCCAAAAAGTACAAATCTAGCTTCGGTAGAAGAACGTCAGGCTGGTACAGGAAAAGAAAGCATCAAAAACCAGATTCCATTTCTTTGACTGGCTTTTCTGTAGTGTCCGACACCGAAGTGGTTTCATTTTCCAGCATTTTCTCAGTAGTTTCTCCATCAACAGGTTTTGCTCTTTCTTTTAATTTCTGCCGTTCATGAACCCAGGGGATCAAACATAATACAGCCCCGCCAATCAGGGGAGGGACCCCAGCCAGGTAGAATGCTATATCATAGGTGCCGAGGTGATCATGCAGCAAACCTGGAAAAACAGAAAGTTACTACAGATAAATAATGGGGCCTTGAGAATCTACAAAAGACATGTCTTTTCTCTGGATTCAGAAACTTGAGAGCTGGCACAGATGATTATAACCACTAATCTGACTACCGGATGGCTAAACATAGGTATATGTAGGTAGAAAGGTATTCCAGAGCTGATTTAAAGACTCCAAGCAACAAAGAACTCAGTAAGTCACCACTCGACTGCTTAGTTACCACCCATCATTAAAAACACATACCTTATTTCCTATTTGAAAGTTGCTTATTTTAGCTTCTCTAGCACTTGAATCTTGCAATGAGTTGGAGAAATTGTCCCTCTTTTGGTAACACTTGCCTTTGATCAAGGTGCCTCAATCTTATTCTAGATATACTGCATATATTGCATTCCTGGTAGCCTCTTATTAAAAAGTGTGTTTTCCAACAATTCGCTCTAATTGTGCTCTCAAAAAATCCTCCCATTAATCAAATTCTATTTAAGTATTAATAGCTGTGATGATGTATCCAGATCAGGAAGCACTTAGTCTATGCTGTTCTAGCTTTAAAATGTTGTTCTTTATAATGCTGCATAGTTCAGTTACGTCTTACTAAGTATCTTTCAGTAGCACTCACAAGACCTTAGGGTAAATTATGATTGAAAACCATCAGTGGTAAGAATTATAGCTTAAGCTATTTCTACCTCCCAAATAACTTCCAGTTTTCATCTTCAAAACCTGTACTTTGTCAGTGTCCCACCAGAGAATGAAAAAAGCCAGTGTTCCTACTTATAAGAAGCAATTAAAGTGACTGGAGCTTTTATCCTCACAATTGTTTTTGCATGAGCAAATTTGAGTCCAATTAATTTTCAGATTCTAATTTGGAGTCCTTCTGTAACAAAATCAACACATAGGCTGTCACCTCAACAGTATGGAAAATGTCAGGTCCTCAATCCAACTGGAATTCTATCTTTCTTTTGAGGAATGTTTTACATCTGCATAGCTTACAAAAAAGGCTGAAGCAAACTTTAAAGAGTACAGTAAATTAACAACCCAAGAGCAGCAGTTAAATTCACCATATATTCTGGAGTAGGTACCAAAAAAATTCCAAGTAAGTGCACTGCATACGATGTAGGAATGGAAAATAAGGCCAAAAAGCCATGCAACCATAGAAACATACTCACTGCTACAGACCATATCTGTACTTACCTGCAATGGGTGGACCAACTGTCATCGGTATTGACATGAATCCTAATAGAAATCCTATGGCCTGGGAGACATCCTGAGCCCCAACAAGCTCAAAGGCAATAGGAGCCATAATGCAAATGAAGCACCCATCAAACAGGCCCATGAAGAGACAGACAGCAATGAGACCTCCAAAGACATTGCACAGTGGAATCATCATAGACATGAGGCCAATAAAGAAGAATGAGACCACCTAAACATGACCAAGGAAAAAAAATATAAAAACATGTTGCATCAAATCAGCAAAGGTTAAGGGAACAGATGAGCTTTCTTGCATTTGTAGTGAATTAAACTGTCTACCTGCATTTACTTTAAAATAAATATAAGCAGTCTCCGTGGATTACTACCATCAGAAGTTACATACCAAGATAAAAGAAACAAATATAACTATCATGACATGCAATCAAAGAAATTCCACTACCCATTTCACAAGTTTTCAAAATGCACTTGTAATCGACTATCCTGCACTAATTATGTAAGGCCATTTCTCATACACCAATGTTTTTTGAAAAGTTACTCTCTGCTCTTTTCACAAAAGAGCGCCACAAAAATATCAAAAGTTTAATATAGCTAAACCACTATAATTAGACTCCTCACTGTTGTAATTTAAGTAAAAATATCAGTATTATGAGTGACTACTTCTGGGTGCTTATGTTCCACAGAGGTAGTATTTTAAAGTCTTATTTCAATTTTTCCACATAAAGGTATCTTACTGTATTCCTGTAGCCATGCATACTTACAAAGATTTTGTATTATAATCTAATCTAAGATTATTGTTTGTTTGTTGTAAATTAAAGGAATAAAACTCTGTCTTTCAGCAAAATGAAGCCGAATTAAAAAGAAAATGCACCATTCACATGTTGGCATAGGAAACCAATTTCCCACCTAACTGCACAAACACATTTTCCAAACAAGACACGTGCATTATGCATTGGTCACTTGTAGACCATTAAAGAAAAACAAGGTCACTTAAAAACTACTAGACATCACAATTTTTTGACAGATAAGTAACACTAAATAAATTACTTTATTAGGAAAAGTCTTTAAGCAGACAGCTAGATGAAACTTAACTTTCAAGACAGCATAACAATTTTTTTAGGTAAGGTACTTTATTTAGCGTACTAAAGAAAAACTGTTGTGAAACATCTGAAGCATGGTACAGAAATAGGAACACTGAAGAACTGGGCTTCTTATAGGAACTTAAGGATAGAGGTGACGAAATTCTCAGTTCTGTGTATTCTGATACAGAAAATACAAATATTATTTGAGATGAGTTTATATCTAAGTAGTAATGTGGTTATCTGTAGACAAACTCTAAACAAGGTATTGTTGACTAGATTCTTTGTTTTATCAAATTATGGTAAAAGCAGCACTAAAACCAGAATCACTAAACTTTGTATCCAGAAGAGACAGAATGTATCGTTCTGTTACTAAAGATAGAATTTATAAAGCAAAATCCAGCAAAACAGGTCCCTAAAAGAATGCAGAAACAGAAGATGAAGGTTGAATTTGCTCGGTAGAACTCTTGTAAGTTGTTCAATTATAAGACAGTAAAGTTCTAAGACAAAAGAGGTTTCATTTGCATTAGTCAAAATTAATTCTTAAATAGTTTTTGCATGAGATACGATGATAGTATGAACTGTTGGTCAAGCCAGAATAATACTTGAGGTGAACATCCACTTTCCCTCAAAAATGCTGATTTGAAACAGGAGAGCTGAAGGTGCTAGGGCATGGCTTAGCAAAAGTTAACATGTTTTTCCTGCTTAAAACTAGGTGAAACCAACAGTACTCAGAAGCACCTAGTTCATGCCCTAAACAAAAGTCCATAGCTCTCAGTTCTAGTTATTCAAGGAAAAGAATTAAAAAGCTTGTAGTTTTACTGCAAGTTTGGTATTTGCGCTTTGGAAATCATGTGTAACATCTCAATGCTGCCTTTTCATTTTTTATCTTGACATTTTCTGAAAGTGTAACAATAGGTATTAAATCAATGCAAATGAATGAGATACAGTCCCAGTCTCTATCATCAGGGAATCTAATTTTATCTAACTATGGCAACAAATACTCCATCTTCAGAAAGGTGGTTCTTTCCTAAAAATTTTCAATAATGTAATACAGATAATAGCCATTAGATGTCGCCCTTGTTACTCATTTTAAAACAACAAAACAGGAACACCCGGTGGTTCATAACATCCAAGTTACTAACTAAAGCTTTTCCAAAAATCTACGCTAACACTGCTACTTTCTCAAAAAAATATCGTTTATAAGTGCAGAGGGGAAAAAAAAGTGTATATCCTCCTTCATCCCCAAGCTTCAGCATTTCTGGAAGCTGTGACTCTTTCTGCAAGTAACCCCCTCCATTCAGCAAAATCTCAGCTAAGCACCTCTTACATTCCCATAGCTTTACCCATGTGCACTATGCACAGAACATACTTAACACCGAATTATCACCTATCAAAGATAAAGAGATTCAAAATCCTTAACAGAAGAACATAGGGAAACAAAGTAATGTTTTTGCAACCATTATGAAATCATAGGATAAAACAGGGAAAGCAGAATCTAGAGAATCCCCAAAGGTTCTCTCACTCACATGCTAACAATTAATAATTCCTTTCTTTCCCAGCTGAAAACAGCCAGCAAGTAGTAGACATGTTTCCTTAGCATTAGAGAAAAAAGAGCACCTGCAACTAGACCCTTCAGAATATTGTTTGTATATTCCTTCAGAACAGTGTGAAGACATACCTGTAAATAAACTTTTTTTGCACCAGGAATATAATCTGCAACTCTGCCAAAAATCAATCTGCCGATTCCTGAAGTAATGCCCAGACACAGCAGAAGCACTTCTTCTGGCACGCTGTCAACAAATCTGTCTTTTACATGCTTCATCTGTTTAAAAAGAAGGTTGAGAAAATAAATTGGCTTTAGAATTAGAAGGAAGATAAGCCTTAGAAAACTTGAGTTAAGTAGGAGTAATCTGTGAATCTCAGACTTACAAATATGGCTACAAATGGTCAACTAACTTACTCTGCTTCTACAGATTTTAAATTTCACACTGGCTTATCAGTATTAAGTGCAATACAATAAAAACAATCTGAAATATGTTGTTGCTTTATTCACAATTAAGGAACTTAATTCAAGAAAACAGCAAGACTGCGTTTAATACCAAGAAAATTGAAGGGAACCTAGAAGTGTTCTCCGCAACCACGTCTAATTTACTAGTCATAGATTTAACATAACGCAGAATCCACAAGGACTGTCTAGAATGGGTTGCTTCACTGGCTGGGGCACGCTCTCGGGTCTGAAGGTACTGAATGATTAATGAGCATCACCACAGTACTGTTCTGTGCATTAAGACAGATACATGCTACCAAACTTGCAATGGAGCTCAAGGCAGGAGCAAGAAGCAGAGGGGCAGAGAGTTGGTGGCCAGATAGTGCAAGTAGGAAGGGCCCTCCAGACTGCCTCATCCCAACATCCATGACATCCAGGGGCAAGGACAAAGAGGAGCAGGAACCACCTGCAGTGCCAAACACAACACCAAGCACTTCCAGGAGAGGGTGCAGCTACATCAGCAATGACCAGGGCAGACTGGAAGAACGATTTATCAGCCACTTCAACCTAAAGAACTAAAGCAACTGACAGTAGACTATCAACTACAATGTGATGAGCTACCAGTGTCAGTAATTCTAACCTTTCAAGTCATGTTAAAAAAAACCAAAACAAAACAAAACCACCACACACAAAACCCACACACACACAAGACTGGCTTGATGGATTTGGATTTTTTTTAATATTCTTTCTGGTTCCACACCAGTTTTTGTTGGTTTGTGTTTGGTTTTTGGTTTGGGTTTGGTTGGTTTGGTGGTGGTTTTTTTTTTGGGGGGGGGGGGGGGGTAATCAAGCATGAAGACTAGAAATTACCCATAAGAAATATTTTTCGCACAATCACTTTTTGAAACATGCTTGACAATACCAAATATGCCAAATTGGGCATTAGAAGATGTAAAAGTAATTGGCGTAGTCCTGTGATCTCTGTGCTTATAACTAGTTCTGAACAAGAAACTGTAAAGTCTCAGAGGTGTGAAGAAGCAACCAGAATAAACTGATTTTAAGTAAAGATGTAGTAAAAACATTTGAGAGACAAGGTGACCACAGGCTGACAGACCTGTATGGCAAAAGCTGCACACCAATTTTTGTTACTAATTCTGATTATGTGATACCACTTCAAACTAAAGAACCCTTGATTTCCTATCTATAAAATGGAAAAGTTCAGTTTTAGTAAACACTTTTAGAGCAAAATAGTCCAGATGCTTTCCTGGCCAGAGTGTTAGTACACAAGCAGAGCCTTTTTTGACCCGAATATAAACAGGATTTGCTGAGTGATGGTGATTTTCTTAAGTAAAAAAAATCAGTTGGGTTTCATTTACATGTCACAGAAAGTCTATTAAATCTAATGTTAATTTGTCCAATATAATTGATTTGGTCAGAAAGGAAATAAAAACAAGGGTTAGTGGTTTTGTTTTTAAAGATTAACTTCTAACTTCAATTGAAGACAGAAGCTTGCTCTTTCTATGTTTTAGTTTATTTTTTTCTTTGCTTTAAGACACATTTGGGAACAGAATCTGAAGTTTTTAATCTGGAACGATATTTAAACATAAAAGATAAGTTGTTCTATTTATTCCCTTTCTGTCAAAGGTGAGAAGATGAAAAGCTGAGTTTTCCTACACCCGCCTTTATGTGCCCATCCACACCTGCTGTCCCAGCCCATGAGAGAAGCCAAGGTGTTTTCTGCCATTCTTGTCACCTGTTCCATGTTTCTGCAGCCTCTACCTCGTTTAATTAACAGACCTGATTCATCCACTCCCCAGAGGCTTTCAAAGAGGTAAGATAAAGCTCTACATCTAGATAACTATTAACCCTGCATCTGCAACTGAGTAACTGAATTTCTCAAAGCAGCACCCTGAGGGTGAAATGCTGTCCTCTTAGATCAATGGGGGAAAACACTGGATTCAATGAACTCCTTAAGTAGGAAAATAACCACTACTCATCTCGATCTTCAAATATCTAAATTAGGATTTATTTTTTTAGGTTTCACTCCTCTTAAGCATACCATAACCTTAAAGAGAGCTTCCAACTAGATGTAAGGAGAAACTTTTTTCCCCAGGAGGGCAGTAGGCAGTGGCACAGGCTGCCCAGAGAGCTCCTTCAGTCTCCTTCCTTGGAGGTTTTCCATACCTAAGTGCACAAAGCCCTGAGCAACCTGGTCTGATCCCAGAGCTGACCCTCTGATCCTTAACAGCATATTCAATCTTCAGTGATACAGTCACTAAGTAAGCTGTAACTAACAGCAGTATTATTAACTGAATATCTGAAAATACAGTGATTCAAGATTAATTCAGTACTCTAAGTGCTAACTCATTATGGACTTAGAGACATTTCTTGTAACTATAGGTTAAATGTATTTATTTATGATGAAGTAGCTCAAACAAGATTTCCACAGATTTTTAGCTGATAGAACTACTCAAAAATCCCATGATGGGCAATTACTTGTGAACCTTCACAGGCAGCATCTCATGCATTAACGCTCTTGTCACTGCAGAACTATACAGGCTGTAATTGTATGACTCCTTAGGCATTATCTACAGCAGTCAAATGGGGACCCAGGCACACAGACACATCAAAGACCAAAGCATTTCCCTGTGGGTTTTGCCTGTTCTCAGTAATGTAGCTAACTCTTCAGTCAGAGCTGTGTGCATGCTGAATTGCAGGTCTGATTTTTCCAGATGTAGAAAAGGCCTGTAATTTTCCCTGAGCCAACTAGTACAAGATTTTCCAGACTAGCACAGCTTCTTTACTATTTTAAAATCAGTTATCTTTGTAAAATCCAATTTTCCAGATCAAGACATAGAAAGTGGACAATATAACTGAATGCACCCCTGGCACCAGCATTCTACCTTATACCCTTGCTCTGTATTATCAGAGTAATGCATACAAACTCAGTTCTTACTGTCCAAATTCTCATTACTGTTAGGATAAGACTAGAAGAAAGATTAGCCACTTGGTAGTGGCTGGAACGCTTTAGATATACTGTCTTGGCTAACCTCTCTCCATCCAACCAAGACCCCGATTTTGCCAAGATCTTCCATTCAACACACACACTTCCACTATATTCATGCACCAAATCAAAGACAGAGCAAACTGAGTGTAGCTCTAGTTTCTTTTTCCAAACACAAAGAACCTGAATGAAGTGATAATGAACTAGTAAGAAACAATTCTTTCTGTCAACTGCTTTCTTCCTGTGTATATTCCATTTTGGGAATTCCCAATCAAGTAAGGCTTTAGTAGGCTAAATGCAACGCAATCTCTTTCTCACTGAAAAAGATGGCCAACAGCAATATATAACCTAGAAAAGTTTGAGCACATAAAACCCACCATTTTCTTCAAGTGAATTTTCTTTCTAGTAGCTGGTATAGTGTTATATTTTGGATTTAGTAGGAGAAGAATGTTGATAACACACTGATGTTTTCAGTTAGTCTAAACACTACTTAGCAACAAGTCAAGGATTTTTCAGCTTCTCATGCCCAGCCAACAAGAAGGCTGGAGGGGCACAAGAAGTTGGGAGGGGACACAGCCAGGGCAAACTGGCCAAAGGGGTATTCCATATCATGTGACATCAAGCCCAGCATGTAAACTGGGGGGGGCTGGCCAGGACAGGTGGATTGCTGATCAGGAACTAACTGGGCATCAGTCAGCAAGTGGTGAGCAATTGCATTGTGCATCACTTATTTTGTATATTCCAATCCTTTTATTATTGTCATTTTATTTTTATTATCATCATTGTTAGTTTCTTCCTTTGTCCTATTAAACTGTTCTTCTCTTAACCCAGGAATTTTACTTTTTTTTTTTTTCTGATTGTCTCCCCCATCCCACTGGGTGGGGGGAAAGTAAATGAACAGCTACATGGTGCTTAGTTGCTGCCTAGGGTTAAACAACACACTCATTCAGAACCAGTGTAAGGATAAATGGAAACGTTTACAGAGTACTGTTGGTGCTGTCTGTAAATTGGAGATACTACTCCTAACTGCTCCAAATTAACAGCTTCCTGAAAGAGCTGAGGGGGGTTCTTTTGGTTTTGATTTTTCTTTCCCAAACAGGAGCCTACACAAACTTTTCACTCTTCACACTTCCCAGAAATGTACAAGTTGTATAGAAATCCAGGCAAAACCGTGATTCCTTGGAATGCAAAGTGGTGAGCCGTGCCTGTAAGTAACAAAGATGAAGCTTTGCCTGAGGTGTCAGATGAGTCTAAAACATAACCTTACAGGCAAAAACTGTGATCAGAGATGGAATCTATCATAGTGCTTATGGTATGGAATCTGCCTTGAGGTATAAGCACTTGTAATATCCAGAACTGTTTTAATAATACTGTTTTTTCAGTACTTAATTGACCCTCTTATCCATGCAAGAATTTTAAATCCAGGCACCCAAAATAATTCTAGACTTGTATAACGTATAAGACTTAGCCATCAATCTAGGCACGGCAATACCTCCATAATCTATTGATTTGATTATTACTACCATGGCCTTCGAAAACCCATTCAGTATTATTAGAAGACATGATGGCCTTGTCATTCCATCACTCAAGATATTTTTTTTTCCAAGCTGCAAGTGCAAAAAAGGCAAAAGACAAAAATAAACTAAGTGCATGTCCAAGTAAGGGTATTAGCAATTGACAGGACACAACTGGAGCGGGTATATGTAGTAAAATTATACGGGTGCTCATCTTCAAGACTACAGTTAGATCCTCCAAATTTCAGAAAACTAAAAGCTTATGTTTATTCCACACACATCTCCTTAGAAAAGGACAGCCTTACTGATGATGCACAACCTTTCCGTGCTGTTCGTGCCATCACACAGCAGCCCTCCTTCAATGAACAAGTCAACCACATGCCTGACTGAACAAGCAGATTCCTTCAAAGGCCTAGAGAAAAATACTAACTGGTGCCTTGATAAAGATAGATAAAGAATTTTGCAGTGAACTGTCCTGGAAGATTGAAAGTGTCAGGATGTGCCAAAAAACAAAGCATAAACTAACTCTGGACAAGTCACTGTTTATTCTCTAGGACTCACCAGAAAAAAAGGGGGGCCGGGGTGGACGGGTGGACACACATGACACGACACTACAAAATCAGAGAAAGAAACTTGGTTGCCAGAGAACTATATGATACTAGGCACAAGGGAAATCATTTAATGCAAATACATTTCTGGTCCAGACTCCATCAAAGAAACTTTTACTGATGAGCCAAAAACTAGCAAATGAACCAGCAACTCCTGACTCCTGAACATCTACTGAAACAATGATCTTCATGTTAAGGGACATGAAATAGCATTACTAACACCTAATGCAATCCATTTTTAAGGGAGTGCCATTGTCCCAAGATGGCTACAGTAGCATTTTTTAGAAATTAAGTGCCTTCACATGACAAAAATATGCATATATACATTGTCAAGATAATTCCCATTTACACACCTGCCACAACAGTGATAATACCTCTTTCTATCTCTGATCAATTTAATCTACATAATGAACAAGGATAAAAATTAAAGAAACAAGGTGATTATTACATGACAATCCAGAAATTTTCTATTATTCAACTAAGTAAAGCAGATTAAACAGAATAATCCATATATCATGAAGATTCGGAACAAGTACAACCTGAATTTCTTAAGTAAAACTGAACATAACAGTTAACAGGTTAACTGTTAAAACTATTTAACATTAAAAAAGGTTAAGAATTCAGATTAGATTAAGAAACACTCAAGCTGACAATTACATAGCTAAAATTGTTTGTTTTTTCCCAAAAAAATACCTAGTCCTGAAGAAATTTGCCCTAAATAAAAAAAAAATAAAATCTCAGAGCCGTTATCTTTAAGAGCATGTGAAGGATGAGCATGATCCCAGAGATCAAAATAGGCAACCAATAGCATAAAACTTCCATTGGAGAAACCAAGACAATGGTTAACCAATAAACAGTTTTTCTGCTTAAAGTCACAAATGCTAATCATTAAAGCAATTAAACCAGTTCTCAGGTCTTCAGAGGGTGAATGCCAATTGATAAGCCTGAAAGATATTCAGGGAATAGTGCAAGAAAGCATGCTGGGGACTGAGAAAAGCCTGAAGCATGGGGGACAACCCCTACACCGCAGCACAAGACAGTCCATGACTTCTGCTCTTTCCCTCTTCCATTCCATGTCATCTCTCAGGATATCTTCAGGTCCTATCCTCCACTAGTAGCTCCTGGAGGTGCCAACAGAGACTGGATCCCACTGGAGCCACAAGAGACAGCATAAAGAAATGGGCACAAGGATACTGGTGGATCGGTGTGCCTTAGGCAGCAGCAGCAAGACAAATAAGGCACACCTGTATCTGGGGAAGCTCACAGTGACTGAGAACAAGGATGAGGAATAAAGCCAGGGATACGTAAGAAGTGAAGTGTTACATACATGAGGGCTGAGAGTTAAACTGTTAAATAACTTACCCTTTTTAAGCATTTTTTAAATTTATTCCCATTTGTGACGACAATCCACAACTTAGTCTCAGTTCTGTCTGTTCCTTGTGACCCTGAAGCCATGTTTCCTGGGCCTATCTTACTCAAAACTCAACTAGCCACTATGTCCAAAATTAGCTACTATCAGCAAGTCCTAGAGAGTTACAGGTCAGTCACATTAACTCGAATTTCCAGAACAGCAGCAGAAAAGGAAACAAAACCAGAACTATTCATAAACATCTAACAGGTAACATCATAAGCTAAGTAAGGATCAACATAAATTTGTGCGAAAACAATTTCTCTCTGTTACATAGTGGGTAGCAAACTTTGACAACAGAGGGAAGGACAGATGTAACAAATCCTGATCTTGGTCAGCATTTTGAAATTCTCTGAAACAATTCTCATAAGCTAGTTTGGAATACCTGACTTAA
The DNA here is from genome assembly GCF_026419915.1 of Harpia harpyja. Taxonomy (NCBI): domain Eukaryota; kingdom Metazoa; phylum Chordata; class Aves; order Accipitriformes; family Accipitridae; genus Harpia; species Harpia harpyja. The sequence goes on along the minus strand of NC_068942.1, from coordinate 6,813,795 downwards.
ATGGAACAACTGTAAAGATGGATGTTCAAATGTTTGGAAAAGCTATTTTTAATTAGTGATCCACTGCAGAATTGAATATGCCAAAGAAGACTCCATAAAAACCCACCCCAATCTACCACTATTTAACATTTTCATTAATGATATGGACAGTGAAATAATCGAGACTATACTTATTCAATTTACAAATTACATCAAATGATGAGCATTGCAGGCACTGTAAAGAAAAAGACTGGAATTCAGAATGATCTGGGCAACCTGGCATCTCAGTCAACAGTGTGAAATAAATATGATTAGTTTCCCTAAAAACATTAATGTTCAAAAAACACTATATGAGGTAAAAATCAGATGAATGAATACAAAATAGAAGAATGATTTGGCAACAACTCTTTAGAAAGGGAACTGAAGGTTTAGCAGATTAAACTTCAGCATGTTCTAATAATGTCATCATATTGCAAAAGTAATAGAATATACCAATTCATGACACAATGTGACCTTCACATACTGCTCAGTACCAGTAAGGACATAATTCTTCAGCTGAGGCCTATTTTGGTCATTACTCATTATTAAAGACATGGATTATGTGTACAGAATCCAAAAGAAAGATCAGGCAATAAGCAGAAATTTGATAAGCATGACTTATGAAAAAAGATTAAAAAAAGAAATATTTAAAGAGGTCCTTTACCAAAGTAAGTCTGTACTCAAAAAAACTGGGTAAATTGGATAAGGTACTGGGTTACCTCCAGTCTTACGTTCTATGATTCATGAAGTGATTTGACGGATGTCTTAGTATAGTCACAAAGAGATACTTACTGAGTGTTATAACTTGCAAACTTTTTTTTGTAGCTCTAGCTTGGTAAAACTGCTGCACATTTGATTAGAAGTAACCTTATGACTGAAGGAAGGAATTTCTTGACATGTCCACTTACTTAAATTTTAGAAGCGTAATGTAAGTAATTCTTTTCAAATCATTGTGGCATTTTAACTAATGTGATAAAGTTATCAGGTTATAACTTGCATAATTAAAACTGAGCATATTATATGATATGCTATGATTAAGAAATTATGGAATATCAAAACAATGGATTAAGATATCCTGTACAAATACCCAGAGAAACAAGAAAATACTTCATTAACCTCTGATTAACATTGTATGCAATGGACTTATTAAAAAACCACTTTGGCTAATTGTAAACACAATTTAAGATGGATTCTCAAAGCAGCCAATAGAAATGAAGCAACTAAAACCCAATATAGCAAGTTCATCCTTTTTATAATATTAAATTAAAAGCTTATAGTATGGATTAATTTTATTTAGCACACTAAGTAAAATTTTAATACAATTCTGCTGCTACACATCCAGTTTAGTCTTCCTCAACTTTAAAAAAAGAAAAACACATGTATTGTACTATTCTACCTTGTGATGATAACGCCTTGGCCTTGACTTCCAAACAAATAAGATCAAACTTCATTACCCTAGCTTAAAATTACAAACAATAAAAGAATACTGAGAAGAGAAATATAACAGCATATGTTATTTGTCCAGAAATAAGTGCAAAGATATGCTAACAGAAGTGATTTTTTTAAACTAAGAACTGTTAGTAGTTACAGTTACTTCAGTTAAATATCTGATTTCCTTCCTTATTTTTGCCTAAATTAGACATTGCCGGAAATATTTCATAATTTTTATAGAAAGCATATATTTAGCTTCTGACAATTCAGTTCAGCAAAGCTGAAAGTAAGCTTCCAGATGACTATATGGGAGGACAAGTGGGACTAACTGTGTATTAACCAATTAAATGAAGTAGTAAGTGGAAAAAGGGGAGTGCTAACACGATTATAATACAACAAGCAAGACTTCTATTAGAATATTGTTAGCTACAGTATTTACATGTCACAAAAGGATGTCTTCTCACTGCTGAACTTAAGATGTCTGCCTTAGCCAGCTAGTCCTCCTAACTGATTAAAAAAAAAAAAAAAAGAGAGAGAAAAAAGATTCTTTGAGAGGCAATGCAGAAGCCTGAGCCTGATGCTCCAAATTGCTCTCTGGAGAAGCTTCTTATTCTTCAGACTGTATGGACTAGTCAGTCAAACTAAAGGTCTTCAAGTCAAGTGAGGCAAGTACCCCTCAGATTGAACAACAGCTACAACACTGATTCAAGGTCTCTGGAATCTACCATACTGAAAAACTTATCAGGAGAGAAATTATGTTCTGTAACTACTCAGACAGGAAGATGACAAAGGCAAAGAGAAACACTGGAAGCTAGACTAAGATCAGAATGAAAATAAGTGTTTATTTGCATCAGTGAAAGTAATTAGCCAGGAACAAAAAGCTTTTACAAAAGGATGGGTTTTCATTTTACAAAATAGTGCTTTTACCTCAAGTAAATTTTTCAACTCACCAGTAGAATTTAGAAATAAGATTACCAGACAAGATTGTACAACTCATTTGTGTGAAGAGAAAGCAGCTAATACAGTAGCCCCTTCTAAAATTTACGAGCATAAAGATTGTATTTTTTACCGATGCTGAAGTACAACACAATAAGCAACTAACTTGGAGTTAACTGATTAAAATAGGGATTCATTCATCTACCTACATGTTACAATGCTGTCACCTTCTGAGAGGTTGACTTCCTTACTCCACAACAGAATTTGTGCTACTTTTATCAAGTCTCTCAGGACTAGACTCCCTAAACCATAGGACTTAGGCGAGTAAAATCAAAACATAGATTCTCAAATTTTTATTCAGCTGCCATATAATTCTGAGGCCATCCATAACACTTCAATATTAGAGATCTACTTGTGGACATGGTCACAATCACCTCAACTTTCACAGAGCTGAGTGAAATGCCTGTCTCATTCTACTGGGACACACGGAAGAAAGCTCTCGCAAGAGTCTGAATTCTAGATGGAAGTCCCAAAGACACTGCCAAATATCTACCAGATCAGAGTCCAGAGAAATTGAATCAAGTAGTTGTATTTTCATTTAAAACACAACAAAGAGATGATAATGATAGTCTCCCCTCCTCATACAGAGATATAGCCCTTACTCAAGATACAGGTATTTACGTTCAGTTTCCTTTCCTGCCCAGAGAAATCCAAAACCACCTCTCCCTTTTCCTAGGAAATATTTCACTCAGTAGTAATGACAAATTTTAACTCAATCATCAGAAAAGAACCTGAAATATAGCTCACAGCTTGACAATTACTGGCAATCAAATGGAAAGAGCTAGGCTCCAGGATTTCCACAAAGGAAAATTCAAAATACATGGAGAGAAATTCAAAAGTCTGAACAGGATTTAAAAAGCAAAGAAGATTTCTATGCAGCTCTTCTTGAAGCACAAACTGGACACAAAAAATGGTCTGTATATTAGTGAAGGAGGGTTCTTCACTTAATTTTGGTTACTAGTTTTCTTTACTCTGTATGAGGATAGCACAAAAAAACATCAACTGTGATCTCAGGCTTCTGGGCACTTGTGGAGCTTGAAGAGTTTAGTTCAGGTCAAGGTGCTTCAAGCATCCAAAGACAGGATGCTGAGTTTACCATTAAAATAGTATTTAAAAAAAAAAGAAAGACTACACTTTACAATTTAATCTGACTTCAAACTATATGCTCTGTTTGCTATTGGAATAGTTTGTATTATGCAGGAGTACATTAACTAGCATGCTGTTACAGACTGATACAAAGGAAATCATAATGTAACTCAAATTTTTCAATCTGCTAATATCGGACAGACCTGAGGAAGACTGCTTTGCTCTTATCCTTCAACATCATCTTATTGTTGGTACCTGAGTATACCTGCTACCTAAGGTATTTTTTTGCAAACTTTCATTTACTTTCACTTCTAAAAAAAGAGAAAACATTTATTTTATTCTTTTCAGTTTCTATTCTTTCTGTACTTATGATTTTTATTCTTCTCCAGTACTTATTTGGAAAACAGTCTAAATATGCTTTCATAACAGTTACAAGTATAAAGTAGGAAATAATTTATTTCTTTTCCCACCACCACCCCCAATCTCAGAAGTGGACAATCTAGCCAAGAATAAATACTGCCAGATCAACATTGAGAAATACTGGGAAAGAAACGGGTGCACAGGATCATTACGGAAGTGGATAGAGGGGGAAAATTTCACTAACCTGGGCAATCAAACTGCAGCAGATGTTGAGATCTGAAGGGAGATAAATGCAAAGATTAGAAAAGCAAGTAAAGCATGGGAAGCCACTGAAAATTTGGGGTCTCAGAGATATCTGCTTAATAATTACATTGGACCTTTACAAAACCAGTGCCTTGTTAGTCTTCCATTGGAAACAGAAATATGGTAGATTAAGTGGATGAGAAAGGTAATAGTGCTAAAATTGACAGCTATACCTACAGTTTTAACTTTTTTTAGATTATCTACAGTAGAGAGAAATACCTGTTTGACGCACAGTTATCTGTTGGTACTGGACATAATTTAAAAGATACTATCCCATCATTACAAAACAGACTAACAGCAGATTCTGGGAAATAAAAGATGTAGTAGACTTCAGACAAACGACTGATGTAGGAGATCTGAAGAAATGAACAGGTTTCTTGAGCAACAGCCCACAAAAGCAAGTGAATGTAGTGATGGAGACTGATTTTTTTTTTCCAGTTTGAGTAAAAAAATCTAGACATACCAATTAGATATTAAACATTATTTTACACAAAATTTTAAAAGTAGCAAGTTTATGACATAATACAAGCGACTCACAAAACAAGAGACAGTACTTACCTTGTAAGAGCTGAATTTCTTCAAGATGCGCTATGTATATGCACTTTACTGTGGACATGCATGTGTTTTATATATTTAAGTTTAGAGATTTTTGGTTACTAGAGTCCATACAGTATATGTCATACTTTTCCTCATACTTGTCCTTTATGTCTGAATGCAGCATTTATATCTGTGCTTCTATTTGTCTCCACTGTGGAATCATGGGGCATAGGACTTAAAGGGAAGAGAGGGGTGCAGGATTAGGACTGTACGCACAAAATGCACAACTTAAAGAGCTTCACTTATTATAAGGTAAGGTATGTAACTTCTCTGCTATGGCTCCTCGAGCAGGTACCTGTCCCGCTGAAGAGAACACAAAGCAACTACTACTGTCTATGCAGAGATGACCATGGTTACAAGGACAGAACTGAAACAGTGGTTTCTCAAATGAGGAGTCTAATCTAGAGATGTCACACCTGACAATATTAGTGAACACATCAGCGGAAGAGGCTTGAAGAGTTACAAAAACATTTGTAAGCAATGTTACAGATGATGACTAGGGTCTTGTTGGGCAGAACATCAACTACTGCAGTGAGATTCAACCTGACTGTCCTATAGCTTGTCCTGATATGGCAGCTCAGATCTCCTTGGAGAATCTTGGGTGGTTTCTATACCCTTCATATTTTCCAGTATAATTCTTCTTAATGACCCAAAGGTCTTTCTTGGGGAGGGTGCAGTTTAAAAGTGGAAAAGGGCTATTTTTCTGAATGGGCAGAATAGAGAGACTATTTTGTCCTGAATAAATAAGGCCTTTCAGAAACTGAACATATGGAAGTGAATAGTTTTCAAAGTACAGAGCAAGAATTTCAGGTAAGTTCCTAGAAAAACTGTGGCTACAGAGGATCTCATGAGAGCTTGGCTCTTCATTTCTCCAAGTTGATTGCACAGGAAGACAGTTTTTATTGGCACAAGTTCTAGAGGGTAAAGGTTCAAACATTGAATTTGCACAGCAGAATCTGATCTCTTATTAACAAAAACAAGGCATATCACTGATAGAGTGAGAAATGGGTACAGACAAGTCAAAATAGCTAGCTGGTAAAGAACAGACTGAAGGACAAATCATCCTGGTTCAATTTAAGAAGGCAGTCAAAGGTCATAAAACAGTCAGAGTAGTTAAATCATGTAAACACAAGGATCTTGCACTACAGAGGGGAAAAGAGGGGGAATTCAAATCTGGCAACAAAGATCTGCATCATCTATAATCCATATCAGCACGTCCTCCCGTTCATTATGTTGTTTCTAAAGGAAAAAAAAAAAAAACAAACAACAAAACAAACCACCCCCCCAAAAAACCCACAAACAACATACCACACTTTTCTTAGCCAAAGAACAGGCACAAAATGGATGTTCCAGCAAAAGATAGGAAGTATAGACCAGTAGACAGCACTATCTTTTTGTCTGAGAACCGACTATGTGGGCACAGCATTAGACCCAGCAACTTCAAAGTCACAAAACACAGAAGATCTGGAGACAGACTAAGCCACAGGAGGACAGACTAATATTTATCTGAGCTGTCTGATTTTGTGATGCAGCCCAGAAAATGGGTTCATTTATATGCATTAAAAAGTCCTTATGACTAACAAGGACTTTACAGATATTCCAACCATCTCCATGCCCCTCCCAGGAATAAAAATGTGTCTTGTTAGGATGGTGAAGATTTTGAATACAGTTTAGCTTCTGCCCGAGAAGCAGACTGTCCAAATGATGGGCCTTTAAGTGCCAATCATCCATCCTGATGACATATATCTGAAATACATTGCTTTAAAGCTTCCCTATACAGCAGAAGGACCATGACCTTTCTCTCCGATAACAGAGGATACAATTGCAGTATTGCCCATAGCTACCTTTAAGCCCAGAGATTGTCTAGAGAACAGATTCATGAGTTCTGAAAAGACAGTTTACATTGAGGGCACTGTATCTGTCACTAAAACCAGTGAGCTTCCCCCAGTGAACTAGTTGCCCTGGATGTCAAAGGTCCCCCACAGACACTTAAACTCTTCTAGAATTTCAAGGCGGCAGAAGCATATATATAAAAAAATACCTGCCCGTGCCAACCTTCAACAGGTCATATGTGATCACAGATATAGCCTGGCATGTAGCACAATGTACATTTATGTTTTGATCTGCAAGCCTGAACAGGTTCTAGAACTTACTGCAAGAGAGGTATACCATTACAAATGTGGAAGCCAAAGAGGCCACCATAACCTTCATTACTCCAAGGGAAAAGGTTTGGCTGCCGAGGGTTTAAAAACCCTATTGAGCTCTTTCATCAGGTCTCTAAATATTTCACCACTATTTTCTGCAGAGAAGATCTGTCTGTATTAGGCAGCTACCTCAAAGACCAGGGTTAAAATCCTCAAAGCTGTCAATAATTCAAATGACAAGGGCCCTGGTATTGTTAATAGTTTTGACCTAACACAAGCTAAGGAACTTCACACATGTGGTAATGTAATGGAAATGTTGAATTCTGAAAATTAAGATATAACAACCAGTCTCTCAATTACATCTAACTTCAGTTTGCAGGTGAACAGGTTTCCCTAAACCTATTCTTTTTTGAAGATGAAAGTGAGTAGTTTCCTATTACAATAGGAAGTTTCCTGGGAAAAATATATTATTGGAAGGACAGCTGAAAGACCATGGGAGGTAATGACTAGGAAATGAACTGAACTGGAAGGATTATCCAGATGAAAGAGTCCAAGACGACTAGGTATGCTTGGTAATGCAGACTCAAATGCTCAAAATGGCCCAGTGGCCTCCAAAGGAAGCACAGCAAGGCACTCAATCTGTCAGAGCTGTTTGTGGACTGAGCAGAGCAGAGGATTAGTGGCCTGGTAAGAATGCTTGTCATCGCTGGCACTTTTTTCCAGCTGTTCCTAAGGTCTATAAAGAGAGAAGGCAGCTAAACTGATTACCTTCATGCAACATATAATACCATGGGGAGCAAGGAATCTCCTCTGAATTCTTCCAAACATAGTGTATTCCTGGTTTTCATACAGCAAAGTACAGCACCACAGAGGACATACACACTACCATGTATTTTATTTCCCAGTGAAAAACAGCTACACTGCTGGCAGCCAGGCTTATTTAGAGGCTAAACCTTCACTTCATTGTTACAAAGTTTCCCCAAGAATCTGAATAGGCAATTTCCCAGTGGAGCCCGCAAATCTCGTGTTTTCAAGTAAGATGCCATCAGAGCCTGAGAGTCTGTACCTAACAGTGGTCCTGGGGCTGCTATATCTTTCCGGAATACCTTTTAGCTGGCCAGCTGCTTGGAATTCTCTTCAATTTTCATTGAGATAAATTTTCTTTTCCAATACAGTTGATGAAAATCTTAGAGCAGAATCCAAGGTGATGCTTTGTTTCTCGGTAGCAGTTTCTAGAATCTGAGAGAGTATCTACGTATTTTTTTTCCAAGCATTAAGTCTGCAGTCTCACTTCCCTGTTCCTTGGAGGTCCAGCTGAACCTATTCCTGGCATGTGCAGATTCAGAGAAGCAATGAGATACTGAATCTTCAGGGAATCTATCTATGGAAGAGAATAAATCCAGTATTTAAATGTCTCCCAGGACAGATTCTCCCAAGGAAGTTGTTGGAAAAAGTGGCCAGGCACACACTATGTTTTCATATCTTAAATACAAAGCACACAGACACAGAACACATGCACTCCTGTCGTGGTTTAACCCCAGCCAGCAACTAAACACCACGCAGCCGCTCACTCACTCCCCCCCACTCAGTGGGATGGGGGAGAAAATCGGGAAAAGAAGCAAAACCCGTGGGTTGAGATAAGAACGGTTTAATAGAACAGAAAAGAAGAAACTAATAATGATAATGATAACACTAATAAAATGACAACAGCAATAATGAAAGGATTGGAATGTACAAATGATGCGCAGTGCAATTGCTCACCACCCGCCGACCGACACCCAGCCAGTCCCCGAGTGGTGAATCCCTGCCCCCCCCCACTTCCCCGTTCCTAAACTGGATGGGACGTCACATGGTATGGAATACACCGTTGGCCAGTTTGGGTCAGGTGCCCTGGCTGTGTCCTGTGCCAACTTCTTGTGCCCCTCCAGCTTTCTCACTGGCTGGGCATGAGAAGCTGAAAAATCCTTGACATTAGTCTAAACACTACTGAGCAACAACTGAAGACATCAGTGTTATCAACATTCTTCGCATACTGAACTCAAAACATAGCACTGTACCAGCTACTAGGAAGACAGTTAACTCTATCCCAGCTGAAACCAGGACAACTCCACATAGCTACTGCTAACCAAAAATCTCTACATATGCAAGTATGTACCCATCATGGAATGTGAATGTGGATAAGCATCAAAAGTCAGATTAAGTAATTAATCTGTAAATTAAGAAACAGGCAGCAATGCAAGGTGAGAAATATTGAAATCTATTTTTCCTGAGCTATTCTGAAGTTTTAAGAGTACAGTCAGTGTTATGGTAACTTTCACATTGCTTACCAATTAATGGGTAGCTTTGTATACAAGCCTATAACCACATTTAAACAATAAGCCTAATTTTCAAATACAAAATAGATCTAGCCATTCTTTAAGAGTATGTGTTTTGTTTAGAAAAAAAATTTAGACTTAGAAAGGTAAACTTTATCAATACACATTTTTATTGTATTGTCTACCATCCAGTTGCTTTTTTTAGAGTAAAACATGTAATAAATATTTGCACTAATTTGTTCAACTATTCAGTTGTTCAATTCAGTTTTTCATCCCACAAGGTGTCAAACTCTATAAATAAGACAGGACCTATCATTAGCAAGAGGCATTTAATAAAAGTAACTGCTAAACTAAACCATGTCTTTGTTTGAAACTGAATTAATGGAGATATTGTAAGTGTCCCAAGACAAATTACTACGGGACTGAAACATTGCACTGAAAGTGGTAAGATGATAATTTCAGTCACACCAGTATTCCTCAGAGTGGCTGAGTATTGCTATATCAAAAACACAACACAATACTGGGCCCCTTTTTTTGTAAATGTGTTATAATTAATATAGTCCTAAACTCAGACTGAACCTTAGTAGTGACCTTAGCCACTGCTTAGAAAAGACTAAGTGGTGACAACACCCGTTTTAAGCGGTATTTCTTTTCACTCCGCTAAAGCGCAAAAAGCGACAGCGTATCTTTTAAACTACCTAACATGTGACCTTCTAACAAATTTTAACAGAATTGACCTATCACTCTCATAAGAATTAAGGATGTATGATCCTGATTAAGTACATACTTTAAAGGGTAAGAGAGAACAGCACTAAATGCTTAACATTAGACCGCAATTCCTGAAAAACAGCAGCTCTCTGTTGATTAGCAGAACAAGCACAGGACAAGTGGCACAGAAACTAGGTATATTTTCTTTCAAATACACTTAGTCACTTCCTTGTGAGATAGTCCTTATTAAAAACAACCTGGAAAGAGTATTTTGCATTAATCAGACAGATTTCTGTTGTGGACTCCCAATTTAAATCTGAATGGACTGAACTAATTTTTTTATTTGGCTATTTGCCCATTTTAGAGAGACATCGAAAGAAAAAAACCTCCCAGTCACTGCAGTTTACACTGGTTTTAAAATTGAGAGGAATAACAACAGTTTGATTTAGTAATCCTATGAACTATCAGTTTGCTCTTCAACAATCTGAATTAATGCTAAAAGTATATAATGAAATTAAGTCAAAACCTATTTATAATACTTCTCCCAACCCAGTTTCCTAAAATCACATGGAATGGAACACCTACTAATGGTATTTGACACCAATTAAACTGGGATAAGAAAAGCTCTCCCTTTTTGGTTCTCCCCCACAAGAGCCAAGAGGAATATGATGCCTATTTCGCATGCAGCTGATACCTACCAGTCAGAGGCCAGTAATTGTCGCCAGCTCCTTCATACAAATCCTATCTAGCATGCCATATAATGAATTTGTTGATTTTTTTAATTTTATTTAGAGCCTAGTTCATGAGCAGGTTATTTTCTCTGGTTTTAACAGCTTTTACCCTATCTAGCAAATAGGGTGCAGATGGTTAAAATTGCAAAGACCTGGCTAATTCTATCATTCCAACCCCCAAAATGAGCTTTTATTTCTTTCTTACTACAAGTTTTACAACATGCATCCTCCTTTCCAATATGCTTCAGAAAACACAAGAGACACAAACAGAAATCAAGGCTGGCCTGAGAATCACTCAGAGACCCCGCCTGGGACCTTAGATGCTCCTCTGCTGTGCCAAGCCAGCAGACAGCAGCTGATGTGCAGTGACTAGAGCACACCAAGCCTGCAACCTCCAGTTACCATGGACCCCAGTGGCAACACGTAACCCTAACCAGTAGGGCCTGTGGCACCTGTGTTCCATCACATGGTCAAGAACACCCAACACTCTGGCAGAAACTGCCTTTCCAGGTGGGAAAAATGGGACTTGGTAAGTACAGGAACCAGGTCTGAGGGCCAAGGGAAGAGTTGTAGGCATGAGGCTCCATGTATAAGTGTTTTTTCTTAGGGCACTTGCAACCAGCATCCCATTCTAGCAGTCTGGCTATTGTTGGGAATACTTCAAGAGTTTTTCGTATAACAAAAGCTGTCACTTGTCCAAGTATCATATCCCTTTTCCAGAATTGCTACAATTTTAAAAATGCAGTAAACAATGGAACAATAGTAACTTTCATTTTCAAAAGCTGAGGAAAGTAATCTCTGGTTTGATAGTTAGATGTACCAGCAAGAAGTTATTTGTTCTTATAGCCTTTGACTTACCTTGAAGTACGCACTTTTATGTACTTCTGGACATACATAAAATGTGTTTTTTCATCAAAAGCAGACAAAACTAGGATAAAAATAAAGTCCAGAGGTATCTACTGGAGTTGAAGTATCTGTGATGAAGGGCAGAATCCATGCTGTTCCTTCATAAACACTGATCTATTCACTTTCTCAAGCACAGATCCACAGAGACATTCCAAGGTTGTAAATAGTTCCCCCCACCACACATCATTACCCACCAGCAATATATGCTGTGGTTCTTCACTTACTCATGTTTTCATAAAAATAAATATCTCTTTCAATTAAAAAGATTCTTCTTTTTAAAATTACTAAATTTGAGTTAGAGGGATGAGTGTTTGCTCAGTTCTAAAAGCAAACCTAAATTCTTGAATGAGTTGAGGTTTATGTAGAAACAATTACAGAAATGGGGAGGTTAGCTGCAGGAACGCTTCATTCTTTAAGCCCCAAGCAGCAAGCTTACTGTTAGTCCTACAACTGCATCCTCCAACCCAGCGATCTGAACTCCTGCTTTCTGTCACAAAGATTTCTGCTACTGAGGATATATCCATCCTTTGCAATCACATACAACATAATTACAAAATAATCCTAAATATATGACCTGCAGGTATTAAAACTCTTTTCATCCTGATCACTTATCCAAGACCAAAGGTTAGAAAAATCTTACACATTCTGGAAGTGGAAATACTGCTATTTATGAAATTCGAGTTTTAATTTTCCATTTCAACATCAGTAAAGCTAGGGATTATTTTATTAAACTATTTGTATGTCAAGCTTTCTGAAGATTAGCGAGCACTTACACAGTACTTAATGGACCATATACATAAGCAAACAGAAATCTGACATTGATAGTACCTACGTAGTTTTTTTATCAGTAAAAGCACATGAAACTTTATTCCAATTCATACTGTTTCTTACCATCCCTATCGTACTCACTGATCAAAGTTTGGTTTGGGCTTTAAATATTTCAGAGTATGGTCAAGAGTCCTGGGTACATAACACACTAAGTAGTACCTCAATGGTCCATGGATTCTTTGTGAATATTCAAAGGTACCTAAATTAAATTTTGGATAGAAACCCAAATCATAAATAATCAGATGTTTTAAAAGATTAAAGAAAAAAAAAATCAAGCTATTTTCTATTTAGTAATACTATCTGCAAAGCCAAGGATGAGAGCTAAGCTTCTTGTTTAGAATGGTTTTCTTAAAAAGTAGTAGGAGCTTACTACATGTTGTTTAAGAATATTTTCCTCTCTTGTTTACAGGAGGACCAGAGAATTATACAGCAAAATTGAGTATTTAGAGACAAGTAAATTAAAACAAAAACTCATGGGTTTCAGGAGCAGGTTTTGATAATAAAAGTTATCAGTGAAGAGTTCCTAAGAGCTGGTGAAGCTTGCCCTCTCAGAAGTGGCATACAAAGCAAACTGACTACCACTGAAGATTTTGTTATAAATAATTAAGCATCATGGCTCCTCTGAAACTCTGAGCAAAAAAAAAGCTGGAATTTAAATCTCTTAGTATAATTTTGAGATAATCTTTAAAATATTAGATTCTAACTGTACTTTGGAATAGTTTTATAGTGTTATCAAACATTATATTAGGAACAGCCTTGATCTAGTTGTTTTCCTGTACTGGAGCTGTATTTTGCAATCAGAATTTGTGCCAATCTGATATGGGGGAAAAGGCACTCCACAGGAGTGAAAACACACACTAAAAAAAAAATTGTACAATATAAAAAAAATAAAGGGTTTTGTCCTCTCCAAGTCAACCAGCAACTTTAGTCCAATCTAGAAACAAGAAGCATTTGTACAAGCACCTTGGTAAAAAATTACAAGCTTTTTGTTAAATAAATGTATTTTAAAGGTTCTGTATCCTTGTATAGCCTCGTTCTTCAGTTCTCTGCAAGCATTGATGATCATTTACGATCTATCCAATAGCTTTTGCTACAATACTTCCCTTCTACTCCTCTGAACACTGTTTTATTTCAAAAGATCTCTACAAAACTTCGGGGGAAATAGCATAAGATGTCACAATAGCTTAGTCATCTGATGGTACAGTCCTTTGAAGTATTCTATAACACTTTGAAGTAGACTAAGATCTACATTATTAAAAACTAAGTAACAAGAACTAGCCATGAATAAAAGTCAGTTTACAACTGCTCAAAAACAAACCAGCCCCCACCCTAAGGTAATTTTTAAAATAAGTATCTGATGCAGAGTCAATAATCCAACCAATGTATTACCAGAAAGCAGCAACACTGCTTGCTATATCATATACAAACCCGTGGGCTTTTAAGGAGTTGAAGTTTTTTTTACAGAATTCAAGACATTTCTTATCATTCATCTTACTGTTCTATCATGGGTGAATAATAAATATTAACATGACCCTTCTGTTTTCATAGTGGGTACTAGTTCTACTATTCCATACTCTTTATCAAATACTCGAATATGAGGATGTGTAATGATCTAAATAGAGCATCCCATTGCAGGCTGTGGGCTTTTTCCCCCCCCCTTTCCCTTTTAAGTCTTTTGGTTTGCACCACTTTAGTTTAGACAGCACCACCAGGAAACCATTCAAAAGTAATTCACCATTTAAGTAGTGCAGTGAGTACCAGTCAGATACATTTCATGTAATGCATCTCCCAGTTGCATCAAAATTTCTTCGATTAACAGTGTACTACCAGAAAAAAAAAAACCAAACACAAAAAAAACCCTCTGCTAAGGAAACAAATTAACTTTAGTACATGTATAAAAAATGGCTGATTAACAGCTTCCCCACATTAGAAGCTAAAGTTCTATCAGTTACTGTAGACCGCAATGAAAACCAGCTGAATTGGCAGTTAGAAGCACCGGATAACAGAATCAGTTATATTAGTGCTATAGTGGTAAACTACAAAGCTAAAGTCTGGGAAACAGAAAAATCCAAGTATTTTACTTTTAACAAACCTGAAAAATGTTCAGTAAAATATACCCTAAAAATAGACATTTTAACAAACACAATTAGGTAAAACTTCTAATTTTTTTTCTGTTATTTAGTCCTTCCATTATTCTTCTGAAACACACAAGTATCATTGGCAATGTATGCAGCTGAGTACCAAAATAAAGAATTCACTTTGGAATAGTACAGAATACCTTTCAAACACCTCTTTTCATGGTTGAAGTATTTTAAACCTTAGATTGAGAACAAGGAACTAAAATTTTAACTGGCTCAAAAGTTCTGATTAGAGCCCTGGAACCTCTTCTAATCACAAACAACATCAAAATTTATTTCATGTTTCTCCCCAACACAACTTGCACTTTAAATATTGCTTCCTATCACCAATAGTTTTCTTAGTCCGTTACACAAAGGGAAATAGCTGTACATCAAATACATTAAATACATCATATGTAGGAAGGAATGTGCACTTACCAAGTGAACATAAGGCACAAAGTATCCAAAAAGCGCAGCTGGGATCCCAAAAGCCCAGATTCGGTAACTAAGAACTTTGAACACAGAGAAATTGCAAATTTTTTTTTCAGGAGGAAATCTGAACTTTCCCTTCTTTCCTGCCTCCTTGTCTTTGGCATTGGAAACAAGGGGTTTGTACGTAAAGCCAGCCAGGAACAGAATAAACAGAAGTATGCACAGGACCCGCAAGGTGTTGTATAGGCCAACAGAATCAATCAAAACTCTCAAGAGGAAGGGCAGTGACACGGTGAACAAGCTGCTGCCTGCAGTGACAATGCCATTCACTAGTCCAAGACGTTTCTTGAAATAGTGCCCAAGGATGACCAAGGATGGCTGGTACGCAAATGAGCAGCCACAGGCAAATAAGACTCCGTAGGTGAAATACAGAGGTTCAATGGTGCTATATCAAAAGAAGAAAGAAAAAATCATTAGTGTTTTGTACAACACTGTATGCTCACATTCACCTACCACATGCAAGACAGTTTTTCAATGAACTGACATATTTACAGAAGTGAGTTAAGAGTTAGTATGCACTTATAGTTGAAATACGCTGTGCCAGCTTAATTCAGCAATTACACTATTTTCTACCACTGAAAGTTTCATAGAAGTCACTGAACAGGTAAAAAAGCAAAATTATATTTAAGTATAATTACACCAAATAGTCTGACTAAAAGACAGTTTTAAAAGTCATTGTTAAGGTGAATTAGCCAAACATAAGTTCAACCACTGCTAGGTTTTTGGTTTCTTCTTTTCCAGAGAAAATTATATTGTTTAGATTTATACATTTCTTCACTGTGCTACCAGTTCAAACGTAATACTGAGCACTCCTCATGAACCCAGAAAAATCAAGTATTTATAGTTTATTATGAAAATACAATAGCAGAAGTAGTAAACATCATTAAGAATGAAAAATAAAACAAAAATACTGTCAAATTTTGGCAGTACAATACATTATAAGCAAATTATAGACTTTTTAGGTTGTTGGGGGTTTTTTTAGACAAATAATCTCCTTTTTATTAAATATTCTAAATTCAGTGCTTTGATCCAGATATTAGATATGCTAAGAAATAAATAGGAAAAAAGATTAATAAAGAATGAAACTTTTCAGCCCATATTAAGTAGGATCTTCACAAGGTTCTCCAACATTACCATCTACTAGACAACTGAAATGAAGCAGAGCCATTGTATTAGATCACAGGCAGACATGGGACATTAAAAGATACTTGTGCAAGAAATCTTAACAGTATAAAGTAACAGTGTTAGTATAATTAATTAAGTATTAATAAGTCAAAGCAAATATTTTCAACATTCAGATGAAGGAGGCAATGTGTGAGAAATGTTTTTATAGAAGATGTGAGGTTTCAATGAACCATGGGCTCTTTTCTATCAGCTAACACCTGCTTTTAAAGCAGTTATAGAAAACCATTTAACCTGTTAGCCAGTATATTAACTTTTTTTTAAGGAGTATGAATGCTTTATGCAGTGCTTTTCATCGTATCGTAGGATGTAACCTGCCAGCATCCTTCTGCATCAAAATATACTCCGCAAGCTTCCCATGGAATTAGAGAAATTCTTAGAAAATAGTATTTGACCAACAAAGGTGTGACAACAGGAACTCTGGTTTTGTGTATTATTGTGAAAAAGAATATTTGTGTAACATAATATTGTTGCTTTCTACATTAAACTATCAATTCCTAAAACTGATTATACACAAGCTAAGCCAGCAGAAACAACATAAGGGGAAAGACTGATTACCTTTATCAACGGAAAATAACCAGGAAAAATAAAAACAGAAGTTATAAAATGAGAGGAAGAACATAATACAGTAAGGACAGAGAAATTCTACTTCCATCTCTAGATTCATTCAAAGACTTTGCAGCATGACATACATAGTAGAATATTTTCCTGCATTACAAATACTCTTACATCTCAGCTTCCTAAGAGATAAAATTTATATTAAGAAATCAGTACGTAACAAAAGCAGTAAATCATATTTACATCTACCTACTGTACAATATTTTACTTTTAGAACATTGACTTCTATATCTGAACTACACTCCCTCGATTAACTGAAACATCATAGGCATAAATCATTTAGTGTAAGTAACATAACGAAAGACCAAGATTGCACATTAACATGGCGTGTACTCTAACAAGAATTCACCTCTCCTCTCAAAGTGCTCCTCAAATTCTAAAACAAAACTCAAATAAGCTAAAATATTTTATAAAACCTTTACAAATTAACTTCCTTTCACATGCCTCTTCTGTGCCCTTGTTCCATTGGATATCACGGAAAACACAAGGATGATAGTATTTTGTTCAAAGGAAAAAGACACCTTTCCTTTATCAAGGAGTTTAATTATAATAACAAGACTGTTTAGTATTCATCACTTACACTACTGGGAAGCAAGGAAGAAGACAGACTTCCAAGATGCATTTAGTTTTTACCTCACCTGTGGTAACAAGCCTCTTTAAACATATCAGGAAGTGGAATTTTTGTTTGTTTGCTTTAATAAAATGAACTAAGCAAATATTTGCACTTGTATAAACCAAAAAATAAAGTAAAAATCAGAAACTTGCTCAAGTAAAAAGAAAACAAAGCTTCCTTTTTCCCATAAATGTAAATTATTCCAAGAATAAATATAAACACTAGTCTCAGTACCTAAGACAGAACTATTTATCTTCTCTTCCTGTAAATTTGTGGATATGTTTTCACATTAGGGGACATATGCCCAAACTAGACATATTAGCTCAGGCATAGCGCCACACAGCATGGATATTCATCCATCCAGATCACAGCCAGCTCACATCTATCTGGTTCAGAGTACAGGCATAGAAAACATTTTCACAAGCCTGTCTGTATAGATGTATTTTCATCTATGTAGGAAACTTCTGAATTTTGGTTTTGATTGTTCCTGTACTTATTCTGCTAAGGGTGGGGAAAAAAAAGCAGACAGAACTAGAGGTAACTGTCACTTATTTTCCTGCTACTTATTACCCTATCTTCACTAACCAATTTCTGCTGATGACTAGAATAAGTAAATTTCCTGTTTCCTCATCTTCTATTGGGCATGTCCAACAGATCAGCCGCTCTTGAACTTCTTAGGATTTATTCTGCAAAAGTTACAGAAATGTACAAAATGAAGTGTAATCTGGAGGAAGAAAAACACTCAACTACTGTTCAAGTTTTTTTCAATAACACAAGAAAGAACTGAGATTTTCTTAATAAAGCCAATAAGCCCTAAGCACATGTCAGTATACAAAGGTTTTCAGTATCTGTGTTTGGCAATCAGACCAGTAAGAACAGAAGACATCAAATTTTACTAGAACATTAACACCTTCCTGGAGGTCCTACTGCATATTTATCAACATTAAAACAGTGATTTAAAAGCAAATTGAGGGGGGAAGACAAAAACAATGTTTAGGTACCTGCTAACACACAGCATACATCAAGCAAGCGTACAAGTTTATCCAGGACAATGCTGTTGATCTCATAACCTTAGTCTTGCTGTTAATACATGTATATGTAGTGGTTCATGTTAAACAGGGACTGCTGTTATAAGGTTATATGATATTTTTAAAATTACTTCTGAAGTTGAAAGTACCCACTTGGAGTTTTCACAAGTCATAGTTAGAAAGACAAAAACAAATAAAAAAAGATTTCTACTCTAACAGATAATATAAAGTAGCACTGCTTGCTCCTTCATATTCTGTTGATAGGATCAGCATTACCTCTACACTGTAAGATTGATAAAGTACTTTGAATGTAAAGAAAATAATTTTTTTTACCTTACAAAAGAACTTGAAAGGAGTCCAACAAACCCTACTGCAGGTCCAATAACAGCTACTTTTCGACAACCAAACAGGTCTGTGAATATGCTGACTATTGGAGAACAGAAGAAGACCATCCCCATAGAAAGAGAGCTCACCCATGCTGCAAAATAGAAGATGACAGCATTTTAGAAGACCAAGTGATTTAAGCTATCAGCTAGCATTTGTTTTAGTTCAGCAACATAAAATCTTAGATAAAAGCTGGGTAACAATTATTTAAATATTTTTAAAATAGTTACCCACATTTTTAAATATATTTACCTAACATGGTAAAAATACCATGACCAATTTACAAAATCAACTAATTTTGACTTTATCAGCTCAAGGAATGCAATTAGCTACAAAAGTTATTATTACTTTTACCTTTTTGGGGGTTTTTTTGTTGTTTTGTTTTGTTTTTTTTTAAACACAATTATTCCTCCAGTAACTAAGCTAGTATTCAAACTGATAACTAGGCCATTAAAGATACCTTTGAGGCTCCATACCCATTCTGACATCAATTAGCACATTTCACTTGATTTAATTCTAGAGTTTAATGACTTCAAACAGCTAGGTTTGCTAAAACAATTAACAAATTTTTAAGGTAATTACATAGATATAGATCATACTGAATATTAATAATGATTAAATGAACAATAGGCTTTTACACCATAATATACCCATTAGGAATATTTACTTTAAACTAAATGAACTTGAGCTAGTACAACCATTTCCATACATAACAGAAAAAGTGTCACTACATCTGATACTGCTCCAGCTTTACAGACATAGTTAAAATGTACTTTGCTTACAAATAAGTCTTTAGATCATTAAGATTCAGTTCAGGTGAGTACACTAAAGTTTCAGCCACAAGTGTGTTTTTTATTCCAAGTGTACCAAAAATACCTTCAAGTAACTTAGGTAGAAGAGAATTTGATTAATTTTTAAAGTCAACTTTGTGCTTCACTTCATACAGGTGTTCAGAACCACATCTTTTACCTGCTATCATCTAATTGTTCTTTCAAACATGCATGCATTACTGATGTTACACCCAACAGTTCTCCCAGCACATAAAGGTAAATCAAGCTGCTGTAGCATAATAGTTACAACAAATATAGTCAGGTGAGTAAGTGTCCCCATCTATTTGGAAAAACAATTGGCCTAAACGGGTAGTGGAAAAAGCTGCTGATGCAAGATGCATTGGAAAAAATGTTTTAATTGTACAGAAGATGAAAAAACTCTTTCAACCTGGAATGGATTTAAATCTGTGTAACTGGAATTGTTTAGAATATCTTTCCTAAAGAGACAGTTAGATAAACACTTGTGACTCAGTGATAAGGGCAAATAAAATTACCTGAAAAAAAAAATATATATATAATCAAGAGACCTAACGAAGAATATTTATCAGTATATCTACCAATACCAAGACTTAGAAGTAGTGCTGTTAAAACGCCAGTGAGCCCTACACATTGATGGAAGACCCCATTGTGCAAGGCACTAAAGAAGACAAAGCCAAACACACAAACAAAAAAATTGTTTCTTCAAAGAGCTTACAATGTAAATGAAAGACAAAAGAGAACAGATGGCTAGAGAAAAACAGAAACAAGAGTACAAGGAATAAACCCTTTATTTTAGGGCAAACAATGATCTCAATGAACCATGACCTAACTGTTGGGGGGGGGGCGCCTGTTACTGGGGTTTTTTGAGCATGTTATAAATATGATGGAGTTTCAAGGTGCTGAAGAATCTGAAGAAGAGTGAAGTACTTTCATGGGTATTTGCTGCATTTCCTGGGTGTGACTAACCCAGACAAGATAGTCCTGCCATCCTTGCACTTCTGCAGTAGAAACATGAGCTCTATGAAAGGAGAGCACAAATGACTGGGAAGAACAAGGCCCCTGTGATGCTGACTGAAAGGCAAAGATGAAATTCAGGCAAACACGAAATTTATGGAAAGTCTGTCCTTTCTCTTCCTCTGCAGTTAAGGAGGGCTCAAATGCACCTTGGGTGTGGCAAGAGATAACTTTGAGATCTGTCCCATTTTACAGCCCAGATGGCTCCTAATGTTGCAAGACAACATTATACCAACTACAATTTGTAAGCAGGAATCAGAGGGAGTAAATGCTCTCATACAGCCTGGAGACCAGCCAGTTGCAAATCTTCTTAGAAGTCCAACTTCTACAAGACTCACATCTTTTTACTTACCTTTCCCAGAGTGAGCTGTATAGAGCCTGCAAAGGAAACTGCAGACACTAAGAGGTAAAATGCCCATGGCTTCCTGTCACCCCCCCAAATAAATGGTAGCTCCACCACCATGAACAGTCCTCAGCATCTCTGCATGACTTGCAGGGGAGCACTAGGAATCACAGAGTACCTGTGACACCCGGGGGATCTACAAGGCCAAGAGAAAAGGCAGCTGAATCTTGAGAAAGGGACATTACAAGACTCACTGTCATCAGATTGACGGTGGTACGAAGGTACCAATGCATGGTTTAACCTCCTGCCAGCCTTCTTGCCTAGGTGTGACAAGACACAAAGGCAACTGTGGCACTAGAGAAGACCACCAGAGACTACTGGTTATGAGAATCCAATCTCACATGGACAGGTACATGCACCCCATTCATGGAGACAAACTGGTAAAGACACTGGGCAACTGAAACAGACTAAGTAGCTTGCATAAAGTCACAGACCAAATTACTTCAGAGTCACAGATACAACTCCAGCAGTCCTAGTTTCCAGTTAACACAGGCTGTGATTCAACTAATCTTCTCCTTAGTGAAATCAAATACTTTACTTTTTAATGGCTTATACAGCTAATTAAATAATTGGAATATAAGAGCCTGAAGTGAAAACGTTCAGCTCAAATCACATTCAGTTAACAACATGCTGACTTTGTATCTTCATGCTTCCAGGTACTAATGAAAGAAATATGCCTTTCTTATCACTTGTTTCTCTCTTCTTTTTGTTACAGCAAAGCCTAAAAAAGAAAGGTTCCCACTGATTTTCAACACAACAGACAGTTAAGGGGAAAGACAACAGTCTTATCTGAAGTGTTTCAGAATAGCACTGCATTAAACTGCAGAAATGGGAGCCCATGCTCTACCACTTATCTACCTAATGGAAACTGGAGCCCTTTAAATTACAACTTTAAGTTAATATGAGGCTCTTGTGTCCTACGGAAATGTAACTTAGAGATGTTGTTGGCATGTCTTGTATGGACAGCTTTATTTAATGAAAAGAATGTTCTTGAAGCTTAACTTCACATGTATGCATAGCTCAAGAAAATTTACTGTATTCATCCTTTATGAAGAAACCTAGCACCAAAAAGAATTAAGATCTACTCAAAACAGCACATGTGTAAATCGTTAATTACCTTAAGGCAAATAATTCTTGCTGCAATACCTTGATCCTATGAAGAAACTGATGGCTATAAAATATACTCAATAGACCCAAGTAATTTTCAGTTTCATAGAATCATAGAATCATTTCGGTTGGAAAAGACCTTCAAGATCATCGAGTCCAACCATTAACCATGCCCCCTAAACCATGCCCTGGAGTACCCTGTCCACTCGCTTTTTGAATACCTCCAGGGATGGTGACTCAACCACTTCCCTGGGCAGCCGTTCCAATGTTTGACAACCCTCTCAGTAAAAAAATTTTTCCTAATATCAAACCTAAATCTCCCTTGCCTCAACTTGAGGCCATTTCCTCTTGTCCTATCTCCAGACACCTGACAGAAGAGACCAACACCCTCCTCACTACAACCCCCTGAATATGAGCCAGCAGTGTGCCCAGGTGGCCAAGGCGGCCAACGGCATCCTGGCCTGTATCAGGAACAGTGTGGCCAGCAGGAGCAGGGAGGTGGTTGTTCCCCTGTACTGGGCACTGGTGAGGCCGCACCTCGAGTCCTGTGTTCAGTTTTGGGCCCCTTGCTGCAGGAAAGACATTGAGCTGCTGGAGCGTGTCCAGAGAAGGGCAACCAAGTTGGTGAGGGGCCTTGAGCACAAGTCTTATGAGGAGCGGCTGAGGGATCTGGGGTTGTTCAGTCTAGAAAAGAGGAGGCTGAGGGGAGACCTTATCACTCTCTACAACTACCACTTTGCTCAAGCAAGTTTTGAAGCACTCTTACACTTTTTCACTCAGTATGAAACAGGTACAATGACTTAACTTCTTTTTAAAAACGTGGAAGACACAACCACTGTCCCAAATAAGTAATATGAGAAATTACAAATGCAGCTTGCCAGAATAATGAGAGCTCTCTAGAGCAGTCATTACATTTTAATTAAAACATTTCTCCTCCAGGCCATTGGCCGGTTTCCTGGCCACAAGCTGGCTATATTCCAGAGCTGCTAATTCAGATACTAATACAGCACCTAATTGCTACATATAGCTGCATTCATATTCATACACAAAACATTTTGATTGCCATAGAAGAAAAGCTATTCCTACTTTAAGGACTTAAACCTTCCTTAAGGCCCTAGAAGGTAAGAATTAACTCCTCAAAACATGTAATTGCAGAATAACCAATTGCCAAGCTTTCCTAGAAGATGGAAAAGAAGTTATCCTTAAAATTAAAATATCATACCAGAGAGCCTATTGGTAGTATCTACACTGAAAAGTCTGTTTCTGTGCCACTGAAGCACATAATAGATTAAAAACAACCCAAATTTTATTATAACTAGAATTATTCTGAAGTGAAGTCACAGCTACATGTTCTTTTCTTATCAGTTCACTACAAATGTGCGTACTTCAGCTATAATCTATGTTCTCATATTTCTTTAATTATTTCTCTGTTCAAAAGTCTATAGCAATGAAACTATACCACATAATCCACAAATATGCTGCTGTTTTACCATGAGTTTTTAAAAATCAGCTTTATTTTAAATAGTGTCTTTTGTCTTCAGCTATAAATACAGTATCTTATATCTGAGCATTCACAAAATCATTCCTATTGTCACAGCTAGATTATGTAATCATAGTTTGATAGATAAATATGTAACCAAGCTGTTAAATGTTTTAGTTCATTCTTTAGACTCAAGCACTAGGACTTACGAGACAACAGAAAAGAAAGCATTAATACCATATCGCATTGGAATGCTTTATTGTACATAAATTTAAATAAAGGCTACTCATCCATAGCATTCCTCTTCACAATCAAGATTTTTCTATGCATTACAATAAGAATCTTATCAGTTTTATCCTCACAAGTGTCTTTCAAGTGGTTGGCTTAACACAGTAATAACACCCTTCATTCTTTAATGAACTTCAAGAATTTTTTTAATATCTTCCCTGAGATTTTTCTGGTTGAGACAGGGAACAAAAAGCTACTGTCTGGAAGACAAGTGATATGAGGCAAGTGAAGAGAAGAATATTTAAATTGAGGATTCAAAATTGACTCAGAAATATTTTGTTGCCCCACATTAAAAAAAAAAATCAGATATCTGTGTTTGTGTAGCTCGTACAGCAAACCAAGACAGCAGTATAATTACAGTTCACTGGATAGGTTGCAGAATAATCTACACATACTAAGAAGCACAGACTGTGGAAAGCCAGAGCAAGCTTCCTACATTTAATATAACAGATTCTCATGTGCAAAGACCTATAGCTACACTGGTTTTGAGCACTTGCAAAACAGACTGGCCAACCATCCCCTAAACCAGTACCTCTGCTCACTGTCAGATATCCTTCCTAAAAATCAGTTCTCCCACCATCTCATTATATAACCAGTACAGTAGTTCAGGCCATACTACACAGCTAATACTTTTAAGTACAAACTATAATGATGCAGATAATGAGAAATTCTTGTGTTAACTCATAATGAACAGAAAGTACAGAATCAGAGACAAACTGCTTTGGAGTCAAATCATTTATTGCTCCATTTATAAGCTGGAAATAATACTTCTCTCACACCGAAAGTATGTGAAATGCTTGTTGTTTTGTGGAAAGTACTGTACAAAGCAGATTTCTAAGAAATACATTTTTTTAAATGTGTAAAATAAACAATATAGGACAAGTTATTTGAATGGCAGATGTTTAAAAATGTTTTACT
The DNA here is from genome assembly GCF_026419915.1 of Harpia harpyja. Classification (NCBI taxonomy): domain Eukaryota; kingdom Metazoa; phylum Chordata; class Aves; order Accipitriformes; family Accipitridae; genus Harpia; species Harpia harpyja. The sequence continues at coordinate 6,788,919 of NC_068942.1, read as the reverse complement.
GTCTCACACTGAAAAGGTTTGTGCAGAAGTAACCTATTACAATAAGTTTATAATGCAGAGTTAATGCAATTGCTTAAATAATGGCTCAGCTTCAATATTTAGCAGGGCTCTCCTTGTGTTTTATAAAAATACTTGACAAAGTTTACAATATGAAAATTTTCATGCTTCCATTAAGTTATTAATTATGATTTATGCAAGAATAAGGAAGCCTGTATGTACTCTCCCAGCCACAAACCAGTAACAGCTGAGGGACTTCAAGCCAGGGATTTTTGGGGGGTTTTCCTACTAAAATTTGGACAATCCTTTTTTTTTTTTCCCTCCAGTGTATTATCAATATTCTGGTGATTTCTTCTCCGTGAACTGCCATCCTCTCCTGCAACACTTACACATTTTCAGCATCCACAACATCTTACAGCAAACTACTCCATAACTTAACTATGGGCTGTGTGAAACACCTCCACTTCTATTACAGCCATTTACATACAAGGATATTTTCCTCAGCAAAGCAGAAGATTGGCTTCCATAAGATTTTTTTATGAGTGTAGCTCAGGAACTTGAGATCCTGTTTGGAGGAAACAGAAGTGGCTGTTCAAAGTTATTTCTGGAGATAATTTGCTCGTCTCCAGCTAGTATTAATAATTCCTTGCCTACATAATCACATTTACGTGACATTTACTTTTAAGAACAAAAGAATTGCAATACTGTGCAGATCAAAGACTGATGTAGCCCAGTATCCTGTTTCTGACCACCACAAAATACTCAAAGAACATTTGAAAAAGGGCTAGCATCCTGCAATACTTTCTCCCTGGCTATGTCCTCCCAACATCCAGCAATAAGCAGCTTAGAAACCTCCTAAGCAGAAAGTCGCATTTAACCATTCAAGAACATTTAGTTCCATCAATATTACTTTGGCTTCACTGCATTTTACTGTAAACAGAACATGCTCAGACACCAACAACACATAAAAAATAAATTCCCCTTTGTTTTGAACATGCTCGTACTCTTAATTCCTCTGCTGTAAGAAATATGAACTAATCATCCCTGCTAAACTTCCTCTTGCAACCTATGATTTTATAGGCCTTTATCAGATCTGTTCATACTAGTTTCTTCTCCAAAATGAAGAATCTTTTTGACTTAGTCTTTGTATAGAAGATATACTTTTCCCTCTTCCCCCTTTACATAGAGCCTAATTGTATTATACTGTTTCTGAGACAGGGTACTCAGAACTGCATACAGTATTTAATATGGGACAAACAATAAGTTTCTGTGCTAACATAAACTTTTTTTTTCATTCTCTATCTCCTAATTATCTTTTTTTTTTTGTTAAAGTATTGCAATGGCTTCAGAGTAAAGATGTTTAGAAAGTTATCCATGACCTTATTTTCCTCCTAATGGTAACGACTGATGTAGAGGCCATTTTATTTTTTTCAGCATGTATTTGGTTTATATTTCTCCCCACTAGACACATATGTACACTGAATTTAGCCTGCCATATTAATCTCTCAGCAATAACACAAGAACCCAGCAAGTCTTAACAGCCACCAACATGCTCATGTATGAGGACAGGCTATAAAGTTTGAATTTGTTCAGCCTGCAGATGAGAAGACCAGCAGCTCAAAAGTAATTTAAGTAGTGCCTCCAGATACCTAACGGGTGATTATTACAGAATATAAAGCTAGTCTCTTTTCAGTGGTGCACAGTGACAGGACAAAAAACTACTGAAACTGCAATAAAGGACATTCCAAGTGGATGTTATAAAACAATTTTTTACCATGAAGGTAGTCAAACACCAGAATGCGTGGTCCAGAAAAGCTGTGGAATTTCCATCCTTGGGTATATGGAAAACATGACAAGGCTGTGAACAACCTGATATAACTCAGAAGCTCAATGTATTTTTTTTAACTTGGCCCTGCTGAGTGAGGGGTGTCAGACCAGATAACCAGAGTCTCTTCCAAACTCAAGTTTTTTTATGGAAGAATACTGTTCTAAACCCCTGCTTCTTGAAAAACTAGATTCTGAAGATCATGTTAAACCTTAGCAGTTCTTCAGAAGAAAAAATTTAGGTTAGCAATATTAGGCCAACCACCAATGACTTCAATCTTAGATGTAAAAATTCCTTCAGGTAACAGAAAAAAAAAAACCTAGAACTAAGCCATAAGATTAAAACCCTTTTTTTTTCCCCCCCTTCACAAATGGGAAGGAGTGGAGGGTACCTTGAATTCTAAGCCAAAGAGATCTTTACAAGTAGATCTCATGAAACCTATTGTTAGCATTATAAATGTAGCTTCATTGCTTAGAACTGCTCTATTTCCCTCCTACTGATGCACTTTTTCCATCAATATTGTTTTATTCTTGTTTCCTGTGCCCAGAAGCACAGGGTTACCCTTTGCCTAAGGCAGTCCAGATACATCATCTTTCATCCATTATCTGTTTTTCTTTCTCCACAGAAAAGCTACTAATTTCCAAAAGAGAATTGTTCCAACAGATGTTAGGCAACCAAGAGAGCAACAGAACCATTAGACCCAGCAAGTGTCAGAATATCCTCCCATGTCCAGAAAGCCTCTGTAGGTCACCCTCCTGGAAATTGCCAACCCTATTTTTATCCAACTTATCACTACCCAAAGACAATGTCAAATGCCTTGTGCTACATGCCTTCCTTACACATGCCTGTGAAAATTCAGACTGCTCAGTAACTTCTCATGAATTCTGAGGAATTTCATTAGTTGTGGGTGCAAAAGGGAGAGCAACTGAATTTCCACATCGCTGTTCCCATTACTGAGAAATCCACAATCACAGAACAGTATGTCAGTAGAAAAGGAAAGCAGACATTGAAATGCATGTATTGACGCATTTAGAATTCCTACTGTCAAAAAGTGCACTGCTTGTTCTACTCAAAAGAGATCTGCTGATCCCATTAGAGAAAGTATACGTTTAAGGACTAAAAATAAATTTATGACATAATGCTGCCACAGGAAGTATCCTATATTCTGAACTCAGGTTACATGACTACAGCTTTCGGTTTGCTTACTTTCAAGTGTCTAGTCTGCAGATGTCTGAGCTAGGCTCTCCCTTAAAGCAATACTATCCAAAAAAAAAACCAAACAAAAAATTAAGCCCCAATTTAAATAAAAATTCTAAAAATCTTTTGGGCAAAGAGGATTTAGCATAAGGAAATACCATCTCTTTTGGACACCAAAGCTATCTTGAACAGGCTTTAAGAATCAGAATTATCTACAGAGGATCTAATCAGATTTCCACAACACACTCAAAGAGATCATGGCCAATACAAAGGTTTATGAACCAGGGACTAGTAGAATTATCCAACAGGAATACAAGACATTGTTTTTTCCCCACTCTTTTTATTCTTGTCCCTGAGGAACAAGTCTTTTATTGAATAACCTTATTACTGAAAGATACTGGTAGTTATAATGAGTCAGAAACCAAGACCTATATATGACCCACTGGATCCCAGTAAAGACATCTTTGAACAGACACCCCGTTTCCAGTACCACAAGCGTGAAAGCATAAGCTCTGTTTTCAGCAGACATTAAGTCATGATCAGACATTCCGAACTAGTTTATTCTGAATGAAGAGATTGAACTCACAGATTTTATAAATAGCTGTAACATTTCCTGTGATAATGTATAGCATTCTCTTTAGTATACATACCTTGTGACAGTCCAAAATGCTACTTCAGGTTTGCATGTGCCACTTTGGCCTTGAGGCAACAAGGTGGAAAAAAGCATAAACTTGCCAATACATTGTAAAATTAGCAAAATAAGCTCATGTAGTAAGAGTAAGAAACAAAAACAACCATTGTATCAAGTCAGAACATACACTGATTTCTTCCAAGGCTTTATACACCATAAACGTTCTCTGACATGATGTGTGACAGATGAAAGACCAAGTGCCAGAAGAGATTCACATATATCCTTAATACAGTGACCTTCCCCAAGCTTGCCATTTACAAAAAAAGGACTAGTTTCACCCTCTGCCTTCATAAGTAACAACAACACAAGATCAGAATTTCTACTGAGATAAAGTGCTTGTCAGCATAAGCAGCAGGAAAACAGAAAAGTCAGAAAAATGGGTATTCATGCACTGACAAAACATCCCGTACCACTGCAGCTAGCTGATTACTTAACTACCATCTAATTTACACTCGATGTAATAACACAAGCTTAGGCAGAACTTGGGGGCTTTTTTGCTTGTTGGTTCCCCCTTTAACAAATCAACAAAACAAATAGTAATGGTGAATCCAAAGCAAGTATCATGTGAAACTGATTATGACATTTTCTTCAAACTGTAAGACACAAAATGGGAACCTGAAACAGTTAAAGAAAAAGATATGCTTAGAGGCAAACAGCTTTTACTACTAGGGAGACTGCAGATCTTCTATGTAGTTTAAAGTTAGAGGAAAATAAACAAATGCTTAAGTTAGTAAAAGCTAAAACAAAAGCTCAAAAGTTAAACCAGTGCACTGTTAGGCAAAATATTGCTGGTAGAGATTATAAGTATTAAGCCTTCAGGAACCTTTAAAGGAAAGCTGAAGTCAATCATTAACAGAAAAACACATGCATTTGGATTTCATGGCAAACTGAGCTTGACCTTTGACACTTAACAAAGTCTGAAAATGCTGTGGTAGGAAGAATAAACAAGGAACAAATCGATAAGAAATGGCTGTAACCACTTGTTTTTCCTTTTATAAGTCACACAAGAATGTTTTCTGCTGAGACAGTTTTCAAAGCACAATGTAATCACATTTTTAACTAAAGGCCTAAAAAAAATTGAATTCCAGAACTAATTTCCAGGCACATTTTTATCTTTCCTTTCCTCCCCCTCCACTCAAATTAGCACTGGCTTCTTTATTCACTTTTTTTAATTACTAAACAGTTGAACACAAAGGATCATGTTCTGTTTCGATTTAGGATCAGTGACATTCTGTGTAAGAAAGTATTAGCTATTAACTTCAAAGATGACAGCCTGATTTGCCAGAAAGGTTTAATCCTAGCTGCTCTAACAAACAACAGCTATACACATATTCCGAACATATCTGCAACCAAGCATGTCATGCAATGGTCTTCTGTTTTAGAGTTATAACATAGATTAGACCTTAAGATCCAAATTCCTAAGTTCTTAATGGAGCTACTAGTCTTCTTCCTTTCCCCCACCTCACTTGCACTGGGGCAAGACCTGCAAATCAAGGTTGCCTTTTAAATGGCACAAGCATACATTTCACTTCTACAGCATCAGAAGTCCTTGTGAGACCATGATGCAAATAAAAACAGACAAGACAACAAAATCTTAATTCACAGGTTTGGTACACTATTTCAGTTCAGGAGTGTAGTTTGCCATCAAGCAGCTCACAATCTAACCCTAACTTTTCACATGCAAAGATCCTTCTGAATCCATCAGAATTGGCTAAGAGACCCCATCACATCTCAGGAACTTAATGAGCATCCTCAGGACAGGTAACAGCACATATTCTGTGATTACATCAACATATATTCCCCTTATGTTCTATAGGGCCCTATGGAATAATAAAGCTTAATTTAGGCCTTAAATCCATATATTCAAGACTCAAAACTGTTACCTAAAAGATCTCCTAATGTTACAAATCACCATTCCCCATATCCACTCCAAAATAGTCATTAAGAGCATCACATTTACAGCTTTATAGGCAAACAAGTCCCCATTTTCAGCAAGGAACAAACTATTTACCATAAAGAAAAAAGTACACTAAGCAAACCCAAAATACTGTTACACCAAGTAAATAGAAGAACAAGCCATTTTAGGACAAATCATTTAGATGCTGTAACAGGTAAATATTTTTCAAGGTAAGACCTGATTGTTGAACTAGCATCTGCTTCAGAGAGCAAGAATGTACATTTATATAGGAACAAAAGTGTCTACTTTGAAACAGGACATTTCAATCCAAAAAACAGACAAGTATTCAGAGGCATGTGCCAGCATTTAGTATTACAAGTACAAACACTCAACTACACAGCAAAATTCTGTCTTTGCAATTGTAACATTATTTTGTGCTATAAGATATGTGGAAAGCTAAATTTGCCTTTAAAAGAAGCAATCTTAAGGTAAAGCAAGGTGACAAATAACAAGTTCAGTATGCCTACCTCAAAGAATGCTTACTTTTTTTTTCCAATATTTACGTATAAATTTATCAGTCTCATCACAAATACACTGCCCAATGGAAATACAAGTCCAAAACTGGACTATTTTTAAGTGACACTAAGAATTAAATGTTGTTTTCACAAGCTGAGAAAAGAAGGAGATTTACATGCATCATACTTTCTTTCACCCATATCTCCCATTCTTTTCCCTTCAAATACTGAAAACTTAGTAAAATAACAGGGGTACCATAAGTTTTTGCCCAGCAAACAAATGAATTAAAGTGTTGGCCCTTTCAGAGAATTAATAGGAAGAGGGAATCATTTGCATGGAAAGCTTGATAAGAGCAAATACAAGAAAAAGCACATATGACAGGGTAATTCTCTGTGTCAGCATGTGCCCTCTGTATCAGTTACACGCACGTATGACTCAGCTTGTGCCCTCTGAAACCCTTGTAACCAAGTGAACCAGCCACTCTAACTCTTGACCTTGTTCTTCTACCTCATCTTCATCCAAAATTTTCAAGTCTGCTAATATCACTTACTGGGACAATAAACTATTTCTCATTAATTTAGTGTCCAACTACTCAGGCATTTATCTTATCTATCTGATTTCCAGCAACCCACATGCCCAGGTTGCCATACATGTAGAAAACGTAATTGCTACTTTGCACACACAAAGTAATTTTGTCTTAGATATACAGCTGATAAACCCTCATGAATGTGGCTTGCTGCATATATAATATTTCACATAAGCAACTGAGATAAATCAGTCTGACAGATACAGGACATATGAACTACAGCTTGAAATACTTAACAGATGTGAAATTCACATCTGTCCCACCTAGTCTAATATCCAGTTTGCAAAAAATCAAAAGAGCTTCTACATATTTTTCTTTATTCATAATACCAACAGAATTTTGATTAGAGTCTCCTGACACTGCAAATACCACTGGTAACAGTTACAATTTAGGTGATATTTACAGTTAGTAAAAGTAGAAAAAAATTTTTAACAAAAAGCTTCCTGTTGAGCTGTTAAATCACTGGCCCCTTCTCCCAGCCATTAAAATGCTTTTTTCTTAAGAAACACTACTGGGTCAAACATGAAAGCAAACGTTTCCTCAAAACTATTTTAGAAGTGTACCATATTTAAGTTCATACTCTACAGCTGAGAACTTAATTTTTACTGAGTCTACCCCAAAAAACCCTATTTAAACTCAGTTTTTCATCGCCATTTTCACACAACTTCGATATTTCACACTCAGCACCAGGTACTTCCACAGTAAAACACATCAATTTCATTTTAAAATACAAATAAATGGGCAAGTAACCAAGCTACTTGAGCATTGTTTTAATTTTAAAACTACAATATTTCTTTTGAGCAAAAATTCTATTTACTTGAGATAGGGCACAAATTTTATTCTGCGACATTTGTCACATATATAGGCACTCTTTAGCATTACAGGTGGTCGGTCTCCTTTACCATACTATATTACTCTGCAAAAATTATTTTGTTACACTTAAGATATCCAATCAGTTCTCAAAGTACTGATTATACTTCTAAATAAAACATTTCTTTAAGTTTCATATAGGTAAAATCTAGTTTAAAAAAAAAGGGAGAGTAGTAAAGCATATATAAACAATGATATCCGAAATAAATTTGTTGTTTAATTCAAGAAACACATCTTTCTATCCCAATAATATTCTTACTACATTACTTATTCTTTTACTTTGGATCCACCTATTAGTGATCCTTTACCAAAGGTATGATACCTACTCAAAAAAAAAAAACCAAACCACCAACCAAGCACCAAACATCAAAGTTGGGTTAGCAGATACAACTTTCTGAAGATTCTTTCAAAGAAAGAATAGTTTTGCTTGGTAAAGATCCCACTATCTTAAAAACAAAACCAATAGTTTTACTGAATATTTTGCCATATTCTGAAAAATAACTAGTAGGTAAATACAATAGCGCAACACTGAGCCAATCATACTGCTGGTTCATTTCCTCCCCCATTTTTCACCAATGCCTTTAGCTCTTCAAGCTTCTGGGTGGCTGTATTAAAAAGACTCCTTGTACCCACCATGAGCAAACGGACACAGGCACACACTGTCTAGTATAAATTTTTTTTTCTGAAGTCCCAGATTAAAACGTTGTTTATTACTTCCTTACAGTATGAAAGTCTTCTTTTAAGAGAAACTGTAAAATTTAGTCAAGAAAACTGCTGGAATCAGTCATCTCCTTCAAATATCTGATGAGGGTTGGAAGACCTTAGGGAGTCTTAGGGAGCCTTACTCCTTAATCATTCACTAGAGAATCTAGTTTGTTGAAAAGAAAGAGCAGTTTGTTGAAAAGAAGCGTAAATCCACCACTCTGCCTAACAATTGCAATGATCTTGCTTAAACTGCACAAATCTGTAACACTTTCCTGCAGTGACTCAGCCATTTTTGTTGTGTAAATGGCAAGAACGAGTGCATAATCAGCATACGGATTTTTTTCTTCCAGTTATATTGCGTAATAGCACATTATAGAATAGTATAGCAGTTGTTATCAAAAAAGAAAAGCACTTAAGTCCTTCTGCTGAAGGATCAATTTCCATCCATTAACATTGCACTCTAATTTCTTAGAAGAGTCTGAGCGTTTAAAATGTGTTTTCATTTTATCAGCTTGCAATCTAAGCACCAAATAGCTTGGCTACTAGCATTTCTACAACCATGTTTACTTTAATGCTATTTCCAGAACAGTAACCCCACTAGATCAATTAAAGAATTACATCAACAATTTGCCATCTTTGCAGTCAGATCTTAACTCCAAATGAGTAAGTGAGCTATTATTACCCATTTCTAATTTTAAGGGGAAGGAAAGGAAGGTCTAAAAATAGCATTTTCGTTAGGTTTAATATTATTACATCATAAACAGTAACTGTCACTAGATAACGTGAAGAAGAATAATAATAATTTATTAATAAAAATAATAATGTGCATATAATACATATCCACACTTCACAGAAAACAGTCGTATTACATATATGGGGGTTTGTGGTCTTCTAGAATGTAAAAAAAGAAAGCTTCTAGCTCTTCTAATGATCCAAGAAGCTTAAGACATGAGGCTATTTCCACTGACAAAAATATTACAGCTTCTGAAAGAAAAAAAAAATGCAGAAAAAGCATTTTCTTCTCTCAGAAGAAAAACAAGGAAAATTGCTGTTACATGTATTACATGCAAGATCCTGAGCAAAGTCTTTTGAGTTCTGTTGCTCATGTACTACAACTCTGTTGAGCCTGGTCAAAGGCCTGCTGCAGGCACCAGTACTGACATTAACAGGTATCAGATTGTGTCTTCCATCAAGCTCCCTTTGTCGAGTGTTAGGTTATGTGATAAAAGATCACCTGCACACCCAGAAAGGGGCACAGAGAGGCGATGGCGGGGGGGGAGCCCAAATAACATCAGCCCCGCTAGCACCAGCCTGCCTCTGTGTGCCCAGAGGAGCCCAGGGGCGAAGGCAGGTGGGAGGCCAAGCTGCGGGCTCAGAGGGGGGGACACCCTGTCCCGGGACAGCCTCAGCCCCCCTGTCCAGGTGTGACACCCAGCGGGACGAGTCAACGCCGGGGCACTTTCAGAACTTTGAGGGGAATTACTGCCTTGGGGCAAGGGGCACGCTGGGGCAGAGAGGAGACGGAGGAGAGCGTTTCGGGATTGCACGGAACTTACTAGGAGATGTTCAGGGGAGGGAACAGGGAGGGATTTAGGTGATCTGTGGAGGAACAAGGGATAAGAGGGTAAAAAAGGGTTGGTCACATGTAAACAGTTTGCTGGTTGGTATGCTTGTCTGGCCGTGCTCTACACCTGATCAGTGAGTGCAGTCAGTCCTGTCTTCTTGTTAAATTCCTTTCTAACCTTTTCCCCGGCAAGGGACTTTCCCCTCTGTGTGCGTATCTGAGTGTCTGAGCCCAGCACCTGAAGGGATCCACATTGCAAACATGTACACATATATTATAGATAGATAATAGATACATATACACACACATTCTCACTAGTAGACCTCCATTCTGTTCAGCTAGAGGGGAGGAGGATGAGGCCACTAGTGCTGCGTTCATGTGAGTGTTATGTGAGTGTCCATCAGTTCATCTGTGTGGCTAACCATGTATACATGTGTATACATGATGTACATGTGCACTCTGTATGAGTGCACCTACCAGAAATACATTTTCAGCCTCACTACTGTTTACACTGGGGACACAAAGCTACAGCAGCCTCACTTCTCTCAGTCTGTCAGATGTGGCCCGATTATTTTCCCAAACACTTAAGAACTAAAAGAAAAAAAAGCTATAGTCCTATTTAAAATACACTAGTCCTTCCCTTCTGGTCCAAGCTTGTATTTTCAAGAAGTTGCAGTTGTCATACAAGAACAATTACTTCTGTCAGTTAAATTCACAAGTAGCTTTTATATTGGGAAGAGTACTTACTGGTATTTCTCTAACAAAGAAAACCTCTGGGAAGCGCTGCACTTCCTCCCAACGACTCTCACAGTGTAAGAAGAGTTGCTAGGGCAGGACACTCCTTGCAGCAGCTGGAATACAAATTGGGGAACTTAGCAGCTGCTCTAAACTACACCAGCCAACGCATTTAAGAAGAAACAGGATAGCAAAGTCCAAATATCTTTATGGAATAAGTAACAGACTTCCAGGTACTGATTCCTAATGAGAAATATGGAAATTTGGTGCACATAACTTCACCTTCATGGCATAACATGGTGTAAACCAGCATTAGGCAAAAGCTACTGGAAAGAGTCTCTCAAAAAAGATACCAGCAGGTGCAATCAAAAAGCATAATAAAAAAACTTTAATTACTAGTATGCCTGCCCATGAGTAGAGTTTGGAAGAACTTTCAAGTAAGAAATAAAAATTTCAGTCCAATAGACTGCACAAGTAATTAACTATTGGGAGTGTGGACAGCAAAAGAATCTATTTTCAGTTATTCTGAAATTATTAAAAACTGAAGTATACTGTGAGTGTTCCTTTAGCTGAAGTGCTTTGAAGAAAAATTGTTAACAGTCAGCATCCCCTAGCCAGCCCAAAGAAAACAAAGAATCAGTAAGGCCTGCTTGCTTTCAATCCACCCTGTAGACTGGAGTGCAGAAAGCTCTGTTGCTTGTGCTTTATTTAGTAAAAAGCACCAGGTGCCAAAGGAGGAAGAAATCAGCAGTAGTGTGAGGAGCCCTTGGCAGTTCAAACGTGGTAACAACTACCCCACCAGTCCTCTAAGAATCCATCTCCAGAAGAAGGTGGCTGCTCTTCAGAGAGTTTCTTTGAAGAAAACAAGAGAAGGTTTACTGTGCAAGGAATGCATACTCAGCCCATGAAAGGAAATGCATCAGGGGCCTAAGATGCAGAGAAATTGCCAAGTATTGAGCAGGTTAATAGGATTTGAGGATGGGCAAATCTGCATGTATGAACAAGACAGGAGCCTGCAATACCAAGAACAAGAAAAGGATTAAACTGATGAGCCCCAACAGCTAAAGCTGGTGTGACAGCAGAGTCCTATGTTTCCTCTGGCACCAGCAAGGTAAAAAAACCAAGAAAAGGGGGAGAAGGAAGACTAGAGAGATTTCTTGGATGACAGGATAGGAACAAAAAGATTCTAGCAAACAAACTGGAACCCCACATGAGAACGAGTAGCTGAAGTTACACTAATAAAAAGTGAGTAATTTTAATAACAATTCAGACAATAGGTCTGATAAACATATTTTTGGTAGTTTAAGGAGTAGTAACAGATTAAGAGCTGGTAACCTGAAAACAGAGGCAGGTGTTCTCTCCCTTTTTGTACAGACACAGAGACATTTTGTAATTAAAACATTAAGAGTGGTATGATTGGACAATGAATGGGAATGCCTGGGTGTGGAAACACCAGAAAGAATGGCAGAAGAAATGCCTTTAAAAACAGCATGTGTTGATGACACCTAGATAAGCAGATCAAAGATCACAGTACAACTACATATCAGCTCCTCAAAATACCCAAGTCAGTAAAACAAGGACTACATTTACACTAAAACAAGGGACAAAAAATAGACTTAAGTCATTAAGAGATAATGGTGGGAAGATAAATAACAGGATGCTGTTAGACAGTCAAGACAGGGAGACAAAAGACTGAGCAAATCCTAATGACTCAGAGGTAGAACAAGATGAAGATATCCTCACCACTGTCAGCTCCTATAGGGTACAAAAGTCACATCCAAATTCAGCATGCAGCTGCTGACCTAAAAAGAACCCAGAAGACAGGAGGATTTGATAGCAGGAATCTCTCATCACTCATTTCATTAGGAGGATTTCTAGCAAGACCACTTTTGACACATTCATCTGTGTGGTCTGGTTGCTTGACAGACTACTTTGATACACGTGTCTCAATGCTCATGAGTATGTGGGTATGACTGTGTGAGTGTGTAAAGCGTTTGTGGTTTTGTGTGAGTTTTTGGTTTGGTTTGGTTTAAATAAAAATCACCTCCCCATCCTCTAAGGGCTCACAATGAGCTTTGCTACAATGTTATTCATCACACAAATGGAGGGGGATGAATGGGACAGGTAAGAAGAAAAAAATTATACTATACCGACAAAGGAAACAGTCCATAACATCCATTCACACATAATCCAGGCATTAAGGAACCACACATACTAGCCTTAGTACAGACCATTTTATGTCTGACTCAACATTTCCCACTATTTGACTGAGGGGAAGACTTGGTTGCAGAAAAAATTCCTGCTTCCTAAATAGCATGGCACCAGTTTATTGTGGAAAAAAACTAATACAGCAATTTAAATGCCAAACCACTCCAAATTCAACATTCTTTTAACGCTTCAGCTTCATTAGTTCTCTCCCTGGGTATCCCTGGCTTATGAACCTCACAATTTAAAGACCAATTCAGACAATTCCATACACCAATACAATGATGTTGCATTTCAATACATTCTTAGGCAGTAATTTACATGTGGTGCCTTCCATTTAAGCTAGATAATGCAACATCACATCACTTGCATCCTTCAGTCATTACTTTGGATTACCTACTCAACCCAATGAAATTAGCAAAAAGAAAGACTTGTTAAGAAAACAGGTGAAAACAAAAACAAAGTAAAGCTTGTTAAAAAACAAAGGGAAACTAATTAGGACAGGAATTTGATCTAATAAATTATTCTGCATGAATAATGATCAGCTTGTCAAAATTCATAGTGTTTGTTCATGAAGCTCACAGCTGGAAACAGCAGGGATATTTCAGGTCAAGAATGAGGTTCTTTGGCAAAAACTACACAAAGAAGTTTGCATAGCTCCTGCCAACACCATGCTTAGCTTGAAGCAATGCTTTTACTTTCAGGAGCTCTGAAGTGACTCAATTTAAAAAAAAACAAACTTACTAACATATTCAGTAATGAAAACAAAGCATTCTGGTAGTTCTACAACCAGTTTACTCTTACGAATATTACAGACTTCATATGAGAAATTACAGAAGCTTGAAAATAAAAAGACTCAAAACTGCAATGTTATTTTTAAGTATTTAACTTCCTTTGGTAAATGCAACTGGGGACAGCCCCTTAGAAGACAGAGGACAAATTCACTAGTTTCTCACACTCAAGATGGCTACTGTCAAACAGAGTCATTCCTGCTCTTAAAAAGCCTGCAAGGAAGAAGACATTAGAGTATTTTTCTCCCTTGCTCCTCACCCCCAGTCAAAGAATATCTTCACATAATCCTGCCAAGGCAAACAAATGATGCCATACACTTCAGTATTGGTGACCATAAATAATAATTTTCCTGACAATCGGAACCAAATATCCTCTAGGTGCAGACTGGTAGGCGCTTCATGAAGAACACTTACCCTTTTCATAGCTTTAATATAGCCAGATACAAGAAAAGTATTATTAAAAAACCCAAAAGATGGAGATAGAAAACCCACTTTTTGTTCTTGTTTGACTGGGGCGGGGGGTAACCACATCAGCATTTCCACATGGTGGAGATAAAACTAGGAATTGTTTTAGAAACTAATTCTCTAGAAGAACAAAGGCACTCCAGTAAATTATTTCAGAAATTATATTTAAGTATGTTTTCTGCATTTTGTTAAGAAACTAGAATAAAACTTACCAAAAAAAGTGAAAGTTATCTTTTATAATGTTTATTTTCTTAAAGGAGGATTCTCTTCATCATCTAAATTTTATTCTAGAAAGCACTTCTTCACCATAATGAAGAGATCACCTCCTCTGATACAAGGCCTCTTCCAAGTGGCTGAATATCATGATCTTTTGCACATCTAAAAGCAGCTTTAAATACTTATCATTCATCAAGCAATCATGAATAATGTGATTAAGCATCTTTTGAATAAAAATGTTTTTAAAAACAGTGTTTAGATATAGTCACTTCCTGAGAATTACCTGGATATGCTAAAATAACATGCCGTTCAAAATAAGCCTGATGTTAATTGCTTAGAACTTCTTACAGCTTTCAACAAAGGGTTCATCTATCACAAAAGATTCTTAGAAAAACAAAGTTTCCATTGGATGAGAGGAAAAGCCCTCAGAGGTATGAATAAACTGGCTAAAAGAAACAAGAGGAGGTCAAATTAGCATACAGAGAGCAATTCCCAGCAGCATCCACAAAGAATTCACATTGAGTCCCCTCACTGTTTGGTAATATTAACAAATCACCTGGAAAAGGGAGAAGGGCTAAAGGGACAAAACTCCTCATCTTAAAACAGAACTCAGGTAACTGCAGCTGAAGGGTGGTTTTTTTGTTTGATTGGGTTTTTTTGAAGGTGAGTTTGGGTTGGGGGGTGGGGGGGTGTGTTTTGTTTGTTTGTTTTTAGAAAGAGAATATATATGGATGATAGAAGTGGGTGGATAGTTGTTTTTTTTTATTGATCATAAAACAAAAATGGGATGGGACTCCCAAAGTTATCAGAAAGCACATTTAGAACACAAGGAAGTGTGAATTATGTTAAGAAAATAAATTTAACTGTACATTCTCTACAACTGAGTGTTCTGAAGTCCACAGGTATTAAGTGACTTTGAAAAAAGCAGTTGATATAGGGTAGGCTTCTCTGTGTCTCCAAGTCCAAAAACTACTGACTGGCCAAAGGAAAGAAAGTATATAGCAGGAAGGACTACTTTTTAAGCTTTGTAAGCATCAGTTACTAGTATTGGATACAGAACACCAGCTTAGATCAATCTGAAGTGTGACCTATTATTTTTATGTAATTCTGTTTGCTCATGCATGATCCACAGTCATGCAATATGTAGTGTTATATTCTCTTTTATTAAGGATTGAAGCCATACAGCTTGTTTTACAATAGATAATACAGACAAAAAGAAAGACTTCACATGCAGCAAGTCTTGATAATACCACATTGGAAGGAGTGACTGGTATGCTGAAGGACAGGGCTGCAATGTGCAGGGACCTCAACATGCTGAGAAATGGGCCAACAGGAACCAGAAGGAATTCAAAGGCAGATGTAAAGTCTTGCACCTGGGATGAAAGAAACTACAGGAGCCAGTACAGGCTGCAGGTCAATTGCTCAGAAAGCAGATTTGCAGAAAGGGACATGGGAGACCTTATGGACACAAATCAAATTTGAGTCAGCAGTGTGCCCTTCGGCAACAAAAACTGACTCCGTTCCAGGTTGCATTAGCAGAAGCATTGCCAGCAGGCTGAGGGACACGGCCACCTTCATAAGGCCGTATCTGGAGCTGCACTGAGTTTTCTGCTCCCCAAAACAAGAGACAGACATTGACATACTGGAGTAAGTGCAGAAGGTCACCAACATGATTGAGGGCTGGGGCACCTAATACAGGAGGAAAGACTGGGAGAATTGGGTTTGTTCAGCCTTAAGAAAAGGATTGGGAGGCAGCAGCAGTGCAGATCTTATTGCTGTCTGTAACTACCTAAAAGACAGAGAAAACGGAACCACACTGCTCAAAGGTGCACAGCTATAGCACAAGAGGCAGAAGGCAAGATAGAACATGGGATTTTTCACCACGAGGGTGGTCAAACATTGGAACATGTTACCCAGAGCAACAGTAGACTATCTGAGCTCGACTGGACAAGGCCTTGAGTGATCTGATCTGACTAAACTTGCTCTGAACAGTGGGTTGAACAAGATGGTCTCCAGAGATCCTATCCAGCCTTAATTATTCTATGATTCTATGAATACAGACACCACAGCTAGAAGAGTTTCGCAAGTAGGGTTATTTCCTCTAAAAATCTACTCCCAGGGCACTTGAAAAGAAAGGTCATAGATCTTTGTTGCAATTAATAGGAGGGTCCATGCAAGCACAGCATTATAAATTGAGGTTTTGGAATGTTTTTATGCAATAAGATTCTCTTCCCATAGCTACCAAATACAAATAAGAAGATGGAACTGAAATAACGATAGCCATATTTTTTGATAAATGAAACATTCCTTAGTTCACCCTAGAGGTTTGTTCCCAAGTGGCTCAAGCTGATAACTCTTCCAAAGAGAATCACGAGCTGCTGACAGAAGTATGTAAATCAGCTCTCTAATTTTCTGGCAGAAATTTGATGATTAACATTGATGTTTTATTTACAGTTATCATACCACTGAAGATGCTATTTTAAAAGACAAAAGTTGAATTCAATTATTCAGAAAGCTTTATGATCAGGTTTAACACCAAGGTTGTTTATTTTCTAAACCGTAGTCATGCCACTGAGGACACTGACATAATTTAACCACTCATTAGTCACAACAACTCAAACCCCATTAAAAAAAAGCAGTAAATCACATGGTCAGGGATGCATGCAAGCATTTGTGTCCAAAATAAAAGCTACCACTGCTTCTTATGATGCCATGTTCTCAGTTTGCATTCAAAAGTTGAAGTCTGGACAAGAACAAATTTTGACTCGGGCATTTTAACAGCTAAGAACTTTGAAACCCAAGAGCATGTGAATGGAAGTTGTAAGAAATCTGACTTTTGTCTTGCACAGTAATCCAAAACAGTTATGTTATTAATAAATCAATGCTAATTCCATTAACAGTTATGTATAAGAGCTTCTTGATTTTTAAATTTAATAGAATTCCTTAACCCTAAAGTTATGCAGAAAAAGCTAAGACATTATTATAGTCAAGACAAAACATTCATCAGATACACCACTGGAAAGTTAAGAAAAGCATGGTAAAGACGAACCAAAATAAACTGTTCATCAAAGAGTATGTGGACCCAATAAAACTTTACCTTACTAGACAGAAAAAGAACCTGGAAAGTGAAGCCCAGCATCAACAAGAATAGCAGCCATTATCATGTTTGCGCTCATTTGGAAACCTTTGTGCAATCTAACAGTTTAAGTAGCTGGTTTATATCAAAGTTTGCAATTTCAGGACCTATATCTACATTTACACTATGGTGCTGAGCAAATGCTCCAGTCTACCACACAAGCATTTTGTTTTATTACACTAAATCATGCCAAAATATATATATATTATAGGTAGATAGATTCTTTTGGATACACTAACTTCTTTGTAGAATTCAAAAGTTGAGCCACCTGGGTTTAGATCCAACTTTCAAGCGTTCAAGAAAGGTATAAAGGAATTCTAGTTAACTTCAAATTACCAATAAAAAGACATTAGGAAATACCAAATCAAGTAAGCCTCTGTTAGCAGTAGTCCAGGAAAGCAAAACACTAATGAAAGTACTTACAAACTCAAGGACAACACTGGGAAAAGAGTAACATGGTTCCGTTTGCTCTGCTTCTGATAAGCTGCGCACAGTGCAATACCCCTAACTACTGAAAATGCCAAGAATAAGCCGTTTTCTCATTTGCACGACAACTGCATGTGCATGGTACAGGAGACCCATAAATCTGAAATCACATACCTCTGCATTTTGTATCAGCCTATTCAAATATGTTTTGAACAAATCTAATTTTTATTACTCCAATCAATATTAATATCAAAATTCAGATCTGTAGTGATAAATATATTTAATAATATTGACCTCCTTCCCTTAATGAATATATTTCCACTATGTACAGGTTTCATGAACAAAACACTGATGACAGAAACAAATTTGAAAACAGCAGGCCATGTGTGATTCTGCTTTCATACTTTCTTAAAAATGTGTATGTGTGTGCATTCAGAACAGAAGTTCCTGTGTGCAAAAGGAAATGCTGTTTTCTGTTCCTGCGATAAGAGTAAAACATTAAGTATTTGCAGCAAGTATCTGTCACTCTACATACCTTTTACACTTCTACTTTTACCAACCCGTGGATGTCTGAACGTTGACTGAAGTCTCCATGCCCACTCTCCTCCTGCTCCCCCTTCGAGCACTCTCGCAGAGCCTTTCCTCCCGGGGCGGGGGGAGTAGAAGTGCTTGCTGTAACCTGTCTCTCGAGAGGAAAATATGCATACACATACCCCCTCTTTCTTAGTGTGCTGAGAACAGCTGTAAAATGATCTGCTCAACTGAGGGTCTGACCATGGCTAGGTCTAAGGAAAAGCAGTTTCAAAAGTATAGCTAGACCTACCTCCAACACTAATGGTACATCTGTAACTAGAATGTATTTAAGATTGTGGAGGGTATCACTTTAGTCCTTATGGGTATAGAAGCATTTGACTTCTTGATGCACAAATTTAACCAGATGAAGTCTGTGAAGATTCAGAATGTTTTTTTCCCTATATTTAAAATGGCACTCTGAAGACACATTTACAGCAGTATTAAAACATGAAATTCTGTGACAACTCTAAGGATAAGTCAAGCATGACTTTGAGATAACTTTGTCCTTAAAGAATATTAATAATAGTGTCCTTATATGGCAAGTCTGCTATATCCTGGTATTTTGACAGTAGTTAAAATAAATGGAAGGAGATTAAATAAAGCCTACTTTAAATTGAGGAAGTTTCAAGCAGAGATTCCACAATGAAAAGACTGTCTACAGGAAATAAGTCCAGTTCTCATTGACAGGCAGAAACATACTGCATGGAACAATTACTTCCAATCAGATTATTTAATCTGAGTTAACCAGGGTATTGTTATCCCTTTGCCAGAATCCCTGTGGAATTTTGATCAAAGATGTAATGTAATAAATGTTGTAATATACAGTGTAAGAGAATCAGAAGGAATATATCCTGTTATTTGTAAAGACCAGCTGCAGAATAGGAATTTGACAGAGGCAAATACAGATTTTTATAGCCTCAAAAAATGCATAAACTGCCCATAGCAACAATCTACAGAGACAGAAAGTACCCATCACATCAGAAAGATCCAGGAACCACTTAAATTACTCATTAGTTATCCTGCAAATACAAGGTGTTGAAAATAAGTCAACAGGCATTGTATTCAGATAGAGTAATAGATAGTGATAGAGTAAATTTTTAGATGCATTTGAGGCTTGCTTATCTAGTTATTTTGGGGCCCTGAACATTTCCAGATGTATGTGTGGGGGAAGAAATCTGCTTCTAGACAAAGTAAAAGACTCCAGTGAGGTCAAAGCAGTAAGGGTGGCCTAAGGCTATTGAGTAGGAGCTGTGAGTAACAACTCCTAACACCCTCTTTCAGGCTGCTCTCCAAAGGCAAAGTAGTGATGAACATCAGTGATAAGGAGCGTGACTTTCAAATACCAATACCTTAAAGACATAGATTACAAGTCCACCCAGTTATCAAGAACAAGAAGGATTTTGAAAGCTAACCTGCTCAAGTTACGTCAAATAAAAGTGAACCGGCAAAGTTACGTGCATTATGTAATGTTTCAGGGTAGGCTGTCTAGAGCTAAAAAGCACACACCTTCCTCTATGTCCGAGTTAGAGGACCAAACCAAAATGAGCAGAGTTACTTCAAACCCAGAATGGTTTGGTCATTCAAAACAGCAATACATACTGTATCTTATTCCACATACATCCTAACTCTGTACTGCTGGAAACACTGACACAGATTTCAGTCTTCAGCTTAAACTTCAGTTGGTAAGTTATACTAAAACTCCGAAGGGGAAAGATAATGTCTCCCTCCACACACTAGGTATACCGCAAGGTTCAACTGCAATAGTTACAAATAAAAACTGAAAGGTCAGCTTCTGTTCATTTATGGTTAACCTTTTTAAATAGTTCACTAGTTCTGACAGTTCTATAAACTTACAAAACTAATTTCTTTAAAAGCTAAGATCTCCTGCTCAGCAAGCAATTATCCAAAGATTAGTGTCTGGTAATTCATTTATTCCCTTCGATGAGCAGAAATAATGGGAATTGGGTTTCTGTGACTAAGCAGCTCATGCTCAGTTACTACCAAATGCGCGAAGTCATCACAATGAATCAGAGCAGGAAAACACATTAATTGGATTAAGTGTTACTTTTACATTTTCCTCTTCCCAATCAAAAATGGAGAACATTTTACCTCATTTAATATGAGGAATGTAAAAGTAAATGTAATAACAATAATAAAACTAGGAAAATAACAGAAGAGTAATTCCATTTTCCTGCATTTCTTCTCTGGTTTGAAAACTCAGAAAAGCTAACTGTTGCAAACAACTCAACTACAGAAACTGTAGAAACCAGCACTTCGTATTGGCAATTTGCATCAGTAAAGTATTGAGAGCTGACACATACAGGAAGTCAGAGACCTTACATCTTGCTGCTGAAGATCAACAACAACAATACAAAATCTTGAGATTGTCTAGATAACATTCTTTCTTAAGGGGAAGAGGCAACAATTTCAGAAAGAAAAAAAACTGAAATACTCTTCAAGCCATTTTCTAATAAAGCAGCACTGACCTTTCCAGATGCTGCCCATATACAGACAATAAATGTTAAGAAAAGAAAGAAGTGGCCCTTCATTTGCAAGCAGAACCTTAGGAGTGCCACTGGTTGCCTACACCTGTTTAAGCCAAAAACAGGCAGCATGCTATCCCAACAATCTCTTTTCACAGCAACTGGTCTATTTTCAGACAAACTGAAAGCATTACAGAACAAAAAACAAAGAACGCTCAAGTTAAATAAATGATAAAAACAAAACAGTAGTATTTTAATATACAATATATATTCACCATCTGTAAAAGTGAGTACCAATGTGACCATAATCAGGACTTTTTACCTCCAGAGACCAGCATACATAATGTCTAGGCTTTCAGATTCAGTTTTTCAATTATTGTTCTATCTAACCTGTAACACCAACATAACCCAAAAGTATCTTTCAAGTTTTATTTTGCTACAAGTTTTCTTAAGTGTTTTCCTTAGAATAAGAAAACATTACCAGAATGCTTCCACTTGTATTTGCTTATATCCAGCTAAATCCTAGTCAGCTAATCTATTTATTAGATAGCTTCCTCCTAAAAAAAAAAACCTCTAAACTTTATTTACAAGTATTTGGTCATCTTCACGAGATATAATTACCACATGACCAAAAGTCTCAAATAGCTTATTAGCCCAGCCAACACTTTAAAATTAAAAAAATAGTTGACTGGCAGGTACCAACTGGCATCTCCCAGATGCTTTGGCAAAGCATTATGCCCTGCCATGACAACTTTCAGGAGCAACACACTGCTTCAGAGAAGAAGCAATTTTCAGTTTCCAGCTCCTACCAAATACGGGGCTCAGCACGAATTCCCTCTCCCAGAGGGACAGGGCATAACTGACTGGCACTGTCTGGCCTCTACGTATGCCAGGGGCTCTGTAAGCCTGCCAAGATCAAAACTGGAAACAGAAAGGTTACAGAGGCAAAAAAAAAAAAAAAAAAAAAAAAAAAAAAAAATCACACTGAGCAGCTATATCTTGCCTCTGAGAACACGCTTTAGAAGTCTACCAACGTTGGGGTAAACTACTTCAACTCTCTTAATGTATTCACGTGGATTTTTTTTTTCTTCTGTGTAGCTTAACTTTGCACATCAACAAACCACTGGCCACAATCATGCCTGGAAAAGCTGTCTATAACTGCCTCATATTTTGAAATGGCTAAAAATAATGCAGCACCTACAATTATAGTTTAACCATTGGGAGCTTTATGAACAATTTAAGCATTCCAACTACAGGATGAATTTACCTTTACTTCTGAGGAACAGAATCATACAAGTGTTGGCCACCAAAACTCGGCATCAGCCTGTTTTCCATACGCACGTAAACTAAATTCTAGAGCAATTAGAGGTTGAAGCTCATACAACATCACATGGAAGACAGTTCAGCAAATACAGCTAAATTAGTAACTACATACAACATTAGAGCATCAAACAGTTCTGTGGGGCATTATTCGCTGTACCGATCTTATCAGGTTCAATAATCCTTCAAAAGGGAAGATAACTTTGACAATAAAGCCCCTAAAGATCCAACTAACTGGGTTTGTAAATGTGATCTCTAACTAGCAGGCACTGGCATACACGTCAGAGTGTAGATACTCTTAGAGCAGAGACAGTACAGATGTAGCACGTACTCACAAGCATATGACAGTATTTTTTGTTGTGCCCACCAACAAAAATGAAATGCTCAGGGACAAGACACCTGGAGTTAGATTCAACTTCCATGTTAAAGCACCCAAGCATAGATGTCTGTGTGAGGGAGAAGTCAAAGCTCCCGCTAGAGTCAGCAGAGATCTAGTCAGCACAGCTAGGGTAAACTGCAGAGTTTCAGCCAACCCTGAAGTTGAAGCCTGCATCTGGCCAGCTGAGTAACTCTCCAGATTCCACTGAATGTACTGATTAGACCTCCATCTACTATAATCTGCAAGTTGAATCCCATACCTTGCCAGTTATCTCCTGGTGTAACACCACTCTTGCATATTTTGCATCACTGGCTGAAAATGCTTGTCACCCAACATGCCAATGCAGCAGAACAGACAAGCAGAGCAAGGCAAAAGAAAACACACCAATAAAAGCAAAATGCACATTACAGGTCCAGTGTGATGCCAAGCATCACTGAGTGATTGGCACCAGTGCCATTTAGGAAGGCTGCACTGTACCTCAGTACACATCATGCCTTTTGGAACACAGCAAAACCCTCTGACCATCACATTTGCTTCAACAGTTCCACAGTGACCCAGATAAAAAACAGGAAAAAGAAAGGCAAGGAGGGGAACAACTATATATAGTTTACCTATTTATGATTTTTAGCACATGCCAGAAATAACTACTGAGGGCAAGAATGCAACTATAATACTTCAAACTGATACTCCTTAAATTGGGGACAAGCATAGGAACAGGCTAGCTCTAAAATCCTATGGTACTGTGTTCTATCACAAAACATTTGTGATCCTTGTCTTACTAAATTGACATTCATTACTTAAAGAATTTCAAAGAACCTGTGCCTGTCTAAGCTAAACAAACTGCACATAGAAAAAGGCTTTACAATTACGAAGTGACTTCATAAAAAAATGGAGAGAGTAGCTAAAGGGCAAAAAGTAACTGCTAAAACAGATGACAATGCCAACAGCAAAGCATAGCTGTAGTGAGAAGCAGTATAAATCAACTTGGAAGATAAGAGCTTACACAAGCAACTAAATCTGTGTGGATGCAGCATTCTGACTAGAGTGGCTTAACAAGACATATCCTACCTTTAAAATAAGCAGATTGATTTTTGATCTCTTTGATCTCTTCTTCACCAGCACTAACACTTGGTGGAGGCTCCTTCCTTCCTCTGCATTTACACTAGTCCCAAGCTCCCCCTCACTTCAACTATCTTTGTGTAATCACTGCTAAGCCATTCTCTAACCACCTCTCAGATTCCCACTGAACATCTGTGCACTCCCCCAATCACCAACCCACTCCTCAATGTCTTTGTGTTACACAAAGCTACGCTCAACACTTCACTAAAAGGTTGGCCACTACAGGCACTCATTCAAGAAAATGAAGAATTTTATTAATTATGCAGTTTCACTTAGTGCCAAGATTACCTTAAAATTAATTGATCACACTCCCAAGCTCTGAGGGTTTTTTGCACAAAGACAGGAGGTAGTTCTGGTGGTAATGGCATGGGGAGGAGCCTGAGAGAAAAGCAATTAGTTTATAGCCCTTATGATTCTTTTATCAGGAAATTTAAAGTTAAGAAAAAGTAGAGCTTACAAACTGATGGAGAGCCCTGCATTACAGAGCAGACACACTGCCTTTGCCAAAAATAAGAGTAGGCAGTGAGGGTGTATAGCTTGTTAGGAAACTGGTAAAAGTATACACAAGACAGAATAGTTGTTAGAGGGCAACCTCTCCCCCTCCTCTAGTTGAAAGGTTTATGGGCTTTTATGTCACATATGTATAAAATTAACAACACATTCCTATTAAGCAGGATGCAGAGCAAAAGTCAAAGATGCATCTTAAGCTCCAGAACAGGAAATATTATCAGGATTGATTTTTAAGTATATTAACATGTATTTTACCAGAATCATCACTTGTTTATAACACAGGAAACAGTGCCAAAAACTGTGTGGACAAAATCTGGCATTTAATGTCTTAAAAGGAAAACAAGTATGATTTACTTAATTTCTGAGAAGATCCAATATATCTACTGATCAGCTACCATCACACCAGCCAGAGATTCACAAGCTAGTCACCTTGTTCACGTTACTGTTACTAGCCATTTCTAAGGCTAAATATGACCACTCTCAATTATCTGTTAAAGTCCATTGAGCCTCCCCTATTTCAGATTTTAGTTTAATACACAAAAGAAAAGCAGTGACCAGGTTTTAAGCCATTATGACCAAGCTACGGTATCTCAGTCACAGAAATTGTTCTCTTCCAGAAAACCAGAAATAAGTAAGTTGAAGAGGAATTACAGAACAGTTCATGCAGTGCTCTAGAGAGCTCTGCAAAAGCTTAAGAAAGCAGAGCTTTAACTTTTTTTTTTTAAAGAAATGTCCTGATAAAAAACAATGAAAGCCTTCCCATTCTAAGAAAACCATTTGTAATAACCAGCATCTTCTGCACAGTAAGCACTAACCAGCAATCTCTCAGGCTGAGTTCCTATCCCAAAGAACTAGCACTCAGTTTCCAGAGAATCCACACTACTTAGAAACAAAAAGCTGTGAGAAATGCTAAGATTTATCACCTTCAGAAGGCAATGTAAAACTTGCAGCAAATTTTCATCTTGAAATTAAGTTTATACCTTTCTCATTCTGATCCTTGATTTGAAACCTACAGGACTGCTCTCACATTAAGAATCTACATCCTTTGTTTGAAACTGCCTACAACTGGACCTATGTGGTTGTTCTGGAATCTTAAAGACATGATACAATTTTTCACCTGGCTTTTAAATTTACTGTTTATAGCACCACGCTTACCATCTACCCTGATCAGTAAAATATGCATCTAGAAGACTGGTAGGTGGGATACCTCATAAAACAGGAAAGATACCTCAGTTGCTTTGCAGCAGCCATGACAGTATCCCAAAGAACAAGCAGCAGAGTAGTTTGTAGGATATCTGCCTGTCCCTACCTGTATTTTCCCCAATACAATTATCCTTAATACAGTTAAATTATTTACAAAATATTTAAAAATATTTTGACCAATTGCCAAAATAATACATGTTCAGCTAGAAAGATTAATACAGTATACAGTTGTTTTGTCACAGACCTTAATGTAGATACTGAACCTGTATCACATAACATACATTAATGTATTATACCACATGTACAAAAGATTAATACTGTAGCATGAATTACATGCAACATACTATTTTCTTTGCCTAATATTACAAAAAGCAATAAAAAAAATCGAGAACACCAGAGTTGCATCATGTTGACTAAACTTCTGACTGTGCATACAAATACTAACATGATCCATACCAATTTTGTGCAGTTCTACTCCAGCCTTCCTAGTAAGCTACCCAATTCTGTCCCCATCCCCCGCCCCCCCCCACCTTCAAGGGTCAGTGATTTCACTGCATGAAACTAAATGTTCATTAAACTGCAGCACTATGAACAAAAGACTTTGATATGTACAGAGGTGTAAAAAGCTGTTAATGCTCCATGCTTCAATTTGTAAAAAATGGGGTTACTCTGATAGGATTAGAAAATACATCTCAAGCTCGCACATTTTATTTAAGCTTTCGGAAAACTTCCTAGTGTTGATTTGATTTTCTAGATCACTGCCTGCACCCAGCAGTGTCAGAAATTATAAGTTGAGAGCTCTGATTTCTTTCAAGTTTGGAACACAACGTTGGGTTTTGAGGAGTGTAAGCTACATAAATATTTCAAAGGTAGGAAATTACTTGAAGGTATAAAAGAACAAAGGACAATTTCAAATTCACTTTCATATGCCAAAACCATAAAAGGTTTCTTTATACTACATACCTTCAGTTTTGTCACACACGTGACAACTTAAACCAATGAACTCAAGGGGCCACAGGAAGTATTTTTGCAAATTAATTGAAGGAGAACCCAAAAGTCATCATATAAATTGTACAGTCAAGATTTGAAAAATTATTATCTAGCAACACTACATTGACTTTCCAAGGCTGTTACTCTGAACCATGACACATACTACTGACGCATGTCCAAAATATGCACCATAGTTCAGGTTCTCGATTTCAATCTCACTGGCTTTGAGGTTAATAGCACCTTTATCTAAAGCACCATTACCACACCTCCTTTCCTCTCAAAAAAAATAAGCAGCATTATATAGCAGCTGATGTCATCAACCAGTTCAAACCACTTTGAAACTACTATACTATGCACTAAACATGGAACAAATTGACAATTAAGTAGGCTTTCAATCTCACCTATGTAACCCATTGAGATTATTCCAACCGCAGCATGTTCTCCATCATGACTAATTATAACACAGCATCAGGTTACTGTCCAAGAAAGCCCTGGCTATGTGGCCCAAGAACACTCAGTACTTCCAATTCTTTTGATAGGAGATACAGGCCTCCTTGGGCAAACCAAATTGGTTTTTGTTTTACACAAATGTTCTTGTTGAACAACTGTTCATTCTGTATACTGCTTAGCTGCCATCCAGACTCTAGTCTAGAGCAAACTAAGCAACTCCTTCAGAGACATCTGGATAGTACATGCCTGGGTATAGAAAATAAGACAAGAGTCACAACAGTCAGCCCAAGGACATCAGGGGGCTCTGGAGTGCCAATACCAGAGACAGCACAGACAAAAACCTCCAAAGATATGGCCCATCTCAACATTCACTGAGGATCACTTTTTAATGAATACTAACATTCTCTTTTCTTCTTTAATTCTTTGGCTCTTAAGCATTCAATGCAATACAGTAAGAGCTCAAACTAGGACTTCTCTGATTAGAAGAATCCCTTTTTGGTGTTGCAGTTAAGAATTGGGGGGGGGGGGGGGGGGGGGCAAAAAGAGCAGCTTTCCTACCTTGTACACAAGAACACTATTCCTGGTCATCATATAATGAACTTGCAACTATCAAAGCTGTGTTTTGTTCCAAAAGAAAGGACTGTTCATTCCTTCCAGACTACAGAAGCAGACAGCTTAAGATCACAGTTTATTTAGAACATTCTACCTTAGTGTTTTATCCTTGCTCAGAGTTACAGCATTGATAAAATAGAGTTAAAATTATAGAGTATTTTTAAAATCTGTCAACTGTGGTATCAACATACTTCTTTACAATGAACTAGAAAGATTTTGGGGGTACCTACCCAATACATTTTCTATTTGGAACCTTATTATTGAAGCATCTTGAAAAACGGGCTAAAACCCAGACCACGAGCCAGAAGACAATCCTTATTGCCCATTTTACAAGCCATTTCCAAGAGGACAATAGTTAGAGGCTAATGGAATTAATAGCTAGCATGTTTTAAATTACTTATTATTTCTCATACATATATGTTCTTAAAAATGCAAAAGAAAAAACTCTTCTGAGGTACTTTGAACATACACATAAAGTACAGCTCTACTGAACGAAGCACACTGCAGAAGATAAATAGCCAAAGAATTCACTACTTCTGCTTATTAGAGGAAAAAGGCAACAAAAAAGTTGCTTTACAACTTGCAGTCCAAATACAACCCCACCATCTAAGGGAGACCAAGTTTCATGGGATTATAGACATGCTGCTGATAACAGCAAGAGGCTGGGCTCAACATCCCAGTAATCCTCTTCTGTGTGTGGGAACTAACACTGATGATTTTTAAATTGGTCCCATCCTTGCTAAAGGGCTGCTACTTTAACTTAGCTATTAGAACAAGTCATTCCTATCCGGTTCCCATGAAAATTAACAGCAAGATATAAAACAGAGATGCTATTATTGTAATAAATTATATTTCTGGAAGTAAAACAGATAATGTAAGATCACAAAGGAATGTTTTCTCATAGAATTATCCTTTCTGTACATATTTGCTGAAGGTTAAACTGCAGTAGTCTAAGGCTGCATTAACTGTGTATGTTCACAAAAAAAAAAGATTAAAAAATTTGTGGAAGACATGGAAGAACCTATATTATTCCTTCTGCCACAATGAGTGTTCTAAAATAAAGCAGTTACATTATGAGTGCTACATTAGCTTGGATGCAGGTAATCAGTCTATGTCCCTCCTTGTAGCTCACAGAGCAGAAGCAATTTCAAATTGGGCAATTACTTGCTAAGCATTATAGATGAATGTTTATTGGAAAACCTTATTTTCCTTAGCAACACACAGCAATCTAAGTTAGAATTTTATGAATATTCCTCTCATTTCAAAGCATGATCTTTGAGGTGTACAATTCTATTAAGTTTTTATTCATAATTCAGACCAACAAACCCTTTTTTTTCCCCCTATGATGATGTTACATTACATGAAGATTTGGAAAAAATTATCTTAAAAACCCAGACTAAGATTTACACAGGTAGTTCTGAAAACCAAACTGAAGAATTTATTTATTACATACATTTTGTTTAAAAGTAAAAGGCTAGAAAATATCAAGCATTCCAATTACAAAATTTTCTTAACATTTAACAAACTAAAGAAGCTTTCACGTGACTTACCAAATACTTATCCTCAAATGTTTTAAAAGTATTAATAAACTAAGCCATAAATCTAGAAATGAGGAATTGAAATACAGATTAGGATAATTTCCAAGCGTGTAACAATTCTACAGCTAAACCTGAACTGCCACTCAGTTCCTCAGTTACGCTTATCTGCATGTGGCTCTTCAAACAGTAAATAATATCTATGTAAAATTTAGAAAACATTAAATCCTAGATTTCATATGACTGTTGAACCCCTCACATTATGAAAGGGGCTGGCCTAGAGCACAGCTCTGACAGCACAGCCGAGGCAGCCAGATAGAGCAGTTTGCACAGCAGCTAGCCAACAGCAGGGCATACCAAAGAGGGCCAGCAGCTCTTCTCAGAACAGCAAACACTTGCTCAGCAGTGGTGCTGAGCCACAGGGCACAGGCCCCAGCAACCACTGGAGCAACTGTCCCTGTGACACCACAGGTCCCGACCCAGACTGCGGAAGGATGCATCCGAGCAGCTCTGGGGCCCCTCACCGAGGCAGCAGGCACCAGACTACTTGCCTGCAAGAGGTGTGTGCTGGTAGACTGTGTGTGTTACCAAGTGAAGGAAATGCAGGAGGAGGTCAGCACACTGCACAGAACAGCATGGCAAGAAAAGGATTGACTTTATCTTCTCCGAGACCCTGAAGCTTCACGAGTCTGAACACCCAACTAGGTTGAAGGAGGAGCAGGTAGTCTGCATATTACTGTTGTCCTGGTTTCAGCTGGGATAGAGTTAACTGTCTTCCTAGTAGCTGGTACAGTGCTACGTTTTGAGTTCAGTATGCAAAGAATGTTGATAACACTGATGTCTTCAGTTGTTGCTCAGCAGCGTTTAGACTAATGTCAAGGATTTTTCAGCTTCTCATGCCCAGCCAGTGAGAAAGCTGGAGGGGCACAAGAAGTTGGCACAGGACACAGCCAGGGCACCTGACCCAAACTGGCCAACAGTGTATTCCATACCATGGGACATCCCATCCAGTATAGGAACGGGGAAGTGGGGGCGGGGAATCGCCGCTCAGGGGACTGGCTGGGTGTCGGTCAGCGGGTGGTGAGCAATTGCACTGCGCATCATTTGTACATTCCAATCCTTTCATTATTACTGTTGTCATTTTATTAGTGTTATCATTACCATTATTAGTTTCTTCTTTTCTGTTCTATTAAACCGTTCTTATCTCAACCCACGGGTTTTGCTTCTTTTCCCGATTTTCTTCCCCATCCCACTGGGTGGGGGGGAAGTGAGTGAGCGGCTGTGTGGTGTTTAGTTGCTGGCTGGGGTTAAACCACGACAACTGTGAATCCAGCACAGGGCTGCAAAGATGACCAAGGAATTGGAGCATCTGACATATGAGGAGAGGCTGAGAGAGGTGGGGTTGGCTAGGCTCAAGAAGAAAAGGCTGGGGGTGTGCATAAATACCTGAGAAGAGGAAGTAAAAAAAAAAAACCCACAAAAAACAAACACCACACAAACTGAGCCAAACTCTTCTCAGTGGTACTCCAACAAGAGGCAAGAGGCAATGGGCACAAACTAAAATACAGGAAATTCCATTTAAACATAAGAAAAATCTTTTTCACTGTGAGGGTGGTTGAACACTGACACAAGTCACCCACAGAGGCTGTGGAGTCTCCATCCTTGGAGATGGTCAAAACCCAACTGGGCAAGGTCCTCAGCAGCCTGCTCCAGTAGACCTTGCTCCAAGCAGAGAGGTAACAACCTTAATCATTTTGTTATCATCTGTAATTACTGAATTAACTCAAACTGGCTAAAAGAATAAATAGATTAATTATGCTATAATAGTTTGAGAACGGTGTACCACATTTCTTCATGCAAAGCTAGTAACTGAGTAAAAGGAAGAGAGACCAATAACATTTAAACTTCAAGTTGGCCTTCAACAACACCCCTCTCAAGAGGCTAAAGAAATCAAATCATGAGAAAAGAGAATATTATTGTGAAACTGGAAGTGTCTGGAGGCAAAGCAGACTAAGTTAAAAGATAAAATCTTTAGAGATAGGCAAAAAGCACTAAGCACTGGTACATCTTGCTAAGTCAAAGAAGAGAGTCTGTTAATAAACATATAGATTTTGCTGACTTCCTCTTTAGACAGCATTTATTTAGGTCAACTCAAAAAGTCAGAAAGGGATTTGAGGAACCTTAAAGAATGGTAGCCAAAATGGATGAGTAAGAAGACAGTGAACAGACTACAGGGACCAATTAAACAAAACAAAGTTGAAGAGTAAGGAGCAATACACACTGGAAAACTTCAAAGTCAACTAAACTCCACTGAATGCAGGTAGTACTAAAAGCAGCAAGAAAAACATTACATTATTTAAAATAATGCAAACTAGATAGCACAATGTCATCATAGTACATCATGCCATGCCAAAAAACAGCAAAGCCTCATTTGGAATATGACACACAGTACCTTTCTTCTCCATATTTCAGAAGGTTATAGAAGCATAAGAAACAATAACAAAGAAATAACATTAACTGAGAGTACAAAAAACATTCCACATGGAACAAAACTGTTAATACTTGAAAGATTTGTCCAAGGAAAAGACATAAGGAGACACATGCATGAAAAAAAAAAATATATATACACACATACACCAGGCCCAAGCCACTTTGTCTGAAAGCAAAGTGGCAGATGACAGACCAGCAAGCCATCTAGGTAAAGTATGTTCAAAATGAAGGACAAAAGTTTCTTCTGCTACTTGGAAACCAAGTTTGAGTTTTAATCCATCTGCAGAACAGTCTAAGCACATGATACTGCTGGTTACTTGGATTAGAAATGAGAGTGCTCAATAAAAAGATTTTACATACACCCTTTAGAAATTGCCATTCAAGGATGAGACTGGAAAACAGTCAGTTTTAACACCATCTTAAGAACCATCAAACAAGGCATTTCTCTTATGAATGAAAAATAAGCTAAATATAAAGTTTCATTTTAACACTTTCACTTAATTTTTTTAAAGATGTTTTAAACTGTCTTAACATCACATTTAAAAACTCTTTCATTACTTTGACATTATTATGATTTAACAGTGATGTAGCATAGCTACAGGCAGGCACTAAACTACATTTAGCTTTTTAATGTCATACCAATGTAATAGCTTTAAGGGAACACCTTTGTTGATAAGATTACACTAACAGCAAATTATTCTGCAGGACATTCAATACCATTTTGCTTTCATCCAACTTTTCACCTCATGAATAAATTACAGTAAAAGCTTAATATTTAGGTGCATTTGGTTGAAGATTTGAGAGGATAGTTTTGTCTGAAAGGCAGCACACAAAAGCTCATAACTTGAGGCATGTGCATTAATGCAGAGTGGTGGCAATAGCCAGCCATCTTCAGATTTTTATAGGGATGTTTCATCCCTGTGAAATTAAAGTACTGCCTCTAAAGAAGCCCACAAAAATAAATTGTTAAATAGCTGTCAGACACATTAGTAATATTATTCTAACTAAGCAACATGTTGCAAGTTAATCTGCAATTGGAACAGGAAGAGATCTAACCAATGTGAATTCTAACAAGAAAAACACAAAAAGACAACCTAACTGTCAGGCACAAGGCTAATCAGTCTGCAAACCAGTTAAAGAGAAATGCTCCAGAGCTGGAGGCATCAAGATACATGCGCATGTGTGTATGCATGAACAGTAGTGCCATTAACTATTCTGTCCTAAAGAGAGACAGCATACTAAAGAAACTACATTTATCTTTCCACTTTGACCTAGTCATAATTTCAGCTACTCCAGAGTCTTCATTTACATACATATTTATAACCACAAAGCCAAGTCAAAAGAGTACAAAAACATGACTGGAGCTGAATAAAATGAATCATTATTTTTACAGCAGGTTAGTTTTCAGCCAATCTGCTCCCATTGCCGGTTCCCTGCACTGGCTTCAATGGCCACACAAACATGGGAAGGCAGGCAGACTACAGCAGCACTGATATCCATCAGTCCAAGTTTTTGTGGAACTACATCCTTCATTGCAATGTAATCCTTATTGACCAAACTGTTACATAGTAGTGTGCTTTCTTGTACCTCACACAAATTACAGTTGCGTGCTCTGATAACTTCCATGCTCCAAATTTGATTTATTTCTTCTTTTTCTCTCTTTTTTTTTTTTAAGAAGTCAGCTGCTCTCTCATAAGCCATGTGACAGTTCCAGCTTGCCAAGCTTCCCAATTTACTGGAAACCACATGCCATAATATTAGAGATGAAAGTGTGATTTTGAAGGACAGTTGCAGAAAGTGAATGATAATGAAAATGCTGATAGTGTTTTTATCTCTTAAGAAAGCTCAGGAAGATAGCAAAAGATTCAAGGAAAGAGTAAAGGAAAAACTTCAAACTGTCCTATTAAATTGAAAAGCCAGCCCTGCTCAGCAAAATTAAGTTACCATATATGGTAGCGGTTCACTTGTTCTCAACACTTGCAGATCTTTGTAGTCATCCAAAATTATTTTCACAGTATCCGAGTTATGGCCTGGGTATGACAGCAAAGGCAGAATTCTCCTCCCTGCCCTATCTATTGGGCCCGCAACAATCCAGCTCCAAGAGTCCCGATGGTGCTGATGGTGTTAAGCCAGCTCAATGAACTACCAATCATTCTGATACCCAGATACGTCACCAAAGGCTGCACCTTACAAAGTCAAACCAAGGTAGATACATATGAGCACACAGATGACCAGTTCAGGCCAGCTGATGCACTGTCTTCTAATAACACTTGCTAACACAACACAAACATGAGGATGCAGAACAGTAATAACAGTATATACTCTTGTGCAAGGCTATTTGTATAAGTGAAGGTGAACAAACATACAGAGAATAATCCAGTGGAGTTACAGAACCAGCATTGTAAATCATAGAACAAGAAGTAACTGAACTAGTAGAACTAGTATTTTTATCTACCTTTTTTTTTTTTTTTTTTTTTTTAAGTAAAACCCAGTATTTTTGTCTCTGTTGATACTAGTATCTTAGTATTTATTTGCCTTTTGAAGACAGGTATGTGTACATACACACACAAAAACCTATACAGTAGAGGCGTCTATCAAGAGAGCACAACACAGGACTGGATGGGGCTCACACACCAGATCTCTAACCGAGATAACCGGGGGGCTGGCTCAGTGCTCCACGTCCCTCTGTGCCAATGCCAACAGGGACAGGAACCAAGGGCTCTTCCTGCCAGAACCTGGACCGGCCCCAGGGCCCGATCCTTCCCCTTCAAGGACAATCAGACTACAGCTGCGTTTGTACGCTAGAGGCCTACTAGGTCTGCCCCATTTCCAAGGACTAAGAGCCTCCTGTATTTCATTGCCATTGTGTTTTTCCACCCAACTTGTTCCTCAAACACAATGGACTATAAACAACAAACAGTAGTTTCCTGAGACTTCAGGCACACCTTTCTAGAAGTTTTATACTTATGTTGGGGGCTTTTCCTCTTCTGTAGTTGTGCATCAATTAGCTTTTGAACAAAAAACTGGCTACACAAGGAAACAATGGAAATGCTTACACAGTGCACTACCAAAGAAACAAGCTTTTTACTAATGTGAATACCAAAATAGTGTATACTAGTCATGTTCAAAATTTTTTATAAAAAATATGAATTATAATTAGATGCCCCTTGAGGACGTTTGTGAACCCTCTATAACCCACAGCACAAGTTTTTCCATTAACATTCCTAAATCCTGCAATAAGGTTACAGTTACTAATCTTATTTATCCATTGCTGATGCTACATTCTGGAGACAGCCTCACTGCCTAGCCTGTACTTTTGGTTCCCTCCAGTTCTTATCTGCAAGGCAGAGTCGCTTCTTGACTGCATTGTCCTCCCTACTGCCTCCTCCCATTTTGCCTTTCATACTGATAAATATCTATCCATCTACTAAAAATAACAAAAATAGCACATACTATGATTCCTTCCCATTTTGCCTTACATAGGGATAGGCATCCATTCAGAGGTTACAAAATGTTATTAAGAGATAACAAAAATAGCACATACTTATATATATAGACTACTTAATTCCTCTTTTTGAGGAAAACACCAGGCAAGAGACAACTACTGACTGGTCCCAGAAGAACAGGCACACAAAAACATCTGGCAACAGCTAAGTACTCTTGCAGGTAAAAAAAGTTGAATACTGTGGTACTCTGGATCAACTGCAAGATTCCACAGGCACCTGGGGTCCCAGGAGAGATTATCATGCCTCTCAAAAAATCAGCATTCCAGATTTTAAAGAAATTTTTTTTTCAGAAGGATTAGAATATTAAACTTTGTATTCCAAGGCAAAACCACACAGCGAGAATATTTTCGTTACAAATCCCAGTTTTCAAATTCATTCAACCTGACTCAGTTTTCACTGCCAGTTTTGAGTCACAATCAGACCTAACACAAGAGACTAACTAGATTAAGTACTATAATCAATACCATGGAAATGACCAGCCTAGGGTTTTCTCTAACGCTAAAATCATACTGACTTTATCCCATTAGTCATTCTTTTCCTTTCTACAGCACGCCACCTAATCCATCAGCGTTCAATAAGAGCTACATTAAGTGCAATTTGCCATTTCTGATCATAGCTCCCCTTCATGGCAAGCTAAATATTGTATCAGAATCTGTTTAGTTCAGTTCACAGTTGGTCCTATCTTCAAGAAGATAAAAAATAGCAGACATCTTCTAGGCGATGAAGTTCAACATTAAGAAACAAAAATTTCTGTTTAACAGCTGCTGCTCAGCCCTTATGGTGCCCAGACTGATTAAGGTACTTTCAGGTATTAAAAGGAAGGATACCCTTTTATACCCTTTTATCTGCTGTTCTGCTATTTACAGGAGGCACTTTTGTATTTGCAGTCCTCCTTCACATGCACACAAGTCACCTAGTCAAGGCAACTATCTCATGCTATTTCCCCCAACTTAAACCCATCTGGATTTAAAAAAGCAAAATGAGTGTCTTCTGCATTACCCAAACCAGAGCACATCTGACAGAGCAGAACAAAATGCAGCTGTAGCTTTTTTTTTTTAATAAAATAAAAAAAGAAGTGGTGCAGGAGGTGCTGGCTGCATCCAGGATTCAGAATTCTTCCTGCTCTTCTAAGCAGAACGCAAAACAACTAGGCTCTAAAGCCATTTTTTTTCCCCACTTTTTTCTGCAGTTGGGCAAATTTTCAAAAACATAGGTGGAGCACACCCACAATCTCACCTCACTTAAACACCAGTGGTGCAATTAGGCTTCTGGAAGGTAAGAGAGAGTAATTTCAATCCTCCTCTTGATTACTTTGACTACTGCACTATTACCTAAAAGTCAATTATTTTTTTAAGACTAGTTTGAGAGACCATTACTAGAGAACCAGATCCTCAGAAAATGCAATTACACCTCTGTACCATGAACAGACAAGAGTATCAACCACACATATGTTTCTGCATTTCTGACTGGCCAGTGGCTCCCAGGTCAGCATGCAAATGTTCACAGCATCTCCTCCAAACAACTGCATTCTTCTCCTGCACGGGCTAAGGAGCCTACTAAGTATCCTACTCTTGGATACGCGTTTCCCTACTGTGAAGCAGGCACTGCCACACCTGGTGTGTAGACATACATAGCTTCCCATCTTTCTAGCTCAAGAACACCGAGCAATACAGCTTGTACATCACCACAAACAGTCCAAACGCTGGAAAGCACATCACTTAAAGCTCCACCACAGCTTTCCAGCTTGCTTTCTTCAGTCTAAACACCTGCCCTGGTTTTCTACTTCAGAAAAGAATATTAAGTCAGGGGAGGACATTTAGCTTCTTTGACTCTTGCATCTCAACTTTAGGCCCACTTATCCTGGTATCAAGGAAGACATAAATTTCAAAACTCTTTTAAAGGTCCGTAACACTGAGAAAACTTCCTAGAAGGTTTACACCTCTGCAGGGCTACATAGCTGTAACACCTTTTTTAGTAAGGAAAAAACCATAAAAGACAATGACGGTTTTTTAATATTTCATTTCAATATTTTACTATGTAAGCTACCTTTTAAATAAGCCAATTTTATTATTTACTATAATAAATTATTATAATTATTAATTCGTTATTATTGGGAAAGCCAAAAACCACATTTCCTCGGCTTACAAAGTCAAAGCACAAGACACTTTTCAAAGAGAGCTTACATAAAATAAATATATGCTCACCTTTGAATTAATCGATACTTATGTGCCTAGAACGACTTAGATCAGTCATGGTAGAGTGGCGATTTGATTGCGATAGCGCTGTTATGTCTTTAGAGTTTAGTAAACATCATTAACTTCACTGGTGAGTTTGAGGATATCGGTTACAGCAGTAAACCCGCCCACCGAAATGCTGGGTTTGGCAACCGTTAAGCCCATTCTTGACATCAATTTTAAGTGCCACTACACCCCACTGTTAATTTAGACTAATCGTTAGGCTAACGGGGGCAGGGGAATAAAACTTTGTGGGACCAAGAGTACGCATTTTTCCCCACAATGCACGATGACAGATGCCTAAAAATACTGCTGTGGAAGGAGTCAGCGTACACCTGCTTCTCTCCCTGCAGCTTCTCCCCAGATGTCCCAGGAGCTTGCTGCCCCGAGCCCTGCCTCTGGGGCACGGCTGTGAGCACAAACCCTCGCAGGGCGGAGAGAGGAGTTCCTCTTCGCCTCGATGAAACCGTATTTCCGAGTCCCTCAGCCCAGCCCCACGTGTTTGCGGCGGGAAGACTCCGGCCCGGCGCGGAGGGGTCCCGCTGCCTGCGGACAGCGAGGCGGGACGGGCGGCAGCCGCCCCCCCCCCCCCCCCCCCCCGGACAGCCCCGCGGGGCACGGACGCTGACAGCCGGAGCGGCCGCACCGCTGGCAGCGAGAGCTACCGGCCGGGGCACCTTCTCCGCCCGGGCCGGGGAAGGCCCGAAGCGGAAAGGGCTGGAAGCCGCCACCCCGACCCCTTCCCTCGCCGCCCCTCACCTGTTTTGAACGCCAGCTGCTTGTCCTCGCCGCCGCCGAAGAGCTGGAGCATGGAGACGAAGAGGACCCCGCACGAGTTCTGGATGCCGAAGACGGCGCCGTTGCACCACATGGCGGCCAGCATCACCACCCAGCCCCAGCCGCCCTCGGGGGGCTCGGCCGCCGCCGCCGCGCTCCCGGGGCAGCCCGCGCTGCCGGGGGCCTCCGTCGCCGCCCGGGACCGGGCCCCGCTCTCGCCGCCCGGCGCGGCCGGGCCGCCGCTGCCGGGGCACCATTGGCCGCCGTTCTCCCGCCGCGGCTCCGCTACCGTCGCCGCCGGCGGGCCGGGTAGGGGGGCGGCGGCAGCGGGGTCCCCCGCGCCCTGCGGCGCCAGCTGCTCGCTCACCGGCGCCATCCTCAGCCGCGGAGCGGAGCGGGCACGGTGCGACACCCTCCCCGCGCGCCGCTCCCGCCTTCCTCCTCCTCCTCGCGGCCCCGGCCCGCCTCAGCCCCTCGCCGCGGGAGCTGCGGGCATCCTGCGGCGCTGGGTCTGTTGCCGGTCGGTCGGGGTGTGTGCGAGCGAGGCCGCCCCGCCGCTCGCTCGCTCCCGCCCCACACACACGCACCCCTGCTCTTCCCGCCGAGGGGTGACCCGCCGCCGCTTTATTTTAAAAGGGGGGCTCCCGTGGGGGCGTCAGCGGCACGAGGGCTTTCCTCCGCGCCGATTGGCTGAGGGAAGGGAGGCGGGGGAGGGAGGTGAAGCGACGCTCCCCTTCCCCCCCCCCCCGCGCCTCTTCAGCGGAGGGGGGGGGCGGGGCCGCGGCCCCTCGCCGCCGCGCAAGGGGAGGGGGGGGGGAGCGGGGGCGCGAGGCTGGCAGTCAAGAGTTAACGGCCGGCGCTCGTGCTGAGCGGGAGGGCGGGAGCCGCACGTCTCCCCACACAGAGACACACACACAGAGACACAGGTACCGCACGCTGCTCGCGCCAGCCGAGGCGGGGAGAGCAGTAAACAAGCCCCTGGCCCCGCTCCCAGAGCGAGCGAGTTCCCCGTGAGGCAGGGCAGTTACACCCAGCGGTGTCCCGCTGCGGCCACCCTTTCTGGGTAGCCGTGAAGCGAGGGAAAAGTCTGCAAGTCCCTCCCCGGCGGTTTGCTAACAAACACCCAAGGAAAGAAAAAAACACCCCAAAACGCTGAGCGAGGGGCCGCCCTCCGCGCCTCACACCCCGCCCGCGTGGGTTGACAGCCGTTGCTCTGGCCTCATGGCCGTTGCTCGGCCCTGCCCGGTGCTCGATGGCTTGCGGGGCCCTCTCCATCGCCCACCCTCCCTCTCGGGTGCTGGGCTGTCAGGCCCGGTGCGGAGGCACCCCGCTCCAGGGCTCTCGGGGCATCCGCCATCCTCGGGGAGCTGCGCTTGGGGACAGCTCTCCACCTCCCCTTGGGCCAGCCTTAGCACTTCGCCAGGGGTGACCATGGTGAAACCGTTTCTCCCTGCTTTTTGTCACAAAGGGAGAGAAAATACTGCACTTGCACACCTTACGAAATGTTTTTCCCGCTTGCACAGAGGCATCAGCTCTTGACCTTTGCTCCCCACAGCCAGCAAAGTGAGAAGATAGGAAAAGCTGAGGTCGGGGGTGTTAAATGACAAGCATTTTGACCAGTGATCCTGCTTCCAAACTCCAAGCCGCACATCTGTTCATGCGTTTGGCAGCTCCTCATGTTTTAAGCAGTTTGGGCCTGATGAGGAAGAGGAGCTTCTTGAAAGAAAATCAGCAGATTAAATCTGGATACTTCATCCCTCCCCACGAGACCTGGAGGGCTCAAAGCAGCCTCTTGCATTGGTATGCCACCCCCATTTCTTCCCTCAGAACCTGGGCTGCTACTGCTGCGTCTGTTGCGCCATCCAACTCCCCTGCCTGCCTGTTAAAGCCTCTTCCTCCTTTTTTGACCCTGAATCACTTTCTCCCTCCTACCTACCAGTTGGCCACATGGGGAAACAAAACTTAGTCCAAAACGAAGCACAGATTCTTAAGACCATGCCTCGTTCAGCACAAATTACTTAGTTGCTCCCCACGTGAAAAGTGGTAGCTAAAGAAAGAAAACCATATAATGACGTAATGAAAGCCTGTGTAATAATGCATATTGAATGGGTGTCAGCTTTAAGAATGCCTGGCTTTTAGAATTAATTGACCTTCGGATTTTTTATTTCGCATGTTTAGTGTCCTCCAATTTGTTTTAAAATAAGAATTTTTTTAAAAGGTTCACAAATACATTTATGATAGTAACAAAGTGCATTTTATAGATGCACTAATCTTCCTGCATACTCCCTTTGTCTTGTTATCCATGCCCATCTCAGTTAAACATAAAAACATTACACATACACATAAAACAGCAGTAGAATACGGAAAAAATAAAAGCCCGTAACAAAGCAAAATATAGCTGTGTGAAATACATAATAATTGTCAAAGGAAAGAGAGAACTTTTGGCCAACCATTGAAAAACACATCTGTTCCCACCAAGGAACAAGTTTTAATGCTTATGAAAAACCCCAGGCCTATCATAAACTTAAATATGCTCAGAATATTTCATAAGCAATTTAACATGCGAAAGTTAACGCTTCACATTCTCCAGCAAGTCTTTGTCCAGAGGCTGTTGGCCAAATCTGTTGAGCTTTCTTACAATAAATCAAGCTTCGCGCACCACAATATAACATTTTTGAACAGTTATGACAGAGCGAACCTTTTCTGGAACCAGATTCAATCTTCATTACGTTTGCCAGCAATGATTAACTTAATTAAACTTTCAGTCGCATAGGAATAAACAAGGGCAAAATCCAAGACTGGATCTTAATATGACTGATCAGAAGGAACCCAGGTCTGCCAGCACTTAAATATGTTTCTACCTTTTAGTTAGACTCCTCAGATTATTTCAGCTACCTTCCTGAATGGGGGCCTGTGAACTGTATAATAGATAGTCAAATCAGCTTGAGGGAAGAACCATGTATGTTTTCTGTTTTGGACAGTGTTCAGTTAAGCACAAGACTAATTCCTTCTCCGCATGTTTTTCAGTATAATATTTATGTACTGCAGTTTCACTTCCCTGTTTCCCATAAACACCCTGATGACCCCTCCCCCCCTCCCTTTTTAAGGTAAAGGATGTGTTTTGTTGAAAAAAACATTGTGAACATATTGTGTGCAACTTCTTGGCATTTTTTAAAATAGATTCTATTTTCCAGTTGTTAAGTGTTTCTTGTCCCCTGATTAGTATTAAATAACTATTTTCCCTTTCTCCTCACATCGTTAGGAAATGGAGAGTCACAAAATCTGATTCTCCAGTACATAGAATTTTTATAAATTTGATGGCTATAACTATTCTGCATGTTCCTTCAGTGTTCTGTATCTTATTGTCCTATTGCTATTTATCTAAACTAAAAAAAAAAAAAAAAAAGGTTTATATTATTAAAAAAAATAGGGCACATGGAGCCTTAATTTACAGGCCTTAAGTAGCTACCTAGGGAAACTTTGCACCTCTTGGCTCTTTGGTACACTCTGCTCCTGCCAAGAACTAAGCGTCTTCCCTTTCAAGAGAGATTGCTTGAGATCTCAGCTATTTCCTTAGTAGTTCCCAAGAACAAGAACAATAAAGGCTTACTCTTCATAGTCAGATAATTTTCAATCCCCACCTTCCATAGAAAATGTACTTTGCAAACAGAATATGGGCAGGTTTGACTTCAGTTTGATTTCTAAAGTTTTTGTAACCCCAACAATTCACAATAAAAGCATTGGGGTTTAAATTCTTGCTATCAAAGAATTAAAAAAAAAAAAAGACTATTTAAAATTAAAAAAAAAAAAAACAACCTAACTCTGGAAAGATACGTAAAAGGAAAGCCACCCTTGTGGCTCGGTTATTTGAACCCTGCATGATCACTAGAAAAACAGTTAAAAAAGAAAGGGAAAAAGAAGGAAGATGGACATGAGAGAATTGCCATAAAAATAGTGACAATGAAGAGATTACAGACTTGTATACAGGTAACTGTATCTATTTCAGCTAAATTGTTGTTATGTGCAAGGGAAAAAAAATCATAAAACCAACACCAAAAGAGAGAGGAAAGTGAAAATCAAGTGAGAATGGATAAGCTGAGAAATGTGATGTGAGAAACATGTTGGTTTTGTCTAAGATTTGTTCCTGTTTATAGTAATTTATTATTTTACATGTTTTATTAATACCCCACAGCTGATAAAACAAACGAACAGCAATTGTGCATGCAAAAGACATAAACCTTGCAACAGACATCTGCTGTGGTGGTACTTAGGTTATGCCTATTTTAGTATCAATGTATAAAATGCCAGTGCCAAAGGAGGAATCTGCCCTGTCATTTGTGGGCTCTCCAAAGCCACGGACCAGGAAATGGCATCTTCTGCAATCCTATCTGAAATTCTAGCCAGCTCCCTATAACACTCACTTGCTTTCTCACAAGCTGTTGAAAATAGGCCAATACTTCAGTAGCTCTCACATGCAGCATTTTCTTCGACCATAAGGAATGTTTTGATTGCCAACTACTTTAAAAAAAATTACCTGTATAGTTGAAGTTCGCTGTTAGTGACACACCAAGACAGCTTTTTCCATAAATCATTTTATTTGTAGAGCATTTCAAAACTATGTAGTATTTTGCAAAGGTAAAGTGGACAGGGTGCCAAGCCTGAAGAGTACATGTTCAAAGAGTTTAATTCTTCCTTCTTCTGTTGATCTGATTAGAATTTGTACTGTAATCAATGAAAAGGGTATGCCTACATCATCCAGGAAAAAAAAGTCTTTAGTAAAATGCCTAACTTTGTCCCAGATTTGCAACAAGCAGTACAATAGATGCAATACCAATAAAGCTAGGCACTATACAGAGAGGACATGAGGCTGACACAAAATTTTGTGACCCCTTAGACTAATGCGTGCTCTTAATGATTAAGCCTTTTTGTTGTTTAATTTTCAGCTAGTATTAATATGCACCTATTCAACAAAAGGAT
The DNA here is from genome assembly GCF_026419915.1 of Harpia harpyja. Taxonomy (NCBI): domain Eukaryota; kingdom Metazoa; phylum Chordata; class Aves; order Accipitriformes; family Accipitridae; genus Harpia; species Harpia harpyja. Next base: position 6,745,939 of record NC_068942.1, on the reverse strand, counting down.
TTGGCCTTAAGTCAGAAAGATGCGATAAACAGGATAACCATTAAAATACAAAAACATATGGTATCATCAACTGTGTGAAGATCAACATTAGATTAAATCCCATTCAGTAAGCAGTGTTTATGCATCTCGCAGCCAGACAGGATGTTCTACTGATGTTTCAGACTGGGCTCCAGCTGAGTTGTATGAAGCACAGGGACTGCATCTCACTGCTGAAGCAAATGAATCACATTTTCAAAGATAAAAAGCACAGATTTTACTTGTTTACTGTGGGGAGCGTTGGGAGCATCTAACCTTACTTCTAGCATTTGATAATACCTACAGTAAAAGTTTCCTAAAATGCTATTAGTTGTCAAGATAGAGGTTCCCTCCTACTTCACGAATAGCTAGAGAATTTTCTTTTTTGTCCTTTCGAAAAAGAAAGAGCGAGCAGAATGAGAGAGGGAAAGAGAGTAGCTTAAATATCTAACTAGTGAAGCTGAGGGTAAGCAACAGGTCCAATTCCCGCTTCTACGTTTATTTAAAACAACAGTTCCAGACTTAACATTTTCCTCTTTTAGGTTCACCTAAAGCAGGGGTTATGGCTCAGGTCTGGCTCCTTTACAAATTAAATTCGGTTTTAGTTTTTTATTCAATGAAGTGTAGATGGGACTTGACAGGCTGTTATCTGGGACATAGTTAACATATAACTGCTATTATTAAAGGTAAGCAAGTGAAAGAAAGTGACAGTTATTAACTGTAAAAGCCCTCTGCCCCCTGCAAATCTCCAGTTGCACAAAGCAAAGTTTTTGATAGCAGTGTAGGACTCCTCTAGCCTACCTTGTCACTGTCTCCACTGTGAGCATTTGATCAGAGCTGGTCATCTGCATCGTGTTGGTAGGAGGGAATAGGGAATTCCAGGGGATGAATTACTTTAAACATTAACAATTATGATGAGATAAGTGACATTAAAGGAGCCCAGATGACTAGCTTAGATGTAAAAGTGAGAACTTTAGGCACCTCAAATTTGGTGAAATTAATCCCACCCTCGGATATTAAGTTGAAGAACATCTTAAGATAATTTTTATTCAGACCCCAAACATGGAATATGTTTTGATCCTATTGCTAAATGAGGAAGCATGAAGAATACATTGTCCTAGCATGATCATGCACCTCTTTCTTGGCAGTGAAATAACTAACACTGTTAGCAACATTCTCATTCAGTTTCAAAGTTAACATCCCTTTCAAATGAGCAGGAACTGTTTCAAGCCATTGTTTTAGGCTGTCTTCAGGCTTGGTTTGATACCACTATCCAGGTCAAGTATTTCATATTGCAACCATTATCATAGGATCTAAGCACCTCAAAGTTCCTTCCTTTGTTTACATTGATCTAATATCTTCCAGACCACCTTTGCAATCTCAAGAACTCAATTTTGTTTTCAACAAAAGTTCAGAGCATCAGAGAAGCAAATGTTTTATCAAATAAACCCAATCCAGTTGTTGTCTAGAAGCAGATTTTGGTTGCCTGCTCAGTTGCTACTCAATTGACTTTTCAGGTTGCAAAAAATGTCCAAAAAGTGAAGAGCTACTACTTCTGCCAATACTACCTAAGTAACAAACCACCGGGAATAGAAGTGACACTGATTTTGCTTGCTTGCTTTTTAAGAATTCTAATTTCTATTCAAGTTAAATTAACTTTGTTTATCACCATTTTCTTTTTGTCACTTTGAAAGTGCTTCTCTATTACAGGCTATAGCAAGGGTTAGCAGGTGTTAGTGCCCCCATTTCAAGATATGATTTACAACACTGTCAGCATTTTACTTACGAGATAAGCAAAACTGTGTATCTAAGTGAGTCAATTCAAATATTAAGGCATATAAAAGCTGTTAATAAAATCTTCCATGTAGAAAGTCTACTTGCTTTTGCAAATTGAACAGATTTTTGTCAAGAAATACAAACATTTTAAAAAATCTGACATTTTAAGAGTAGTATAAGGATACTAAATATATCAAGGAATATTTTCAGGTTGTACATATTTGCATTGAAATACTTAAACTACATAGGACATACTAAATATGTGATAAATCATTTCATGCAGCTTATTACCTTGCAGGTGGCACAGAAGAGCTTCATTTCATTCTAGCTTTCTACTCACAAAGAGTTGCTTTGAATATGAAAGAGTAACAGAAAGGCAATCTTTTTTCAATTATTTTTTTGAAATTATTTTTTTGAAATTATTCTGCTAGGTCTACATCTATTTCTTAACTATCATCTGAAATCCTGAATTTAAAGTTGGGTATCCCACAGCAAAGAATCCAGTCTGTTGCAGGTCACTTCAGAACAAAATTTACATAATCACTCTGGTTCAGTTTTCTCCAATTGAGATTATTTAGCCCACAATTCATCCCATATCTGGTAATATGGGTAAAACAGATTTCAAAAAAAGGCATATGGAAACGCCTCATTCAGTTTGCAACAGCTGTGTTTTGTGAAACATAACAATTCTTGTTAGTACCATCAAATATTTCATCTCTTTCAAAAGCAGAACTAAGTCCTTGAATTGACAGGGATTTTTTTTTTTAAAGTTAAATAAATCCCATATCAATGCCCTTCCTCTAAATATATATTTACTTAGTGGCTAAGTAAAAATACACTACTTGTTCAAAAGTAAGCACACACATAGGCCCTGCACTTTCTATTTATACTCTGATAAAAATCCATCCCTACCAGATTAATGGCATAACCCTTACTTTAGATATAGAAATAAAATAAATGAATACAGAAAAAAACGATCTATAGTATAGCATACATTCACACAAGTCAATTTTGTAAAGGAATTCTAAATTTAGTTATTATTGCCTCCCATATTGCTTAGGTTGAGAAAGACAACATGCTAACCCTGGCTAGCCTCACTCACAAGGACTACCAGGTTACCAAATAGCTGGCCATTCATGGTGCAGCATTTACCTGAAAGCCAGATGTATATTGTCCAGATTCAGTAGCTCCCAAGCGCTATTTGCACTCCCTCTGAAACAGCATTTTTGGTAACTCAAGGGATGCAGAGAGACTAAGATTCCTCTCTGGGAAACCTAGATTGCATTCCCTAAGGTGGATAAAATTAATAATCAATTTGCTTTATCATCATAATGATCCTCCCAATTATTTAAAAGAAAGACTATGAAAAGATTCTGCATTACAGCAGCATGTGATCACAGAGATGTGACACTACAGATGCAGTATCAGTTTTCAGGCAGAATTATTCAGTATATAAAATGTCTAACTGTTTAGTTGTCTGTCTGTGTCTTATATTTTAGTTACAAACACTTTAAAGAAAAAGGTGAGTCTTCCCTCCTTCTCTCACCAGGGTGAAATCAAGGTCATCTTATCTAAGAGTAAATTCTCCCTGAGATAGTAATATTTAAAATTAAATGACACTCCACCTAAATTATTTTACTAAAAGCCTTCAACTCCTCCAAGGTCTCCAAGTAGCATCTTCTAAACCTTTAAGAAGTTGCCAACTGTTTGAATAATATAGTACACAGAGTACCACCCTTTAAGGGAAAGATCATGTGCTCAAATTGGGCCAAATAAGCAACAGAGTGATATAAACCCAAGCCACTTAAACCACAGGAATGATTCCTAAACACTTAGGAATCTGATTTATAACCATACACAAGCAGCAGTATCATAGTGCCAAAATTCACTTTGCTGGAATTTACTGCAGGATACTACTGTGTACTAACAGGATTTTACAATTAATAAGACCTATAATGCTACTGACTGGGCATGAAAACTGTGTACTAAATGATGTATAATTCTTCTTTTTGAGGTAAATTTGCTATGGAGAATAGCATTATTAATCATAAAGTCATCTCAGATTTCTGTATCGCTACCCAAACATGCCTAGTATTCTCACTAAGTCACCACCGACATAAGAAGATGATCTTAAAAATAACCCAGGACCCTTATTTTTACAGAAAGAATGTTTTCTGACCTTTTATGACCCACTTTGTTCCCAGACATTGTAATTCTGTAGCTCCTTTGATCTTAAGGCATTTTGCTAATTGTACTTCTGCAGGATACTTTATGTACTGCCACTAGTCAGTAGAAAAGCAGAAGCTAAAGGACTAACGGCCCTTTCTTATACATACTGATGTACATCCAGGTACAGAAGAGGGTTTATTTTTCCATGAATTAGCTTAATATATCATGGACATGTGCAAAAAGTTGAACTAGAAGAAAAAAAATTATTCTGATATAAGACTTCACAAACGAACTGTTGTGGAATAACTACAGAGCTTTAACTTCTGTTCACACATGAACTATTGTGGAGTAACTACAGAGCTCTAACTTCAGACCATCTTTTACTTTACACAGTGTAATAATTTGCACCAGCCTAACGAATGGGCATAGTTAAAGTGGTGTTAAGTCTTAGTGTGGAAACAGTTGTTAAAAACCTTCTCACCTGAATACATCCAGTCTCCTATCTGCTTTTCTCCTTGGGAAAAATAAAGCTGTTCTTTATTCAGTGTTAGAAGGGTTGATTCACTCCAATTTAAATATAATTAGCAAAATTGTTACGCAAGCTGCAGTAGCCAGATCTTTATGGATGATAATACCTCAGCCAAAGTACACAGTATTTTCTGTTTCCAGTACGACTTTGCAAGGCTATCAGTTGGAAAAAGCAGGTTTCTGGTTGTGCAATTAGTCCAATCATAGTCAGGAATTAAAGGCGCAAACATAAAACCCCAACCTTGTGTTTGACTTCAGCTTTTTACAGTACCACTGATACTTCAGGGTAACCTACAAGGGGATTTGAGTGCCCTTTTTTCTCATTTTGCTTTTCCTGATATGCAGGACCAATGTGAAAGAGCTAGACTTCTGATTTTTTCTAGGCAAGATATATGCTTCTTATAAAGGTGAGATGTCAAGCTCATTTTGGGGAGTAATATATGTATGAGATATTAACTGGAAGCACTAATCATCACAGGTGGGTTGATTTCTGTTCTCTGGTTAGACATCAATTTGTTGTGATTGCGTCCAACCTCAATCTCCCGCGTTTCAAAGACTCGCTGACACAGATAGACCCAGTGTTCCTAACTCTGGATTTCTCAAGCAAATTGCCAGGTACACATCCCATGTTTAACCCCATTCTCCCCACCATGAGTCTCTTCTGTCTCCTACCCCCAAACCAACCCTCCTAATTACTTGGATAAATTCCTTCTGAGTCTACCTTGCTGTTTCCTAATAACATGGTTTCCTAACAGTTTTCAGAAACAACTTTGGTGTTAAAGCAAGGGGCACAGGCTTAGTACAGGAATTTCTTACCCATGAACATGTAAGAGTTACAGGTTTGTTTGTTTTTAAACAAACTTTTGAACATAGTCCCTGCGGTCTGCTTAAACTATTCACCACCAGCAAATCCTGGGCTTCCTTTGAAGCCCGAGGCCAGACAGCCCCTCCAGACTTCCGCTTCGACTGGCTTGTTTCTGGTGGTATAGACTCTCTCTTACTCAGGGAAGCACTTTCTTTTCTGACAATGAGACGGCTTGTAACTCGGGGTTTCACAGAGCACTGGCCACTAACGACAGAAATACATGGGCGGACATCCCATGCTTCTGGTCTGTCTGCAATAGCTTGGGAAAGGACCTCGAGTTAAAAACTGTTAATCACACTCTCAGTCTAGGCATTCGTTCTCTCATTATAGTTTGATCTTATCAGTATGACTGGAAAGTAAAACATAGTATTTCAGTCAGTCTGAAATATTGAGTGTTTAAAAGCAAACCAGCCTTTTTGGCATGACCCCGAGTTCCTCTTCCCACTAATTTTCATTCTTTGCTCCCTTCTGCCCTCAGTCTCACGTCAGGGCAACAAAACTTTGAGCCACACAAAGCTAGGTAAAGCTTGCTTCTCGAGGTAAAAAGGTCACCAGAGAAATGTTTTGCCCCACACTTAACTGAGGACTTCCATACTCCCTTCTGGCCCAGTCAGCGTGATAGCTAGGAACCAAATTGTAATGCCAGCTTGAACTTCCTTCTTACCCCTTCCTCCTCCCCACATTGGGAGTTATCACTCCTGAGCCGTAAAAATTCACAGCATTCCCTAAATACCAGATTGTATTTAGCTCCACAGAGCCATTTCACTGTGAAAATGAAAGAGAAATTCAGGATAATATCGGTATATTTGTCCATTAACCATAGTTCCAACTTGCTGTCTTTTTGCATCATCCCTGAAACATTCTCCTTATTCAGCAAAGAACTGAACTTGAGTTTACATTATTTTCCTGCAGCAGCCTTCTCTGCTAACCTGTTCCAGAAGTTTGTCATTTATTACATATATTTTCTGTACCTGCATGCTCTGCTTTTTTTCTGTCTGAAACTAAACAGCTCATTTCCCCTAGATCTGTAACAATAGGAAACACACACCTACATTAAATTGTTGTTTAATTTCAACTCTCCATGTTAATGCATATCAGGACCCTTTGATGTGGCAAGAAGCATCCCAGAAACAACGTAGATTTTACAATACCTTTAAAAAGGGACCAAGAGTTCCTGTACTGCATGTTACGACAGCATGACAGAGTTAAGTGCTGAGTGAACAACTCAGAACAACATTAAGTGCTTTTCTCCGTAATGTATGACGGTACTTATTTCACAGACTGAGAAGCTCCGATATCTGATCTGTTAGTAGATGACAGGAAAGGTGAACTCAATTTCCAGAGGTGTTTTTACACTCGATATAATATTACGGAGACTCATCTACTGCAAACTCCTGTTTCTGTAAGCTCAGCTGCAAGGTAAGGATCTCTTAGAGAGCAGTAACTGCCATCTGCCGGCCAAGTAGGGAATGGTCTTTGTCCACAATTTATTTCTTCGTCTCTCTGGCTAAATTTGGAAACGGATTTGAGCAAAGGAGACAGTGCAACGTGGGAGCAGGACAGTGCAACCGGCAGCTGAGGCTGCACACTGGGACAGAAGCGTGCGCATACTTCTCTGCCTCACGCTGGAAAAGGAAGAGAAAAGCTGTAGAGGAGGAGATGGGTTTGGGGAATCCATGACATTACTATGATTTGCTGAGATGTTGATTGAAAAAATAGAGATCCAGCAAAATTATTGTTATCTTCTCATCCGGAAATTAAATGTGAAATTTTATACTTTTGAGTGACAAAAAGAGAATGTAAGGGAGGCAAACCCTGTGCTGCTGGGAGAGGAAGGCCAGGTCTCTGCAAATTTCTGTTTCCAGATCAGAGTTGGCTAGAGGCAGCAGGGAGGCACCACAGTAATCCCTGCCCATTCTCACCCAAAATCCTGTGTAGCACAGCATGCTCATCAGCCCTCTCATCTGCTTTTTCCCAGCTGTGACTTTTTATCTCCCAAGCCCTTCTGTCTCCACACTCATTTTGCAACCCACCCTAACTCTCTGAGTCAAACCATTTCTCCTCATCATTTCAATCCCGAACTTGCGACATTTTCCATCTTCTTTCCCACCTTTCCCTAACTTCTCTTGCCTCCCAAGACTTCCTCCTTTTCCCCTACTCTCACACTCCTCCACATCTCCAACCTTCCTACTCCAAGAAACCGCAGGCCACAGGGCACACCTTTTGCCGCCAGTCCTCAGTGCAGGCCCTCGCATCTGCCCCAGCTCCTTGACTTCTCCTGCTCTGCCTGCTCAGAGCAGGTCTGCTTCTCTAAAAGTCATCCTTGGTAAGACACAGGAGGTGGAAAGCCATGACAAGTCTTGGGAAACACAGATGTGAGGTAGGTTTATTTGAATACTTCTTCTCTGATAACTACCCATTAAGTGGTAGAAGACGGGAATTAGATCCCCCTCTTAGTTTTCTCATCTGCAGGCTGAACAAACCCAGCCCTCTCAGCCTCTGTTCGTGCAGTGTATCCTCCAGCATCCTGACCATCTTGGTGATCCTCCCTAGACCCTCTCCAGTTTGTAAATGTCCCTTTTGCTCTGGGGTGGCCCAAACCAAACACAGTACTCCAAACATGGCCCCATAAGTGTCAAATACAGGGGAACAATCACTTCCCTCAACCTGCTGGCCATGCCCTTGCTAATACAGACCAGTATGTGGTTAGTCCTCATTGCTGCGGAAGAAACTGCAGATGCCTATTCAGCTGGTTGCTCACGAGCACCTTTCTGCAAAGCTATTTTTTATCCTGTGTATCCCCAGCCTGTACTGGTGCATGGGATTATGACATCCCAGCTGCAGGATTTTGCATTTACCTTTATTGAACTCTGAGGTTTTTATTGGCCATTCAGAAGGAACTTGCTAAGCTGGAGGAATGACCCATCCCACCCTCCAATAGACTGACTGCTTTCTCCAATTCAGTGTCATCCATGAGCTTTGTGAATGTGCAAACCATCCCACTGCACAGGTGGTTGGTAAAGAAGAAAAGCAGTAGCTTCCTCTTAGTATTCCCCGGTCTTAGTGGAATTATGATAAATGGACTTGTTCTATCACTCATAATATTTTCTGGCAGGAGTTCCATAGCTTAACTGCGTCTGTGAAAAAATGCATCCTTTTATGTGCCACCTATTTCCTGTAACCTTCATTGGATAGCCCCAAATTAACTGTCTCTTCCCATACAAGAGCAACCTTTTTCTATTAACCATGTCCATGTCATCCATGAATTCATATACCTTTGTGATATTCCCCTTCAGTTATATCTTTCCCAGGCTGAAGAGCTGATTCAGCCATTCTTCCTATAGAAGCCATTCCATATCACCTTTGCCCTGCTCTGAACTAGTTCTGTTACAGCCCTTCTCAAGGTAGAGGACAGGGACAGCTGAACTGCACACAGCAGTCAGGGAATGGGCACAGTATGAATTTATACAGCAGCAAATTTTTGTACTCTATTTCATTTTCATCCTACTAATTCTTACGTCCCTGTACTAATTCTTAACATTTCCTTTGCTTGTTTGACTGTGAGTATCAGAGTGACTTTTTCATTCTCTAATGTAATCTCAAGGTCTCGTTCCCGTATAGACATGGTTAGCTCAGAACACTTTTTTTTCAGCTAGTGTCAGGTTTGTTCATCATTTGTACATACCAACACTGAATTTAATTTGAGTGGCATTAAAATGACACCCTCAGAAGAGTCTTCTGGATATCTTTGCAGGTGACACTCATCTTTACAACACCAACTTATCCAACATCATCAGTAAACTTCGTCATATCATGTTATCAAACTACAGGCTATGGAAGAATTTGAATATAGCCAGTAACTGGGAAGCAAAATAGCAGGTTAGATTCAATACTGAGAAACATAAATGTGGAAAACCCCTTCTCTAGGTACATAAAATAATGGTCTCTAGTATGTTGTTGTCATTAGAAAGTTCATTAGAGAGAAGAAATCTTGGACTTACTTTGGCTCCTTCTCTGGCAGCAATAGCTCCCTAAACAATAATGTCTAACAGGCACATAGAACATTAATCATTATTAAGAAGAGAAAATAAAAAAGAGAGTGTTGCACACATCAGAATTAGTCATGCAACAATACCTTTGATACTACATACAAGTCTGTTCTCAGAATATAACAGCACTAGAAAAAATACAGAGGACAAATTAGCAATATGATACAGCTTCTGTGTGAAAAGCATTTAAGTTGATCAGGACTTGTCAGCTTGGGAAAGAAATTGGGAAGGAAACTGAGGCCTGTAAAATCATGACTGGCATGAGACAGGTGAAGGGAAATGTTTATCTGCTAACTCTCAAATAAAAGACCTAATGGACATCCAAGAATATGATCAGGCCTCAAGTTTAACCCCCAAATTACTATTTCATTCAACAAAACTAAATTATGTAACTAATCAATACAAAGTGTTTAAGATGCCAAAATTATGTACTTCGCTAACCAGTAGGAGAAGCCATACAAGAAAGATGCAGTAACAACAAAATACAACAAACTGGAGATTATCTCCAACTCAAGAACTTTATAAACTGCAGGTATCCTTATACTTGGAAACAATGGGAGAGGTATTGAAATAAAGCTCTGTTGAGCTTCTCCCTGTTTTCATGCTCTTTTCCAAAGCACCTGGAACAGGACACTTACACTCATTTTAAACTTCCAGGGTGAAGCACAAATGCAGTTCTCTGCTACCACAGACACTGCAGTTTATTTTCCCATATTTGGGGAAAGCGCACAGACAACCCATCCAGCACAAAAGGAGTGAGTCTTACCTTTGGAAAAGTCACTCTCTAAATATGTCCCCGCAGATTAAAAGAACTCCTGATGTGAATTTGATCCTGGTTGTTCTTCTGGTCTTGTGACATGGGTGAAAATTTGAAATGGGTAGAAGTAAAAATGTCAAAAGCAAGCACTGTGCTTCCACCTAACTGAATTTCTTTTTCTTCAACTTACGAAACATTAGCATTGATGTTTGCCTTATCAGCACGTTATACTGAATATAAAGGCATGAAATGTTTCCATGGTCACGCATCAACTTTATCTTATCCCCAGAGTTTTCATTCAACGGGAAGCCTTGGCTTTTCATTCAGATTTGGAACAACACAAGGTTTGAAATGTTGCAATTCCCAGAAATTCTGTTTTCCTAACAGCTCGTTCCTCATCACAGACTGACTATGAAATGCCAGTGTGTTTGTCTGGAAAGGGAAGGTTCGTGTCATAGGTATCTTTATTCATAAAACTGCTAATCCTTAGTAAGTCCACTGAGATCTCTCCCTCAGGAGGAAGCTGGAGTGGCAGTGAGCTCACTTAGATTTTCTGGTCCATGGAAGCTGGACCCAGCAATTCTCATATCCCAGATCCAAACTATTTATCTAAAACAACAAACCACTTTAATCACGCAAGTACTTCTTGGCAAGCACAAAATATAAAAGAGAAATAACGATTCTCCAAACAAAGAAACAGGAATGCTTGTTCTCATTAAGGGTTTCCCTTGAATTTTACTCAGCAGTAATAAGAAACAGGGTTCTCCAGGGCAGACTGTGTTCAACACTCTTCTGCAATGTGTGATTGCAAGTAAATGGGAGCCCTTGAAGGATAACATCTTAAGGTGTCTTGGTTTTTGTTTTTTTTAAGGAGAAGCTACTGCAGTGCAGGAGAGCCGTGTTCCGTCTCTGAAGAGCCATGTGCTACTTCAATATCTTGGTGAGGACTTTTTCTTTACACTGTTTTTTACTATGCCTAGCACAACAGAGTTCTGGGATCCTTCTTGGAGGAACCTGGATATTACTGTCCTACAATAAATAAATAATTGTAAGCATTCAAAACTTGTTCTTCTTGAAGATTGGACTGTGATTTGGATAAGAATAGAATAAGATTTAAGACAAACCTCTCCAGCAAATCTGCTATAAAACACTGTGTCAAGTAAATATAAAGTTGGGAAGTTGTGGTTTGCTTTTGGGTTTTTTTTTACGTAAGTCTCAATGGGACCTAAGACCTTTTACAAATGGAACATGATTCATGATACCTTGGTAGGAATGATATGTCACTTTATACTGCAATGCACTTATGGAGACCCATGCAGCTATGTGTGTGTGGGAAAGGGACAGCTTTCTCTGTGTGACATATGGGAAAAAGTCTTAAAGATCTTGCTCCAACATTCAGTTTACAATTGATGGTTCTTTCTTTCCTGCAAAAAACTTTTTTCATACAGGTTTCAAAATTGTTTTTGCAGATATGAGTAAGTATCATATAAGTTTTTATCTCTTTTTTTCCTATGTTCCGAGTCAGACGTTTAGTTCAATTTCCAAGAGGGGACTTAGAAGACCTGAAAGTTTCTGATTTCAGTCATCTGGCTTTTGCTGTGAGAAAACATCTCTGCTAATGCCTTGTCTTAATAGTTTGTCTGTTCTTTCTTAACACTCATTTGTTTTGCTGACAGAGTTAGGCCCATGGAAACCAGCTCTTTACCTACTAGGTTGAAAAGTTCATCCTGTTCTCCTTTTTAATAGAACACCAAAACTTTCCTGCAAACTCAGCTTGCAGAATCGATTACAAGTCTAGTGTAACTGGCTCTGACTAACTGCTGGCACCATTTTAATAAACCACAAATTTTGACAAGTTTTTTCCTTCTTCTCTGCTACCATTTAATACATCTTTTCCTCCAGGCATACCAGTCAGGTAGTATAAATCTGCCACAAGCATGAGTCTCTAAAGGAACAAGACTTACCTTTGACAGAATCTCATTCATGAGACCATCTTTAGGGTAGACTTACCATGTCCTATGCAGCCCACATGCTGAAAAAGCATTTCACCTTTCACTTTTTCATAATATTCCTTTAACTATACTTTTTCCTTAACAGGGACAGCTTTGTCTATACACACTTAAACTCTTCAGTCACTTTACGACGTAAGCTACAGAATAGATTTCCTTCCAGGAATTGAAAGAAAAGTAACTGAGACCCTAATCAGCTATCACCTCCTGAAAACAGCAGCACAGGTCTACTGGAATTTAAATGAAATTTAAAATATTTTTCATAACTGGAGAAAATAACTAAATCTGTCTTCAAAAGATTTGAGGCTTGTGCTAAGATGCAGTGTTAGCTTTCCAAACATAACATACCACCATGCAGTATTTCTGATCGTGCTCAGACTAGAACAAGCAGAACTTAATCTTTTATTCAAGTTCATTAAACAAAAGCATTCAAAGCAGCTAAAAAGGTCTCATTCATTGCCATAGCTCCATAGCATCAGAGCGAAAATAAGTATGTTGAAAAATCTTCATAGTGGAGAAAATCCTTCCAGCTAAAAGAGAAGCCACATAAGGAGTTTTGTCAGAAGGTTACTCCAGATGGAAAGGAGAAGTTTCCTGAATATTATTTTGAAGGTTGCCTTAAAACCAATCTGAACAGGTTTCTTCATGTTTTGCTAAAAGGCACGCAGATGAACTAGTGTCTCTTTTACCACTGACCAGGGCTGGCTCGTGTTGGTCTTTGTTGATAAACCTCAAAATTTCTGAGAGGTTTTCTTTGCAAAGAAAATCACAAATTGTGAGTGATTCCACTTAGGTCAACTTCTTTCTGGCCAAGCACTGTTTGCAGCTGCTCCAGCTCCACCACAGCACAGGCAGCACAGACTCTGGCCACGGGAAGGTACGTGAAAGCTACCAACACAGACCACACCGACACAGGAAACTCACAACTTTCACATTTTACCTTTGCTCCCAAAGCAAATACCTTCTGAAAAAGTCAGTTAACCTTTGCTGTCACATCAGTAAAATGGTGTTAAAAGTCATCTTCTTCACTGGAAAAGTTGTGATGAAGCTTAATGGCAAATGTAGGTCCCCAAAACTATTGGTTTCCTTAAGAACAGACTCAGAACCATAGTAATTCTCAAACTCAGGCACCATCTTACAGATATTTCTGTAAGCAGCAATACAAGCGGCAGGAGTTCCGTCACGTCTCCCATCCCACTCCCAGCCTTTTGCTTCCTCCCCAGTGAGGCAGTGCACCACCCAGCTGTGCTGTGAGCCAGATTGGGGAACTGATCCAGCTTCAAAACAAAGAGCCCCCCCTTTTCTCCCCCCACCTTTTAAAGCCAGTTCAATTCCCTGATCTGATTGCCAGTCCCACAAACAGCCGCACCTTCGTAACTCCTTACGTCAGCACTCCTGCTGAACTTCCCACATGGTGTTATCTATAAAGCGTTGGGTTTGTGTGTTTTTTTTTTTTAAAGAAATATCATTATGTATGACCTGCTACCTTTGAGAAACTGGAGAAGGCTAATGGCAGGAAGGGTGGGTATCCCTCTCTCTCTGCAAGGAAAGCAAGAAGGAAATGCTCAGCAGTTACCGGCTCTCTGAATCTTTCTTTAAGTGAGCCTTTCTGCTCAGCCCTGAAGAGACGAGCATCTGGAATGCAAACAGAAACCCCTCACTCATCAACTACACAGCGCACTTGAGTTGAATAGCTGTTTGCCAACAATATCCTAGAAGCCCTTAGGTATCTCAGGTATGTACAGAGAAGAAAGGAGAAGAAAGAAAGAAAAGAAAAAAAGGAAAAAGCACCTACAAACTTCTTTTCACGATGTAAAAAATAAAGCCTGCCTAATATTTCATTCAGATAACCCTAATGAGTAAGGAATTACTCCTGTGTGTAAAGTAAGCCAACAGGAGCTGAAATCTACCACCTCTTATGAATTAAAAGCTTATTACTCTTTATTGGCATGCTGCATGTGCACTTTGGAGGGTCTCATTAATTCTTCATAATAATCTGTTTTCACTTAAAAAAAATAAATGGCTGTGATGGGAGGTGAATGCAAGTTCTGCATCGCACTTTTTGCAGCAAACCATCCCAATACAAGCTTCCCGATACAGCAGATGTGACTGCCTGTCTTTTGGCAGCAACGCATGCCAAACAGCTTTTTGCTCATAAGAACCAGGAGAGCTCAACTTTGCTTAGAAATGTTTGGTGTGAATTTATACTGCTAAATACCTTATGTTTCTCTGTTGCATTGGGACTAGTTTCTGTCACACACAAAGGCATGACACACCAGGGGAGAGAGGAAATATTTTGCCTGAATCTTTTACTCCACTTCATTTCTGCGTGCCCGCCCTCGCCTCCCCCCAGAGGAGAGAGCAACTTCTGAGCCAGGGAGCTCAATTTCCACTGGAGAAAAAGGTTAGCGACTTGCAACCAAAACTGAAAAGATGTAACTACTTAAGGACTTTTTTGGATTAAGAAAACAGGAACCCTGACTTAGTACAAGGAACACGCCTTTATCTGAAAAACAGGCAGGGAGGGAAGAGGCTTTTAAACTACCTTTTGGCAACAGCTGATATTAGGCCCCAGTGTGCCTATCTATGGCTAACATACATAGTTGCTGCTGCAGCAGTAATTCCAGAGCATAAAGCAGCATCAGTAATTCTCCTGCCTAGAGGCCAGCAGCAGTGATCAATGGTTTAATTTTGCAGATTTAAAAAGGGGAGAAATAATGGCAGCACCTAAAGCAGCCTTAGAATTGATCATACAGGGCTCAGCCTTAAGTGAAGGCCCTTTCACAGCACGTGCTGAGCGCTGCCTTCTCCATGGAGTACACATTAACGTTAGGGAAGAGGGAAGTAGATTTTTAAATTCATCTTACTTTGCATTGCAGCACTGTATATGTAAAAAAATCCAGTTTATCATGCATTGCTCAGATCTTTGCAGGCAATGTAGCACATGGCAAATGTATGCAACTCCCTGGCAGGAGGTAATCAACCCAGGATCTCCTTCTGAGTCCGCTGACCAAAGCCTGGCATCCCTTCCACTGGCACCAACAGGTCAGTGCTCTTGCTCACATCCTCCTACTTTGGTAACAACTGGAGAAATGAGCCTGCTTAGACCTTTCCTGAAGATTTCCCTGCCTGACCGACATGCCTAATACTGTAGTTGACAGGACAGCTCTTCATCTCATCCTCTCTTTTGACTCTGGCTCATGACCTCTGGCTTTCGAGTTTTGACTCCTGACGCTGAGCATGGCTCTTGATTCCTTGTCTCAGTATGTCCAGACGCTCTCAGTAGGTGTCTTGATTGTTACAGTGATCAACTGAACAGGGAATTAAGCAAATAATGATCAGTGCAGAGTACAGAAGATAACTGAGAAAGATGAGGGAGACCAATGTTGTGACCACTAGTTGAGCAGAAAGAAGAGATTACATGTAAAAATCACCATGAGCAATAAAGGACAAGATTCAACTTCTTGCCAGCACAAAGAGATGATCTGGACAAACAATAGGAAATGGGTCACTGCAGCTGTGTCTGGTTTGGTTTGGAGGCCGTAAGAGTGAAGGAAGTCAAGAGAAGAATATTGCAGCAAACAAAACAGAAGACAGTTAGGGCCCACATGGGTGTACTTGGGTATCATGGACGGAGTGAAAAATCCAAATTTTATAGGTGTTGTGTTGCATCACAGGAAGAATTACGGGATTACCAAGGGGGAAAGAGGGAACATCATGAGAATTTGGGGGAATGTCAGTAACCACACATGCTTTCTGTTAAGTTCTGCTCAAAATTTACCTCTACTTCCCCTGAATTACTTTGTGCTTATCTTAGAGAAGCAGGAAAAAAAAAAAAGATCAAGTAGACAGACTATGACTGAAAGTCGAAGAAAACAAGAACAAACGAGGAACAAACACCTTAGAACTTTCTTGATCATCTTACATCTACTGTGTTCACTGATTGCTCCGAGTAGATGATTCCCACGTTATTTAGGATAGGGCTTAATCCCAGATTACCTGTAAATTTTTCCTCTCCCAACACCTATCCTCATCTCTTTGCCCATGCAGCAATTAAGCAATTAAGCCCCTCCTGCCTACCATGACCTCCAAGATAATAAATTCCCAACCTTGTCAGGTAGGTCCCTCAGAAACCCTATGTATTCCCAAAATGTCTTTGCCAGCTTCTCCTCACTATCTTCTGCATAGATGGCATGAGCAGCAAAGCTGTTCTTCCTGTACAGTGTTAGCCGTAACATTCACTTTGAACATTCATCACATTCAGGAGCCTCATGTTTCTTTTCCTTGTACATTTTTAGGAAACCTAACTTCTGATACAACTGACCTATTTCTCAGCTACGTCTTTGGATTGCACCTGGGATGTGTCAGCACTGTTAGAGGCACTTTAGCAAAGTCCAAAAGGAGGAGATAAATTGCACTTTGAGACAGGGGAGAACTATCTGCACCACATGTAATACACACATTAATACGTATGGCTATGTTACATACATTATGCACAGCTAGCATTTTCCACTTCCTTCTCTTTAATAATGAAAATGTCTCTAACACAGTTCTGCTCTAGTCTCCTTACACCCCCTCTTATATTTGATAGCATCTGAAAAAAGCAATGATCAGCTGTTTTTCCCCTGGCTGGGGGACGCAGCAGTCCGTGCGATACCAGGTATGCCTGCGATGTCTTCCCTTCACACTCTTTTCTAACCCACCCCAGCTGCAACCAAGCCAGTGGGGGAGGGAAACCCTCCTAGTCAAACCCAGAAAGCACTTAGTGAAAACAAATAATGTTGCTAAGGAACCATAAAGATAAACTCAAAACACAAAATCCAGGAAATAGAAGGGAGTTCATGCATTCTTTTCAAACACACACCACTCATTGCCCTCAGTGCTCAGTCTGTCACATTAGCACGGAGCTAAGGCTGTGGTTGTGTGTGCCCAGGACTGATTCCCAAAAATGTGGGAATCCCAAGAACCTAGCACATCACGCCATTCAACAGTATCTACCTCTCTTCCTGCCTTTTTTAATTACACCACACACAAAAAAAAGCCAAGTAAATTTACAGTGCAGGTAGATTATAAATTCTATGTATATCATTAGTTATCTATAAAGACACTAGCCTAGTTAACAGTAGCAATGAAGATGCCAGCAGCACAGCTGGGCAACATCAGCATGCAAACCAAGGGTCCACAGAAGGCACAAATCTTACCCTCCCTGCTGTTGCCATCCTGCCAGCTAGACTAAAGACAGCATGGGCTCGACTGCTGATTTGCAACTCCACCTCCGTTTTACCGCACAGGTACAGCCTCAGGAGCCATGCTTTGCCCACAGGGACTTTCTTGAAAACAAATTTATTACTATGCTTCACCCGTAAATAAAGCTATCTGCTGTGCCTTGGGAGGTAAGAAGATGAAAGCCAGAGGAAAGGGGTGAACATGCCAACTATGCCTTGCCCAAGCCAAGCAGACCCTGGGGCCATATTTATGGTTTCAGAGCCTGGTGAACTCTGGAAGCAAGGCGCAACTGAGGCTAGGCAAGCCCCTTTCATCAGCTTCCCACTGAGCACCGCATGTTCTATTCCCCATGCACACAGCTGCATTGCAGCACCTGACAAATTTGCTCGCACTTTAGAAGACACTGGGAAATAAGAACATGCCACTAGAAAGGTTATATTTAGCCTTCCTATCTCCATTCTCGAGTTAAATCAGATACGCAGAATGTAGCAATTGCCTACCATGCAGAGGTGCAGTTGTACATGCCGTACATCTGAAATCACATTAGCCACCAGCCTTGTGGCTTAATCAGTGCTGTGCAGCAAGGTTGAAACTTCTCTGAAAGAAATGAGGTGAACTCAGTTGCTCATTTGGCTTCATCCTATCTCATCATACAGAGATCAGAGTGGTTCATTTCTGCCATGAAAAGCAGGAGAGCATTTTCACTTCCCACTCAGAGTTTGCACCAAAATGGCACCAATTCAAGTTGTACAAAGTATTTATTAGAAATGGAGCAAATTTTAATCCTTGCTAGCAACATAACTTTAAACTGATTAGTATGAAAAAGCATAGCCTAAATATCCTTACACT
Organism: Harpia harpyja; assembly: GCF_026419915.1. Taxonomy (NCBI): domain Eukaryota; kingdom Metazoa; phylum Chordata; class Aves; order Accipitriformes; family Accipitridae; genus Harpia; species Harpia harpyja. Next base: position 6,727,696 of record NC_068942.1, on the reverse strand, counting down.
ACATCCAGGAGTATTTCCCCTTGCCTCGCATATCTAGTGCATTTTGTCCACCACGTGGCTTTATTTCACCAGTAGAAAAACTAAGAATAAAAGGGTATTCACACAAACAGCCACAGGGGTGGGACATCAGGCACTTCAGGTTCCACCTCTTGGCAGCAGAGACAAGAGACCCTGCAAAGGGTGAATAAATGCACCTGCATTCTCCCCATAGACCGATTTCCTGGGCTCAAGGACTTTGCACACTCAAGGACTTTGCATCTCTCTGAAGCTGCACAGTAACAACGCTGAGCTGTCGGAAGATGTAGTAGCCCTCACCTGTCCCAGTTTCCTCTTCATACAAGGAGCAAACCGGCAGCAGCATTAAACAAAACCAGTGCCAGGATGCAACAGCTTCTCTCCGAGGGCTACTACGGAATAACTGTCTCACTTTTTACAGTAAGAGGCAACAGCATGTTAGATGATCTACATTAATGCTATGAAATTCAGTTTTTAAACACCAAATTAAGCACCAAAATTAGCTTCCAAATTAGGAAGATACAATTTATAATCTCTTACAAACTTACAGTCTTTTAGTCATAAAAGTAATAGTAAAAGTTCTTAAAATACAGCATGCCCATGAGTACAGTTCTTCTACAGCTATTACCAAACATGGCTTTCAGTCAAAAACATAGCGATTTGTACTTCAGAAAGATATGGTGGGAAATACAAATCTTAATTTATCTAGCTTATGGAATTATCAATTTCTCAAACACACAGTTGTAGATTGGAGAAAAAGATTTACAGACAGCTATGCAATTTATTTTGTGTAATGATACACAAAAAAAATAAGGTAATACATTGAAGATAATTACGTTTGTGCCCTCAAAAAGATCCCAAACTTTTAAAGCCCTTTCTTTTTCACACTACAAGTTTTATCAAACCAGCACAGCAAGAACATCATGTGTGGCATTTGCACAACCACAGTTACAAGCCCAACAGCTTCCATCCAGGATGCAGAAGACAAGTGAAAATAACAAACGGCCTATTTCTAATGTGACACTTCAGCTGATTACACTGAGAAAACTAACAAGAAAAGATGAAGTATTAAAAAATGTAACTAGGATGAGCAAACTTGCTGTGTTCATGATAAAGTGTGTACAATTTTATCATAATTATGCTAAAGGGCAAAGTAATAGCTTCCAAAGAGACAAGTAGAAGAAAAAAAGCAAGGTTTTTCAGTATGTTCCAAAACATGGAAGGAACACCACGCCAAAGTCTAAGTTCTTAAACTCTCATCCCCTTTACCCAAGTCTTTAACTGAGTCTTCACTAACTCATGAGCACAAACTTAGGAGGAAAACAGGGTAAGAAGAAAAGACTTGCACCTTTCATGGTTGCTTCACACACTTTCATTCTGAGCACAAATCAAGCATCAAAGATCGAAATTCAAACTGTAAAGGTTTCATTTATGCCTAAAGCAAACATCAGGTACTTTGCTACCATGGTGATGAACACAGTAAAAACACCTTAATTGCTCCCGATTTTGCAAGTGTAAAGTAGGGCTTGGTGCAATAGTCAAAAACATAGTCTGGCATCAGACACATATTGCGAGTTCAGACTTTAGAAAATGGTTTATAGTTTATTGAGTATTGCAGTTGTGCAAAACCTAAATGAAATAAACAATAAATGAACAGAGAAGTTGTGTTGTGTATATTATGCATACACACTACTCTGGTCCTGTGCAGAATTTATAAGACAAGTTGATTGATCAAGGGCTCCCAACATAATAGCCATAAAACTGTTCGGGAAATGAGTCACCTGCTTGAGTAGCATATGTTTGCTAACACCAAGAGAATAAATACTCAGCTTTGGAAAACTAAGCAAGTTATATCAATTTTTTTTATTTTAAATTACCAAGTTCCATATTAAAGCTCAATACTCGCATGTTCCCTTTAAAATGACAAACAATTAAAAAGATTTTGTTTTATATAAAACTAAAGCTAACAGCAGCTGAATCTTTTATGTCCAACACATTTATATTACAATATATATATATATTAAATGTGAAGGTACAAAGTTTTCAAAGCTGTTACAGACTATGAAGCTGATTTTGACTTTTTGGGACTAACCCCACCATCTTCAGTTGACTTCTCTGCTGGCCTCTTTTTTAAACCTTTCATTTTCCGTGTCTGCAGTTTACTAAGATCTTGCTTCTGCATGTGGATTCGACCATAAGTTGTACCGAACACATCATGGGAGATATTCTTTTTCTTCTTAGGCTGTAAGGGAAGAACAACATTAGTGTTTCTGAGTAGAGAGTGCCAAGAGCTCTGGTGAGAATCAAGTGCCTAAAAGCAAGGCCGCATACACTGTCTGGAGCTTAGAGATTAAGCTTTGTTCTGTATGTTCTATATGCTTCCAGGGGAGAGTTTGTATGCCAGCTGATCACCGCAAGAGTGCTGTGGCCCCAGAAATCTCATTTGGCCTAAATAACAGTAAGCTTTGGTCAGATATACAATAATTAATACTTCAGCTTTTGCTCTGATTCACAGATAGATCTGGAAGTAACATACTTTCCAAGGTACATACCTTCAGGGCTTTTGGTTGTTTTAAAGACAGCTTATAAAGGTCATCCGAAGCTAAATGTGTCCTCCTCATAACCAGATCTAATGAAGGTCCCATCTCTTCCAGTTCAATTCTTGGTATTTTACAGCCAGATTTCTTCAGAAGCACCCTAGAAGGGCAAAACAACCAAAATCAACATTGTCCTCTGTGATAAAGGTTAATCTGTCTTCCTAAAAGGCAGGTTCAATCCTGTAGTTCGGAAGGCTATTGAAAACAATTGCTACTGCTAACTCTATTATTGAGAAAGATGCCTGTCAATAACAATTTATAATGTATTAAATCTGTCCCATCACAATTTGAACACATCCAAAATATAACCTGGCTAATGTAACTTTTTTTTTTTTTTAAATGAGACCAGTATTACTGTTAAAACTCAGTCCCAGTACCCTGAAAGCCCTATCACTCCTCAAATTCAAAATAGTGCCCTGGGTATGAACAGACGCAAAAAATATTTACTATTGTTTACAGCAAAATAACCTGAGTGCTAACCGAGAAAGCTTTTTGTTTATTTGTTTTGAAGAATGAGACTGATAAAAGTGATTTTGTTATAAGGGAAATCAAAATCTCATGGAACACAAGCTGTGCATGCTCACAACCTCCTAAGGCAAGGCCATGAACTGTGAGGGTAAACACCAACACAGCAAGAAAGATTGTCTTGTCCTGCCTTTTCCTGGTTCTCTGTGTGCATCACTGGCTGCAGCCTACCACCTGTCGTTCTCTGACAAGCCCCTCAGTGAGGACAGTCCTAGAAGTCAGCCTGAGAACAGACTAAGTCTATGAAGCCTAAGACAGTACTCTGAATTCACCAAGTTAATTCACACCACCTTACTAATCCAGCCATATGAACGAGCAATCCTCCTCACTAGAAGGGGAGCTCAACTAGGAAGGAAGCAGCAGGTTTAGGGCTTAAGTGTTTTCCTTCTGCTGTACAAGTTACTCTGTGTTATGCTGGAACACCTCTACACAGTACACGTTTTAAATGCAGCAAACTATTGCTCAAGCCAGTTCAATTACACAACTACAGGCTAAATTTGGGGAAAAGTTGACAAGCGTACCAAAAAGCAAACAAATAGATAAAACACATACTCACTTATAGCTTCGCATGTAAATTTTCCCATCTACAGCTGTGAAATGCAGAACACACTCTAAACCAGCCAGACGAATATTGGGCACGCTAGGACCTCTGAAGAAATCTGAAAGAATATTTTAAAAGAATGGATGCCAGGTTTCGTGGCAACAAGAAACTGCATGACTGTAACATACAGATGACTAACAAATTGCTTACAGATGACTGTAACAAATTGGTTTATTTCATAATGGACGCACATCACATCACTGATGTAAGCTCCTTACCTATATAAGGATTTTTACTGCATCCAACTAAGCAAGGCTATACATGGGATGGCTCTAGAAAAGCTGAATCTGTATGTTTAATGGGAATCTCACAAAATAACTGCAACTTAAAACTGCAGCCCTGCCAAAACATGGGACAGAAACTTAACACTGCATGTGTTCGCTCCTGCACTGGTGATACCAAACGTGTATGGAAATCCCGACAGGAATACAGTGACTTCCCAGAGATAATTTGGTAGCAATATACATGCTACCTAAAAATAAGTGCATGGAGAAGAGCAAAAATACTTTCAGAGCAGTAACTTAGCTTTATTAAGCTAATTGGGATAATTGCATTTTCTATTCTTCTAAATATTCAGCTCTAAAGTCAGAAAAATGAAATGTATCTTATTTTGTGTTTAGGCCAGTGCTGCTCAGCTAAACAGAGATCAATACAGAGAAACCATTAGTTCAGGTATCTGTTTAAAGACATCATTCAAAAAACTGATACTTAACATTCTTAATCAGAGCCAGATTTGGAAGAGTACAAAGAAGGATCAAACCCAGCACAAAACAGATCAAAACTGTATCTTGTCTACTCTTACCTACCTTTTCTTTCTCTGACTTGGGGAAAATTTTAGTTTAGATATATCGTTTCTTTCAAACCTCCCCCACAACAAAGCACTTCTGTGCTCCATGTAAAGCAGTATTCATCATTACAATGTTTTCTCTATTTAATAAGCAACATATATCTATAAAAATAAGACACTTGAAATACTTGCTTAGTTTGCAAAGAGAACACTGAAATACAGGTTAAATACAAAATGAGCCATCTCTAGTGAGGTTCTTTTATCAGGTTATCAAAAAAATACTGTGCAATCAGAGAGCTTGCAATAAGCACAGCAATCTGTCCAACATATGCAGAGGGTGGAGAAAGAATGTGACCTTGACTTGGGGAACAAGGTGTGCTAATAAACATGACAGGGCAATGCTGAAACACAGCAGAACTGCTAACATGCAAAACACATCAGTCTTTTCCGTTCTGTCCCATTTTCAGATCCCTTGACTTTTCCTCCACTACCCTTTTCAAGAGTATCAGCACTGGAGTGACATCCAAAACAAAGTCTTGCTGGCAGGTATCAGCTGGAGTCTAGCCAGGAAATGTCCTTGGTCAATTAAATTCTCTCCTCTTGTGGGTTGAGCTTGTAGTTAGAGGAAGAGTTGTAAATACAGTACTTTGTTCGCTTCTGGCATATATATTCCCTTCGACTAGTTCTCTGCGGGTACACAAGCTTACATTTACAGTGGTTTTATTGGCAACATCTCCCTTTCGTATTTTCCTGTGGCATCATACATCTTTCTACCCACAGCATTATCTCTTCCAACAAATGCAGGTGGTCAAGAATTTCTGTTTCCTGGCAATGCTGAACAGCTGCAGAAACCGTACACTTCAGTATACCCAGAGAGCTGAAGTTTTTTTAATGTACTCTTAATTTACAACTCTTGCTTTGGTTGGACTAGAGACTTGCTTTCTCCTTTCTTTCCATTCCTAGTTCTTTCTCCCCCTTGTCCTCAACTTGTTTCCAGCACTTCTAATTTACTTTTTCCTGCAGAGAGCTTCACAGGATCTTTCCATTTCCAGATTAAATTCCTAAATTATTTTGGAACACCAGTCTATGCTTCTTTTTGTATCAATTCATATCCAAAAGCTGGTAACACTGTAACCTATGTAGCTAAGGTTAGCATTAGCTGAGTTCAAACTCCATCCCAGCCATTTCCCAGCCATCCCCTTTCTTGGCCAGAAGGAACCCACAAATCTTTTGAGGCACTCAAAAAAAGTCTGTGTGAGGAAGGCTGTGTGAAGAACAAGCTGATGGTCAATCTGAAATTGTAGAGATCTCCTGGAAACGAGCATTTTAGAAAGCGTATAACAAGTCACGTAGCACCTAGCCATTTTTAGGATGAAATGGGTATGCAATAACAGAACTAGCAAGCTGGCAGTGTTGTAAGAAATGAAACATTTTATAAATACAAGTATAAAAAGTTATTAGAATTTCATGAACTGCATTACAAGGACTTACATCATAAATGAATTCCTACGCTACCACATCAGTAGGCAACGAAAACCAAAAGAGAAAGAATGGGATGTCTTTGTCTTTCAGGTCCCTGAAGAAAAATGCAGCTGCCATTTATTGCTCCTAAATAACTCCTCCCACTTCGCAATTTAAGTGGACTATAGGGTTTGGTTACCATGAAGACAATAATTCACCCTTGCATTTAATTTTACAAAGAAACTGCTGTAAGATGATATTCCAAACATGCACAAACCCTTTTGATACCACAAAAGCCAATTAAAGCTTGGTTGTTCACCAGCATCACTGGCATCACATTGCTCTGGCAACAAGAAGCTGTTAGCTATCTAATATTCCTTCTGGGATCCCAGCAATATTGCTACAGTAACAAAATATTTGCTGCTGTTGTTATAAAGACATTTTTCTGTCTTTCTTAGCAATAGAGTGGCAACTTAAAAGCACCATCTTTTGCAGGAAAGAATCAGTTCTTGCCTATCAGTTAAGGGCAGTTTTGAAGCAGATCAAATTATTACCCAAACGATTTTAATTGGTTAGTGATACCTTCAAGCCTTTACACTCCTTAACCTTTCCCTTTGTAAATTGTTTTGCATCTAGGTATTTCATAGAAGTCAGCAGAACATTAAGACCTGGAGTACTTGGAGTACATTCAAGAAGATAGGGTGTCAATTTGAGTACATTTGACTGCAGAGTCATTAAAGGCAAATAAATAGGAGAGGAGAAAGGACAGATGAACATCAAAATAAATAGGAAAGACCAGTTAGTTATTTGGCAACTACCTAACGATGCATGTCTTCCATTTAAGGTATCGAGCTGTTTGATCATGGGGTGCATGAGCACATCTGGATGCCAATCACCAACACTGTGCAGATGCCTGAACAAGATACACTTCAGAAAGTAATGCACCTGCTTCCTGCAGTGTAAATATTCATTTAGAGCAACACAAACATGCAGTATTAAAACTCACTTATCTTTGTATTCAATATTCACCCACGTTCAAAGGTTTATAAGTACAGTTACTAGCCTTTCACCTACCCCCAAGAACTAGTCAGCAGTACTGAGAGGATACAAATTTTCTCCTCTCCTGCTCCCTTTTCAGGCTCATTCCAGATGCAACACCTTGCTTTAAGGAATTATAATACTAAGGGGGGGGGGGGGGGGGGGGGGAATAAATCTCATTTTTAAAGTCTCTTTCTAAAGAGCATTCATTTATCTGTTTGCCTAGAAAAAAGAGCCCAACCAATATTTATTTTACATGACAGGGAGATCTTGCAAAGCTGTAAAAGTTATGAATTGGTACAACCCAAGAACGGAACTGAAAGAACAATACTGTTCTTATTGGGCCAGTTTCAGTATTTCACCAGAGGTTTAAAAAAAAGAAAAAAAAAAGTAATCTACTTTTAGGAAGCCTATTAAAAAGAAAAAACACACCACCCTACTTACTAGATCTAGTTCTACCAAGCAAGATGCATTTTTTACGTGTCAAGAGATACAGCACCATATGACTTCTATGTCACCAAAAGCTACCCTAAGAAAAGTGTAATTTTTTGTAGTTTCCCAGAAAAAGAACACAATGTGCTTTTTCTTCCAGAGCCTCCAACCTTGATGTTGTGGACACATATTTAGCTAATGGTAGTAAGAGCATTCCAGATGCCTTTAGAAGGCCTTGAACAGAATAAACAAGAAGACAAAAAAAGAAAGATACCAATTAGAAGAACACAGGTGCGCATTCCACGATAAGGGGAACTTGGCACAAAGAACCTCAATTCGGCAGCTTATCTTGACCAATTAGACTGAGACAAGTTTCGCATGTTTTAGTTGATATAACCAATTATGTCCTATGTTTATGCGCGTGTACAGAGTTAGTATAACCAATTATGTCTTATGTTTATGCGTGTGGACACTGTATGCCTGCGTGCGGCAACCAATCAGGGCTTTCAAGGAACTTAGAGAATTGTATAAGAATGATCTGCTATGCTCAATAAACTGGCGACTTTGATCATCATATTGGTGTGCTGTCGTCCGTCCCCGCATGGAATTTCTCTACACCTTGACATAGTAAAAAACTTTACACCAGTTTGTTTACTAAGCTCCAAGCCTGCCTTGAAGTTATGACACAGCTATCTGATTTTTACTGCACATGTTCTTTTCATGTACTCTAATCAATGGCACTTTTGTCAGAATTGGTCAAGTTTCCAACAGAAAATGCTTTCATTATAAAAACACAAGCTCAGTTATACTGATTTGACTTTTTTGTAAGCAAAAATATCCCACTTTCTGAATTAATCCACTGATTTCAGATTAGATACTTCAAAAATATTTGGTTAGAAAAGTGATGATCCAGTACAATTACAAGGTAAAGACTTTTTGAAGAATGCCAGAATTTTCCTACAAAGTCATGAATTTTAGTGAACATAAAGTTTCAACTTCAGAGTCTTTTAGGCTAGTCTTTTTTTCCCCCCTAACATTCATGATCATTAGTTAACTTTAATTTCATGCGACATGAAACTCACAAGTGCATGTACTTGTTCTCCTTCTGTGCTGAACATAAGCAAACATTTATTGACAAACCAGCATTTCCCAACGAATCGTATTACTACAGATTTATGCAATCCTACTGCTCAAATAATCAAAATACTGACCAATAAGAAGGCTCTTCAGTCTTCTGTATTCCTCATTTACATCAAACATGTCACCAGCAAATATCAACATCGGTTTTGTTCCTTCAGGACATTTACTGTTCTGCAGAATAAGAATTTTAAAACAGAACAAAAATTCAGATGGTGTTAGGGAACATATTATCGACTTAATAGGTGGTTAGCCATTCAACACTGAATGAAAAGTTATTGTGACTTGTGATCAATATGGGCAGAATAGACACCTTTTTTTTTTGTCATTGAACAACACTGTATGTGTATGGAAGGACTTCGTTTTTAAAAGGGTGAATTGTATTATTCTTTGTGCTGGATTAATAAAGAGAGATTCTTTACTATAAATTGTATAAGATAACACCTTCCAGTGAAAACAAGCGAATTTGACTGCAACTACTAACAAGAAAACTAAAGTTAGAGGCAAACAAGTCTATTGTACTTTTGACACTGCAGAGTACATGAAAAAGACTAAAGGAATAGTTTAGTCACTCACCTAATTTTAATTCTGGCCAACAAATACATTTACTTAACTATAACTTCCCTGCTATAAACAATGTTACGAAGATACACACTACAATCTGACTTCAAGGGGAAGATTCACCTTTATAAACCGTAATTTCTTCACTATCCCTCTAGACTGTCCTGCCAATTTATATACTGTGATGAGAATAAGGACCATAAAAATTCCTTATTTTTGCAGTGTATGAACCGCTTGATACAAAAGTACACACACATGAAATATGTTTTAGTCTTGCTAAAATGAGTCTAACATAGCCATAAAAGGTGACTTTTCTCTGGGTTAAAATAATCAAGATGTTAGCTCCCTGTCTGAATTAAGTATAGCTCCCTGAAAACTGGCATTTATGTGCTACTGAAAGCTAAAGAAAGTTTCAGAATCATCTCAGTCAGCAGAGTGACCACCTTTGGTTACAATTTGAGAAGTGGGATTTCAGTTTTCAAAGCCTACACCAGTTTATATAGGAACCTACCATGAGCAGAACCTAAGGCATTTTGTAAATGAAACTCTAATTTCAAAGGAAAATATTAGGAATAAACCAAGTCTAAAAAAAAGAATTTGCAAAGAAAGTTCCAAGCTTGCTCAAAACAACCAAAATAAAATAAAAAGCAGAGCATAAAAATAACATTCTGGGGTACACAAATTAGAAATCCTCATATACTGCATGAAAGGCTTTTTTAAACAACCCCTGTCCTTACTTCAAAGCACAGAAAAAGCCAATGCACCAAAAAAATCCACCAGTAGATGTCACTGAAATACTGAATTTGTGAGTCCTTACCTTAACATCTTTTAGGGATACAAACTTCTCAATGCCTAGCTCAATCATGTCTAGGACATGATAGTCAAACATGCGACCTGTGAAAGTAAAAAAAGGAAATCCCAACTGTTTAAATATTCATTGAAAACTAGACCTTTCATCCAAATAAAAACCCAAGTGAGACATCTTACCTATTATCAGGTTGTTAGGTCGCTTCTTGTTATGAGAGCCAAACAGAAACAAAGAACAATCTGATTTCTTGGAAAAAAATTCCTACATTTGAGGAAAAGAACAAAACTCATGAGCTGCAGTTTGTAGTGTTTAAAGTATTTGGTGAAGGTATATGTCACAAACACATGAGTTTAGGAGCTGCTTAATGAGAAGAGCAACTGCACTTACCAGAAGAGTTTTGAGCGTGTCCAGGTCCACATAAGCTAAAATGGACAGCTGGATTCAAGGTTCAAATAACAATTCATTTCTTTTTTAATTTCCCATCGCAGTCTTAAAGATCAAGCCAGGCAGTTTTTTCTTGCCATTTTATCTGTAATGCCCTCTTTCATAATTCCTCATTATTTGTTTTTAAATAAGATACCTTCAACCACTTCTCCTTGCCTGAAGGGTAAGTATTTGCAAGTTGGCTGCAGTTGTAATGCCTCATTTTAGTTACCCAGCTAAGCTTTATGCAGCATATTAGCTTTGCCTAATAGCTTCTGAACAACCAGTTAATTCCCTCAACAGCAAGCCTAGGAACATCTGCAAATAACTAATGTTCTCACACTTGGGCACGAGAGTCCTGCTACAGAGCAACTTCACGTCAATTTATTATTTAAGACTAAGATGTTACTTAAAACCAAGCCAGTGGTGACTTTCATAGAGAATATCTTTCCTCTAGGTGGAGTAGACAGAGAACCTATTACGGTATTATATCCAGAGCCAACATTACAGCAATTCTTTCTGAGAACGTCCAACTCCAAAGCCTTTTTATGCACTGCTGCTTCTCAAGGCAGCCCCTCATTCTGTGTATCAACCATAGTTCCTAGATAAACACACATGCTATTTATCCAGTACATCCCAGAAGTACCAGAGTTTCTGTGCCTGCGCTTAGCAGCTGTGAAGCAGAAAAAGCCACTGCATCTCCTTCCACCCCGGCAACAGCAGCAGCTCAGAGCGGACATTGCAGCTCTGCCCTTCTGCGAGGTCAGAAGAGACATCCCCAGGAGCAATCCTAAGCACGTAGAAATCACACAGCTCAGCACTGAGCTCTGCCACCAAGTCCCTGAAAAATACTGACTGTAGACAGATCAAGAACAGAACCATCCTCTTGAAACACTTGCTCATACAGCTCTGTTAATCACTGCGTGTTGATATATGTAAATTCTCTAACAGCTGTACGATATTTTATCAAAAAGATGCAACAAACTCAAATGCCTCAAATGTGTCCTGCGTATATTGCAACATCACATAAATTGCAAAACTGCCATTTAAAAAAAATGCCTGTAAGCAAGTTAAAAAAAACAAAAAACCCAAACCTAGCTTGATCTGAATTTCCATATCTTTCTAGAGCCTGATTATTTGTTGACACTGTTCTCAATGACCCAAGCCCACTGTTTTGAGGTTACAAGAATTAAAGTTCCTTGAAGGACCCCCTTTTAAAATACCAGAATGATTTCAGCTACCATGTTTTCCCAGAAATTATCAGAAATTTAAACCAATGGTCAGCTGATGATCAGCTAGTTCCTGTATGACTATGAAACCAAGTCATCCAGCTATGGGATTGTAAGAGGTTTAGTTTCAGCAAATAATGTCACAAATCTTTCCTTGCTGCCTACAGTAAGTTTTCCATTCCACTCACAATATTTTAGGGATGGTGGCACTACTGTGCTTCATGCCAAGAACAGAACAGAAGCACACACTACACCTCAGCATCGCACATTAAAAATGCTTTAACTCAGCTGTCCAATACAACTTCAGCAACTCCTCTAGCACTCACTATTGGCTACCTTCACTTTTATAAAAAAGATCCTTAATGATCATTAAGGATACTTAGATCAGTAAGGATACTTAGGATACTCTCTCCTCCCCTCCCTTTTTATTTACAGATAATTCCTTAGATACATTTCCCCTCTATTTTCACAATCCCTTTCAGACAAGAAAGTGCATTTGTGCCCGGTGTGTATACATGAGTTGGTTTTTTTAAATTCACACACAGATTTACTTAATACAATACCCCCAAATTCCCAACTTCAACGTGTATTTTCAGTGAGTTATTTCAACAACTGCCTCACACATTGGACATCTGACCCTTATTTCCCTGTGTGTCAGCAGTGGCACAGAGCAAACATTACCAAATCACAATCACTGGGAACCAAACAACTTATTTTGGGATAATTCATTTTTATCTTTATTGTAAAACCACAGCTGTGCATCACTATCTCCTTTCTCTCATTTTGTTGAAGGAAATACGTATACTGCTTTTACAACAGATATATTTCAACAGTTAAAGTAATGCTTCAATTGAAGTGCAAATGTGTGAATCTTAGGATGAGCCTATTTTTTTTGCCTTCTTGCTCATAAATTATCTTGACCTTAAAGCACTGAATCAACACCAAATCCAGAAAGGGGCATATCAGCAAGTGTATTTCCAAACACACACCCCCTTCCAAAATACCCTCCAAGCCTCTGGAGAGCCACTTTTGCAACCTCTTTGCAAGCCAAATACCCATCTCTAACTGAAATTGTGCATTCTTCTGACAGTTCTTGTCTGAACAGAACTCTCGGCGACCATCTCACACTTGTACGGCTGATGCATGTGGTACTCTGCTGGGCTTTTCTTCCTCTATTCAAACATGAGGAAGTCACAGAAAGCTATGACCCCTCCATTTAACTATTTTAACCTATGAATTCAGCAAATTATCCACCAATAAAGCTTTTCATGACTTTATGGCTGTAAAATGTCACAAGAGAAGACGTAGTTTATATTTACCAATGATGTTTGATCCTCAAAAGGCCTAGTAATATTTTTCCTGAAAGGAGGAAAAAAAAATTAAAAAAAAAAAAAAGAACAGGCCCAGATAAGCACTTCTAATTGGTTCTCTGATAGCATTAAAATTCTGCATTCTGCTGGAAACTCCAGCTGTAGAGGTTCAGTTCTAGTTCAAACCATAAGCCATATTAATACTGCCAGAAGTTCCTTAGTGTTGCCATTGCCGTTTTAAGTGCTTTACTCCATGTTTCCTGTCTCCTGGGGCCCAACTTCCAGACCACCACCAGCAACACTTCATGAACAACTGCGTTTGCTTGTTCATCCAACGTTAAATTTAGCTATTACAATTAATGTCTCTGCACTACATCTGTACAGATACTGCGTTCCCATTTTGAGCAAGATGTATCTATCATTATAATCTGTAACTCAAACTTGTAAGACTTCGGATATAAGAACTCCAGCCTACCCATCTGACACAGAACCTCACTAGCTGTTTGCACAGATCAGTCAGAGAAGCCGACTGTTCAAGTTAGCTGAATCCTGCTCTATAACACTTGGCACAGAACTGGGCTCAGCACCAACACTGATCACGCGTGGCTTGTTTCCAGTCTATTCAAATTTATGATGAATCTCAGTCACCTTCTGCAACCCTTTCCATTGTTCAAGCTCCCGCGCTAGCCAGCATCTCTATTCATGCTTTGAAATTACCAAAAGCTGTCCTGTCAGAAGACTCAAAAGATGTCAAAGTGAGACTGCTTACTTTTTATACAGTACAGCAAAGGGCTTCTTCACAGCATACTGCAAAAGAAAAAGTTAAACCGGTGTTATCTCTAATACATTTAAGTGCACAGCACTGCTTTTTCTAAAACCCTACAACTCATATGATCACAGGAAATAGAGTAATTGTTTGTGCAAATGACTCTAGAAGAAGGCACCTCAAAAGGCCTGCTCACAATAATACCCTTCAAGTTGGTGGCAATCTTGGTTCCCGATTAATTACAGAAGGACTTGTTTCTAGAAACTAAGAAAAAATAACTGACACAGCTGAAATCAAAGCCATGTAATGGAATCTCTCTGCTTCTAGGGGCATGAGGAAAAACAGGGAATGAACAACCACCTGATTATCATCAGCATAAGATGGTAAGAAAATGACAAAGCAAGGAGAGAAAAGAGTGTAGGAACAGCTATAATATTTTCTGGTATAGAGTTAGGAGACAGGATTGGTAAGTTTAAGTTTTAGGAGAGGTTGAAAGCTCCATATCAGTTTACAGGATTCTGGGATATGACTTCAGCCAAGCGATCCAGTCCCAATTCTGTACCTAATCCCCTTGTATTCAAATGGACTTGCAGCACTTCACGTTATATACTGGACAATCGTGGAAAAAATAATAACAAAGAGAATAAGCTCAAAAGTTCTGGCAAAGAAGAAATTGGAAGAAAATAATCTCTGTCGAGGGGTAGGTAACGACACCTTTGGAGTACTGGTCAATCTGAGATTTGGGGAATGGGGAGAGTATAAAATATTGATCTTGCAGCAGAGAATGTGCAACTTGTAAGGAAAAGAGAAAGAAAGATACTCTTGGTGCAGCACAAAAGGTTATATAATTAAAGATTGCATACTATTTCCAACAACTTACAATGTCTTTAAGCACTTCAGTCACTGTTAAGTTTGCATTTCCTCCTTTTATGAGCATAGCATTTTTTGTATTTTCTTTAAGTTTGGGCTCTCTCTTCTCAAGAAATCTTTTTGCTCTCTTAGTTTTAGGCTTTCTGTAACAATAAATTAACAGTTAAAAACTTAATATTAGTAACAATACCAGAGACCACAGAAAGCAGTAAAACAAAACAAGAATTGGAACCAGCTGTGTTCAAGTAACTTGTTTCAGTGACTCAAACTAATCCCAACCTGCAGAATTACAATCAATGCTAAAAGCCCAGTCTCGGATGAATGCGTTTTACTACCACTCCTCTTCCTCTCTGTCCCCCCCCGCCAAGCTAGCAAAGGTGATTTTACAGTCTTGGGCTTTTCGGTTTCTGCCGATTTAGAGCTTAAGCTACACCAGAATTCCTACAGACTACTGACAGGCTGAAAGCTTCTCCTCACTCCAGCTCCCTCCTCAAGTCAGAGACTCCCATACGAGAAGAAAACACAGTTCCTCAAAGGTCATCAATGGCATCCAAAAGAAAAGCTCAAGTATGGACCATCCGTTGGCAGGAACCGCAGAGCATTATTTAGGTGAAATACACCTGCCTTAGCAGGGGCGCAGAGCTTACATAAATTAGTAACTACGTGGCTTCAGAACTACATTTCTCCACTAGATGAATGTAAGGCTTTTAGTATCTTCTCCACAAAGCATTATATTTATTTTAGAACGCCAACAAACAAAAGTACCCCACAGGGGTACTTCCAACTATAGACAGAAACGCATAAATCCAACCCCAACTGGTCCCCACGGATCCTTTAAGTTACCAGCCGCGTAAGGGCTGTCTGGCCACCAAGAAAGAGACGGCAGCGCCCGGTTTCCCTCCCTCCCGCGCGTTCTCCACAGCCCTTTTCTCTCTGTTGGCCTCCCCCCCGGCGACCCTCCCCACACCAGGCCCCACAGCCGCCCGCCGTCCCCGGCTCCCCGCAGGGTCCCCTCACGCTTCCCAGAGACCGGGGAAGCCGCGCCGTTTCTCCGCCCCCCCCGCCACACTCACACCACCCGGTCCAGCGCCTCCATCGCTCCTCAGCCGCCTCGCGTGCGCGCCCCGCCGCCCTCAGGCAACGTCAGCCGGTACTTCACGTCCGCCGCGGGAAGGGCGGGAGGGTTCCGGCACTGAGCATGCGCGGAGCAAGCCCCGCCCTCCCCTCCCGGGGCGTGCCCCGCCCCGCGAGCACGTGCCCCCCCGCGTTGCGCACTCCGCCCGCGTGTGACGTCATTCCTGGCGCTGAGGGACACGCCCTGCGCCTGACCGCGCCCCCGCGCCTGCTTTGGGCGCCCATTAAGGCAGGCGCGACTAACGATGCGGTCACGCGACTGCAGGTAATTGCAGCAGCGGCTGATCCACTTTGCGTCCCAGCGTCACGCTGACCCTCCTCCCGCCCCTTCGCGTGGGAGAGGTACAGCTAAAACAGGCCCTTTTCAGCCAAATTTCCCCCCAGATTTACTTACTTGGGACAACTGATGCAACTATTAGGAGCGGGGAACATGACCTTACACATAATAGAAACCAAACGCCCAGGATTTATTTCTGCCTAAAATCCCTGATGGGGTAGCGTCACTTCTAATCCAGTATCTATCCTTCATCTAAGAAGTTTCTGGTTATTTCAAAGCCTGCAGGCCTTCAGTCAGTTGGTCAGAGTTGTTCAAATTCGCATTTCCTCCTCAAGTTCGTGTTTGATTGCAACCTGAAAACTGAAGGTACAAGAAAGCCAAGATACCCAGCAAAATCCAAAGACCTAAAGCAGAAAAATCTTCCCCTGCCTACCTACATTGAATTCAGAACATACCCATCTCCCAGCGTCCCCATAAGCCAAACGCTTGACGTGCTGCTGCACACTGCTTCTCCAAGTCGGGTTTCTCCGAACCTTCCCCAAAGTTTTTTTTCAAAAAAATCTCTTTTTAAGCGCTGAACATCCTATACACAAGGTAACTGTCATCACGTGCTTTACACCAGACACGGCAAGGAACGACGGGGATGGCCCAGCACCTAGGCACAGGGCTGTGAACAACCCATAATAACCAGGCAAGGATGATTACAGCAGTAATCCTATGTCCAGCTATCATACTTGCCCAATACCCTTTTTACGCCACACCCCCCCACCCACCAGTTTCGAACTGAACTTGAAATAACCAACTTGTTGGGCTTTTTTAGGTGAAATCAGTAAAGCTGAAGAATTTGCTAGCAGCAGCAGCGGACTTAACAGCACCTGCTTTCTGGGAGGAAAACATGGGTAAAGAGCGAGCATGGTTGCAAAAGTTAGGGCTAATAATAATAGAAACAAAAGGTTAAGCATTATAAATAACACTTAAAAACTAAAAAACATTATTATGAAGGTACTCATAGTTTATGATATACATAAAATGTTAAAAAAAAATAAATACTGATTCCCAGATAAACTAGAACAAAAAACCCAGCTCCAGTATATTACTGAAAGAAAAGGCTGAAAAAGGTCAAAAACCAATTCTGCTAGAATACTCCTTGCACATAAAAAAAAAATTTACATGTACACGGTGACAGATGTAGCAGTCGGTTAACAAAACCTGAGAGAGCTGCTACATTCACACGCTGACAGAGGATAAGCTCTCAGAAGCGTGTCTCTGTCCTCAGCAGCAGGAGCTATGACAGTGAGGACTGTCCATCGGCAGCCCACCCTGTCCGCCCGGCTCCCTCGCAGGAGGTTCAGCTGTCAGCAAGCGCAGCCCAGCACCGCAAACGCTCCCCACTGCAGACAAGAGCACACATTATACCCATTCTTCATAGTCCCAAGACCATTATTCCAGTCGTAGTTACCCTCTGTCTATCAGCACCATACAAATCAAGTTTGAACAATGCTTTTAGACTTCCACAACTGCAGTTAAATGCAGAGGGAAGGCTGAGCCATCTCCCTGAAGCCTGAAGCGCAGACACTACCACGCGAAAGATCTGCACCCAGGCTGGAGGAGTACAGAAGGTGTCCCCTCTTCTTCCTCACCTTCCTCCCCTTCCCCCATGATCCAAGTTGCTTCTACACAGAAAAACAGAACAGTGGGATTGATAGTTTGAAACTCTTGCACTGTTTTGATGGCTTATCTTTACTGATCCTGTGCTGCGAACAATGCTGGGGGTGAACTTCTCCTCTGGTCATTACTAATTAAAGTATTACATAATTATGCTGGGTTTAATTAGGCATCCCCACCCTCACAGCGTTGTTGCAGTTAAAACATTTTCTTCCTGACCTTTCTTCCTTCTTACCTTTCTCTGCCTCCCTCAAAACAGTTTATGTTTAAAAAAAAATGCTGTGCTTTTAAAAACATTACCATGAATGCACCACATACTCAACTTTTATATGAAATATTGTGTGACAATAAAAATGATGTAGCAGTATGTAGTATCAACACACAGGCTCACCAGGGGCCACAAGACAGTCACATGGATCAGTCTGGGAACAACTGATGCATGGGTACAGGATCTCAGGCATAAAAGCCTTCAGAACAATGCCAGAGGAGAAGACCAGAGCCAAGAAGTTAATGGGGAAGGAGAAAAAAAAAAAAAAAAGAAAAAGAAAAAAAAAAATAGGAAAACAGGAGGCAAAACGGGAAGAAAATTAAGATACTTCCTTTTGTGTAACACACATTATATTATATAGAAAATGGAGGAAGGAAGAGTGACAGATGCCTCATTAAGACCTAGATTTCAGTTGCTGACTAGTCCACAGGGGTTTTCAAGATTTGACTGGACAAAGCCCTGAGCAACTTGGCCTGAATTCAGTGTTGACCCTATCTTAAGTAGGAAACTGGACCAGAGACCTCCTGAAGTCCCTTCCCACGTGAAGGATTTCTAAGATCTGACAAAGGACGCTAGAGAAAATCCAAACTAAGCAATTTGATGACTAATCAAACAAGTAATAAAAGCCACACTTACTTGAATTTTTCTTTCAATAACTGCAGCACAAGAAGAGATAGTATGCAGCTGAATATGACACACAGGTGAAGCTATACTTGAAAAATTCAGAACTTTATTTTAAACAATTTTTTTTTCTTTTTACAAAATGTCCCAGACTGTACAATACATCAACATTTTTCCAAGGTAGGGATTTTTTTTTATTATGTAACCATTTCCTCTTCTTCAGTTTTGAGGTAGAGATACACACATTTTCAATCAGCATTTTTAAAAAACACTTAAGCCCTCCCCACTATAATCCAAACATAAAAGCAATGCACAAGAACACAATGTCCATTTTTCCACTATTAATTGTCAGATAAACTGGAAATCATGTCATGGCCTATAAAAGTTGGCATTTAAAAGTTGGCCCACTAACTCCATGGAGAAATTCTGAAAAGATCAGAGCTGACATCAGGGAGGGGCATCGTCTAAGGCCACACTTCCAGAAGGAGAATCCTCTGTCCCAGAAGCAGGGCTGTCAGGCAGAGGAATAGAGGCATCTATTTCCAAGCTGTGCTGCTTCTCCAGATCACAATTCATGTCAGAATTTCCTCCACCACTCACCTCTCCCTCTGACTCTTCAGTCAATTTGTCTTGGGCCTGAGCTGACTC
Source organism: Harpia harpyja (assembly GCF_026419915.1). Lineage (NCBI taxonomy): Eukaryota > Metazoa > Chordata > Aves > Accipitriformes > Accipitridae > Harpia > Harpia harpyja. The sequence goes on along the minus strand of NC_068942.1, from coordinate 6,708,523 downwards.
CTCAGAATCTTCTTTTTCACGCAGAAAGCTGCAAATTGTATTAGGCCTGCTGTAGGAAAAATCTCTGTCCTTGATCTGTAACCACTCCACTCCACCTGATGCAAAGAAGGAAAATTGGTATTAGCGACAAAAGGAGTATCCTGGTTTTGGCTGGGATAGAGTTAATTTTCTTCTTAGTAGCTGGTACAGTGTGTTTTGGATTTAGTGTGAAAATAATGTTGATAACACACTGGTGTTTTAGTTGTTGCTAAGTAGCACCTATCCTAAGTTAAGGATTTTTCAGTTTCCCATGCTCTGCCAGCAAGCAGGTGCACAAGAAGCTGGGAGGGAGCATGGCCAGGACCACTGACCTGAACTAGCCAAAGGGATATTCCATACCATAGAATGTCATGCTCCATATATAAACTGGGGGGAGCTGGCCAGGAGGGGCGGATTGCTGCTCAGGCATCAGTCAGTGAGAGGTGAGCAATTGCATTGTGCATAACTTGTCTTTTCTTGGGTTTTATATTTTATTTTATTATATTCCTTTTCATTATAATTGTTATCATTTTAATTTTTATTATTATTGTTAGTATTACATTTTATTTTACTTTAGTTATTAAACTGTTCTTATCTCAACCCATGAGTTCTACTCTTCCCCCCCCCCCCCCCCCAATTCTCCTCCCCATCACACTGGGAGGGGGAGGAGTGAGTGAGCAGCTGCGTGGTGTCAAGCTGCTGGCTGGGCTTAAACCACAACAAGGAGTTAAGAGTTAACAGCAGTTTTTTCTTAGTTTAAAGTCCACTGTTATTAAGGCTGAGCCTGACCAATGTTTAAGTAAAAGAATCACTTAAGATAGAAAGATGTCTTTCAAGAATTTGGACCAACGCTAATTTTTATGGCGAGTCTCATGATGGGGCTTAAACCATTCATTGTCCTTTAAAAATAAGGCTACAAAGAACAGAAAGGCATTTGAAGGACCAGCTTAAAATGAAGAGAAACTTAACTGTTGATAAATTAACAACAGCATGCATAGGCTAAACCAACTTATCCAAGACATATAGCTACAGGTTTTTATCCAGATACTGGAGGCATTGTGTATGGCTCACTGATGTCACCAGCTCAGTCTCTAAAGAGCAGTCACAAGGGAGATAAAATTATTAGGAAAGTAATGAAAAGCAGGAATGTCAAGATACAAAACTATGCTGTGTCCACGTCATGAGTACTGTATCCTGCTCAACCCATACTGTAACACTAGAAAAGAGAAACAAGAATTGGTGAGCGTAGTTAGCTCTACATGGGAAGAGACTTTAAGAAAAACACCACCAACCAAACACCACCAAAAAAATGCAAAAAAAAGACAGAGACTAGAATTCTACTTGAAGGAGACAGCTCAGAGGGGGCAGATGTCTATAAGGCTGTACTGGGCAAACAAATAGGGATTGACTTGCCTCCTAATTCTGCTAAGAAAATAAGCAACTTGCACTCATTGGAAGCACCAGATCATGCATTTGTAACAACCACAAAAGCAAACAAACAATCAAGAAAACCCACAGTAAAGTTGTACTTTTTCCATACAACAGAAATGTGATTTGAAAACTAACTGCCATAAAAAGTGGTAGAATTCAAAAGTATAGACAGGTTGAAAAAGCAAGTGAAGATGACAGAGCCTTTATGGACTAAACACATAGTAGTCCAGATGAAAACTCTTCTCAGGATATTCATGAACTGCTAAACACTGGAAGGATAGCCAAAAAAAAAAGGAGTACTCATGTATATGTCCCTATCCTGCTACTTTCCACATACCCATTTACTACTGTCCGTAGTCAGAAATACAATACAGGACTAAAATACCTTTGGTCCAATCCAGTATGGTAGTTCCTGTTGTATGGAAGTGTCAGACTCCACCCTTATACTCTTAAAATAACTTCAATATAACTCAAAATGCTGAGAAAATATTTTACAAATGCAATAAAGAGAAAACGGTTGTTCACCTAGATCTTAGAACATCTGGCAATATGATAGGGAATGACACCAGAGATAGTGTAAGAATTTGTGTCATCTCTTGAACTCAAGTATGTCAAGCTCTTACAACACAGAGCCAACAGACTCCAAACAGAACTGGGATTCCCCACCCACTTAGATTTTTAGGCAGTACATGTTGCCAATTCACAAGATGTTGTGGTTACTTTGTATGCACAACATTAAAATTCTGTCTGGGTACAGAAACAAAGTGTTTTTCAGCAGGTATCATTGTTACTGCTCCTCCAGAAAAAGATAGCAACATACTCTCTAGTCTATTGTACTTTTAAAATAATAGCTTCTGTTTAATATTACCTACTTAATTATATGGAGAGAAGAAATAGTACATGGTGTCGATAAGAATGCTGATGTTTGGTTAGATTCTAGATGACATTTCATGTTATACCTCCTATGAACAATGTCCAGCTGACTGACCATGTTTCATGTAAAATGGCAACATATTCTTAAAATATGAAGCAGTAACACTGACTTCAATGAAAAAAGCAACTAAAAGTAACATGATACTGCTAATGAATACTACTATATAGGATACTCAGTATCTGACTATGTAAAATATCTGATTTCTGTTCCAAAAAACACCACTGAAATAAAGCAAACATAGGAGCACTGAGTTCTGCCCACAGAATGAAAATCAAGATGAATAGTCTGCTAGGTGTGCCTTCACAAGTAAGTTAAATCACTCTTTAGTTAACTGTAAGTTCAGTAAGAACAATTCAGTTGTAGTACATACAACATGGAACTTCTTACTAAGGATATTAAAGATTTTTAACAATTACAGAGACTCAAACAGTCATTAGAAAAATTGATGGAAGAAAAAAAAAAAAAGAAAAAAAATCAGTGAAGAACTACTAAACTGCACCTCTGATTTCACAACTAGTACCAAAACTTTTAGATGACAAAAAAAACATACCAGGGAACATCAGCATATGTTTGCCCTACTCTTCTGTAGGAATCTCCTAGTAGCCACTTCTGGAAGCAGCACTGATCAGAAGGAACCTTTCCCTCTCTCTCTCTTTTTTTCTTTTTGTTTTGTATTTAAATACATGCATTTGTTGTCTACAGAAGAAAAGTTTCTCTAACTTCCTGCATGCTCTTGAATCAAAGACTTAATCAAGACTGACACTCCTAAGCATAATCCATCCATGTTCCTATGCATAAAAGCAGAGGCACTAACCAACATTCTCTTCTCCTTCCTTCTTTTCTGTCAAAAGTGTCCGTGTCATGTTCAACTTCTTCATTGTATGGCACTTGTATTTCAGCTGTACTTTTTGGTTGCCTTCTGCATCTACTATGAAAAGAGGAGAAAAAAACAATACCCCAGATGCAATCATTATAGTGAATTCCACTATCAACTGAAATAAGCTACGTATTTTTAACCTCCCCAGCTACCACAACAAACAGGACATCAAATCACAACAATTACCATGCTCTGTGTTTTCTTCAAAAACCACACAGGTTCCCAAGGTATCTACGGAAAACAGAGTGAGAAAGTCTTAGAGACTAATTTCTATCAGCTGTAGGTACTGCACCCACTGGCACAGCTCTGGGAATGTTCCAATTTCCAGAACCTCGCAAAGGGCCAGCATTGGTAACCACACTGCCAAATCAGGAACAAGACAGGAATATCACGGTCATTGAAAGTCACTACAAGGGAGGATTCCAGATCACTTTCTTCCAGACCAATGTTGTCACTGTAAGGCAAATAGGAGAACTGCAGATTGCACAACATGTCAGTCCTGCTCATACAGGAGACAAGCAGCACTTAGTTTAAGGCATTTTACGTCCCATGTTTTTCCGTGCAGAAACACCAGCTGGGGCACCCCACAGTCAGCTTCCAGGCATACTTTCCAGTAAGTAACATGGATGCATGGCTAATTTAGCAGTGAACTCAGACTGGTGCTGCTCTATATGGTGTTATATGAATACCATCCAGAACTTCAGCACCTCATGGGACCATGTTCTCCATTTGCAGTGCAATTAACTGACATTAAGAAAGTTCTTTGGGTCACATGAAAAAGGAGAGATTGTATCCACATCATTTTTCCTACCTTCATATTCTCCTGCAAATACATATCTGTCCACTTGTAAAATGGGCCTCTCTGTCTCTATTCCCTACAAAGAGGGAGACAAAATTGCACAGATGTCAGGTCTCTCTTACAGGCAAATTTCTTGCTGTAAGACCAGAGAAGACAGATATAGCAGAATCCAGATTACATCAATTCCTTGAAAAGATAAATAGTTAAAAAAACCAACATAAGGTAATAACAGTAAAATAAGTGTTGCATAACATGGAAATGTGAAATAAAAAGTTTCTTTTGGTATTAAAGGAATGGGTTCCAGACTGTAAAGCTTTCTCAAACCATCAGCTTCATATGAAGAAAAGTACATCTTTAAAACAGTGGAAGTTGGTAAGAGAGTTCTGCAGAGGATATGATTTTACAGAAGCTAGCAGACTCTTGAAAGAATGGCAAGACATGCAATTAAATTAGTATTTATTAGTTTTCAAGAAATGTAGTAAAAGTAGTCTTAGACATTACAATTAACCCCGAGGTCTTCTGCATTGTTAAGCATCGGGGGTGGGGGAGAAGGAGTTTTCTTTACATTTTTGTAGGAGGCTTAGTTAAGCAGTGATAACAACTGTTACAAAGGGTTTAGCCAATCTTACTGTAGAATCAGTGTACTGTTAGTAAAAATAAAATGCAATGACAGTTTTTCAGTCTATCATCATACATGTTTCCGTATATTAAATCATAGAATCATAGAATCATTTCGGTTGGAAAAGACCTTCAAGATCATCAAGTCCAACCATTAACCATGCCCCCTAAACCATGCCCTGGAGTACCCTGTCCACTCGCTTTTTGAATACCTCCAGGGATGGTGACTCAACCACTTCCCTGGGCAGCCCATTCCAATGTTTGACAACCCTCTCAGTAAAAAAATTTTTCCTAATACCTAACCTAAATCTCCCTTGCCTCAACTTGAGGCCATTTCCTCTTGTCCTATCTCCAGACACCTGACAGAAGAGACCAACACCCACCTCACTACAACCCCCTTTCAGGTAGTTGTAGAGAGTGATAAGGTCTCCCCTCAGCCTCCTCTTTTCTAGACTGAACAACCCCAGATCCCTCAGCCGCTCCTCATAAGACTTGTGCTCAAGGCCCCTCACCAACTTGGTTGCCCTTCTCTGGACACGCTCCAGCACCTCCATGTCTTTCCTGTAGTGAGGGGCCCAAAACTGAACACAGGACTCGAGGTGCGGCCTCACCAGTGCCCAGTACAGGGGAACAACCACCTCCCTGTTCCTGCTGGCCACACTGTTCCTGATACAGGCCAGGATGCCATTGGCCTTCTTGGCCACCTGGGCACACTGCTGGCTCATATTCAGCCAGCTGTCAACCAGCACCCCCAGGTCTTTCTCTGCCGGGCAGCTTTCCAGCCACTCTTCCCCAAGCCTGTAGCGCTGCGTGGGGTTGCCGTGACCAAAGTGCAGGACCCGGCACTTGCCCGTGTTAAACTTCATACAATTGGCCTCAGCCCATCGATCCGGCCTGTCCAGATCTCTTTGTAGAGCCTCCCTACCCTCAAGCAGATCGACCCTGCCTCCCAACTTGGTGTTGTCTGCAAACTTGCTGAGGGTGCACTCAATCCCCTCATCCAAATCATCAATAAAGATATTAAACAGAACAGGGCCCAACACCGAGCCCTGGGGAACACCACTCGTGACCCGCCGCCAACTGGATTTCACCCCATTCACCGCTACCCTCTGGGCTCGGCCATCCAGCCAGTTTTTCACCCAGTGAATAGTGCACTTATCCAGGCCACAAGACGCCAGCTTCTCAAGGAGTATGCCATGAGAGACAGTGTCAAAGGCCTTGCTGAAGTCTAGGAAAATAACATCGACAGCCTTTCCCTCATCCACTAGGCGGGTCACCTGGTCATAGAAGGAGATCAGGTTGGTCAAGCAGGACCTGCCTTTCGTAAACCCATGCTGACTGGGCCTGATCCCCCTCTTATCCTGGAGCTGCTGTGTGAGTGCTCTCAAGAAAAACCGTTCCATAATCTTTCCCGGTACCGAGGTCAGGCTGACAGGCCTGTAGTTCCCCGGATCCTCCCTCCGACCCTTCTTATAAATGGGAGTCACAGTGGCAAGCCTCCAGTCCTCTGGGACCTCCCCTGTTGACCAGGAACGCTGATAGATGATAGAGAGTGGCTTGGCAAGGACCTCTGCCAGTTCCCTCAGTACTCTTGGATGGATCCCATCAGGTCCCATAGATTTGTGAGTGTCCAGATGGCGTAACAGGTCCCTAACTAATTCCTCCTGGATTAAGGGGGGTATGTTATGCTCTTCATCCTTACCTTCCAGCTCATGGGGTGGAGTACCCTGAGGATGATTGGACTCACTATTAAAGACTGAGGCAAAGAAGGCATTAAGTACCTCGGCCCTTTCCTCATCACTGGTTGCTACGTTCCCTTCTGTATCCATTAAAGGATAGATATTTTGTTGTCCCTTACGATAGTGGCCAGATTTAGTTCTAGCTGAGCTTTTGCCTTTCTAATTTTCTCTCTGTATGATCTAACAAGATCCCTGTACTCCTCCCAAGTTGCCCGCCCTTTCCTCCAGAGATTATAAACTCTCCTTTTTTTCTTAAGTCCTAGCAAAAGCTCCCCATTCAGCCAGGCCGGTCGTTTCCTCGGCGGTTTGACTTGCGGCACATGGGAATAGCCTGGTCCTGAGCCATTAAGATTTCCTTTTTAAAGAATGTCCATCCCTCCTGGACCCCTTTGCCCTTCAGGACCGTCTCCCAGGGGACTCTCTCAACCAGATAATACTGTTCTACTAATCACAACAAAACCAACAATGCTGAACTGGTATAGAAAATGCTCTAGTATGTTAAAAAGGATCAAAGAAATTTAGATCAAACTGCAGCCAACAGTCTATTTAGGTTACAGTAAATAAATTTAAAGTGCTGTTATTTCCTCTAGGAAATTAATTTAACCTCTATTTTAAATTAACAAATAAAAATATATGTATTTGCATGAAAAAAGATGTTATTTTCTAAGCTCCAATTAATACAAGTTCTATAAAGTGGAATAACTTTCAAAAGTCTTTTGAAAATACACAAGGTGAATAAGTCTGGCGTGAAGCATTACACCAGCACCAGAAGTGCAACTGCAGGGTCAGAGAAGCTTCTGTGATTACTGTGTGTCTACATTGTGAAGGAGTTGGAAATTGTTGTTATCTAATTTTACTTTTTTAAACAAGGAGTGGGAGAGTAAGGCAGCAGTTCTATCAGCTCATTCCCTTCCTCTACAGCAGAGCTCTTTCAAATATACAGGCCAGGATCCCATTATTCTTAATATAAGATATACCTATAAATTGTATTTTGATAAAAATTAATGCCTGAACAGAATACACTAATTAAGGCAAAATGTCTTTTAATAGTACATCATGAACATTATTCAGGACATGAAGATAAGCACATGCTAAAAGTTTTGAAGATGAGGCACTATGTGGTAAATTGCATAAAATACAGAATATCACACAGGTTAATAGGAATTTGTGCAATTTTCCTCCTGTACTTTTAAAAAACAGAAGTATCTAAGATCAGAAAAGTTTAAGCTCTGGGATTCTCTTTCTGCTGCATAACTTGAGAACAAAAATAGCATTAACCTAATGTGTAGAACATATTTTTGGTTGGTTTTTTTACTACAGGAAGTTAAAAAACCGAACACATCAGTATGAGGCAACAGCATTAAGGTTTTTAATATTCAAAACTTTATTTCTTTGGCTAATTTGCATTCCTTTTTGGACTATGCAAAAATGGGGACTGTCTTCCCCTTATATGACCAGCATCACAGAAAACTTGCTAAACAGACTAACCCAAAGCAGAATCTTTTATTGGAGTTTTAAGAACAGCTGTCCATTAGGAGAAATCTCAAGGAATGCTTACTCTGCAGAGCAAGAACAGGTAGATTTGGATATGAGTAGGATACAGTATAGATACTTAAAGGTTTTTCTAGTAACATTACTAGAGAAACTCAAAGCACAAAATTTAAAAGAATCCCATTAACGTTATTGAAGAATATGTAGCCATTCAGCCACCAGTAATGAATCATCTGTGTAATACATGTCAAGCAACTTAGGTTGGATTCAGAAAGCAAATCTGCTTATAAAAGCATATCCATCCAGTGATGGATAATTTATGAATTTTGATTGTATTTCTACATTTGAGATTTTCAGAATTGACTTTACTACCTCACATATATTGTCATCAGTGGCATACTCTGAGATGTTCTCTTCCAACTCTTCAGTCTATGATAAAGGCCTAGTTTCAGAAAGTATTTGCAAATCAATAGTACTTGTACTATCTATAGGGCTCTCAGAGTCCACATAAGTTTTGAAGGGCAAAAAAAATTTGTCCCATACAGAGAAAGTGATTAAACAACTCAAAAGGAGAAGGACAGGTAAGCCAGGTTCTTACAACAACCTCACAGTGAAGCAAACAACATCCAAAACTGTTTACCAAATGCTTAATACCCAGTTATCCTTTACATTCACAACACTTGAACTTGCCAGGCAGTATCTGCAAAAAACCCCATTGCAAATACAGTGCAATTCAGAAAGACTTTGGCTTTACCCGTCAGCTGTATTTAAGGTACTTGAAGAAGTACGCTTAATAATATATTTTTTTAAACATGTAAAATACATAATTTAAAAAAAATGAACTTAGAGCTTGAAATCAGAGGGGATAATGGTCCTAGCTTATAAATACTTCTGAAAATATTTCCTTATATTTACATAATACTATGTTCAAAGACCATATGCCATTTCTGAAATAGAGATAGCCCACAACATGCAGCCAAATACAGCCAAGACAGCACATACAATTCTCTATCAATGATTTGATCTAAATGTTTTTCACTTCAAGGAATTTAGAAACAGCCTCAGTCCCTTGTTCACATGTGTACTGACTTACCCCTTTCCTATTGTGCTGTAATCACTCACCAAAATCTTGCATTTGTTTTCACATTTTTCTAAGAAGTCTGAATCAATAATTCCTGATAGTTCCACCATGACCAGTTGCTCCTACAAGATAAGTTTATAATGTACACCTGTAATTGATATACCTGAACTTGGGGGGGGCACCCCCCAAAAACCCAACAAACAACCCAAAACAAAAAGAACAGCATATAAAGACCCAGACCTTCAGAATAAACAGACCCCAGATCTGACTTATTCTGCATTTTGTCTAGAGAGAATGGCAGACATATTGCAATCAACACCCAGGGGAATGCAGTGACCCACTACTCCATCAGACACCTGTTTCACACCTGATTTTCCTGGGCTTTTCTTCCTAGCTAGGAAGGGAGCTCTTTTTTCACCCTTGAAAAAATGAGGATGGATATAGATAAATGATTTATGAACTGTAACAATATGACTGGCTACATATTCCAAAATACCTTTTTTCCAAAGCTTTAGTACCTACCTAAATAAGACACCACAGCAAGAGGTTAAGTTAAGCAACATGTTGCTTGAAATGGTTACTTTTAACTCTTTATAACATATTGCTTTGAAATCAATTCCTGTTTGCAATTCCTTACAATTTTGGGTGAGGAAAGTGCAAAAACAAACAAAAAAATAGCCACCTTGAAAAAATCTTCTATTCAAGGAAAATAAGTTTTCAAGGATCACCGGCTTACTAAGCATCCATGAATAAATATACACAATAATAGAAAAGTAATAGTTTGTATTTTCAGGTGTCATGGGGGTAGGAAGCAACTGCAACTGGAGGAGTGCTTTCCGACAACGCCGTTTTCCGGAAAACCTGAAGCAGAAGAGCCAAAACGATCCAGCTTTCCGGACACGACCGCTGCGAAGGGCAGAGAAGCCCGACGGGCCCAAGGAAAGGCGCTCGCCCTGGGCCCGACCCCACCGCCAGCCCGGGCGATGGCGGCCCCCGCGCCCGGCTCTCCTCAGGCGTCCCGCCTGCCCCACCAGCCGTCCCCCAAGCAGCAGCACGACGGCGGACGGCAGGCACCGGCTCCCGGGAAGCGGGGAAGGCCTTGCAGAGGTACGGCGAGAGGAGAAAAGCCACCCCCTGCCTCACTGGGGCCCCGGAGCAGGTGGTCGGCCCCGGTAGCCCACAGGAGGGCGGGCGCAGGGAGGGCCCCTCGCTGCCGCCCGGCAGGCAGCCCGTCCCGGCCGGCTCAGCGGCGGGGGACGGAGAGGGGGCCGGGCCGGGTCCACAGGACGGACACGCCCCGAGGGGGGCCGGCCCGCGTCCCTTCCTCTAAGAAGGGGAACGCCCGGGGAGCGCGTCCCGATGCCGGCAGGCACTAACCTCCACCTCATCTTCCTCTGCTTCATCTTTCCTCTCGCCCTCCTCCGTACTCTCTACCGCCGCCATGTCACCAGTGAACGCCCCACTTTCCCCCCTCCTCCTTCACCTCAGCGCGCACCACGTGGCCCCGGCGCCGCCATCTTAGAGGGCGACCGGCCCCCTCCGCCCCTCCCTGCGGCGGCGGCTGGAAACGGCGCCAACGGTGGCCCCGCCCAAACGCCCGCGAGCTGCCGCTCGCGCCCAGCCGCCCCCAGCAGGAGGCGGGTGTGAGGCGCGCGCCTCAGCGACCGTTAAGCGGTGGGACGTGAGGAGCAGGGGGCGGCGGGGGGGGGGGGAGTATGGCGATGCAGGGGTGCGCGGCGGCGCGCAGGGCCCTGGGGAAGAAGGTGAAGCTCGGCTAAGGAGGAGCCAGAGGCCGGGGGTAAGATGCGGGGCTGTGGGAGCGGGAGGAAGGACGGGCGGTGTCAAGGGCGGGAGAGGAGGAGTGGCAGCCCGGGGGGGTGAGGAGGGCTCCCCGGGTGTTAGGCTGGGGCGGGGCGGCTGCGTCAGGGAGCGGCTTCCAGAGCCTGAGCGGCTTCGTGTTCCTGCCCCTGCCCGCCCGTTGCGAGCCGTATCTCGCTGCCCTCCTGCCGGCGCCGGGTCGGCTGGACCCGAGCTTTCCGCCAACTATGAGGTTTTCCACAGGCCCAGCACTTTGCCAGAGTGGAGTCACAACCCCGTTGCTCAGCCCTCGTTTCCCAAGTTGAACAAGGCGCATCATCCCTCCTAGGCAGAGTCCTGGTTTCCCTCTTCATCCTAGTAGCCCTGTCTCTGTACCTGTGCTGCTCATCTCCCTTCTTGTGGGCTAGCCTTATATGCACCATCGCAGATTAAATCTTGCCAGGCCGTTCTTCAGTGGAAGAAAGGGAAATGTTTTGCTTTGTGCACGGTTAAATTGTATTTGCTATATTCACGTCCTTTGCCTGATGCTTTCTGGTTATCTTGTAAGGTTCGAATACGCTCCTGTCTGATTTCCCTCTGACAAGGATTTCTGAGATAACGTGTTAATTTATTTCTTTATAAGTGCAGGATGTTGCACTCCATAATCCTCAGTTTCATACTGTTTTTTGTAATGTAGTTCTCCCTTGTTTTCCTTCTGTATGCTATGTTTCTTATTTTGTACCAAAAGTGTCTTCCTACTCATTGTGTCAAAAATGTTAAATAAAAACTGATCCCAAGGGAATTCACTGTAGATTTTCTTCCACCATCTACTTAACCTTCATAAGATAAACATAAATGTCAGCATAGCAACATATCAAGTGTTTAACAACGTCCAGATATGTGTGATCTAATGCGTTTCTCCTTTTCCTAGAAAAATCACTGATCTGAAACATATCAAGTAAGTTTAGCAGGATTTTTCTTTGGGAAGCCAGTATTAGGCTTCATCTCACTTTCTGTTAAGCTTCACATTTTTAATTATTCTTTTATTAGAGCTTCTTTTAGAATATTATAGGGGGGGTCTGCTACAGGCCACCTGACCAGGGAGACTGAACGAATAAGGCCATCTATAGACAGATAGGAGCAGCCTCACATTTGCAAGCTCTGGTCCTCATGGGGGACTTCAACCATCCTGACACCTGTTGGAGCAACAACATGGCAGGGCATAAGCAATCCAGGAGGTTCCTGGAATGCGTTGATGATAAATTCCTTCTCCAAATGATGGAGGAGCCAACAAGGAGAGGTGCTATGCTAGACCTTGTTCTCACCAACAAGGAGTGGCTGGTAGGGAATGTGAAGCCTTGGCTGTAGTGACCATGAAATGGTGGAGTTCAAGATCCTTAGGGCAGCGAGGAAGGCATATAGCAAGCTCGCTGCCCTGGACTGCAGGAGAGCAGACGTTGGCCTCTTGAGGGATCTGCTTTGTACAATACCATGGGATAAAACCCTGGAGGGAAGAAGGGCCCAAGAAGCTGGTTAATATTCAAGGATCACCTCCTCCAAGCTCAGGGGTGATGCATCCCAACAAAGAGGAAGTCAGGCAAAAACACCAGGAGGCCTGCAGGGATGAACAAGGAGCTCCTGGAGAAACTCAAACAGAAAAAGGAAGCCTACAGAGGGTGGAAGCAAGGACAGGTAGCCTGGGAGGAATACAGAGAAATTGTCTGAGCAGCCAGGGATCAGGTTAGGAAAGCTAAAGCCCTGATAGACAGGGACATCAAGGGCAACAAGAAACGCTTCTACAGGTACGTTGGTGATAAAAGGAAGACTAGGGAAAATGTGGGCTCTCTCTAGAAGGAAACAGGAGATTTGTTACCCATGACATGGAGAAGGCTGAGGTACTCGATGACTTTTTTTCCTCAGTCTTCACCAGCAAGTGCTCCAGCCACACTGCCCATGTCACAGAAGCAAAGGCAGGGACTGGGAGAATGAAGAGCCACCCACTGTAGGAGAAGATCAGGTTCGAGGCCATCTAAGGAACTTGAAGGTGCACAAGTCCATAGGACCTGATGAGACCTGATGCATCCACAGGTCCTCAAGGAACTGGTGGATGAAGTGGCTAAGCCACTATCCATCATATTTGAGAAGTCGTGGCAGTCCAGGAAAGTTTCCACTGACTGGAAAAGGGGAAACATCACCCCCATTTTTAAAAAGGGGAAAAAAGGAAGAACTGGGGAACTACAGGCCAGTCAGTCTTACCTCTGTGCCTGGCAAGATCATGGAGCAGATCCTCCTGGAAACTGTGCTAGGGCACATGGAAAATAAGGAGGTAACTGGTGACAGCCAATGTGGCTTCACTAGGGGCAGATCATGCATGACACATTTGGTGGCTTTCTATGATGGGGTTACAGCATTGGTGGATAAGGGAAGAGCAACTGACGTCAGGTACCTGGACTTGTGCAAGGCATTTGACACTGTCCCGCATGACATCCTTGTCTCTAAATTGGAGAGACATGGATTTGACAGATGGACCACTTGGTGGATAAGGAATTGGCTGGATGGTCGCACTCAAAGAGTTGCGGTAAACGGCTCAATGTCCCAGTGGAGATCAGTGACGGGTGGCGTTCCTCAGGGGTCGGTATTGGGACCGGCACTGTTTAACATCTTTGTTGGTGACATGGACAGTGGGATTGAGTGCACCCTCAGCAAGTTTGCCAATGACACCAAGCTGTGTGGTGTGATTGACATGCTGGAGGGAAGGGATGCCATCCAGAGGGAACTTGACAGGCTTGAGAGATGGGCCCATGCGAACTTCATGAAGTTCAACAAGGCCAAGTGCCAGCAGGGCAATCCCAAGCACAAATACAGACTGGTCAATAAGTGGATTGAGAGCAGCCCTGCGGGGAAGGACTTGGGGGTAGTAGTAGATGAAAAACTGAGTATGAGCCAGCAATGTGCGCTCGCGGCCCAGAAGGCCAGCTGTATCCCAGGCTGCATCAAAAGCAGCGTGACCAGCAGGTTGAGGGAGGTGATTCTGCCCCTCTGCTCCACTCTGGTGAGACCCCACCTGCAGTACTGCATTCAGCTCTGGGGTCCCCAACATAAGAAGGACATGGACCTGTTGGAGCGAGTCCAGAGGAAGGCCACGAAGATGATCAGAGGGCTGGAGCACCTCTCCTATGAGGATAGGCTGAGAAAGTTGGGGTTGTTCAGCCTGGAGAAGAGAAAGGCTTCGGGGAGACCTTATAGCAGCCTTCCAGTACCTAAAGGGGGCCTACAGGAAAGATGGGGAGGGACTCTTTATCAGTGAGTGTAGTGATAGGAGAAGGGGTAGCAGTTTTAAACTGAAGGAGGGTAGATTTAGGTCAGATGTAAGGAAGAAGTTCTTCACTGTGAGGGTGGTGAGGCACTGGGACAGGTTGCCCAGAGAGGTTGTGGATGCCCCATCCCTGGCAGTGTTCAAGGCCGGGTTGGATGGGGCTTTGAGCAACCTGGTCTAGTGGAAGGTGTCCCTGCCCATGGCAGGGGGGTTGGAACTAGATGATCTCTAAGGTCCCTTCCAACCCAAACCATTCTGTGATTCTATGATATTGCATACTGCTGTGGTAAGAACAGCCTATAAATTTGGATTAGTTCTAAATATAGAAAAAGATGCTGGGGAGTGTTACCTTTTAATCAGGCAAGTTGCAAAGGCTTGAATTTTGACTACAGAGGATAATAGCTGTGGAACAGATGTTTGGAATATTACAAGTGTTAATTATCAGGTATTTTAAAATAATAGTTTATATAATTTGCTAGTGTGGGCTGCTGTATTTAAGGGGTTTAGAAGATAACAAAACCAAGTTTTTGAGTATTTGATTTCATGTTCTGCCACTAGAAGGAGATAGATAAATAAAATTATGCTTAGAGAGCTTGTTCAACATTTCTGATAGAGGCTTTTAATGAGCTATTAACTTTTAAAGCTGTATGTAAATGTTGCTAACTTTAGCTAGTTGATCTTACGCTGTGTAATATGAGTACATGTGTAGTAAACCCAGTCTTTTAATAGTTCTTAGCTACTGGTTTCTATTTATTAAATCATTATATTTTGCAATTACATTTTTGCACCAGGTCTTCCTGCCTTTAGATGAAATTTTTGTTGTTTTAAAAAAGTTCTACCTGAATAAAGCAGAATAAACTCTATTCTGAATATATATTTAAAAATTGTCATAACTGACAGTGCTTCTGTAACATTAAATTAATACCATCATTCTCTTTTTATATATGGGAAGAGGTTAAGTGACTTAGCTAAAACTACAGAAAGCCCTTACAAGAACATAAATGTGTGCCAGATCAGCCTGTGTAAATCACAGACTGGCATGAACTGCTGATGGAGGAGCCAGTACATTTGTTTGCTTTTATACCAGCCTAAGTGTCATATAGTATCTGGGTCATCTCAGTCTCCTAGTTATCATGGGGTCAGGGTGTGCAGTTGGATTATGGGAAATTTTCGGTGCATTAGCACCAAATGTGTTTTAAAAGAGACTACCTCATTGTCAGGCTGAACTTGCCATGGGCATTAGTGGTTTGCCTTGGTTTTTCATATCCTGGCGAGAGTATGTCAACAACTTATCTCTTAAAACAGACTCTCCTCAGAGTCTGCCAGGGAGATTAAACTGCTTGATGAGATAAATATGGAAATACATGTTTTGAGGATCCAGGTGTTGGTATTTCTGAGGCCCCAGCTAACAATCCTGTCAGTGCTTGAACAGATTTATGTGTGCATACTGCCAGAGGCAAGTACCTAGGTGGCACTTAGGTCAGTTTGAGTCAGTGACGACCAAATAGTAAATTTAAAATGATCATGTTTGAGATCTACATACGTAATATGTATGCACTAATTTCAGTGGGTTCACTTGCATTTAAGCATGGTAATGCGTATTTTATTTTAGGCCCTGTAGTTTGCAAATTTTAGTTGTGGAAGTTCATAGATTAGAGACTTGGACTGTCTATTGTAGCAAATAAACATTATTGCAGCTAAGGTACATTACAGGAAATCAGAAAGTTCACTGAAACACATAATGAATAAATTCTGGCTTCCTACTTTGTCTCATTTTTCCATTTTCTTTTGATTTTTATCTTCATGCTTGGAATTCCTTCCCAATCCTTTTGCAGAAGGCAATCGCCCTTTCTCCATTCCCTCCTGAACACTTACTTTCTTTGTGAGGCCCTGGCACTAGTCTATCTAAGTAAAAGGTTAAATGTTTTGTAAAAAAACAGAGGAAGATAGAGTCTTTGTTTAAGTTCTTGAGTTTTGTCTGTCTGTTTAGACTGTGAGTGCCTCTGGTTGAAAACCTTTTGTATTACGTAGTGAAAAAACACAGAATTTAGTATTTAAAGAGTGATAATAGATGATATGTATGTGTGTATACACACACACACACTACATATATAGTCTATGTAATGTGTGTATACACACACACACTACATATATGGTCTATGTATCTGTACTATTTGCTGAATTGACTGCCTCAGGAGAAGGGTGGTGTTGTTTCTAGGCTTATTTTAAATTGGAAGTGTAACTAAAATTCATGATGTGACAAAAGGTGATTGCCTGTGAATATCAGAAGAGACTCCTCAGTAAAATGTTACCATGTGAAATGACTAAATATAATAATACAGTGTTGTAAGGTGCAGAGAGATGCAGAAGAAAGCTTGTAAGAAACCAGTGTGTATTTCTGGCTCTAGCCAGGGTTACAAAAGGTAAATCAGCCCCAGGACAAAAGTAATTTGCTGATAGTATTACAGAGGATGATTTCCACTTCCCTGCAGCTACCTTACTGAGCCTCTTCAGTTAGGAATTAGCAAGCCAAACCAGCTCGTAAGTGTCACAAAAAACCCCCCCAAAATGACTTGCTGGATTCCTTTGCATCTGTGCCTTTGTCTTTTCAAAAAGCTCCTTAAAGATCATGTAAGGAAATCCTAGCAACCCTAACAGACAAAGCACAGTCAGAGAAGAATAGGGTAAAGTAAGGGGTGCTTTATTTCCACAGTGCTTATTCTGTTTACTTTCTCTAGTTTAAGACTATGGAGTGAGATGCAGTACAGTAGGAAGGAGGGAAGGAAGGAGGGAAGGAGACCTTTCTATTCCACCAGTTCTTAATCTAGATGGCCTCACTCCAGTTGTCTTGGAATGAGCATAGTAAGAGCACAGTAAGAGGAGGGAGAAGAGGGGCTGGGAGGGAGACTCAGGCACAGGTGATCCTACAGAATTTTGCTGGGCTTCTGCTTTACTTTTAGCAGCTGGAATCAGATGCCAGCATAGTAGGAGATTAAAGAAGGGATTAGATGTTCCCTGAGTTCTGTGCTCAGGAGTCCGGACACTTCATGCCAGTCTAAGTGTCATAGACCCAGTTGTTATACAAGGCAGTTAGTCTGCCCAGGTGCTTGTTATTGGGCCTCTGCTTCCCCGGTATCTTCCATTTCATCTCTACAGACACTCAGAGCAAGGTCTGTCATGGTAGGAGCAGGGAAAGTTGAGAAGCAGCATGGAGAGCATCCCACCACCCATTACATCTCAGCTGTGAAAGGGGAATTGAGCTGGGAAGGGCTGGGGAATCAGAGGTAAAGAAGAGGCAGGCAGGGGTGGGTGCTTCTTACTGAGAGTCTTCTTATGCCTGCCTTATATGCGCATACAGCATAAACGGCACCACTTGTGCCATTCCCCCAGAGCATGCTGTCCTGTATGGGAGAAGAAGCACGGGGAAGTGTTCTTTTTTCCTGCTTCCTGGGCTGAGGTAGCAGATGAGAGGAGTTAAGAGCAGGAGAAACTTAGGAGAAATTGTTTTACTATTCTGTTTAAAAAATAACTGAGAAACCATGCATATCTTAGCCTCCCAAGTTCTGCTTCTGGACAGATATGAACTTGTTCCCTATGTAGCCCCTTAAAAACCTTTTTGAAGATCCATGCTATCTACCCATTCAGCAGCTGAGATGATAGTGGATTTCACTGAGCTGTTCTTTGTTTTATTGGACTACGTGGCTTTGAGCTAAAGCTGGTGTGCTCAGAATTGGAAAGGGTCCCCTTCTGGCCGCAGCTGTTTCAGCTGAACATGCTACTGTCTCCAGCTTCTGCCACTGCTGTATAACAGGAAGATGTCACTTCTAATCTGGTAGTTCATCTTAAACCACACATTTAAATTTTTTGAGCCGAGTAATAGCCTGTGAGATTACAGAATGGTTGAGGTTGGAAGGAACCTCTGGAGGTCATCCGGTCCAACCCCTTGCTCAAAGCAGATGGTTGCCCATCACCTACAGATGGTTGCCCAGGACCATGACCAAATGGCTTTTGAATATCTCCAAGGATGGAGACTCCCCAAGCTCTCTGGGCAACCTGTGCCAGTGATTGGTCACCCTCACAGTGAAAAAGTGTTTCATGATGTTCAGAGGGAACCTCCTGTGTTTCAGTTTGTTCCTATTGCCTCTGGTCCTGTCACTGTGCACCAATGAAAAGAGCCTGGCTCCATCCTCTTTGCACCCTCCCTTCAGGTATTTATATTTATTGATAAGGTCCCTCTTGAGCCTTCTCTTCTCTAGGCTGAACAGTCCCAGTTCTCAACCTTTCTTCATATGTCAGATGCTCCAGTCCATTAATCATCTTCGTGGTCCTTCACTGGACTCTCTCCAGCATGTCCATATCTCTGTTGTACTGGGGAGCTCAGAACCAGACTCTGCACTCCAGGTATGGCCTCACCAGTGGTGAGTAGAGGGGAAGGATCATGTCCTTTGACCTGCTGGGAACGCTCCTTCAAATACAGCCCAGGCTACCATTAGCCCTCTTTGCCGTGAGGGCTAATTGCTGGCTCATTGTCAGCTTGCTGTCCACCAGGACCCCAAGGTCCTTTTCAGCAAAGCTGCTTTCTAGCTCGTGGCCCCCTTCATATATTCATGCCTGGCATTATTCCGCCCCAGATGCAGAACTTTGCACTTCCTCTTGTTGAACTGTGTGAGGTTCCCATCGGGCCATTTCTCCAGCCTGTCTAGGTCCCTCTGGATGGCAGCATGACCCTCTGGCATACCAGCCACTCCTCCCAGTTTTGTGTCATCAGCGAACTTGCTGAGGGCACACTTTGCCCCATCGTCCAGCTCATTAATGAAGATGTTAAACAAGATTGGACCCAGTATTGACTCCTGGGGTACCCTGGCCAGTTACTGGCCCCAGTTACTGGCCTCCAACTAGACTTTGTGCCGCTGATCATCATGCTATGGGCCCAGTCATTCAGCCAGATTTCAGTCCACAGTGCTGTCTGTTCATCCAGCCCATATTTCAACAGCTTGTCTAAAGCCTTACTTAAGTCATGGTAGATGATATCTACTGCTCTCCAAGTCAGTCATTTCACTGCAGAAAGTTACCAGGTTGGTCAAGCATGACTTCCCCTTGGTGAGGCCATGCTGACTACTCCTGATGACTTTCTTGACCTTCATGTGCCTAGTTTCCAGGATTAGCTGCTCCATCACCTTCCCAGGGATTGAGGTGAGGCTGACTAGCTTGTAGTTTTCTGAGCCTTCTTTCTTGCCCTTTTTGAAGATGGCAGTGACATTTGCTTCCCTCCAATCTTCAGGCATTTCTCCCAACCACCATGATGGATCAAAGATTATCAAAGAGTGGCCTTGCAATGACATTGGACAGCTCCCTCAGTAGTCATCCATCAGGTGCATCCCATCAGGGCGCATGGACTTACGTATGTCCAGTTTGCTTAAGTATTCCCTGACCTGATCCTCTTCCACCAAAGGTACATCTTCCTTGCTCCAGACTTTCCTTTTGGTCTCTGGGACCTGCGATTCCTGAAGGCTGGTCTTGCTAATAAAGACTGAGGTGAAGAAGGGACTAAGTACCTCAGCCTTTTCCATGTCCTATGTCACCAGGGCCACTGCCCCATTCAGCAGTGGGCTCACATTTTTCCTAGCCTTTCTTTTGTCATTTATGTACTTATAGAAGCACACCTTGCTGTCTTTGACATCCCTCACCAGCTTCAGTTCCAGCTGGGCTTTGGCTTTCCTGACCTTATCCCTGCATGCTCAGACAATGTCTCTGTATTCCTCACAGGTTACCTGTCCTTGATTCCACCTTCTCTATGCTTCCTTTTTGTGTTTGATTTTGGCTAGGAGCAACTTGTTCATCCACACAGGCCTCCTGGCATTTTTGCCTGACTTCCTACTTGACGGGACGGACAGCTTTTGAGCTTGGAGGATGTAATCCTTGAATATTAACCAGGTTTTCCTGGGCCTCCTCTTACCTCTAGGGCCTTATCCCATAGGACTCCACCAAGAGTCCTTGAGGAGGCTCATTTTGTCATCTTGTCTTTTCCTCAGGGGAAAAGAGCTTAGCTGTTAAAAGTAATGAATGCTGCCTTCTGCACACAGCAGGCTCAGAGCTTCAACTCCTCCTTACTCCAGTGAGGGGTTGTCTCCTGCCGGTATCGTGTCCTGGAGCATATAAGGGGGAGAGCAGTGGGAACATCCTGAGGGAAACTGGTGCTGTATCCACATGTGGGAGGAATGTATCTTCGTGTCTATGAGTGATGAGGCAGGAGGAGAGTGACATAGCAGGGCCGAGAACTGCTGCAGTGTCGTGCGTGGAGTCCTAAAACTAGGATGCCTCCCAGTAAAACTTGGCAGGTGACAGTCTTCTGAAGCAGGTGGTAACAAATAGGGAGTAAATTATGTTACTTGTTATCCAGCTGGATCAGAAGGGGATGTCTATCTATAGAATTGACTTGCTAATTTATGAAATGTTAATGTTTGGAATCTTTTACATGACCTCAGATTATTTGGCATCAGTTATTTGAGATACTGAGATGTAAATTCTTACTCCTGTTGGGCTAAAAGGAGTTGAATGCCCTTGACTTCAAAGGTCGCTGGGAATACTCATTATTTTTCAGGGCCAAGCTTTTATTTAATCTCATCTCGCCTGTCTGTATTTGTTTAAAATATGTTTAAAAGAAACTGATATAAAAGGCACTTGGATTTTTTTTTTTTGCATACAATTATGTAAAAGCAGAAGGTTATTTCTGTTTCATATTTATTTACTGATTTTGATCAATGCTTCCAGGGCTTACTTTTTATTAAAGTGAAATATTTTTATTGAATTGTGTTTTGTTTTCCTTGTACATGAACACCGCTTTGCTTGTTAGTGAAGTACTGTTAAAAGCATTTTTTACACACCTCAAGAACTGCCAAAGTGGTTTGCAGTACAGGAAATAAAAAACACTTATTAGTCAATCTGTATCAGAAACATCAGAGTCTTAATTCAGTAGGCTTTTATTGAGGTGTAACTTGGCAGCAATTTGGAATTCCTGTTAGTTTAGTGCTTTTGTAGGTATGCTCACTGACCCACAGAAAGTGTTTCTCACTCAGTATTAAAAGTAAAAATCATATTGCTGAAGCGTAAGGGTAAATGCTATGTGAATTTGTTTTTCTTAGTGTGATATTACTACAAGGTGTTAGAATGTTGTTTTTTCAATGTTAGTTCATACTATGTGAGCGAAATCATAAATGCATTCTATATCTTCAAAGAACAGGACAGAACTGACAAAAGTGAGGTAGTAAAAAGTGAAGAGCAGTCGAAAAAATAAGTCCAGTTGTACAACCAACAGAAGGATGTATTGACTCAGTTATCTGTGTGTGCATCTCTGTAAGTACTAAAATCTATTGCTCCATAAACACCAAAACCCCCAAATCTAGAATAGGAGAATAAGAATAGCTAGTTTAAATTGGGATAGTGCGATAATGTGGATGTTAGACATCTGAGGGAAGGAGGATAAACACTGTAATGCTAGGTGTAAGTTATATAGGGAAGGTGAAAACAGCCTTTTGTACTGCTGAAGGATGTTGAGTCAAATCACAGTTAAAATATACCTTTAAAAACAAGTAATAAACAACTTAGGTGAATTCTAAATAGGAAATGTATCTTGTTAGGACTGTAGTATCTAGATGGTGGCAATCACTTCCTGATAAGGAAAATCAGACACTGTAAAAGCAGAAAACAAAAAAGATTGTCCAATAGTCTTGAGTATTCTCCATAAATATCATATTGATTGGAGTCATGAGACTAAAATTCTTGGTGCCATAAAGTTTAGGCTTCTTGGAGTGACTAGTGCAGGAACCTACAGGATAGAAACTAATTGTGGACTTGATTCTTGATCACCATTGTGCATGATCCGCTTCAAACTGTTTTTATGGAAAAGCCATTCTGAAATAGTGATCTTAATGTACTTGCAGTCAATGCTCTTGCACCAAAATAAAGATCTGTTTGCATTACAGAGTGCTGTGGACTGAGGCTCTTAAAAGAAACTAAGCTGCCAAGGAATAAATAGTTGTTCTTATGGATTGATTAATGGTTAAAAGATGGGAAATAAAGAGTAGGAGAAAATGGTCTGGTTTCCAAATGAAGGGAGGTCATTAGTGGATTTTCATGGGAATGTGTAGTGTTAAACATATTCCTAAATTATTTGTTTTAAAAAAAAAAAAGCAGTGGAAATTGAGGTACTGAAGTTGGATGATAATACTGTTTTCAAGGTTGTAAAAATGAAAGCCTGCTGTGAAGATTAGCACATGAATGATTGGATGGTAGAATGGAGGGTGAATTGCAACCATTCTCTGGCTAAGGAACTCCTGAGCCAAAATTGCTGAAGACTGACGAGATTTCCAAGCTGAAATACCTTTGCATGCTAGCCCTGCCTGTTCTTCTGCTCTTTTCCAGGCATTCACTATGGGCTGATTTAGGTGACAAGGGTACTGGCTAGGTGGATCTTTGATCTAGCACAATCTGTGGCTATTCTGGCCTCTTAAATTTGGTTCAGAAAGACAAACCAAACAGGTAGTAAACCTGTTAGATTCCTTTCCAAAGTTTGTAAAGGCAAAAATTTACATGAACTCAATGGGAGACTGGACAAGTACTTGAAGGAGGGATCCACTGGGGATAATAAAATGGGCAAATCATATCAGGCTGAGGACATCAACTGAGCTGACAACAGTTGGGAGTACACTGTATATACTTGTGTTCTTCACTAGGCGGCCACTGCTGTGGACAGCATGCTGAGCTAGCTAGACCCAAAAGAAGAACCCTTGTATGAACCATAAATTCCATTTAGTAGCTTCATTTTTCATTCCAGCTATTTAACCTGTCTCATGTACAGAAGCAGAGGAATATATCACAGCAGATAAATCATGGCAGATGACAGAATGAGAGGTAGAAATCCCTCCGAAGATCCCATTGTCAGTTAACATACCATGACATTTGGTATGCTTACAATTACCGCTTTTACTCATGAAGGCATCAGTACCTGAAAAAGGCTGTTACTGAGCTCTTCAGGAATTCTGTGTAGGAAGACTGTGAAAAGTACTGTTGTGAATTACTTTTAAGCCTTTAAAGCTATGGAAAAGTAATTTTGAGGAGTTGTGTTGGCTTGGTCTGATGCAAAGCCAGTGCACTGACCCACTGACAGCATGTCTTGCCTCTGTTTTCAAGAGGAAGGGGGGTAACGAATGGGGAAGGACCTGAATCTATAGCAAAGCACACTTAACCATTTGCACTCCTTGAGGAATACTGTTCAGAAATGCCAGACAAAAAGCGTAAAGAAGGAAATTGTCACGGTTGACCACATTCTTTCAGTAGTTCTTACCTTCCTGATTTGCCTCGTTGTTTGATAGATAATGTGTTTGGAAAGCAAGGCAACCAATGCAACATGATAATCTTTCCCATGACAGCTGGATCTTTTTAAATGTTTTACATGTATTGCTGTTTTAAGAGGGGAGTAATGCTTTAGATGCAACAATGGAAATGAGATGGTCATAGATATTAGATGGCAATGTAGGAGTATTCTATAGAGTATCAATTTCCTGCTACAGGACAAGATGTAAATTCTTGTATGTATTTTCAATAATAATGAAATAATTTTAAATACAGCAAGTTAATGGATTTGTTCAGTTTTTTTAAGTTGGTTCATAGACATGCTTAGGTGCCACACTATTGTGGCTATGTTGACACAAACTCACTACCATATCCTGTAAGATTTTGTTGCTTTGTATTATGTAATTAAAGTGCAATTATTTGGAGAACCAATTCTTAAAACTAGCTTTTGTTACAGCACAGCACACAATGATTAGGGTCAGTTGAGGATATATCTACATGGATGGGTGTGGACAGTGACACATTCACTCTGCCTATGCCCTGAACCGGCCAGGTGGGAGCCAGCTCCATTGCAGCAGCTGTGTAGCTGTGATTGGTGTGTTACTGAGCCTGAGTTAATAAGGGTGGCTGCGAGGCAGGATATATTAGCTTGGGCTCAGAACTGTGCTAATGTGTCCACAGGATTTCTGGAAAGAAGCTGGTCTTATGACCAGCTGGCTCAAAGAGTGAATAGAGCAAGGACATGACTGTGTCTGTTTGTAAGCTAGTCAGAAATGCAGGTCAGGAGATGAAG
This sequence comes from Harpia harpyja, assembly GCF_026419915.1. NCBI lineage: Eukaryota > Metazoa > Chordata > Aves > Accipitriformes > Accipitridae > Harpia > Harpia harpyja. The sequence continues at coordinate 6,684,278 of NC_068942.1, read as the reverse complement.
TTTGAGAGAACTTTGCCTTTATTAAAAAAAAAAAAAAAGTCAATGCTGACAATTGCCTCAGTTTACAGTAAGCTCATAATATTTTCAATATTTAGGAATGTACACTTTTGATTTCTAAACTATACCAGAGCAGATTCTGTTTTAAAAAGAATAAATTTATTTTTCCCCCTAGAAAAGCAGATGAACAATCTGTTAAAAAACCAAAGATCTATTAGCCTTAAGGCTTAAAGACCTTACCACCCTTTATTACTTAAATTTGTAGGGAAGCATAGCTGGTTTTTTTTCCCAGCAAGCAATTGAGAGAGGGAGATACAATTGTCAGCTCATATTCCAAATTGGACCTAGGCAGCTCTGGAGGGAGTTATTAGCTGTCTGAAAATGCCTCAGTGGTTCTTACTGCTGGTTTGTTGGGGTTTTTTTTTGCTGTAGAGATCTGCTCTGAGAAGAATTTATACCTTCTCTTGTGGATTACTGAATGGTGGATGGACTTGAGCCACTCTATACAAGTCTATAAGGAAAATGGAGAATATTGAATTCTCTTCGCCTTGGCCTTTTTAGCTCTCTTTATTTGCTCTCTTGGAGATTCTGAAGGCATGTTGTTTACACTTAGGATCATCTTTTACAGTCAGCAGCAACACATATATATTATACCCTCTACACATAATTAATTCAGGACTTTTCTTTTCCTATTTCTGTTCTTACAGGCATGTGTTGTATTTGTACTAGGTCCACAGCGGGTAAGCTTCTAATACCTTCTTTTGTAACTAATTTCATAACTTTTTATTGCAGTTCTTGCATTCCGAGTAGTTTATACTGAATAAAATATTATTTATTGAATGGTTACTGATGCTAAAGTACATTCATCTGAACATGTATTACATGAGTTTTAAAAAAAAAAGATTGCTCTTAAGTACTGCTTTATCTGCCAGGGCCTTCACACTGTAATTGAGCAACAGAATTACAGAAGATAAGAGAAGATGCCTATAAGTTTATACTGTCATATCTGTATTTTGATCTGATCTTTCTTTATCCTCCTTAAAGGATTGAACATGACATTCCAAATGTCATGTTTGAACATCTTAGCTGCAAGGTCCATCATTATTATCTATCATAGGCTTAGGATTCCCCTGCAAAGAAGTAAGAGATTTCTGTTTTAACAAACAGAATTTTATGTTGGCATTTAGATACATATGTTCGTATGAAAAAAACACCGGGTACCAATTTTAAGATACCAAAATACTTTATTTTTTAAGAGGACAGTTTTTTAAAAGATATTATGGTAAACCCCAAGACATTCTGTCTTTAAGTAACAGTTATATAATATAGTATACTTCCACTGTGCATGAAAGCATGCCCAGTCACTTGGAAGCAGAAAAGGTTTTCCCATTGTAGAAGCTACAGAGTAGCACCTTAGACTTGCTCTCCCTGACATTCAGTGTGTTAAAACACATAATGATGTGTAACTGGCACCATCTCCGTTTCTTTAAGCTTATTCAGCCATCACTGTTCTGGAAACCAGAAAAGGCAAGGCAAAGCATTACAAGCATTACACATACCCTTCTGTCATCTTTATTTTGGGAGCAATCCAGATGGAAGGATTCTGCTGATACCAGTCCAGCTTTGGACTGGTCTGGGCAAGGGATTGTGTGTTTGGCAAGAACTACAGAATGGCCTGATCTGGCATTGCTAGCAAGAACAGTGGTCACTGCCAACAGCTGTCTTTTACTTCAGTTTCTCTAATCAGCTCAGAATTAGCAGGCAACAGCCCTGAATTGGTGACTAGAATCAACAAATAATTTTCTCTCTTGTTGCCTTCTATGCTACTCCAATCAGCTCTTCCACCCATGTTAGCAGATACACACAATGACCAGCAGTAAATGATTCATTTAGTTGGCTTTGCTGCTTCTCTGGAATTCCCCAACTGCATCCTTTCTTGCAGGAACTGTTCTCAAGAATTTTAGAAACTATAAAACTAATCCTAGTATAGCACTGAAACAAGAGATACTATGATGAATATTTTCACTGCTGGAGACAGCAAAAAACTTCAAAAAAGATTCAACCTCTACATCTTTAGGCTAGTGACTTTAATCAATGTCATTTTGGTTACTCAGAAGAGGGTGAGTAGTTCAGATGTCTTGACCTAATTTAGGATACATTCAAATCTTCCCATTCCATCCCAGGATGCATAAAAGTGTATCTTTCTGCAGACGGATGGAGGTCCATTAAGAAATTGTACGGGACGTATGGTTCCTGGAATCACAGAAACTTCACATCACACTGTCTCAGAGCTCAGGCTCTATTGCTAGAGCGCAATTTGGTTAGATTTGCAGGTAGATTGATCAAAATAATTTAAAGTGCCTTCAGAGTCTTGAACAATCTTGAAAATGAAGGATTCCAAAATAAAAAAAAACCTTGAGGAACTGTTAAAAAAATGGTATTCTAGAATTGTTTATATTTTGTGTGTTTGTTTATAGTTTGCATACTTATATATAAATACATACAGGTGTATATTTATTTTGTATCTAAAATATGTATTACATGTGGAATACAGAGATTGTATTAATTTCTTGAATCACCATCATATAAACTGAAAAAAAATAGTATTTTGAGAGATTCAGTCTGGACTGACTGTCTGTTTCTGTAACCATCTCCTTTTTGTGATTTAATTCTCCTTTTTCTCAAATCTTTCGAATTCCCCAGGGATTTGTATACAATACTGCAAAAACCAGTATACAGAGTCCTGCTTCTCTGAACACAGAAGGAATCAAGTGGAGACTTACCTTGCTCAGAGCTTCCATTCTTTTTCAATTTAGCACTCAACCTAACAGTTCTATCAATATGCTTTTCTTTTAAGAGTGCTATTCTTAGCGCTTCTGTGACTATGACTGGCTGTCTGTTCCTTCTGTATATATTCCTGTGTTAGTTCTTCTCTCTAACAAACAGATGCGCACATAAATACACACAGAATTGTACCAAGCAGTACCCTCCACTTACACCCTTTTGATTTCTGAACAGATTCATGTACATGTTTATTTTAGACAATGACATATCTTGAGAACTCTTGACCTGGACAAGCAGTGGTTCTAACTATACATAGGTTTCAACAAATTTTAACCAAATGTATAATAATGTGCTTTGCTTAAAAATAATACTAGCATGTTTCTCTAGCATATAAAGAAGTATATTTATGTTATATAAGATTAAGTGCTCTCCTGCCTTTGCTTGACTGAGATCTATAAGATCAGAGAACAAATGTAATCTATAGGTCAGCTTTTACACTAAAATCCTATAGTCAAGCTTTATTACTGTAAGAAACTGAGAAGTGGCTCAGTGAGATGGCAGTTGTCCAAATTTAATAAGAATAACTAGGATTACAATTCTTTAAAAAGAAGTTCTATGAAAGCTGGTTTAAACATGTGATTTCTATGTGTCTCTGTAGTATTTTCTTTATGAAAAATAAAAATAGGTAGCTTTTTCCAGTAGCTGATTCTTTTTTTACCTACCGCTTGACACAGTAACATGAGGAATTGAAGAGAAAATCACTGGTTTGTAACTTCTTGTCTGCTGAGCCCTTCTGGGTGGTCTGCATAGTTTAAATATTTCAGGAGTGAAGTATTTAAGAGATTACAATGGTAAGAGAGCAGGTAATCAGAAAACATATCTTCCTGTTACATAGCAGCTCACTAAATGGAAGAGTTGAAAGGCACAAATATAAATTGTTCAGCTTGTCCATGTCATGGCACTTAACAACAGAGTACAGCTACAAATAAACCTTTTGCCAAGCTTAAGACCAGAATATTAAGAACTATGAATTTACAGTTGATTATCTGCCTAAAAACAGTGAAAGCACAGCTGAACAAATTAAATACTAACATTAAAACCAATATTAATCATAGAAGAGTGCAGACAACTACAAGGATGGCTGTTTGTTTGCTTTACTGTTTTCACTAGTTCTGTCAGCTTCATGCTCAGTATCCTTCAGTTGTAGGTACTGTAGCTTCAGCAATTACACCGTGAAGCCTTTGTAGCTTTGTCTTGTTCTTACGTTTGTCTTGTTCTTACATATGCCAGCTTTCACTACAGCACACTAGGTAAAATATACCTTCTGTAATGCCAATGAGTTATTTTCTTTACCTTATTTTTCTGTTGTTTCCCCCCCAGAATTATATTTCACAACAGTTTGGGGGAATAAATAAATTAGGTCTTTATTTAAATCAGCAACTCTATCAACACTTCTTGTTTTGTGTCAGGTTTTCACTCTAAATAAAATTGGAGAATTAGAAACTATAAAATGTTAGATCTTCAAATAAGAAAAAAACCCCAACTTCTGCACTATCCGAATGTGTCTGTAAAATACATGTCTGTAAGAACCCTTAAAACTGGCAAATTTGGGCTACAACAGAGATATGGTTTGGACAGAGCATCCTATCTATAACCTAGCTAATAATGTGGGTTTAGGCAATATGCAGCATATAATGAACACAAATCTTGAAGTCTAACCAAATGAACATACGAGTACTCCTTATGACATGTGCCTTGCAGGATATTGTAACAGTATTGGGAATGCTTAATAACTGAATAAAAACACATTCTTCCCTCTCCTTTCAGATAATGCAGCAGCACTATCTTTGCTTTAGAAAGGCATCATGGAATAAAACCAGGAGAGAGACACCTCTAACAAAGAGAAGACAGTGAGTTTGGAGGGGGTTACCATTAGAGAATAGTCCTCAAGGGCTTAGGCCCTCTGGTTAAAGTTTCATCCTAAAATAGTGTGGAAAATGTACGTTACCACTGTCTAGGCTGTTAGGGATTCTGGCTGCAAGATACCAGAGCAGCTAAGAAGGAATCTTGTAGTTAAGTATAGTCTAGTTTTATCTACCTTTTTATAGCCTGGATTCTAACTTTGTAATTGGAAAACTGAACTCATATTTGGCTAAACATTTTCTAACCCTTAAGATCATGTGCTGTTAAAGATGAGTCTAGTGAAGCTTACAGATATGCATTAAGTTCCTCTTTGAAAGAAACAAGTCCAAATTTAGGGACTGGAGATGGCTGTAAAGCTACAGTGGCTGGTGTGTTGATGGAGCTGTCACACGCTGTGTTTTAAAGAATAACCTCTGGCAGGCACAGAGGCCAGTGCCTCTTCTGGAAGCAGCAGAAGATGAATAGGCACCATATTGCTCTCAGTTTATGAGCAAGAAAAATGGACTTGGAACATTTTTGTCTTGTTCCGTTACATCTGTGTAACTCCTGTCCACAGTAGGATTGCTCACAGAAAAAAGGCTGGAATTTAATCCTGTAACCGCAACAAACAACTCTGTTCAATCCTACGCTGGTTTTCTCTTGTCTTTCCATAGCTTTGTTGGTGCAGCATTTTTAACAGTGTAAAACAAGTACCAAATCCTTACTTTCGCCCATAAAGTAAGACAATGAAATTTAACAGATGGGGATTAGACCAGTGGAGTCAGAACTTCCATTTCTACAGCTACTTTGCAAACTCAGACCAGAACTTTGCACCTTTCTAACGCAGAGGCACATATCAACATATCTGCTGTTATAAAGCAGTGATCCTATAGTGATCCATTTGTATAATAATTTCCTTTTAATTGTGAAATAAGAACACAATCACATAATAACCAAATACAAAAGATGTTCTCAGAAAGATGAGACATAATACCCAATTGTGTAACAGCAGTCTGCGTAACTGTAACTTAGTTGTGTTAGTGGCTCAATAGTTGGGAGTTGATGATCCTTATGGGTCCCTTGCAACTTGAGATACCCTATTCTATGATTTAATAGACATTTAAGTGGCCAAATAGATTTAACAGTAACGCTATCAGTTTATTCACTCTCAAAGTCAAAAAGCTATGTTTATTTTTTAGGGAAGTTGTTTTAACATCCCCTTGCATTTCTGATTTATGGTTGCTAAGGATCATCTTACTCAAAATGCACCATTACTTATGACACCAATGTGAAATCTGAAAGATGTTCTTAAGGGCTGTAGCACTGAGTTACAATTCCAGAATGGAACATGCTCCCATATAAGTCATTCCATTGAGTTTCCTGGGACTGAATTTACAAGAGTAAATATTCATTACAGTTCACCGCTCAGTGCCCCATCCCTTCCACTTTAATCAATAACAGCATAAGCTGTGAGTTCAATGAGTGCATGATTTCATAGAGAGTACTCCGAGCTACTCAAGACTCTAAATTCAACTGTTTAAAAAAGGTTTTACAAAATACATGTTTTTTTCCAGTTTTAATATTCAGGAATGTATTTGTTTAAAAGAGAGAACAGGGTTTGGTTTCATGAAGCTTACACATAGGTTTCTACAAGTTCTGATCATGGAATGAACTAGTATTTAATTACCTATTACAAAAGTGGTTTGGAAAGAATAAGTATCACATTGTTTTCTACCTCCACATGCTTGCTCTCAAGAGTGTAGGAAACTGAATAGCAAATTGACAGAAGCAGTATTTTCCTAATGTTTGGATGCTTTTTCTACACAACTTCTGGAATTCAAATTTATTTCAGAGTCTGCCGTGTCTTCTTTTTATTAGTAGGCACATTTTACAAGCAGGCTACCAGCAGCTCGGGTAACTTGCAGTTTTTAACTGGCGATGTCTAAATCGAATATTGTAAACTGGATCACTGAGATCGAGCACTGAATCCATAATGAAAGCTTTACTTTGGAGCAACCACTTAAGAAGCTACAAACAGAAGGTCACTGCTTTCATAACTCACCTTCAAGAACGGACCCATTTTTGGCCAGTGAGGCCTTCAAAAGAAGGTCCAGCACTATGGAGCTCATCTTGAGCCGCCTGTTCAGTAAGTTGCCTCTGCTCAAATGGATGCAGAAAATCAGAAAGCGTAGATATGTGCATATGTCTGTGGGTGTGGTTTTTGTGTCACACATATGCCTTATGGTTTTGCATGAGAGTAATCTTCTCACTACCCTAGTAAGATTAACTAACCTGTGCTGCTGCTTATGAGTTTACAGTAATTGATGTGCCAGCAACTACATATTTACGCAAAATATATTTTAACAGGTGATACTTGAGTCCATCACATTGCATGTGACAGTTAATCAAGCAATATAGCACAGGCATATTTTGAAAATCAGATGGATTTCCAATTGAGGCTTTCTGAGGTCAAATGCTTTGCATATCATAAATAAATGGTTTTTGGTTTTGTTTTCTAATATAAATCTTCAAGTGTTGCTAAAGAAATGAAACATTAAACATCATTGCAAGTCAGCCAGTATTGGGTTACATATTGCAGATGATATGATTGGACCTGGACTCCTGTTTATTGCAATTAAATTAGGTTTCCACAGCTCCTTGAAGAGCAAGCAAAATACAATTCAGTGGATAGCAGGGAAGGAAGGAAGAAAAAGTTGCTCTTTTTTTACCTTGGGTTGCATTTAAGACTGTAGAAGCCTATGAGTTGCTAAATGAATAGGTATCAGTCACAGAACATGTTGCGCTCTGCTTACCATGTCTGGAAAGGTCACTAAGGATTTAGTTTAACTTCTCTCAGGGCTAACTGGGTTTTTCCTGGGTTTGCATTGAGCACCAGGAGCCTTGCACTGGCACACTTAACTCATTCCAGACTTAAAAAGCAGTTCCAGTGCATGTCCAGATGGGGAGATGCCTTGTGTGCTATTTTGAAACCTTAATATTTTAAGACAAATTTAGAGTGATGGACTGAGAGGATATAATCTAGAAAAAGCTATGTGGGGAAAATAACAGGAATGCTATAAGTTACATAATTTAAAGTTAGGTAATGCATGCACATTAGGAACTACATAATAGCAAAAATGTGGTTCCACATTCTGGCTAATCCAAGAATGAAAAATGCTGAGTGTTTGAATTTGCTCCTAAATGTGACTTTACATATTGCACTTGTATACATATATTTGAAATGAACAGCAGTTGCCAAAGGCAGAAATAAGCATGTTACAGATAATGTAAAATTTGTACCAAGATATGGCTCTCGGGCAGCTGCAGAAGCAACTCTCTAGGGCCTGCTTAATTTTTTATTTTTTATTAAGTGTAAGAGCAATTCTGGTATTGTAAGTACAGTGTATAACAAGAAATAGAAGAAAATTGAACAGTTAACTTGAAACTTGGCTAAACCTCATTTCCAGCAGTGCTTCCTTGTGGGCATGAGGTATACTAACAGCAAATACTATAAGCAATTTTCACCTTAATCCAATCTCCCCCAAAGAGCAGAGGTCTGCCTATACCGTAAGCACTATGCAGAAAACCCCATGGACTAACACCATCAGTAATTCCACAGTATGAAATGAAGCAGGATGAAAAAGTGCAAGTGTAGCTTAACCTGAATTGTTATTGGAAGTCAAATGGAACAAATTGTCAGGAAATGCCTGTCTCAGTAGCTTTCTAATGACAGCGTTCTCTTCCAAGTGCTTGTCTGTAGGTACATTCACAGTGTGGCTGTGCAAGCATTTGAAATTGGGATCTTCTTTACTTGAGTGTATTTAAGAACATGCAGGTGATTCTTTGCATTCCTTTATGTGTGAATCCTGTTTGCTTAGCTCCATGTAGCTGAGTCAGAGCAGTTCCTCAGTTGTTCATTAACTTTTCTACTGAATTGTCATTACTGTGGTCGCATGGGAGCTTAACAGGTCAGCACTGAACTATCCTGTTCTTTCTAGGCTTTGGCCACAGGCTCTGCTTTGACACTTCAATAAGCTTCAGATTATACATCATGTGTTTGGAAGCAATTTTTTCCACCTCTAATGTAGTTTTGGCTGTACAGCTTGGGAGTACTTCACAATTCAGGAGTACATCCTCAGCATCATTTGCAAGGCACATGCCTTTAGCTATTGGTGGCATTGCTTTTAAGACTATCACTTAGGGAAACCTAAGTTTACACACCACCCCAGCTGGGAAGCTTGAACATTTCTCTGCCAACACATAATCCTGCACCACCACAGCAGCAGCCAGCCTGAGAGCCAGTATCTGTTCCTAGAGTCATCCTCTGCACTCAGATCGGAGTACCAGAGCAGATTCATCTCTTTGGCATCAACATATTACAGTAAAGGCTGAGGACCAAAAACTGGTGGCTTTTAATGCCTGTTCAAATGGCTTGATACCAGCCAGCATGGGTGCCCACAGCTCTATTTCCACCCTGTGTTGAAATTAAATTGCAGTGCTCAGACACACAGAACTGCCTTGTCCTCTTGCCTGGACTTACCATGCTCTCTGCAGTCTGCCCATCCGCCTCCATCCCCACACAGTCTAAGATGAGACCCTCCAGCTTTGCAACAACCAATATTGTCTTAATTCCTCAGACTTTCAGTTGCTTCTATTAGCTTTGAGGCTCATTTCTCTTTCTTGGGACACTGACCCCAGTACTCATCACTCCAGACTGAGCTCAAATGCAGAAAGTCCACAAGAAATGGAAGGAAGGACAGGCTGCCAAAGGGAAATATAAAGCATTTCCTAGGCACACAGAGATCAAACTAAAACATCCAAGTTCAATTTTAAAACTGCTGAATCAAGCAAGGGACCTAGCAGCAGAAAAAACCCCAATACACCCAGTGCCTTCTCCTGAACCAGTCTTCACTGAGGCAAGTCTCCTCTCAAACCACACAGGTCTTTGTTCATAGTAGTAAAGTTTGTGGAATGAGATGTGCTCCCTATACTAGAGCTGGCATTAAGTTAGAGACTATTAAAACTGGATCTCACAAACCCACAAGACTGGATGGGATTCATCTGACAGCAGATCCACAGAAAGCCCTTCCTACCCCTTTACAGTAGCTACTCCATTGATTTATTCACAGAAATTAAGTGGACATGTGGACTTGCAGCCAGTTCTGTTTCCTCCACTGATTTAGGAGAAATACAAACATCTAACACAGCTAACGACTACAGCAAGCTTTGCATTTGTGTTGCTATAATGGATAGAATTATGTAGATACCATATTCTCATGTTACCAGCACCATTTACAAGAGAGAAGGGCTAGTGTAAAGAAGTAGTATTGAAGAACACTCCTGAAGTGAAAAATGTGAACATGACAAGTAATTTTACAGGAGACCTGCAAGCTTCAGGCAAAGTGAGTTAAAAATAGAAAAACATTAAGATGAATCTTCAGTTTTGTAGAGGTCAGTCTAGTAAACAGTTCTTCAGAGGTAGGTTATGCTAACTTGTCATAGCTGAGACTGTTAGACAGGATCTCTTGATGCTGTAAGCTGGAAATTCTTCTTTTCATAGAAGACTTAGTTGGGCATTTTCAACAGTGTTAAATACTTGAAATAACTACAAGTTACTAAATATCCAAAGCACAATTAGAGAAGTCTAGCATCACAGAATAGGTTCTGGATGACTAATGAAACCTGTATTCAGAGATGAACAATTTAAAAGTATTAGGCCTCCAGGACATGACACAAGTTTTCCCTGCTTAGGTGACTTTGGGGGAATATCAGCATTGTTAGAGCTTTGCAGGTATGGTTGAACTGCAGCTGCTATTCCTGTAGGACAGATCACATGGAATCAAGAAAGTTTCAGTTATGCTGGTTGCCTCTGCTTAGCACTGACATGCCTAGCCACTAGCTTCTGGTCTACTTTACTATCCAGATTAGGTACATGCTTACTTTATCTTAACAGACAAACTTCACCTTGAACTCTCAGTCTAAGCTGAAGTACCATAAATGTATGCCAGAGTTTGTTACTTAAGACCAGCAGAAGCAGGAGTTGTCTTAATTCAGAGGAATATTTTAAATATTTAATGCTGAAGAAAAGATACAGGTTAGATGAAGACAGGAAATATCAAATTTTGTGTGTTCATTTAGACAAACAATTTTAGCCTCAAGAACAGTGTAACATTTCCATTTGGCTTCCTCTGACATGCTGTCTCATTTTAAACTACCAACATGGTAACAGTTGAGATGCATCCCCTACAAGAGCAAAGTAAATTTAAAGTAATTTAGGACAAGAAACACCAATCTATTTCAGAATTAAACCATTTGGTACCAAAAAGCACAAAGTGTGAAGGATAGAATTGCTGGATCATCACTACAAACAATTTAAGCGAACTTTTATTGAAGCATTAAGTTGTGGTACAGATATTTTTAAATGATCAAAGTCTAACACCACAGAAATTATAAACACCGTACTCCCCCCATCCTGATCACCCTAGATAGTTCAGTAACCCATTCAACAGCTTTCATTTTTATAGCTGAGGCTTACGCTTCTATTTGTAAAATGTGTATTTCGGTATTATTTGAAAAGGGATCTTCAGTCTACTTAAAGGACCTCAAGCCAACAAATGTCAGGTCAGTTGGGACAACATTTAAGGACAAAAAAACCCACTGAAATATTGGTCCTCAATATTAACACCAAAAAGCATTAGTGCCATTTACAGCATGTAATTGATAACATTGGTAAAGAACATCAACAATATGCTTAAAATAAAAAAATCAAAGTGTTCCAACCACTTGATTTCTAACCAAGCAGACTTTAGTTTAGAAGCACTGAAAAAGTGCTTCATTTATAAATACAGAAGGAACAAAAAACCATTGCGTCAAACCAGAAAGAGTCAAAACATTGCAAGGACAAGGGGGCGGGGGGGGGGAATAATCTCAATTTCATAGATAACATGCTGGTCTCACAGCTGCTAAAATCTCAGTATTTGCAAACATAGCTGAAAGTGTGCCAGCTCTTTAAAGCCTGCATTTTAGTCAATACCCATTAAAGTGACTTTGAATTACACACTTATTCATGCTCTATGAATAGCATTCTACTTCACTTCTGTCCAGGTGTCCCAGACAGTTCTTGTTCTATGCCTTCACTTAATGCCCTCAAGTCACAGTAAGAGGAACCACCTCAGGAGGAAAAAACAGATGAAGTCACAACACTCAAATACAACATAAGTCACATGCACAACAATGTCACAGGACTGTCACAAGATAGAGGCATTAGCTTTGCTTGGAACAACAAAATGAAGTGACACTGGACCAGTTTAGAAGCACTCTTTACAGTTGGAAGTGGTAGGTCACAGGTTTTACTGAGAATAATCCAAACCAATCAACACACCCAGACTGGCAAATTCCACTCCTTCACTAGATCTATCTGCCAGTGCTCAAGAGCACCAGCTTCTTAGTCTGACATAATTGGTGATTAGGAAAGAAAATGTCTGGTGCCAATATGAACTTGCACTTTGCAAAGCTGTCACACAACTATGCCAAAGCACTTGCATCCTGACTCAGCTCTTCCCCTATCAAGCCTTAGACCTTCTTCAAATTCTGCCACTGTGTAGCAGTGTGACAGCTTGGGGATGTGTACAGATAAATGAGCATTAGGGTAAGATGAAATTTAACCTGCATTAGTACCAATACCCAAGTTTCTAAAGGTGAAAGACCAATGCATTAGCCCAGTGCTACAGTATAGCTGAGCAAATTCCTAGAAGCTTTATTAGAGCATGAAAAGTCAGTCTGATTTAGAAATAAATCAACCACCACCTGTAGTAGCAAAACAATTTTTAACTGTTTTAAGAACCTTCTCCAAACATGAAAGTGTTAATTAGGAATCAGTTTCATTAGAAATCATAAAAGTTTGTCAAAAACTGTTTTAGACTGAAATCACAACATAGATGAAAAAAAAAGAGCAACACTTTAACAGAGAACTGTCCCCAGTGAGTAGGTTGAGGCTAAAGTCTAATGAGGACGAAAGCCTTGTCTGTGGGGAATTTTTGGTGATACCTGGAGAAAAACTATACTGTGTGTAATTCTACCTGAATCATTTTTACAAGTGTTGTAAAGTTTCATACAGTAAGATTTTTCTACATGCACTTCAATTTCACAGCAAGAGTGGCATAGAGTACCTAAACACAGAAGAGAGCATTCATGCAAGATATCTAACTCCTTGATATAATAATGCATACAATTCAAAATGGTTATACTATGATTACACCTAGGGCTTTCCACAACTACAAGGTGGTGGGAGTGGAAAGCATGGCCCCCTGAATCATTAACTAGAAAGCAACCACCACCTTCTATATGGGATTTCTTTTTGCGCTTTTTCTTCATTCTTAATCAACTGTGCTGTTGCTGGCGATTTTTTGTAAAACTGGTAAAAACAAAATTATAATCACTGAATTGGGCAATCTGGTGATCAAGACGTTTAAACCCTTCAATCTTCTGGGCAGAAGAAAACACTGTACGACATTTAGAGCTCTAGAAAACAAAAAAGTGAAAGTTACTGTTTTAAACTTAGGATTTAGAGATGGACTAGCACAGTAGGTATTTTGTGTGGTTCTTGTGATACTGTTACCAACATGCTTCAAACCTCTGCCTGACAGTGCTGCAGGAAGTTTCAATCCCAAGCAGCAATTCTGCTCCCTATATATGGTCCTGCTTTTCTATGAACAATTATGGGGGATGGAGCACCCCTCCTTTGAAGACAGGCCAAGAGAGTTGGGGTTGTTCAGCCTGGAGAAGAGAAGGCTCTGGGGAGACCTTAGAGCAGCCTTCCAGTACCTAAAGAGGGCCAACAAGAAAGCCAGAGAGGGACTTTTTACAAGGGCATATAGTGATAAGACAAAGGGTAATGGCTTTAAACTGAAAGAAGGCAGATTTAGGTCAGATGTAAGGAAGAAGTTCTTCACTGTGAGGGTGGTGAGGCACTGGGACAGGTTGCCCAGAGAGGTTGTGGATGTCCCATCCCTGGAAGTGTTCAAGGCCAGGCTGGATGGGGCTTTGAGCAACCTGGTCTAGTGGAAGGTGTCCCTGCCCATGGCAGGGGGGTTGGAACTAGATGATCTCTAAGGTCCCTTCCAACCCAAACCACTCTATGATTAGCTGGCAGCATCACCATTAACAGCAGCACTTCTACACTTGGCTGCAGCCAAATCCAGAAAAATGCCACAGCAAGAAGTTATGCCTATACAGAACTGCATAGGAAGTCATTAGAATACTGAGATTGGGCTGCCTTATCTTAGTATTTCTTAAGTTTTCTGGAGATCAGATTTAGTACATGCCAAAGCAATACTAGAGAGTATTTTTGCTTTGCAAAGAAACTACCGTCTAAATATAGAGGCAAACTGGAAACTACTAGCACTCCAGTAAAAAATCTCTAGCCTTGCTTTGTGTCTGTACACATTTCAGGAGCTGACAAGCTAATGCAAGAAAACTCACCTGATTAACAAAGAGGGTTGTCACAAATTTTCCTGGCTTGAAAACCTCTACAACTTTTCTAATCAGGTCATCATAAGAGGTCTGACTTATGTTTGTTTCAAAACTAACATAAGAAAACTCTGGTTCTGGAGTGATGTGAATAGTCCAGTAAGTTCCCTGAAAAAAATTAAATATATTATTACTGCCAAATAGTTACTATTTATTTTAGCATCAATTATCAATAAGTGTAAAACTTACATCCGATTTCATCCCATTCATTGAATACCCACAAGGATTGAACATTGTAGCATCAATAACAGAACCTGGTATCAGGTCACGAATTCCACTCATCTGAAACAGAAGTTAAAATTACACCACTCAGTTTATCATGCATCCTTACACTTGTTTAGATTTAACTCAGAGGCAGAATGAACAGCAGTTTAGGGGACAGGACACCAGAATTTTCCCAGTAATAAGTCAGTCTGATAATCTGTACCACTGTAGATGAATTTGCTTTGCATCCTGTCACTTTCCAAGTAACTGAGTGCCAAGTTGCATGCAAGTTACCAGTTAAGTTGCCTCTTACAGAACCAAGCTGCATATCTCCAAGACAAGCGAACAGCTTAGAATTTTAAAACGTAATTGCTTCTGCAACTAAAACAGAAAATGGAGCTCCTGTTCAAACAGTATCCACAAAGTGAAGGCTGTTTACATTTACTCCAGAGTAAGAATATAATTCTTTATACTCTAGAATGAAGTGCAATCCCAAACACTTTGATTTCCCACACAGTACTTCAGCTACAGCCAAATCTCAACAGCAAATACAGCACAAGAATCAAAGCCTAAGGTGGAAAACCAGCTGAAGTCAATGTACTTGTCAGATAAACTTGTTCATGTCACAGGACTTTCCCATTTGGAAAAAGGAGAAAAGGAAGCAAAACCATCAAGCTGTGCTTAGACCTTAAATCCACCCCTTCCAAACTATCCAAATGGCTCCATGATTTAATCTTAATTTTGATACCTATATTCCCTTGGCATTCATTATCTTCAGCCTAAGTCTTACTCCCTGTAATCTCCATCCTTCAGTGGAAGTTACTCAGTTGTGTTTTCACTCCATTTTTCAAAGGACAAGCTTCCAATCACCGAAAGCACTGCAAATTGCTCCTTTCAATAGATTAAAGCAGGGGCATTGAAAATGTGAAGTTATAGTCCCCAAACCATTCTAGAGTTAACATTAACCTGACATTTTCTACCAGATCTTTCCTACCACAAAATAAACCTTGTATTAAACGGTAAGTGAAGCATTTTGTTACCCAATTTCCACCATTCCCAAACCCGCTTAGTTTTCAAGCAAACATACACGAGTGACATCATTTGCAGTAACACCATCTTTCATGTAGAACTGGTCCATAACTACTGGGTCAAGCTCACTCATCAGAATTTCCAGTGTCTGATCAGGCTGATTGGATATCCGACTCTCTGGGAAATCCAGGGTGTACAGGTACCTATATAAAGTACAAATCACATGTGTAATAAATATTAGCAACACCAAGTTCTACTGTATGCCCCAAAGATTTCCAAGTCTTCACATACATACCAGCAATCAGAATTCATACGCCCCATGCAATAAGCTGCTCCATCTAGACAAGACAAAAAGTCTCCAGTTAGTGTAGCACAGCTGCTCCTTTATGTAAAAGATTAGCTTCATTTCATATTTAAAGACAGTAGAAGTCTTTCACAGAACACCAAGAGGTTCACTGATACAGTCAGCATCTGTATCAAATAACCAGGCATTTAACTTCAGGAATGTAAGCCAATAATCAGAAAAAAGGGGCTCCCTCAGAAGGTGGTCTGGACACCCCAGTTCAGAGCCTACTAGCAGGCAATTCAGATTACAGCTTTAGCTATGCACAGACAGAAACCACAGTACTCTTAAGCATCTCTTTAATGAATTTACGATTAGCATTTATTTTCAAATAACTTGGGTAAGTACCACAGCTTGCATGTTCCTTCAAAAAACTTTTCTGCCAGTAGTTAAAATTCAGGGTTATTCT
Organism: Harpia harpyja; assembly: GCF_026419915.1. Lineage (NCBI taxonomy): Eukaryota > Metazoa > Chordata > Aves > Accipitriformes > Accipitridae > Harpia > Harpia harpyja. The sequence goes on along the minus strand of NC_068942.1, from coordinate 6,668,082 downwards.
TGTAGGTTTTAGATTTTTATTAAATGTTTAAATTCAAGCTTTAGGGCAGTGACTTTCCTGAGAAAAGCTTGTGTTTTCCTTCAGTTTATTAGTTACCCTAAATTACTATCTTACCTTTTTAATGAGGTGGCTTTTAGGGTGAGAGCTGGATTCTGCAGACTGACTGACTACACTCCATTTGGAAGTCTGAAGATGACCTCAGTTAAGACAAGGTGCCAAGTGTCAAGCTTAGTATGATTTAAATTTTGATCTTGGCAAATTAGTGTCAGAAATTCCGAAAATAAATACTTATAGCTTTTGATTTTCATGCAGCCGAAGCTCATGCTGGCTGCAGAACTGCAACAACTGCTGAATGAATGGCCCTGCAGCCTGTACGTGTTGTACCGCTTGTCACATCTCGCTTCACATCAACACTTCACACATGCTGTGCAACTTCACTGAAGTTTCAAAACTTACTTGGAAAAATTTCGTTAAGAAACTCTACTTCTTCCTGGAAATTCCTATGTGGGTACTCCTGGTGGGAAGGCTTCATGAAATTCTTACGTGAATAAAAGAAGCTCTGAAAAAAATAAAGGTGCATCTTAGATATTGAACATATCCATCCACCTTGAGTCTAAAAGTCTAGAAAAATGCAAGCATTTATTGTAAGCTTTCACAGGACATAGTTTAGCTTAATTTGTAAGCCACAGGAGACAGCTTACTTCCAAATTTGTTTTCCACAAGAAAACATCAGTGACTTCAGCACCGACAACATGGACATGGAAGTCTTTCACCCTTAAGTAACCTTAATTCAGCACAATAGCATTTGTAAGTTAACATCCTTTGAGGCAAATAGAAGGCTAAATCCTACATCAGAGCAAGCGATCTTATATTACAATCTTCCCATTATGGGAAGCATACATAAATGGCAGAGGAAGTTTCAGAATATTTAATAAAATCAGGGAGTTTGAAATAAAAGCTTTTTTGTAAAAAGCTTTTTGTACGTTCTAAGAAGATGTAGCATTTTTGGCATCTTACCTGAATTGAGTCAAACCCACTGTACTCCCTAGCAAGCTCCAACAGGGGAACCAGTGCTTGCAGTAAGAGGGTGGTACCACACGTCTTCAAAATGAAACGTCTCTTGGAGACAAACATGCTACTCTCACTGTAAAAAAAGATGTGTCAAAAATATATTAAGTGCTCTATATAAAACAAGCCAGGAGAGAATGGTTAGATCTTGGTTCTTATCCCAACCAAATGCATTACTGTAAGTGAACATTCAGCATATGGTACATAAACATGCTTGGCAAATGGATCAGACCAATAGATTTCAGCTAACATTTGAGAGCTGTTACAATTTCCCAAAACAAATACCTGCTGCAAGCGTGATAATACACAGCTACCACTCTACAGGAAAAGAGGTACTACATGCATTACATATCCTCAACCTATTCGCGAAATACTAACATGCTGTGAAATGGGTACACAACATAGACATGCAATTTAATTTCTTAACCCAAACACAGAACAGGGTCAAACTTGAGATCAGACTTTCTCAGCTGAAATAAAGCCTATGAGTATGTGAACTCAAAAAACAAAAGCCTTAACAGAATTTCATAAATTGTCTGGCTGCATGTTCTAAGAAAGCTGACTACTGGGAAGTGGTAAATCAGCACCTGTCCACAGGAACAGGAAGTCTCATAATGAGAGTAGAGGCACAGCTATATGATACGCCTTATACATAAGATACAGTTTATGTATAGTTAATTTCTGTAACACAGATACTTAACTACAGTCCCACTGAACTGGATATAAGCATTGATGCTGCATCCAGAACACAAACACATATAACAAGTATCTTCTCACCAAGTAACTGAACAATTGGAATAAAAGTCTAGCTTAAAAAACTAACTCAGTTTGGAATGCTGTTTAAGAATTCAAAGTCAATGTTATATCTCATCCAGGATACAGTTGTAACTAGTTACATTCTTTTCAGAATTTTAAATATATGAAGCTTGCAGAAACAAGACTTCAGCACAGTTTGACTAGCTTGCTCTTAGCCCAGCCTTGCCCTCAAGGCAGTCTTTCAGAGTATAAAAGCTTCAGTTTTTGTAATCTGAAGTAAAACAGAGAATGTTGATGTGTCTGTAAAGTTCATGTAGAAAAAGTATTTTGCAAGATGAAAAACACATGGCAGAAGTAGTGTCCTTACAACTAACTGCTGCACAACACAAATTCCAAGATTTCAGGAAAGCTGCATTTTTACAGATGCCCTTAGCTCAGCTGCAAGAGTTGCTCCCTTGATTGCATTATCTGGAGTTAAAGCCAATCTATTGATACAGTTTTTGCTGATCTAAAAGTGACACCTACATGCACTATTCTGCTGAAGTCATCCTAAACCTCTTAATTAGGGAGACTTATTTACCCCTGGACAAAATTCAGTGATCAGGTGCAGAAACACCAAAGCTCTGTCCTTAATCCTTTTAGTTAAAGAAAAAAGACAAACAGTGACAACTATGAAGACATTTCCGCCACAGAACAGAAGCACGACAGTACTATGATTAACAGACACCTGCAAGCTGTAGTCATGAACAGCAGAATCTTAACCCAAGACTGGATTCTCAGCCAAGTGGATCCCATATGACAGCTTTAACTTTTCTACCTCTTCAAGACTAAAAGAGTAAGCTTACCTGAGTACATAAGCTTCCTGCTTGTCAGTTTTTGTCACACTTATGATCAAACAATGCACATTCTCCAGAAGTTTGTCCCACTCAATCCTGTGAAGAAATTGTAAGAGCACAAACAACAGGTTAAACTGAAGCTTTCTGGAACCCTGGGTAAAAAGTATAGCCCAAACAAGACTATAGCTCTTGTCTTGAGTTGCTGGATCTGACAGCAAGAAAGGCGAAGACTTTTTATATAGGAACTGTCTATCACAATAGAGTAATATCTAATTCTTAGCTCCCAATGGCTAAGTATTCCTCAAGATCTGTTAGTGTAATCTGCTGCACAAGGATAATTGTCAAACAGCAACCCCAAGCTTCTCACTAGGCAAGTCAGGATAACCCTAAGTCCTGCATATGCATCCCACAGGTACTAAGATAGAATTCATTGTTATAACTGAAGGTATGCTTCAGGTTGAATCTTCATGTACTTCAATCACAGTAGTCATTGGCAACTACTAGAGTAATAAACCAGCAAGTTACATTAACATGTTTTGTTTGTCCAGCTTAGAGTCAAATTCATAATTTTATTGAAAACCAGCCCTAAAAACTAAATACGTCTCAATGACCTGAATTCCTCTTTGATCAATCAGGATCACAGAATTCCTTCTACCTGTAGAAGACATAGAGGACTTAGAGCGAATCATCTGGAATATTACACTACCAAGAAAATAAACTGAACTATTTTCATATAGTGCAAGTTGAAGCTACAGTGCTAGATTTCAGTATAGTGGTAGAAGTTTAATATTTCAATTCTTTACTATCATTACTCATTCTACAAGGAATTTTATTAAGAATCTGAAAAATCAAAGGGCTCAAATTAAGCCCAAAGACTTCCAACTACTCATGAGAAGCAACAGACTTGCAAAACACTTTGGTTGTCCCTTCAGTCTTGCATGTACACCAGATTAGTAGAATCCAATATAGTCAAGTTTGCTATAAAGCAGACAAGAACAGATACAGCTTCCTGAAGTAGAGCTGGAACAACTACAGGACACTACACAGTTGGGAGCACAAAAGAATTGCAATTTTTTCATCACCAAGCAAGCTGTTAGACTGGCTCAGATGCTCATGTAACTGTCAGCCTAATCCTTCCTCAGGAGTCAGACCTCTCTCCCTTTACTGACACTGCAAAAGCTCTGTAGTTGTACTTCAGGACAGAGCACGCGCTGTTAATTCTACCAGCAGGGTTCCTCCAGCAGCCACAAATCTTTCCCCTTACAAAACTGGTCAGTTTGCGAAGTTGAAGCTTTAGATTCTGCTGTACATGTAACTAAAATATCCAGATGTTCTTTGCTTCTCTAAACACCCCAGCAAATGAATGCCTGCATTTCTCCCTCACTTGAAAACACCTCCTGAAACTGAATTCTGTACCTTTACTACTAATACTTGAGGATTTTCCCTTTTAAAGTGTATATTACACTAAACCAGTATATTTATGCAGGAGTCAACCAGAACATACTTAACTTAGACTCACACTATAGCCTCCTTTTAGGTGAGACTGAAGCTATTAAAAATGAGTTTAAGAGAATCCTATGCATCTTAAAATTCCTCATAATTAAGTGCACATCTGAACAAGTTTATGTACTCAGTGATATAACTGGACACTTAAAATCAAAGTGAGGTTTTCCCTACCACCCCAGTCAGTGAACCTTGATGAAATACTCTCCTGCAACTATAGACATGACAGCACAGACCACCCAAATCTGCATGTCAAATTAAAAAAAAACCAGCTTGTGTTTAATGCTCAAAATCCCACATATTTATTCAGCTCTACGCTTGTATCATTGACTAGGTTTAGCTCCGTTCCTGATACTCAGGATTATATAAAAATGCAAGTGCCTGCTCATCTTTGAAAAACTTGGTAAATGCAAAGAGTGAAATAGTTTATATTATACCTATTTTTAAATGTTCCTAGACAATCATGCTATTTTGCTGAGGACTGAAGCATTTAGTTTCTTCTGGAAGCTACAGCACACCTGCATAAATTTGCCGGCCTTGGTATCTTCCCTCTAACATCCTGTTATACTCTTGTAAATTGAACTAGGTAATGTGTTAATTTGTTCAAATCGTTCCAGCACCACTACTGATGATATTTTATCTGCCATTAAAGAAACACCCAGTGTCTGACATAGCATTTATGAAAGCTGAGGCAGAGTTCCGTTACACCACCTGATGTTGAGCTGTAGTAACTCCATTTGTACATTACTACAAATCTGATTTTGTACTTGTCTAAGTATTAATGGGTATGTAACTACTTTAGGCTTTGCAAGAGCACACATCTCAGCCTTCACAAGCTTCTTACCCGGTCAGACGGTTAATGCAGACAAGCGAGAATTTTCTTTAAGTATCACTGTAGTGCAGTTCTGCACACACATTTCAGGAAAATGGCTCATTTAAGCTTCAATCAGGTATCAGCAGAGGAAGATGTAACAATTTTGGTGTTCAAGTACTCCAACAATGAAGAATCAGTACAGCATACTACCAACAATACAATACTGCATGTTAAGTCCAAAGCCTACCATGCAAAGAAAGTCCCTAGTTACACTTGTTAGTACTATAGTTGGTATTTAGGTACTACAGCTGAAATCTGCAGTTGTGCAAGACCTTTCCATGTTAAAACATTGCTCAATTCTTCACTATTCCACTACAGAAACCATAGCTAAGCATATGCTAAATGTTCATGCATTCAGCCTTTACAGGAAGAGTAAGTTCATCAATTGATCTGATTAGAGTAGCATTAAGGAAAAAAGCCTAGAAGTTGAGAAACACACAAGACATTGGGCTTGATCCAGAAGCATACATAAAATAGACTAACAAAGGGCTGCAGCACCCATGATGAGACTTGGCCACACTAAGGAGAAGTTTTGCAGAGATACTGGCCTGTACCTATATGCATTTTAAAGTTAAGCTAGAAAAGTACAGAAAGGCCACTAACATGCTGGATTTGAACTCAATATAATCTATTTAAACAATATGACCTTAGTGTTTGACATTTTCCATTGTTTAAATCAGAGCTAAGGAAGAACATCTGGGACTACTTTGTACCAAGTAGACCGAGTGCACTAGAAGTCTAACTCTTGCATTTCTTCCTTTTCTTTAATCTCTAATTATTTGTTACTGGAGACAAGCAATGTCTACCCCCACTTAACATAGAAACAAAAAGTCCACCTCAAAAATAGTATTTCAATGGTTATCAGTACATGTATTGCAGCTAATCCCATTTTATTTTGTCAAGTAAAAAACCTCAAGTTAGTAGCTGTGAAATACTTGAGAACATTACTTATTTCATAACTTAAGTGAAGTTTTAACTGGGAAACAAAGCCTCCAACTGAAAAAGGGGAATCTAAAGAGACTAATTCTCAATAAAATGCTATCACATATTTCTGCTCTTCAAAATTCCCCTTTCAATGGGAAGTATGTGGATTGCATTACTATTTCCTAAATTATTTCCCATAGCCAGACACCAGGACAACCCTAAACACTTTGGAAACTGCTTTCCTATACTCAAGCCAAGCATACTAGAATATGATGCATGGGAATCATTGGTAGCGAAGTTCTGCAGCAGACCTGCATCCATTGGAACTCCAAACTGAAAATGCATTTGGGACCAACTCCTCACTGTTATGTAGGCTTATTACCCACTTCATTCCAAAGCTGTAAGATCCTGTTTCTGAAATTTCAAATAACTGCCACCTACTGAAAGTCAAAATAGCTTCTCCAACAGGCAAGCACCATGCATCTTAAATGGCTGCACATGCTCAGAGAATACCAAATGAAAATGGAATACATCTACTCAAGTGTGAAAAACTGTCCATGCTAGAATGGTAGAAAGGTACTTGTTCTATACTTGACTAGCAGAACATGCCAAAAGAAAAAAAGTTTAGCATATCTACTCCTACACCTGTGTTGCAATGTTTAGTGCCTTATCAGCACAGACTTGTTACCAGAGTGCAAATAACTTCCATTCAAACTGCCACCCAGGTATGTCAGTACAGAAAACCTATCAGAACTGAGAAGTATTCTTCTTTATTTTTAGGAAGTATGCTTAAAAGTGTGTAATGAAATGAATAGTCAACAGTCCCTCCCAGCCAAGTTCCATCATGTTTGTTATTTCATGTTTCTGAGAAATAAGAATAAGCTATGAATCAAGTTTTCCTTGCCAGATAAAGCCATAGTTTTGAATGCAAGTTATTGGCTTATTCTGAGCCTTTACCTTCAGGGGTAAAACAGGTTCTTAAAACAGGAGTCAAGTGTATCAGGCAATAGCACCATACTGCTATTTCAGGCCAACTGAGAAGGGGATAACAGCAATTTGAAGAGAAAGAACTACATCAAGAACTTGTTCCTATCAGCAATTAACAGCCTCCACAGGCATACCATCCCACCACCCCAGTAACACTACCTTGCTAACGCAGCCCAGACAGCACTGGGAAGAAAAGTTGTTTTGCAGTAGGGCAGGAATTCTTAGGAAAGAAATGCTACGAAACTCCTAAAGACATCTTAAGCTCTATACATACTCTTGCATAGCTTTTAACATGGAACAGCTGACAAGTCCGTACCAATCAAAGTAATAAGCATTTTAATCTTGTACTTTACTGTAAGACCTTGTTTTAAAATCAAGCATTCAACCACAGAGCAACTTTTTATTCCCTCACCTGTTACCTACTAAGTATTTTTAGGAGCCAATAGACACATCAGTCACCTCATTAGCTGGCTACAGTTAAGTAGGCACATTCCTACCAATACCATGATCCAGAACAGTCAAACTTAATGCCTTGTCTAAACTGCCTGTGCAGAAGAGATGTAGCCCAGGCACATGGAAGCTGGCTAAGTGTCAGTCTCAGCAGAGTTGCAACATTAGTTTCAAGCATCGTGAAACAGGCAGATACAGTACAGACCAACTACACAAAAATCACAAGCTTTTTAAAGCACCTCCTAGCAGCTGGTGTATTTCTCTGCAGACAGCTGCATGTGAATTATTTCCTATTAGAACTATAACTTAGTTTATAAATTGCTGTTTAACACAGAACTACGTTCATACCCTGAGTTTTGACACAAGGCACTGGCAACTCGGTAATTTTACTTCAGCAGTATCTGTGGAGTGCACAAAACCCACACACCCTCTATATGCTCTGAACATAGATACACAGAAAGACTGTCTGCATCTCCCTTATCTTAAACTTAAGAAACTCTCCAGGGACATGCACTTAATCTTGAATTAAAGACAGGCACCTGAATGGAAAAACTGCATCCACATCAAAAGTGATTCCAAGCAGTACTCCTCACTGAGCCAACTACTGAAGAGAATCATTCCCAAATGACATCAAGATATTTCAGCAATGGCACAAAGATGGCCACAGACAGTCCTTTAAAGGCTGCATATTTCACCTGTTGCAGGCCTTTTATCATTATTGCAGTTACAGTAGTATACATTGAATGGTGACTCCATCCCTTACATCCAAAGATATTCATTCGATGGGTGTTCCCAAGTCTGTCATATCAAAGGACAAGACATACCTGACACCCAAGATGTTTAAGGAAGCATGAGCCCCAACAGGCACATCAGGGCTTCAACAAGACTTATAGGCAACATTCAGGGCAAGTTTGAGTGTAACCTTCTCCAGAAGGAACATGCTGTAAGGCAGCCAGTATCTACCATAAGCCTCAAATCTTCTTGTTCTCCTGGCTGAGTAAACAGCCATTAGGAAAGGCCTTTTAAGAATGTACCAGTAGCTACATATTTTAACAGGATGTTCTGTGGAGTCTCACTAAGTGACCAGATCTTTGACAGAAAGTGACTAACCAAATTATTTAGTAGTTTCAGTGGTAAGGTAGGAAAAAATCAAAAAGCCTTCAACATCAGTCTTAACTTCCCACAAGCAGTACCACTATCAGTAGTAGTAGTAGAGTGTAAAAGGGCTTGTTTCCTTTGTGTGAAACCATTCTTTAATTATGATTGAGAGTTACAAGCAAACATATTTTACCTGTAATCTTGAACTTGTGTACTAAAATCTAGTTTATGAGTATCAATTTTGATGAGGGGAAGACTGAATTCTTACATGAAGTTTTCTAGATTACCTTTCATCTCCATGCAAAAAAGCTCAGCGAGTACACAGTGACAGAAGTCCTGGCACAATCCTGCCTACCCCTGCCTTCTTCCCAGTCTCCACACAGTGTAGGTCTACACTGTTTCTAAGCACTGCAGGATTAAGAGTAGAAGAGGGCTCATGGCGCAGCCTCCTTGTACCTTCACTCTTTGAGAAAACAGGCAGATAACACTGCTGTGGTCCTAAGGACTGGGGGGAAGGGGTAGAAGTGCAGTGGCACTGCAGCAGTGAGTAGACTCAGGCTATAGGGTGCAGTACCAAGCAAGTATTTACAGGACTCATATCAGATGCTTGACTGTATTGGTGCTTAGAAGTGTTGACGTAGCACAGGGTGAGAATCTCATCATATCAGTGTCACTCCATATTGCTCATTACCGCACTGTTTTTTCTCCAGTTTCTTGTGTGTCCACATACTACAGACAAATAGGAAGCACATTAAAGGTCCATAAACAAGCTTAATTTCAGAGTATTCTTCAGGGTTGAATGCTTGAGATATGGACTCTTAATACTTGCATCATTAACCTACGGTTTCAAACTTCCATACATTCAAGATCATGATAAGCCTTGAGATAGGAAATGTATTAGTTGCACATCATCTGAAGGAATAAACAGCTTATTTTACTGCAGGGATAGTGAATGTGCTACTCAGTCACCACAGTATTCCAGGGCTCACAGCATGTTTTCAGCAAACCCTCCTCTTTTAATACATAGTTTAAGGCTATTTTTAAAAAGCATGCTTCACAAACCATAGTGAGAACAAGCATTAAAGTTAAAGCAAATTATTTCAAGACCACAAAAATGTTAACTTCATTCCACTTTTGAATACGAGTAGGATAGGAATCTTCAGATGCTTGCCACTATTTCCACCACAAGACCTTTTCACAGAACTGATTAGCAAATGAACAACACCCACCTCCCCCCCCCAAATCTTAACAGCAAAGTAAAGCCCATGTTCAATACTTGTAAGTTTACCTCTACCGGATGTATTAAAACAATAAGTATAGATCTTTCCTGAAATTCTTTACACCTATCCAAACTCTTCTTTAGAAAGCAGGCTTGCACATAAGAGGAAAAAAAATGTGAAAAAATTCTTAATTGCATGGTTCAACTTTTTTCCCTTTTTTCAGTGGTGATACCCATCAAAGACTTTAAAATATCTAATCCCTAGCAAGCACACACAACGTGGAAATTTTTAGCTTTGAACACCAGCTTAGTCATTCAGTAGATGAATGGCTTGCATTTCACTACTAAGCAGGTATTACAATACAAAAGGCAAGCTCAACTGGTTTGCAACTTGATTCTAATTTCATTATTGTTCTACAGTTTCAGCTTTGATTTCAAGTTCTGTTCAATAAACTGGTTTATTCAATTGCCTTTACAGAATTAGCATAGTGGGATATATTAGATGCAAATTAAAAAATTCCAAATACATCAACTGTAATAAATAATTTAATTCTGACAATTTTCTAAAAGAGAATGGTTGTAGAACATCATTTCATGCTAGCAACACAGTATCACTGATAATTACTCCTGGATACAGGTTAACAGAGGTTAACAGCAATTTTCAGACATGTCACACCTTTCTACCAAAAAAGTACACAGCTTCAATTAACATCCTGTATTAAGAGCCAATTAACACAGAGGCCTTCAAAGCTTGCTCACAGCTCTGAAACTGTGTTAAAGACCACATGTTCAACAGTTAAGTTTGTATCTACTCTATTAAAACTTTACAGCCATATCTAAACCATACAAAGGAACTGTCACAGTACCTGCCTCGCAATTACATTAAATGCTTTTGAGCAGTTTTAAAAATTAAGCTTGCAGTTTTGTAAACATGAGCCTGAGCTGACAAACAGAACAGCAGAGAGCATGACTGTGCCAATGAGGAAAGCATTTGCGGAATGCCATCTCTAAACTAGATCTGTATATTCCAACACCAGCATATTAAGGCAAAGTCAAATGAGTACTTCTGGAATCTTTCACATTTAAAGTCAAACACGACAGGAAACCTTAAGTCCCTACATAACTCAGATCATCTGCATGTATTTCAGCTAGGATTTGCAACAGTCATCCAGGATTGCCTGGACATTAACTACACAAGTTGTTACCTTGTGGTACCTGCTACACCGCTAAACCTCAAAGAACTGTATAACCACATCTGATGATTTCCATGTTAAGCACATTACTCAAAAAGGTCTAAATAGCTTCACAAGTCAGGAAGTTACATGAGCAAGCTAGCCCATTACACCAACCGGTCAGAGCTAACCATGTATTCTGCTGTGCTTCTGGCACAGCAGAAATGAAGCTTCCACTACCCATGAGCTAGTGGTGTATATATATACACAGGCATGCACAAAACAGGCCGTTCACTATTTCAGGAAAGGGAGTTATCTGCCCATTGGCAATTCGGATCTTTGGATAGCTAACTCTACCAACATATACACACAGGAAATTTGCTGAGAAATACCAAAACAAAGGAAAAGACAACTAGCATATGCTAAGTACGCCTTTGAATGGAGACTCTACTGTCACTAACATATTCCACACATTCAATACATCATGACAAGCTCTCCTCCAAGCTCCCTGACCAAAGACCACTGGGTAGCAGTGATATACACAAGCAGATCTGGATACACTGAAAACACCAGATCCTCCAGCTACCATCTGAACCTGGAAAGTTGAACTGTTTACCATACTGATAGTAAACTACTGACATAAGTAAAGCATACAGGGCAAATCTGAAGGTTAAAGACAAGCCTGCTTTTTTCAATTGTGTCCCCTGATTACATCTACATACCAACCCTGTCGTGTCCCTGCAAACCAGTACACAGTTCTGGGTCCACAAGCAGATTTTGCTTTGTACTTCAAGCTCACAGCTACCATTTTCTGACCCTTCCAGGACGCTTGTGCCAGAACACAATCTTCTGCAGATCTACAGCTGGACCCCTTACGGTTGCAAGTCCTTCCAGCCGCCCCCCCCCCCCCCCCCCGAATACTGTACTGGGGATCTACAGTAAAGACAGCTCTCCTGCCTGTCCTGCCCTGCGTGGTTTCAAAGACGACCTGACCGCGGGCAGGTGGCCGTCAGCCCCTGCGCTCACAAAGGCCGAGCAGGCATGTACATACCTCAGCCGCGGGCGGAAAGAGCTGCACACAACCCCTATCTCTCCCCCCCCCCGGGCTCCCCGAGAGGGTCGAGTCCGAAACACGTGTAGGCGAGAAGCTGTGCGGGCCTCGGGCCTTTCTTCCTCCCTCCCTGGGTGGCAGTGAAAGAAGCGCCAGCACATTCTTCACATGCCCATTGGGTGACAGGCGCGGGCCCACCCCTTCGCGGCGCCCAGCTCTCATTGGCCTCAACTTGTCAATGGGGGAGAAAAAAAAAAAAAGAAGAAAAAAAAAAAAGAGGCAGCGCGATCCGGGAGCGGAGCCAAGGGACTCACGTGTAAATCGTGGCTCCAGCCACACTTCGGGGCGGGGGGGAGGGGGGCATTCCCCCCCCCCCCCCGCCCGCCTCACTCCGGTGCCCACCACGCCGCGGGGAGACACGGGGAGGGTTCCCGCGTACCGCCTGCTTCCCTCCCCGAGAGCCGCTCTGTGAACCCACCCGGCTACCGGGCGCCGGAGATCGCCGTGTGGGGGAACCATCCATCTTCGTCGCGACAGCAAGACCGATCTCCCCTTTTCCCTTCCCAGCTTCCCTGAGCGGGGAACGAGATTCCTACCCCCCCCCCCCCCCCACCTTTCCGCGCTACGGTCCCAACGGGCAGGGGATTTTCCGAGCCTTCCCGCCCCGAAGCCCCGCCGTAAAAAGACTCCCACGGACGGGTCTCCCTCCGAGGGGGGCCGGCCGCTAGCAGGCGGCTGCCGGGAGCTGCCGCAGCGTGTGCGCGGGGGCTTAGCTGCAGAGGGGTGGGCGCCGCTGCCGTGCCCCCCCGGCCGCCAGCAGCACTGCGACACTCCGCCATCCAGCCTCCCCGGCAACTCCCCACGCCCGGCTTCTCGCTCTCCCCGCCGCCACATGTTGCCAGCAGGGACCGCACGGGGCTGCACGAGGTGGCGGCAAGGGAACGGGCTTCCGCGCCGTCTCCGGGGACTTGCCACCTCCCCCCGCCGCCGCCGGGACGAGGGGAGGCACCCTGTCCTCTGCGGGCCGGCGCCGCGGCCTTGACGGGAACGGGGGTCTCCGGAGTGCAGCGGAAGGTCACCCCCTGCCCTCCCGCGGCTGCCGCGTTGCGCCGGCAGACGGGGGAAGAGGCCGGGGCTGTCACCGGGGGGGGGGGGGGGGGAGGAAGGAGGCCGACAGCTCGGCGGCCGCGCAGGGGCCGAGCCCGCCGCCGCCGCGCGCGCGCGCGCGGCCGTTGCCACCAACGGCTCTCCCGGAACCCAGCCTCCCCTCAGCGCTGCCGCCAGCCCGCGCACGGCCATCACCCCCCCCCCCCCCCCCTCACACACACCGCCGCCGCCACACCCGGGCCCGGCGTGCGCCGGCCATTCGCCGGCCCCTCCCGCCCTCCCGGCCGTTGAGGGCACCGCTCCCAATCGCCTCCTTCCCCCTCCCCCTCCCCAACCCCGGCCGTTAACGGACCTGGGTATGGTGCGAAGATCGCCGGACCCCTTGCTCTGGTGCGGCTCCTGCTGCGCGGGCTGCTGCCGGGCGAACCACACCTCCAACAGCTTCTCGGTCCCTTCGAAGAAGTGTGCACCGTTCTCCTTCATGGTGAGACAACTCGGCAACCAACAACCACAGAAATTTAACGACAACCAAACTACCGCCCTCCGGCCGCTACCGTTTGCTGCTGCACCGGCCGCGCTGCTGCCGCCGCCGGGGTCCCAGTCCGTCCCGGGCGGGTTTCACCTTCTAGGGGATTTGTTTAATATTAATTTAAAAAAAAAAAAAAAAGAAGAAGAGAGGAATTTCTTTTTTTTTAAACCAGCGAAAACCACCCGGAGTGCGCGGCGGCGGATGCGGCGTGAGCGTGTGTGTGAGAGGGTTACAGTCCGAGCGGGGGTGCGGGCGGGCAGGCGATGCGGTTCGGTTCCTTGTAGTCCGTGTGTTCCCCTGTTACAGAGAAGAGCGTTGAGCGAGCGCTAGCTAATGTCGCCGGCCATACTGTGTAAGCGAGGGACTAGTGCGCACGCAGCCCTTTTATAGCTCGCAGGTAACGGCATCACGCATGCGCCTGCCATTGGGCTGCCGCCGCTCGGGCCCGCCCTTCCCCGTTTCCCATAGGAGGGCGCTGACGCCTGTCGAGGTATATGCCGGTTCCTCCGGTCCCACCCACTGCAGCCCGCCCGCCGGGAGCGGGAGAGGGGAGCGCGGGCGGCGGCGGGCCGGGGCCGGGGCCACGGTGTGGCGGCCGTGCCCGGGTCGCACTGCGCCGCCCTCGGGGGTGAGAGGGAAGCGCGGCCTGTGGTCGTTATTGGGCGATCCGGGGGGGGGGGGGGGAACAGAGCTGAACATGGCCGAGGGACGACAGGGGAGCAAACCCCGAAACAAGTAGACGGGTAGCAGGGAGCAAGGCCGAGAATAAAGCCTCTTCCCGGGCCGGAGCTGCAGTAGTTCCTCTGCACCTAACGCCTCTTGCCCGCTGCGCTTTTTCTACCGTTTGTTACTAGCTGGTGAAACGTCATTCTCGCTCCCCTCTTCCCCTCAAGGAGCTGTGCATGTGTGACCGAGAAGTAAGAAGTTATTTATACGTGTGTGTGTGTGTGTGTGGCAGAAGGAGCGAGTGACTGGGGAGGGCATGTGCAGCCGTATGTGCCACACAGGAGAGAAAGCGTCTGCCGGGAGGAGGGGGTGTATGGGCACGTGTAAATATTTGACTACCTGCAATATTCTTTTTTACATTTAGAAGAAATTGTTGCAAACTAAACAGTCGTTTAAAACATTTTTTCATCAATGTTACCGAGCTTTATAGTCCGGTATTGCAATACTTCAAGGAAACCAAATGAAGAACAGAAAATACCCTCTGCCCCAATGAGCTTACAATAAAAAGCATGGGACGAGCAGCAGCAGATGGCTGAGGACAGATGAATGAGTCCCTACTAGGAGACAGGGAGATAGTATCGGACAACATAATAGGCAGTGGGCTCTGTCCACCAGCGGAGGAGTGACTCATCGAGTCAGTGAGTCATTCCCAAGGCAGCTGGATGTGAATCATTCCCTAGGTGGCTAGTCGCCACTGTATGCACCCTTAACGCAGCCTTACAGCTGGCAGAGAAACATCTTCTCCAGTGCTGTGGTTTCACTGGTTTTTGTGTAACTTTGTGTAAGTTGTTACTGCCATAAAAAGAAGGTCTTCCTTTCTCGGCCGTTTATTTCTGCCTGCATGCTGCCTCCTTCTTTGTGCCGGTGCAAGCAATTGCATGGCTATGCGGTGGACTGCATCAGGTTTAAGGCTAACTACTTAGTTTTAATAATGGTTAATGGTTTTTAATTGTGATCAGCTTTAACTTGCAGCAGTTTCCCAGGGCAGTTCACGTCCCAGCTACATAAATGCTTATGTTTGTATAAATAAGAGGTTGTGCTTGGGCACGCACAAGAAATTATGGATGGGGAGTGCAGGACCACTTGTTTCAGTAGCCACAATGGGTTCTATCGGCTTAAAGTGCTTATGAAACTGCAGCTGAGAGTTTGTGGACTCTGTCCAGCCATGTTCTCCGTTTACTTTTAATACCAGTCCCCCCATCCTTGTTTCTGGATCCGTAATACTGTTCCTAGTCCTGTCTTCTGTCGGTTTAATGTTAGTCTCTGGTTTTCAGTCAGGTATTCAAGCCTGCTTTCTGCTTGCAAGTGATCTGTGTGACATTGCTCCAGCCAGATTTGTCTTTTTCTTGTCCTGGATCCTGTCTTGTATGGAGTCCCCAACTTCCTGGTCTTTGACTGTAGTGTGGTCTCACTGCATGTCTTGGACCACGTGCGTGCAAACTCCAGCAGTTCCTGAAGTCTGTGCTCTTGTCTGCCCTCTTCAGCTAGTGCCTTCTCTGACTTCTCCAATTCAGGACTTCAGGGTCTTCTCACCTGCTACCAGACACCGGGCTGAGTGGGCCTAACCCACTAGTTGTAACTGTTGTCTCTTGGGTTTAAGGCACATCGATGGCCCATAAGAATGTTTCTTAGACACTTCAGAGGAGGACAAGATTCAAAAAAATGAAGTAAATTCTTTTTTATTTCTAGGAAACTTCTCGGTGGGAAGGATAACCTACAAAATGGTGTGAAGTACTTGTTTGACAGTATGACAAGGGACAATACAGCCCAGTATCACCAGCTGACATGAGGAGGGAAATGATCTCAGCGCTGAGTAAAATGAAACAGTGAAAGAATTTGAAAACAGAGACAAGTACTTCGTCTGATGTGATAGAAAAGTAGCAGGGTGGTGTAATATATTTGAAGCCAGAGAGTATGGGTATGAACGCCTAAAAAGAGATTTATATTAATGCTGGAGGCTGCAGGCCTTCCTTCATGAGAGGCTGGATTGCTGACAGATACACACAAAACAGGTAGAGGAGGGAAACACTGAAATCTCTTTTTTTGAACTTGACTGACAACTAGACATGAACAAAGTATTGTCTGAGAGAGAGGCTGAGGTTTCAGGAAGGACAGAAGGAGATTGTTGTGGATTAGAGGGTGGTTCTGTGAGTCATCGTTGGAAAGATGGTCACTGAATTCATGTTTACAACTGAGATTACGCAGAGATAAAGGGCAGAACAGGAGCCAAAGGACTAGCAGGTTTGAAAAAGTCCATTCAAAGGGGCTGCGCTAATTTAACTAGAGCAGTTTTTAAATTGATTTAATAACATTAATCAGACATTTGAACCCGGAGGAAGGAAGGCTTGGGAAGACGGGGGGGCTCAGGTATCATCATATGATTGCGAGACACAGGGCCAAAAATTGTTTATGATCTGGTTCCTTTGTAGTAATCTGCTGGCACAACAGGCCGTAATTGGCCAGGTACATTACCCTGTGCGCAGGAGGAAATTCTATGTAGTAAAAAACTGTTCTAACTATATCAAATCCTTTTTGCATTTTTTTATGTTAGGTGTGCAACCAAGCCCAACAGTCACAGCAGGTCAGAGTTCCTGTGTGCCAAACCAGAGCTTTGGGGCAGTCAGAAATGGGATGGAAGCCTCTGTGGTGCTGAAGCTGCTCCCCATTTTCATTGCTAAACCAGCTGCAGAACACAGAGCTGACAGAGATTGCGTGAAGCAATCTTTGCTCTTACCCATATACTTGAATAGGGCAAGCTTGGTGTCAACAAATAATCAAGTCCAGAAAGAAAGATGAGAAAGTATAAATGTTTTATTGTACGGAAAGGACAATGATGAATTCTGTATTCTTATCCAGTCTCTTTACACTTTCCCAGTAGCACAAAGGGGCTGTAGAGTTCTTGAAATTTCTCCCTAGGGAATACTCCTTGTGTAGAGGTTTCCTCACTTTGAACAGCTATTTTGAGCTGCTGCAATGATCCATAGGGGGCTGTGGCAGCAAAGTAATTTAGAGCTGCCAACTTACATGAGAGGCATTGCCAAGAAAAATGAAGATTCAAATATGGAATAAAGCCACCTTTACCAGCCCTCCACCCAACAGGCAGCAAAGAATCGTGCTCGCTCTTTGTGAAGGAGAACATTCATTGTTAATATTTCTGTAAAGGTTATGTTAGCTAATTCTATGCAACCCTGGTATATGACTGTGAGAAGCAAAAACTGTAGTGTGCTGTGAGGAGGAGCACTTTTGCTGTCTTCCTCAATTGTTCCGATGGTTGCTACAAAAAGAACAGAAAAGCAAGTTGCTGCAGAGCCAGTGTAGGCACAGAGAATGGATGACTTTAAAGGCATTTTTTTCCCTTCTTTTAAAAACAAAAGCACTCATCTCTAATCTTGCCAACCTGGCCCTGCTCCTCCATTCACATTCTGATTTACTTGCCCCGCTTCTTAGATTTCTGCTTATGGAAAGGACAGCACCTGCAGCCAACTTCACAGTTCAGAGACTCAAAAGTCATGGAACAGAATTTCTCAGCAAATCTGGGCTGTTCTTCTACATGATAGAAATTCTAAATTGTGTCATTATAGTAACAAGCAGCAATGATCTTTCAGTAACTTGAGCTATCTTTAGCTCAAAATAGTGATTGCAAGTACTTCATATGGTTATTTCCTACTGAATAAATGAATTTATTGTCTATAACCAGCAAATACCCTTCTAAATTAAATGAGGAAAGTAATACAAAGAATTGTCCTTCTGTGAAATCCTTTTCAGGATGCCATTATGGTTTCCTCTACAGTTAGTTCAGATCTGACTGACAGTTTTAAGTGTAGTACTGCCACGCAGTTTGTCTCCTGGCAAATGACAATTGCTGACAAAAAAAAAAGGAAATTTTGACTATTAACTAAGTCTTGTAAAATTCTGTGTGTGTTAAATCATAATAGTAGAAGTAGCATACATTTAATACTTGGACAGTGTATATTATGTCTTATTAAAAATGTGAAATTACTGAAGCTTCTCAAAGTTTAGCTTACATACCCAGCAGCAAATATTTGGCAAATAGAATAATCACTCAATTACGTTTGGAAAAGGTGAATTAAAAGGCCAGGAATTTGAATTTTGGCCTAAATTGTAATTGCTACTAGTTTATGTGTGTTCTGCAGGCCTGGGTGTCACGGTGATGGGCTATAAAAACACCACCGCTGGAATTAACCACCTTTTCGGTGATAGATGTGAAATTTGTGTCTCTCCATTTACCTGGCAGAGACCCATGAGCTCACATGCTAGTTCCTTTCAGGAACAGGGTGGAGAAGATGCGGTCTCTTGAACAGGCTGCATTCATTTTCTTGACTCCTGCTCTACCTTTGTTCTGAACGATGCTTTTCCACACACTCCTGCCATTATCTAAACTGTCTTTGCTCCCATGACCAGTCATTGTACTCATTAAAAACCGAGGCAAAGTATTCGTTTCAGATCAATAGTGAAGTGCAATTTATCTTTTGCCGAGATTATCTTCCATCTCTCTCCATTTCATATTTGATAGCACTACAGTCCTTTCTTTATTGTCCTTTGTTTATGGGGATGAAGAATCTTTTTCGTTGTTTGCTTTTCATATCTTTTTGGAAGTCTATCTCAGCTTGACTTTTGGCAGTTCTCACTTTGTCCTTCCTTTTCTTGATCCCTCAGATAACATTTCCTTTGTTCTTAATCCTCTTTGCCATTTTGTAAATGTTTTGGTTTTTGCTTGTGGTTATTTATTCAACTAGCTCTCCTCAGTAGAACTTTCTCTGCTTTCTTGAGACACAAAGTCCACATACTTTTATCCTTTTCACTTAAAATAATTATATTATCCTCAATATTTGAATTCCTCAGTCCCTGACTTCACAAGTAAGTTCCCTTGTTTATCAAAGCTTGTCCTTTTGAAATTGAGAATATTGTTTACTTTTGGAGTAGAAGCTCTTACCATCTTTCCCCAAATCAATTTTGACCTAACCAAATTGTTTTATATCTGTTGTAGCCCTCTTCTGTCATTAGTGTCAACTCCTTTTTGTTAGGCAATGACAATCATGCCTATACACTTTTTCATATGCATTTGATTAATTAATATAATGCACTGACTGCAATAACAAATGTAATTCACAATGTAAGGATTACAATGTGAATGTTTTGTCTTTATCTATGAAGATTACTTATAAATGCTTTTAGCTTAGTTGTAGTTAACCTTCTACTTCACTTTCTATTTGTACCTAATCTACTAAATATATGGTATTATTCAACCATATACTAAGCTAGTTACAGGTGATCTTCAAAGAAGGACTGAAGAAGGAGAATTGGGTAATCCTGCTTTTTTATTTACCGATGTTATTTTTTCAGTGTCCTAAAAACTTGTGCCAATTCCTACATTTGGATAATTAAAAAGTACATGGAAACTGCTGCTTGAGATGTTTTGCAGTTGTGTTCCTGAAAATGAAAATACTCACTTAAAACATCCCTTATTCTGCCCTATGGCATCAGTTGTATCTTTGAAGCAACGTTGATTTGCAGTCACTAATACAAAGCAAGAAAATTACTGTTTCTGATCCTAAAAACATCCAAGATTGCCTTACTAAATGAGGCAAACCAACAGCTTTCCTTATGACCCCAGTCTTCCTGTGGCACTTGAAAACAGAGCTGTCAGTCAATAGAAATCTTACACATATATAAGCAAAACTCATACTTTCTCCCCTTTCACAATCTCCGAACACCCCTGGTCATATCTGTCATTTTAGTCCAGTCTAAAGGAAGTCAATATGCAAAAAAAGGCCTTGCTCCTGCAAACATTTACGCGTTTAACTTTTAAACTAAACTTGAAGTTGGTAGAAGTACACAAATCTGTGAAGATACTCATCTACAGAAGTTCTAGCATGCATGATGGAATGAGAAAGGCAGATTCCTCTTAGCTCCTTTGAGAGGAAGAAAAGGTAATTTAAAGTATTATCTATTGTCATCTGTCACTGGGATACAGGAGAATCAGAACTGACCTTCAGAGAGGGGTTCGAGGGAGGAAAATGAACTGTGCCCTTTGTTCTTATTTATGATTTTTTTGTCAAAAGAAAATTTTATTCTGCTTATTTTTACAATAGGAATTCAGGTTGTATCTGTTCTACCCCTCTCCCCTCCATCCGCCCACGGTGAGAGAACAAGAGAAACATTACAAAAAATTAGATATTTTAGTTAAATTATTTCATTGCATTGGCATGTACTGTAGTTAAATACTGAATGAACATGTAAGAGTTTTTTATTAAAGTTTCTGTCTCATTTCCTTGATGTAGATTGTTAAGAATTCATATCTGAGACCTCTCCATTTCTTCTGATAAGCAGCTAAACCAAGAAAGGTGCAGCAGGCAAAGGGAAAACAGATTATTTGTTTCAGAAAAAAATGCAAATATTTTTTGTTCTTTAAGGAAAAGACAAAGCTTCATCTTTTCAAATACCCAAACTGGACTGTATAGAAAACTTTATCTGAAGGAACCAACCTGGGAAGGATGGGGTGTAAACCACACAGAGGAGTTTTATTTACACAGAGTAAACAAAGGTGCACCCCTTTTTTTATGAGCCCAAATACAAGGCCTATGGTCAAAGCTAAAAGGATTGTCGGGGAGACAACACTGAAACACTGAAAGCCATGTTTCTCCCAAGAGTGCATAGGTGTATCCAAAATTCAGTTTAAAACTTTATTTCTCTTGCTTTCATTTAGTCTGTCTTGGAGGTAAAGCATGTTCATTCCTTATTGACTTGCTTGAAGAAAGCCAGGCTGTCTCCTCTGTATATTGGTCACTTCTGCAGGGACATCTGATTGTGATTGATTTATAATCAACCTTCCGCAGGGAAAATTCCATCGTATTTATCACAAAAGTAATGAAAAAATATTTATATAGCTTGTAATTGCTTACATGGTTTCTAATTACTCATTTATATATAGACGGGATTTACATTGATTATATTATTATCAATTTTAATAAGCCTAAGCATAAAAAATCACCCGTTAGGTCTTAAACTAATGAGATTTGTTCAAAAATAATGAGATTTCAGTCATTAATAAATTGGGATTTGACCTCTGGGGTATTTGTCAGTGTGTACATTCAGAATTTTAAAACTCTGAAACTGAAGCCAAAAGAAAACAGGAGGCTATCACGTGAATAGAAATACAAATCTTAAAATGAGACACTGAGCGATATTGATATGATAAAAACAAAATAGCTCTTTATATGGCTTTATGCACACTGCTATATTTCATCCATAGCAGGAAAAAGCTTTCTTATAACAAAGAGGAGTAGATACCAGATTTAATGTATAATTAGCTGGTTTACAATTGAAATAATTTATTCTACTCTACATGACAGCATCATTTAAGTCTCTCTGTACTAGCATTCCCTGTTGACAATGCTGCAGCTAAGCTGGTGTCAGCATTTCAAAAATAAAACCTTTAAACAAAGGTCGTGACTCATTTCTGAAAGTTGCTCTAGGATAAATCGTGACAGAGGGCATATTTTTGGATGATACGAAAAACTAATCTAGCTGTTTCGGAGACTGGAAGGCAAAGCTTTTACACAGAGTGGTACATAAGTGGAGATGATCATAACTTCCAACAAGGTGCTGGCAAAAAGTGCCAGTTTTTCATGACTGCACTCCTTTCTGTTTTTGCTATGGATCAGTATTCCTTGATTAAACCACAGTGTACTTTGTGCCCTTACTTTTCATAAATATTTCTTTAGTAGTTTAATACTACCCCTCCCTCTTACGTTTTCAAAATACTAGCTAAGGTCTAAATTGCACAACTGCCTTTGATTGCAGCTTTGAATTTGTGCACTGGCTAAGCCAACTGTGGTAGAAGACACACATTGAACTTTTATACACTTATTGCTAATTGCAAGTGCAGGAGCCTTTTTGTCATTTGATCAACAGAGTATCTCTTACTAGTGATTCATTCTGTGTGCAATTATAGAATATATGCTGCCTGGGTATGAAAAAAAGCACATCTTAAGCAATACAATCAGTTTAATCATAATAATTTGATTTTTTTTTTTAACTTAGTACTTGCAACATATAATATAACTTGATTGTACGTTAAAAAAAAAATCTCTTTTCTTCTTCTACCTACCATCTCTCTGGTCTCTCTAATTCATATTTCAGCAAGGCGTTCAAGGCTTTTCATCTGAAGAACTCTTCTGATCAGGATACTCTATATCCAAACTTGCCCCCAACAAGGAAACTCGTTCCTTGTGGTAAGGGTGACATATATAAACAATGGTAGGAGATGGTACTGATCTTCTTGACTCATAGTCACCCGACATAGTTGGGGTACAAGAGGTTAATAACTTCAAATTAGTTCTTCAAATTGTAAAGCATCATGTACAAACATTACTTCAGATTTCTTTTCTGTGATTTAGAGCAAGAAGTTAATTCAGACAATCTCTTCAATCTCTAATTTTATAAGGGAAATGGCAAGATTTAGACAGGTAATCTAAGAATTTATCTTTCTTTGTATCCAGGTCTGTTTATGTCAGGAAAATAATGTAATTCAGCATGCTAACACTATGTCATTTGTCATGACTGCTAGAGTGATAAAGTTTTACTGTTTTCTCAGTTTCATTTTCTAGCCTGGAATGGGATATGTTTCAGTTTGAGAAACTTTCCATGTTGAATTTTATGCAGAAACTAGAAAATATTCTTTATATAGACCCTCAGTAAGTTCTGTCCAGGTTCTGCCTTTTTCCTCTGCCTCAGATTATCTGCTCCAGATCCCTGCACCTTTCCCTGATGGCGTGTTCTTCTCAACTGTGTTTGTGCGCATTTACTTTGTGGCTAGTTCTAAGACGTTAATGGCTCCATGGCAAAAAGATTCGTGAAAAGGCTGATCGATATTTTCCTTTGGTCAAAGAACTTTCAAGTCCTTTCTCAGCTTTCAAAAACCATGTATTTCAGCTCTTTGGAAGGTGTCATGTGTTTCATTTTTGCTATGAAATGTCTGAAGCAATTACAGACACCACCAGAGAAATTAATCTCATTTAACTTTTCCATGTGCAATGCAGATGTTGATAAGTAAGATGTGTCACCCAGGGCTTCCCTTGATGGTCAACGTGGAAGAACAGGTAGGTTTAGGGCATGAATCACCCGACCTATTTTAGACAAGGATTCATTAAATTTTCTAGGCACACCAAAGGGTCTACTTGTTCTACTGGGAGAGTAGCATAAGGGTGACAGTAAAACTGTATGGCCAGTCTGGGGAAGAGTGAGCCGAGAACTGAACTGCCTGTGCAGCAACAGCAACAGTTTTATTACACATTTTCAGGAACACTACAAACTATGTTATAATAAATCATAATCTATGGAATAGTTTATTTTATTAATATAATTTCTTTAAACTGCTAAGAATTTTGCATGAATGCTGCATGAAATGGCTGCATAAAAGCATGCCTTTCTGTTTCATGGATTGAAAGATTGATGTGTTTTTACTGGAGAGAAAGTATTAGTAATTTTCTTAGAAAATTTTTAAAGAATAGCAACAAAGAGCCCTGCTGAACATTGATCTGAGAGCATTTGTCTTCCATCTTTACAGCATTACCACTGGAATTTGTATTATTTAACTTTAGATGTCTGCAGTACTGATGTCTGCATCTGAGCTAGTTCTCTAGACTGCAAGTTAAAGCAGAGTTAACTGACAATCCCAAGGGTTAAAGATATGACTACACGAGAAAGTATGCTGTCAGCCTACAACAGCTGACACGGCAACATCGGAGTACAGTCATACAGCCTGACACAACCCAGTTTCACCCAGTGTGGCTGTATTGGGTGGAGCCACACCAAAATGTGAGGAGGTCTCCCTGTGCTAGCTTGCACTGCACTCCTCGGTGCAGGATTTTTCCAGTGTCAAGGTATTAGAATCAGTTTCCCACAATTCTCCATTGCACAGTGTTTTCTAAAATACAGGTTTTCTTTTTTTTTAAACAAAAATCCATACTTTGCTCTTTTCTCTCTGCCATCAGCATGAGATCTGTAAAAGGTTATGTACCTTACAGTTCTGGTTTGCATATCTTTCATATATATGGAACTGAAGCAAGTCCTTCTAAAATGGTGATTAGTGATGGGACAAGAATGATGAAATTTTGGGGAGGAGGAAAAAATAACTTCGCACTATGGACTAATGTTTCTGGGCCTAAAAAACCACACCAGAATGTGAAATTTTGCGTTGCAGGTTTTGGGTGACTAGCAGTGGAGGAAGAAATTCAGAGTGAAGAAAGCCACATAAATGAAATTGTATGCTGAAGAGGTACTGGCCCTGGCCTTCATCAAAGAGACACCAGAGCGAGAGCCACACTCTGATGACAGATAAGCAAACGACAGTCATGCTGTAGAAGTTAGCAACGCTAGCCTGCTTACCAGATAGTGGGCAATCAATTGGGTTGGAAAATCCACAGTGAAAACAGTTGTCATGCAGGTCTGCAAGATCATCAAGCCTCTCTTACTTTCCTGAGATTATGAATCAGGGTGGTGCCTGGGGAACAGAGGGATCTGAAGCGGGGGATGACGAGGTTGTGGTAGGGAAATAGGTTGGACGCATCCTGAGTCTGCATCCTCTGAATACAAATGGGCATATTTGTCCATGATGTAAACCTTGGCTGATCAAGGAAGATACGCAGTACTTACAAGAAACATTTTTCTTTGACTGTTTTTTATTGAAGCGTGGATAGTGAAACTTAGCCTTTGCTTCCCAAATGCAGAAACCAAAAAGAAGAGATTCAACACTTGTCTCAGCAAATGCATGGTAAATTTGGATGACTTACTTAAAATTGACAAGTGACACATCCTATTAAGCCTAGTCTGAGTGACATATGCATGCTGGTGTAACTGTTACATACTTTTAGTTCAGGTTTTGTGAGGCCTGCTTTAAGCAATAGGGAAAGCACGGCAGTAGATTGGCAGGTTGAGGCGGCAAACATCCTGTCAGTTACTACGGCATTGTGTGGTTAAGGGAACCATTAGATCCCTGTAGAGTTTTGTGCTCAGGAGGGCTGTTCGCTGATAGTCAGTTTTCCCATTATGGACCTTAGAAACAATAATCAGTTTCAAATTAACTACATTGATTACTGAATTCTCCTCGGTTTGAGGTCAGAGCCCAGAGGCTGAGGGAGGGTTTCAAAATATCCAGGAGTACAAGAACACCCTTTGGAAGCAAAGCGAACATCCGGCACGGATGCAGGGTACCTCTGGAGGGTCCTCCTCTTGCTGCCACACACAATCACAATGCACACCTCTGGAATGGATCTGCAGAACAAAAGATCTTCCAAACCAAAATACTGATGTGGATGCACTCTCTATATGGCCAGAACATTCTCCCTGAGGTTCCCTCCCCTTCTCTCCCCCCTCCCACGAGTTCATCACTTCAGGCCCCGCTGTCCTTACAAGAACTGCCAGGGGAGCAGGGGGCCAGAGCGGCGAGAACCACGTTGCCTGCAGTAAGTCCAGAAGGATGAGTAAAGAGGACAAGGCAGATTGGGCTGCCTGGAGTTAGGGACGAGGTGCATGGAT
Source organism: Harpia harpyja (assembly GCF_026419915.1). Taxonomy (NCBI): domain Eukaryota; kingdom Metazoa; phylum Chordata; class Aves; order Accipitriformes; family Accipitridae; genus Harpia; species Harpia harpyja. Next base: position 6,642,223 of record NC_068942.1, on the reverse strand, counting down.
ACCTGGGGCAGCTAGGAATGAGGAGGGAGCGGGGAGCCAGAACTGAGGGCCCTAAGGACTAGGGTGTTGGACAAGGACATGTGCTTAAGCTTTAAATACAAATATTTTTACAGAAACTATTGCTATTCAGTCAGCATTGTCATTGCAAAGCAAACCCATTCTTATGATAAGGAAACTGCTGGGGTTTGATTGCTTTTAACATTAGTATATAAGCAGTCAGTGTAGTGGTAATGTACTCTGCAGTTTTACATTCTCAGGGAGAAAAGCTGAATTGGTACTATAGACGACTTTGCAGGAAGTTAATTTTGTAATTTAAATATGCTTATTGAAAGCAAACAAACAAAAGTCAATGCCCGAGTATGTACGTGATCAGGAATCGATCAACGCTTTGTTGTTTTGTTAGACTGATTAATGGGCTAAACCTGTTCATGTACTGCTAAGCCAGTATGGTTTCTGTACAGGTAGTCACAGTTTTGCTGGTTTCCCGGCTGGTAAAGAGGTTGGCAATAGCTGCTGTTCACAGAGCGGACCAGGAATTACAGCTCTGCAGCCATGGACGTTTGAGAAATTCCAAGGAGGAATTTGAGCCTCAGGGAAGGCTTGTTGCTTTTGCTCCACGACTCCTAAACTTGTTGTCTAAGGAGCTGATTGATAACAGATGCACCTATCTGCCTTTCTGTTTTTCTTGAAGCATATTGTTTCTCAGCAACAGGATTTTTCCTGTGATCTCCCCAGGATGTTGTCCATCTACTGTGTATGGTCCTGGTCAGCATTCTCTGTGGAATAAAGAGGCTCTGGAAGTGTATTATCCCTTGTTTGACCCGTTTTCCCCTGTAATCTGCATCTGTCCTTCAGCAATTACGGAGGCTGTGTTTTTTTAGGACCCTCTGTCAAAGGAGAGGTTGTTAGATTTGCTCAGTAACAGGAAGGAGAAGGAATTTGGAAATTCCTGAGACTCTTTCCCTGCAGGAAGGTCTGTCTTGTTCCAGACAGCTTGCAAAGGCATTGCTGCAGGGATGCTAAATTGCTGGGGATTACCCGTGAGTCCTATGAAAGGGGGAACTGATAGAGGGGATCTTAAAAGTATGAGCACTGGAACAGTGTAGTCAGTGTAAAACTTCGTACAGGAAGCAGTGGTTGTGACCACCATAATGTCCCCAGCAGTGACAAAGGCCCAGGTACACACAGTTGCAGGTTCCCAACCATATGTGCTGGGAAGATCCAAGGGCATATCTTCACAGAGTGAAGGTAAAAAAAGCATGGGAACTTAAGAAAATTATGTGGAGGGATCAAAAAGGATCCAGGAAGATAAAAAGACCATTTTTCTATGGGTAAAATATATATTCTGAGGAAATCAGAATTTTTCCCTTGTCTGAAAGCCAAAGAAAAGCAAGCTACCATTGAAAGCCTGTTCCTTTGTTATGCTAAGCCACAGAAGACAAGAAAAGGCTGTTCCTTTTAAGAGAGAAACATCAAGTTCAAGCATTGACACAAAGAAAAAAGCATACCTTTTAAAGTAAAATGCAGTAGGACATCCTTGAGCTCCTGTCCCCTTTCCTTGCTGTACTCATCTTGACTCTGGGAATCTGTCTCTAATCCCACTCTGTTTCAAAGAACACCTGGCTCTCCACACTGATGCCTGCCCTGCCTTAACACTCTGCTCTCTGCTTGCTCTTCAGAGGTGAGGGTTTTTGTTCCATTTCAAGTGTGAGTAGTTTGGGGGGATTATGTTATTCAGGCAACACAAAAGCTGAGTTTTCACATCAGTTTGGTGGTGGAAATATGGATAACTATGACAAAAGTTAACACTTTACTTGTAGTAGAGTATGTACATTCTCATTACAGGTTCAAGAGAATAAATAAAAAGCAACTCAGTGCTATGGCATCACTATGGAGGTTGACCATCAGAGCATACTCTCTGCAATCTCCTCTCATATGCTTCTCACGATGATATATTAATTAAAAGCAAATAGATTTATGATCAACAATCTGTCTGTAGGTCACAGAAAAGTAAACAGTAGGCCCTTCCAAGACCTGCTGTACCAGAGAAATGAGAGGTACAAACTATTCCTAAACTTGAACAGGGCCTTTGGCTTCTAGAATTACATCCAGCTTTAATAGAAACTGTAGCTATTAATGGGCTCTCATGTAATACAACAGAATTACTTGAGCAGGATTGTTTATTCCCAATCCTACCAAAAGATCTGGGTGAGCCCAGTTTAGTCAGGTGTTAAATTTGATTAACTGCAGTGGCTCTGGGTGGCTTAACATTTTATTTCCAACACCTAGTTTCTTACAGTGCCACAATAGGTTAGGCAATCTGAAGATAATACAGCTATTGATTTTTTTAAATGACACAAGTACATTTAAGGGAAAACACCAGTACAAAAAAAGCAAGAGTAGGTATGATTATTATCAGTATATAGGATAGTGTAATAAACATAACAAAAGTAGCATTCTTAGTATGAGACTAAAGTGGTTAATTTTGCCATGTAATTGCAACTGATAATAGGGGGACTATGCAAAGGTTGAAACCATTCTAAAAATATGTCTACACACAGCTTAGGTGCTACATTGGTTCAAAAATCAATAGAGACAACAAATTCCTTATTCTCTGGATTTCATGCTAAATTTCTGGAAATCACAACTGGCTCTCATACAACACCTTAAGTCTGTCAGTTAAAAGACAGATTATCTTTCTGTCAAACCCTACCTCCAATGGGACTCTTTCAAGGAATGGCAAAGCTTGTGCTCAAATTTGATACTCTGAGCATTGGGTTTGTTTAGCTCTTCTGGGGCATGTCACTCCCTGTACTGATTTAACACAGTATGTGTGGCTACAAGGTATTTATGTCTGTCAGGGACACACCTTGGACCAGCTGCTGAGCATTCCCTCATTTTCTGCATAAATGCAGTAGCCGTAGCAGATAGGCATCTCACTGAGATAATGTGAAGGCTCACAGTTTGTGATCCCTGGTACGGCACAGCCACACGTTAATCCACTTGAACTCAGGGTAGTGAGAAATGCACATCAAATGCTCTGTGCCAGGAGTTGAGATCATCTGTTTTGAAAAAAAGGGATATACCACTCCCTTATTTTCTATCAACAAGGATGATGGTGCAAGGTGGCCTCTACTATGCAAGGGAGCGCAGCGACAGTGGGATTTACTGCAGCCTATCCACCCAGAGTACCAAATGGTCCAGTTGTTTTGAGCTGCTGAATGGTATGGAGTCATGTCTTGTCGAACCTTTTCCGTGACAGGGCGTAGGTCAAGTTTTCTTTGTGTCCTGACTTCTAGCAGGAAGCACTGTTTTTTGTTTCAGGGCTAGTTTGTCTTCAGGGTCCTTCTCATGAGTTTCTGATTCCTGAGCTGGGAAGACATGTATGTTTTCCATTAAACTCTGTTATGCAAGGTTATTCTACAGGAAAAACAGGGAAGGGTAGCAGTAAACCCATTAACTCCAGCAGGATTAAATAATTATTATGGCTGTCAGAGTGCAGTCCCAGAATTTGCCTCTACTCTGGGATACCCTTACACAATATACCATTATTAAAAGGATATCAGCTCCTGCCACCTCTTTTTGGTAACTGTCTGTCAAAATGTTTTTATTCTGGTAAACTGAACCTTGGCTCGAAAAAGTAGATAGATTCATGTCTTAATGTACAATCTTTCTTACGTCTTGTCTAAATTTTTTTTAATGCTGTATCTAAATTATTTAAATCAAGAAATTAAGCTTCTTGCCTGCATATCCTGAGCTTGCTATTTTTTATATTAGCAGGCTCTTTCTTTTTTTATATTAATTACAATGGAGCTTTCAGAATGACTTAAGCCTCAAATCCTCTGACTAAGAAAGATATCTGAGTTTGCTGCTTTCATGCAGAAATTGTCCCACAGGATAAAATGATTGGATTTGGATTTGTTACAAGATTACAAAGAAGGAAGCTCCTACCAGAATCAGAGTGCTGCAAAATATTTGCGTTCCTAAGATGAGTAGAATGCTTAGGTGGAGCTTCTACCAAGTATTAAGCCACTTCTGAAGTCTCTAACTCTGATGCTGCCTTTGGGAAGGCTGTCGTTCAGTTCTTACCCTATTAGGGACTTGGGTGGCTGACAGCCACAGTATGGGATTACTTGCCCACCATGTGCCCATAGGCACTGGCAAGTACTTGAATATGCATTACTTGCCTGCAAGTATTGGTTCTCCAGGTCTGTTGTGCATGTATATAGCTTTACAGCTCACTCCACTCCGCAGGACAGCAAGTTCTGAGGACTTCGTGATTTAGGCAAACTGAAAGGGAAGAGAAGAGCAGAGCCTTATGATGGTACATAAACACACAGAAGGCATGGTGCTAAACTGCACCTGGAGGTTACACTTGGGGCAATAACTCACCAGTTATAAAACTGGTAACATGTAATACTGCTATAAAGCACGCCCACAAAGCAAATGTACAGATAGAAGAATCAAAGCAGGAAGCGACCTTATCCCTGTTAATGCAATCTTATGGTTAGAAGAAGATAATTTTATGTTATATATTTATGCATTCAATATATATTTGCATATAGTAATGAATTCTGGGTAGGTTTCTCAAGGAAGATTTTTTTTTAAATAAGGAGCATCATTTAGAAATATATTGTGTAATAAATACAATGTTGGGACTGAAGGATTTTAATATCAGAAGTTATCCATTTATTCTGCTGTTTACTTGGTTTCAAGTTGTATCCTTTCAAATGCCACAAAAGGGCATTCAGGAGACCTGGCTACAGTCGGGGGCTATTCGTACCCCTCAGTGTGGCACACTCCATGCCACATAGCATGGGAACAACACAATAACTTACAGCCCGTCCCTCCCAGCTATGTTGCAGCTTCATTTGGCCCTGCTCAGTAGTTATTTGGTGTTCCTTTTGCTGCATTAGGCTAATAAAAGCCTCCTAGAACTACTTAAAAACTGCACTATTTTACATTACAGTATAATTAGATAAGATTAAATTAAAATGGTCTTGTGAGATGATAAAGAAAAGACGTAGAGAAAGATAAGATACTTATCTTCTTTTGTGCTTATATATTGGCTCAGGATGCAACACAACTTCCTGCTGTAGATTATGATAAAATAATTTATTGTATTAGAGATAAATCAATAGGAATATCACATCAGGGAAAAAAAAAACTTTAGAATGCTATAAATATGTTTGCGCAAGGGGGTTACCAGGTTTGCGGTATTGATTTCCAAATCAATATAGCAAGTACAGCACAAAAGGCTGTGCGCAGGGAAGGTTTTAGCATGGTTTAGATCTGTTTGTACTGGTTTAGCCGTCAGCAGGGCACGAGACTGCCATTTCCTTCCCAACGTAGCTGGAACAGATGAAGATACAACGTCTCGTTGCCTGTCACCATCCAGCAGCAGGTTACTGCACCCACATCTGTTGTGTAGGTGCTCCTTGGCTTCTCCCCTTGGACGCTTCACTGGCGGTTGTTCACCAGCCTCGTTGGCACCGAGGGACCCATTCTGGAGCAGGCTGGCAGAGCTGTGGGTGGAAATGGCCTTTTGTAAAAGGTGAGCGATGAAGGGCTGGGGAGGAGTAACAACTCTGGAGCAACTGTTTGCAAAATTCGTGCTTATGGTCTAAATGTATAGTCATAAACCAAACAGATAAAAATAGTTTTAAGTCAATATAAGAGAAACCACACACAAAAATTGAACTTGTTTAGTTAATATCGCTTGAATTAAGTCCATATAGCTTCTGTATGTAGGAAAGAGCTCCTGAGGGGGATTTTACGGCATTTGGCCTGCTGAAAGCTCTGCAGTGGTCATGGCACAGCATTTCGATCTGCTTTTTATGCGTGACCAGATTGAGCTGGGAAATCAAATTCCCCCTATTCTGGGGCTTTCCTCCATCTTTTATTTTCAATATTGTTTCTCATAGAGATGTGCAGAACTTCTCTACTACCTCCTTTCTCTGTGAAAGTGTATTACGTACCCTGCTGCCTGACCAATATGAGCTATAATCGCTGCACGTTGTTTGCTCATCAGTAATTTGCCAAATTTATTCCTCCATTTTCAGTTCATCCAGAATTGGTATGACCACCAGATTGCTTTCAGGCATTAAGTTCTTCTTAAACATCTTTTTGACACTAGATGGTTTTTTTTACCATTTCAGTGACCTGACATACCTTCAATGAAATCTGAATTATTGATAGACAGAAATAAATCAATTTGTAATGCCACTGAGTTCAGCTTGTCTTTGTCTTCTTTCCATCAAAGTCTTATCAAGGTGAATTTGATGTTTGGCTTTCCACACCTCCCCCTTTCAATGTTTTCTGTGAGGGATAAGGATGACATGTGGTATCAATATTTAAGTGATATCAAGGAAAAGAGATTACACACAAAAGAAAGCATGCAATTTTATCAGACTTTACAACAGGTATCAAGTTACTTGCACTGTGCCAAAACCAGTTCTTTTTGTATCTGAATTTAAGTCGGATAGTGTCTAGGATGTTGGAAATGTGAAAAAAGAATGCACTTAATAAAGGCAGAAAATACACTCATACATACACAGCATATGATTCTCAGCTGTGGGTGTTCACGTAGATCTTTCATATGCAGGAAGTCCTAAAGGCAGTGAAAATCTTTCATTCAGTAGGGTTGTATAGTATGACATATGAATTGTTAATTTACAAATAACCCCCCACAGGTTCTGATAACGAACTACAATTTTATATGTTTGGGAAATTATGCCTAGCTGCTGCAGCAGAGACATTTAACAAAGACTCATGTTCTGGCTCCTGAAATGAGAACCTGGTATCTACTAGTTTCTGTATTAATCCCAATAAATCAAAACAACTGCAGATTTTCCTGCCGTGATGCTTTGGAGATTTCCCTTGAATGTTGTAAATGGTATGGAAACTCCGGAGACCAATATTTTGCATATTGCCCAGACTTTCCATCCTCAAACTTTATTTATAAACTACTGGGAATTGTATCTATTATATCATCAAAGGGTATTTCTCTGTGATTGTAAGCCTCAGGAAGCAGGGCTTAGGTGGTGCGCTGTTTGCCTACTCATCTTGTCAGACCCTCTCTCATAACTTTCGAACCTATGAGTTCATTTCAGTTACATTTGATGCAGAAATAGAAAACTTCAGGCTATGAAATTCCTGCAAGTTTCATGAAACGTAACAGCTCAGTAAAGGAAAGACTAGTTCCTTCAAATTATTACCGTGACTAAAAGGCTGTTGCCCGAGCTCAAAGGTTATTTATTATGTTTAGTTTGCTGGCAGCCAGCACATGCCTAGCTCACAAGCAGCCACATCCCCTTGGTTCTCACCCAGCTGGTAGCTGGGAGGCAGGAGGAGGGAGCTGTGGGCGCTGGGGGAAGGGAAGATTGATGATGGGCAGGGAGCCAGAGCTGTGGACACTGGGAAAGGATGAAGAATGGGACGCAGATCTAAAGAAGCCAGGGTTTCATTTCTGCCACTCCTTAACAGCACAACTTGATCTCTACCTGGGAATGACTTGAGTCAAAAGCAACACATCAAAATTAAGCAGACTGAAGTGAGCTCGGCACCCAAAATGGATTTTTAGTGTAATCAGCACAACGGTCACCATTTAAACAATTTTTTTTTTATATTGGCTTATCCTCTGTTCTGTAAGCATCCAGTTCACTACATACAGTGTTCAGGATTTCACTACTGAGAACAATTTGGTAATCTGATGCTAGTCTACTGCTATTGTTTCTGTTACCATTGATATCCCAATTATTTCTATTTCAAGCATGCTTGCTTCTATAACAAGCATGCTAAAGTTACAGCTCCTTGTGTTTTGTCTTACACCAAAGAATCCATTGCAAGTGATGGACTCAGTAGGTTATATGAAGAAAGTTTTGTTTGCACTAGCAACTATCATTTTTCAATAACAAAGTAATAACAATAAAATAATAGTTAATACTCAGAGTACCCAAAGTTACCAATTAGATTTGAGATAGTCCTATTAAGGACGTCTAAATATTACTGTTCCTATAGACACAAGAACTGAAACACATACAATGTAGTTTTTCCAGTGGTAACAATGAAGTTTGGAACAGACTCTGGGGTAAACATGGCTCCATTAAGTTACTATTGAAGCTCCGTTTGATTTAAAAAGTGTATGAATTTTACTCCCTAAAATTTAAGTCTCCTTACTGTGAGATAAAGAACAAAAAAAACCCCTTTCCATGTTTTTTGCTTTCAGACAGTCCTGAGAAGCTCACGCACCTGTAGAACCCAAATTCCGACAGGTCCTCAGAAGTCACAGGGTTAGTGGAGGAGCCTTTTTTGCCACAGGTTTACCCAACGGTAAGAAAACTTCAGTCAGGAAGATTTTGGTTTGGCTGTCATGGTATCGGACTGTGCCTCTGCAGAGTCAAACACCACAGTTTCAGATTGAGGAAGATTACAGCTGAAAGCTCAAGTCCATGTGACATCTCATCACGCTAAGGAGGGGGCAAACTCTGCAAAATGACATTATAGGCTGTTGGTAAGCATTCTGCTGGAGAGTAGAGCTGGGTCCAAGGTGACAGGCTGATTTTGGCTTCAGCAGCTTCAGTTTGCTTTTTGTGACAGCTGGACATACAGAACATGCAGGAACTTCTGTACTTGCACTGCCTGCTATCTGTCATATGGTGTAGCTCTTGCAGAAGCCACACACAGGCTTCATGTGGTTTAAGATCTATAGGTTGCCTATGCTTGCATTAGAGGTTGGAAGAAGCAGCACATTTTGTTTGGTTGGTTCACACAACACGAACTGTTACCAGTTTGTTAATCCTTCCGAGATCCATACTGCCTTCTTGCTGACACCAGTAGATGGGAAAGAGAAAATGAACTGTGACTTCTTCCACCCAGTCCTAACAATAGGGATTTGGTAGTTTCCACATACGGAGTAGAAGATGAGAGCCATGGCAAAGCAATTAGCCTAGTAAGATGCATCCCACTTCCTTCTCATTCTTTCCTCAGAGCTTTCCTATGGGTGGTGGGTTGACCCTGGCCGGCAGCTGAACACCCACCCAGCTGCTTGCTTACTCCCTCCAAAGTGGGACGGGGGAGAGAATTTAAAGGGCAAAAGCGAGAAAAACGCATGGGTCAAAATAAAGACAGTTTTGTAAGTCAAGGAAAGAAACATAAGAAAGAAAAAGAAACAAGTGATGGAAAGGCGCTCACTCACCACCTCCCACCAGCAGATTGATGCCCAGCCAGTCTGCAAGCAATGGCAACTTTGTAAACACTCCCCCCCCCCCCCCCCCCCCCCAGTTTTATTGCTGCGCATGATGTTATATGGTGTGCAATATCTCTTTGGTCAGCTCGTGTCAGCCTACTCGCTGCGGGGGCCGAGTGAGAAACAGAGAAGGCCTTGATGCTGTGCAAGCACTGCTCAGCAATAGCTAAAACACTGGTGTGTTATCAACACTGCTTTGGTCACAGATCTAAAACACACCACCATCTGGGCTGCTGTGAAGAAAATTAACCCCATCCCAACCAGACACAATATACTATCAGAGGCTACAGGGAACCAAGGGCACTTTATCTTTCAAAGAAACATTAATATGGCAGTTGAAAGTACTTCAGCTTAGGTGCATTAATTTAATACTTTTGATCGCCTTTATTTTGCTGAATGTCTGTGTAAAATTGGAAGGAGGATAACACAGAAGATAGTGACAAGATAAGAAGTCTTACTCAGCAACAAGGGCATTCACGTTCTGTAGTAAGAGCAGCTAGTGATTGTCTATGGATGCATCATCTCCATACTTCCATTGTATCAACTTTTGTTTCTGCATCTTCTGTGCGGCCAAAGTCACAGTCACTTCTCCTTGATACTTTATCCAGCCAGAAGTACTGTAGGGGTTTGACAGTAAAATTTTTGAGGTCTGGTGGCAAGGGTTTAAAAGTATTTTTGCTTCAACAGTCAGTGCTTAGTCTTTTCTGTATATGTCATTAACATATACAGGTATTTGTCTCAGGATAGTGTTTTTTTGAGTTGTAGTGACAAGATCATAGCCTGAAGTATAAAAAGATTTTGGTCAGTTCTTTTTTCCAGCTGACCGAAATTTGGCTGACTGCAAATTCTTTACTGGTCGATGGACATAGCTGGTAAAGCTAACTGATAGGTTTAGTAATATTTTAATCCAAAAATTTTCCTAAATATGGGGAAATAGTCTGCCTTGCATTACAGATAGAAAACCTGGTCCCAAAAGAAATAAAACCATGCAGGACAATGGATCTCCTGGTTCCTGCTTTCATTAGACCATCTGGCTTTCTTTTAAAATTCAGAGTTGCTCAACTTCTTCAGTGTAGTGAGCCAGCAGCCGATGCTGTCATTTCCTATTTGGCTGTAAATACAGTTCTGGAATCTAGATAATTTAGGATTTTGCCACTGAAGCACGGATGGAGTTAGGAAATAATAAAATTAGAGTGGAAATAAGAAAACCAGAACTTCAGTAACATATGGAGACTCTCGTCATACAAGTTCTTCTTAGGTTTGCATAAATCTAATTCCACCATAGTTTCACAAAGCTCAAAATCATTCAGGCAGGAGGGATTCAGTTCTTGGATCGCTCATTTCTGCCGTTAGTACATCTTCTCAGCTTCTAACAAACTGTGTTGTAGTGAATTCCTGAGCTGGAAGTTTCCTCTGGACCATGGTAAATAATAGCCCAAAATGACACAGTATTAATTAAGTATGTCTTTTGTATCAAATTATTTTTTATCATTTATCACCCCCCCCAATCATTTATTTTCCCAGCTAACAAATCCAAACGTATTTAGCCTCTCTTCATAGGATCATAAGAATGGCTGTAGTAGGTGAGACCAGAGGCCCATCTAGCACACAGTGAAAGAGTATATGAAAAGGGCAAGCAGATAGCCATAATCCCTTCCGTATGCCTTCCCAGCTTCCAGTAATCTGAGTCCTGCAGACTTACTAAGAGGCAGTATTTTGTGTTTAATAGCTGCTAACATATTTGTATCCCATCATTTTGCCATTTCATATTTCTGAGTTTTGGTTATTCAATCCTGAAAGTTACTGTAATCCTACTACATGGATTCTGAGATGGGGTAACTAGAACTGAAAGCAATATGCAAGTAGTGCACCATAGTTACATACAGTACTATACAAGTGTGTTTCATGCTTTGTTTTCTTATTCTTTTCCTGAAAGAGTTTACCTTCCTTGTCCTATTAACTACTTCTGAGCACTGAACTTTTGTTCAGAGAGCTACTCACAGTGACTTCAAGACATTTTCCTCACTGATACTAGCTTTTAGAGTTCATTATCATCATGTCTGTATGTTTTTACCCTCATGTGCTTTACACTGCACTTTGGAACACTGCTTTCCAACTACAACTCATGCAGTGTTCTGGGAGCCTCCTGCAGTACTTTTCAATCAGCTTTAGATCTGAATTATTAGATAGATATGTTCTTCAAATGTTGTCACATCATCACTCATTCCCTTTCCCAGCTCACTTATGAACTGTGAACAGCTCAGCTTTAAGTACAACGCCTTGTGGGATAACCCTTCTGTCATGAAAACTCATGGTTTACTTCTGTCTTTTTTGGTTTTTGACTTTTAACTGGTTAGTCCGTGAAATCAGGCTCCTTCTTATGTCATATGGAATAACAGAGCCATAGAAAAATAGGGCTGGAAATTAAAACACGAAATCTAATTTCTAGCTACTCTCCTCATCACGTTAATGCTACCTTACCTACAAAATTTCTGACAGAGGTTTATCTAACCTTGTCTTAAAAATATCTAATTATTTTAACTTTAGTCTGATGATTACACAGTATCTCCAGACAATTTCATTATATAAGTGTCTTTATCACTCAAAGGTTTTCCTATATATAAATCTCACTTGGTACAACTGAAGTTTGTTAATTCTTGTCCTATGTCTCCTATCCAAAGATGATTTATTAAAGCCCTTTTGAACATTTGCACTTGTAATAGGGCATCACAATCTATTTGGCTAGGAGTAACACTAAAGTATAATAGTTCTATATATATAAACTATGTATGTTCTATAGACTTGTCATGAAATACTGTTCTATAGCCATAGCTTGTCTTTAGGATGGATTCTGCCAGTACAGTGGTACAAAACTTGCTATATCCAGTGGAAAACATAACAGTAGAACTTGATATGGTTCAGGTTATCTGTTTCGCATAGTTCTGTTTCTTCTGTGGGAATGGATTTAACTTCAGAAAGCTATCAGACGGTGCAGTTTTGCTGTATTCTCTTTTATATGCTTCAGGGATAATTAAAGAAACATCTTTCCTTTTTCATTACATGCTACTGTCTTTCCTAGTTCATGGGAAAAGATCAGTGGATTCTACAGGGAAGTTTAGAATAATTTTAGCTTCCGAAAACTTTAATGACCGGCAAGGAAATAGAGTAGGAGGAATATGGTGGTGCTGAAGTGAGGATGCCAACAATGCAGGTAGACTGAAACCACGTATACCAACCAAGCCAAGGAAACTCAGTTATACCAACTGTGCAGCTCCAAAGTATGAAATTTTGGGCTCCTATATTCAGAATTAGAGTTTATGCTTTCTCCATAATTATGGGCAACTTCTATGTTTTTAGAATTCACGGCTTTCTCTAAATATCTGCTTTTATAGCATTGACTGGCCCTCTAAACTAGCTGTCACGCTGATTCTCAAATGTGACTACAATGACATTAGTTAATAGTATCCTCTGGCTTCTGTTTTTTTTTCTGACAAACTGAAGCAAGCTTACAATACTGCATGCTGTACCCCAAATGAAATAAGCTCATGCATCTTGCCTCACAATTCACAGGGAGCAAGTGGATATGCTAAGAAAGATATACAGGTGGTTACACTAGTTGATCAGCAATGAGGTTAAGTCATAGTTGTGCAATGATGAACTGTGGTACACCATGCACTGCAGAATTATTTCACTTTTACTTTGCTGTCTCTCACTGTTTTTTAGTTGCTGAATGCTGAATTCCCTTGTTTTTGTCAGGTAACTGTTCAGTCTTGCCATTCTGTAAAGAGAAGGTGAGGAATAGTTTTTGTGATTTTGCGAGGGTCTTCTTTTTCTCAGGAAAAAAACCGTGGTGAAAAGCAGTACAGCCTATTTTGAGACCAGGTTCTTGGAATATACTCAAGAAAAGCAGAACAAGGTTTCTATTTTAGTACTATTTGGATTATGGTACTATAAAAATGAATTAAAAAAACCCAGAGCTAGCCAAATAATTATATCATGAGAGCAGAAGTCAGGCCTCCCATCTTCTGTTCCTAGCATGCTCTCTAGATTTACTGTAAAATCTTGATAGAACCCCTTAGTTATGTACTTTATTTTCTAAGCCTATAAAATAAGGCTAATACTTTTATTATAGGTGTTTAGAAGTTAATTGACATAAAAGATTCCAAAATTCAGAGTTTTACTGGGAATGACAACATATGAACTTACAGCCAGCTGAAGACTTTCTAATCTATCCCTATAAGAAATGCTCTGACATGGTGTCCTACTTTCATTAGGCTCTTCACACTCTCACACTAATATGTTTAAAAATCCCAAGTATATTTCTACGTTTTTTGGAACAGAACAGTTAGTTTTTCTCTGCTTCTGTAGAGATGATAATAAAGTTCATGTGAGACCTCTATTCATTCTGAATTTTCTCTACTCTTATTCCTCAGACTTCTGGGATGCATCTTTCAACTCTTAAGTGAAGCAACATCAGCTTAAATGTGATTGACATAAGTAAACACTGTTTGTACATGTTTATTAATGCCCCACTCAAGATCTACTGAAAAATGGTGTCTTGACCTCTAAGAATCCAAAACTTCCCACTGGATTAACGAGTAAAAGCTTACAAAGAGAGTAAGTTAAGAAAAGGTGCAACTACTTCCAGATGTGGCCTAGAAAAATTTAAAAAACCCACACATATTTTTTGGTCTCACTAATACACAAAGAGACAACTGTGAGAGATTGCCTACGACAAGCCAAGGAATGAAGTTAAGACAAGCTGGAAAGAAAAAAAACCAGTGTATTTTACACGCAAGGCAATCTGCAAAGAAGAAAAATGGTCTGCGTGTGTCACTTTCTTGACGTTGAAGTGTTAAAGACCAAATTCTTCCTTTTTACATTAGAAATTCATGTCTTATCTGTCTTGGAGAATTGCTTAGAGAACTGGTGAGAATATTCAATTCCTCAACTTTCAGTCTTGCTTGAAACACCCTTCCTCTCCAACAGTCTGGGCACTATTTTAGCACAGTTATTTGAGATTTGGAAGAAATGGTGATTCTAACGAGCAACAACCCGGCATCTTCAGTTAGGCTGGCAGGCTGAAAAAAATCATGCTTGCAATCTGCAAGCCTCTCATTTTCTATTTTCTTTGGTGGGACTACTCAGACTTTCTACATCAGCAAAATTAACAAATGATAGGGCATTACATATGAAAAATGTTACAGTCATTTCTCTTCTGAATAGAAGTGAATAACACAATTAATAAAACACTTTTTTAAAAAACGTGAATGCTATTAAATACGTATTACCAGTATCACAACCATTCTACAACATGGAAGAGCAATGGAAATGTCACAGTGCTGTTCGGCCTCTTTCTCTCAGACCATTTGGCGCCGCTCAAAGATTCATTTCTGCTCTGTAAATGGCTGCCCGTCGCTGCTCCTCCTCTGGGAACCACCTGGAGAGGAGATGCCAGGCAGCTGTTCTCCAGCAGGCCTGACAGCGTGTGCCCAGTTTTCTCCACCTTTGTGAACTTGAAGTGGAATCCTGCCACGTGCTCCAACTCAAGAAGAAACAGATGTGCCCATTTCCATCTTCTAACCATGCATCGATAAAACTTTTTCATCAAATGAGAAGGTAGCCTCATTCTTACTGGCCTCTGAGCTGGCCTACACTTGGAGCTGTTCAGTTGATTCTACGCTTTTAATGGCTTTTATGTGGCCAACGTAAGGATTCAGAAACTAGAAGCAGGGCTGTGTCATGAGAGAAGGAACCGGGGCACAGATCACGTTCTGCGTTTTCCATAACCAGCTTTGTACCAGTCCAGCTTTCACTGGGGGGGCTCACGAGGGGAATGAGAAGAGCATAGCTTGTTTAGTCCAGCAAAATAAAGGCTGTATGGGATGAGATTTCTGTCTATAAATATTTTTGGCAGGGGATACACACAGGAGAGTGGGAAAGGCTACTTCAGGACAGCATTTGCGCAGGAAGAAAAGATGGATGTGGACTGGTCACAGGGAAACGTGGGTCTGAAATTTTAAAAAGGCTTCCAGCTGTTAGGTTGCTCTTGGACAGCTGCTCCCAGTAGCAGCAGCTAGGGCCAAAATGTTTACTGGCAAAGCACGATCAGTTTATGGAAGAATAAAATGGCTGCTTGCAACACTAGCGAGCTGGGTACAGTACAGGGTAGAGGGGAATTAAGCTGCCTTGGCTTACAAATGCCAGCCTAGCTGGGGTTCCATAACAGGAGGGGGTGTGCCGTTAGCCCTCTCTGACCGGTGCTGTGGACATACAATGAATTGTAGTAAAAGACAGTCTTTTCATTACAGGGTTGAATTGAAAGAGTAGAGAACAAAAGCCTTAATGATGAAAATGGGCAATAACAGCTATTTTTTTGGTCAAAGAGGGCAATGGGAGCTACTTGTAGAGTTTATTATTTCCAACAGCAAGCGGTCCTTATTCCTAGTGACTGTAAGACTGGATGAATACATCTGGGTAGCATAACCTTCTACAGCTACATGCTTGCCTTTTTAAGTCTATGTCCATTTCTTCTTGGTGTTGGCTTTGATTACTACCTGACCAAAGACACGAATGCTTTGCAAAATTTAAATGGTCAGCTCTAATTTTAGCAAACGTCTTTAATGTTGGCACTGAAAGATCAATGGTCCTCTCTCTCTTGTGTTTAGGAAATTTGCCAGCTCACGAGCGGGCCTTCTTCAGAAAGATCTGTATCTGCAACTGCAGAGAAAAGCACTCGTAGTTCTTTGGAAAATACTACTTTGGTAAAGGAGCGATGAAGTTTTCTGAGAAATTTTGGTTGGTTGTTAGCTACCTGACCCAAGGGAAATTCTGAATCATCTATTGCCTTCTGGAAGAAATAATCACTTCGACATGGTTACACTCCTGCCACTGCTTGAGAAACAAACTTCTGGTTAGGACCTCATGACTTAGCTATGCACTAGTAGTCATACATAGTACCTTACCTTATAGTGCAGTTGGCCCCTCCCTTTGCTTTGTCAGCAATGACAGCTTCTCGTCAGCTCATCCACCCCTCCCATCCAGTGTGTGCCAGGCAGTGGAAAAACTTTCCCTTTAGGTAACTAACGCTGCCTGGGCAGGTGATGAACCAAGATGGTTTCTGTATACGGACAGCCTCTGTTTTAACTCTCCCCTTCTCTAATTTCATTCTGTTTCATTCACTTGCTGCTGACTGTTATAAATGAAGGTTGAGAACACAAGGCAGGGATTATTATGTACTTGTATGACAGGATATAACCTTGGTATTTGGTTAGCTCTGCACGGTGCTTCCATAATGCAAATATGCTTGCAGAGTGATGTTTTTTGCAAAGAAATCCCTGAATGAGAGAGGCCGAGACAAAATTTCAAAAGGCCTAAGTATTTCTGTGATCTCAAAATGCTTCTCCATGAGAGAGTAGCGTCGTGTTTGTCTAAAAATCTCTGTGCTGGGGGCCGAAGGGACACGGCTTCGCTGCGGTGAGGAATCACAAAGCCTCGGCGATAAGCCTGGGCTCGGATTTGAATGCGAGCACCGTCACCTGCCCCTGTGATTCTTACTACGAACACAAGCAGCCTATCCGGCAGCGCCTGGCTACTTCCAGCCGCTTTCTCAGAACTCGTGTTTCCACCCCTCCACCTGCTCCGGCCCTCCGCTCCTCCCCTTCGGCCCCAAACGGCCGCGGGCCTGCACCGCGGGCCCGCCGCCACCCGGCAGCGGGAACGGGGTCGAGGCCTCCGCTCCTCTGACAAGCTGTTTGCTTTGGGCGGGCCCCCGGGGAGCAGCGGCTCTTCCCCAACGCCGCAAAGCCCACCGGGCTCGGGCCGCTGCCTCCGAACAGCCGCCGGGCCGGGCCGGGCCGGGCCCTGCTCGCCTCACCTCAGCCCGCGTCCCCGCCGGAGTCGGGCGGGGCGGCTGTCAAGTCCCACCCCCGCCCGAGCCACTGCGGGGGCGGTGGGGCGAGACCGGCCAATCAGAGGGCGGCATCCAGCGGGGGGGCGGGGCAGCGGATTGAGTGGCAGCTCGCGAGATAAACAACTTGCCGCACTATTCGGCGCCCCGCAGGCCGGTGCGCGCTGTGAGGAGGCGGCGGGGGGGCGTGCGCCCGCCCGCCCTCCAGCCATCCCCCCATCCCAGCGAGAGGCGCCGAGACCGGCGGCGCTCGCCGCTCCCGCCTCTGCCCGCAATGTGAAGAGTCAGCAAGTTCCCAGCGGCCGCTGAAACGCTCGGTGTCTCCGGGGAGCCGAGTGCGCCGACGCCGCCTGGCCGGGGCGGCCCGGGGTACGCCGGGAGTTGTAGTTCTGCCGCCACAGCGTCTCGCTGGCGGCGCCGGGGCCGGCGCCCGCAGCCGCACTACGACTCCCGGCATCCCCCGCGCCGCGCCGCCAGGAGCCCAGTTGAAGCGGGTGGCGGCGGAGCGCACCCCCTCCCCCCGCCAAAAAGCCCCAAACCAAAACAAAAACAAACCACCCCCCCCCCCCCCCTCCTCCCGCGCCTTCCCCTCTACCTCCCCGCCCGCCCGCCGCCCCCGCCGAGCCCCGGAAATGGCGGCGCCGGGAGGGGGCTCCGCCAGCCGGGGGTGCTGATCCGGCCGCCGCGTCCCTTACCCGTCCCTCCCCGCCCATGGGCGAGACATGGACTACGAGTTCAAGTCGAAGCTGGCGGCCGAGCGCGAGCGGGTGGAGGACCTGTTCGAGTACGAGGGCTGCAAAGTGGGCAGAGGCACCTACGGGCACGTCTACAAGGCCCGCCGCAAGGACGGGTAAGGGCCGGGCCGCGCCGCCAACGGCCGGCGCCCCCCCCCCCCCCCCCGCCTCGCTTCCCCCTTCTTCCCCGCGCCGGCGCCCTCCTCTCCCCTCCCCGGAAAGTTTCTGGCAGCGTTGCGGAGTGTGTGTGTGGGGGGGGGGAGCGCGGAACCCGCCCAGGCAACCCCCGCCCCGCTCCGGGAGCGGGCCCCGGGGTGCCCCGGCCCTACGGCGGAGGGCGGCCCGCGGCCCTACGCGTGTGAGACCGCGGGTCGGTGCCCGGCTGCCCGCCGAGCGCTGGCGTCGTGTGAGGGGAAGACGAGCCCGCTGCCCTGCTGTCGCCGTCCCCGGCGGGCGCCCTCCCTCTCGGCGGCCGTGGGACGCGGCAACCCTCCGCCGCCGGCCGTGGCCGAGGCCGCGGTGGCGCGTCCCGCTTTGCCCCCCCCCCGGCCCGGCAGCGGGCGGGGGGTGCTGTGTCTGTCAGGCTGTGCCGCTGGGATCGCCTTCGGTCCTCACGCACCGGGTGTCAGGCCATCGCTTTCATCTTTTGTGTGACCGCGTTCGTGCTTTTGACGTTCTGCTCCGAGAACTCGCGGGTTGGGGGGGGGGGGGGGGGTCGGAAAGCGAGGGCGTTTGATGTGAGGGGCGCCCGGCTACCGACCGCCCCTCCCCGCGGTCTCCCCTTCAGGCCGATGCCCCTTCACCGGGGAGCGCGGCGTGGGGCCGTGGTCTGGCCTCAGCCCCCGGTCCCCGGCTGAACCCAGAGCCGGGGCGGGCTTGGCTCGGCGGCGGGTCCGGGGGGCTCCTCGCAGGCAGAGCCGGCGGCCGCTGCCGGTGCCCACAGCCGGGCGTGCGGGTCTCCATCGGCCCCCTTCCCCACGCGAGACAGAGCGTGGTACCTGCGCCCGTCCTCAAATACCCGGCTGCTGGCTGGATCCGGAGAGGTCTTTTAGCCCGCCTATGTTGGCTAAGCGAGGCTTCCTTCTTTTCCCTGGGGAAAAGACAGCGGGCACCGTAGGGTAGGTGTCCCATGGGTGCCATTTTCACTGTATGGTGGTAAAGAGAGCGATGGGGAGCTCGGACTGCAATTTGGGATTGCTTAGCTGGGGTGCAGTTGTTGGGGAGGAGGAGTCCTGAGGCCTGAGTAAGGCTCTCATGCAGGTGCAGCTTCCGAATAGAACCCTTTATTTTTTTTTTCTCTTTCCCCCAAGAAGAGCCGTTAAGCGCTTTTTCACTGTGGTGTGTGAATAGTGCACAAACATGGACTGCATTTATAGAAGTGTTCGAAGCATACTATAAAGTTCGATTAAAATACACTTGCAAATCTGAGGTGATACCTTTCTAACAGAAAGCCAAAGAATAACAGCCTTCCATCATAGGCAACTGAAACTTTGAAAAAGAGAAGACCGCATATGGAAAAATGGCAATTTTAAAAATAAAGTTCTGGAAGTGGTTAATGGAATGCTGCTGCTTTAGATTAATAGAGAAGTCCAGGGATTTTTCTGTAGGAGTAAATTGCATTCATGTGTGTCTTGGAAAATTTAAACTCTGAGTTAGGAGGATGTAGTATCAAAGTGATGAATAACTGAAAGGTAGCACACTAATTCAGGTGGAGGATTAAATGCTGGGAAACGAGCTCTGATTCTGACTAGCTGGCTCTGCAACCTTAAGAAACCTAGAGCATAACTAACTTGAAAAGGCAATGTTAAAGCCTTTCTGGGTATTACAGCTGCCACCGAGCTCTTCTAATATTTGTGGGTTTAGTAGTCGTGTTTTCTTTTTTTTTTTTAACTTTCAATTTATTTATATTATATATTTGAGATATATGAGAGGAAGTGGTAATAAAAATGCCCAAAATGCTGGTTAAATGTTTTTTGCTGTTCTTTGCTACAGTATCCCTAAAATTACTGCTTGTAAGAGCAGCATAGAAGAGGCCAAGGGTTTTACTGTTTCATGAAAAAAATGAAATTTGATGTCTAGCTTATCTGTTTCATTTCAGTCATTGGCAATGGAAAGACGTTGCAAGAATTACATTGATGCTACAAAGCACCATAAAGGACATGTCTTCAAAATCCCTACAATAATAATAGTAGTATAAATGCAAATGGCTAGTAAAGCAGAAGTAAACATGATAAAAAGATAGCTAATGTGTCAGAGCTGGGAATAATCAAAGGGAGACCTTGATCCATAAGAAAACTAACTGGTAAAAGGAAGTGCAAAGTTTCAGTAGGCAGCCAGATAGATTGAAATGCAATATAATATGGCCCAAATGCAACTGTACTATATACTCGGAGGTTTTACTTCATGAAGCTTGGAAACTGGATTATTCTCCACTTTTTTTGGTTTTCTTTTTTCGTGGCACCGGTGAGGTCACTCTCAGTTGCTTTTGTGTAACTTTAGGACCTTGGGTGAAAGTAAGGTGTGAATGAGTTAGAAAAAAAATCAAAACCCATCCTAAATCATTAAGATAAGCTGATTTCCTTGTGAAAATGTCTAGCTAAAATATCTCTGAGGGGTAGAGGATATTTAGCCTTAGTTCTTAAAGTTAAGGGGTCTTTAATGACAGAGAGAAACTTCTTCCAGTGCTGGCAACAGAAACCTAGCAGTGATGCATATTTATAGTGTGCTGATCACTGGGGGATTTTGAGCCTCATGTAAAGGAATTCTTCTTTGGTTGATCATAGGGACTGTTTCAGTATTTCAAATTTGCAAGGCGTTCCTGTATAAAAGAGAAAGAATCTGGCTACTTTCTTCTTATAGTCAATTTACAGTCTCGGGAGGCTGAGGGCAATAAGAACCTTGTAGCTCTACAGAAATTCCACTGAGATCCTGTCACTTCATGTTTCAAAAACTTGGCATATAAACTTTATGAAATAGTAAAATGTGTTTATATGGAGCTTGGCAAGCTGTTCGATAAAATGCTTGTAAAAAAAGTGGTTGCATTGCTTAGATCTCCATGAATGGCTTGGGCATAAAAGCAGTTTTTCAGCAAAGTAACAGCTTAGTTTGGCTTTTTCAGCCTAGAGTGGAGTATCATTTGGCATGTTTCTAGTGAGCTGATTGATTTCTATGAAAGTTAAAAGATTTTTTTTTTTTTTTTTTAAATAGGCAGTCAGGTTTGAACAATGTTGGTGTGACATTTGCATGTACTGCATGAGCATATTTTTAAAGATGTTGAGCACCTGCAGCTTCCATTTACTTTAGGAGTGTTTGTGTGCTCTGATGAGGTCTAGTGGTATTACCTGCATTATGTATTTAGCTAAATTAGGCACCTGGGTTTACAAAACTTTCATTAACATTTTTGCAATCCAGAAGGGTTAGAAAATAAGGGTCTTTTATATAAGCTGTCTAATGCTTTATTTCAGTGTACACAAAAACTGGACCAGTGGCTTTGTGGGGGGGAAATAGTGATATAAGTCTCATGATTGCAATTCAGTTGTCAATGTTAAGTTTTTAGCTCTTTATGTAGCTGGAAAATCTGTTACAATTTTTGTGTGTGTCTACTACCTCAAAACGTCATGTTGGCTTTCGCTCGTGGTTTTTTGGACACTTGTTCACGTTTATCCAGTAAAACCAAGTATGCGATTTTTCCAGTCACGGTTAGGGAAGTGTGATTTTTGTTTCCTGCCTTACCTCTTCTCGTTATCTTCTTTGCCGCTTCTTTGATCACAGTTTAAGCCACGATGTTGTGCTTAGTTGTTTCACTTCCTGTATCTCCTTATCATATGGGAGGCAATTTTTAGGAAGAAGTGAGGGTTGGAATTTCTGTTTGTTGTATATCCCTGAATTGCTTCCCTTTACTCTTCAGGAAAGATCAGCCGGTCAGTCCAGGCCACTACAAAGTATTTCTGTTCCTTCACCAGGATGTCAGCTCACCTGCAAGAGGATGTTTGGGCAAGTCAGCAAGCTGAAAAGATACTGCTCTTGGTTAGTCAGGAGCGTGCAAGGAATAATGGGATGCACGAGTAAAGTAGAAAATAGGCCACTCTGTTCTTCTGTAGCAGCAACAGCCGATGTAACACTTGCAAAAGCTGAAATCTTCCTGTGAATAAAGCCTTTCTAGTTATTGCTGCTTGCTTCTGCTTACTTTTAAGCAAACAATTGAGCTGGCTGCTTTCTGTCACGCTATGGCTATGTTGTTTTTCTTTGACTCGCTACCTGGGTTTGGGCAACAGAGATTATTAAAATAAAATTACAAACAAAATTTTTTTTTTTCTTTCCAAGTAACTATGTAGGTAATATTTTTATTCTGTATGTTTCAAAACACCTCTTAAAAAGCAGGTATGTGCTTTTTCACCTTGTTACGGAGGGAATGACGGAAATACAGAGTGATCAGCTTCCAAGATGATGGCAGCAGAAGAGCCAGGAGTTGTCCCCTGGGCAGCTGCCAGGCTCACCACCTGCTCAGTAGCTGGTGCTGCTCTGGCAGACCCTCCTTATCCTTTGGCAAGTATAAAAGGTTTGGCACTGCCCTGTACTGTACAATGTATCAGCTGAATGAAGTGTGTAGATTTATATGCTAATATAGTAATACACTTTTTAAAAAAAAAAAAAAAGTCAGTCACTATTTGTAACTTCTCAGATTACTTTGTTGTTAATGTATCTGTAGCTCTCAAACAAGAGAATTGGTACAAAACAAGCTTCACCTTAGCTGCTAAATACGGAATTTCTTTCTGGAAATTGGGCAACAGTGATGCAAGTCCAAAAACATCACTATAAAATACGGGCATAGGAGGGGAGAGACAAATGAAATCTTTTCACCGTCCCCCACATTTTTGAGTATTGTAAGCTTGTGACTAAAGAGGAGAGTCTGTTTTCCTCTTTGGACTGATACTGGTGTGCAGAAGCATTAATGTAAAGTTCTTAATGGGGATCTGAAGTGCTTACAGCATCAAAGTCCACACAAGAGTCAAGTGAAAATTAGGGCATGGGAAGAGAAAGGAAGATGAAGTACATAGCCAAGGCAAGTGTATAATCAGAGGAATGCTGGCTGTGGTCCTGGCCATGTAACCTTTTGTTTGTTTTAGGTTTTTTTATTTGATGCATCTTATTTGTTTGAAGCAGAAGTGGAAGAATATTGATTAAGAGACAAAAAATAGTGTGCTGTGAGGCATGGCTCTATTGGAAAAACAGGCTTTCTCCTGGGGCGACTTGCTGTGGTTGGGGTTTCTGCTAATATCGTTATGTTGTTCAGAGTTTGCCTCTGGTCATACTTATGACTGAGATCACTGTGGTGGTAGAAAACTTTAAGTGTAGAAGAGGCAAAGGTAATTTGCTTATTCTCTTAAACCAGTATTCATATAGCAATAATTTGCGTACTGCTCTCCCCATATTGTTATTCTGCAGAGCTTGAATTACTGAAGTCGCATAGCACAAGTGTGTCGGGAAGTGAAACTTGTGCTCAAGTTGACTAAATGCTACAAATGATCAATGTTGGCGGTAAAATCACAGGGGAATGGGCAGGTGTGTACTGCAGTTATGTTTACTGTTAAGAGAGGCAACTCATTGATGTGGCAAGGATTATACTCTCTTGAATGTGAAACTGGAGTGTTATGTACCAATGCAAGTCCATACTTGTAAGATATTTGAGAGTCTATAATAATTTATGTATTTACATCTTATTATTTCCTCTCTTTGACATTGTTTTGAATGTAAGAAATTTGAGTTTTCAGCTGTAGTTGCTGTTTACTAATGTAATCCTGTGACAGGCTAAATCACAGCAATACTGACCCAAGTCAGAAAGCAATGTATTTGATCCTGAACAATTACATTTCTCTGCAGCAAAATCTCTACCAATGATGGTATCTGAAAAGCTGTGTCTTGCTTCTCACTTTCATATTTTTTTTTTTCTTGATGAAGCTCACTATCTTGAGGAAGGCAGAATGGCTGAAGGTGTTCATGCCTCGCTATCATCTCTCAATAGCTAAGTAAACCTATATACTAGATCTACCTGCAAATCCTGAAAATACTTGTTACCACTAAGTGCTCTTAATATGTGTGAGAGAGAGCAGCAGAACTAACCCAGACCTGTCTAACTAGTTGCCTGCAATGCATTCTAATAAAAAAACCCCATCTAGGAAGAGATCGTTAGTATTTCATAACTGTGCCTTACTGAGAGCTGCTAGTGCACCTACACTGTGGCTTTGCTTCCTGCCCAAGAGGATAGTGCAAGTGGTGATGAGTAATTTTTAGTGCTTCCTACAGGCTTTTGCATATGGTCTCTTCCATGGCTATTTTCTCCTTTCTTCTGTTACTCTCCCTGAAACCAAGTGCACAAATGAGCTGTACAGCCCTTAGCCTTTCAGAAAGCAAACAGCATTCAGCCGGTATTTTGTTTGCTACTATGGCAAGTACAAAGGTATTGTAGTGGTGGTGGTAGGAGCTTGAGGAAGAAAGGAGGTGAGCGTGGGTGATGAGATGTAGAAGAGGTTGCGTTTGAGAGAGGAACGGATAAAGATTTTTGCCAAGCTTGCAGAGGAAGACTCGTGCATAAATTAGCTCATAATAAGCTGTGAAGGAAAACCTCTCAAGATTTAGTCGTGGTTTTTTTAGAGATGAAGAGGATAAGAAGTTTCCTGTTACAGAGTGAGGGGGTTAAGAGTTTTCCAGTAGTGCTGCAGGAAAAGGAAGAAAGAGTTTGAAGGGGAAGAAGAGATTCCTTTCTGCCCGCTACCTGGTAAGAGGGTGGAAAGCAAGGTAGAACAGGGGCTAGCTCAGAAGCTAAATTCCTCTCAGGTGAACTACTTGATGTAGAAATTGAATATGTCGGTGTACTTCTGGGTCATCTGATCTAATCTGTTGTATTGTAGCTAGAAGTGTTGTAAAGTTTCTTTCATAAGTTTACTTTCAAGATGAGTATTTTCACATCATGCATGATTTAAAAAGAAAACAAAAAACCAACAAAAAAACGCAAGTCCCAGAAATTGCCATGATTCAGAATGCCATAGATGTGTTTGCACAAGTAACCAGAATTTCTGTGGAATGTTCTAAGCAAACTTCACTAGAGGTTTGTTAGTAACATTCAATATTCCCATATCTTTTGAAAATGCCTACTGAAAGGGTGTGTTTGCCTATTCTGTGGCCTTAATCAAGCTCATAATTTGCATAGATGCCTTCTGACCCAGGTCTTTCTCCTCTTTTTTTAACTGCTGAGTTCTACATTGTGAAATAAGATTCTGTTTGCATGTGCTCGCTGCTGCTTAACGTACAGTTCGGGAGGTGATATGGTCTACGTACATGATCGAGGAAGGGATCGTTAGCAGAAGTGATTGGCAGCTCTCACATTCTGCTTCTTGTCATTTGATATGTTGTTTCTTGAGCTTCTTTGCTGGCATTTGAGAACTGACACAGGCTGCAATTTTTTATTCTCTTTTACTGAAACAAAGTATTAGAACTTAAAAAAGATTTATTTGTTTCAGTAACAGTGTGTTTGCCTGAAGGAATGCTGAAACTGGTCCAGGACAACTGCTTTTAGAATAAATTGGCTAACTCACCATGTGACTTTAGGAAATGAAGAACAGTTTCTACTTGTGTAGCAAATACAAAAACTTTACTGTTTTGACTTGACTTATGAGCATCATGTATCAAAATAGTTTAGGTTTATAAAAGCCCTCCCAGCTCTGGGGACTCGGTTTACATAGATCACTTGACTATAA
This sequence comes from Harpia harpyja, assembly GCF_026419915.1. Classification (NCBI taxonomy): domain Eukaryota; kingdom Metazoa; phylum Chordata; class Aves; order Accipitriformes; family Accipitridae; genus Harpia; species Harpia harpyja. The sequence continues at coordinate 6,616,579 of NC_068942.1, read as the reverse complement.
GTTAGATGACTGACAGATAAAAATGCTAGTTTTGATGATATTAGAAATTATTATACCTCTTGTGAACTTCAGCTATTTCAACAGATACAAGAAGGAAAAAAAGCACAGAAGCCTTTTTAATCACACTTTGTTGCTAACAAAATCCCGTGAAAGTCTTCAAGTCAACTGATACTTAACTTCTGTATCTGAATTTCTTATTAATATTTTCTTAGACTTTTCTGTGGGAGCACAATTCTTTCATTTAGCAGTGGGGTTTTTTTGAGAATTTATGAAATATTAGTGTATCTAGTCAGACTGTCTGAAAGGGAAGGAATGTTGTAGAGATAGTGTTAACTGACCTTTGCAAAATTGGTGTCTGTAAGTGTGGGTTGGGTTTTTTGGTTGGTATGTGGTTGATTTGGGTTTTTGTGTATGTGTGTGTGTTTTATTTGCTTGTTTTAAACTTTATTGGAAAGCATCACTGACTTTTCTGGTTGTGAGAAAGATTGGAGGAGCTGGGATTATTGGAATAGTGGATCTCTGAAGGGCATTATTCATGTTTGCTTCTGTCTCTCCTGGGATTAGCAGTTTTTAAATAAATATTTTCAGATGAGGCTAATGCATAACTGCTTGTTTCTCTCTCAGTTGTCATCTGTTTTCTACAGAGTTCATGATCTTGAAATATTCTAGGGTTATTCATCTGGTAGGTGAAATGACACTGAGGTCAGGCTTTCCAGTAGGCAAAGCAACAGGTATAGCTTCCTGTGTGTGCTGGGAGTGTCAGTTTGCTCGCTTAAGGATAAAGGTTCTGGGCTAAATAAGAGTACAGATACAAACTGGGGACAGTCTCCAACAGTATGGCTTTAAACATGTGTTTAAACATGTAAACTGGGCCTCACATGCAGTATGATTATTTTTTTGTTCATTCCCTGCTAACTTAAGTAGAAGATGCTATTGATTTCTTTTTAGAGTCAGGTGAAAATAAATGTTATAGGCAATTGACTTGGAGGCAGAAGCTAGATCTGCTGGAATGGAAGCTACATCCAGAGGTATGTTTTGCTGTTTTGAAGCAACGTATCTGGTTTCCTCAGGCATTAATTGCAGGAAGAGTCAATCCTTTCTATGTGGCCAGGTTTTCTGCTTCTTCTGTCCCTCCTTTCTTTGCCTATCTTTATTAGAGCACTTGGAAGCATTCACGCAGGTAGTGCTGGGACTCTGCTCTGACTGCGATTGTCCTTGACCCTGCCACCACTTTGTGTTGTGGGGTCCGAGAGCCTGAAGAGATCTGATGATAGAAAGGCCACTCATGCATGAAATTCTAGTGGCATGAGGTTAACTGTTTGACTCTTAAGTTTTGAGAGAGACGCTTCTTATTTTATGGCTTATGTATTCTGCAAATTCAAAGGTGTTTAGAGAAAATTCTTGCCCATATTAATACTTCCATGGATTATCACAGATTCATGCTAAGATTTAACACCTTGCTCATTCAAATATGCCATGTTCGTTGCTTTGGTTTGTTATCGTTAGTGCAGCTGGCAGTGGGTTTCAGCCTGTGTCTTTAAATATGTCTATTCCTGAAACAGAGTTCCTGTATGAGTTGTTGCCAAGTTCTCAAGGGCATTGTAGACTTCAAAGTTAGCTTTATGTTCATACCTTTTGATTAAAATCAGTCATTGTATGGGATAACCAGTTATTCCTTTGTCCAATTCTGTCATGCTCCAAATGAGAAACAGAGGTAGACAAATTACCAGATTTAATTTGACCTTCAGTTCAGAACAACCAAAAGACCGTTACAAGTCAAATGCTATTTTTTGTACCTTTAGCATGATTTCAATGGTGGGAAAAAAATGTCAGTGTGAAACTTTATCCAAGTGCTGTTCTTAAGCTACAGAAAGAGCACGAGAGAAGCCTATTCTGACTATGGGACAGGCAGTTTTAAAGTTCAAAGGAAGCAGAACATGGCTCACGTTCTCCAGGAACAGATACAATGATTGCTGACTAAAGACCTTGTTTGTTGTTGGGAAGTAGCAAGAATCTCTTAGTGGCTGGAATAAAGACATCTGTAACTTTGTGAAATCCTAATCGTCTGACATTGAAGTGAGGAAAAAACATGGAGATGCTCTATTACCAATGATGTTGTTTTTTTTTTTTCCCTTTCAGACTGAATTAAATTAGACCTCATGGTGACTTTGTAGAATTTCATTCTGGTCCTTATACCTTCTCGTGAGGGTGTTTTTTTTAACTTGGGACAACCTTCCAGCGGTAACAAATGTGGTCTGTCTCACTCTGCCCATACAGAATGTTGGGTCTTGCTTCTTACTCATGATTTGGGTGGCAGCTTTTGTACCTAAAGGATAGTTCACTAACTAAGAATTACATCCACACTGTGCTAGTTAGCTTTCGTGTAGGTCTGGCTATGAGAAGTGAAGATTTCACACTAGATCATTTGAGTTGGGAAGTCTGAAGGAAGACAAGAACAGAAATTGTGTGACAGGTCTCTGATAAATCTGGGCTTTCTATATGCTTTAGAGGACGCATTTGATTGTGTCATGAGCTGGAAAAGGAAAACTGAGTAACTGTGGCTTTTAGGCCATTGTCCTTCTGATAGGTCTTACATTGAGTCAGTATTTTTTTCTTCTGCAATAGGTGAACCTAATGCATTATAATGATTTAGAAAAAAAATCCGCATTCAGTGTTTCAAACAGGTTCTCGCCAAAAAGACCCCAAAGAAATACAGGCTTCCTAATATCTGGTGATTTAGTAGTAATTTCCCCACCTATGAAAGCTGCAGTATTTAGCCAGGTTTAGCACTACAGAGAAAGAGACGTGATGCACGTGAAGCTGGACTATGTAGCAATGGTATCTTTTTACACTATGGCTTTAGGAGCTATACTTATAAAATTACTGAAAACAGATAGCTAATATTCTTGACATTTACAGTTAGTCGCAAACATTCTTATAAGTGATTTTACGAAACAAACAGCAGATTCTTTTTTGGCTTAGTCTAAAGGACTGTGTCTGTGGCCTTGGTATGTAATTCACTGATAAAGAAAAGTTTGTTTCCTCTTTATTTCAGAGGTATTTTTCTCCTTGCTGCTGCTGTTCCTTATTTTAAGGTAACAAATCCTCACATGCAGTATCCTTTCTGGAAGGGAGGTATTTCCTAAATCTATTCATTATCTGTAATCAAGCCTGTCTGTAAAGAAACTAAGTCAGGTACAGCTCTATCCCCTGCTTTAATATAGCAATTGCTGGAAGAAATTACCTGGAGCAGCAGAATAATTTTACAGCTTTCAAGGTTTAATGTGAACACTTCAGTTTTTACCTTTGTAAACAGGCTGTCAAGTCTGTTTATGCCAATCTGTTATAAAATAAACCTGCTCGTATGAAATTCACAGTTCTCGGTCACTCAGGGTATTTTGGAGCCAGTCTAATTATAGCAATGGCAACAACCGTGTAGCTGGTTGAGGTCTCTGTGAATCTTCATCAATAGATTTGGAGTGAGGGTGGCAGTGACTGAAGATATGCTCTTTTTCCTTACAAATATAAAGTTTTATTGTTATAGTGTAAAGGCTAAATTTTAATAAGATTAAGGTTAGCAAGATTTCCAATGGTCTGTTATTACAGAGATCTTAAAAATCTGTTTGGGGTTGTGACTGTGAAATAGTCTGAAACTGTTGGTAAGAGTTAGAGGGTATCTGTGCTACAAAGATTTGCTTTTAATTTTCTGAATTAGAAACTACTGGAAAAAAGAGAAGAGAATATAGTTAGGTTATGTGTAATGGTGCTGGAACAGTTCCCGTCTCCTCATGTTGATAGTGAGACCCCTACTCCCCACTCCCAGTCTCGTGAAATTATAGCTGGGTAAAGGAATTTTTTTTTTTTATAACAGAAAATCTTATCAGTGCTCAGATTCACTGTTTTGTCTTTTTAATCTGCTGTCATCTCATACATAAAGAACACATCACCTATGGTAGGTGAAGATTGGGGTTTTCTTTATAGGTATTTAGCATCTTTTGTGAGACTCCGGAATCACACAATATAGGGGTGTTGTGTTTAATGGCAAGTAGCTTCACATCACTTTAAGAACTTGCCTTGTTCTTGAACATGCACATTTCCTCCTGAGTTCATAGGCTGGTTTACAGAGGAATATACAAACAGAAGGGCAGCCATATCAACAGCAGTTTTTAGAGGTAGGTCTGGGGATATTCTATAGATAATAGAACAAAATCTGGGTATAGGTCAATTTCTCATAGGGTACTGTGATAACACTGAGTGTCTCTTCATAATCTGATGCCAGTGGTGCTTTTAATATGATCTCTTTTATATGGCTGGAACGTGCCAGATTTTCCAGCAGGCTAACCTTGGTGTAACTGTTCTGCTGCGTGTTTCTCAAATATATGTAATGAAAGTCAGATACTTTTAAAAAAAGGCTAATTGTTGTCATCAGTTGCTCTATATTTGAATGTCTCTGCCAATTTGTAAACATTTATAGTAGACTTAATTTTAGAATGTGCTTCATATATGGACTTCCAAGTCTTGGACGTAGCAGAAGATAAAGAGAAGGGCTGCCTTCTGGTGTTATTGTATGTATATGCTGAGGTAGTTGGTGTTGTCTGGGACATTTGGAGGGAGACCCAGCAGAGTTTAGTGCGTGTTGTCAGGCAGTGATACCAATGAGCTGTGCAGCATTCAGGATGCTTTTTGAAAATTGAGATTATAAGGACTTTGTGAGACAAAAGATTCAGAAATGCAGTACGAAATGTAGCATATTGTTTCCATTCCAAAAAGTGTTTTCCTTGTGTGTATCTGCATCAGCCTTGGAGATTCTGTTTTCACTCTAGCTCTTTTTAGATTGCATAGTAAAGACTGTCCTGTTTGGTGTAGGTTTGTTGCCTTGCTCCCACTCCCCGAGTTTACTTTTAGATGTTGTTCCAGACAAGATGGAAGCTGAACTTTTAAAGATCGTATAGTCATTGTCTGCTGGGGAGGTTGGCTTCCCACCCTGCCGCTAAGAGGAAAGTCCAGGCCCAGGTTCAAGCAGATGAGGTGACATACGTGTCTGCTCTTTCTCTATGAGAAGTCCTTTCCTGTGCCCTACACACGTGTGCTCTTCTGTTTGCAACACTGAGAAGTTTCCCACCAAACCTCTGAGGGATGCGTCAGCAGGCAGGCCAGCTACCCAGTCCACAGACATTACTGAAATGGTGAACTTCTCACCGTAGTGGAATGAGGTAAAAGTCTGCTGGCTTCATCCATTCTTTTCATGGCCAGAACCAGCAAAATATAACTAGAGTATCCCTGTCATATTGAACTTGTCTGGGACTGGGCTGTAGGAACAACCTGTAGCTGCTGTGAACATTTTTAGCAGAGCAGCAGACAGCTGCCCTTGAAGGTGAAGAAAGACAAACCTTTTAAAGGACTGATGTGGTCATAGATTTCTTTTAAATTTCTGCTTACTATCCTTACTGTTTCACGTTTTGAGTTTCTTACATAGCTTTAAAAATGAACTAATATATATGCATTGAAATTCAGCATGTGTACTGTTCTCTAGAAATAAATTAAGATCAACATGTAGATGCTCAGCTTCTGTCATTTGTGCTGGTTGTTGGCATGGATGAAAAGGAGCTGGCTGAGCTGCTGGCTGAGCTGCTGACTGGATAAGGCTTGATACAGTTTGAGGATAATGATAAAGGAAAATTACTTTCCTAGTCTGTTGAAGAGCATGTACCCTAGTGACACCATGTGTGGATTTTTTGATGTTCTAATTCTTTTGGCTTGGTGCCTATTTCTATATGCATAAAAAACAGTAAAGCATAAGAACCCGTCACTTTTTGGGAAGGATTAGGTCCCTTTTTCCGGTCAATCGTAGACACTTCTCCTGGTACTATTACCTTTGTAAAGGGCTATGGCCATGTGTTACGTATAGAGTTACCTCAGTGAGCAGCTTGCATAAGGTAACCAGTGCTGGATGTGATTGATTTAGTGGCTTTGCTGCCATGTTCCAGATACCATGGAGGGTTTTACAGTTAACTTCTGGGTGCACTTCAGTGTCATGGTTTTGCTTTATCTTGGGGGGGGGGGGGGGGGGGGGCAGAGTTTGTAACTTGTTGGCGATCTCCTGCTGAGTGATTAACTTTATGCTGTATGGCAGCAATTAAGTGATCAGAGCGTAACAAGATATCTGTATGAATGTCGTGTTCTGGGCAGTACTGTGTTTGAAGGACACTGAACTCCATAGTGTTCCTAGGCTTTGTCCTACAAAGTCACAAACGTTTTAATTCCATTAGTGTTGCATACAAGGGTGAATTGTTTTCTATTAGGTTTTTCTATGTAGGTCTTGGAATGTTTTTATGATGCGCTTCACTTGTTTAAGAAAATGTACACTTTAATTATTATTTATTTTTTATTTATGATATTGTGCACTTATATTAAGAAAGTTATTATTAGTATATACTGTAATGTTAATATCTGTATTAACTGATGTGATAGTCACAGTTGTAGCTTCAGTGCAATTGCAGTCTTTCAAGCCAGTTCCTTGATGTGGATAATTAATTCTGAAGTTCAGATGTATGTTAAATTATCTGTGAATTCAAGAGGGACCATCATTAAAAGTTTAAAAATTTGAATAATAGGGATAAAACAATAGTTTGAACCGTGTGCTATTTTAAAATCCTCCTATTTTTCTTATGGTCTTGGGCAAGTTGTTTCTAGTTTTCCATTGGCTTGTTTGTAAAGTAGTTTCTCATATGATGGGAGCACTCTGAAGTAAAATTGCAATAGTTAAGACAGTTTAACTCCTTTGAAATGTTTTAATTTTTCTAAGTCTTCTGAACTGCACCCTTCTAAAGGGAATTTGGTACTTTATTCTTTTCAGAGCATTTGGAAAATGGGAACTGAAAGTGTTGCCCAGAAGTAGTAGTAATCTATTTTCATTTTCTGCATTGAATACTACAGTTGAACATAAGCCAGCTGAGTAAAATTTTTGGGGGCAAGAGGACAGAATTTTGCTTTGCACTGTACAAATTAAAATGTTAACATTAACCTTAAGGATTGCAGAATGAGTTAGCTATTGGTGAGGGAGAAAAGCTTAATCTGAAAGACCAAGTAACAGCCTTACACTGGTACGGATTTTAATAACAGAGGGATGTTCTCGATTATTGCTGGTAGGTGTGAGGACCCTTGCATTTGGATGCTGCCTATGGCAATCTGAAATATAGTCAGGAAGTTTTCAGGATGGGGATATCTCATATTAGCAGTTTCATTTTTGTAAAAAGTTAATCCCTCTTAAAATAGCATGAATTGTAATGCTTCTGGAACTAGAAACAATGTTGATTTTAATCCTTGCCTCTAGTTTTGGATAAGGGAACTTGAAGCGTGGAGAAGCCTGGTGGTGGTGTGGTGTAGTACTTGTTTTATCAGGTGAATTCTTCTGTATCAATTTTGAAAAGCTTTAATGAAAATCGTTAAGTCACAGCCTCTAAGGAATAGACTTCCCTTTCAGTACTGTTTTGCTATGTTTTTTGCTCAGATTCAGTGAGCACATTGCCACCGTCAGCCTGGGGTGGCTGTTTAATAGAACCTGTTTGATTGAACCTGGGTCTATGCCACTTGCTCCCTGCCCTCAGACAACCCCCCCTACAGCAGGACCTTCAAGTCAGTTGGCCTGCTCCCAGGCCAGTATTTCTGTGGAGCAGATTATAATGATTACAAAGACTTTGCTTCTGCTTGGCTATCCCTAGCATGGGTGCCTTCTGCCTTGTACCAGAGCTTTGTAGTTTGTTGTTGTTAAGGTTTGGTTTTTAAACTTAATCACGCTTGCTCCACTCTCTAGTGACAAATGTACTGATATAGGATCTGTCAGAAAAGGATTTATGAAAACTTCCCTGCTGTATAATTCTGTGCAAGTTCTTGAAATGTGTTCAGAGTTCACTAGAGTTTTTCTGTATATTCAACACGAAGTAGAAATACTTCTCCCTGCCTCAAGTGTTTTGTAAGAGCATAGGTCTTTAGGGAGTTGAACAGTATACTTACCTATCACACGCAGCATTTGACATTATTTATTGAATTCTTAGAAGTAGGGAAATAGCTAATAAAGTACCTATTTCTTTTTTCCTTTGGCCATTTAATACCATTTTATTGAGTAACCAGAATTATGTATTTCATCAGATTGCATTGGCTGACTCAATATTGAAGTTTTTAATATATTTCTTTCTTTCTAAAATTATCTTGAGATCACTGTTAAATGGGTAATATTATTAGTTAAAATACCACTTGGTGGAGATCTTTTGGAAGGTGCTTTAAACAGCTATTATGTTTGCGTAATAAGAACAGTTAATTTTGGAAAAGTATTCATATAGACTTGCATTTCTGCCAAAGCAAGTAAATGGTATTGATGTATTTAAAGGAGGCTATGTTTGTGGTTCTGAAGCTGTTGGTAAAAAACCATTTTGTGAGATCTAGGGTATGGTATCTTTGGAGTTCTTTATCCTTGATACCCATTTATTTTAGTTAAGTATTTAATTAGCCCCATTTTTGCTCAATGTTCACAAACCCCGGCATCCTAGAAGTATTGTGTTTGCAGCTCGGTAAGATTGCCTTCTTTTCCCACATGCTATAATACCTTAAGTTATTGGGTTGTTTATTTTTTTTAAACATCTCATAATTTCTCGTTTGTATCTTAATCCTGCGTAGAGTGGCTGACTGTGAAGTGATGACAGACTCGCGGTGGCAGTGGTGTTAAGCAATGCTGTTGAAGGCAATGTGTGCCAAACAGCGTGGCCAGTCTCTGCAGTGACCTTCAATCTGTGGAGGTCTGAGTAACTGAATGCAATGCTTGCATGTGTAGAACTAGTTCAAGGGTAGCCGTGCTCGTGGGGTGGTGTGCCCAGTTAAGTAGATGTGCCGAAAGAAGGGTATACTGCAGTGCTGTAGTGACTACATTGGTTTGGGATTCAAGCTGATACGTGTCCATGGGATTGTTCTGTACTGTGTAGTTTAAACACGACCATAGTTTAAAAGCCATGACCAATTTTAAATGTCCAGAGTTGGTTTTGGTCCTGCAGACAATATAATTTTGTCTTCACAGTCTTAGTATGCGGTCTGAGTTATGGAGTTAATACTTGGCAGTTTATGTAAATCTTCTGCATAGATAGCAGAACTGTGTGTCAGAGGGGATGGGCATTTATTATTTACTGTTTAAAATTTGGACTAATTAATGAAATCAAAAGCAATTTCTGTGAGATAAGGTAGGACCTTATAACCTGTAAAGGTACGCATTTCTTGGTTCTGCGTCTGCATTTTGAGCCAAGTTATTGTAAATGACTAATTCATGAAAATAAAGGGCTGCTCAGTGGGGAGCAGGGAAGGAGTTTGAATCACCATGTCAGTAGATCCTGATGAATCCTGCTTAGGAAGCAGACGTGTCCACTTCTGAAGTTACTCCTGAAAGTGTACTTGGTAAACAGCTCTTATGAGCTGTTTATGCAGTATTTGGCCTAATTTTAGTAATGGTAACTTCTTGGGCTTTCTTTTGCCCTTGAAAAGTTTGGGGTGTTTCCCCTCCCCTGCCAAGTACAGATTCAAAAGTTATATGTTTAAAATATTGTGATATGAGGCTATTTAATTAGCATAGCGGAATAAAAGTTTGTTTTAGAAGAGGGGGTCCAATCTTGTTATGTTTGTTTGTCATGTGTGTTGGTTGTTAAGATTTGCATCTAAGTATCTGAACGGGTGAATATTTTGGGGTTAGTTGCAAGGCATGTTGTAAGTTGCCGTCCTTCCCGTTTCTCCATGGAAATTCTGTGCAGAATGAGAATGTGTGTGTCTCTTTGGCAATTCCAAAATCATTTAGATCGCCTCAAAGTAACCCATTCCTTTACTTTCAGCTGCAGAAGTATCTTCTGTTACTCCAAACCTATCTGGAGAAAGAGGTCTTCAAGCCTGTAGCCTAATAGGCTCGGTCTTGCTTCCTTAGGGATCAACGTTGCACCAAATCCCAAACACACTGAAACACCCTGCATGAAATAAAGCAGATTGTAATTCCATTAAACTGAATTTCTCTGTTTTTTGATTTAGAGGCAATATCTTCTCAAAGATTCCCAAAGATTTCATGCAAGTGCTTGTTCGAGAGAGGAATAACAACTATTTCTGAATTAAGGTGCAGCACCAGAACTCAGGTTTCCTGGTTGGAATAGCTGCCGAGTGACTCCTACTTCAAAGGTGGATTCACTTTTTGCAAAACTTGCAGTGCACGGAGTTTTCATATGTAGTCAGAATACATCTGGAATTTTTCTTTCATTTTTTTTCTTCAGAAACCATAGTGCAAAATGGAAGCCAAGCATAATGTTAACTACAGATATGCATTGTGGGTTCAGCTGCTACTGAAAATTACTGAGAATAATGATCACCTGTAGTTACTAATAAGTGTAGGCAGTTATAATTTCTGGTCAACCTCATCCTTTCCCCACATTCCTCCACTCAGCCACTTCTCATCCCATGAATTTCAGAGATCAGGGGTCTGGAGGAGGGTGGGGAAGAGGCTGGAGTTGGGCAGGAGACAGGCCAGGAGTTAAAAGCTGAGTTAAAGTAAAAGAGAGGCTGAAATGAATTCAAGTTAATTTTTCAGCGTAGTGAAACGAAATGGTTTGGGACTGGAAGAAGGGGAAACTGAAGTCTACCAGAAATGCCATAGGGAATTTGGATGGGGGCTTGTGGGTTGTTGAATTGTAACTGGTGAGTCTGCAGAAGTGCATCAGCACTGTGGGTATTGGTGCTTATCAACATTTATCAATGATAGCCGAATCCTGCAAAACCTTGCCGTAGGCAGTAAGCTGGTTATGTTGTACTGCAAGGGCTTTGAGATATTACTTCATTTTCTTGTTCTGTTGGTCTTCCCTCTAAATCGCTTCAAACTGTGATTATTTAAAAGAATGTGTATGGGCTGAACATTTTCACATTCTCTGGCTTTGTACTTCAGAGCACACAGTTTCATATGCTGTGTAGGGGTCTGTCAGGAGCCAGCACTTATGTGATAAGTATAATTAGTTTAAAATAATAGCTTTTCAGAAGTAAAAGTGGATTGACAATAGGTGATAAACTCAGGTAAAAACCTTTCTAGGAGAGTTTTCCAGGCATGGGATATGACTGTGCAGCTTTTTCATGGTAGTAATCCTGGAATTTTGGGAAAAGTGTCCTCCAAAATTCTCTGTAGACATATTTGCAGTTATCTGTATGGTTTCAGAGAGAAATGGATATAGGTTAACAAAGTTTCTTTATGTGAGTTTTTGTTTGGAATTTTTGAAGTCTGTATTAAAAGGAAACTTGTCTTTAATATCGAGGTGTAATTTATGCATTAAAAAAATCAGCTTTTCAGCTTCTTGATCCAGACCAAATTAAAATAAATCATTATACTTGTATTGATTGGTGTAATATAAGTCAGAGCTAAAAATATTCCTCTCTGTTTTTTGTTTTGTTTTGTTGTTTTTTTTTTTTGTGTACAGAAAAGATGAAAAGGAGTATGCACTGAAGCAAATTGAAGGTACAGGGATATCCATGTCGGCCTGTAGAGAGATTGCAGTAAGTGTACATAAATGAAAGTATTTTTACTGACTTTATTATTGAACATTATTTTATTTTATTATTTTATTTTCTCTGAATTATGTAACATAAAGATTATCTAAATGTTTTCTTTAAAGTGCGCAAGCATGGAAGTTATTCAAACATGAGCTTTTCTTAAAATGCTTATCCGTTTTATGTGTTGAGAGGGAAATACATGTGAACCTTTTAATGAAAATTTATTTTAAAAAGGGATGTTTTTAAAATGACTTGAAGGAAAAAGGTTCTGAAGGTTTACAACTGTCATTACAAGTCTTGCCTGCTAATAATGTATTTTATTTCAAACTAATGGTAGCTTACTCTTCTTTAGTACCTGAGAACAGTTTGTTCTCTGCATTCCTTATTTGTTTTGCTAGGTACAGAGAAATTTCGTAGCAAAATAAAAAACAGCTTTAATTGTATTTTTATTACATGTGTCTTTGGAGAAAAGATGGATTCAGAAATTGCACGCTTTTGAGCACAGTAGTGCCCATCGTTCCTTCAAAGTCGGTAAAAATTAGGTGTTTGTATATGAAGGTAGAATTTGATCTTTAAATGTTTATTTTATGACTGAAAATATGCATTACTGTCAAAGTGCTGGATAGCGAGTAAAATTTTGTAATGCAAGAATTTCTTGCATTGCAAAAGAAGTGCACTTACTTGATTAAATATTTGCCTTGTTTTAATGCTGTCACTATGCTGAGGGCTGTTGAAATGTATGTTAGGATTGTGCTTAAAGCTTTTTATAATCTAGTAGTGTTGCATTGAAATACAGCATTTAGGTGTGCAATGCAATGTAAGGCATTAGAAACTCAGGATGTTCATGAACTGAACAAACCACTGTATTGTGTTTAGTGTAGTGCCTGTGGTTAATTCTGTATGAAGAGACTTAGTAGATAAAACTACTATCATTTTAAAGTGCTTGTCGCTGTAAGGTCAAGGTCACTCGTGGATTTGAGAGGTGGCTGCATTGCTGTCAGTCACTTTACACAGAACCTACCCAGTGACCTTTTTGCTAATATTTCTGCCTTTGGAGGAAATAAGAGATCTTCTTTTAACATCAGTGCTAGATTATATTCTTGTTACTATAAAGTCGGTTTTGACAGCATTGAGCGGGTGTTTTGTTTCTTTCATTCTTGTCCTTTGTCTATTTTAAATTCTACTACTGTGGAGATGATGTGTGGAATAGTCCGAAGGAGACTTTCCTGTTATGATAGCACTGTGGTATGGAGCTGGTTCTGTCATACCTGGACACAACATCGTGAGGAAGTAGAGAGTGTCAGATTATTTTTCTCTTCTGATGATACATCATCATTTCAGTCTTGCACCTTTTTTTTTTTTAAAACTTTTTTTTTGTTGATGAAGCTTTGTACAAAGCTCAGTACAGCCTGGGAAATTTCACAACTTACTGTGCAAGTTGCTTGAATCCTCTCAATGGTTCTTCCTGTAATTCTTCCTCAAATGATATTTTACTCTTCTTCAGACTTTATTGGAAAACCCTATAACCTGAGATAATGTAGCAAATCACTGTTTGCCTCAGTGAAATTTCAGGTTGGTCAAATATTAGAAATGTGAAAAAGGTAAAGGTGAAATAGTTGAAAAATAAATATGAACTTTTTGTCATGCAGAAACAAGCAGAATCAAGTGCATTTTCCATAAAGAGAAGCAGACTTATAATTAATGCATTGATAGTTAATTTTGTATTTAAAGGCTTAGATAGGTAACAAAGAGGGTAATGTTTACTGATTAAATAAAGATTATCAGCCTGGAAAGAGGCCACGTTAAAATGCCTTGAGTAGGTTGTTTTGACATTTAAGCCCTGCCTACCACCCCCCCCCTCCTGCCCAAAACCAACAAAAAACCAACCAAACAAAAAAAAACCCCAAAAACCAAACGAAACCCAAGCCCCAAACCCTGCCCGTATTCTGTGGAAGCTGAGAAGATGAAAGAAGCACCAGTGTATGTGGTTCTGTGTGTGTTCAGAATATTTTAATAATTCTATAACCTGAAGACACTTGACAATGTGCTCAAGAAATATATTGCTGAACTAAAAGGCATTCAGTTTTGCAGTCCAAGACCATTTTGTGTGTAGTATTGCCTAGACACTCAGAATAAGATCTACTGGCTAACTTTCCCTAAGAGAAAAAGCAGATGACTCCTCTCTTCTGACGTTACAGATTAAGTTGGTCTGTCTTTACTTAGGACTTTGAAAAACATAAAGCCTTTTTTACCACTATTGATATGAGCTTTTCGTAGAAGAAGGCTTATGTCAGTGAAAGAACCATATAGGCGGTGGTTCCTGGGGCAAGTGATGATTACTTTCTTTCAACTGTAGGGTGATACCTGCTGAAGGAATCCATATTTCAGCCAATTCTGTTGTATTGAATATGAAAGTACTAGAGGGGATTCTTAAAGATTTGGTGGTGGTGGTGGTGGTAAGCTAATTTCTTCCCTGTAACTTGAGTCTATTCTGAAGATAACTGAAATGCCAACTATTTCTATGCTCTTGTTACGAGGCAGATTATTGCTTGGCTTAAGCAACAGCATTTTTGAAGAGTAGAGCTGTAAAATATGAATGAGAGCTATGGTAGAGTTCTCACTTTTACATGATTATTTAGTTAACAAATGTGACACTTCTTTCAGCTCAAGACTTGTGTTAGCTTATTTTGGAACCAGTGACAGATGAAATGTTTTCCTTATTGCTTGAACATCAGGGTGGGATTTCTAATTCCTTTTGTAATGCGGGCAAAAAAAAAAGTAGTCCTGAATTCCTAGAGCTATTAATAGACAAAGTGGCTCTAGAAATTTGTTAAAATAGTTTGTGTTGTAGAACATGGAAGAGAAATAAAATACATTTTTAGACATTAAGACCTTAAGAAAACTCTGTTCCTTTCCATTCAGAGGTGGGATGTCAGAGTACATTCACTGCAAGTTACTTTAAAGTAACATTGGAAGCCTGCGCAATGAAAGAGCATGCGATTATGCTGCTGGGTATTAGGGTGAGGAGCTGGATTTCTTGATGCAGGAAAAGCTTTCCTGTATCTTTTGATCTGGAAGAAGGAGAGTAAAGAGTCAAACGTAATCAAGTGTGGAGATAGACAAGGATAATAAACTGGATTTATAAATAATCCAATGCATGTTTTGCAAAAAGTTTTTCTTCATTATGCTGAAAAGGTAACTTAACTACTTTTGGAGGGAAAGGAAGACTCTGTTCAATACTGCTGCCTTTGTGTTTTACTTTTTGCTCCTTACCTTATATAAATAGATTTCTTAGAATGACAAGGAGAGACAGAAGAAACAGACCAGAGGAGTATTATTTGTTAGGGTCGTTTTTGCCTGTGGAGTATCTTGGCCATCATCTGTTAAGAACCAATAGCTATAACTTTAAAAGTCTGCAAACAGCTAACGGTAATGGAATTTTGTATTTGATTATCAAAAAAGCACTAGGGTAGTACAGCTTTATATGAGATTTCTTATCCCAGAGGCTTTCCTTCCTGTGAGAGGATTATGCTGGTTACTTCAAGTACTTTGCTTTCCACAGTGAAGGGACTATAAACTTCTAATTGTGGATTTGGGGAAAAACTAATTCAGAGAAAAGAAAATTATAAGCCTTTTCTTAATCAGTGCCATTCACTGCCTACTTTCAAAATACCTGGATATGTAGCCTGTCCCTGAGTGTGGAAGAACTGGGCTGCATTAGGCAGAGCATTGCCAGCAAGTCAAGGGAGGTGATCCTTCCCATGTAGTTCGGTACTGTTGAGGCCATACCTGGAGTGCTGGGTCCAGTCCTGGGCTCACCAGTACGAGGGACACATGGAGCAACTGGAGTGAGCCCACTGCAGGGCCATAAAGGTCATGAAGGGACTGGAGCATATGACATATGAGGAGAGGCTGAGAGAGCTGGGACCGTTTAGCCTGGAGAAGAGAAGGCTTAGGGGATCTTGCCAATGTATGTAAATACCTGATGGGAGGGAATGAAGAAGTGAGAACCAGACTGTTTTTGGTGGTGCTCAGTGACAGTACAAGAGGCAATGGGCATGCATTGAAATACATGAAATTTCATCTGAATATGAAAAGGCACCACTTTACTGTGAGGGTAACCGAGCACTGGAACAGGTTACCCAGAGAGGCCTGTGAAGTCTCTGTCTGTGGAGATGCTTAGAGCTCGACTGGACACAGTTGTGGGCAGCTTGTTCTACCTGACCATGCTTGAGCAGGGAGGCTGGGGTGGATCTCGAGGTCCCTTCCAACCTGAAAGGTTCTGTGATTCTGTAAAACAGTCTTCTAGCATTTCTGTCCATTTGGTAGAAAGAGAGCCATGCCTTTCAGGTGTATTTCTAGTAAGCAGATAAACATTTTGTGCTAATAAAACAGTATTATATAGTACTTGGCAGTGAAATGCAATGAAGAAACATTGGTTTGCTAAGTTTCAATAGCAGCTGCAAGTCCCTCTTGTATCCTGAGTTGCTTTTCTGAGGTTCCTGACAGGTCACTGAGATTAAGTATCTTATGCAAAGTTCTTGGAAAATTTTCGAAGGGTCTGAACTTTATTCCCAAATTCTTTTTTTGGGTCTGTTTGTCACCAAAACACACATTTAATCTAGTACTTATAACAGTTCCCTGGTATGACTTGCACATAATTTCAAAACATTCAGTGACAAATGAAAAATAAGTTCGGTTTTCCTCTGAAAAACAATCAGTTTTTTTAGTGTATTCTGGCCGTTCTCTTACTGAGACAGTTCCATGCAAGTATATTAAATACAGTAGTAAAAATGTCCTGGAAACCAGTGAAGTATTTGTAATAGTCACTTGTAGTGCAGTAAATACAGTCTTGCTCTGAAATTACTCTTGACCCAGAAGAGGATGGTTTAAGAATGTCTTTCTATAAGATAATTTTTTTTCCCCTGAAGCACAGCCTGCAGACAAAGATGACTACTACTGAAGGTTTCATATGAACCAGTGACTTGAATTAGGTCCTAGGAGGCTCGTCTGTCAGCTCCTGGTCATTTCCAGCTTTTCTCCCCACCCCAAAGACCGAGAACTTCCCCTCTTCCAAGGATAAATTACCAACTCTAGCCATCTTCTCTGTAAATAGTGATCTTAATTCTAAACTTCATTAGATTTTTCTGTCGCAGGGTTTTTTTTTTTTTACAGCCCAGTAGCCTTTTTTTTTTCTGTGGGGAAAAAATAATTAGACTAGGCTGTTACAGATTATTTAAATGGAAGAAGTAGAGCCACAAACCAGCAACATTTCTCTCCTAGCCTTCCTTAAGAGTGCCCTGAATTGCTGCAGTTTTGCCCTGCATGAATGTTGGGTTTGGGACGCGTAACCGTTTTAGTTGCCACATCCTGTAACTGTGTGTGCTGGTTGTTAGTGAAGCTGCTAGAGGCTGCTCCTTCTGGGAGACCTTGAAATGTTGCCAGTACACTGTGGGACACTAGCGGGAGCATTAGTTGGCCTTTGTGTTCATACTTGCATTTATGGGTACAGGCTAAAATAATTCAGACTGTAATGTTAAATGAGTTACTGAAAGCTCATTTGAACAATTTAGCATGCACAAATTATTCTCAGGCCTTTTGTGGATTGAGGCAATGTATGTTACAAAGTGCTAGAGGGTACAAATGTTTTGGCATCCTCAGTTTTGGAGGGTGGGCAAGGCTTTCAAAGCCTTACAGGTTAAACAATAGGTTTTTCTAACCTTTTTGTGTTTGTCAGCTCTCTAGAGCTAGGCTCTGTGTCAGTGAATTTATGTTCTTTTCTGCCTCCCTGCTGTCCATGGCCTTCCTTTGTGCATAGGCAGCTTTTCTGGGGCAGCATCTCTCTCCTCTTGGCTTTGGGGGTCTGTGGTGTTGTGGTGCTGAAGCCGAGCCAGGGAGGTCCAGCCAGACTTACTGTCTCCATTTTGAAGCACTTTGTGCCTTTGCCGTGTGCTTCTCAGCATTGCTGCTGGCAGCATGGTGCAGGGACACTCAAGGGGACATGTCGTGCCTTCCTGGTAGAGCTAGTAAAGCTCATCTGCTTTTACTTCTGTCAGGTGTTGCATGTCACCTACAAGCTGCTCTCACCTCCCTGGTTGGAAACCGCTTAGTCAAATGAACGAGGCGTGAAGCTAATTTATTTGAGACTCTGGACCAGGCTGGCCTTATAACCTGTTTGACCTGTCTCTGCATCTCTTAGGAATGCAGAAAAGATCAGCTGTACGGGAATAATGATAACTTTTAACTATTAATAAAACACTTTGAAGATTTGTAATGCCATTGTCTGTCTTCAAGTACAGTTACATAGAATTTCATGATAGGTACAAGTCCTCTGCTTTGGCTATATTGATGTTTTCTTTGACCTTGACTATCACAGCAGCTTGCAGTATTTACTGTTACGTAGGAAAATAGGTTTCTAACCTTGGTCCCTGGCTTTGTTTAAGGCGAGGTTAGGTAAAACAAGGCTTTAAAAAAAAAAAAAAAACCACAAAACTGTGTCCCTGAGTAAATTTGCTGTAGGAGATTCCTTTTGGATGTCAGAACTTCTTTTCCCTTGCCAAGATAACATAAATGTGTTGAATATTTGGCATTGTAAAATCTCCCCATAAATTCTCTTCTACCTAATTAGAAAAGATTCAGATTTGATTGTGGAAACTTTGAAACTCCACTCCCTCTTTCAATAGCTGGAGGTAGTGAAATAAGTATAAGTTTAAAAAAAATTTTTTTAAGGGATTTTTATTAAAGATTTAAGGCATGTGTTGGCTAGAAGTGTCTGTGCATTGTGATTTTTTTTATAAGTATGAATCAGCTGGAAGGAGGTTTTTGGTTCGGCTACATGACAACTCATGTTTTGCATGCCATAGGAAGAATAAGAGCTCTCTACATTACATGGCCTAATCTTGTGTAATCTGTGTAATTTAAATGCTTTTTGTGTAAGTGAGTACTTAAATTCCTGCTTTGGTTATTCTTCAAAAGGGTTCTGTGGACAATTTTTGTCTTTTTTTTATTTTATTGTATCTGAAACATTAACTTCATTAAATAGAAAAGTACACAGGTAGTAAATCTATGGAATAAAAAGAGATTTTTGTTTTAATTAGTAAAGTTGACTTTTTTCATATCGGCCCATAAATGCACTGTAATGTTTATGGAAGTAAGTTTCACAGCTTGAAGTATAATTCTTTTGTCAAGTAATTGTAACGAAAGTAGAGCATCATCTGAAGCAGCTAGTCAGCTCCATTGTCTAACTACAGCCACCTCCTTCACCAATTTAACAGCAACAAAAAAGAGCATGCAGAGGAGAAAGGAAAAGGGAAACGCTGCTTTTAGCACACCATTGCTTTCTAAATATAAAATTTGGAATTTTTTTTTTTTCATACAGAGGTTACTTTCCTTTTCTTGAAGTTGTGTCTCTGTTCAAAGCAGGAGAGCAACATCAACAAATCTATGGCAAATACATTAAAAAGAGGAAGAAAAAGAAAGCTTTTACCCCATTCTAACACAGTGTGAGCTGACAAAACTTCTCTTTGAATTTGGTACTTGACATCAGTTAGGATATAATCCAAATTCACAGTGCAGCTGACTAGGGAACATGGATGTTCAATGGTGTTCAGGCTCAGTTGTTTTCACTTCGAATTTGCTGTTCACTTCAGATCTGGAATATTCCAGAATATTCTCCCAAATGCAAAACCACCTGACAGTGCCTTCAACAGAAATGAACAAAAAAGCAAAGCTAAGCTTTATCAGCTTAAGCTGTAGGCAGCAATGCACTGAAAGCAAATAGCTACTTTATCACTCAGATGAAGAACAGAGTTGCAGATAAAGCAGGAAAGATCTTTTTAAATACTTACTTGCCAAACTTGTACGCTCCCTGCAAGACTGAGTGTGTGCGTGTGCACACATGAACATACAAGTTTTAAAGCTTCTGTTGGAATGTTTTGTAAATTTTGGGTTCTTGTATGAATTTGTCATAACCTTTCTTTTTCTCTTCTGTTTCTCATTCTCTTTTTCTCATTACATGTTATGTTCCTCCATTTGTACTTTCCCTGTAGTCCAGTAAAATTAGTTTATACATGTTGTCAGTTTATTCTGTGTGGAGTTGTAAAATTGTTTGTTATATTGACTTTACATAACTCTAGAGCATGCCTTTCTCTAATTTAACATTACATGTGACTGGTTTTGATGCTTCAGACTGAGAGGTGATGGCGTGGGTTTTCAGATCATGGATTCTTTTTAAGTTGGGACTTCTGTCTTCAGATACTGTTACTAAATTGCCCACTTCGTTCAGCAACAGGCTTACATTTTCTTGTTTAGCCTTTCACAACTAATGTAGTAGTAGAAGCTTTTCTTTTTACCCTCAACATTCCTTGCAAATGTCAGTTCAAGGTGAGCTTTGGCTTTCCCGACATCATCCCTACATGCCTGGGCAATGTTTCTAAACTTCTCTTATGTAGCCTGTCCCTGTTTGCACCCCTCTGTATACTGCCCTTCTTGCATTGGAGCTCTCACAATCTGCTTAGCCTAGCTGGTCTCCTGATATTTGTATTTCTGAGTAGACCTGCCAGCTTTCCTGAGCTCCTTTGCTCTTCAGAGCTGCTTCCCATGGCCACCTACCAGTTTCTTCAGTAAGCTGAAGTCTGTTCTTCTGAAGCTCTAGGTCTATGCTGTGCTACTTGCCTTCGTCACTCCACTCGGGATCTTGAACTGTACTAGTTGATGGTTGCTACAGCCACAGCTGCCGCCAACCGGTTCTTCATTGTTTGAGAACAGCTGCGTGCCACCATTGTTGGCCCATCCAGTTTGTATATCAAGAAGTTGTCCCTGATATCCTCCAAGAATTACCTGGGTTGCTTGTGCCCTGCTGTGTTGCCCTTCCAGTGGATGTCAGGGAGGTTAAGGTCTCTTCGTAAGAGCTAGGGTTTGTGGTTCAGAGACTTCTTTGAGTTGTAGAGAAGACTTCATCCAATTCCCCATCCTGATCAGGTGGTTCTGTAATGTGCTCTCAACACAATGTCATCCTTACTGGTCTCTCTGCTGATCCTGACCCACAAGCTTTGTGAGGCTTCTCGGCACCCATTGAGTGTCTGAGGCAGAAATAAAATGTTATTAGTAGTGCCTAAACTGGATAAATTAATACAGAACAGAGATGGCTGGATTGAAAATGGAATGTCAGTGGAAAAATCTTTAGGCCTTGATCAAACGTTAATAAAAAAGTTGCTTTTTTCAATATATCATTTGGCATTGGTTTCAGCACTGTGTATGGCTGAGTGGATAGTGGGTTTAGTCTACAGTTGTGTTTTACTCTGCAGGTTTTTGTATGTTAGTTGTAGTCAGCTTTGTTATTGAAGGGAAAATGTCATGTAACCTTCTACTAAAACTTTATTCACTTAATTGAATTTCATTATGTTAAAAGTTTGTGTGGTGTTTGTTTTCTTGTGAACCTCTGTGTCTGTTTCTGTGGTAAGCTGAAAAATAGCTCTGTTTAAATACAGCTTCCACTGTATCTTACTGCGATTTTTCTTGTCTTTATGATGACTCGATGTACTATTGTATGCGGATTTTGAGACACAGGGAAGCTTTGCTGTTTCCAAACTGTAGTTAACAGTACATTAGTCACTAGATGGATAGCCTGGATGTCTTTAGTTCTGTGATGCATCTTGTCCACAGGCTTATAGTGTGACGTTATTACTGTGTAGAGTTTTTTTAGTCTGCGTTTTGATAAGAAAGGTATGAGCATCATGGTTTTGTTCTCTGCCCCATTTGGCCTTCTGACTGGCAAAATGCTTCTGCCTTGTAGAAAGAGCATCATGCTTGTCCTTCCTATCTCATTAGCAGTGTCAGGATCCTTCCTTAAACCTGCCTGTTGCCTGTATGTAGCATATGTACTTAATAGTGGGTATATGTATATGTTCGGTGTGCTTGACCTTGAGCTTTTTCATATGCAGCCACATGAAGATACTGAAGTTAGGATAGTCCTGACAGGCTATACTACTGGAAAAAGTCATCAGGTTTTTGCATACATGAACAGCATATTGAAAGAAGCTATCAGTAGAATAATTTTGATTATAGACAGTTACAAAATATGAGATCTGCTGCCAGTTCTTGAAGACACTTGAGGAAGCCTCTGTCTTTTCTTTCTGTGCTAATGAACTTATCCCATCCCATGGTCCCTGCAGAGTTTTGTTTCTCAACTCTCATTGTCTTCCCCTATTTTCACTTGCTTATTAGATTACTCTAGTTTCTTTTTTACATCAGTTGCCTTTTGTACTATTTTTCTTGCTTTCTTCTCCCTTTATCTCCAGATGCCTTTAATATTTACAAGCAATACAGTGGTTTCCTGTCCACTAGCTCTGTCTTGGTTTGACTTCTCTAAGCTTCTACTCTAAAAAAGTTTCTTATTACTGTGGTTAATGATCTCTCCCTGACCAAACTCCAAAGTTTGTTCAGTATCCTCATTTGCCTTAATATCTTTGCATTTCAGACTGATAATTGTTCCTTCTTTTTTGACATGTTATTTTTGTTATGTATTAGTGATTTTGTTCTTCTAAGTTTTATCTAGTCTGTTTTATTTTTCTGAGGATGGGTGACCCTTGAGCTTTACATACTGTCTCTTAAGTATTTATTATACTTGTGGCCTAAAAAATATTTTACTGCTGCTAAATTGTCTTTTATACTGTTCTACATCTGAAATTCACTGAACTTGCTTGAAGCCTTGTAGTCTAAATAAGGAATTCTACTGTGATTTTAAGTTTTAATCGTTTTCAGCTATCTCCATTGTTCACATTTTCAGTCTGAGGCCAGATGGATTATTTAATTTTTCTTTCTTCTGGGCATCTCAAATCCAGATGATTTTCAAGCTCTTATTTTCCTTCTTCAGTATTTCCAGAACTCATACGGGGTTTTTTTTGTTTGTTTGTTTGTTTGTTTTTAACACAGATGGGCCTGAAAAACAGATCTATATTCTTATCCCACTGGGTCTGTTTTAAATGTTATCTTTCTCCTACGAAACACTGCTGTATAAGGTGCTGCTAGAGAAGCCTTCCTTTAAACCATTCAATTTCTGTCTTATCAAATTAAGTGGCCTTGAAGTCCCCTCTAAAAATGCAGAATCTGCAAAACAAATAAAAACCCATGTTTCTCTTCTGTGGTTAAACTTAATGCTCCTGGTTACTCTAGTTAATGCTCAAAATGCCATCTACTTGCTTGTCAGATGTTCATATAATTATTTCTGTGGTGTTCTGCATACTAGTGGAAATATAACTTATCAGACCATTCCCATAAAAGTACCAGTCATGTTTGCATTAGTAAAGTCCTAAAGCGTTCAGTTCTCTTGTGTGGTCTGTAGTGAACTGATTGCTTATATTTTGGTTTAACAGCCTTTTCTCCTTTTCTTGCTTGGCGTTTTCTGGTGCTATTGACTTGTACTGACTAACTTGAAGCTTTAAGTACACACCCAGGGCATTATTGCTATTGCATGTGCAAACCCAAATGCATAAAAGCTATAGGGGTTTTCCTGCAGAAGTTTCCCCCCCAACAGGGACAGCTGCAGCATGTGCATTTGAGGATGGACAGTGGTACTCCTCCCAGCCAAGAAGAAGGTGAAGGAGGAGGGAAAGTTAGTTGAGGGTGTTGTCAGAAGGAGGATGAAGTGAGATGAATTTAGGGTGATAGTTGAGTGCTGGTGATTGTTTTGCAGCTTGTTTTGCCCCAGCAAGGTCTCTTTTTCTTTCTGAGTGCTTAATCTTTAGGTTTCACACATCACTTGAGCTTCCGTGTTCATTGGTCCTCCATCACACGCACACAGGAAAAAAAATATGCATCCATCTAACTAAAGCACGGAGAGGAATTTGTCATCTGGTGCACTTCATTGTTGTTAATAATTCATCAATATTTACAAAATTGTGCTGAGTTTGCCAAGGCAACAAAAGGCATCTTTCAAAGGTTAATCTGCTGTTACTCTCCTTAATTTGGCTGGAGGGCATTAGTGAGTGCTGGTATGGGATGAGTCATAGAATCATAGAATCATTTCGGTTGGAAAAGACCTTCAAGATCCCATAGCACTTGAATACATCCAGTAATCCAGGGGCATGGTGATAAAGGTGACTGTTTCTCCACCACGTTCAAGAGGACTGAGCTGAGATTTCTAGATTTGATAGGACTTGCTCTCAGAGTACTCATAAGCGGCAGCATTTTCAGCTTGACAGCTTGGCGGTCACAGTGGTAGTAACTGGCCGGATGCAAAGCCTCAAAGTGGCTGTTGCTTGGCCAAAGGGCAGTAACACAGCTGTTACTTTTAATGCATGTGAAAGTGGGCCTGAGTTTATGTGATCTGATAAATATGGGCTTAATATTAAAAAGTCATGGCATTCGGTTGCATTAACGCCGATAAGGGAGCAGTGGGGAGAATGAATATGAAGTGTGACTTAGGATGATATTGCCCTTTTATAGTGCGTGATGCTCAGAAGGATTCTGTTGTCTAGGTAACAGGGTCTGTACTTCATTTCTTAAGAAAGATGGAACAGATGTTCTTGCAAGAAGCAACCAATTATCACCAATGAGAATATTGTCAGTATTTAAAGTAATTGCTCTGTTGTTGCATACAGTCCAATTCATATGCTATGAATAGTAAAGAAAATTTAAAGGAAGGAGTCTTCCTTGCATGGCTTTTCCTGAATGAGGTTTTTAAAAAATATTTGTGGTTTATAAAATAGCACTTATCATTTATCATTGTATTTTCTTCAGTGTCATTCAGTCTTTTTATTTGGTATCTGTAATGTCTCTTTCATGATCAAGTCCCGTTGCTCCATCAAATCTGTGTCATATCACATTAATTTATTTTGTTCATTTAAAATACCTAAAAATCGGAAGGTAATGGGGTAAAAGGATCCTCACAGTGGAATAAGAGACTGAGGGGCTTTTCTAAGTCATGTAAATCTGTTATTTTTTATTTTTGGTGGCAAAATCCAGGTGCAGCTACTCAGATAGCGACTGTGCCATAAAAAGCTGGGGCAAAAGGGAAGCCATATAGACATGTATATATATGAAACTCTGCTATGTGCTGCTTAGGTGGGGACATAGCTTGTGTGTGATGGGATAAGCAGGTGGTGACAGTGGCAAGAGAGAGAGGAGAGCTGAAGGGGACAGCATGGAGCAAGGAGTGCCCGAGAGCTCTCACTGCAGCACTGATCAGCAGCGTGCCTTGTTTTTATGAAAGGCTGTGCTAAAGTAACTTCATGTATGAATTAAAGTATTTACTTTGCTTTCGAATGTAGCTTTGTCTTCATGGGAGATTATTGTGGTCTTTACAGCATAGGATATGCTCTTGTCTTTTATAAGAGATTTTGGGGGAGGTGTGTATGTAAATACAGTTTTATACCTTTTGAGATAAAATCTGATGTTGGATATTAAGTAAGAAGAGAGGGTGTTGGGACCAGATTCTCAGGGCACTGTTTGTGGGTCCTCAGCAAAGCTAAGCCATACCATTATGCATTTTAACAAACCATCTGGCCCCTTGCCTAAACTTTTCCATGCTTCTTGCCAAATATAAAAGGTCCATTCTATGTTTTTTAGGTAGGGCATTGCAAAAACATGTTTTCTGTCTTGGCAGTTAATAGGATAAAGGAAGAATCCTTGGCCTACTCTCTTTTTATCGGCTCTGATAAAGGACGTGCTGTTTTGATTTTTATCTAACTGTGGAAAATGTCATAATGAGTGGAAACAAAGTGCACGTTGCACTTCTTGGATTATTTGGCTGAGTTATCCTATTGTATAGTAGTGACATGTTGATTGGGACAAAATGTCTTATTACATTCAGTTATTTCAGTAACCATTGTAAAACATTTGCGGTCTGAGTAGGAAAAAAATATTATTTGCAGGGGTTTTTTAATTCTTTTTACCAGGCTACTTGCATGTAAGTTCCAATCTTTTGCTTGTCATCCTTCCTCTGACTCTGGCTCCCTTTCTGTGAACTCTTCTGGTTCATCCTCTGTAATTTAATGCAGATGATGCATCTGGTCGCTTAGCTGTATGTATTAGATTGTGTTTGCCTCTTCAGTCAGGGGCAATACTACTTAAATGTTCGTGTTCACTAGCAGAGCTGCTCTTCTGTTGTCTTTTTTCAAATGCTGTTGTCTCTAATTCCTATTCTAAACCTTTTCTTTGTCATATAGTTTCTTCTTTGTATAGTATCCTTCATACTGTGTTGCTTAGACTTCCTTATGATATCTGATGTGTAGGTATTTGTGACTTCTCATATCCTCTTCTTCCTGCTTGCTTTTCTTCTGTTGATACATTTTTTTTTTTTGATTCTCCTCGTGTTTTCCTATTCTATCATGGGTTCTGTCAGCAGCAATATTTACTACTTTTGCTGCTTCTTTTGTATGCTAGAGTCCTTATAATAAAATCTTACAATCAGCTTCTGCAGATTTTTCACCTGCTTTCATGAGTTTTCTCCGTTTTTACAGTTTAATTGTATCACATATTGCCAGTCCCAGGTTCTTTTCACCACCCTTGACATACCCTTTGAGCCCTCCTCTTTTTCTGCCTTCTCTTTTCATACAAATCTGACGTTTTATTCCTGAGGTCATGCTGAAAGGATAAAAGAGTTTGACAGGTACTCTATATTTTTCCATTTTCTATCCTTGGAAATAGAAGCTTCTTCCTTATGCCCCTTCTTTTCTTTGCAATGATTCCATTCCTCCCTTATGCCTCATTTTCTCTTCTTCTTTCTGACCTTCTGGTCCCAACACAGACATTAGCCTGCCATCTTAAGTAACCTCACTTTCATGGGAACTAATGCTTAAAAGAGTAGAAGAGGAGGGCACTTTTGCCAGAGGGTTGGTGGGCCTCTGGACTTTGTGCCAAGGTTAGGGGAGGGTTGTTTGTGTTGGATGCTTTTCTATGTGTCTCTCCCCCCTTGACATTTTCTGTATTTGCCCTTTGCTTTCCCCTCGAGTAGTCTTTTTGCCTCAGTCTTACTTTTCCTACCTAGTTCATTCTTTTTTATACTCTTTGTCCCATTTCCCATTCCTTGCCTCACCAACACCTTTTCTTCCCTCTTCAGCTTTGCTAGTGTCTCCTGCTTTTTTTTCCCCCTCTTCCCTTCTGTTTCCACAGCCAGCTGCATTCCTCGCCACTGATACAGTATTGTAGTCCATGCATCCTTCTCCCTTGGTCTAGTCTTTTTTCCCCCAGCATCTTTCTCCAAGGTCTCGTGTGTCTCCTCACTGCTGATTCCAGCTCTGCCGTTCCTCCTGCTCCCAGTGCTGCTAAGCAGAGCAGCCGGTAAGCTGCAGGCTGGGTCCCTCTCCTCCTGGCTGCCATGCTGCTTTCCTTCTTCCTGGGGTGGTTCTCCTGACCAACTCTTCCTTCACCTTCTTCCTACCTCTCCTCTTTCTGGAGTGAGTTTCATGTCCTTTGCCTCAGAAGCGGGCAGCCTTCTCCTCAGGGACTGAATTAAGCAGGAGAAAAATGGGGGAAACTTTGTCCTTTGTTTTATTGCTAGAGCTGTCTCCGATGTGCGTCTTTAACAGCCATAAAGGTCTCATAAGTCCATTTCTACAGAGTATGCACAAGTAACTTTTTTTCCCCCAAGGGAAAGTGAAGCATCAGATGACAGTTTGATGATACAAAATTGCTTAGCCTGGTTCTGTTCCATTGCTAACCTGTGCAGAAGTGCAAAATATTTCATAATACTGAGCAGCTTGTGCGATAAAATTATGTTTGCATCTATCAGCATTGAATTTTGATGTAGTGGAAATGGGAGAGAAACAACCCTAGCTATTTACAGACAGCGATGGCTTCTTGAACGAACTTTACTCTGGTGCAGGTTGAGGGTAGGGGGAGAATCTTTGAATCTTCATCACTATTCTCCTGGAAACAGCTCCAAGTTTAGGAGCAGACAAAAAGGCAAATTCTAAGTCACTAGAATGACTTTAAAGTGAATTACTGAAGTCAAGACCTGAGAGCACGCCAGACTCGGTCAACCTCATGAATCCCTGGTATGTTCAGATGTTGAGTGTCTGTGTGCCGTCCTGATCCCTTTCCACCTCAGAAAGAATGCAGTAGCACTAGAAAAGGTAAAGAGAAGGAGAGTCAAGAAAGTTGGTGATACAACACTAATACTGTATGAACAGAGACAAAATAGACTGGGAATCTGTGGGGTGGAAGGTGGGGAAGCTGAAGGAAGATGCGGGAGGTCTAAAACCAGACTCATATGGAAAAGTTAATTAGGGAATTGTTATTCAGGGTTTATCAGAGCAGAAGAACTAGGGCAACTGAAGGAAGATAGCAATCTCTTTCCAATACAACTTGATTTTGAAACACAGCTCCCCACCAGGGATAGGACTAACTTGGGGAGGAGGATTGTGGTTGGGGGCTAATTGAGCAACTGCACAAAACCAGTGAAGGGCCTTGGTTTAAACTGGTTCTCAACTCCCTGATCTGCTTTCTTGCTGCAAGCTGACTGCTCATACAACAAAAGGCTTGTACTTTGCTGTATGCTGCTCGACAGCGTGTTCTTTTCCTTGGTGTTTGCCTCAGCTACATCAGGGGCAGGTTAGTAAGCAGACTTGAAATGAGTCTTGAGTCTGAATCAAGTACCGCAGCTCGTACTTCTTTGAGTAGGAACGTACATATATTGCATGTTTTGTCCTCAGTGGTGTTACTGTAAATAGCTAAGTGGTTATGTGAACTAGTTCACTAGTGCCCAGACTGGAAAATCGCAGCCCAAACCATTAGTTTGGAAAAGTTAGGAGCAATAAAGATGCACGAGGCTTGCTGTAGTCTTGGGGATTTGTAGTAGTGGGTGATGGCATAATTGTGTAAGAAATTTTCCTAACTTCTGAAAGACATATTTCTTTTTCTCTACGCAGTCCGAAGTTGTTATTTCAGAAGGAAGATGCACATAAATGAGCTCTGTCATTTTGGCTGGGACTATAAAAATGTTATTTGCTACTGCTAATTGCATGCTTGATGAGATACACTGGATCCAGAAGAGTTCTATTGCAGGTACTGAGAGTGACTTCCAGTTACTCATTTCTGCATAATATCTGAGACAGTATCTGCACTCAGGAAGAAAGTGTTTGTTCATGGTATGTTGTTTTCAGGACCACATAGCTTTTGCTGCCTTGGGCAAAAAGTCAGTTCAGTATCCATTTGCTTGCAGTAAAAGTTACTTTACAGAAAGGTTATATTCAGTGAAGGATTAAATGCAGAATGCCACATGCCTAACCTCTCATGTTGGTATTTGCCAGTTACTAGCTTCTACTAGTTATTAGTTTCTTCATCATGTTACCTACTGTCATTTCAAAACATCTCTTACAAAACTGATGTTGTTCTGAGTCCTTATGGGTTGCCATAAGAGTATATTTACTATACCTTGTTTATATTTTTATCTCTTTGCTCACCAAATTTTGTGAATTACGTGAAGCCACCTTTTGAGCCTTCCTGAACTGTGTCGGTGCTTACTGGGGAAAATACTGGTTTTGCTGCATTCGTTGCCTCACTGAAGAATTTTTCATATTTAATAGAAGAATGAGGAAATAGCAGGCTTTAGATTACAAACTGACTTTTTTGTCCAGTTGCAGTCTGATCCTGAGAGTATGAGAGGAATCTTGTGGTAGGCGTTTAATGACTTGGGAGACCGCCAATGAACATCTTGTTTTAGCTTGCTTCACACATTAGATTTGTCTAACGTGTGGCTATAAAGATTGCAGAAAATTTGGGTAAAAAGTGAAAACCTATAAGCAAAAGCAGAACAAATTTAATGGGTAATTTTGTTAATAAACACTAAGAACGCTCTAGCCTTGTGCTTCCAGAGTGAAATGCTGAATTTGTTGTAAATAACTGTCAACAGACTAATTGCTTCTATAATTCTTGAGTAAAAGCTCTGAGAGAGTAATATTCTTAAATGAATTTTATCCTGAAACAGTATACAAGAAACCTGATTGTAAAACTATGTGCAAAACTTTTACTATTTTAAACAGATCCAAGTTAATGAAAGGAAGTTAAGAACCAAAAAATACTCTCGTTCTCTCTTCCAGTCTGCAGGCATGTTTCTCACTTGGAGCGTGGTATTAGACTCAATTTATACTTGCAACTATAGGATTGTCTATTAGCTTGTTAAACTAGAGGTAAGACATTAAAGCAGATCGGTTGAAGTACATCAAACTTTAATGGATGCTGTCATTCAGAACTAAAGCAGCTTTAACTTGATTCCCATAAGGAACAGAGGTTTAATGTGCTTAATATGTTTTGAATTCATACCTCTGATTTGATTTAATTTTCCATTTAAAGACGACTTGAACTATAAATTATATATCTAGACTCCTGCATCCCAGTCTGGAGTAAATAGAATGAGTACATATGAAGAATAATTATTAGTTTTTCTTTTTTTTTTTTCTTCCTTTTTCTCTCTCTCTTTAACTGTATGAAGGGGTTTTTTTGGTTTGGTTTGGTTTTTTTTAAATCTTGAAATGCTAAAATATATACAATTTATGTCACATAGTACTGTCACTGAAAACTTAGGGCAATCTACAGGATTATATTATTCCTCCCTGAAAAATCTACTGTTCCTGTGATTCAGCATCATGGAAAGAGGACCTAACAGAATTGTGTCCTGACTGGAGGTTGCTGTTGTGTTGCGGGATTAGCCATCAGTGTTTGGTCCACATTAGGGCATAGGCACTTGATTTCATTTCTTTTGAGTTTCTCAGAGCATGGCTCTGGCTCTCTTTATGCTGGCTTCAGGCTGACTGCGGGGTAGCTGATAACCTGATCTAGCCTACAACCAGTGGATACAAAGTTAAGCCATCATTGTTTTCAAACAGTTTTGAATCACAGGAGAGTGTTGGATTAATACTTCATATTATGAGAAGAGTGCCTTCTTAATATGCTCTTGGAAATTCTAAATTATTGTTAGACTGTTGCCTAATATTAACATTTGATTTATATTCCTGTGTATTTTTGTATTGGAGGAATAATTGCATGCAAGTTGAGGACTTGGATGTAGCAGTATTTAGCAGCAGCATATTCTTTGACCTTGAATAATACACCAAGTCCTTTACAAAGCAGGAGTAGTTAAATTCTGGAGTTGGATTCGTAATGTTCAGCATGCATGCTTGAGAAGCTGTGTAGGATTTAAGTTACATGAAGTATGCAACAATTCTTGGCTCTTTCCAGGGCTGTGATACCTTCCTTCAGGCTGCAGGGAGTCACCTCTATTTACTTGGAATGTTGTCCTGAAGTCTTACATGCTTGAGCTGTGTCCTTTCGGGCACTGTGCCCCTTCCATTCAACAGGTCAGAGCAGAGCACTGGAGAAGACTGAAGCCAGGTTTGCTGCTTGCTGGGAGTGCTTTGGTCATTGAGCTGTCAGATTAAGAGGAGATGCTGGCAGTCTCCTAGCCAATTTGTTAGAGCTGAATCTGTTATATATCAGCTGAGAGAAGCCCTCACTGACTGAATTTTACAGGTGGTTTTGGCAGAGATTTTGGATCTTGGGTATAGGTGTGAGAGGGGTGTTGAGCAGCTCAGCATTGTCATGCTTGATGTGCTGTGGGTCTACATAGAAGCAAACCCAGGAAATTTTCAGATCATATGATAGCAAACTTCAGGATCAAAAGCAGAGGCACAGAGTTGCACTTTTCTGTGAGTCCAATAGATGTATTTACCAAGTTCGAAGTCTGGTCAGTATTGCTAGTAGGATACAAGAAGTTGTTGGGTGGAAGTTTTTTCAAGATCTAGATTTTATTTTCATGGTAACTGTCAAATAACTTGTATTATAATTTGTGTTGTGTAGTTTGTAATGTATA
This sequence comes from Harpia harpyja, assembly GCF_026419915.1. Lineage (NCBI taxonomy): Eukaryota > Metazoa > Chordata > Aves > Accipitriformes > Accipitridae > Harpia > Harpia harpyja. The sequence goes on along the minus strand of NC_068942.1, from coordinate 6,585,219 downwards.
AACTGTGGAAAAAGGAAGAGTATCACAAAAATGAAAATTTGATTTAATAATAAATACGTTAATCAAAAAGTCAGTTAAGTAGAGGAGATAGTAAGTAAACTTTAGGAATAAAGGGGGAAATAGGTTGTAAAAATATTTTCTATGGGAATTCTTTTCAGGATAGCATTGTAATCACTGCCCAATCCTTTGCATAGGTTAGAAATTTATTACCTATTGAGAGAGGCATCACTACAGTGCCATAATTAATTATGTTGAGGTTGGAAAAACATACTTTTTGGCTATTCTTTTGCTAGAACGCTATTCCTCTTACTCTGGTTCATATAACATTTATCTTTCTGAAATCTTTTTGAGAGGAAAACCTACTTTGAAAAATGGATGATTGATCAGAATTGATGTCTAGTCTTGTTAGTTGCCCTTCTACAGGGGTTTTGGAAAGCCTCAGTTGCTGTCACTGTATTCTCTGTGAGATACAGTGCAAGAGCAAGGTGGTAACTGGTTGCCAGGAAATCAGAAAAGTGCAGAAGTGTTAGAATAAGCACTGTGAGAGAAAACGAAGTTGCAGTTTAAAAACCCAGACTGAATCTGTAGGTTTGTGGAATTATGTGATGCTACTTCTGAATTTTAAAGATATATTAGCAAAGTGATGTGTTGTTCCCCCCCCCTCCCTGACTCATTGTAAAGACTGTTCTAATACAGCTTTAGGTTTAAGAGTCTTTGTTAGTTTGATGGGAAATTTATCTTCTCAGTAACAGAAGAAATTTCTTTTCTAGTGAACTGAAAAGCGAATTGAGGGTATCTTAAAATCTTCAGAAATGACAAACATTCCGTATTCCTTTTTAGCAGGTTATTTTCTATAGATGTTTTCAATTTAGTTGTTGGTGTTATCTGAGTGGATGAATGCTCTTTTATATTATTGTAGGCCAAATAAGGAGAAAAATCTCTGAGAGAGACAGAGCTTAAACTTTTCTATACCTTTCAGTTGGGCTGAAAATGGTTATTGTTAAATCTGTCAGACTGACCAAATTTGACTACAAAGCTGCCGTTAACAGAAGAGAGAGCATAGAATTCGATTGTCCTAAAGCAAATCTTGTTTCCTCTAAGAAGATGCAGAAATTCAATAATAATTCAGATGTATTTTATAGAAAAGATATGAAAATAAGTGATATATTTAATATGTGCACTGGAGCTAAGTTGATATTGTGTGATCTTAACGTTGGCATTTCCTTATATAGTTGTATTAAGAATTAACAATTTTCTTGTTTTGGAAGTAATTTTACAATAGTTCATTTTTTCTATTTAAAAGTCTATGCCATGGTATACCATATTGGTAACTAAGAAATGGAAAGAATCATTATACTTGTATTTCTGCCTGTGTTCTTCAAGAAAAATGCTAAAGTTACTTAGTTTTCTTTTGCTGGGAACCTCAAGAATTAAAAATGCGGTTACCCTAGTTTCTATTCCTTTATTTTAGTTAAAATGTAATACTTATGAAAAGTCTTTTGCCAAGCTTTTGTTTCAGAATAATAATGTTATTTAGCAATGCCAGACCATTTTCAGCTCCCGAAACGAAAATATTTATAGAATAAATACTTTCTTAATCCTTGTCATAGGAGGAGGGTGGGGCACGTTTTTGTCTTCTTCCTGTCCTGACATTTGGCAACTTACCATCTAGATTCTGTTCAGTGTCTTTTTACTTATGTGTTTTTTAAAACATGCTTTATCTTTCTCTTGTGGAGGTTTGGAGCCATCACAGTTTGGGAGCTGTGTGCTTTAGAGAGATGGAAGTGTGAAGAAGGGAGAAGGTTGAAGGACATGTAGAGCAGACTTGGAGGGGTGTTTCAATATGAAGGACTGCTTGGGATGAAACCCATGAAAATTGCATGCTTGTATAGGAAAATTAGAGGGAAGAAGAGAGTCTGCTTAGACTCATGCTTTAAAATATTTTTGCTTGTTAATTTTAATTTGGAGTGTGCCTTGTAAACTGAGGTAGCAGTCCTAGCAGTTCATATAAGAATGGCAGTTGTTAATTTTTGGCATTTCAGCCTGCCTCCCCTACTTGGTTTTGTGTGCCAAAGGCTGTCGAAGGACAGGGCTTGACCAGACCAGTATACAAAGAACATGTCCTCTCTGAAGCAGAGCTTAAGCTGCCACTTAAACTTTTACCTTTCTTCTTAGGTTCTTTGGACAGTTTTGTTTTGTTTTGGTTTGGGTTTTTTGTTTGTTTTTTTCTGTGTGTGTGTATGTGTATCCATGTCCATTTTTGTTACCTACATCTTTTTGAGACCTCTTATACGTGTGCCAGCCACAGACAGCTTAACAGCCGGAAGGACTGAAAAACGAACCCTCTATACCTGCTCAGGGTTTTTTTGTGTTTGTGGTTTGTTGTTTTTGTTTTTTAACTTCAATTATGCATAACTCTGTAAGTTAGAAAAGGGAATCCAAATTGGAAAATCCCAAACTCGAGAATCAGTTGGATCACTAAAGAAAGCTGAATTTTGAGTAGTTTTTTAATGTAGTACGCTGTTTCTGTTCCCCTCTCTTTTCTTCCCGATAACTTTGAGACCTGTAGCACAGTTAGCAAAGGATTGTTCTTACAAGTTTAATAGAATTAATAGCTGCCTGGTTGTAGTTTTTATTTTGAGACGCCCATATATACCTGCCTGAGGGAAAAGCTGCAGCATGAGCTCAGTATGATAATAGGCATCGGAGGGTCTATGTGGAAAGGATAATATTAATAACACAGAGGAGAGGATCTAGTCTTGATTAATAACATCTGAATAAGTTGGAATTTTTAAAGAGCTTCTGAAGGAGTAAAATGATGATCTTTAGCTTCCTTTGCAAACCCCAACTTCAATTTAAAACCAACTTCAGTGACCCCAGAGGCTTTGAATGTATTCATCACACAAGAGGCAGCTTTAAAATTCTACACTGTACAATTGCTTTTATGAGCAATCAGGCTTGTGCTTTGGTCTTTCCTATGACTTCTTGTGATCCACATCTCTGCCTGTTAAAGGTTTTAGTTCTAACCTTGAAAATGATTAAATGCATTACAGAGTGCATTTCCATCAAAGAAGCTACCAAGGTTGTTCCAGATCAGTTTAACTGCGTAGATCAAAAGACTGGAGTAACCTACATGAAAGATAGGAACACCTCTTAGATGAGATTGGCCTCAGAATAAATTTCTGAAGACGATTATGGGTTTTGTCATCGCTGACACAAATACCTGTCTACTGCAAGATTTACTAGTATAAGTAGTGAGAGCAGTGTTTGTCTTCCTGTTTTCTCTGATTTTTCTTATGTTTCCTTCACTGTGAGGTGAAAGTGTCTGTCCTCACCCTGCTTTTGTAGGTGGTAGCTAGAAAGCATTATTCATCCTACAGTGAAAAACTATTTCTGTGCAAGAGTTATTTCTTTGAGGAATGTACTGTCTGACTATTTTTAAAGGTGCTAAATGCCTTCATAATTGATCATGTTGTTTACATTAGTAACTGTGTAACTTCTTCTGTCTCACAGAAGTTCTCTTTTTCTTTGAGGGGGAAAAAAGGCAGAACTTTCTAAGCCTCAAAAGAGCAAGAAACTTCCTAGTTGCTACTCTATGTAAAAGTTACTTGCATTATATGGTGATAGGCAATCTGTAGACCAAGTTCAGAGAATTTAAACCAAATTACTGTAGGAGCTGGCTGTCAATCAGTACATGATCTTTTTCATCTGCTGGAGATGATCAATAAAACCTCACCAAATCCATCTTTTGTGAAGGCTTTTATAAAAGCACATACTACATAGACATCGCATCACTGAATCTAGTGGCTGTTACATCAAATTCATCAAGTAATGGTTGTTTTTTTTTGTTGTGGTTTTTTGGTTTGGTTTTGGGTTTTTTTTGGTTTTTGTTTTTTTCAATGACGATCAGGCTGCAAATGAGATACACTGTTTTCCCTGCTATTGAGAAGCTATTCCTGAACCTTCCTGTTCACGAGATGCCATCTTGCAGGGTAAATTTATCTCTTATCAGTTGTATCTGTTTGTTCTTGAACCATGATTGTCATTTAGCATAATTATGTCTTTCATCTTCGGTGCTCACGCCTTCGTATTTTAGTGGATATCAATCTTATTTCCTTTCAATATTTGATCAGTTACAGTAATTGAGCAAGCTTTCTCTTCCCTGTTGAGAGATAGATTGTTTGCTCCTTTGGTCACCCTTTGCCTCTTTCAGGGTGAGTTCATCTCTTTGTGTGTGTGTGTGTGTGGAGGGGGAGGTGTTTGAGCATAGGTAAAGAAAACCGCTTCAAGCTTCTATACCAATTCTGTTGCCAACATAACTTTTTCTCCACCCCTCCCCTGCTATAAGAGACATTCACTTGTGAGGGAAATGCTTAGTGTCCCTCGTGAGAAAACTTACTTGTCAGACAGCAGAAGAAATTACTAGCAATTCTGCATATAGTGTGTAGCTGCCTGGAATCCTACAAGCTGTTGCATGCTATTTGGGCTACCCAAATGCAGCATTTTAAAACTTGAGACTGTGGCATCAACTAAGAACTGATGAGCAAAAATGCGTGTACAATTCTCTTGATCAGAAGAATAATTAAAAAACCCCAAAGTTTACAAGAAAGCCATTGTACAGGATGGTCAAAGTTGCACAGATGTTGACAATTCAGAATTATGTCCTTCTCAATGACTTTCTGCCTAAACTGCTTTGTATGCTGTTACCAAGAAAGAAATGTACTGTAACTTACCTGAGAGACAGGTTTTTATTAGCATTTTACTGCAAGTTGGGTATGATGGACCTTAAATTTTAGAGCAACAATAAGCTAAAGTACTATTAAAATATGATGCTGTGTTCACTTAGTAATAAATTCTAGCAGTTGCAGATCCTTTTTACGTTCAGGTTGTTATCTTACAATAAAATGTTGTCAGGTACATTGGAATCTTTCAATTACTAGGACAGGATATTGATTTCTTCTTTCTAACTTTAGACTTGAATTAACCAAGTCTCCAAACTGATTTACTTCTGCGCAAGACCTAAGAAGAATAGTATTGTGTTATGTTTCATTTATCCATTTTGTATGTTTAAAGTTTATATGGCAATCTGTGGTGCAGAAAAGCTGCAGACGATATACCATGTCTCTGAAGTTGTCCTTGGGATTCTAGGTATGGCTAAAATGCATATCTGTGAAATGTGTTTATGGTGATGAACAGACATACAACCATTTCAGAAAAAGGTGCATGACTTAACTGTTAGATGTATGTGGCATGTGACAGCTAATAAAGGGAGTAATGGAATGGCAAAACTGGAAGGTGAGCCATTAGACTAAGCTAAAGTCTTACCTAAGTGTAGTCTTACAACACTCTCTTTTTTTGTTTGTTTTTTTTTTTTTTTCCCTTCTGCCCTATATCTCCTGTTTGGACAATATATTTAAAAATCAGTTGTTCTGCTCTGTTACTCAGAGAATTTGAAGTCAGGTTCATTCTCAGCCTGCACAAAGGCAATAGGAACCCCCAGCCCTTCCTAGCAGAAGCTGGCAGAAAAGCACCAGTGGCAAATCTAACATGAGATGAGTTAGGTCTTTGTTTTTGAGATTAGGGTTAGCTGAAGAACTGGGTGCTACCCTGGCATCCTTTATAGCAATACATAATTTTGAAGCTATTTAGACAAAAATTTATGACAATACAGTTAGGTGGTTGGTGTAGAAGTTAAGTATTGACAAAATTCTAGTCAAACATAAAAGTCATTAGGGTAGGTAGTTGGTACAACCGGGATGCTAGTAGCTTTAAATATGTCCCCATGTTTTCACATTATTGGCTTCCACCTGTCTGCTTTAAAGAAAATATTATTTCCAAAGTCTCTGATTTTGGTTTAGCTAAACCTTAGATCAATACTTGTCTTTGAAACACTTGTCTCAAATTTGCTGTCTCTTGATTTCGATAGCTGTGTATTTGGTTCTGCTCTATATTCCTTTCTGATCACATCTTTCCAGTGCTTTTTGAATGACTCCCCTCATCTCGACTCTTTACGTACCTGTGAGTAACATCAGTTTGGTCCCTGCGGTCACCCTCTCTTCTGCTGTAGTTTGTCTCTAGAGGAGATTATTTTTAGACATAGATCTGATGAACATTTCTGTTCGTGACTCAAGCTAATCACTTGTGCCCTAAGCTATAGTTTCTGATCTCATCGAGTTGGTACCTAGCACTGTTGCAAGCCCAGCATGGGTAGAGCAGAGCTCCCATTCTTGACCCAGTGCACTGGACTCCAGAGCCGACGTTTCCTTGGTCTGGCTCCTGCTGCTGAAGCACCGGCTGCTGCGGCAACCGTATTCTCCATGGCCAGAACGTAACAAAGCCTTTAAAACTGTTCTGGTTTGGATGTGCGCTCCTTCTTTCCACTTGGCAGCTTTCTATTTTACATGAAGTTTCTTATGGCCTCCTGTTATATTAGGGTTGTGACTCAGTAGAAGAAGAAGAAGGTATTAAAGGTCTGTTGTTTGTTAAAACTACAAAAACACTTCCAAAATTACTATCCGTGGTAGGAGCTAAAGTGTTCACTGAAGATAGGCAGATGAGAATAACATAAAATTTGAGTTGCCTTCCTCAATTAACAAATTTGTTCATCTGTTGGAGTACAGAATTGATAACATAAAAGCTTATTTGAGTATTCTGAGTAATAACTTATCAGTATTTTCTGTAACACACCATTAGATGGAATAAGATGATTTGACAAGTTTTCAGCCTAGTTTTTGGTCGGTGTCTAAATAACTACAGAATGAGTTTAGGTCAGGGGATCAAGTCCATAAATACTATGTATAAATTATGAATATCCTCTTAAATATAACTATTAGAGAAGATGTGTTTTGGTAAGCATTCATGTCTTTCAAATGTTTTGTTTTGTAACTGTTCCTCTTGAGAGAAAAAAATACATTGTTATTTATAAGGCTTCTGTAGCCACTATGATTAAGGTATTGGGAAACATCTTAGCATCTTCTAGATTGCAACTAAAAATAACCTTATTGCTTTTAACATGTTCATTTACAGTATGGTTTAGAAATAATCCTAGCTTTTCTGAACAGAGCAGACTTGAAAAGCAGGTGGGTAGAGAGTATGTCTGTAACCCACGTAAAAAGACTTTGTTAGTTTGGTGGGAGCTCTTGCCATCTATGGCTGCAACTATAACCAGTCATCCAGTAGCTGAAAAATAGAGTGTCAGAACTTTTTTGCAGAGACTGTTTGTTGGCCTTACACTGCTCTATTCTTCAGCTTCAGGGCAGATACAGACATTCTCTGTTAGAAACTCAACACGTAGTATAATACTAACTTAATGATTTCTTCCTCATGGTCTCATGTTTTTTGCAAAAATCAGTGTTCAACATCATGCCACTAACGGTTTGATTCTGTCATGTGAAAAATGCTGGGTTTGCGTAAGGCTGCTTGTTGTGTCATCTAAGTTGAATCAAAAGAGGAGAATGATGCATTAGAAATAATTTACTCATTGTAAATGAGTGTATGTGATTGTTGTTTTGGATAAGAAATTTACCACTTTAATATGGAAGTATCCTTTTTCATGACTTGTGAAGAGGGGAGGTTTCAGGTTTCATTTATTAATCAGAGTGTTCTGATAGACGGTGGCCACTGCTATGTACAATTTCTCTGTGTGGACTGGTGTGAGCAGAGGTGTTTGAGAGCTGCAGAATATACACATTCCTGTCTCATTTTCATGTAGCACCTTTCTGTTAATGCACAACACTTTAGGCATTCTTTGTATTCTTATGCTCTACATAATATTTCTGTTAACTTATTTATTATATGCTAGAATTTGATACGGAACTATATTCTCTTTGGCTGTTTCTTACTCCAAATTTTTACTTAGTTTGAGAGAATGCTGTATTTAATTTTTTTTTTTAAACAATTTGGAATTATTTGATATTGCTGCTAACAGTATCTTTAAGAAAAATCCAATAGCAATTAAAAAACCCCATTATAGTAGGTACATTATTTTTTCTCCCTCAAGTTTAAAAATTATCCTAAAATAAAAAGAACTCTTTATTAAAAAAAAAAAAGAAAAAAGGCAGAGGCATCACATCAAATCCCTACTGGAAAATAGTTTTTAGTATTACTAAAGACAAGGTATACAGCAACATCTCTTGATGCATGTTGAAAAGACAATTTTAATCTCTAGGGTTTTGTTTATAATTCTGCAACTTGTTACTATTTGCTAAGTGACAAAATAATTTTTGCTCTATCTCATAAGTGATACCTGGGCATGACTATTGATCAGTTCATTAGGGAGGAGTTTCTTTCTTTACAGCTAGAAATGCTTAGGAATGTTAGGAAGAGGAAGAAACAAAAAGAAGAAAACACTTCCTGCATGGTAGAAAAAGCATTTAAATGATTTCATTTGCTGGAAAACTGGAGTGGATATAAGCAGTTCTAATATTCTTTAGAAGATTTCTTGTCTTGACAGATAGCTGTATAGCCAAAGAATAATATAATTTAGAATTAATCCTGTTCCTTGTTTATTTTAGGGGGACAAAAAAATATCTTGAGTCTTTTTTCTGTAAGGTGAAAAAAGGGAAGATTAATTTCTCTCAGATGTGCCTTGGAACCTCCACCATTTACTATTTCGCCATTATAAATTGATTCTTGGCAATTTATATACTAGTGGTGCAGATGCAAGCAATTTTCAGATAAAATAGAAGATCAATCATTCTTGTGACTGCAGTATGGAGGAAAAAAAAAAAGTGATTCCATGGAAATGATATTTTTGGGAGTACCACTTCCCAACTCCTCCTGAGACTGATTTAATCTGGCAGAAGGATGACTTTAGCAGTGGTGCCTGCTTTAATGTGCTGTCTAATTAGTCATGAGACCTAGTTTGCTTTCTGGCAAGTAGTAAATAAGCTTGGGTTTATTTCTGGATTACAGGAAAGTAATTGAAACAACCATTAGAAAAATGGTTTTGGTAAACTCTTCTTTCAAAACACCTTTATGTTCTGAGAACAACAACTCCATGGACTTTGAGGCAAGTGAGGCAGGGATCCAATGCAAAAGAAAAGTATTGGTAATAAAATAATTATGTGGTGATCAAGAACTGTGTTCTTCACAGAAGGAACTGGACCAACTGCACAAGCTTCATTCTGGCATCCTCAAATCCCGATGTTCAGCTTTGATAACAGAACAGTTATGTTTGTGTGTAGTAACATCTTTTAAGGTAGAAGCTGAGGGCGAGTGGGATGAATAGGTGAGATGGGCAGAGAAAGGTAGCTAGTGATGGTCAGCTGTGCTGACAGAACAGGGACCCATGCCACGGAGGCTGTGTATATCCTGATTTTGACATTTTGAAGATAAGGTGCTGAATCAGTGGTGTTTTTTCTTCTAAGGCCTGTTTTAGGATTACTTGTTTGCTGTTTGTGCTAAGACCTGGTTGGTTTGTTTGTTGTTGTTTGCTTTTCTTAACAAGCACAGAAGTAACAAGAGCTTCTCTGTTTCTCTGCAGCTTTTACGAGAGTTGAAGCACCCTAACGTGATTGCATTGCAGAAGGTTTTCCTTTCTCACAGTGACAGAAAGGTTTGGCTGCTGTTTGATTATGCTGAACATGATTTGTGGGTAAGTACAGATTTCCCTGAGTGTTTGAGGTAGTGTAATATGAGCTGGTCCAAACTGATGTGTGTGTGGCATACCTTCATATGGTGCAGAGATGCATAAATTTCTTGCTCTGTAATTAAGGGTCTAACTGACATCCTGTTCTTTGTACGCTTCAAAACCTGCAAAAGGCTATGTAGAATTTTTTAAAGTCAGATTTCATTTTGAAGCTGAAAGAATTTTCCTACAAGCTTTAATTGGAGTTAAAGAAAGTATTCCTAAATTGAGACCTTCTAAAATAGAGTTTGGAAATGTATTTAGTATTTTCTTTTTCCTGCAGTTTTACACACATACTCTCACACACACACTCAAAAAAAAAAAAAAAAAAAAAAAGAGGAGAGGGACTGCTCTACTGAGTCCTCTCACTGAGATATAGTGGAAGTGACCAACATTCAATCATCTAATTCTAAACAGTGAATTTGTGACTGTATGAGTGGAAAGAAAATAAGAAGAAAAAGTAAGCACTGCTAATTGGGCCTACTGATGGATTATCACTACATGGAAGAGGAGTAGAGACTTAGATATCTGTTTTTAAGTTTCCACCATAATACGATATGATTTGACTTAATCTGTTGTAGAGGTGGACATCAATGACATAATGAGTTGAATTTAGATACAAATATTCAGGCTCCACACCTATTGGTAAGATGTGAGTTGCTTGGACCTGGATTTGTGTTTAAACCCAAAAGATATCAAACACTTACTAAGAGTAATCAATATGTTTATAGTTCCTTTGAAAATACTGGCAAGGAGAGGAAGTGGTAATATTAATTCCAATATTATTTTTTAAGGCTTCAGTAATACAGAAGTTGTTATTACTAATGTTAGTGACAAATTGCTCAATTTTTTGTACTTAGCTCTCAAGAGCTAATGAAAATGTCCTTGTAAATTACACAAAATTGTAGTCTGAAAGGAAAGTAAACTTAGACCATGCAAAAAGATAGTTCTGGCTCAGAGCAAGTAAAGTCATGGTTTTTCATTCTTCTTCATATGCTTAAAAAATATTTAATTTGATTTCTCCTATGAGGTAGCAGTTTTGTATTTTAAAAGTTTTCTTCATCAAAGTTCAGTGTACACTGAGAGTTTGTGTATTTCTCACAACTGATGGCAGTGATGGTGAATAGGAATGCAGCAGCTAAAACCCTGTATGGATAGAATTTATTTGTGCTTCAAGTGAGTTTATTCATTTTATAGAACAACTGCAACAAACACATTTTACAGCTACATTGAATGTCATGTTTAAAACACCTTTTTTTCTAATCTTTTCCATTTGAATTTATTTGGGGCATGTGGTTTTTACACTGTGTAGTGATTTTTCACATGAATTAACAGCTTTAGATAAAGAATCACTGCAGTCTAATGTTCTTACCACTCCTCACATCTGGCTGGGTATTGGTCATAATCTCAGTGAAGTTAATTCTTTTCTATTATTTGAGACTGAAATGTTTGTTACACTAGTTATTTGATGTGAACTGGTCTCCCACTTCCTAACTCTCTTCCTTTTTTTTTTCTATGGGACATGCTACACAAATCATTTCTCCTTTCCTGTATAATTGCCCATGTTTCCTTGCTTCTTAAGCCTTTGCCAGGAATTCTTTTTCCTCCCTTGCATAAAGTTAGCCATGTTCAAGTCACTCTTGGTTCTGGCTTAACCTTGGTCCTCATTTCCTTTACTGTCAGCACCTCCCAAGCATCGCTCTTAATTCCCCTTTTGTCTCTTTTGCTCACTCCCAACTTTGTGTCTTTTTCCACGCTGCCTCCTACACATGGAACAGCCTCCCAATTAACGTACGTAAAGATCCTTCACTATCCTCCTTCAAAAAGCTCCTAAAAATCCACTTATTTTGTAACGCATTTCAGTAATAACAACCACTTGTCATTCTGTCTGTGTTGTGTTGTGTTTTGCATTTCCTGTGCTTTACAGCTTGTGCCCTTTTAGCTCTTTGGGGTAGAAATTGTAGTAGGGGATGGGCACATTTTGTTATTGCTTAGCACCATGTGCTCCCCCAGCACTATATAAAACCAAAATAAAGTCTATTCATTGTGGGAATCAGTTTAGAAGGATTTAAGTTTTGGAATTGTAGATGTGCTGTCACTAGAGAGATGCGGATTCCCAAAGACCAATGGTTTCAAATGTAGGAAGCTTAGAGTTACTTACCAAAATTTGACTGTAAGTATGGGAATCATCCTTTTGTTCAAAGCTGTCCGGCTTTGTAACACCTATTGGCTTCAATGAGAAGAGTCAATGCTCATCACTTAAAAACATCAGATTAATTAAAATCATTGCATTTTTCAGCTTCTGTACTGGAAACATTTGGCAAGAGATGAATAAACTATATTAGATGCTATCATATTCTGTTCATTTTGTAATACTGAAAAAAAATTGTCCCATTCTAATGAGGAAAAGTGATGGTGCCAATTAAGCTTATTAAAAAGTTCTTTTATGGTGAGCAAGAACCTTTTTTTTTTTTTTTTACTTTGCATTTAATTTCCAAGGATTAGATGGCTCAAATCTGAAAGTTGAGTATAGGTAGCAGCATACTTTATAATTTGCTATAACTTCTGTTGATACCGTTACCAAGAGATGGAAAAAGCTATGCTAATTTGAACTACACTTACGAGGTTGTCCTTGGCTACAAACAGATTCACCATTTAATAACTAAGCCTGTGAAAGATTTTTCCTTTATCTCCTCTCAAGTTACATTGTACAAAACAATGCAAAGCCGTTCATGAGATTACAATAAAGAATATCTAATATAGGAATTCTTTTGACCAATTGATTTATAACTCCTGTTTGTGTTAATTACTAAAATTCTTAGTGTAATTCACAAACGATTTCCTTAGGATTTTTCTTGGCTACTAATCTCTATCAACTGATAAAGTTCTTAGGCTGTTGGATGTGCCACATATGTTAATTTATAGTGTATTCTCTACAGTGTCATCACTGCTTATATATGCTCATGCTGTGAAGTAAATGCAAGATTCCTTAGCTTGTATGTCAGTGTAAAAGGAGCATCTGATGCAAGGTTAAAAATGCGTGTGTTCACAGATGCCGTTGAATCTCTCGTACGTTATAGGCCACATCCTTTCTTAATTCCTTGTAACTTGCTTCAGTTTCACACCTTTATATTCCAATTGTCTGAAACTTTCAGCTTCAGATATTCATAGCCACAGAACCAAGCATCTCCTGTTCCTTCTCTTGTGAGGGACATTGCTTTTTCAATATCTACTTGTAAGGTCTTGGGTGCTTTTAATCCAAATTGTATCCAGGCTTGATTAATTTATGTTGAGATTAAAAAAATGTAATTTGGTTAACACATAGCCGAGTTGATCTTAAGTCCACGAGTGGAATTGATACTATTTTTAAGTTACCTTTTCCAGTACACAGTTAGAACTTCATAGTCTTACAAAACTGTGCATGGATGAAATCTTTCCAAGAAAAAGTGTAATACCTTCAACTGATACATCTATTTTTCTGCTATGTTCATTTTTGACCTTTAAAAAAAAAAGGTTGTTTTAGATGCATGAGTGTTTGCTGTTTTATCGCTAACAAATAACTTATTTTCCTATTCAACTTTCATGTATGTTCTTATTTTACCTTGGTCTTAAGTCATATACTGCTATCCAGAACTTCCTCTGTAAAGCTCATGCATTTTAAGACATAATGCAAATTTATATTAAATACATTAAATGCATGATGATTACTTAACTGGAGTTTAAGAAAAGTTTGATACAAATGATATCTGCTCTGGAGATGGATTCTATTTGTTGTCAGCGTAGTTAATTTTAGGCATGGGAGAGGTTATAATACTTAGAGCTTTTCTTTTGTTCCCAGCTACTCTCCTATGCTTTTACAGCATCAGATTTTTAGTATTAGAAATATTTTCTAAAGCACATGTTTTTGTTTTTAGTACTGCAGATGAGCACACATTCAATGTCTTCAATTCCATAGTCTCTATATTTTTAAATAGGATTTTTGATTCTAAGCAACATTTTTGTAACTGTTTTTATATTCTGAATTGATAGTGTATCTACTTTTCTAGATATGATAGAGTTAATTCTCAGAGTCATTTAATATGTGTGTGTAACTTCAAAGCTTTAAGATCCCCTTTTTTGGAAATCTATGTTGTAACTTAAATCAGAAGCTTCTGAAATTTTGTTTTTTAGCTCATTCTGAAAAACAGTAACATTTTTATCACAGTAAAATGTGTCAAATGTATTTTATAGCCATAAAAAGCATTGTTGGTTCTTAATAAGTGATTAAATAAATTATTAACTATGATTTGATAATATTGAATGTGATGATACATTCACTATCCAAGGCCAGTTAAACCATGATCTGGGTATTTTTTAGGTTTGGTTGAATGTTTTTCTCTTATTATTAGATTCTGGTGATCTCTAACAACTAACTGCTTAGCAGCAAATACCACTGAGAAACATGGAGTAAAATTAGTCTTGAAATTATTGTTGGTAATAATAAAAATATATGGACAGAGTGGCTTTGTATTATAGGAAATGCTTGTTACGTATATATTCTGCTTTTTAAAAATGTAGGATAGAGATTATAAGCATAGTCATGTGTACCTAAAAATAATCATCACATAATGGAAAGGAGAAAATATTCTTCCTACATGTGAATTTTTTAACAGTAGCTGAAGCTAATAACACTTTGAATAATGTTCTTATATCCCAAATGAAATTGTGAGGGTGTTGCATACTGATTTGTGCAATAAACCTGCATGTTTGTTTAATCACATGAATGTTTTCTAATAAATCTGAGTTTTAGAGCATTCTTCAAATATGGTGTAATCAGTTATAATTCTTTCTTCCACTAGGCTTCAGTTTAGTTCTTAATCATGAAGATAATTCAGATACTAGTTGGTCACAAATATTTTTATATACATGAAAATACTTTTCTCAGTGTAGCAGTTTTATTTTTTCTCTTTTAATTTTCTGTAGTCATGTGTCTGGTTTTGTCTTAATTCAGCCCTGCTCCACTAGGTGATTCTTTGTGCAGTCTTCTCTGTCTTGTGTGTATTTACCAATATAGGATTCTGCTAGCTGGCAGAAGAATGTAAGATTTGTTGGGGCAGAAGAATGTAAGATTTGTTGGGGCAGAAGAATGTAAGATTTGTTGGGGCAGAAGGGAATGGACTGGCATAGGTTTTGATTGGTTTAAAGTTACAATTTTTATCACCAGCCATTGTTACGGAAAGTCTTTATGGCATGATTTATCCCTTTTGAATATAACTAAAGTGGTGGCTGGATTTCTTGCAGAGAGCAGTGCCATTCCTTGTCAATAGCTGTATGTTCTGAGAATGCAGTTGTCACTCTCAGAACTTGCTTTTTCTGCCAAAATTGTAGGGAATTAAGGGTAGTTTATGAGGGTTCATTTTCTATACCACAAAGCATGAGAATGGGAGGAAACAACAGGTAGGAACAGACCTCAAAGACAGAGGCAAGGGTGTAAAAGCATAAAGTGTGTGAAGAATTAATATGAACAGAGTGGCACGAATACTGTTTCAGATATATACTGAAAGGGTAGCTGAATTCTGATGGTTTTTATTACCATCATATAGAGTTACTTTGGCATGTTTAGGTCTGAAAGATGTAGAAGACCTAGGAAGACCCCAGCAAAACCTAGGAAAATTATACTGATTCTGTTTGTCTGCTCTGTGCTTCCAAACTTAGGTATTTAAAGCAAGTTGGCATAACCAAAAGTTAGTGTATTAAAGCTCCTTTCACTGTTACTTAAAATGTTGACCTCTTGTCACTTGGAAATGGATTTTGCATTAGGTAGTTTTGTTAATGACATTCTAAAGAAGGTATTTGATGATGGCCATTTACTGGCATCGTTTAGAGGGAGTGTGTTGAGGCGTATTTTCCCCCCCCCTCCTCTTTTGAGGGACTGTTATGTGTTGATTGCTGTAATGCTTCCAAAATTGGAAACTTAAATGATGGCTGTAGAAATACTTTTACCCACTTTTGTTTTGATTTTTTTTTTTTTATTTTACTTGTGATATATCCTTGATAACATTTTTTTGGTGTCTAAAACGAGTCCTAAGTGTAGGCATATGAAGCTGTGATTTATTTTTGGAACAGCAAACAAATGTTACTCAGGTTAGTTGGGTCTATCTTTGCTTCCTCTTTTTGCAAATTGTACAAACAATGCATGATTTGTTTTTATACCACCTTTAGATCTTGCTTTATTCTCCCATAGCCTTTTAAGTGCTTTACATTTAATGCTCAACAATATTAGTTACCTTTGTTTGGGTATTGATTGCTGAAGAGAGAAGATGGAAATAATTTTATGTTTAAAATGAGACTTGAAGGCATATAATCTGATTCTTCCTTTTGACCTTGGCACAGATTTAATGTGTATCCAAGCTTCCATCTATTTAATATTAAAATGTAATTTTACTTTTTCCTGGTGCATTGACGTAATTCTGTTTTATTCTCAAAGGTTGGGTTAGGGATTGGATAGAACGAAGGGTTTTTGCTAAAGTATGGGAGCAAACAGACAATTTACTTCAGCAGGGAGAGACGTCCCGTGTTGACATGATTGCGTTTCAGTTTGATGGAGATGCATGTAATTTTGAAACAAGTATTGCCTTAAGCAGTAGAACTCAAGTCATCAGGTTTTCTAGGGGGTTGTGTCTTGAGGTCTGTGGATCATCTCATGTCTGTTGAGGTGGGAGCTCGCGCTGTAACTTCATTTAGTCAGACATGCATAAAATCTCTTCTTTAGCTGGCTTCTTACTTCCATGAAAACTTTCCACATCTGACTTGTTTGTTTGTTTTAACCTCTGTCATACTGAACAGCAATTCTCAGAATTGGGAATGAGATGACACAAACGCAGAGTATGTTTGCATCAACTTGACTTCCTTGGAAGCAGGCTAAAATTAGGATCTTTTTGAATGCTCATTTAACTGCTGGGGAAATACTAGGGTTTTTCATGAAACAAACTAAATGAGTTTGCTCTATATTGTCATGCATTATGTTTACTTTGTGGTGGAGTATTTAGAAAATGTACTTAGTTCCTCGTCAGCCAATTTCCAAACCAATTTCAACACACTAGGTAACATAGAAGGCAGACGAACTGCTAGATTGAATATTGTTTCATGAGTCACCACTATTCTCTTTCAAAATGCTTAGCTCTGTTTCACTTTATTATCATTTATATGGTTTTGCCTTTGCAGAAGCTAAAATGGTCATACTGAAATAAGCCGGTTCATCCATTTTTCCTCTCAACTTTATTAGGTTTTTTGAAGTTGAAAATTGGGAATAAGCAGTTAGTAAATAAAACCAATAGTCCCAGGGATTGCAGACAGCAAATTATAGCAAGCCTCTGGAAGCTTCGTTACTTTTCTAGAATGTTAATAAATGTATACTTTAATGTTGGTCAGTGAAATATTAATTTAATTTAGAATATAGACTTAAAGCCATTGCCACAAAGTCGATGCCTTGTTTAAATTTAAAACAAAATATGTAAAAGCGATTAAAATACTTTTACATTATGTTTATTTTCAAAAGTGGATACCTAATTGGCTCACAACGTTTTTGGAATCCAATTGGTGGCAGCATGTTTTTAAGATTTATGAGTCTGAAAATACAGATGCACAGAAAGGGAAAGCAACTTCGCTATTTCTGCTGAATAGATTTGAGTATTGCTTGGAGTTTCATTTACATGGTATGACATGCATTCTTCTTTCATTTGGAAGCATTTTAGATAGATCAAAAGGGAGAGCTTGCATCTGCGGTGTTCTAAGGAGCTACCTAAAATGAAATTATGGCTGGATAACATTGTGGATGGGTTTCTGTTCTGTAGCGTGTGACTTGTATAGTGCGTGCTGACAATTAAGGCTTCCTTAAACTTTTGCAGAATGCATCTGGGTATATTCCAGCTTTTGTGCCAGGTGGTCTATCAGAATATGGGAATTAAGTTATCTTTAGGGAGTGACAGTGAAAAAAGACATGGAGAGTGCTGAAGCTGTGACCCTCTGCCTGCTTGTCTTGCTACAAACATGTCTGTCTGACTTGACTGGATTGTGCAAGTCTTCATGGTTTTTCTTAGTGGTTATTCATTAGGGGTAAGATTCAGCAAAAAACTTGAGCATACCTAAGGGTTAGAAGCTGCAATGTCCAAGCACAGCTCCTGGTTCCTGGAGAGAGATGCAGAATGTCCTTTGTACTGTTAGGATTCAAATCAATAGTCCCAACTCAGGGGACAGTCTTGATGCTGTGCTATTCTGCAAAAAGATTTATTGAATGAGAGAAGGGAGGAGCGTGGTTTTGAAGCCTAGTGGTTAGGGCAGTCATCTGGGGAATGGGAAATGCAGGTTACAATTCCTATAATTCATGTAAATTATTCCATACCAGGTCTAAGATTATGGCTGTTACATGCTGTACTTGAGGCTGCACTTCGGGACTATTCAGGAAGCGAAGCCAGCAGAGAATGCCTCATCCACTTGCACAGTGCAGTTATGTATAAAGAACATCCTAGGTTGTGCTGGTACCTGCACCCATTTCTACACCTGAGGTCTTGGATTTAAACTATTAAATCTTAAATGTTCTGACACGGAAAGAGCACATCTCCATGCCACAGCTGAAGTTAGCAAAATTGCTCAGGTTAAAAAATTCCTTTAGCATAGTTTTAGTAGTATGACATCCTTTGCTTTGGAGCTTCCTGTACGCCTGATCTGCCTGATCTCCAAAACTTTTGTCAGCTTGTTATGACCATTCATTTTTCTGGTTTGATGCTTTTATTTATTTATTTATTTTAATTTGAGGAATATTTTCCCACAACAGTGGTAGGGCCATATAGATATATTTCTGAAAATATAAAGAAATAAGAAAAAAACCTTGGACTTGCTGCCTCTGGTAAAAGAGATGCTGTTCAGCAATGGCACCTATTTGCTCTTCTGTTTCTTAGATGGACACTGCCATTAAAATTGCTGTTTAGTGTTGGTTATGTGTGTTGGTCTTTCGTCATAGGGCTAGTTGCCTACAAGAAATTGGATGAACTACTTTTTTTTACAAAACTCTTGAGAGTAGGACTTGGTCACAAGTACTGTGGATTCATTCCAATGGCATGGGGCAAATTCAGCTTTTCAGTTCCCTGTAGTATTTGGCCCTGCAGTATGTTTTTAGTTTAATTTTTGTTGTGTTCTCTAATCTAAACTGTGATGGGGTGAAATTTGTGGTTTGATGAAATATAAACTTCTGTAGAGTAAATTGGCAATGGTAATTTTTATTTGCTTTTGTAGCAATGGTGATATTGCTTGCTTAAAGCAAAACTATCAGTTTTAATTCACTTCTGCAGTTCAATAACTTTCGAGAAAGGAGCTTGCTTTCTTAGCCTTTCTGATTGGGACAAGCAAGCATCAGAGCAAGATGGTTTAGAATGTGTCTAAGTGGTATTTCAGGGGCAGATAAGAGCAAGCTCTGCCGCCTTCTGGAGTGTGTGCCAGCTTTGGTGGGTGAGGTGGTGAGCCTCTGCTGGCAAGTCTGGCTGGGTGACTTAGCTTAGCATTGCACAGATTTAGTTATGCTAGCTCTGGTTTAGAGGTAACTTGCATACCTAAAGCTCAGTGTAAGGGCAGATTATCTGCCTCAAAAGTTCACCTAGGCATTCCTGTGGAACGAGAGGAAGAAAGAGGGATGCTGCTGCTTTGAGTTGCTGCAGGAAGAAACCTTCCCCTCTTCTACCCTTGTGTAAGCTTTGCTTTGCTGATCTGGTGGATGGCCCTGGCCTACTAGTAGCTGCTTGATTGATAGTGTCTTGTTCCTGAACAGATTCTCGCATTGCTTCAAACGTCTGCTCAGTCCCTTAGTTTGTCATGGGACAAAGCCTTCGGGCAGGGTTCCCAGTCCGTTGGAAGGAACCCAGGAGTCACACAGGAGGGCAGGGACAGAAATGAGCGGGCAGCAGCCTGGTGCTGTTGCATTCCCTTCCTCCAGAGGTACTGGGGGGGCTGTGGTGGGGCCAGGCACAGAGCGTTCCTCCTCAATGCAGCCGTGGTTAGTTGTGTCTTGTTTTGTCCCAGGAGACCCTTTTTCGGTTTCATTTTCTGTATGCCTTTATTATAAGGAATAACATTTTGTGTGGGTACTGGTCAGTTTTTAAATGGGTATAGAAATCCCTTTTAGTGATTACATACACCTTGAAAAAGAGCTGGGCTGGGTTTATGGGTCTCTGTTATGACCTTTGCCTGTTAGTGCTCCTGTATTTTTTCGTAGCGTGTGTTAATAAAGATACATATTTGGCAGTTTATGGTATCATTACTGCTTTACAAATCATATTGTAATTACACATGAAGGTCATTATCTGGTGATCATTGTGTGGTACTGGAAGGTAGGGACTCCCAGTTGAAGTTTTGACATGGAATCTTCTGTCTCAAATGACAAGAAAAAACTTGTCTACAGAAATTATCCCTTAAGGCTTTCCATTATAGTTTTCAGAGTGATTGTACAATTAAAGGATCAGGTACTGACAGCTTTTTTTGTTTACTGATCCTCATTTGTATATTAAAAACTGATAATCCTGTAATTTCTTTTATACTGTTTTTAATATACAGCCTTCACGGTTGTACGTGTGGTAGTGGAAGGCTCAGTGGGAACATTGCTGTTGATAGGGAATAAGCAGGCTGCTGTTCTGATTTATTTGGGGTTTTTTGCTTTTTTTATTTCTCTTTAAACACTATTATCTATTTCTTTGCTAAGCACAGTTTGACAGTGGCTAAAGTACTGGTGACAGCCAGAGGTAGCATTTATCATGAGGAAACATTAACCCGTTGGCCTTTTCATTGGGAATAGTAGTGACAAACTTGGTGAGGGGGGAGGCTGGAGGGAGCAGAGGTCCAATGAAAGCACAGCCATTGGCTACCCCTCTTTAACCTGGGGAGGGGGATGATCTTGAACTAGACAAATCCTATTTAAAGAATTGGGTAATTAGTAGTCTTGTCACTCGACAGATTAGCATTTTGAATCGCTTTCAGTAAAAATGCAAACTGCATTTATTATTTCTGTCTTTCAAAAAGCACATAATTGAAAACTATTTTATTTGAAAGGCTTCTTTGAATCTCCTTCAAAAAGGAGGGGGGTTTTTTGTTTTTGTTTTTTTTTTAATCTGAATGCATGGATTTAGTTGTTTGCTGAATGGCAATATGTTAAGATTGTCTTTGTGCCTTGCATAGCCCCACCTTGTCTGAGGATTAAAAGATAGAAGGGCCTCACCCCACTTTATTTCTTGTACGGGGTAGCAAAACCAAACCTAACCCATCATCTCCACATTGATCTTAAAATAAATATTAATTAGTTTATGAATATTTCATGATCGCTCAGCATTATTTTCATGATCTCTTTTTCATTCCTTCAACTGACTAATGCTGGGGTCTCTTTCTGCATTCCATGTTTTCAAGTGGTATTTGTCCTCTTGTGGGCTGACTGACTTTTGTAATCCAAGAGCCGCTACCTTATCATCAATGAAGTATGCAGCCAAAACTCAGAAGCGAGAATATGACCATTTTTAGATGTTTGAACATGATCTCACCCTAATGTTGTGGTGTGAGGTTTTTGGAGTCATCGTTGTGTCCCGTGTCCCCCCATGTACCCCGCCCTTTAATCTTTATTTAAATATTTATTTAACCTCTCTTTACTGGGATTCTGATTTAGGGGGAACAGTAAAGTAGTTGCAAGTACTCTGTCCTGGGTGGTTTTGGACAGGAGGAGGGAAGGTGTGAAAGCATAGAGTGCGATCCTCTTTCTGGTAGATACTGCTGGTTTGGAAGCTTCTGCTGTAGCAGCTGAGGATAAGAGGATCCCAAATGGGGAGGAGGGAGGGAGGAGAATGTCTAAGACCCATTACTGGAGGTAAGTGGCCAGTCTTTAGATACTAGCAAAAGCTTGACAGCTGTTTTTTAAAGAACTCGGAGAATACAAACAATTTAAGAAAATTGTGAGCATATCACTATTACTTTTAATTGCAAAGTTCAACAAACTTTGTATTTCATTCCATTATTTAGTGTTAATAGTTTAAAAAAAACCAACACGACAAAAAACCTTTCTACTTATCTAACATGCTTCATGTTTCTACTTGTTTTATTTCTAGCATATTATCAAGTTTCACCGTGCCTCAAAAGCAAATAAAAAGCCCATGCAGTTGCCAAGATCTATGGTTAAATCCCTACTCTACCAGATCCTCGATGGAATCCATTACCTCCATGCAAACTGGGTGCTTCACAGAGATCTTGTAAGTGTTGCATGTATTACCTGGTTAAGAAAGTTTCACGTGCATGTTGTTGGGTAGGAGAAGAAAAGTCCCTATTACTAATCTTGCATATCGATCCCTACAGCTCTTCCTGTTATTGTTGCAGGAGACCAATGGAGATTTTAAACATGAAAACAAACTACGTTTTCACATTGTTTTTATCTGAGTCATCTGAGCTCAGACAATGATGCTAGATCCGGTAAAAGGATTGCAGATACCAATATCTGAAAACAGTACTTGAGCCAGCTGATACATGTTGGTTGAACATTCTTATAAGTTTGTGCATGACTTTGAAAAGGCATTTAAGTAGGGAAGTGATTGATACACTTGTACATTGTTTGGCTTACGTGCAAGTTACCATAAAAGCTAGTGAAAGAGTAGTTTTTTTTCATGGAGTATTTCTTTTCCATGTGGTATTTTTTTCTGACCGTGGGAAGAGAACTATGAAAGAGTTGTCATCTTGAAATTTCTCATGACCTGAAGTGGCTCTTTAAGTTGACTGCAGATTACAAGGGCAGCCAGTTGCCTTGTCTTAGTTACCCTTTTCCCCTTAAAGTTTCCCACCACTCCTCATGCTTAAGTGAAGTGCTACTAAAGGTTGCAAAAAGAAGAATACTAATATGGGTGTAGTGCTTGCTGCCCCTTGCATTGTAACTAGAATTTTTGGCATAGGACAAACAACATGAGGGTTAATACGCCAAATCTGTTCTAATAGTTATGCTATTGTTACATCAGTAGTAGATATGGTAGGAAATGTAGTGTAACCAAATAAAAGCAGTGGCTTTATACACTGGTTATTTTTCGTGGTTGCCCCAGTATGTCAAAATAAGGATGCGTATCCAGAAACTTACCATCACCAATTAAGTTTTGTGAGACTAGATTGTTCTCGAGTCTTTA
This sequence comes from Harpia harpyja, assembly GCF_026419915.1. Taxonomy (NCBI): domain Eukaryota; kingdom Metazoa; phylum Chordata; class Aves; order Accipitriformes; family Accipitridae; genus Harpia; species Harpia harpyja. The sequence continues at coordinate 6,562,422 of NC_068942.1, read as the reverse complement.
ATAGCAAATAGGGTCTTGGATTAATTTTTTGATGTAGAGCAAATGTTTTCTTAAAAGATATGAATGAACTAAGGCAGGCCTGGAATAGAAGTCACAGACATCTTCTGAAATAAGTTTTATTTAACTTTTCTCATAATAGCTAATGACAGCAGCCAGAAGTGGGGTTTCAGGTTTTGGTATGGATCTTTTTTTTTACCTTGTTCCTTGGTATTTATTGTCAGTTTTTCTGTTAAATTCCAGATGTTAGTATATTTGTGGTTTTGTTTTTTGTTTTTTTTTTTTCCACCTTTGGAATAGTAGCCATGAGCAAAAGCAGGAAGCAAGTACAACCCTGATTTTCATGCTACAATTATTACTTTCCTAAGGAGATAGCTGTTGCTTTGGCAGAGTGCTGAAATGTAATTAGATACAGCATGAGAAGGAACACCTTGAAAAGTCTATATTCAGCTATGTTTAAGGGAAGTGTATGTGTTCATGGAACTATTAAATATATATACACTCAAATGCCATGCATGAACTTGATATCTTGATCAGAAATACAAGATGGTATCTAAGATAACAATAACAAATACTCTAGAGAATTTTCTTGCTGGTGTTGTTTTTTCCAGCCTGCAGCACCAGGTGTTTTGCATGACTAGTGCTGCTACTTTACAGGTCATATCTGTTGTTGATAAGTTGCAGCAAAGCTGGTGCCCAATGTCTCCGTCTTTTCTCTTGGAACTTTGGGAGCTGACGGTTGCTGTTACAAAAAAGACAACTATTTTTCATGGCTCTGGAATGATAGTGCTTTACTGATGTTGGCATAATTGAGAAGGGAGAAGAACAGAAATTTGTGAAGTCTTAATGTATTCTTGGTATGTGAATAAATTTAAGTTAATGGATTCTGGGATACGTCAGTAAGAGAAAGGAAACCATTTAAAAAATTGCTTTGGTACATTGGTGATTTAAAAGTGTATTCAGAATCTTTTGCCTTTTTAAAAATTATTGTGGATTTCTGAAGAATTCGGGTATTTAAAATAGTTATTTTGTATCTTGAACAAGAAAAAAACTGGTACTATTCTGGATGTGTCCTGTCTGCTCTTGAAATTAGGAATTAATGTAATCATTTAGTAACTGATTTAAATTCTCAAGTTAACCAAAAATTTTATATATCTCTAATTTTTGTTTATATGCTCTTACCTGTGATTTTTTTGCTTCCAAGAATGGTACCTCAGGCACGATTTCATGGGGATCCGTTTCTTTCATAATATGCAAATACCAACTCTTCAGTGTCATCTTAAGATGGGGAGCAGTTTGTCTGGTGTTTTTCTCTTAGCTGTTTTAATTTACATCCGCTGGAAAAATACTTTTCTATTTTATGTAAACCAAACTTTGCATCAAGACACCTTGTACTTTCCTGGTTTAATATAACTCTGTTCTTACTATTTTTAGCATGCATTTGGATGTAGACCAAAGATGGTGAGATCCATAAAAGTCATGTTTATGCTTATTTCATTACTTTTTTTTTAAATTAGATTCCAAGAATATTTATCATAATATTAGCCAAATTCTCCTAAGCCATGGAAATGACCTTTAGAACTTCTTTAACAAACCTTGCAGTGAAAAAACAGAAATATAGGAGGTTAGATACCTGTGAGAGTACTTGCTTAGAGGTATTTGAAAAACATTGTTTAAATTTTAATTTGGTACTGTCTTTAAATCAAAGAGTTTTTAAAGAAGCTAGAATACCAAATGCACTTTTTAAAAACTCTGGTTCTCAATGGATCCTTATTTTTAGATACCTTAAAATTGTTCCTCTTAAGTTGTTATTAAGATCAGCGGTAGCCAGCAAAAGCATGACAGATTAATAAAACTGGTGAACAATGTGAACTTGCAGACTTGCAATACATGTCCTGTCCTTGGGCTGAGCTAATGGATAGTTTCTACCACAAGGAGACAACCTCATTCCCCTCTTCACTACCACTAGGTATTGCCACCCATTTTAATGGCCTGGCAGGTGGCACTCACCTGATTCATGGTGAGCTCATTCAGGGAGTTAAACCCACAGAAAGTGTTCACTCTTTTCCTACAGAGCTCCTTTTCTGCAGGATTAGCTCCCTGAGGGATCTCACTGGGAGTTTACGTGTGGGTGAGCTGGCGCTGAAGAAGCGTGAGGCTGGAGGTGGTGACAGAAAGCTCAACAGGTCATTCTAGCGTCATCTGCTACTAGATCAGATTACTTTATTGTTAAAATGCACCTTTTTAATTCTTAGATGAAAGTGCAAGTGTTTTTAAAAGTTTAAATTCAATTGTGCTTCTAAATCAGTATGACTTTTATGTTTACCTTGAATCTCTTCTGATGTAAGACTTATGTTAGCTTAAACTCTCCCAACACAAGTCCAAATTTAGGGAAGTGCCCAAACTGAGGCAAATTATAACACCAAATACACTTGTGCTCATACTTCTAGAAATATGCAAATAATTTAGTGTAGTGTATCTTTAATTTCTTGTAATATTGGGGTTATTTTGTTTCTGGCTTTCTTATCCTGAAGGTAGCTGAAAGGTGCTAAGTGACTTTTTGGGTATAGTTTTTTGGCTAATCTGTTAATTTCTGTCAGTTAAAAAATATTCAGCAGTAACTTCCTTTATGGCAAGATTCAAACCAGTACAGAATATGGGACAGGAGCATTAGTTTCGATTTCTTTGAATAGCATTGTGTCAGTTTATACACTCTGGAGTTGACCTAAGTCTACAAAAATCCATGCATTTGTTCTGTCAAGCCATTTGGAGTGGGATTTTGTTGTTGGATTGCATGTTGTTGGGCAATGATAACTTTGCCTTTTCAACACAGCAGCCTTCCTGAAAGCCATGCATGAGAGGAGGGAGGCTTTGCTGGCTCTGCTAGCTGCTGGGGCATTTCATCATGAACAAGAGGTTAATACAGACAGATATTAGAGAAAGAACTTTTGGTACAAAGCTTTTGGTTTTTTAAAGTGCTCTGTATACACTGTGGGCTGTCCAGTTGAAGGAGATCTAAAATGATGCTCCGTACCTCGAGTCGATAGCCAGTTAGAAGATGCAGCATGTGGAGTACAGTATTTCAGGGTATTACGATATCTTTGTCCCCTCTTCCCCCAAATGCAAATTATTTAGATTTTATAGGAATGTTTAGCAAAGGCCTTACTTTGCAGAGACATCTAAAAATGGAGATCTTCTATACACTGTTCCCAGTGTGCATTCATGTTAGCAACAGAAAGGATTTGGGCACTTTTTCTTGTGCTAATAACCCTTCTGTAGTTGATGTTAGTTGCTTAAGAACAAAAGCAAACAGAACTGCTGCTTTAGAAAAGGCTGAACTGTTTCCTTTAGAACTTGATAAAAGCAATTTCTGTTTGTAATAGGATGTATTTTGCTGGAGGGAGGTATTATCTATGAGATGTTTTAAGTGCACAGAAACCCTATTGAGGAATTCATTTAAGATTCCACTTATGTCCTTGAGCATTTCTTTAGAATAGTGCTTAATGTTATTAAAACTACTGGTTGAAAAATGAATGTTGGAAATCAAACTCACTAGAGAAGTGCAGAAGAGAAATGCAGATTCCCCCTTCCCCCTAGGATTGTGTTAAATGGTTGCTTTCAGCATTCTGAAATTGGTAACTTGGTCATTGCAATAGTCATATAAACTAACTTTGTAAAATGTACCAAGTTCCTAAAGTGTTTTTATTATAATTTTAAATACTTGTTGACTAAGAATTTCTCAGTTTCTCTTGTATTGCCCCTCTACAGCTTTAGAATGTTTAAATTGACTGTGTATGTGTTTTACAAATTAAAGAGATTAGCTTGCAGCAAAAGTCTTTTAGATGGAACAACAGTGATATAGGTGAAACTACTCAATGTTTGACATACCTTTGAACTCACAATTTTGATTTACATATAGAGGGCAGAGTTAACATGTTCTGATAGAACAAAAGGTGTCCACGAGTCTTAAATTGCAGAGATTTAAAAAAAAATCATTTTCACTCTAATAATTGTTTTGTATTATTCTGTTTAGAAAAAGATTTAGGTGTCTAAAGTGTAAGTGAGACAGAGGGTAGATGCTAGACAAGGTGGTTCCCTGGACAGGTTTGAATGTATAACTTACTGTTGATGCAGAAGGAGGTCATGCTGCCTCTACTCCTCTCTGCTCCACTGTGTTCCTCCTCCTCCAAGCTGGGGATTGGCAAGCTAACAGGAGTTAAAATTAGACTCACAAAGAAGAGGTTGATCTGTGTGCAAGTTCATTCCCTATCTGGTTCAGCACGCAACTACACAAATGCTTATGTAAGGTGGATATATGGGCAAGATGGATGTACATGTGGGAGCCAAGAGGACAAGGATGGGACATAAGGGAAGGGTAGACTTCTATTCTCAGTGACGTTGTCCTATTCTGCTGGCAGTGTTAAATATGTGATCTGTAATCCTCCTCCTCCTCCTTAACCATTTTGGTACCTGTAAATTTGTTGGTGCCTAGCTTTTGGCCAGTAAGAATAAAATGAGCACCTGCAATTTCTCCACATAAGAAGTCTAAGATTTGGTGGTTTGAGTTGTGTTTTTTGAAGAATCTAGTTACAGTTGTTTGAAATAATATTTCTGCCAGTGGCAGAAAGAAGAGTGAGCCTGTTTCTCAGGTCCTCCAGTTTACAGTCTAAGATGTCAGTATAAATACACCTTCTTTGGCATTTAAAGCAAACGTGAACAGCGGTTGCAAGGAAAGGGTACTTTTCCTACTTCTGCTGTGGAAGAGAATGGGTGGTAACATGGCAGACTTCTGCAACCAAGTGACTAAATCCTGAAGCAAATTCTGGATGTGGGGTCCTTACATACTGCAGGACAGCTCTTATGATGGTATTCAGTGAAGAAAAGTGGTTGTAGTGGGTACTTAAGGATTATTTTTGTCACTTAGACAGCAAACATTTTAGAGTTTTGAAGCTGATACATACAGTAACAGAGTGGAGACAGTAATTGAGTTTGCGTCTTATATTACTAAGACATACTGGATAGAAGTAGAAGATAGGGAAGGAAAACAACTAAAAGGAATCTCAGTGGGAAACTGAAGCAAAGATGGATTTTTTTTTTTTTTTTGGAAGACACAGCTAATGGAGAGAGCAAGAAGAGCCAACAAAAGTCTTTCTGCAGTTTTGTTTTTCAGTCATCTCTGTGTACATGCCCTGCAACACCGTGCATCGCTTTTCCTTACTGGTAGCCAAGACTGTCTTTTCTCAGGATTTTTGTGATGTCCCACTTCATCATTCCAGTCAGGCCCAAATCTTACTTGAGCTGGCCTTTCCTTGATGCTTCAGCTGCCGAGTGGGCTCAGCTGGTGATGCTTCCATATCCATGTGTGGTTTTCTCAGTGTAACCCTTTCTCTCCAAATCAGCCTTCTCTAATTTCACGAAGGGGTGGGAGGGAGGAGGAATCCAACTGTGGTGAAGACTTTGCCACAGGTTTCCCATCTCCAGCTTTTTTGTTACCATCCACTTGCCTCTTAAACCAGAAGATCATGTATGCGTTCTGTAGTTTGCTTCACCATGTCATCTGTATTAGCAGAAGCTATTTTCATTGTGTGCTTAAGCTAATCAGTTTGTGTTTCTTCCTGGAGTGGATTATGGAGTGTCCATGCACTTCTGCCACCTGCAGAATTTATGGAGTGCTAATCTGGGCATTTTTGGTGGAAGGACATAGCAGACAGCTGAGGTTTGATATAATTTTCACTCTGCATGTCTGTTTATATAGTGAATGTCTATAGACAGCCTTTAGGATGATCAGACATGTGAGCTCCCAGATTCATGCTTCTTAACAGGTCCCCTGAATACCCAGCCACCGCAGTAACAGTAAACCCAGTATCTTTCTAAGGGTAAATTTTTAGCAGAGCCAAGAGATGCCTGTGTGCTGACCGGTGCTGGCTCCAGCTGGCCATGGTTGCACTCAGGGCAAGCTGTCTTCTCTGGTGCTCCAGCTCCACATCTCTTGTGGAGCAGTGTGTAGTGGACAATGCAGTAGTTGTTCTTTCTCAGGGTTGTCTGGAAACTGTAGCCATCTGGAGACTGTGGGTTTTCTCCTGTCAGAAGTAAAGCAGAAGTAAAGAACCTCCACGCTCTGATAATTTGTTATTTAAAAAAAAATCTAGTTATTATTCATTTATTCAGAATGAGTATTTTAAATGATCTGTCATGATGTTTGTATAGAATACCAACATTTTAGTAAATTTTCAGAAATTCAGTTATATTAACTTCAATAAAGCTCCAACAGATTTCAGATTTCTAGTTGACTGGTTGACTTTGAGTTTAGGAATTAATTAAAGCAGTCATTTTCTCATAGTAATCCTCCTCTAGCCAGCATGTAAACCTGCAGTCTCTTACCATGGACCTGTACCTGGACTCTGCTCTGGAACTTTGCTGCCACAATCCACGACTCACTTAACCTGTCTTTGCCTCTGTTTCCCAATCTGTTAGCTATTTATGGTCTAATTTGTAGTGTACTGCTTTATGTGTTATGCAGTCTTTGACTAAAAGCAGTATAATATGTGTGGTTTATGTAGTTAACTATTTTTTTTGTTGTTTGATACTCTTCTTCTAATGAGCTGGAAGTATTAACAAAGACTAAGAATTAAAATAAATTGCATGTTGTATGAAGGCACCAGAAAATTTCTTAAAATTTTCTTAAGTGGATACTGATCTTTTACTTCTGCTTTCATGTCAAAGCCTTTTAGAAATGAGAAAAGTCTCTCAGTGCTTATAGTATTTAACTACTCCCTTCTCTTCCTCCCTGTACCCTCCCAAGAAGATTTTCCAGGCCAATAAACAAATAGAAAAGTTACCTAAAAAGCAGCAGAACTGAAGTGTTTTTTAAATGTCCCGCTTGCATTTTGCTAGGCAAGCGAACTGTGGGTTTGAAAGATAAAATGTAAAATCACAAGTGCAGGAAACTCCCCTTTCACCAGCAATTCTAAAAAAGGATTTTTATGTGCTGATATCAAAAGTAAATTTAGACGTAGGTTCCTGCATCCCTCTCTTGACAAGCAGCTGCTGCACAGGAATGCAGAACTGTTGGGTCCTGCCTTCTGCCAGTAATTTTGCACTGGCTTGAGAAGCTTCTTGGCCCTGTTCACCCATTTGGGCGCGCACACGCCTCCTATAAATAAATAACGAGTCAACCTGTCTGCCGGTTTCTTTAAACTTTTTAAAAACACTGTAATTGTAATCCCCACCATTCTGTGTCATCGTGTGTGTGTGTGCACGCGCGTGCGTGAGATGGGTGCACGAATGTGTACGGACACGCACTCCCAACTCACTTTCTTCCCTAGCCGTGTATGGGTTCGGGCCTCTTAATCTTTTATTATTCCATCTGCGTGATCTCTTTGGGGTGAAGGGGACTTTATACAGTGTCAAAGAACCTTATGAATGATCATACTCAGCTTGCAGATTTCCCAAAAGAAAGGAAATGCAAGCTAAACCTATGTATTTCGAGAGATTAGACTCCCTGATAACTTTAGAAAGTGATTTGAATTTATTAGCTGAAAGGTTAACACATTTTTCCTCTTTTGTATGTGGTTAGAGAGAGGATACACTTTTTTTATTTACTGCTGAGGAACAACAGTATGTGGGTGCTTATATGTGTATTTATATGGATACATGCTTCTAGATAGATAAGCAGTAATTTTACATGCTGACTAGCAAATTGAATTTTATCAGCATATGCTTTACTCCTTTTTCTGTTTAAATATTAAGCATATATTGAGGGGCACCTAATAAAAAATAGTGCATTTCTCATTACGCAGAACTTTGCTTTTTTCCTTTGGTTGTAAAAACTAATCTTCATGTAATTTAGAAAGGTGTATGAAGATGTGCACAGAGTATTACCTCTATTGAGTACATGGAAACAGCAATTTTTCTGAGACTGACTAATGCATACCTTTTGGTTTGTGGCAAGAGTATTAAGAAGATGTTTGTACATTAATTTTTACTAATAAAAATAATTACAGTTGAAGAAAAATGTTTTACCTCAGGTTCTGAAACAAGCTTATGCCCATAAACCCCCGACTGGATATAAATTCAGATGAGTCAGAAGAAACAAAGGGACTGATTTAATGTTCTTTTGGCTGCGTTTTTGCTGCTAAAGTCAACAGATGACATACGGCCTCTATGAGCTTCATATCTCTTTTCCTGAGGTGGAAAAAGGGTGAGAGGAAGCCAAAGTATTAAAGTAATTCTAGAATTTCTTTGGTCTTTTCCTGATACAGAAAAAACAGAAGGAAAATGTCATCTTTTCTAATAGCCCTAATTCAGATACCATCTGCTGTATGAAGATTTCTAGTAAATACATGATGTATTTAGCTTAGTGGTGCAGCTAACCATTTGGAGTGAGCAAACCGGGTTTTGCATTCTATGTGAAAAATGCAAAGTTTAGAAGAAGCTTTTAAAAGTTTTTCTTTCGTAAAAGACATACCACTTTTTTTTCTGTTGGAGAAAGTACCCTTGGGATAATGGGATTGGCTACAAGTGTGTCTATCAGATTATTTCTTTTTGGACTCATTGCCTGTTCTGAATAAGGCTACAAAGGTTGACACCATATTATTGACATGTTCGTATTACATGAATAGAAATTAATAAAGCTTAAAAGAAGTATGTTAAAATCAATGAAGACAACTAATGTAACAACATATAATCGAGAAACTGAAAACGCTGCATTTTTTCTTCATGTTGCTTGCCATCTTGCACTTTATCTTGTGCATTTCTCTTCATTTGAAAGGATAGTTTAGTTATTACTGCTCTACTAAGACATGGCAATAATGTTGTAGATTGTTTTGCATTTAAATTAAGCACCTTTGATCAGTGATGCAGGAAGCTGCAGTGACTAGCAAGGGACGTTAGTTTATTCCTACTGTTTTGTTATGTGTGAACCTTGTTAAAGAAAGGGGCTCTGCTGGAGAAAACGACTGATCAGCTGGTTTTCGCTGATGGTTTGTCTTGGGGCCTCTTGTCTTCTCCAGCCTCCATCCTTTCCACTTTCTGGCTAATGTTTCAGAAATCATTGGTCTTACTGTAGCTGTAAGACCAAGTACCACAGTTATGTCAATTAAAGAAAACGAAGGAAATCCTTTATACAGTCTGTGAAGTGACCAACTATGTGAAGTGGTCCTCTCAAACTGGGCGCTAGGTCTTCAAATTCATCTTTAGGGAAGGTTATGGTAGTCTTATACTTGTTTTTTTTCTGAATTTCACATAAAACAGCTTGAAATTAAAATTTCAAGACATTTTAATAAATACAGGAACAAACCTTCAGCACATCTGCACCACTGGTAAAAGTATTTATAATATTGTTTCATCTATTAACAGTGAAACAGTGAAGATTTCCAGATGAGAAAGGCTTGTCATAGTGTAAGTAGTCAGTCTTAAACGCATTCAGTTCTCTGCATACCAAACCTCTGTACTAACAGGGGTTTTAACTGTTCTTTCTCTTCTCTGTTTTCCTGCCCTCTGGAAGCTAGAAGCCCATGTGAATATATGACAGGTATTTTGACAGACCCCTGTTCCGCTTTGTTCAGCACCTCGGTGTTAGAGCACAACTCGCTATTACCTTCTGGTTTCCCTTCGGTGGCTTGTAGAAGCACTTCCCCAGCAGTTTAGTAACCTTGCTGTGCTACTTTGTAAAGTAATAAAGAACAGTGGGGAAATTCTTTTACTCTATTTAAGTAAGCTGACGGCATCTGAAAGATGGTTATTATATCAGGGATTATGGTTTTGTGTTCTCAAACAACCCCTCCCTCCCACCCCAGGCTAGCCCCCCTCTGTGATGCTTTGGTTCCTACTGGTATAATAAACTCTGAATTTAAATTTTGGTTGGTTTTGTATTAGTTTACTTTATTTCTATTTAACCACTTCTGGGGTTTTTTTGTTGAAGAGTTTCACCTAAAACAAAAAAAACCAACCAAACAAAAAAATCAGAATAGTAATAAAAACGAAGTAAGGTGGTACAAAGAGTGTACTCTTGCTTATTCTGCTAGCTTAAATATGGAGCCTGAATCCCAAAACTTAGCATGATAATGTTCTATGTAGCTGGGGTTCTCAAATATAACTCATGTCTGAGAAAATAATTCTGAAAGACAGTATTTTGCATTCCTGAAATTCCCCTTGGAATGGGGGGTTTCATCTACTCAAACCATTTTGTCTTATGCTGTAACTGTTGCCAAAGAATGGGTTTTTCACAAATGTGTCTTCTGTTCTACATTTTTCTTTAATCCATGAAACATGCTTGTACATTTTTACTTTGATTTGCCTTTCATATCGTTACTTTTGATGTAACAGTTGTGGATGATGATTGATAGAATTATGAATTAAGTGCAAACTCCAGTAGGTTACATTTTAATGAGCTGATACTGACTTCTAACGCTATGAAAATTATTTTTGTGGCTGTTGAACTGTAAGTATGATTAACTGTTTGCCAGCTCAGCTGAAATTAAGTCTCTTAAATGGGATGTTAAAGTTCTTTTTGCTTCTTGAAATTCAGGATGTGAATTCCAGTTTCAGCCCTGAAACTGCTTATCAAGTAAATTTTAATTTGAATTCTTGATAGTTAAAACCAAGAGAACTGCAGACCCATTTAGGTTTTGGGTAATGTGTGTGCTTGAAGTTCTGGTTATCTGGGTAGTATAATAACTTTGCAGTAGCTTCTTACTAATTTTACTGTCAGCAAATACATATGCTGTGGCTGGCTGACTGCCACTGTTTGGTAGGATGCAGGATTTACTTGGAAGCTTATTTTTCTGTGCGTGTCTCCTTGCTCTGGTGGGGAGCTCCTGTTCTTCCTCGGTGCCATCTTCTGTAGTGGCATGGGAAGGGGTTGCAGTAGCAGTGAACCTTTAAGGGGATCTAAAAGTCATCTTTTCTATGCAATGTAAAAATATTTGAGTGTATATTGAAAGTGGTATGTTAAGTTTGAAAAAACCTTTAACAAATCGAACTGTTTTCTAGTTTATCTCATTTTCAAGCTATTTCTCCTCCTACAGTGTGGAAGTTTTGATGCTTATTTTATACCTGTCTATAGGGATATATATCCCTTTATAACCTGTAGTTTACTGAAGTGCTGATCCCCACAGTTCTGCTCACTTATGACTTTTCTTTTTGCTTCATTGGAGAAATACTAGATGCTACTCTGTTTCTCTCTCTGGGGTGGTGTACATGGGAACACTTGGAAAATTCTGCATTAACTGTTGAAATAGATTGACTAAATTGTGTTAAACTTCTTTGTGGCTATTCTGAGTGATCTGAAAACTGAGTTGTGCTCAATTCAGCTGTGTCAGTGCGAGGTGGTGCTGTCTGAGACCACCCAGCCCTGCACTGCGCTGGAGGCGATGCTGGGTACCACGCAGTCAGCGATGTGAGTGCGCTTCTCCACTGTGGCTGTCCCAGCCCATGGTCCCGGTGCTAACCTTTGCCCTTGACAAAGGTATATTTATTCCTGCTAAGGTGCTAAAGTGGGCTGGAGGGCTGCGGCAGAGCAACCTGTTCACTGCAACTGTCTGCTGTCTGGGCGATTATCTCCAGCGGAGAGACAGTGTGGACTGCTAGAGGCAGTAACGTTTGAAACCGTACAGCTGTTTTTCTTGGTGCACACAACTTGGAACCCTTCTTCAGTATTTAGGTAGTTTTAATTTAATTTAGTTGAAAAACTTAAACTAAAGTGGAGGGTATGGCTACACGAACAAGTTGCAGCAAGGCAGTCTAGGGTGTGGATTTACTCTGCAGTAGTTTCTCTGTAGTAACTGCTCACCTGCATGTTTTTATCCTGCAGAAAATGCATAGTCCTTTGATATCTTGCTCCATAATGAAAGTGAGATAAAATTGCCTAATGTACCATCATTAAAACTGGACAGCTACTGAGTTAATTTTCAAGTGCCTTACATTGTTTCTGAGGATGATTTCATTAAAATGCTAGTAACTGAAATGTTGATATAATAATGACTGTATGGTTTTGCGTGGGGGGGGGGGTTGTTTGTTTTTTGGTTTTTGGGTTTGTTTTTTTCCTGACTGGTACCCATATGTTGAGCTTGTAGAACAATTCAACCTTTTGGGTACAGTCCTCCTACAGTGCATGTCTAGTTCAGTCTTTACTATGCAAGAACCACTTCAGTCTTACTTAAAATTGTGTTCAGAATTGGGGGGTGTGTGGAGGGTGTGAGTATCCCTTTTCATCTTATTAATATCAGATTTCAAGTTGTCAAATGAGTTGATAGTTTTTGGATTTTTAATAGCAGGGACATTACAGCCATTAAATCTGTATTAAAGCTCTTATTGCCTCTAATAAAGCTTCCCTTGACTTTCACCCCTGACACTGTGACTATTTTCGAAATGGATGTTGCAACTATAGAGAAGAGCTTCAGCTGATGGGCATAGCATATACACAACATGGGACAGAGTAACAGGGAGTAGAAAGCACTCTGATGGTATGTTCTGAAAGCTAGGGCTTTTCTCAAAGGCGTTTTGTTACACAGTATGCTTTTCAAGTGTCATAATCTGGCTTTGGGGAATGGGAGTTGAGCACCTAGCCTATTTATGCAGTTTGAAAAAAGAAAATAAAAATTCCCACAAGGAGTTTATTTGCATTTTAAGCACTTGATGTTTTGTGAGAATGTCCAAGGACTTACTGGCAACACCAACAGTAAGGTAAACCATAAACCTTGAGCACTAAAAACATAGATGTTTTTCCTAGTAAACTGGGGCAAATTTGCTGTAGTAAGGAAAATCATGTCTTTCTTTGAAAGTGTACTATGTGTTTGGAGTTGTTTAACTTTAAAAAAAAAAAAAAAAAATTAGGACAGCTTGACCTGCCACACTTTAACATGCTCGTGTTTTTGGCATGAATCGCAGAACATTTCTCAGGAATTGGCGGTATCTCACAGCCACTGCATGTCTATGCAGGTTGTTTTTAATTTTTAAAAAGGGCATAATTGTTGAATGGAAAAATATTATAATTAGTTCTGAACTATTTCAGATTTTGTTTTCGGCACGTAGAGCCTTCTTCACAACTCTTCTCTGTTTTCTTTCTTGACGCAAATCTTTCATTTGCTTCCAACTTCCTGCTCTTCTGCCCACGTTCCCCTATCTGTTAATCTGCCTTTTGCCACCTCTTTAACATTACTCATATAACCTTGACTCAGCTTTGACTTTCCTAAAAAATTCCTCTTTCTTCATCTTCACAACCTTAATTACTGCTCCTCCCTTTGGCCTTCGCAACTTTGAGCTCTGCAGTGGCTGGTACAGGTAGAACGCTATGTTTCATACCTTGACTGACACAGGGGGGGAAAAACTCACTTGCTCCAGATGGAGTGACCCTCCATTATTTTAGGATCTTGTTAAAAGTACCATACTAATTAAAAAACTTCAGGGACTCATTAAAACCTAAAGGTCTCTAGATTCTGAAGTTGGTAATGGTCCCTGCTGTGGTGGTTCTGCCTCAGAAAAGATTTTGAGACTGGCTTTCTTAAGGCTTTTGCGTCTCAAACCAGCTTTTCTGTGTTTCCCCACTCAAAATTTTATGTACCGAATCTTCTTTCCCTATGCCTTCTAGCTTTCAACTTCTACTAGTAGCTTTAAGAATGAATAGTGTGATAATGGTCATGTATGTTTAAGCTACTGCAGTCTATAGTTCTCACATGTCTTAGTTTACATCTAATTCTTATAAAGCATTTGGAGATTATTGAGAAAATCCTTTATGAAATAAAAAGGGGGTTTTATCCTTTTTGGGTTTGGCAGGCCTCTTTTTTTCTTTTCTTTTCTTTTTTTTCTTTTAAACAGCAGATCACTTCTTGTCCTTACACTTTAAAAACAAAAAACCCCAACCAAACAAAAAAATTTAACTTTCCAGAAATGTTTGTGTTATTTATATTATTGGAAGTATATGTATTACTGACTACAGGTTTTTTGGAGATGTCAAGCTGATCCCATATAATGATTAATTATCTTGCAGTTATTTTGCATGGCAAGTTTGTAAATGTGTCTGAAAAATCTTCAACCACAGACTTCAGTCCAGAATTGGCCTCGATTGGTGATTGAAAAACCTTTTAAAAGTTGGTGCTGAAAACTGGCTATAGGCATTCCAAGTCAATAACTAATTAGCTCCTCCACATGGTATTAGATACAGTACAGCAACTTCAATTCAATGTGTAACAGAGGTTTTGATGCTTACTATTGAACTATTATAAAAGTGTTGCAAATAACTCCAGAGACATGAACAAGTTATTAAATAAATAATTGATAACATGTTAGGTTAAATTTTTCTGAAATGACTTCTTGATTTTTTGGTCTTGTGCTGCATATGTCATTTGGAAAGAGCCTGATCTTCAAAAGCGGTTAACGATCAGACTCCCACACCTTGTCTTAAGTTGGCTACCTAAAATATTTAAGCACCAACTGTTTATATCCTGCCAAGAACTGCTTTTTGATTTGCATTAATGAGGACAAATAATACTAGTACTTAATGTATTTGTTCGTGAAAGCATCTGTTAACATAATTGTCTTTTACTACCTAATAAAAATGCATCAAAATAAAAATGCAGATACTGAAGATATACTGAAGAAACAAACTTTTAGAATCTGAAATGCCATGCTGTAGCAGTATGTTACACTAAATATTGTAAAATAAATACATTTAACGTGCCTAATCTTCCCCCCCCCCCCCCCCCCCCCGAAATTCTTGTACACTTCTGAACAAAGGAAATTAAGAAATGACTTGCTTATTGTGTAAATTATTCTGGCCTCGTTGCCTTTATTGCTTGTTCCAACATCTTTTCTTTTGTTTACATGCACAGATCAAGATACTTTTAGGACAGAAGATAAACATTTTACGATCTACTGTGCAGCTTTTAATAAACTGTAGTAATTTCTATGAGCATTTCAAGTCATTATATCAAATATGCTCAATGCAAACACTCTTCTTCAACTTACCTGGGTTATTTTAAATGTGAGGACTGGAAAGATGGCATAAATGTTATGCAAGCCTTAATGGAATAATCATGAATGTGACAAAATGTCATTGCCTCAATCTTGTGTTGATTTTGCAAACACAGTAAGAAATCGAGGCAGACAGATAAACTTGTTATTACTCTAAAGAGATTTCTCCACTGCTCTGCTACAACTTGATTATCACATGCATAGTCTGTAAATTGAGGAACCTCTTCATCTGTGACTTGCAGGTCAGAGTATAAGCCCATTTTCTTGATGGAGACAACTTTATTGTGGGTACAAGTGCAAATATGAACTTGAAACCTTGTAGCTGCTCTACCTGCCTGTGGGCACACTTACCAGCAGTATTCTGCGGTAAATAAGAGATACCTTTATTCCTTCATGAAAAAGAGCAAGTTGCTTAGTGCTTACTGCAAGATACCACACGATAAGAGTGTGCCCATGGCAGTTACCCACATGTTAGTGGAGGTGCTGACAACTCACACTTTCACTTAGCCTAATTAATTTGTTCATCTAGCTGCACGAATTTCTAAGGCTAATCCAAATGTGTTACTCTGCACATGAAAATGCCTGTAGAAAATACTAAGAATGTAACCATGACTGTTTAACGGATGTACATATAAACAATTTTTTAAGTGGGATCTCACACCTGGTTTATGCTGTTGAGAAGTACTAAGCCTACTGCATTTGATTATTCAAGCAAATGTATTAGGGGTCCAGGCATTTCCCGCTAGCACCGAAGTGCCATGTGAGCTCTTTGTGGCCAGGGTTTTTAGGTTCAAGAACAGGTTGCTTAAACTCTTGTAAAATTTTTACCCTGAAACGCTATCTCTTTGCTAGTAAAAGATTCATAGATGGAAAGGAGGGAGCAGTCTTCACAGCTCTAAAGTGATAGTATTGTGGAGTTGTGAATCTTCCTTAGTTTCATCCAGCATACTTTGCCTCAGTAACTGCAGAATCTTTATTTTGAAATTTTGGAGGTGCTGGTTTGAAACAAATGGCTGCAAAGTATTCTGCAGAGAGAAAGACTCTTCCGGATAAGGAAGTGATATTTTTTGAGTGAAAACCTGGAAACTGTAGAAGCAGTTATGGGTAAGGAAAAATACTTCTCATGGCCAAGAGGGCAGAATACATAACAGCAGTTACAACCTTTGCTTCCAGCTTGTCTTAGGCTGTGACTGTTGATACTAAAACACAAATTACAAAAGCCGTTCTACAAAGTGAAACTGGTTTATGTTAAAAAAAAAAAACCCCATAAAATTTGTTTGTTTATGTTTGGTTTTTGATTATTGAAAATCAGTATTTATCAAATGGTATAAATACAATGGTATCTGAGAAACAAAAATACTTCTCTTTTCCAAGACAAGAAAACTTAACTATCTTGGACTATACATACAGCAGCTTGTATGTAACTGGGATAAATGCTTGAGACTCTTAAAAGATAATTTGTGGTCTCCATAACTTTTTAATTGGTGTATTAAATCTTAACTTTAAATAGTTTTTCTTTTCTTGAACTAAGTTCAGGTTTTCAATCTCTGTATTCTGACCTAATTTTTTCCCGGTTGCTCATATACCTTTCCCAGCCTCCACCAGCTATGCCTGTGGCTGCAGACACTTTTCTTGGTCTCTGCACCTTGCTCCTGCCACCTCTGTTGTTTTATGGGTCAGTCTTTCCTTGAAAGAACTTCTCTGGTTACTGTTCTGCAAGTTCTCCCCCTTCCTGACACCAAACCCCCGAGCCCGATCTGTGCAGTTGCTGTTTCTTCCCTACACAACATGCACTGCTCTGTGTTCACTCCTGTGCCCTGTTGCTGTAGTGGCATCTCTCAGACTTGAGCTTTCCAAAGCAGGTGCCGTTTGTTCAGTACTTTACCCATTGTGCCCTTTGTGTACATGAAGGGTTGCATAAATAAACAATAAAATACTTGAATTGGGTTGTTGTGTAGGCAGTGTTCACTCAAGTTTGGAATAGCAGTATTCTAGATCTATACTTTTCAGTTGTTTATGGTTGTTAACAAAAGTACATTCTGGATTGAAATGATTTATGCTTGTTCCTTCCTGGCCTGTTAGAAAACTATTTTATATTGATGGAAAATCTGCTTAAGCACATATGACCTTTAATTTATCCGAAGAATTGTTTTGATGAGGTTTCAAATTGTTTTAAGATGCTGATAATTCTGGATTAGTGTTGATTTAAGCGTTAGGTCTTAAATTCTTCAGTCAGATCTAGACCGTATGGGCCTTTATTGTCAGACTGGGCTTATGCTGCAGGGAAGATTGGAGCTTATACTATGGAAGGAATACCATAAAAATCTGAATGCCAGCTTCTGAATATTAGGCTCCTTTCCATAGCATTTACTGATAAAATGAGCAGAAAGGGAATGCAGTATTCTTCTAAGTTTTACAAAGGGTGCACATGTTAAAAATACTTTATATTGAGAAACATTATAAAGTTGTCATTAATGTAAACACATGCAGATGTGCTACTTAATATCTCTTAATCTCATTTGGGGGGTGGAGTATCTAAAATGGGCCGGTAATGATTAAATCTCTTTCAGGCTTCAGAAAACAAGTAGAAATATTATCTCTGTCTCTAAATGTATCCTCTGTTACCTCTGCCTAACTTTTTCTTCTACATGAAAATATCCTAAAAAGCCTTAAGAGGACCATCATATTGTGTTGGTTTTTTACTAACATTATAATACTGAAGTCTAATATTGAACACCGGTATGGCAGCGTGTCCAAAACTGTTTTGCTGTGTCTCCTGTTAGGTTCACTGCTTCATAAAATCTCATTAGTGCCTTTTAATCCAAAGGAACTGTTGCAGCCCCAGCCACCGTGGAGCCCCTTGAGCACGAGAGCAGGCTGTTGGCACAGGGGCAGAGCACACCAGCTATCCGGGAGCCCTGCTTTAAGGGGCATGGTTGTGGAGCCGTGGGCTATGTGGTGCAGGACAGCTCTTCCGATGGTGTGGGGATTCTGCTCTCCTATAAACTCTGGTTGATGTTGTGAAACAATTGTGTGACTGAATAACAGTGGAAATGAAATCAAGCATTTGTAACCACAGCTGTAGCGTGCCCCAGGCAGACCACATCTACTGGTTACTTTTAAAACTCCCCAGCTGCTTGTTCAGGTGGAGACACCTTGGGACAACCTCCAAGGGTAAACTAGGAGAATCAGTTTTCTCCAACTTTATGATACAAGACTGGGTTTGAAATGTAATTGTTGCTGAAGAACCTGGCCATTGGTGCTAGGCTCCTTAAAAATCAGAGCCTGAATGGGCCTGAGGATCCCCCAAAAGTCAGGAAACCGAGGAGTGAGGGAACAGCTTCAGCGTGAACTGACTGAGAGATGGAGAGAGATTTTATCTGGGGCCTGGGGCGAACAGAGTGATGGTGATAAACTAGGGAAAGAGTTTCTGTTAGGATGGATTTTAAAGGGTATGTTTTGCTTAACTTTGTAATGAATGTGTCAGCAGAGCAGTGGTACTTTGTGCATCTGCTCACTTTGTGGTCCATAGTTGCTTTTTTCCACTGCAAGCCATGTGAGGTTGTGCTGCGTCGACTGACACATTAGCTAGTTGTCTAGAATGTGGTAACTGGATGGTGAGCCTGAGACCTTATGGTCCACTGGACCGTTAAATCCCAATTAGTATTGCTGTAGCTGTCCAGGCTTGTATTAGGGTGATAATCTTTCTTCCTGAAGCCTGAACGCTGATCTGCTGGACAAACCATGGTGAGAAAGTGACATGTAACTTATCCCTGCAAATTTTGGAAGCCAAGAGCTTGCTTCAAGAAGACACTCTGAGAAAGATTATAGAAAGATTTTGGTCACGTTGTAAATTATTTCCACACACAAGAGAAGTTGATGCTTTAGTATAACAGACATTTAAATTGATCATATAAGGATTAAACTTTCTAGTCTTTAGACTCAACATGAAAGAAGCAGGGAGGAGACATGGGTCCTCATCTTTTTTTCTCTTGAGATTATAAGCATAGGAAAAGAACACATAAGAAAAGTAGATAAATAATGTAGCTTAATACTGCAAAATAATGTATGTAATAAGCTGACAAGAGCTAATTAAGCAATATGAAATACTACATAAACCTGTGTTAAAATCCTGTAAAACTTAATGTATTTATTGCTTTTCTAAATTTTACAAAAAAATTATACCCCAAAATGATAATAAAAGAAATGTATTCTATAGTTCTCAGTCCCTTAAGCTATATTCGCATGTCCGTGTGCAGACAAAAAGGGACTCTTAAGACCCACTCAACGTGGAAGTAACCTCTCTAGATAACCATGTTACCTTTTTCTTGATCTTTTCTTCCTTTGAGATTTCCATTAAAGTATTTCAGCCTAATTCAGTCAATCTAAGGTATCCAAGCAGAAGCTGGTTTGTAATGAAAATGGGTTACATTTATCTCTATTCATTTGGTACTATATTATTTATTGCAGTCAGAAAAGCTTTGTTAATTCTTTGACTCTACCAGACTCAGGAGAATGGAGGTATTGGAGTTTTACTGCTAAAGATATTTTGTGAAAGGCAGTTAACAAAATGTTTTATGACACTGTCAGCAGTCTCACTTTCAGTCATTTGTCCTTTGTTTGGATAGAAGCTTCATCCTCCTGTCTTAGTAACCCTACTAAACCAGGAGAAGTAGTAAGAATATTGTATAAAACAAATACCAGGATTAGGCAATGGTGGAATTCAGTGCTGCAACTGAAAGAATTACCAAATAATAGCACTTATGGTATCTAATTTTCATGCTGCTGTAACAGAAACGAAGGAATGCAAGTAAGCAAAGAGTTCCAACAGCAGGAACAGGTGAGAATCTCATCATCTCATTTCCCCCTCTCAAATTCTAGTCCCAAGGTTAGTACAGTCGTAGGCTTTCTCATGTTAGTGTTCTGTCAGACTTGCTGTCTCTTAGCTTTTGCCTTTAAAGAGGTGAAGAAAGTGGTGGCGTTTGTAATGTTTCACATGTGCAAATATCTTCTCAGTTTATTTGCCTTTGGGTAGCTATTCTGAGTGAAGATCGTGTGTGAAGAATATCTAATAAGGACTTGATGGCAGAGATGCACAGACTTGGCTTGACTGCAGTATCTTGGGGCATTCAGGATGTTTCTTAAAGTCCCAACAGAGGAAGAGTTTGACTGTGCTTTTATGGAATGAAATTTATTTCTCCATTTCCTCTTTGTAATATATTAAAAAGCAGAACGTTCTTCTAAATTATCTTTGAGGTGAGTCTGTCTTCTGTTCCCGTGCACGATGGGCCTGCACATCTGCACTGCTCAGAAATGGGGTAGAAGAGGTTGAGCAATCTGTCTTGTCCCATGCTTTCCTTGGTGCTCGCAAAGAGCTCAGACAAGGTCTAAAGACAAGGCCATAGATTATTGCTGAGTAGCTTCATGGGAATTTTGCTGGAGTCTGTACTGTAATGTGTTGAAAATCCCAGGAACAATGTGAATTCAGTGTATTATTTAAACATTTGCTTTATGACATTTTATTTTTTTTTGATAATTTATGATCGTATTTTTCTCTTTGTTTCCATCTTCCCCGCTTCTTTGTCCTTCTCAAGGTTGCATGTAACATTTTAAGTTCAAATATGCTATTGCAGCACTAGCACCAGCAGAATGCTTTGGATAATGTTGCATAGCAACATAAAACTTAATTTCTGTCAAATGTTTTGGCATTCTCCTAATGTAAGGTTTTTTTCATTCTTTTCTTTTTCACTTGAACTGCATTGTCATTGATTGGGGTGAAACCACTGGTACACTAGTACATTGTGAAGATTGTTATAATAGAAGCAATGCCCGGCATCCAAAGTTGTTTGGAGTTTTCATTTTTGTCTTGCAGTAATTTAATGCTCTGTCAGCCATAAGAAACCTGATGGAAATGGTGTGTGAAAGGAAGATTGTTTCATTTCTGAACTTTTACGTAGCCCAGAATTATATTCTCCTCTTGTGATTACTTCTATTTCATATTCCCCTTGTGTTTGCAGTCCATTTTCCAGTGACATAACTGCAACTATATTATCCATTGATTAACCAGGGAATAGAGTTTGGTGAATAGTCTTTTCCTGTTTCAACAATGATCAAACACCTTGAGTTTATAAATGAAGTGTCTTTTCTAGCAATTGTCTAAGAAACCATTGTTTCAAATTGGTTTTGAATCAGAGCATTCTTACAAGGAACATGGATGTTTTGGCCATTTTGGGGGAGTGCCTGGGCAGGGCTGAGAGGAGTGAATTTAAAGAATTAATGTCAGTTGAGCTGTATGCTTTATTACCTCTCGAGAACATCTAACCTGTGAAAAGTGAAGTAAAATAGAGAAATTAATACTTTACCTGACCACTAATTTCATTATCGTAAGGATGGTTATATATGAGAGTAACTGAAGGCATAGCAATGTCAATAGAACGTACTAGGTAGTTTGTCTACATGTGATTATATGTGATGCGGTTAAAATGAAGGGAGAGAAAAAAAAAGGTCTTTCTTTCCCATGGTAAAATATATTGGTAGTGAGTGACTTCCAGAGTCTGGACTTGTAGGCTGACTCTGTCATCTCAAGTATGTGTTTCCAGTGTTAAACATATAGCTATATAACTGTTCAGCCAAAGGTGCAATAGGAGTATAACAGGGTGATGGAGATAGCTTTGCATGTGTCAGCTTTACTGCCACTGCACTCAGCAGCATGCAGCATTCTCGGTGTGGACTTTAATTCCTAATGGGAGGTTGTAGAGAAGATGAAGCCATTTTAAAGAGGTGTGCAGAGGAAGGGGCACAGACACACATTTCCCCAAGAGACATTTGGTTAGGTGACAGGGAACAATTTTTCGTCATGAGAGTGGTCAGACAGTGCAGGGGGTTGCACATCAGAAAGGCTGAGGAATCTCTATCCTTGCAGAATTGCAGCTCCCTTGGTTATGACACTCGGCAACCTGATGCAGCTTCAAAGTCGGTTCTGTCTTTGAAGTTGCCACTTTTTTGAGCAGGGTGACCTCTATGTTTTGAGCACCAGATGACCTCCAGAGGTCCCGTCCAGCCCCAAAGCATTGTATGATTTTGACTGATTCTCCAAAGAGTATCCAGAGTCATGGGCTGGTTTAAATCAGTCTGTAACGAAGCCTGTGCAGTCACATCTTTGCTGTTGTTGTAGGCTAGATAATCTTAAGTTTATTTAAGGGACCTTTTTTTTTTTTAAATATGTGCAGACCTATGGTTGCACTGTAGGCATAGTTTTAGTATTTCTGCTTTCTTTTGCTTTTTGTGCATAGAGGAGTTTTGTAAGAATATATCAACATGAAAAGATTTCTTTGATAGCTAGCTTCCATGTGAAAACAGTATGTTTCCCCTCTCAACACGTAACGGATACAGGCAAGGAATGCGTTTAACCAAAATTGTTATCTAAGGCATTCCAAAGGAATATTTCAGATATCTTCTGTACAGTTTGTCCTACTTCTAGCTACTTACCATCGGTTCCAGAGCTTGAGGTAAATTCTACGCTTCTGGTTGCTATTAGGATTTCTGATATCTGGAATTAATGATTATTTTGACCATATCAGTTCAGCAGCTATGAAATACATAAGTCCCTAACATAGTTTGACACCATGGTTTACGATGGAATATCCAGTTTCCATCTCTCAGAATTATGCAAAAGATTTCTTTTCCTCTCAAACAGTGGCACACACTTCCATGTCTTTATCAGTTCTGTATGTGTTTCATTTTTAAATTATTTCTTTAAGAAGCAAGACTGGAGATAAAAATAATTGTTACCATGTATGTATTATTATCATATTAATAAATATGAACATTTGAAAATGTTGTTTTTGTCACTGCTGTTCCCCTGATGATAATCAAGTATATTTTCTTATTTAAAGACAACAATCTGGTGACACTTAGCTGTAAAATTTTACATGTCCGCATTTGTGTTTTCATTTTTTTTATTGCAAAAACTTTTGGACTGTTTATTGGGGGGGGGGTTGTTGTTTGTTTTTTTTAATTTAGCTGTAAAAGCCTTCTGTGGTACTCCTTGCTTCCTGTGTTGCCACATATTTACTTAATGTGTCTACCTTTGGGGTTTTTTTTTTAACTCCTTTCTAGATTCAAACAAGTTATTTCATTTGAATGATGTACTATTTCAAAGCATTTTGCATTCCTTCTGATTTTACTGCCTTTTTAATCATGTGCTGTAGTAATCAGCTTTATTTTTAGTCAATTTGAGGATATCTGTAGAAACAGTATTGGTTTTAATTAAATGATAAATACATTGATGAGATTTGTTCATGATATTGCTTTGCAAGGCCAATCATTTTAACAGTAGAGAAGCAGTACAAGAAAATTGTATGAATTTACACATCTGGACAAAAAATATAATAGGGTTCTTTTGTAAAGTTAAGGATAACAGCGGAAAAAGAACAAGTTGAAAGTGATGCTGTGTAATCAGAGCAGTGACTCTAATAGGAGTTCACAGTATGTAAGGCTTGTAAAGAGAAGCAGATGTGAAGATATTTTACTCTATATGGTATACTTTTGTTTAGTGCTTCAGTATCAGAAAAATGTTGACCAAATGGTTTTCTAAAAGAGGAGAGGGGAGTGATGATAACAAATTTTCTATACAGTTTTCAATATATGGAAGTAATGTGAATGGAATTGATAATGATTTGGAGGTCTGTAGTGCATAATAAAATCTTTTTAGAACCATTTCTTTTTTAAATCCTGCATTAATTAGATCAATTGTTATCTAAAGCGTTAGTACCAGTATGCCAGTATATTGATCTGAAAAACAACATCTGGGTTTGAATAGCATTGCCTTAAGGCAGGAAAGTGCCTACATTTCCTTGTGGATCAGAAGAGCAAAAGCTTTGTCTGCAAATTTCTGTGAACAATCTGCAGCTCCCTCTTAATCTTGAACTTAAAGGCTCAGTGGTCTTTCAAGTAGTGCCTGTGGAGTGGAACGCTGTCATCCCATTTAGGACCTTTGTCATTTGTAGAGCAGTGTGCTAAAAGCTAAGATGAAATCACCACTACTCTTGGTTTCGGCTTGTGAATTGAAAGCACATCTATGTATCAACACTATGCTGTTTACAATTGCTTTTTTAAATAATTGAGACTTGAAAAGACCTCATCAGAAGCCAGCTTCTTTAATTGTGGGGAGAGCTTTTATCTAAAAGACTTGCAATATCTTTTACAATAGAAGCCTCTTAATTTCAGATTATTCTTTGTCCAGTGATACATTCCAAAAGGGAAACACATTTGTTTGGATATAAACAATAAAGAATGGTGTATGGAAAGTGGTATGTCCCTATGGACGTTTTCTCACAGGGATGTAATTCTGCACCAAATCTCTTAAGAATTGTGTCACCGCTGTACTTGAGGAGATAACAACAATAACCATTAAAACTAACATATTGCCATCTATTGTGAGGCTGTTGTTCCTGTTTTGACCCATTATGCTCTTTCAAAACCACAGATGGTTTCTTTTCCTTCAACCTTTATTCTAATCTACTTTCTAAATATTTAAATAGGAAGCATATTGATTAAGATAACATGGATGTCCATATGAGTCCCATTCACGATATTTCTATTTATGAAAACATACTTGTTAGCCCAACATTTTCATTTCTCTCCCACCAAGATCTGTTAATTGCTTTATTCCCACTCTCCCACTGATGTAGAAAAGTAAATACTTTATCTATGCTTATTACTTGTAAAGAATCCATTAAATTATTGCCATCTACATCCCTTTTTGCAGTTATTTGAGGGTTTTACTCCAGTTGTTTGTTGCTGTTGACCTTGCTCTTTTTGCAAATATTCTTTAGACAGTCAAACCTCAACTGCATTTCTCAGCAGGGATTTCTCTGTTCATTTTTATAGCTGATCTTAAATGTGAGACTCCTAACTCTTACTGTTTCTGTTGTTTCTATAGCAACTAGATAGGTGGAGACGCAGCAGCATGGCTTTGCTTCCCAGCTGGTGTTTTGTGTTCTCAGCAAGGGGAGAGTTTGAGGAAAATAGAGATGGTATTAATTGGGATGTAACTGGCTCAGAAGTGTAGTCCTTGTTCTGTTACCTCACCCTCTACTAAGGAGTTAGTGAATAATTTTAAGCAGGGCTTCTCAGACTTTCTTGAATTAAATTCTGTTCTCTTGGAAAGAGACATGATTTACTCCAAGTACGTGTGTGTCAGGTTTTGGTCTCTTAGCTGCTTGGGCCTTCATGTTTCCTTCCACCTAAAACCCCGTTTTCTTCATCACAAGGACAGCAGTAAGATTTGCTTCAGGGACTAGACTGGTGCTTATCACTTGCATGTAGCTTGAATGTGCATGAGGTATGGGGCTTTTTAATTTCTCTGGTTCCCACTTTTTAATCTGATTTTTGCAGCTGTTCAGTAACTGTATTATACCAGACTGTAATTCCATAGTAAACTATTAAGTGACTGTTTCAGAGTAAAATGTTTTGATACTTCAAATCCTACATATCCAGAGATTAGACTGACACGTTCTCCCTTCTCCAAAAAGTAGAAGTTGTTTGCATTCCCTTTAGCAGTCCTCTCGCTTACCTCATGATGGAAACGTTCATTACCTACTTTCCTGAGGGTCTCCGATGCCAAATTAATCCCTCTGAAATAACCCAAAGTCTTTCCTCTGTACCTGAGTATCTGAAGTTCTGCCTTGGTGCCTCTTGTTTAGCCAAGGCTCTGAGGAAGCAGCCCTGCTCTATGAGGGCTGGGTTGCTCTCACCGCGGCTTGTGTATCGTGAAGGCTCTGGAGAGGTGAGGGGTTTTACTTCACAGTGTTTAAGCCATTATTCTATAACACAACCACAAAACACGTGGCCTATGTTTTAAGCTCCTCTGTAGCTGTTTCTTTTTATTAAATAAAAATTCATGGGCACAGGAGCTGGATATCATTTGTTTCATCTCAGAAGGATGGGTCCTATGAGGTTAGTGTTACTCTCTGGCTGGTTCAGTGTACCTACAGCTGAAAGGGCTTTCCTGACCAGAACAGCTCTGATTAGCAAGAAGAACTCAAAGTTCTTATAATAAGAAGCAAGTTCAGGTGTGTTCTCCTTCTGACTTCAGGAACAGATTTAAATGAAGACTTCTCACCTTGCAGGAGGCTGCCACAATGCAAGCCGTTACTGAGACACAAGTCTGCAGGTCAGTGGGGATCCTGCAGGCATCAGGATGCTATCCATGGAATGTCTGTCGTCTCCACATTGGTGGTGGTGCTTCAGGAGAAGCACTTGCTCTTTTGGAAATAAGACTACGTTTTCAGTTGTTTAACACTTTATTCCTTCTCTGTTTTCTCCCTCCCCCGCCGCCCCTGGCTCTCTCAGATAGAGAGATTTACAAGAGCTAGTGGATATGTATTCTGGTAAGTTTATAAATCAGCGTTCTTCTCTGCTGGCTGTCCGAGCAGGGTTCTGATCCTCAGTGGATTAAATATTAGTACAGATTTACAATCTAAATGGAACAACATCTCTTCAAAACATTCTGGCTTAAAAATACATAAATGGACAAGTTCTTTGCTTCCATAGATTCTAACCTGGTGTATCCCCTGTATGTGTAGGGCCATTAAGTTGCTTAGGGGTTCAGGCTGTCTTTCTAAGGCTGAGGGAGCTGGGACTGTTCAGCCTCAAGAAGAGAAGGCTCAGGGAGGGATCTTACTAATGTGTATACATACCTGATAAGCGGGAGTAAAGAAAACCGAGCCAGACTCTTCTCAGTGCTACCCAGTGACAGGACAAGAGGCAATGGGCATAAATTAAATGTATGAAGAAACCTTTTTTTTTTTTACTGTGAGCGTGGTCAAACACTGCAAAAAGGTTTTACAGAGAGGCTGTGGAGTCTCCATCCCTGGAGATGCTTAAAACCCAACTGGACTCAGGCCTGAGCAATCTGCTGTAGTTGACCGTGCTTTGAGCAGGAGGATTGGACTTGATGATCTCGAGGTCCTTTCCAACCTGAACTATTCTGTGAATATTGTGGTTTATGTCAGCAGATAAAATAATACTTTTTTTCTATGAAGAAATTGCTGCTTGAAGAATCTTGTAATGTTACAGGTAAAACCTTATGAGATGTTTTGTTTTGAGAATCCTGTTGTATCTGCTTAGATTTTAAATTTTATCTTAGTACATCTCCTGGTGTTATACAGTTTATCCCTTACAAAATAATTCTTCTATAGAAAAAAAACTAACCTAGAAATCAGTGCAGTAACTACATTTTTGTCAGCTCTGTTCACCTGACAAATAAATGCATTTTATAATGCCTAAGATCCAATCCTGAATGTAAAGGTCTGTTGAAGTGTTTTAGATTCATACTCAACTCTCAATCAAGGTTGCTAGGTAGGATTTTAGGGAAGAATTCCAACAAGGAAACTGAAGTTTTGCTGTCTCGGTTGGGACAATTTTAGCTATGTGGTTTCTAACAGAGGTCAAGTGTAGTGCAAACTTGCATGCTTCCCTTGCTGCCTGGTCTCTGAATATGCAGAATGGGATTGTTCTGTTCTCCAGAATATTCAGTTCAGGGTAATACATAAATGTAAAACCAGAGTTTGACCAGTTGCCTTGAAGTGTTGATTTAATTGTCATTTAATATTAGCGAAGAGCCAAGCATCATCTTTATCTTTCCTAGATTTGCTAGTGAGTGTTTACTCAAGATTAATTAAAATAACTATTGCATTCTCCAAGGAAGGAGTGCATATTCTCTCTTGAAGGGTTCCAAAAACGTGTTGGGGAATGAGAAGTCAGGGATGGTGTTGAGAATTATCCTGAGATTAAAAAAGGAGGAGTAAAAGAGGCAATGGCATCTGGAGCAGGGTTGGAAGGAGAGGCTGTGGCTGGAGCCAGGGAAGAAGCAATGTCTAGCACTGGGGGTGAGGTGGGAAGGGAGAACAGCTCCCTGTGGGGAAGGAGAAAGAATAGGTGAAGTAGTACTTTTTTTGTTTGTTTGTTTGGTTGGTTTGTTTTTTCAAAAAAGCTAAGGATTTGCAATTTTGAGCCAAACTAGAAAACCTAGTTTGAGAGTTTCATTTTGGGTAGATAGTGGCAAGTGTTAGGAACTGAGAAATTAAGTGAGATTCTGATGTTGGCTTTCTGGACATCTCTTTCAGATTCTTGAACAAATCCTGCTTGAGCAGACCTCTTCAGGCATTAGGGATTTCAAATATAATTAATATTTGGATGTTCCAAAAATTCTGCTTTGAATCTTTGTTATGCATCTCTTCATTCAAATCACAATGTTTTCAATCTTGTTTACTTCTTTACAGCTGTTAACACAATAGGGGAAAAGCTTCCAAGGAATGACTATTGATGTCTGAGGGAACCTAGATCCTAATTGCAGAACAATTGCTGTGATGTCATGTGCAGATTTTATATGGTGTTCACAAGTGGCTGGTTACGAACAACTGCAGATTGCATAAAATGCCTATGAAGGTTTTGTTCTGCTCGTAAAGCTGCTGTCTACACTGTCAAAAGCTTGTGGATGTAGCTGTCTGTATAGTCCTGTTTTAAGTGAATTCTCATAGCATGAAATCAACTTACTTTGTGGGAAAAAATGCTTTTGCCAATGTGATTTTTATCATTCATACACTGAAAACAAGCACAGCTCTAAAAATGTAGTTATATATGATGATAACAAAAGCAACTCTTATCTATGCATTTGCGTACCAAGATTTGGCATCATTTTCAGCAAGTTATACTAGCAAAAGTAGTTCTTGCCTACTTTACTGATGTGTAGCATAAATGTTAGCCTGGTACAAAATTTTCCTGTAGAAGAAAATCTCGCTAATGGATGTGATCATTCTGGTAAAAATGGAAATGCAAATTTAATTAAAGATTGCATTTCTTACTGTGAAATGTCAAAGTACTTTACTATTTTTCTAATTGTGAAATTGGTAACTAGGGATAAACACTACATGTCAGCAAAACATAAAGATATGGTAATTTTAGACTTGTAAGGATATTTATAGAAAAGTTTTCATTATAAATGTACATATTTTTATTATTCTTGAAGATAATCATCAAAGGCTGCTCAATTAAATATTCTGCTTTTTGTTTTCCAGAAACCAGCAAACATTCTGGTAATGGGTGAAGGTCCCGAAAGAGGAAGAGTCAAAATAGGTAAACATTTTGAGAAAATTTCATTGCACAGCTAAGGAAAACTTAAAAAATGGCATCTTCAGTGTAAGATAGAAACAAATCTTCATTATTCTTTGAGTGTATGTATGCATAACATCTAGTTCAATTTTAAATCTCATTCACTGAGTTTACAAGCTTATAGAGATTCCAAACGTATTATTAGACATTTATAAAGCTTGCCAAGGATAACTGGTGAGAGAAAAGCATCTGTAAGAAACAAGAAAGTAATAAGCACGTAGAACAATGGCTATGGCCAGGGTTCTTTTGACTTCTACTATGATTAGTTAGCATAACATTGTTACTTATAAATTGTATTTGGTTTTAATTATTTTTATATAAATAACATCAATGCACATGTTTGTAGAGGTCCGAAGGTTTGCTATGCAGAAGGCTATTCGGCATCAAGGTGGGAAACACATGTAACTGTGATGGTCTTTATCCAAAATCTAATTAGCTGTGCAGATCATAAGCCTTAGTCATGTGGATATAAACTTTTTTAATAAAGCATGTGGCAATCATCAAGAACGAAGGAATATATTGGAACCTCTTTTCTATTCATCGACTTTTGTTGTATTTGAAAATGTTCAGCTTGTATTAGTATGGGTAACTGCAAGAAAATTATACTTGGTATTTCATAACTTTGGAAGTAGAAAGATTTAGGTCAAGTTGTGTAAAATATAAGTTTCAGACTTGGATTAAAATGTGTGGTTTTGAATATACACCTGAATTTTGTACTTTCCTGTCTAGCATTTCTTAATGCTCCTTACAAGGTTGTTTCTAGAGAGAATTTTCTAGTTATATAAAATGAACACTTGCATTTAAAATACACCTCTGTAACAGTGTACACTCACTGATTTCATGAATTCCCATTTAAAAACTTTTTCCTGATTCTGGAGTCATTCCTCCAAAACAAGTAGGAGGCATACTTTGAAAAATAGTGCAAAACAATCTACACTGCAGTTGTTTTGGTTTTGCACTTTGGGTAAATACATAGCAGTCACAAGGGCTCACAGTTTTGTAAACATATATAAAAATAAAAGAGAAAATGTACATTAGAGACCTACTACTATTGTCTTTATTTAACCAGGTTTCTGTTACAGTCCTATTTAAATAAACAGGCATCTGTGTTATGTAAAGTTTTACAATACCATCATGAAAACACTTAGAAGTCAAACGTCGTCCTTCATAGTCTTATAAATGAAGTATATGGAATTTAGATAGATAAATTTGGCCCAGTATTGCTACAAGTAACTTGTTGCTTTCTTAGAAACTTTGATTTGTAAGTTTTAAGGTTTTTGAGCTTTTGTTTTAATTGCTTTTTGGCAATACTGTTAAATTCTGATTTATTTGTATTAAAATTTTAAATGTTCTTTTCTCTCCCCACCCCACCCCCCAGCTGATATGGGTTTTGCAAGATTGTTCAACTCACCTTTGAAGCCATTGGCAGACTTGGATCCAGTCGTGGTGACATTCTGGTACAGAGCTCCAGAGCTGTTACTTGGAGCCAGACATTACACAAAGGCCATTGGTAAGTTCTGTGTAAGAAAGAGGTTTACCTTTAAGTTTTGTAAAGGAGGGTAGCCCTACAGTAGTTATGATGATCAGCTGATCAGCTAGTTTTTTTCCTGAAGTAGCAGCAGATGGGGTATGATCCAATCCATAAAAGATTAATCCAGATTGAAACTTTGAGAACTGTGCTTTTATTTTTCAATATGAGTTAAGGTTAATGTTAGACATTTTAAATGTGTTGTTTGTTTTTAAAATAAAAATATTCTTTGCATTGGTTTATATGGTTTTCTGATATGGGCTCCAAAATCTTGTAATGTTGTAAACCTTCAAAAGGGAAAGAGATATGGCTGTTAAAGTGGTGTTCTTCTAGGGTGCTTCATGTCCAAATGCTTCTATGTAGTGTGTGCCTTGATAAAGAGAAGGGCGGTCTCCTGCGCTGTGTGCAATCTGCAGATTATTCACTCCTGACAATTTACGAAGCTCCATGTTCAGGAAATGCTGGTGGCCAGGCTCTTGTCTTCCTTCCCCCTTAGTAAGTTCCATAAGCACAATCAGCCTCGGTGCCTAGCTGTTCAGAGAATAAAAACAATGAGGTGCACAGGAGGTATCCTGTCTGCATGATTAGGTTATATACTGAAGAGAACTGCAGAGGAAATGGTATTTCTCTGTAACGGGGTTAAATCGTTCCTATGTGTACAGAGGTGGCTTTCTTGGGAGTTGCAGGCTTTTTCCTGTTATAGAAGTTTTCGGAGATGCTATGTGGGCCTTTGTTCAGAGAGTTACAAACCACCATGCTATACTAGCATCTCTGTTGAATGTTCAGTTGGGTGGACCAATACTTTTAATTAAGTCTCACAGTCTGGCTTTTCCAGATAACTCCTCTATTTATCAAAATGTCATATACAGCAAAAAGTTTAAAAAATGAATGAACTGTCACCTGACTTTGATGTAGACTTGGACTTCACATTTCTTTATTGCTTTTCTCTCCCATTTGGAATCCTCCAGTGCAGGAGGACCTGAATTGAGAAAAACACTGCTTTGTTTGTTGATCTTGCCTAGAATGTGCAGCAACTGTTAAGAAGGGCAAAAAGACTTCTGCATAGCTCTAGTGAGAATATATACATTCAGTCTTGCAGGCAGGTAGCATGCATTTCTATCCTTGGACAAAGTTTGTCAGCATCAAAAAGCCAAAAAGTAGGGGGTTTATATGCTAGTGCTCCTTTTCATCTGCTGAAATGGAAAAATGTAACTCTTCAGATGACAATGTCTACATTAGCAAGTAGCGTGGCACAATAGAAGTGCATCTGTAAAGCAAAATGGTACTGAGTACCTAGCATCCACATTATACATGGTTTTGATAAAGAGGAGTACTTTAAGCTTTCTCTGGCCTGGTCCAACAGACTACTGCTCATTAGCGGCTGATGCACACCTTTTGGTTTAATTTCATCCCAAATGAATTTGTTTTATGTACTCTGAGATAACTCTGCAGCTCAAGCAGAGAAGTGTCATAGGTATGGGCAATCTGATCCATTTCAAAAGCAAACACCTGGTCCGAAGTAAAATACTAATTGCAGATAGATTCAATCAGGTTGAAAGGGACCTTAGGAGGTCTCTCATCCATCCTCCTGTTCAAAGCAGGGTCCACTCTGAATTCAGACCAGGCTGCTGAGGGATTTGTCCAGCCAGGTCTTGAAAACTGCTTAGAACAAAGATTCCACACCCTCTCTGAATGACCTGTTCCAGTGCTAAATCATCCTCATAGTGAAGAATTTTTTCCTTATACCTAGTCAGAACTTCTTGTTTCAGTTTATGCCTGTAATCTCTCATTCTCCTGTCGTATACCACTGTAAAGAGCCTGGCTCCATCATCTCGGTCACCTCTCCATAGGTACTGGTGGAGGCTGCTCGTAAGTTCCTCTTCAATCTGAACAAGCCTGTGTCCCTCAGTCTCCTCTCCCAGAGCAGGTTCTCCAGCCTCTGACCATCCTGGTGGCTCTCCACTGAACTTGCTCCAAGTTATCAAACTCTGTCTTGTATTCAGGTCCCCTGAGTGACCCAAACGTGCTCCAACAAGTGCTAAGTAAAGGGGAGTAATCACTTCTCTCAGTCTACTGACTGTGTTCCTGTTGATACAGCCAATATATCCTATTGATGCTGTTGGTCTTTATCACTACCAGGGTCTACTGCTGGCTCAAGTTTCGCCTGATATCCACTGGAAACCCCACATCCTTTTCTGCAGGGGTGTTCTCCAGCCGGTCAATCCCCTACCTGAACCATTGCAGGGGGTTAGTCCATCATGGGTGCTGGACTTTGTATCTGTCCTCATTGAATTTCATGAATTTCCTGTGGGTCATTCCTGCTGCCTGTCTAGTTCCCTCTGAATGGCAGCTGTGCCCTCAAGCATATCAACCATTTCCCCAGTTTTCCCTCATCCACAACTTGGTGGGCGGTGTTCCAGTACCCCCTCCTTGGCATTGGTAAAGACACTGTATCGGGTTTGTGTGGCAAGGTTTTGGTAGCGGGGGGGGGGGGGGGGGGGTTACAGGGGTGGCTTCAGTGAGAAGCTGCTGGAAGCTTCTCCTGTGTCCAACAGAGCCAATACCAGCTGGCTCCAAGACGGACCCACCACTGGCCAAGGCCAAGCCCATCAGCGATGGTGGTAGTGCCTCTGGGATAACAGATTTAAGAAGGAAGAAAAGTTGCGGGG
Organism: Harpia harpyja; assembly: GCF_026419915.1. Lineage (NCBI taxonomy): Eukaryota > Metazoa > Chordata > Aves > Accipitriformes > Accipitridae > Harpia > Harpia harpyja. The sequence continues at coordinate 6,529,083 of NC_068942.1, read as the reverse complement.
CACACAGAAACTGCAGCCGGAGAGAGGAGTGAGAACATGTGAGAGCACCAGCCCTGCAGACCCCCAGGTCAGTGCAGAAGGAGGGGAGGAGGTGCTCCAGGCGCCGGAGCAGAGATTCCCCTGCAGCCCGTGGGGAAGACCATGGTGAGGCAGGCTGTCCCCCTGCAGCCCAGGGAGGTCCACGGTGGAGCAGATCTCCACCTGCAGCCTGGGGAGGACCCCACGCCGGAGCAGGTGGGTGCCTGAAGGAGGCTGTGACCCTGTGGGAAGCTCGTGCTGGAGCAGGCTCCTGGCAGGACCTGTGGATCTGTGGAGAGAGGAGCCCATGCTGGAGCAGGTTTGCTGGCAGGACTTTTGACCCCGCAGGGGACCCACGCTGGAGCAGTCTGTGCCTGAAGGACTGCAGCCTGTGGAAGGGACCCACGCTGGAGCAGTTCATGAAGAACTGCAGCCCATGGGAAGGACCCATGTTGGAGAAGTTCGTGGAGGACTGTCTCCCTTGGGAGGGACCCCACACTGGAGCAGGGGAAGAATGTGATGAGTCCTGCCCCTGAAGAGGATGAAGCAGCAGAGATGACGTGTGATGAGCTGACCGTAAACCCCATTCCCCATCCCCCTGCGCCGCTGGGGTGGGTAGAGGTACAGAATCCGGGAGTGGAGCTGTGCCCGGGAGGAAGGCAAGGGTGGAGGGAAGGTTTTCTGAGATTTGGTTTTATTTCTCATTACCCTACTCTGGTTGATTGGTAATAAATTGACTTAATTTTCCCCAAGCTGAGTCTGTTTTGCCCGTGATGGTAATTGGTGAGTGATCTCTCCTGTCCTTATCTTGACCCACAAGCTCTTTGTTATATTTTCTCTCCCCTGTCCAGCTGAGGCGGGGGAGTGATAGAACAGCTTTGGTGGGCACCTGGTGTTCAGCCAGGGTCAGCCCACCACAGACACTAAGTTGGATAGGTCTCATACGCCTCTGTGGTACTTCACTTGTAATCAGCCTCCAGGTTAGAGTATAAACCATTAACCACCATCCCCAGACCCTGATGATCCAGCCAGTTTTTCCTTAAGGCCAGGGTCTGTGTTCTGCTACTTGTCTTCGCTACTCCACTGTTTCATGGTTGTTACAGCCAAGGCTGTGACAGATTATCATATCCCCAACCAGTTCTTCCTTCTTCCTGAGTAGCAGATCTGAAAGGTGACCTATGTAGTGTCTGTATGAAGAAATTTACCCCAACATCCTCCAGAAACCTTTGCAAGGTCCCTGAGGTGACCTGGTTCATGTCCTGTTTATTCTTCGTGATGCTACAGAGTCCGTTTGCCTCTTCCCACAGCTCCTTTTGCTGGTGACTCAGTGCACCAGCCAGAGTGTGTCTCCCACTCTGAGGCTGGTGTCACCCTGCAGCCTGAGTCCTCGGTGGCAGCACCCTCCCTCGGGAACTCTTGTTGTGTTTGAGGCCTCTGATTTCCCAGGGTATCTTCTCCAGTGGGTGGTGGGGATGGACCCTTGTAGTACCTCCCGCCATGGCTGTGGCACAATCCCATGTTGTCTGAGGCAGACTCTTAGGGCCTGCTTTGCATCGGCCACCATGCAAACTGGGATGCTAACTTCTAAAGTCTCTGTTTGCTGCACCCTGTAGTGGGTGAGAACAGTTACTAGAAGTGCTTGAAGAAAATACCAACAGGATTACATTAAAAGCCTGTAAATTTGATGCTTAAACTGCCCTGACTGTGTTGATTTTGTGAGTGGACCAGATTACAGAGTGACCTGCATGCGTGGTACTGGGAAGTTACCTTAACTGACAGTTACCTATTTTTGATAGATAGCATATTGTTTGCAGATTTAGGTGAGTGATACATACTGTTATCTCAGGATATCTCTTTGAAGAATGAATTAGTATAATGCCGTTGTTTTTTTAATTATCTCATAAATTACTTGGCTCTTGCCCTGAGGGATATGTAGTCTATATTAAAACACAGACAAGGAGTCCCTATGAAACTTCAGAGGATGCTGCTGCTTTAGAGATCTGGTTTTGCTAGTAGTTTATTATTTCTGAGGCTTTTATTTCTTGTATCAGACCCACACCAGTGAATCGCCAGGAGGGGTGTGAATGGGTCATATAGTACCTGGTGTGCAGTGTGAGTGATGAGGGCACTCAAAACGGTTTGGGCAGCAAAGTAAAAAATACGGAAATAAAACCAAGGAAGGTTGCAAGGTGAGATTTGTAGGCTGACTGAAGGATTAGAGGAGCATGTGGCTGAAGAGAAAAGAATGAAGGTACCTGGAGGTGACCTATGTGCAGCTTTAAGGCAGAAGGAAGAAGTGGGTAACAAAATGACAGCGGTGATGTTCATGCAGTTTATGAGTCCAGACTTGTGTTTTGCTTCTAGCATTATGTGCACTTAAAAAAAGGCAATCTTAATGAGCTAAGCATGCTAGTGTGAGTTTAACTTGAATGCTAATGTTTTTGGCAAAGGACGCAACTCTTAAAGCTCTCTTAAATCTCTGCAAGAAATGTAATTTTAACATCTCTTAATATTACATAATTCTCAGGAGCCCTAATGTATCACTTTTAGTAATAATTCATAAATTATATAATATTCTCATTTAACTGTTCTTCAGTTGGAAATAATAATTTAGAAGAAAGGTGATTAGATATAGCCATTTATGAAAAAGGAAATGACAGGCTATTTGGTATAGCTGCTTATTTTCCACAGCTCCTTTCTTATGCCTTTTATATAATATGTAATTTTGTATAATTAGTAAATATCAGTAAAATCAGGCTAAAAGCAATGTCATGCCAGCTTTAGTCTGTTCTCTTCCAATTTTGCTATTGTGAGAAATACTTTTGTTTGAATTTACTAGGAATGCATTGCCATCAGTTCTCTGCTGCAACACACTGAACATTGTCCAACAGTTGCTACATAATTCAGATGTTTGAGGTTTTTACTGGCTTAGTCTTGATTTTATTTTACTTTAAATATATTTTCTGTATTCTGTATCTGATACTCTCTTCCTTATTTTAGCTTCACATGCAATGTTAATTATTAGCAGTGTATTCATAATATCCTGGACAGTGTCTACTATAGTAGATAGTTTGGTTTTGTTCTTGTAATAAAGCCTTTAGGTATGCTTGCTTGCACGTAAATAATTCTCAAACATAATCAAAGAATGAAATTAGACTTTGACTTTTGTCTCACTCAGGATTTTTGTCTTTATTTTCTGGACCTAGTCTTAGTTACACTTTGTGGGTTTAACTTTGGGGAAAAATTGGACTAAATACAGTCTGTTTAGAAAGAGCTATGTTTTACACAAGACAATATATATGCATATTTCATTATTTTAGAGGTAGTTTTTCAGTGACATTTCCCCCTTTATTTAATTTGTTCCTTCGTAGTAATGAAATATTCTATTTTTCTTTTTTTTATTGCTTGCAGAACAAGTAGTTGTTCATCACGTGTATAACATCATGTTTTAAGGAGATACAGGAGTCAAGAAAACACTGTTGCTGAAAAACAGAAACAGCTTTTGCTTTCTGCATGTTAAAAGGATAGTAAAAAGCCAATGTTAGGGTTTCATGGGCAATAATATTTAGTTTTCTGAACTGTGAACGTTTATAATCCAAGTCCTACATGTTAATAAAGTTTACTATATAATCTGCTACCATTGTTACAAGCAACTAATTTACCAGATGAATACAAATCGGGAAAATGGTGGTGCAGAAGCCAAAGGTCACTTTCTGTTCTGTTACCACAATATAAATCTGTACTGAATTTATTGTAGGCTGTGGAAGTTGGTCTGCATTTCCAGCACCATAATTTAAAAGCAGAATCTGTTCCCATGCGTTCATCAGATCCTAATACTCTAGCAAAGAAGTAAAATATACAAATAAAAGTAAAAGCATGTGGTAGTCTCTACTATGATTCATTCTGGGGCATCTTGTAGCATAATATCAAGGAAACAGCATAATTAAGACTTGTTTTTTACCAAGTTGCAGCTTGTATAGTTAGCAGTGCTATCAAACAAGAGCATGTTATCTTACCTCTTTACCGCTTGCCTTAAAGAAATAGTATATTTGATAAATGGCATCACATGGCTTATAGTATTTTAGATGGTTTGGATTTTGTTGGCAAAAAAGTTCTCTAGAGTGATCATTCAACCACCCGTTAAGCAAGGCTAAAACACTGTTCTGCGCTGAAAAAGGATGGGATTATTTATTGTGAAAAAATAAATCTGAGAACCTGAGAAATCTCTATTGCTTAGTTACCTTTCCTCACTTGTCTAGATTATAAGTCAGCAGGAATGTCAGAAATGGCCACGTGGCAACTGCATTTACCAGCCCAAACAAGATTTAGGTATAGAGAAACTGTAATTCAAAGCTTGGGCAGTGCACTGTCACCTCATTCTATTTCCAGACTAACATATGGTTATGGAAGCTAGAAATGTGTGAAAGGTATAAGCAGATATCAAAATGCCTTTGAAAGCAAATGTCATGGGAAAATATTAGGTGTATCAGAGGGAATGAATTTATAAAAAATGCTGGGATTCGTCAGAGTTTCAACAACTCCATTTGACTCCATGCAGGAAAAAGAGAGGGAAATATCTGGGGTGTATTATGTAGGATTTAGGATGGAAATATGTGCATATGTGTTCCATATTGCCTATGCAGCGAGTCCCACACATTCTGAGTGCATCAGATGTCCTTACTGTGTGCACACAGATTGTTGGCACGATGGCTGGGCTGTGGGGCCTCTGGAAATCTTGGACTGATGCCTAAAGCTCTTCTGGTCTCTTGTTCTGGGAGGGTTGGGGGGAAGGAGGAAAAAAATAAGACCTATTTGGAAAATCTGGTAAACCAGAAATCACAAATGAGGCCAACCAGAAGATTGAAAAGTCTTCAGGAGAAATATACAGGGGAGGTTCCCACCTGTGGTCTGTGGAGCCATGGGAGTATGGGGACTGCTTTTAAACATCCATGAGAGATAATTAAGAAGAGCAAATCTATAGTCAGTCAGCTTCTGTTTGCTGCATAGGGATCCACATTCCTGTTTGTGAGAGGTTGTGATTTGAGGGGAAGGGGTTGTGGAAAAACTAGAAAAGTAGAGAAGTCTGGAAAATATTCATTTATGCACTCTGAAAAGAAAAACGGGCTACACCAGGAAGGGAGTCTTGTTCATGCCCTGGGCAATGTTATATGACATGGGAAGTAATTGGATTCAGATGATATTTTGTGGTAAACTTGTTTTGGCATGTGGTAAACTTTCTTCATTTTGGTTATCACAGTTCTCACGCTTTTTCTGAGGCAAAATATTTTAAGACCAAAGATTAATTGTTGCTCTCTTATCTAGTTATTGCAGGTGCTGGATGATTTACTGCTGTTTTTTCCTCTTGCTTGACAGTGATCTCTAAAATACCATACAAGTTTCTTTTTTAAAAAGAAAAAAAAAAAAACACCAGGCATTTGCTACACTCCACAATCTTTTCTCTGCAATCACCTAAGAAATGTAAAGTTTTATTAGGGATTATTAGGTCACTTAAATAGAACATTTTAAACGTACATTAATAAATATTTTGGGAAGCTTGAGATGCTGACAGCAACTCAAGGAATATCGTCCACAGGATTGTTACATGCTTTAACACATGAACTGTTATAAGATCTAGCATACTAGTTCCTGCCTTCTTCTAACTGCTGTATTGCTCTTGCTTCTCAAATATGTCGATGTCTGGAAATTAGCTAGTAAAGCTGGCAGCCATTGTCAACTCTGAAAAGTCTGAGAGGTTTGAGTGTGTACTAGCTTAATAGTCAGGAGAATGAGAACAGCGCAGTGGGTCAGACCTGCCTCTGCTGTTATAAAACCAATGGAGGTGTTCTAACATGGGGCAGACAGTAAAGTTTCATCTCTTAGGACAGTAAGCTGGGTCTTCAGGAGACTTAGATTTAAATACTGATTCAGTCCTAAGCATTGTATGTAGCTTACAGCATGTCATTTAATCCATCCTATGAGTTGTTTCATTATCTGTGAAGTAGGGATGCTACTTAGTAGTATTGTCCTGAAGATAAAATCAGTTAATGATAATAGGGAGCTTCAGTACAAGTATGTTATGAATTATTTTTGTTAGTGAAGGGATTAATTTGTGTGAGGACCTGGGATGTCACTTAGCATTTGCAGTTAGCTTGAGAAATATACACATTCTGGACATTAAAAAAGAAAAGGAAAACAAACCCACTGAATCTTCAATCACAGCTAATTCTCCTGATTTAGATTGTCCTGTAAATTAACCTGTAAACTTCCACTCATGGTCACCCAATACTTTTTCATATGTTCACGATTCTCTCCTCTTGCAAAACATATGAAAGGAAGAACCAGGTGCTTTTGCCTTCTTATTCAATATTTTGGCAGATTTGCTGTTGTGTGGTGATTGCTATGACTTAACTGTACATGGATTATTTTGGAGCAGGAAAAATAAAATAACATAAAAATACTCAGAGGGCAGAACATCCTCTCTAGTAATAGCTTTGTGATTTTAAAAAGCGCTTTGAGCAAGAGGTGCATTCAGAAATCCATCTATGCTTAGCCCCATGTATGTCAAAAATTATCAATGATTTGTGGGTCAAAAAAGCCTCCCTGCCACTAATAGTCTCAGTTCCATGTCTTTTTTCTTCTAATTATTTTTCCCTCAGAGTATCAGTTTCACGTTCTTCCCAACTGTTAATAACTATAGGGTCTCTTATGTGAGCAAGCTTTTCCTTCCCTAGTATCTCACTGACTTTGCCCTTTACCAGGCAGATGAGCTTTGCAGCAGCAGGATTGATTCTCTAACCTCTCAAGCAGCCTATGCTGTGAGTTCAGTTAAAAAAAAAAAAAAAGATTTAGGGAAGTAAGGCAGGAGTTCTTCTTGCAATGTCTGTCATAGCCCAGAGCAAACAATGGATTCTAATGTGGAAATGGGACATGAATGATGACAGGAAAAAGCAAGACTCAGCATTTCTCTTCATACTCAATTCTGTTCTGTACATGTCAGTTGGGATATACTGTGATTCTTTGGGATATACTGCAAATATGTTGTTCCTTTTATATGTGAGGTGAATGGTTTGGTGCAGAGTTGAACTTGCATCTCAGAGATGTTTGATTCGGTTTTATTTTTTAAGGCTTCCTTTACAAAGCACTGGACTAAAGGCTGATTTCATTTTCTTAAATGAAACATGAGGTTGCCATTTAAAGATCCAAAAGGTTGTCTGTTGTAAAACCTGGTTCTGTAAACATTTTACCTTAGCTAACTAGTGCAGTAATGAAGACTTTTAATGTGCTCTATTTACTACCATATCTGAAAAGTTCACTTACAAAAGTTGATTTTGGCTGAAAACCAACTACCTACTACCATAACAAGATGCATACTTCTGGTGCAGAGCTAATCCATCAGTTTGATCTTCAGGTGCAATTATTTCAGCAATAAATAAATGAAACTTTCAACACAACAGCACTGATTGAGTAGAATGACTTGTTCTCAGGACAAGTGGGATTGCTTCACAAGTAGATGTCTTGGCAATAGCTGTGACTGACAGCAGAATTACGTTTCACAGCAGTTTATTTCATTGCTTATCCAATGGAATCGCTTATAATTATGTCAGAGTTATTGTCAGTGCCTTATTAGAAATAGCTGTAAGGCTGCACCCCTTAGTAACAGAAATGTTAAGATACTGTAAAGCACTTTGTTTAGAAGGACAAATAAGCTTCTCTGTGCCTAAGAGGCAAGATTTCTTCATGTGCATTCCTCTCTGTTGACTGAAATAAAGTAGGCATCAAAAGCTTTAATAACTCCCAGAAAAGACTGTCATGGCTTATGAATTGGAACAGGCCAGGAAAGTACATGTTCCTTGTTATAACTCAGTCTACCAGATAGCAGACCTTTTGCTCACCTTATGTTAGCTCTGAAGGTGTTGATGTGTTGGACCTAGTAAAAAGTTGTAATAGTTAATGACACAAGCCAAGTGAGAGCACACAACAGATTATAAACTCACTGTCCCTCTTCATTTAGCATGGAGTTAACCTCCAAAGAGCTCCACTGTGTACAGAAAAGCTGGTTTGTGAAAATACTCTGCATTTAATTAGAAAAAAAAAAAAAGTGTATTTCCCTTTCAAAGAATATGTACTGCTCTCTTCTCATTCGCTACGGTTCAGAAGAGCACAGAAAATGGCAACAATGTGCTGATATGCTATGCTATTTGTACAATATAGATTATATGATATTGGACACTTAACTGCAGTGATGGAATAAAATGGAAAAAAAAATGGAGGAGGAGGGGGGAAATTAATGCTAAAGCATTGTAGTTAAGAATTAGGAGTTCCTGGTTTTGCAGTCCTATGATCAGATGACACCATCAATCATTTTTTTCATGTGTTAAATTGCAAATGCAAAGCTGTGGATGTTCCCTGAAAAGCTTTGTAAGTACTGTTTTACCAAACAGTGGCATTATCTTGCCTGTTCTTAATTCTTTCATCATTGTGGGAGGAAATGGTGACAATTTCTGTATGAGATCTGCCTAATGCTTTGCAATACAGAAGAGACTTGTGACCTTTGCAATGAGAAGCTTTCATACTTCCTTTACTTGCTGTAGTTGTTTGATATTTGGTAGGGGGAAGTAGCCCTGAGGCTACAAAGCTGCCTTTTGTGTCACCCATTACATTCCTTGTGCTTTTGATGAGTTGTCACTGAAAGAACATTTTTCTTTTTAATTTTGTTTCTGTGAAGAGCTTTGGCAGCCCGCCAGACTACCTCTTGGACCCTCTGAGGTATAAGCACTGCTGTTGCTGGAACAAAAGTAGCACTTGGAGATGCTGGAGTTGGCATAAAAATAATAGCCCTCTGCTGTCTCTGATGCATCTTGAAGGTCTAGGATTAGGGAAAAAATTAGGCTGTAACACGCTTTCCTTGCCAGAACTCAGTGCTTGTCCCAGTGACCTAATTCCCTGTCCTGAAGCGACATCACCTGAGGCTGGAGCCCACCCCAGTTTCTGGAAGAAGAATTGAGAGAAAAAAGAATATGGAACCATCACTCTATTCTGCATTCATGCAACCATCACTCTATTCTGTCTCTCAAGGATGATAGCCTGCTCTACTGCTAGCTAATGTAGTTAATCTGTAGTTTATACAGTCTTGGAAACACAACTGAAGAGTTGAAGAATTGCTGATGAAAATGTGGTATATAAGATTGGGGGGGCGAGGGGGAGCGTTTGGGAAGACAGACGCTGAAAATCCTTACAAAAGCGGTATAATGTTGGTAAAAGTTTTAATTCTCGAGCTACTAATGTTGGTAAGAGTTTAATTCTCGTGCTCTATGGTACAATTGTTGATAAGATTGCGTTTTCCCTGCCTTGAGGATTCCTGTATTCTTCAGTACATAGGCTGCACAAGGAAAATAGAAGGTTGCATATAGAACCATAAACCTAGAATTTCCAAATTTTGGGGTGTGAAGTTCTGTAAACTAAGGATTTAAGTTCTTTAACAGGGTTTCTTTGTTTGCAATCATATTTTTGCTGCATGAGAGGACTACTTAGGGCCTCTGGTCCTATTACCACTCCCCATATTAAATCTGTTGTACCTGTGTTGTCAAACTTACCACAGTAATTTAAGCGTAATGTTGCAAGCTAGATAATATGTCTAATGCACAGCAGAAGTCTGAAATCATATGATCCAAGATCTTCATTTAATGCTGATATACTGAGGAATAGAAATTTAAGTGGGAAAATAAATATTTTGACAACCTAAAATAACTCTGTTTAGAGAGAATGAAAAAATCCTGGCCCACTAAAGCCCTGCAGAAAACTACCGTTGATTTTGGTGAACTCAGAATTTCAGTCAATGCTTCAAAATTTTTAAGGTGTAGTAATTGAAATTAATTAAATTCTTAGTACAAACATGAGAAAAGGGCAGCTTAGTTTAAAAGGCTAGGATGGAGGCATACAGGTAAAAAGTGTGAGGATAATAGATTTCATGACTGATTTGAATTAATATGGGTTTGTCTTTAAAAGTTTTGAATTATCTTGACTCTATGTCATGGCACAGGAGATTACGCGCTCTTGAAATAAAACATTGCTCTTAGATACACGTTTGGCTGGCTGTGAGCATCCTTCAGATTACTGAGAGGTATTTTTTCTGTCTGCAGAACAGTTGTCTTTGTGGCTTTACATTATAAATTTCTCTTCTTCAGTCAAGTTCTGTTGAGATGCTGTTTGTTAAAGATGGGTAAACATTGCCTAACTTATCAATGAGTGATAGCAAATTTCTGACCCTTAGCCTACTGACACCACTTTTTGCTTCCCCTTGAAAAGCCTGTCGCATGTAAATGTTTGACCCCATTCTCAGTTCTCCACAGAACGTGTCAAATTTAAAAGGCTAGTAACCACTTCTTCCTCAGCCTTCTCTTTTGCTGGCTAAAGTTTAAATGAAGCATATAAAAATTGAGACCTTAATGTACGAATGGGAAGATCTTTCCCTTGTGTCTGTGTGTGATAGCAACAAGTATGTAACAGGTATGTTCTGTTCACCTTATCAAACCAAAGAAATGAGAAATTCCCCTTTAAGGATATATTATTCTCTTAAATCTAATTTCTAGGTATTTAAAACCACTGTAAAAATTAATAAACTCTTTTTCTATAGTATCTCTATGCTCCTAGGTCTCTGTGTGTAAATATTCCAGGTAAGTTTAGAATCTGCTGCTGTGCTCAGCATAAGAGATGCAAGATTTTTCATAAAGAAGTTATACCTTTTCTTTAGACCAATTGATAATTATTTGAAAAAATTAGACACGTTTGCCTGCACAGCCCCCTTTCGGTTTTCCAGTCTGTTGGTGTACTTGTTGTTCTTGCCTTGAATTGAAAGTTTTGGTGAATCTTACATAAATGTTGTAGCTCTTATATGTGACCCGGATTGCCTTGTTTGGGCTAAGGCCTTGCTAACTGGCTTTTGGTTACCCTGGTTGTTGCATTAGCCCTTGGTCGACATAGAGGAGCTGTGTTCTGGTGCCCCTCCGCTCTTCACCTCCTTTACCAGCATTTGGATGTGTCTTAGAGTCTAGACTTTGTGTTTGAAACAAACAACAACAACAAAAAAGCATGTTGGGTAAAGTACTAATGCTCTTAAACCAAACCTCACTAATGATGAGTTCCTCAGATCAGTTGCAGCTAAATAGATGTTTTCCGTTTCTTGACTGACTTTCTTTAACAGAATTTTATTAAAGAATTATATGAGACTGAGAGCTTGTTTATGTATTTCTTTTCTTGGATATAGTTAAGAATTACAAAGTATTTAATCTTGAATTGTGTCCTGGGTTCAGTGAAACATTTTAGTTAATATGCATGGGAAAAGATGTTTCTTTTTGAGAATCAAGGCTATTGCTCAATACATTGTCTTATTGTCTGAAATAGTTGTAATATTCTTAAAGAATGTTTCCAAAATATTGGAACAAATACAGAAATGAGATTACTGTGGCATAGAAAGGAAAGAATACATGAGCATTTGTCTGCTTAATCAGCCCTATCATTAAAACAGCTATGTCAGCATCCTTTTGTATTTGCTCCTTGGCTGCAGCGCTGAAGTAGAGCGGGACATGCAGGATTTTCTCAGCTTTAGTAGCTGATCTATAAAGCTGTAAGAGTCACAGGTTTTAAAACTGGGACATGGACAGCCATACAAATATTCTAATAATCTGTGCACCCAGGCATATATATGGAAAGTCTGTTTACCAACCAAAAGTGACCAGCTTTAAAAGGCTATTTTTTTCCTTCTATAAAATTATGTAGTACTTGAGAAATACTTACAGTGGAAGGATGTTTCACTGGTGAATAGGTTTGAATAGGACCTGAGCAAACTGTTAGGTGAGGAGTCTAGAGAAAGGAGTATGCTACGAAGGCCTTCACTCCCACCCCTCTTTCCAGAGCCGGGGAGCAAAATTGACTTGCACTCAGGTTCAGTGTAAACTTGGGGAAAGTGGGGAGTCTGGAAGTCTTGGAGGGCAAAGTAAAAAAAATAACCAACCAACCAAACAACAAAAAACCCCTAAAAAACAAACAACAACAAAAAAACCCCCAAACAGTAAAAACCTTTTACCATGGATCATTTCTGAAACCTAATGATAGTAGAGGAAAGTGTAGGAAACAGAACTATCCTTATAGGAATGTTTGTATTACTCTGGTATATTTATTAGGATCCTCCTGGCACATCAGATAGGAAAACATTTAGTATCTGATGCAACCTTGTAGGATCTGTGTGGCCCTGTTTTCAGTGGTTCTGGTACATAACAAGTTAAAAAGGATATTGTCTGTAGTTTGCCTCTTATTTTTGAGGGTTGCTTTTAAACAGAAATTTTATTTATTATGTAATTGTTATACAGTATTATAAGTTCCTCTTGTGCTAGAGGCAGATGTGCACTCGATTAATAATGCACTGTAGTTGAAAAATACTGCTTATGTGTTTTAAGCTTTGCCCCTGTAAATGCCTGTTTCTGAAGGATAGTACTTCTTATTTGGAATAGTTTTGGAATAGATGTAATAATCATTAATCTTTTTTAGGGACCACAAACTGAAAACATATGAAATGGCTCTGGATAGGGAAATTGCTAATTATTGACACATTTTTCCATAGTTAGAGCTGAAGTTAGTATTTGGTTGACTACTGTGAACAATGTAGGAGATAAATACTGATTAGGACTGCTTGTATTGATGAAGCTTTTAAACTTGCCAGAATTTAATGAGCCATTCCTGCCAGAAAAATGCCACACATGGTAAATAATTACTGTAAATTATGAATGTTATTTTAAAAAAAAAAGGCAGGGGGGGACTAGCCAAACTTGGCAGAAAATCATTAACTGTGAAAATGGTTTCAATATGTGCCAAGGATGTGCTCGAGATCAGGTTACATGTAAGTTAGATTCACGAAGAGAAGACCCTGACCTGCTTGAGCTGCATGGCTATAAGACCTCTTCCAGCTGTTTAATCTTCACTTACAGAAGTTAAAGCTTCAGGTTTTGTGTACTAAGTATTTTGGGTTACTTACTCTTCAGCTTCAAAGAACTAATATTATCTGGCAAGAGACCTAAAGGGTTGAACCCCAGCACTATGAACTACTAGAGACTATAATGACTGATCAGAGCTAGAAGTATTCTCATGCTTGACTTGTCCAGTAATGCCATCCCGTAGAAAATACAACACCAGCTTGGGATTTACCAGTGTTTATTCAGATGTAACTTCCAGTTGGTACAATGACTATCTTTCTGAATTCTGAAAGGGTTTAAAATGTGCTTTCTGTATGAATCACAGAGTCAGGAAGTGGGAATGTGTTGCCAACAGTGGTTCTGCTCTCACACATTTCAGCTGATGAAGGAGGAACAGAGTTTTGAAGTTTGTTGTGTCACATCACGGAGATTTCCCGGTTCAGCTTTGCTGTCAATAAGAATACTAGATTTTTTTTCTTTAAAAGGAAAAGGTCAATATGGATAGAGCAGTATTGAATAGAATAATGAGCAGTGGCCCAGCCTCTTCCTCACTATGTGATGGACAGCGAGCACTGCAGAAGGCTGTGAAAACCAAGAGGGCTGCAACTCCTTTGGCCTCTAGATAAACCGTCTCCAAAAGGATTTGCTATCTAGTATGAAAAGGAGTGAATAGATGCTGCTAAATGAAGATGCTATTCTTCAAATAGTAAGTAATTTCTATTCTGGAGTAGGTCATTTATGCCTACTACCCATGCAGGAATTGTGATTAATATGCTGCATTAGCTGCTTGAGCAGATAAAATCTCAAGAGCTAAAGATCTTGTTTTCATGCAGATGAGGCTACTGAGAAAATCAAGGGAAGATAAAACCCTGAGAAAGTGATGTAATGCACAGAGCAAGTTATACCCTGTTGAAACTAAAGTCTGAATGAAATGTTATCAGAATTTCCTGTAAAGAAAGTAGGGAAAAAGGCTTATAAATTGGGACACCCCAAGCTCCACACCTGTAACATGACGGAAATGGAACTGACCTGTTTTGACAAAAAGAGTGTGATGGCTCTTGTTTCATTCCCTACATAGAGAGAGTAGTGCTTTTTTTCTTTCTTCAGAAGACGATGTGTGTCTCGGGCAGCATGGGCCAAACACCATCTTTGGCAGCAGGTGGGGTTTTGAGTCTGATTAGTTGCAACAAACAAGAGACTTCTCTTGGTGTTCTCTTTAGTCTGAATCTAATAAACCAAACTCCAGTTAGGTGATTTTTTATCTCTTAGACCTATAAATTAAGGGTAAATTGTTTTCTATATTTATGCTATTAAGTTCGATAAAATCCAAAAGGCTTCCCAGGGTCATCTAGTTTAACCTCAACTACTAAGCCAGTCTCCACACTCTTGTATTCAGCAATCTATGCTCATTATTCATCTGATCTCAACATCTTTTTCCAGAGTCATATCCCAGACATATTTTTCAAGGTAGCAAATCCATTTCTTTTCTGCTAGTAACCTTCTCGCTGACAAATTCACACTTTCATTTTAAGATGCATAATAAAGCATTTGGGTCACACAGAACACTAAGATGGGTGATGATAGTAATAACTAGAACGAATACATGTAATCTAGAAATTTCTTCTCCTGTAAATGAAACTAATGTTCTTGTCCACAATAGATTTAATTTTGAAAAGCATATTAATGAGAAATTTATGAAATAGAGATTGTTATTTTCTTTCATTAAAACATCAGTATATCATGCTGTCGTTTTCATATGTGAGATGTAGATGAGACAGTTCCAGTATTGTTCCAGTGGGAGTCAGTTGTCAAGCAGGATTTTTTTTTTTTTTTTATATTAATGTTTGGTAATCACTCTTCTACTCGATTAAAATTAGGATCTAGTTTCTCCATTTTAACTAGCTTGCACTTTTTAGCTAAACATATGAGTCAGTCTTTTCATTCTTAGTATTTATTTGGTTATCAATTATCTGTTTGGAATTGTTCTGAAATATGTGATAGAATTTTTTTGTCAATGTATCTTTATGGGTGATTTGTGGTTTGGTTTTGATGGTCAGCTGAAGCTGTTTAAGCTATGTCATCAGCAAATATTGTGTAGGTTTCTGCCATGACTGTGAATACGTTAAGTGCTGGACTGCCAGTGTACAACTTGAAACAGAATTTGGAGACTCTAATTCTGATTGAAAAAACCTGTATCTCCAGATTTTACCTTCTTTTAAGTATTATATTAATGCATTATTTTTAAAGTACTGTTTGTAATTATACTGTGAGGCATTTTATCCTACTGTGGTTATACAGCTTGTTGAGAAATCGTGCAGAAACAAAAACCGGAGTGATGAAGTACAGTAAATTTGCATGAATTATTCTTTCTTTCCTAGATATTTGGGCAATTGGTTGCATATTTGCTGAACTATTGACTTCGGAACCTATATTTCACTGTCGCCAGGAGGACATCAAAACAAGTAACCCTTTTCATCACGATCAGCTAGATCGCATTTTCAGTGTAATGGGATTCCCTGCAGGTAATTTATTTTCATTAAAGCGTCAGATCTACTGCTACTGAGTTGATTTTTTTCCTAAAGGAAATGACTAGTTGATTGTATAGGTACAAAGAAGCTGTCAGTTTGATGGATTTGGAAATGCTGACAATTATGGAACAATAGCACTGGCCAACAAGCAGAAAGTCAAACAACTGCTTTAGTTATTTCTTCTTGTGTATTACTTAACCTACACTTTCAGAATTGTAAATGCTTCTCCTTTTTCCCCCCCACCAAAGATAAAGATTGGGAAGACATAAGGAAGATGCCAGAATATCCAACTCTTCAGAAAGATTTTAGGAGAACAACGTAAGTGATGGTAACACAACAACAGTTCAGTGAATGTAACAGATAGGCAGAAATTGGCTCCTATCCTCTGACTTTTTGAGGAGGGGATTTTGGCGTGTTCGGGTTCTAATGCTATGACAGCTGTCCTGTTTGAATTAGCGGTTTTGCTTGAATGGTGTTCTCTCCCTTAGCTGCCTGGTAAAAGCATCAACTAAGTGGCCTCCTCATTTCTCTGGAAGGGGTCGTCATAACTGCCATTTAATCTATGGCAGGCACAGACAAATGAGCTTGCTTAAACCACTTGTATTAGCTATTTAAGATGACTTCATTCATTTTGTGTGAGAAAGAATAGGGAAGCACCTCCCTGGTCCTTTTGACCAGCAGATATGTGGAGACAGTAAAGTAGTGGACAGAAATTTCTATGGAAGGTAATGTGTTCAATAGGTTATGATGCAAAGCCTATCTAAGATCTGAGAATTTTTCACTTCTAGTGTTTTCTGGTCCTTTGGCTGAATTAGTCAAGTGGTGGTGATAGATCAGAGGGTGTAAGGAGCAACACAGACTCTGTTGTAAGGCAGAGGACATGGATTCAGGAGTTTTGGATTCTGTTTCCAGCTCTGGCCTGGATTCATTATGCTGGCTTTAGACAAGATACTAAGCTTATCTGTGCACGAAGCTTCTTTCTTTTGAACATGGCTATAGATAACCTCTGGATTTGTAGATTAAAGGCAAGGCACAGGTCATCCATATTTGGGGCATTTTTGAGCTTGGGAACTATAAGGACTGTATGGCTTGCTGCAGGTTGGGGTCAGGGAGACAGAATGGTAAACTGACTGCTCTGCCAAATTGCAACTGGAAGCAAGTTAATAGCTTAGCTGTTGTGCTGTTATAAACTGCTGTATACTTTCTGTGGCAGAGTTGCTTTAGAAAACTAGAGTGTAAACTTCAAGTTGAGTTTCTCTGTCATATGTCCATGTCAACAGCTTATCCATACACTGTAAAAGTTGCATGTTCCGTGGAAATATCTGTACACAGTTGATACTACTCCTGTTAGTGAAAAGCACAATTTGTGTGCCACTGCTAGATAAATATCTAACATGTTTTCTTATAGCAGTTCTTTTTACAGTTTACCTTTTAAGGGCTGGTAAATGTTTTTGTGATCACTTGGTACAGTTCCATGTTCTTAATGCTGTATTATTTCAGAAATGTCTGTCTTTAACTGTATTTTTCAGATATGCCAATAGTAGCCTCATAAAATACATGGAGAAACACAAAGTCAAGCCTGACAGCAAAGTTTTTCTTTTGGTAGGTACAACTTGAAAATTACTGTGATGATAGGAGTGAAATGCACTTTTAATGGCAATATCCATGTCTGTTCTTCTGTCTCATTCTAATGAAGACTGACGTTAAAGCTATTTATCACTAACTGGCCATTTTTGAGATGTGTTTTCTTCATATACATTCATGCTGAGGGTGTGCTTAAACTGCTGAAGGTCTTATCTAGTTATGATCTGCAAGACACTTGTATACCTAGCCTTACCCTTAGGTCTGCTGTGCGAATATGATAGTGAGTGTTATATGTCCCTTGATTCCGTGTTGTTTCAGAGAGCCGAAGAGCTCCTAAGAGCTAAAGAGTTTTGTGAAGAAAGGGAAGGGGAAAGGAGAAATTTAATTATTTCTTGTAGTATTTTTTTTTCCGTTTTCTTCCCTCTGATAATAGTCTACCTCTGTTCTGTGGGTGATTCCAAACAATAACCCTAAACATGTATTTGCTGGTTACCTAATTGAGTCATTCATTGTAGGTGAATACAGGGTTGCTCTGTCTAATACAGCATTATTTCTGGATGACTTAGTGCTGTCTAAATTTAGGAATGAAGTTCAAAGTGACTTTGCTAGTGCTGTGAACAGGGAGTCTCAGTAGTGAGGCTGTAAGTGCAGCTTGAGTTCTAGTGGTCTGTTTTCATCAGTAGTTATATATTTGGCGTAGCAGTCCTCTCTAGGTCCTGGCAAAGATTGCTCTTTGACTTGTTAGTAGCTGCTGGATGATGACACAAATAGCTGTGGAAGCAAAATAGGTTGGTCCCAAGTGGGTGGAAGGGAAGCATTCACATAAGAAGTGTGAGACTTCAAGAAAAAATAATTAAAATTTCTTAAACTCAACTTACTGGGTACACATTGGAATCATCTGGAGGATCTGAATACCAAAACTCTTGTCTATATTTATTGTATCATGTGAGGTCACTGTGTAGAGAGCCAACAGCACATTAGAAGTTGAATTTGTTAAGATACTCAGGAAACATAGGGTTAAGGGTTATCTGACAACATAAAACACAGTAAATAAGTGTGCCTTGCAAACTCTCCAGGTGTGAGAAATGCAGGACCGTCTTGAGGTGTATTTCTGGACAAGCATCAGGAATCAGTTCAGGAGCTGGTTGCAAATGAATTGATAGGTGGACAGACAGGCCAAATGGCTCTTTGTTGTGCTGTCAGTCTGTTGAGGTCCATGGCCCATAAAGTAAGGGAATAAGGAGAGGTGGGAAGAAAGTGGCAAAAGTACAGAGAATTTTTTAAGACCTCATCTACAAAGTAGGGTTAACTACAACTACTGAGAAAGGAAATAACAGGGAATCATCTTTGTTGAGGAGGAGTGCTTTTACTGAGGCTGTTTACTGTACCATATATATAGAATATAGAATTGTATATCACATTTTTTATTTATTGGAACAAAAAGCCCCAAACAGGCATGCCAAAGTCACATTCTTGTGCTGAATATCCAGGGAATTTTTGTTGGTGGCCTGCAAGATAGAGTTTGAGCTAAGATGCTCTTTGCAGAAGGAATTTTATTTTCACTGTTAACTTGAATTAAGAGGGTATTGTGTGAGAGCAGGATACTGTATGATGTCATTTGAGCACCCAAATTTCCTACTGTGAGTTTATCAGAATGTGATAAGTAACTATTTTAAATGGTATGTTATGCTATAATTCCCAGTTTATAATACTAATATATTGTAATCCTCATTTATAGCCTGCTGCAGTCAATAGCATTCTAGCTAATAATTTTATTATTGCTTTCCTCCTAGCAAGGAAGAAAGGTTACTAGGCAGGGTCTGCTCCTCCTCTTTCTCATTTCAATACCAATTAGAGTGGGATTGGGAGCTGTGTGAGTGGCAGAGTGCTCTGACTCTGGGATATCACCAGTACGAGAAATGAAGATTTATTGTTTCCATCCCTAAAGTGATATGGAGAGTCCTGGTCATGTTCAGTCTCTTCTGACACTTTTTTCCTGTTGTATCAGCAGTACAGAACAGTATAAAAGCTATACATGTGCTACAACAAAACACCATTATTTAGAAATGATGCTTTATGAACCTGTAATAGCTGAATTTAGTGTTGCTTTAGCACAGTGGTTCAGCCTTAGCAATTAATATTGCCTGATACACTTAACTATTTCTTACATGAGAAGTACTTCACAGCCATAGTGCTTTGACGGATGCGCATTCTAGTTCTTGGGAACTTCACTGAACAAGGAATGCTAACTTAGGCTTGTCTGGACAAGCCACAAATAATTTAACATTCCACAATCCAAGACATACAAGTCATAGTTTGAAAAATGATAGTTTGATAAGCTTTTTGCTATTTTTAATGTTATGCTTTGCAGCTTCAGAAGCTTCTTACTATGGACCCTACAAAGAGAATTACCTCAGAGCAGGCTTTGCAGGACCCCTACTTTCAAGAGGATCCTCTGCCTACATCAGAGTACGTATTCCCTCCTCTGTGCTCTTCAGGGGTGTCTTCTTTCTGCTAAATGCTAATCCCTGAAATGAGACGACAGCTGAAAAATTCACAGATATCCACCTATATCCACAAGAAGTAGTAACTCAGGCATGCTCAATAGAAACTATTAGTGCAGTAGTGAAGTGTCTGTATCTACTGGTGCCAAAACTGAGTGGTCGTGGACAATATCCCAGTACCAGACTAGTGTTGTAATTCTGAACATACTACCAAAGCTAGTGTGACAATACTATTGCAGTATTTAGAGAATTAATCTGTGCCCTGTTGTGTTCTGCTTTACACAGCCTCACAGAGCCCTGTTCTCCTCTGCCTGGTTTCATTGTGCCTCTCCCTAGGACCAGGACAATTCTCTGACCTACAGCCCCTTCCCGTGCCCTCTTGCACAGGGTAACAGTATGAGGAGAAAAAAAGTGAAGAGATTGATCACTGCCTAAAATCCCCCAGGTCCCTTGTTCAGAAGGCTTGAGAGTATAGATTTTATATCTCTATATATTTTATTGTCAGGAAAAATTCAAATGGTATATTCCATTCCTACTGGCAGACTTTCCTCTTCCAGTTTCTCTTCCCAATTTTTTTTTTTTCATGGTGGTTCATAGCATTATGATCTGTAGGAGCTGGATGCAGGGAGACTTCTACCTTTGCTTTCACTGCTTCTTCAGCTAGCAGGCAACACTAAAAGGAGAGAACAGCCACTGGAGTGCAAAAGGACTCTAGTTGAGACTACTTGGGTTTTTTTTCTTTTTCTGTTTGGATAAGACAGACACTACATAGCAGCTAGATTAGGAACTGCTTACACGCTTTAAAAAATCATGTCACGTTGATTGTATTTTGAATGCTGGCACAGCAATCTAAAATTGATACTGGTCAAGATCTACCAGTAATTTTCTATTTAGTGTTTATCTGATACTATCCTATGCAGAGCTATAGCTCCCCATGGATTACAGAATAACATTATGCTAAAGTCTCTGCCATAAACATTAAGGAATATTCCAAATCCCATTAAGCAGCTGAATTTAAAAGATATCTTTTTTTCTCTAGACAAGACCTGAGAAGCTAATTGAAAGTAACTCTGCAGTTGTGATTGGCAAATATATTTAAGCCCACTGTAAGCCAAGGTGGGCTGATAAGACATTAATACTCTTTGGATCAGGCCCTTTATTTGGTAAGCCATGCATGTTCCAATTAGGTGTTGTGGAACCTCTGACACTGGGTTTGTTCATTTTGCCATTTGGCAAAATGTTCATTTGTTCATCTGGATCAACAAGTGGTCGTTCTGGCATTCAGGCGTGCTCAACCATGCCATGATTTCTAAATGATGGCCTCATGCCAACAGCAGAGAGATCTGACATTGTGATCAACACCTAGCTGCTGGTATCTGCTGCTGTCGTGGGTGCTCACAGTGCCAGTCACTTATGGAAACAGGACTCATGAAATACAAGAAATTAAATTGCGTTATATTCACTTGTTTTTAATATAGCATTAAGTAACTGTATGTTGTATGTACATATTTGTGGAGTGTTTACTGTGTTTCAGTGTATTTGCTGGCTGTCAGATTCCATATCCTAAAAGAGAATTCCTCAATGAAGATGAACCTGAAGAGAAAGGGGATAAGGTATAATAAACTCTTTTTTTTTTTTTTTATTTTTTTTTTTTTAAGTATGCAATAAGAAAGAGTCATGGTGCTACCAAATGAAAACTAATGAAACATGAAGAGTTAACCAAAAATGTGTTTTCCAGGCAAGGCTCTCTTAAAACTGCTTCCCAGACAGATTAAAAGTATCAGATGACTTTGGGGTGTCTCAGGCAGTATCACCAGCATGGTTTGCCCTGACCTGTGGGGAATGAGCTGGATGGGTTGTTCTGTCAGCAGTAGCCTACTTTCAGCTGCCGTCATTCCAAGAGGACCTTGCTACCTCCTCCTGCATCGCATGATGAAAATACATTGTGATCACATGAGAAGAATGGCATTTCCATTGTATGACTGGCATACATCCAGCCGTTTGAAAGTAGATGGCTGTTGGGGTCTCAAATAAATAGTGGCAGCCTGCTTCTGGCACTACATCAGAACATTTAATCCATCTGCACACAGTTTCCTGATCATGTTTTAAGGGCCCTCAGGCAAAGGAGTAATAAGGAGCGGGAACTGTTTTGGTAGCGACAATCTGCTCCGAGTACTCTCTTTCCTGTAGCCCCATAGACACGGGCAAGAATTTGTTTGCGTGCATAGTAAATTTTGGTGTGTTTGCAACATAATCTGACGCGCTTTGTGTGTATAGCTCAGCTGTGCTACATGACAGCAGTGATTGTCCCATCATGCTGTGAAGGCTGGACAATGGTACTATAGTGTATTTTAGTGTATAAGTTATTTTCACTTAAAAGTGTACAGTGAGACACCAACGGTAATGTATAGTTAGCAAAATGTGAAGAAAACAGCCTTGTACTGTAATTATGTGAGGACTACATGAGAAGGACTGTTAATCTTTTGGAGAAACGATTTGACTACGTGCATCTTCTGTTTTCAGATTTTCTGCGTAGCATGAGAAACTAGCAGAGTTTGAAAGTATGCCTATCAATACATTTCAGACAGCAAATTTTGTTTTCAGAACAGATATTGTAGATTCTTCTGTACTGAGAACAAGTAGTAACATTCTGGATTTTTGTGTCCAGACAGTTTTTTCAAAAAGAGGAAACAGGCACCTAGGCAAAAATACAATGAAAGTCATGATACTGATTTGACTGTAATTTGGTTACTAGCTTTGCTTCAACTCTCACAGCTTCAAAACCAAGAACAAACCTTATGAATTAAAATTACTCTGGCTTTTGTTACGTCAGTGTATTTAAAAGTAAATATCTGTCTGTTTCCTGGGAGTGTTGCGGGGGAGACAATGGCATATTTCTATTCAAAAGAGCCATTGTATAAATGGTCTTTGAGATTGTTGGGGACAGTCATGTATTTATGCACACTTCAAATTAAACTTTTTTCAGACGATTTAGGTAATATAAGTCACACATTACTCATTGAATGTGTTCCCACAGTGTAGAAAATGTGAAGGTAAAAGATATTCTGAAAGCTGGATCTGTGCCATGTTTTGTTTCTTTATGATGTTGTTGCAAATGAAAGGATTTTTTTTTCATTGTGTTAGTTTCTGGTTTGTTTTTAAAACCATAAATATCTGTATAGTCCTTTGGAAACCTAGAGGAGTTCTCTGTTTGTTTATTTGGAACTCGCATCTGAATTGAATAACCTTTAACATAAGCATCCATTCTTCAAAATGGTTAATCGTTAGTCAGCAAAGCTAGAATGAGTGTTTGTAAAACAAAGTGAGAAGTTTCTTCTCTCATTCAGATTCCGTTAGGCAAGTTTCTGCTGGGTTCACTCCTAGGTAGGACTGGAATTTCCTTTTGGTAATTTGTGCCTGAGGTGACACTTGGTAATATGTTGCTAACTGTAGACCGCTTACAAGTTTATTCATTTAGGAACCACCATGAACTAGACTGACACGAGGACAATGTTTTTGCTGGTGTAAGCTGGTTTTGTGCACTAAGGTGGTGCAGCTAGACCCCAGCTGGAGTCTGACGGAGTAGACCTCAGTCTCTACCCAGGCAGTAGCAGTAGTAGCTGCACAGAAGAGCAAGCTCAGACTAATGAGGTGAATTTTGTGCTAATATCCAAAGTGCGAAACGTGGGACCTACAACAAACTGTAGGTAATGTTGTCTTTAATTGTGAGAGTTCCTGCAATATTTGTTTATATATAACAAAATTGCAGTTTTTCAGCTCTCACAGTAGCAACCACCTCACTTGCATCCAAACACCCCTATGAAAACACAAATTTTGGAATGCTAGCACAAATACCACCTTAATTATTGGTGTTTGTTTGTATAAGTGAAGCACAAACCATTATTGAAAAGATAAATTGCTTCTTAACAACTCTTTTTTTTTTTTTTTTTTTTTTTTTTTTACAAGCTAGCTTGATTAACTTTTAAAGTTATTGAAGTTTTAATCTCCTGGGAAACAGAATCTGACTGAGATGGGATTTGAGGACTACAAGCAGGAGGATGCATTATTGGTTTTGCTAAATGTGAAATGGAAATGCAAGCCACCTCTAAGTCCTTGAAGACACAAGGCTTCTTTGCAATATTAAATGAATACATCATTGCAAATTTCATCTGAATGTATCTTGGGAGACCGTTGTGATGAATGGCATAGATACAGATCTTTTATGTCACTTATCTGAGGTAACTAAATGCCTTTTGGTGATTGGGGGCATCAAGAATTTTCTGCTAGTGGCAACTGGTTGTCATGATTTCTGAGAAACTGTTTAAGTGAGGTTTTTATAAAAGGCTGCCATACTAAAGCTTTGATAATTATATAAGCAAATATTCTAGGAAAAAAAGACTATCCTGAGATGTTCCATACAGCATACTGGGGGGGAGGGTAGTAAGGCTTTTTAATTCAAGCCATGACAATTGTAGGTTTTTTCCATGATGAACAAGTGACGTATCTACCGAAATTGCTTTTCTTTGTAATTCTCTTAGGTGCTTTAGTGCTCTGATGGAGGAGCCATCCCCAGTGCTGGAAAGCAGACAAATGGGTGGTCTTTCCTTGTAACTGTCTAACCATGGAGGGCAGAGTTGCACTCTGCTGGTTTTCTAGCCTTCCCTCCAGTTCCCTGATACTCTTTTTAGTGTGTAGCCCTCTGAAGCCAGAAGAGTACAATGTCTTTTGCTCGTGTTCCCCTTCTTAACTTTTTTTCTCCCTTTCGTGACACTTTTTCTCTTTGTCTCTCTTCCTGCTAGGTCCCAGAGTCATCTTAATTGTCTGGCTTCTCTTTCTTTGCTAGGCTTCTCCTTCCCTTGCCAGATTCTTCCTTCAGCTGTTTCCTCCTCTTTTGTCTTCAACTATTTGTGTCTGTTCAATTTTCACTTTTCTGCTGTTTCAGTAAGATTTTCTGACCCTATACCTAGCGCACTGTGCTGGACTATATTCCCAGTATACTACTCTTTACAGGGTACTTAAAAGCACAGGAGAGCAAAACAGTAATGAAACCTGTTTCTGTTTCTGCCGCAGAATTTCATCGCAACCTGGAAGACATTATATCATCTCTCTGGTCTCAATTTGCTTACCTTTCTGGCATTAATGCTGCCAACCTCCTTCGGGTTATTGTAACGTGTCATTTGTGAAAGTTTGAAAAGTGGTTTTGATTCTGAGTGAACAAGGCTGTTGAAGCACTTAAAGTAATTTACTGTGGTTCACCACGTCTGCCACTGAGCACTAGGGAAATTTTGGGAGTTTTGATTCGGTTCATTAGGCGATTACTGCTTTATAAATGGTTCCTTCCATCCTCCCCTCTGAGCACTTGGCTAGCTGTAGGAGGCACTAGACTGTCCTTCCAGTTTTAGTCTAGCTTGCTCTGTTAAAAAACCAAAATGACCACAAACGGGATA
Source organism: Harpia harpyja (assembly GCF_026419915.1). Classification (NCBI taxonomy): domain Eukaryota; kingdom Metazoa; phylum Chordata; class Aves; order Accipitriformes; family Accipitridae; genus Harpia; species Harpia harpyja. The sequence continues at coordinate 6,504,037 of NC_068942.1, read as the reverse complement.
CCCCCACAAAGTGTGCAAGAGTGTACCAAGGACGCGTTTCTCCCAACACGCAGCCTGGCTGCGTTTTCCCATCGAGCAGGCGGGCCTGCCGCCACCTCCACAGGCACGCTGACGCCGGGGTTGGCAACTCCGTAAAGCTCACAAACCAGTTCAGAGCAAGTGACCGTGTCGTGTCGCTTCTTCCCCTAGAATCAACAGCAGCAGAATCAACATCAGCAGCAAACAGCACCTCAGCAGCAGCCGCAGGCAGCGCCGCAGCAGCCGCAGCCGCAGCAGCAGAACAGCACCCAGACCAACGGGACGGCCGGGGGTGCTGGCGCGGGAGGAGGGGGCACGGGCACAGGGCTCCAGCACAGCCAGGACTCCAGCCTCAACCAGGTGCCTCCGAACAAGAAACCACGCATAGGGCCTTCAGGCGCTAACTCAGGCGGGCCTGTCATGCCTTCAGATTATCAGGTACCACTTGAATTTTTGCTGCTTCTGATACTGTAGGGCCAAAATGTCGTTTTCCCCCTTTCCCACTGCAAGAACAAGTCGTGTTTTAATGAATTTCTCATGGAACCTGAGCAGGCGTGCTATGATATATTGGATAAAAATGTGGGTTTGAAGGTTTAAAGTAAAAAGGGTTTGTTCTCTGGTTAGTAATTTTCAATAGAATACCAGTACGAGTCATATCTGCTGCACCCTGTAAAGTGTTGAGGACTAGTCTACTCCAGGAAAGCACTTAAATATATGCTTAACTTTATGCTTGAGAGTAATCTTACTGAAGCCAGTGGAACTATTTCATGCATGTAAATGCTGCGTTGGATTGAGTTCAGGATACTTGGCTCTTGGCAATATTAAATCCTGTGTGAGAAGCAGATCTGAGAAGGTCCTGAGAAGCAGAAGCAAAGTTAGAACCAGGTTCTCTCATTTGATTCCTGCTTCATTTTGTCTCATATCATCGTGTGTGTGGAGCAGTTCTGTAGTTTATTCTAGTATCTTGCTAAGACTACTTCTAATGTTAAAGAAAAAATGCATGTTAGCACAGGAATGTTGTTTTGGTTCATCGGCATGATTCATGCTGAAGTAGGGCACAAAGACACGCGTTGTTTCTAATGTGACCAAAGTTGAACAGATCTCATGTTTTCCAGTATAGTAGCATTCATAAGTAAAAGCAGTATCACTGAATTATTTTTGGATTTGCATACTTGTCTTTGCTTACTAGAATTATATTTTCCACTGAAAAATTGACTTACACTGAATGTAGAAAACATTGAACTAACCAGGATCTTCAATACTTGTGAGTTTATACTTGCTGGGACAGTAATGAGTTGAAAGCAGAATAAGAAAAACGTAGGTATTAAAGGTAGATTCTAAAAGATGTTAGGGATTCTGTCTGCTACTAGCCTTCGAGAGGATACCACCTTGGAGAATGGTCTTTTCAGGCTGCTTTAAACTTAAAATAAGTAGCTTTTAAAAAACCCAGCACTGAAGTTGCCTTGACTTAGCCCTCCAGACCTTCTCCACAGACAATTGATTCCTCAGTGCCAGACATTTTTCTCCCATTTCTGTTTTTCTCTTTTAATTACAAATGATCATGAAGGCATTGAGGGCAGTTTAAGGGTAAAGACAACTAAGTTTCTTTTTTGAAAAGTTCCAGACAGGCTTGAGGTCTGGACAGATCACTATAGCTGTCTGACTACACAGTATTTATGGCTGGCCTGTTTTGGTCTGTATTTTGAGGACTGGTGTGCTGCATTTGATGATATCCATTATAGAATCCTTACACAGCTCTCTAAATTGTTGGCAAACTTCCCCCTTACAAGTTGCTAGCAGTCTAAATATAATTTTTTTTCAGATAGTTAGATTTTTTTCTTTTTTACCTCCTATGACTCTTTCCTTCTAAACTTTAAAAGCACAGACATCAAAATGATGATCTGTATGTTTCCTTTACATCACTCACTAAATTGTATGGTCTGATTATCCATTTTTACACTTGCGTTTGGCTATCTGCCCTTAAATTCTAGCTGACTGTCTTCTGTTCTGGAAAGGAATGTCTGCAATTTGTCCAAGTCTGACTTCGTTAAAAACAAATTCTCTTCTGTGGAACAAAAATAAGCATGAGCAAGTTAATGCATTCTTGTAGTCTTATGGCATTAATTTTACTCCATTATATCTTATTCAGAAGTAGGAAGAAGATTCCCTTTGCTTTTGAGTTTCGTTGAGCTTGTGATCTAAAGTCTCCGTTGAAATTTTTTTTGTAGTTCACCAACCTCCATATATGTTACTTCCACAAATGACAGTGCAAATTCCTTGTTGAATTTTACTGAGCATTCCTTATGTCGCCTTGGGTGTTTTGCTCAGCATGGTGAGCTGATGCTTTTCATCCAGAACGAGTTCCTATAAAGTCATAGCATTTATCACAATTCTTTTTCTTTTCTGTTTAGAAGTTGCAAAAACTTTCAGAATTTTGAGACAAATTCCAGGTTTCAGACACTCTCTTAACAATCTAACCATGCAGGCCAAGCATAATCTGGTTATTAACAGCATATGTGCCGCTGGGAGATGTCCATTCCAAAGCCAGTGTGCTGAGCTGTTATCTCCCAAACTGACCCTTACAAACAAGTAAAGTTAGTGGGTACAACTATTAGTTACATTGATATTATATTGAGATACAGAGGTCTGCAAGATTGTACTGTTATGTTTCTCTGTTTAGCCTCACTGTGCTTCATCTTGAAAGCAGCCTTCATATTCCTACATTAGACAGAACACAGAAAAAGTAATATGATAAATTTAGGGTTTAGTATGTTTTACAATTTATGTAAAATTAAAGGTATAAAGCTACGTACAGAAACAAAGGGCAGAAGTGGTTTATGCTGCCTTTAGGTTCCTGCTCTCCATCATCCAGCTGAAAAGTTGTCGGGAGACTTTCACAGCTCTCCTGGTTGGGATCCAATGGTTAGATAAGACCACTGACTGGGATATTGCCTTCACTGAACCGATTCTTGGTCTGTGGAGGATGTGGTGTTCTCACAGACCCACTGTCTCCATGGGATTTCCATTCAGAACTCAAACTTCTCCAGAGGCTTTCTGTAACTCATAATCCTGATATTTAATCAGAATGTAGGTTCTTAACACTTTCCCAGGTGATTGCTGTTGGCCACAGTCTTGCTGATGACCCTTGGGCATAACCAAGTAGAACCATCAACTAGGAAGTGAACAGAACTCTATTGAATGGCTACCTAACCCTGTACTTAACTTGGCTGGAAGCAAACTGTTTGCTGACTGCGAATAGTTTTGGGGTTTGTTTTTGTAGGCTCTCCTTTCTTGTGGATTGGGGTGGGGTTTACCTTGCTAGAGAGTCTCCTATGCGTTGAGCAGTACTTTTCACGCAAAGTGATTTTGCAGCTTGCAGTTTTTTGGAGCTTTACATTATTGCAGCTCATTATTAATTCTGGGCAGGGAATGGATATGGTAATAAAAGGGCAAATTCAGCAGGCTGGAGGTTACAAATGATCCATGAATTTGGCTTGCTGAGATTGGGGTCCACTGAGCTAACATCCCAAACAGTGGAGGGGGAAAAAAAACATTCAGGAAAATGAATGTTAGCTTATTGCACATACACATGCCCATCTTTAAGCAGTTGTCCTTGCTTCCAGTAGATAAGGCAGCAGGTTGAAAGATGCCTAAAATTTCATTATTTTATCCTACTGGACATTTTTTCATTTAGAAAAATTGATTAACTCTTAGGTCATGGTTGTCTTTTTCCCAGGAACAGAATAAATTGTTTCTCTGTAACATTTAGTAATACCTATCTCAGAAAGGGTGTTTGTGACCTTAGCAGTTTGTTTTTGCATTAATAGCACTTACAAGAATGATAGACATAATTTTAAGAAACGGCTGGATTTTGAAATGGAGTCTGCTCTCATGTCTTGTGTATTTTTCCTTCAAAAAACGGGTGTGTACATGCTGTACTTGTAGGTGTCTGCCAGTGACCTTGTGTATTTTGTGTTCTGTGTTAAGGCTGATTGCAGGTCAGATTGATTACTTCTTTTATGGGACCTTAAACAGTAACACTGTTTAGTCAGCTTCTCCAACAGTCACATTTTAATGAGCTTCGGAGAGGTTAAAAGTTTCCTGAGCTGCATAGTCCTAACAGGCTGGTTTTCATTCCCCTGATCCCACTCTCTTTTCCTGCAGCACTCCAGCTCACGCCTGAGTTACCAAAGCAACATTCAGGGATCTTCTCAGTCCCAGAGTACAATGGGCTATTCCACGTCGTCTCAGCAGAGCTCCCAGTATCACCAATCTCATCAGTCTCACAGGTACTGAGAGGGCTAACAGGCTGTACTCAGAAAGGAACAGACTAAAAGCCAGAAGACTCCAGCAATATGAAGTTCATAACGATGAGAAGAACCAAAAATACAAACTATGATGCAGAATTAAAATTCACAAGGACAAAAGGAAAACTTCACTCACTGAAGACTTCCCGCCCCCCATCCCTTTATTGCCATAAAGGAGATTCTCGTGAAGTTTTCCTTCCTCTCTCCCCTTGCATGTGCTCCATTGTGGTTACTCTAATGAACCCTTCTGATCTGAACCCAGCACTTAACTTCTTTAACCTTTGGAATTTTGAAGGATTCCTGGTGCACCTTCCTTATGCTGTAGTGATTGCCATAAATCTGTCTTTTCAATCTCTTTGATGGGATTTTAAAGTTTTAAAATCTTGAACTCCCAGGCTTTCAAGCTTGTATATAGTTAGTTTTATACTAGGCAAGCCAGTTTAGCTATACAGGTATATTGCACCTTTTTAAAGCACTATGTTATTTTCACAGGATATTACTGTTTTGCTCATGGATGTCAAGAACAGCAAAATTTTACTGTTCCAGAGTATTTTACTATTCTGTTTTTATTAGTCTAGTTTTCAGGCAAGGACTTAAAAATAAAAAATTTAAAAAATAAATAAAATTTTAAAAAGGAAAAAGGAAAAAAGAAAAAAAACCACCCAAGTCTCTGCAGCGACAAATATGCTTCATGCTACTGGACTGAACGCCAAACAGAAGATTGCTGATATTTCTTAACTCATTCACATTGAATTCTTGAAATCACAGTGATCATGCTCTGACTAGTTTTAAATTAAGCGTTATTTTAAATGAAACCAGGACAGTCACATAAAAAGGAGATGCTTTCAGGATCTGTTGGAACAGAAGAATGGAATGTCTTCCCAGGCTGGACACCAAAATAGTCAGGAAAATGTACTTACTGCCCTCAAGTCTCAGTAGGAATGTGGATGGTGGGCTTATTTTTCTGTTAAGCAGCTGATTAATGTATGTGAGAGTTCTATAAATTTAGCTTTCTTTCACATTCCTGAGTCAGTTTTCTGAATATAAAGGTGACAGAAATACTAAGACTTGCAAAAACAAATGCATTTAATCATTTTGTGTTAGAATTAATACTTAAGAGAAATTATTGTGCAGTTTGAAAAGCATGTTGAAAATTGTTCCTTTTTCATGTTTATAATGCATATTCTGTGTCCCTCACATTGCTGTGATTAACCCAGATTAGTTACACCAGATGCGCTTGACTGCACTGAAATGTTTCTTTTTTCCCTAGAGCAAACATGTTTTGATTGTGCCTAAGGACTGTAAGTGGATGGGTAGCTGGCAGAAAATCCCCAGTAAATAAGCAAGAGTTCAGAAGCATAATCAGAGGATTATTGTCCAACTTCTGCAACCACAGTTATTTGGAGAGACACAACATATAATTTGGGACAGCTTCATTTTTCCTTCAGCCTTCAGAAATAAGGCTGGCTCTTGTTGCAGAGAACCTTGAGAAATGCATTTAGAAAGCTACTAGCAATGTAACATCAGCAAGCTTCTACAACTGGTGTCCAGAGAAGAGGTGAAGTGGGAAGAGTTTATATGTAAATGCTTAATGTTACAGGCTTTTTTTACTGCAGTGTGTTCTCTTCTGTCCTGCATCCGTACAAAAAAAATTGTATATACCCGTACACATTCACACTGAAGTTGTGATCAGACCTAGCAAGATGAGTAATCTGTTTGCTCTGAGGAGAATGCTTTTCATCACAGCTAGACACATACATGTTCCTACTGGATTTGATCTCCCAATCATCTTTAGTGCCCTCTTCCTCCTCAAACCTGTGTTGTTTTCATACCTTTTGTGAGCAGTTGGCTTGCTTTGGCTGTACCTACCATCATCTGGTTTTTGACAACACCCAGCTTCTCTGAAAAAGCAACTAAAACCTGCTTTTGTCATCAAATGGCTAAGAAGGTGGTGAAAATGAAATGAAGCAATTTGAAGGAAGAAATTATTTCTGGGGAAAAATAATCTCCCAAAGAATACTTTCAATGTGTAACCCTTGAAATGCTACATATTACACATACCCTAGTGGCCTGTTTGAAAGAACAGATTTTAATTGTTCCTTTATTTTATTTCAATGAGTCTGGGGTTACATTCTTTCCGTAAGTGGAATGTCTCACCTCTTACTGATGTTAGGATGAGGTACCTTTGAGCTAACGGAAATTTGGCCAATGCCGTAAAGTAACATTTATTTTACATTTTTGTGACTTGAATGTCATATTTCTGGAAATTAACCTTTGGCAGAGTAATTTTTGTCCCCTCCTGTTGTTTTCACCCTTCTGTTCTCTCAAAATCCTTTTGTCTTTTCCATTATAGTTATCTGACATTTTTTCTCCCTACTATGACCTGCAGCTGATCATCAAAATTCATATAATGTCAGGAGGTGGCAGGGAGACGTATTGCCATACGGTTAATTAAGGTGGGCTCTTTTGCCAATAAGGCAAAATCATGGTGTAGATTAATCTGTATGTAGAGTGTGAAACTTCACAGCAACGTGAGGTGCTTTAATTGAGTGAGCTTCCAGCTTCTAGGGCGACTACCACGACCTCTCTCTAAGCTGAACTGGCATTTCTGCCTTGGTTAGGTCTGATAGATGAGGGCATGCCGCTCGTATCTAGCTTTTGTGCACACACGCGAAGCCGAGCTGACTTCCTCCATTGCCTTCAAACTTACAACTGGGAGGAGAGCAAATAAAAGCAAAAGCATTTGCTGTGAAACATAGGCTGTGCGCACTCTTCTAGTTCCTTCCTGGTGGTGAAATAATTTGCCTTTTCTTGGGAGCTTGACGCACGTTGCCCGGCTTGGGCGGCAGTCATAGTGGAAGACGCCTTGCTTTCCAGGGGTCATCCCGTGAGGGAAAAACGCTCCGCTTTCAGAAGTGAATCGTGTAGTGTGTCCTGGGAAGCCAGGACCACGTCATTTTTATGTTATTTTTTTACCTGTGCAGTTTCGTTAATACTCATAGCTCTGTCTCTGCCCATAACCTTTACGCCCTCACCAAAGTGTTTCACGCCGGCACCGAGAGAGGCGGGTGATGCCGGCAGAGCTGTCTTCTCCATCCTGGTCGCCCGGTGGGAGAGCGGGCCGCTAAGTACAGCTTTTCCCACCGTAGCTCAGAGGAGACAAACGCGTGGGGAATGAATGGGATGAGCAGCCTCGTCCGCATTGGTGAAGTTTATGTAGCACAAACTGCACAATGAAGGAAAAAATATAGGGAAAGCTGCGAGTCCTGCACTGTATCTGTGACACTGTATCTGGGGAGGGGGAGGGAAGAGCATTTGTAGCGGGAGGGGTGGCGGGAAGCTAGAAGTGTTCAAATGTGTATAATATTTTATATAAACGTAATAAGCTTAGTTCCCCTTCATAATCTTCAGGAATGGTACTTTAACACCATTAAGCAAAGAATTGTTTTAGGATTAAATAAATGTATTGTACATAAGGCCATACGTAATCTTCTAAAAATGTCGCCAGACAGGAGCGATGTGTATTACTATATGAAAAAAAAAAAAAAAAGTCCTTAATGCACTGTTATCTCCTAAATATTTAGTAGTAAATTAATACTATTTAATTTTTTTAAAAATTTGTCTTGTGTAGACACTAAAAAGTATTACACAAAATCTGGACAGAACATGTCCTTTTTAACAGCAATTTAAAGAACTTTTTATATATGTAAGGTAGTAACTTTTCAAATTGTTCTAGTTGTATTTTCCCATGTTTACTATTTGTGGAAGTGTGCCTGTCTCTATTCAGTTATTTTTTTTCTAATAATTTCATGCACGCATCTTTCATTTTTGTAGTTTTCATTAGAAATTATTGTGTATGCGCCTCATGCTGCCACAAAACTTTGCCGCTCTAGATCTGTGGTGGCCACATTTGGCAGTGCCCATGCCAATGGGCTAGCAAAACCACAAAGCAAAATACTTGTTTCTCATTCTAGAGCTGAGTTTACTGCTTTTAAGTTGTCCTGATGTCACTCTTGAAATGACTGTTAAAACTAAACTATGAGTTCATTGCATTTATTTTATATTCTTGGTTGTAATGAAATGGAATTGACTTTGCTTCAGTGTGAATTTTTTTAATAAAATAATATACATTTGTAATAATAATAAAAAGTCCAAATCACATAAGCGTGCTGAAAAGTTTTTGTAAACATTGGCTTTGGGCTACCAAGAGGAAAAATATAGCCCACAAAATTGCAGTTGTAATTATATTCAGGATGTTTATGATATCGTACACCACACAAAACAAAGCTTGCAAAACCTCAGAGTTGAAATTACAGCTTTTAAAATGCCCACAAGGATATTCATGGGTATGTGTCTATCAAAATAGAATGAAGCTTTATGGAAAACAGAATCGATGGAGTGGTTCTCTTAGGTTTTGCCCTCTGCTTAAAGTATTCTGGCATGCCACGCCGATGCCACTTGTTGAGATTGATTATTTCTTGTGTGACAATCCTATAGATGTGTCCTCTGAGAAGAAGCTAGTTTACTGCATTCTAAAGCTAAATGCCCACTTACTTTTTCCTCCTGCTTGGACCTTGGAGGATTCAAGTATTTCAGGTGACAACGTGGAAAGCGCGAGCTAGAGCATATTGGTGGGTTTTCAAAGTGGGGTTTTGTGGGCTTTGCTAGTCTGTGTGTTTCTGTTCCATCTAACCATTGTTTCACAGATGGACACTTCTTCCAAAAACCCCACCTGTCTTCTCCGTAACAGTTGCATGGGTAAGAATGGTTGGGATTTACTTGCACTACCAATCGCGTTAAGAGGCTTTGGTTTCTGATGTGCCTTTTGCACAAGGGTGAGAACAGAAGTAGGCTTTTGCCAAAAAGCTTAGTCTGCATCTCTGACACCTCATGGATAAAGAGCTGTTGCTTCAGCCCCAACGTGACTGAGCATCCCCAGCTCTATACCCCTCATAGTTTCCTTTCTGCTTCTGCTGTCCTGTTTGTTGGTCAGATTGTGCTTAGTCAGCAGCTTTGACTTGGGTGTCCTTCTTAAAACCTCCTGTGTTGGCTCTGTCCCAGTCTTTGTTCTTCTACAGCATCTCTCACTGTTTTTCCTGCCTGGTCATGCAATTTACAGTCTAATCCAGCCTCATCATACTGATGTGAATTATGGTGTCATCTCTTTTTCTGTCCTTGACAGCTAGACAACTTACATTTCACAGCCATTCAGAAAGTTGCAGAGTAGGTTGTTTGTTAGTTTCTTGTTTTGACTTGTTGCTTCCTGCTTTGCGTTAACTGCCCTGGCTCTGCCATCTCTGTTGCATTAGGTGTAAAGCTGCTCTCTTCACTTGCACATCACTGCCAAAGCCTGCTGTTACCCCATCCCTCTTACTCAAATCAAGAAGTTATCTAAGTTATCTCCTTGTCTGATTGTCCCACCAGGTCAACCCCTACACTCCCCCCCCCCCCCCCCCATTTTAGATTTCCAAATAAGCATTTTTATGCTCTGTTTCCAATTGCCCATTGCTCCCAAAGACCTGTTGCATAGATTTCTGAAAAATTTCCTCTTAGGTGTCTTCTGCATCCTTCATTAAACCCCTTTGGCTTTGAAGTCTACACAAGTTCAGTATTTTAAGCTACTGGTGTGCTATGAGTTGTACCTATTGCATTAATGAAAACTGTCCCAGTGTTTCATTACACCCTCCAGTCTATCTGCATCCATCTGTCACCTTCCTGTACACCCGTTGTAAGCTCCCTGAGACAGGAACACTTGTTTTGTCCTCATACAGTAGCTTCATGACTGGCACTTGCATGCACTCTCTAATACAAATAATAATCACTGTCATATAATGGTTTTTTACTACTGGACAAGATGCAGTAGTAGTGTAAGGAGTAATGCCGATGTGCTGTTTAAACACAAAAAACATCATATTGGTGCCAAGTATCAATTTGATCTGGCTAAACATGGAACTGAAGCAAGCATTGTTCCAATAGCCAGTAAAGGTTAACGATGGTTTACCTGTAATGTTTTTTTAACAGGTAGGTATTGCTCTTCCAAGACAACTTCATGTCCTTGTTTAAGATCGCAGAAAAGCCAGAAGCTTTATTTTGGTGTTTTTATAGTAATGTAAAAAAATATTATTGCATGATTACTACAATGATTTTTTTCATTTGCAAGAAATGTTTATTAGAACAGTAATTGTTGGAGGTAGATTAAAACCACCAATGAGGTTATGAAAGATGTGTGTACAGTCATAGCTGAGCTGCTGAAATGGCTGTGGGAACACCGCTGTTGTTAGGTAACAGATATCCAAGATAATCTAGAGTAGGTGTTTAAAAAAATAATGATTATTACTATGTGAAGTCTGAAAGTAATGCCAACGTACCTAATAATTTTTATATAATGTGCCTGCCTTGAAATACTGCTACAGGCTCAGTTTTTCCAGCTTTGTATACCAGCGTACTGGTAAGTGTATTGTATGGACTGTAACAGGCCATTTCTGTGATTTATTTTGTAGTGTGTTCTTCGAAGTATCTTGAAGAGGACAGAGAACTTGAGAGTATGTAACTTTTACATGTACATTGCATACATTGAGCACATGGCTGAATGAAATATTCAGCAATACCCTCTTTTAGCTAAAATGTCTTTTGATGATGTTTAGTAAGAAATTATGTGAAACCTCCAACTGGTGTTTGAAGTCATCGCAGAAAGGATACCTTTGCCCCAGTCCGTTGTCAGAATGGAGTTTTGCTTTGCGTACGCTAGCAGTAAATGTTGTAAATAAATTAGTAAAGGAGAATCTGCATTATGTTTTAAATATGACTTTTTAAAATAAGGAACAAAAAAAATCAGGTATTTGTTATTGAGTCTTGGATGTGACATGGTAGCCAGCAATAATGCATTTTATGCAATCTCCATCCCACAAGACTAATCGTGTGTCTTAAGTAATAAAAAAATCCAATATGTGGAGCACTGAAGAAAGGAATTCTTCACACCTATCATCAGTAGACAAAGTTTTAATTATGGACCAGGTTCTGCCAAATGATGTATGGCTCAGACTTCCTCTCCATGGCCTGCATTTGAGCCTACATTGGTAGGATTCTTGCCTGCATCCACAAATGGGAGTTCCTTGGGATGTTAGATTTAAAAAAAACCACAAGAAACAATGGAAGTGTGCAGCCTTTTGATTTTGTAACAAAGTTTCAATACTACCAAATTTAGGTGTCTGAAGTTCTCCAGAACATGATGAACTTTTAAGTACATTTAAATGTGTATTTTTAACATTTACATTGTTAAAAATACTTTCTGCTCTTATCTGGGCAGCGTGGCATAGCCCTGCTCTGGAAAGATGACCTCTAACTCTGCATGCTTGACCTGGTCAGGGGCACGATTGTCAGTGCGGAGTCTTGCAGACAATTTACACAAGTGGACACTGAACTTTAACCTGTAAGCTTAGGTCACACAGGTCTGTGGAAAAGCAATCAGCTTTTAAAGAAAACATATTTCCTTAGCTGAAAGGTGAGCCAGAGAACTGAAAAATTAAAGGCTTAAAGTCTTACTGCAAAAGGCTCCTGTAGTCCTCCAGTTTGATAGATAGTGCTATGAGATGGTTGTCAATTGTCAGTTCGTATTATTATTGCTACGCTGTACAGTTCAAAAACATCTGTTGTTGGTCTTGCCATTATCTAGTATAATGTAGAATGAGTAGTTTGCAAAATTATAATTGATTTTCTGTTTTCAACCGATTTTAATTTTTCTTGCACTGGTACAGAAGAAAGAAGGACGGTTTCTAGTAGTTTGATTTTGGCAGTAAAACTCAGAAAGTTAACTTGCTAACAAAGAGGAACCAAAGGAGATGAGGCTTCTCCCTTGCTGCTGTCCTCCTTTTGCTGCAGCAGAGGAGATTCAAGCAGGCAGATAGCATCATGACATTGTGTAGTAACTGCAGTTGTTGGGAAACAGAATTTGAAAGAGAAATGTTTATCTTGTAAGTATAGCATCACAACTATAGAAGCTATACCTAGCGAAGTTGACAGGAGTGAGTGACTTTGACAAAATTCCCTGCGTGTCACAAGCAGACTGACTCAATCATGTCAAGAAGTTTATAGACTTTTTGGTCTTACCCACCCACAAATGTATGAAAATCTGCATAGTTTATGGTTTCAAAATACTCCCCCTGGTAATAATGGAGCTTTTGTTTAAAAGTTTCTTGTAGCTTGCAGTATCCCACAAGCATAGAAATAAATCCCTACCCATTTAAGAAACAATGGGGACATCTACTAACACGCCCTGGTGGGTAAGTCCCAGTGGGGATTATCAAAAGTTGCTTCTACATCGTGCTGCTGCTGGGTGAAAGCTGGAAGTCCCCTGTGACTTTGAGACAGTCAGTTCTGGGAAGCAGGAATGAAGTAACTTCTGTTATCACCCAGAGCGATATTAGAGCTGTTACAGTGTATTTGAGTCATCTGAGATAGTGGCTAGTATCATATTTGCACAGTGGCTGTACACTTTCATCTCCAAGAACTCAATCTCACATGATAACATTTACATATATTGTCTGTGGAGAAATGCTCAACTGTGGCTTGTTATTGTATATCTTATAAAATACTTGTCAGTGGATCGTGTGTGCTGGAGAACGTAAGAAACGACCTGCCAGCTAGATCAGAAGCAGGCATGTTCTTTCCCACCTAACGTGCCAAACTCATATATCAGTCGTGGTGCGTCATGCTTTTATTAATACATGATGGTTGTACTATTCCAAGACCGCATTATCACTGCAGTTTCTCGTGTATCAGAGCTGAGGTAATCCGTTTGTGTTCTACCTAGCTCCTTCATGATGTTTTGCATATGACTGTGGGGAGACCGGCAATTCACTGGTCTGTGACTGGGTAGTCTATACACTACCTTGAAAATGAAATCAAAAGAGCACCATAGCAGTATTCAGTCTTGCCCTCGTGTGGACTGAGATTCCAGTGCATGTGACGTGGCATACTTGAAGGGGACAGGGGAAGAGTGGGAAGGATCCCTACCTCTGTGGGATCAGGGACGGTGTCTGGATATGCTACATGTGGATGTCAAAACAAAACACACTTTTGCTTTTGGATTTCAGGATCTTGCCAGACAGGTGAACTCCAGCAGTATGCTCATTTAAATTATTAGGATATGTCCTAAGTTTGTTTAGGCCAGCATGGCTAATAAAACCATGTTGGCACTGGTAGTCATCTGTCACCTCTTAAATTTAAAAAAAAAAAAAAAAAAAAGACTAACCAAGTTTCCTATGTCTCGCTCCTCTCACGCACGTATCCAAATGCGGAGCTAAGGAATAATTCGTTTCCCAAAAATGCAGTGGGAAAACAGGATACCCTGTGTAGCCAGAATAGCTATGCATACTAAATATAACAGTGCTGAGCATTCATAGAGCAGGTTTCAGGTTTACACCACGTACCGCAGCTTAGGATGTTCGGGACCAGACGTCCCCACCAAGTAACACAATCGCTTCCTTCAGCCAGGTCCGGGACCTGCTCCCAGCCCCACGGCTGCTGGCGCGGATGGCAGTTGCCTGACCCAGAACCAGCCCTCCTGCGAGAGGAGGTGACCTCTGCCGTGGCAGATGTGTCAGCCTCTGCATGGACCGCGGCACCCGTCTGATGTGGAGGTTTGCTACCGTGGATATTTGCAAACTCTTGAGCGGGTCGGTCCTCTGAGAGGGTCTGGAAGCGGTGGGGTTGGCGCAGAGGTCCCCTCTTGGGTTGCAGCTGCGGTGGTAAAAGGCGAGGGGTGGTGAACGCGACGCGCTGTCACGGGGCAGCTCCGACTGCGAAGCCCACGTGTGAGATGGGAAAGGAGATTATCCAGCCCCCAGGAGCAGCGGGCCCACCTTACGCAAGCTGTCAGCACACGTTGCAGGCAGTGGGCGTCTTGGGAAGGTGCCAGAAGTGCCTGGGGTGAGCTGGGAGAGGGTAGCACCGCTGCTGCGATGCTCTCCTGTCTGGGACAGAGAGGCTCCGGCGGCGGGGTCTGCTTTCTCGGATGCTTTACAAACACCCTGGCATTTCAGAAAAACTCTCTGGACCCCCACCCTGGAGCCCGGTTGCAATTCCCGCCCTTGCAAATTAGAGCACAAGCGGCTGAAAGTGTGAAAAAGACCGAAGCCAGAAGCGAGGTGCCAGCCAGCGCAGCGACGGGCATGTTGCGCACTGCCTCTCCTCCCCACGCACGCCACGGCCGAGGGCCCCGGGGCGGGAGAAGCAGAGGTGGAAGGTGCCACGTGAGGACCAGCTCGCTCCTGACTCTGAAAAGGTGACGCACCGAGCTGCCGCAGCTCCATGGTTGCGTGCCTCCGTGGAGCAGGCCTGCAGTACCCATCTTCCAACGTGTTTTTAGGTCCTGACGTTTCTCAGAAGGTCTGAAGAGTCCCATGTGTGAGTGAGGGTAGGACTTCTGGAAGTTTTTTGAAGCGTGTCCTCCTGCTTCTGTGCAGTGCCCCAGATCCAGACCTCATTTTGCTGTTTTTAAGGTCTGTCCCGCAGGAGGGTCATACAGTAAAGGGCAGTTCACTGGATTTGGATGGATTTGGGGGAGGTCTGATCCCCTCCCATCTTTTCTTCCCTGCTCTGTTCTCACCTGCTAGGGCTGCTGTAAGCTTTGGGTAACATGTCCCTCTTCATACCATGGCTCAGCTTTGCCCAGTCTTACACAAACCCTCTCTTCTCCAGATGCCTGGCAGCCTGCACCTGAGGATATGATTTTATGGGTAATGGTAGATGCATTAAAAAAAAAAAAAAAAAGAGTATATTCAGAGAGCCGTTGGGTGGTTTGTTTCACTTTGCTTTTACTGCTAGGGAGGATATTCTCCTGCCAATGCTGCCTGGGTCCTGGCTGTCCTGGGGAGCTGTCTGACAGCTCTGGTGTTCGTCCATCAGGACATCTAATGTTACAGCACGTATTTCAGAGCATGGCCTGAGCCCTTTTGGGATTATCGTCTTCAAATTTTCTTACATATTATACCGTTGTGGATGGAGGCATCGTGTACCTTGTGGGAGACTACTGAGGAAGCTAGAAAGAAAAAAAAATCCTATGTGGGAGAGAGCCAGCTGGTTCAGCAGTATGCCAGACATCATCTGCCATGAAGCTGGATCTTCTGCTTGGAGGACATGAGTCTTGCTGAGAAAATGCATCTCATTGACCTGTAAGTCAAACAGAAAAGGCTGGTAGAAATTCGGATTCCTTGGCCATGAGAGGCAAAAGAAAGTCTGCAAATGCCATGCTCGTGCGGGGCTCCCGCCGGCCCCTCCAGATTAGGCGAGACATGGTTCGTGCGAGCCCTCCGCCAGCAGAAAGCTGCTGCCTCCGTAAATCATCGGCTGGGCCGGCAGCCTCGTCCCGCCGAGGGAGGGGAGGCAGCGGAGGCGCTGAAGCAAGAAGGGAGTCTTCGGCGTTGCGTTGCAGGGCTGCGGGATGACTTGCTACCTCAAAAGGCAAGGGTCTGGCTGCCCCTCATGCTCTGCAGAGAGGGACCCTTAGCACCCCACTGGCATCATCTTCTTGGCCTCCTCCTTTTGCAGCCCTACCTGCCCGCCCCAAAGTCCCGGGTGGTGGCTGCTCTGGGGGAAGACTTGCCAGCAAAAGACCTACGCTGACTCAAATGACTCTCCCAGCCTGGAAGAAGAGGGCAAGACGGGGACCTTTCTGGGAAAGCCCTGAAAATGAACACTTTTGCTTCCCTTTGCAGGTGGTGGCAGGGAATGAGCGTGGGATTATTTAGGGAGGGTGTGAACAAATCCTGCCAGATCCCATTAGAGGGATGGACATCCCGGGAGGGGGGAGAGAGGTGGGGGAGGCTGCCAGGCCTCAGGGGATGCTCTTTTATATTTCATTTATGATCTGTTGATTTGTATCTGGCTGGGGTTTGAGCCCACATGATTCATGTTCACACGGGCAGGTAGGAGTGGCTCCATTATTTTCTTTTGAATCACCCCACATTTCTCTGTCACCAGAACATGCTTTAACAGCCGCATGTGCATGTGTGTATGTGTGTGTGCGTGCGAGACCCAGCGAGCCTGGTGGGAACAGGTGAGGCTGACTTTGTCTCAGCTTGGTGGA